>NC_061115.1:120052057-121334653 GCF_002878395.1 Capsicum annuum | reverse complement strand
GAAAGCTGTAAGCTCAAAATTCAGGCCTTGATATAAGTATATCCAGACTCTCAGTTATCAGTATTAGATAAGTCAATGATTCAGTATCTCAATGTCAGTAGTGAGTTCAGTCTGCAATAAAGTGGTATTCGAGTTTCAATATCTAGAGTTGCGATAATTGTGTTCATGGTTTGTACATTCATGTATGTGTTCTCATACGGTATCTTCATGATTATTCAATTTATATATTGTGCATGCATAAGCCCTTGCATTAGCCTACCTCGTCTACATACTCAGTATATTTTTGTACTAACGCATTTGCGCTATGGTGTTTTGTTTGACACCGTAGGTTCAGAGGCACAGAATCCAGAGTATCCTCAGCAGTTCAGTCCCAGTCAGTAACAGTAACAATGAGTCCTTTTCTTTCAAGGACGAATCTCAATTTATTATTGTTTCTTCAGACTTTGGTTATTTTCAGTTGACGGAGTTAGTTGGGGACTGTCCCATCAACTCCACAGTTGAGACAGTTTAGAGGCTTTTCAGACGGATGTATTAGTATTTAGTTTTCTGTATTATTAGTATTCATAGATGTGTTGAACCTTATGACTAGTTTCCGCATTTATTTCAGATATTATGTAGTGTACAGGTACAGATATCATTAAATGGTTAGCTTGTGGTCCTTCGGGATCATAAGCACCGTGTGACATCTCAGGATGGAATCTTGGGGCGTTACAGCCTCCAAGCTGAAGATCCGAAAATCCAATAGATCCAGCAAAATCACTGTGCAAAGCTGTGTGACTGCTGTAGGAGGGTATCGATGATGGTAGATGTCTGAATGGGCCAGCGGTCTTTCGATAGTACTGTGCTGGTGGTGGTATGGTCATAGGAGCAGAATAAGTCGATGTAAACCCATGAAGTGACCCCACATATGTAGGAGTAGGTATCAAATCCTTGGATGATATAGAATATGGCACGGTCATAGGAGCAGAAGTCGATGTAGACCCATGAAGTGGCCCCACATATGTAGGAGTAGGTATCGAATCCTTGGATGATCTAGAATATGAGGGTCGTGTTGTCGCATCAGTAAACCGACCCTCAGATATATGAATGCCTGTCTGTCGTCTATAAGGTGGAGGTTGTCTTTTCTTTTTGGGTTTTGTAGTATAAACTTTTCCCTTACCCTTGTCACCTCTGCTTGACATCTAAATTATGTTAAGTTAACAAGTAGTTAGTTCCTACAAAATGAATCTATAAGAAAACATTCCAAGCAACTAATTTCAAGTTACTAATTCACATTTAAAATTGCTCCAACAACACTAGATATAGACAAGAATATTTTTATTACTATATAAATCATGGAAAAGTGAAAACAATAATCTTAAACAGTATATTACATATTAATATTAAACAAGAAACATAAAGGTAAATATATAGTACAAAGCATAAAGACATCAATACATAATAAATACAACCTACACAATTAATCTTCCTCTTCTGAAGACTCTCTACTAAACCATTCACCCTCTTCGGAGGTTTCCTCATCTCCTACCTACTCAGCCTCTTCTTCCGCAATATTAACTTTTTTAAATATATTTTCTGGGTGATTCAAACTGTCCACTAATTCAACGTCCATTAGTTGGTGATCAATCTACATTTCATTTTGATACACAGTCTCCAACACATTCTCAACTTCCACCCGACCTATTGTCTTTATTTTGATTACAGCCCACCAATTAGACTTGTCATTGCGCAACGGATAAGGAGAATAATACACTTGTTTAGTATTTTGCGCTAGAACAAATGGATCGTAAATAAGATACGACTTATTGTGCTTTACTTTAATGATGTTATGCTCCTTATGTACTCTTGTGCCTCTTATTCTTGGATCAAACTACTTACATCGAAAGAGGATAATTTTTTTATTGGGAAACCAACATACTCCAGTTCTAAGATCTCATGTATGATGTCAAAGTAATCAACATCATCATTGCCCTTAACCCAAACACCACTATTGTTTGTTTTCCTTATTTTGGAGTGTTGTTCGGTGAAAAATTTAAACCCATTGACTTTGTATTGGGACATTGCATTAGCTTCAACTGGACTTAAAGAAATATCTCTCAAGAGCTGATCGTATTCGACTGCATTTGGTGAATGGTGTACCTAAAAATATTATACATATATATATTTTAGTTGAGGAATGTGTAAATGTTTAAACTTTGTAGAAATTTAATACACTTACAAACCTCATTTTTAAACTATGTTGTAAAGGATGCATACACTTGATTTTCGTGGAATTGAGTCTTAAATGAACTGAAATCCAACATGCGGAACACAATTAGTTTCTTTAAGGGAATGAGTAAACAAATAAGATATGTTAAAATTTTAATCTCCTTACTTCAGAAAGTGCTCAATTTTCGGGCAATTCACCAAGACATACAAAGTTATTGATTTGCACTCTGTGGGAGTGAGCCGGCGAGGTATGGTCTTTTTAGCCTTACAACCAGATTGATTGAAAATTAATATTGGTTGCAAATGAGGCTCATTCACATCGTCCTGATGATGATTCGATCGGTTTCTTGAACAAGCAACTTCATCACGAAAGTATTATGAACAAAATTGAGAAGTTTCTCTTGCAAGATATGCCTCAACTATAGAGCCTTCCACCCTATGTTTGTTTTTGGGACCCCTTTTTAATTTTCCAACTGCCCTGTACACTCTTAAGGTTAGATGTTTACTATATTTGAAAAAGATATGTATGAATTTAAATATGTTGCAAATGCTTACCGTTCAAATAGATACATCCACCTAGTTTGACTGGACCGCCTAGCGGAGCTTCGTGCACAAGGTGAATGGGAAGATGTTCCATCACATCGAAGAACGCTGGCGGAAAAATCTTCTCCAGCTTGTTGGTGATAACAATAATATTACTTTTCATTCGCGCCAGATTTTCTTCTTTTAATGTGGTGGCACATAAGTCTTTGAAGAACAAACTGATCTCTACTATTGGTTTCCATATGTTTTCAGGTAAAACAATAAAAGCAATTGGAATTAATTGTTCTATGAAAACATGACAATCATGGCTTTTCATTCCATGCAAGATTCCTTGTGCCATATCAACCCTCTTTCCCAAATTTGAGGGCATCTTCAAACTTTGAACCCACTCATATATTTGACGTTTTTGGTCCAACTTGAACGTAAAACTAGCCCTGGGCTTAAGAACATTGCCGTTGGGCCCCTGCTATAAGTGTCATTCTCTGCGGTTGCAATGTTCTGGTAAGTTAAGTCTGGCATTAGGATTATCCTTTATTTTGCCGGTGACATCCATAACTGTGTTCAATAAGTTGTCAAAATAGTTCTTCTTAGTATGCATGACATCAACATTATTTCTAAGTAAATTATCTGGCCAATATTCTAACTCCCAAAATATACTTTGCTTAGTCCAGTTATGCGAAATGCCATATCCATCAAGCCTGTACAATCGTTCCTCGCTGGCTATAGGCAAATCCAGAACTATTTTCCAGACGTCATGACCAGGCAGCCTTGGAGGTGGACCATCATGGTCCCTTCTATTCCTTCTGAATGTATTCTTGAGTCTTCTAAATTCATGATCAGGTGACAAGAAATAACGATGACAATTAAACCATGAATTTTTCCTGCCATATCTCAATGTGAAAGATTTTATTTTTTCCATCCAGTATGGACAAGCCATCTTTCTAGCTGTTATCCACCCAGACAACATTCCATAAATAGAAAAATCATTAACAATCCACATTAGATATACACGCAGATTGAAATTATGTTTAAGAGAGATGTACCAAGTTTCAACCCCCTCATGCCATAAAATTTGAAGTTCATCAATCAAAGGTTAAAAGTAGATATCTATTCCGCTTTTTGGATTAAGCGGGTCAGGAATAGCACAATTCAGAAATATATAGGGACTAGTCATCAATATTTTAGGAGAAAGATTACAAGAAGTAATAAATACAGGCCAACATGAATATGGCGCACCACCAATTGAAAAGAAGAGAACCCATCCGTACATAATCTGAATCGAATGTTTCGTGGCTCAGCTGCAAAATCTGGATAAGTTGCATCAAAATGCTTCAAAGTTTCTCTATCAGATGGATGACACATAACATCAATAGGCCTTCTATTTTTACTGTGCCATCTCATATGAGGAACTGAGTTGTTTGAAGCATACAACCTCTTCAACCTTGGTATAAGAGGTAAATAATGCATTGCCTTAATAGCAATTTGATTTCCAGTAGAACCACACTTATATCGAGAATGCTGACAAAACTTACAGAACTCTAGGTTAGTATCTTCCTTAAAGTATAACATGCAGCCATTTTCACAACAATCAATTCTAATCAAGGAGAGACCTAACTTTGACACCAATCTTTTTGCCTTATAGAAAGAATCAGGAACCTCCAAACCGAGCTCAACTAACTCTTTAATAAGGTCTATCATTGAGTCTATTTTTTCTTCAGCAATATTTCAGTCAGATTTAATACTTAATAATCTAACAGTAACAGACAAACAAGAGTGCGAACACCCGTCAAACAAATAATGACTAGCATCATGAAATTCTTCGTAGAAATTGCCCGCTTCGCTATTAGGAACCATTTTCCCTAAAGTCCACCCCCTATTCCATCCCAAAAACATCATGCACCATTTCTGTCATCCTAGTAGCTTGATATTCATTATGCCCTGCAGACATACTACTTTCTCCAAAAACAAAGTTATTTTGCCAACATCCCCATAAATACCATGCAATCTTAAAAAGTTCTCGTGAAAACCCTTTCTATAAAGATGTTCCCTTACATCTTTACTTACAAGATTTATACCATCACATCTAATACAAGGACAACGAATAACCCGAAAACGTGTCCAAACATCAAGTGTCTTAGCATGTTCAACAAATCTTTTGACACCTTCAATAAATTTCTCCCTAATACCCATTCTATTATCATTGTTCCGTTGATATATCCAGCTATAATCAGGTTCCATCTACGCAATCAATCAGATTCAACTAATTAGATCAAGTCACAAAAATTTAATTATCACCAACCATAACCATATTAAAAAAACACCTTTAAAGTCCCCACACTTGATCGTTCTCAACCTACCAAATCCCCTTTAAAGTCCCTACACTTAACCATATTCAAGTGACTAAGTCACCAAACAGACCACATTCAAAACAAAAAATCCCCTTTAAAGTCCCTAGACTAACCATTTTCAAGCAACTAAGTCACCTACCAAACTACATTCAAAACAAAAAAAATTCCTTTAAAGTCCCTAGACGTAACCATTTTCAAGCAACTAAGTCACCTACCAAACCACATTCAAAACAAAAAAAATCTCCTTTAAAGTCCCTACACTTAACCGTTTTCAACCAACTAAGTATCAAAATAAAACCAAGTTTAAAACACAAAATCCCCTTCAAAGTCCTTAGATTTAACCATTTTCAAGTGATTAAGTCACCAAACAAACCACATTCAAAATAAAAAAATCTCCTTTAAAGTCCCTAGACTTAACTATTTTCAAGCAACTAAGTCACTTACCAAACCACATTCAAAACAAAAAAATCCCCTTTAAAGTCCCTACACTTAACCATTTTCAAGCAATTAAGTCACCTACCAAACCACATTTAAAACAAAGAATCCCCTTTAAAGTTCCTACACTTAACCATATTCAAGTGACTAAGTCACCAACCAAACCACATTCAAAACAAAAAAAAATCCCCTTTAAAGTCCCTACACTTAATCATTTTGAACCAACTAAGTTACCTACCAAACCGTATTCAAAACAAAAAAAAATTCTTTAAAGTCCCTACACTTAACCGTTTTGAACCAACTAAGTCGCCTACCAAACCACATTCAAAACAAATAAATCTCTTTTAAAGTCCTTACACTTAACCATTTTCAACCAACTAAGTATCAAAACAAAACCACATTCAAAACACAAAATTCGTTTTAAAGTCCTTAGACTTAACCATTTTCAAGCAACTAAGCCACCTACTAAACCACATTCAAAACAAAAAAAATCCCCTTTAAAGTTCCTACACTTAACCATTTTGAACCAACTAAGTCACCAAACAAACCACATTCAAAACAAAAAAATCTCCTTTAAAGTCCTCACACTTAACCATTTTCAATCAACTAAGCCACCTACCAAACCACATTCAAAACAAAACAATTCCCTTTAAAGTTTCTACACTTAACCATTTTCAAGTGACTAAGTATCAAAACAAAACCACATTCAAGAAACAAGCAACAACAAGGCCTACAAGATGTCAACAACAATGCTAGTGAATCGAACAAGGCCACACACGGCTTCACTAGACTTCAATATAAACAATAACAAGAAGATAACAACAATGCTAGTAAATTGAATAAGGCCACACACGGCTTCACTAGACTTCAATATGAACAATAACAAGAAGATAACAACAATAGTGAATCGAGAGAAATTAACTTACCTTTGCTTGGCCTAAATAAATTAACTTACCTTTGCTTGGCCTAAATTAAAGTGAAAGAGATAACCGATCACCGAATCAAGAACCTGAAAAAATCAAGATAAAATATTCTAAACTTTGAGTGATTTAGCCAAACTCATATAAAAAACAACAAGCTAAAGTGCTAAACCATAAAAGTAAATCCATTCACTTTAAAGACAACAAGCTAAACCCTCATAAAAAACAACAAGCTAAATCATAAAATCCATTCAAGAATAAAAAAAAAAAACAAGCTAAACAAGCAAAACTAGTTCAAACAATTATGTGTATAGCTCAAAAATTCCGCAAATAACTAAACAAAATTCGAGCTTCAAACGAGCTTAAAAAAACTAGTTCAAACTAACCTAATCTTCACCATTATAAATTTCACAATTATATAAACTAGTACACCTATAAATCAACTTGAAAAAGCACAAAAACCACAGAATACAATAAAATTCATACCTGAGATGAGCTGTGGTCGCCGGAACAGTGGTCGGAGCAGTGGTTAGGGTGATTTTTGCGATTGGGAAATTAATTTGGGTATGTTTAGGGTTTTGCGTGATTTTTGTGTGTGTGTTTGTGTGTTTTGGTGTTTAGGTCGACTTAGGATATAGTTTAGGTTGGGTCGGGTCATGTGGGGGTGGAGTCGGTTAGGAGTTATATAATTAATTTTCTATTATTATTTTATTAAAAATCGACCACATGTGGTCGATTTTAAAAAAAAAATTCAGAAAACCGACCACACGTGGTTGATTTTTAAAAAAATAATAAAAAAATTATTTTAATTACTACAATTAATAAATTAAAATTAATTTTAGACAAATTCATTTTTTAATAAATTCTATAATATTTATAACAATAACGCGAGTAGTATATTTCCTCAATCGTATAATAATATCAACGAATAAAGCAATTTACGATAAATTTTTGATTAATTATCTTTTAATTGCGATATTATATATATATATATATATATATATATGTATGTATGTATATATAATATATATTTATATATATATATATAATATATATATATATAATATCGTAATTAAAAGCTAATTAACCAAAAATTTATCGTAAATTACAAAATTCGTTAATATATATATATATATACCTCTTAATAGAATATGTTAATCAAATAAATTATTGATTACTTGTCTTACGTTATTACAACTTCAACAATATACGCGTATCTACATATTGACACTAAATAGTATATCTATTTCCTCGATAGTATGATATCAATGTATTATTCAAAATATTTTGATATATAGATCCAGTTATCGAGTTTTTGATTACTGCATACATCACTACACGAGATGTACATATATATACATATATTCAATTGTCTATCAACTTTCAAATAAGTACTATAAATATCACATACATGATTTTAATATACTACCTCATAACAATAATATATAACGTATTTCATATATACTGATCAGATGAATTATTGGTTAGTTTTATTTTATGTCATTAATATACCTTCACTATATAATTAATATGTATGTGTATATATATATATATATATATATATATATACATACACACACATAAACACACTATCGACTATATCAAGTTCTAAATACGTACTATATATATCACATACGTACACAAGTATATTATCCAATAATATAATGCGACGTGTTTCATATAAATACTCAGATGAGTGATCGATTAATTATATATTTGATTAGCTTAATATGCTAGGTTTTGACTAAATCGTTCATCAATCGATATATATATATATATATATATATATGAACTCTTGAATGCGTATATATATATATATCACAACCACAAGTATATTACCTTATAATAGAACATGTTCATTATATTCTGATGAATTATCGGTTATATATTACATTAGTATGACTGAAATAGTAACATATTCATTATACAAATTATACATGTTTAACGTAATTTATATATTGAAACATAAGTAAAAGATAAAGATTATGTTTAACGTAATTTGTTTCTTTCATTTGATATATTTTTAAGTGTAATTTTTTCAAAAAATTTAAGAATGATTGATTTTTATTATTATTATACTAATTATCGACTACGTGTGATCAATGTAATTTCAAAAAATTATATATATTACATTATACATATAATTATTTTTCATGAAACTAATATATATATTTGATTACACATACATAATTATTAATTACATATAAAGATTATGTTTAAAAGTAATTTCTTTTGTTTTTCAATTAAAAATCGACCACAAGTGCTCGATTTATTGAAAAGTATTTTTTTAAAAAAATAAAAAATAAAAACTGACCACTAGTGGTCGATTTTTTAAAAATAAATTTAAAAGAAATTTTAGTTTTTAAAAATATTTTTTATTATTTTTTTTAGAAAAACTGACCACTAGTGGTCGGTTTTTAAAAATATTTTTTAATTATTTTTTTTTAAAAAAAACACTAGTGATCGGTTTTGTTATATTTTTTTAATTCTTATTTGTAAAATAAATTATAATTAATATAAAAGCGAACACATATGGTTATTTAAAAAAAAATAAAAAATCAACCACGTGTGATTGATTTTTTCCGACCATATTCTTTGATTGATTTTTTATTTTTTTTTTAGTAGTGTTTCCGAAAAACACATCATCGCCGCTCCACACCTGGGCATGTTAGTTGCATAAATCAAATCATAGTTATATCCACAACTAACACATGTATACTCATTGAAAAAATTCGCTCTTACTAAAAAAACGATAATTTTGATGCACTAAACTCTTCTATTTGCTTTTGGATTATTAAATATAAATAAATATGGGTGTGGTTAAGAAAAAAATTAGAGAAGTTGCTTGTGAGAGATAAGGAAAAAAAGGAGAAGGGAAATGGAATGGAAGAGCTGACTTTTTTTTCAGTTATATGTATGGAGGGAACTGGGGAGAGAGATGGTGAAAGAAGAGAAGGAACAAAGAGAGAGTAAAAATGCTGAATGAGGACTGAGTTGTTAAAGTGTTCCTGTATATGCTTTTGCTCGAGGGTGGAGCTACAAGCCAACCTACGGAATTCCGCTGGAACTCAATAGTACTTCCTCCTTTTAAGAGAAAGGATGATATATTTTTCCTGACATAAGAAATTTTTTTTAAAATAAATTATACTCCCTCCGTTTCATAATAAGTGAATTGCTGGAGTAATTTTAATATTTCAAAATAAGTGAATCGTTCACAATTCAAGGTAAATGTTAGAAATTTTTTCTAAATTTACCCTTCATTAAATGTGCATTAGGAGTGATGTATCACATGTCTTTGCTTTTTGAAATGGGTAAAAATGAAAAAACATGATAAATTTATGTTTTTGCTTTTTTTTTTTCTTAATATGTGTGTCAAAATCCAACAATTAACTTATTGTGGAACGGAAGGAGTATTAAATATACTAAAATAGTATTTTTTTTTAATGATGTGGTCTTAAATATTGTTGGCATCTAATTTTTGTTCTCCGCGACTAAGTTTAATCCTGATTTTCTTTGCTTTTAAATAAAATTACAACATTTATTTTGTCCGAATAAAAAATTCTTTCAAGTATTTATCTTGGTAATTTGGTTATCTTAAGTAATGAATATATATTTTTGTATTCATACATACTAGATTGTGTAATTTCGTTACTTAAATAATATTATAAAAAAAGTTGAATTTTTAATCAAGGGTTATCTTGAAAATTAATTTAAATGGTAAAAATTTTGATTTAAATATAATTTAGTCTCAAAAATAATTTATTTTGAAAAATATTTGTTTGATGTTATCAAATCAAGAAGCTCGAGATTGAATAAGATATTAATTCATATTGGTTTCCGATTTGATTTAGCCAATCTATTAGATTTGGCCATAATTGAAATCAAATTAGGTCAATTACAATGCAATTGGCCAATTAATTTGCAAAATGATCAAAACTTAAATAAAATTGGCCAAACCCCTAATTTGACCCTTTACAATCCTGCATCAAACCATGCCCTTTTTAAATTAGGGAAAAGGACACGAGGTGGAAATTTTAAAAAAAAAATGGACACAATTTAAAAAAGTGGACAAATGTAATCTGTCGGCTAAATTTAATTCCTTTTTTTAATCATTTGGCCCAATTAGGCATATGCAGTCTCTATATTCAATTGATACACTTTTATACCAAATTGATACACTTTTATATTATATTAATACACTTTTTTTAAAAAAAGAAAAGAAATTCTATGCAAGCATATGCAGTCCCTATACCCAATTGGTACTCTTTTATACCACAGTAATACACTTTTATACTACATTGATACACTTTTATACTACATAATATACTTTGATACCGCATTGATACACTTTTATACTAGATTGATACATTTTTATATCACGTTGATACAATATATATACCATATAAATACACTTTTTACAGAGAAATTCTGTGCAAACATATATAGTAATTCGTTATTCGTGAATTTGCTAATTTCACCTAAATTTTTGTGAAAATTTGTGCAAATATATACAAATTTTATTAAACCCTGTACCTTTACTATCCAAATATTCCTTAATTTTTTTGATTAAAAAGCAAGAGATAGCAGAAAAAATAAGTCAAAGTGCCACTATAGTGTTAACTCATATGAAAAAAGATAGAATAATTATGGGTGGACTTGTATTTCATATTTTTATTTTCGTGATCGCATCTGAAAAAATAAATGGGTGGACAGAGTGGACTTTTTTCAAAAAATAAAAATAAATTAACAGCATTAAAAGAAAAAAATAGTGAAAATCAAATTAAAAAAATAGGATGAAAGAGAACGTAACATGTAAAATAATTGACATTAAAAATTAAACAATAAATAAAGAAAAGACAAAAAAAAGGGGTAGTAGCAGTAGAAAAGCTTAAATGGCTATCTATTAGAATTGCCAAATCAATGGCTATATCAGTGGAAATATTTTGGGCGAGCTGGCATGTGTGTCCTTTCTCCTAAAAATTAATTTGAAAATTACACATATATACAACTTATATTTTCAATATTACAAAAAATTCAAACTCCCTAAAAATATTATAAAAATCACAACATATACATAGAATGTTATATATATGTTGGCTATGTTATGTATATTAATAGGGAGAAAGAGTAAAATAATTAAAAAAATAGGAGAGAGTAATTACTTTCAAAAGAGTTGGTATTTACGTTATTTATACAAAATTAATTGACTGCGGCCCATATCCAATCCTAGCCAGCCCAACAAGAAACCCACAATACCCGGCCCACCTTTTCTCCCTTTCTCCCCTTAACCGGTTCTACAGAACGAAACTCAACAACTGACATCAACATAACAGCGTACAAACAACTTCAACGCAAACAACGATAAAAAAGTAAACAACAACGTACAACTCCCAAAAGCGACCAACAGCTCCAACGCCAAATGGCGTACACCACGGTGACAGCAAACCCGTACAAACGGCAACACCTGCGCATAACAACAATACCGTAGCCACATCTTTCAAAAGCTGCGCACAATGACTAACAACAACTATAGTAACAGCTCAGCAACAACGATCAATTTCGTAACCAATTTCAATATTTAAAATCCTTTTCGAAAACCCCAAAACACCCTCCTATTTCCCCCTAAATTCAGTCCCAAAATCTCCTATAAATACCCGTTGAAGAACAATAGTTGAAAGGGGATTTTGGGGAAATTGGGGATTCGGAAGGAGCGTTCCTCTAACCCTGCGTAACCAAAGAATTCAAGAAGAAATTCCATTGGAAATCAATCCCGATGAAAAGTTAAAATTTCAGCAAGATGAAATTGAAACACCGGCGGAAACAATATAAATTTTGGTGAAATTCCGATCGCTTAAAGCTCGTCCCGTTCCGTTCGCTGCCCGCAAAAAGGTAAAAAAAACTCGCCTTTTCCCTTGTTCTCCTATTCCGTTTCTATGATTGCACTTCACTGTAGCTGTGAGTTTTGTGATTGGTCTTGTATGGTGAATATTGTCTGGTATTAGCTGAAATTTCTTAGATTGAAAATTGTGTTATGATTTGATTGTTGGTGGTGAATCACTGCTAGTTTAATACTTTTCAGTAAACCTTTACGTTGTTTTGTCATGTCGTGACCTCCATGAACTTGTGATAAAGTCGATGTTTCGGAAGCGCCTAAAGATCTTACTTGTTTTGTTAATATCCTTTGAAAGCTGAAAAAAATGGAATAGTTATTATTAGGGACATTTTTTAGGGAGTGAAACGTTGAAAAACGGGTTGAACTTTGCTCTAATTCAATCTCCAGCTTCCTGAGTACTCTTCTTGTTTGTTATGAAAGCCAAAGCTTGATTTTAGTCTTGTTTTAATAATTTAGCCATTATTTCTATACCCAGGATCGTGTGGACTTTGTTTTTAACAATATCAAAGTGGTAGAAAGATTACCACTTCCGTCTTTGTATACTTGAGTTGTAGTTGAGAAGTTTGAATCCTATCTAGGTGTGGTGGTTTTTATCCATAACCTATGGAAAAAGAAATTCGTTTGATCGAAGTTCATGATCCATGTCTTGTGTCGATAACTCTTTGCTTGAAATAAATGATCTGTTGACTTGTCGTTCTTCATTATTTTCTTCTCTTTCATGTTGTGAGTTCAAGAGTAACACAAACTTTGATCGAGGGTCAACATGATGTTTCTTTGGATCTCTCCTTTTCCTTGTGTGAGTGTGAATGAATTGATTTGGACAAGTATGCCATGCAAATATTCTCATGTCCAGCTAGCTCCTTACTCCACAGTGTTGAGCATGAATAATATCATGTCCTGATTCCTCTATGTATGCAGTATATGAAGGCTCATTCTTTACATCTCTTCGTGTAAACTTGAATCTTAGTTGTCCCATAGTGTAAAAATGTAAACTGTGTAGCTCCCAAAGAAAAAAAAAAATGAATTCTATGTGATACTGAATTTTTTTTGTGCTTTCACAGAGCTTAGTTTCATAATCCTTTTCATTTGAATTTGTAAATTAGGTGCCAATTGGATTCTCTGATTTCTTAAAGAATGGATTTATGATCATAAAATATTCTTGAGAGTTATGCATTTGGTGATTTAATACTTGATCTATCTCTTGATACTAATCTTTACCCTTTGTTTCATGCATGAAATCCAATAATCTCGAGTTCATCGGACCCCACTCTTGCATATCCGTCGAGCCAAACTCCGCGCTAAAGCCCTAAAGTGGACTAATACATGAAGGAAATGGACTGATACAAAGCTGTATATAGAGATATACAGCGGTATACTGAGGATATATGGCTGAAAGTGAGAAAGGGAAGCTATTCTACAGGTGGAAGACCAAAATGCATATATGTATGATCAGTATACGGTCATGTATACACCAGATATACAAAAACGCAGCAGCAGCGAAACTGATATACAGTCAGTATACAGCTGGGTATACACTGCAGAAATGGACCAAAAGTCCATAAAGAATAGGCCCAAAAGTTGGCCAGATTTGATAAGGGCCCAATCTTAACTCTTCTCTTTAATTTTCATTTTAACTTGTCTATTTGTATTTATTTGTGCACTTAATTAATTAATCTAGATAAATCCCCTCAGATGTTGCTATTTTTATTTATCCTCATTTTCTTCTCGTTACTTATTTGATTTTTTTCAATCCACTTTATATATATATATATATATATATATATATTGTGTTAATCTTCTTAAAAACAAGCTTTAGAATCAAGACGACTCTCTTTTATTCATGTATTAATCTCGTTTAGGCCAAAAAAATAGTTTTTTTTCCTCTAAAAACATAAAAAAGGAATAAATTTCTTTCTTCTAAGAATTAATTTTTTCCATGGTCGATTGAATGTTCCTTATTTGTTTTGGTTTAGTATTTCTCCTCAAAATCTATTTTTATTAAAGTCAAGACTTTAATTAAATAGGTTTTCCTTTAAAATTGACCTTTTCCCTTAAAAAAGAGATTGATTTGCCTTAAAACTACATCACTAAAAATGAAATTTTGCTCAAAATTTTGCTTTCAAAGCCATTTCCTTTAGCTAAAAATGGACTATTTGGACTCGAATAAAATAAATCTATTTTTCAAAATTGTTCAATCAAGCTCGGTATTTTCATAAAAATTGATATTTCGTAAAGTTAGTTGCCCCCTTTACCCTTTAAGTTAGTCAAAAAATGATTTTTTGGTAAACCATTTTTAAACGGACGCTCCTAAATGCCTTAAAAATCTTCTTAGGGTGTTAATAGAACTCTTACTCAGTTTCTCTAATTTAAAAGATTTGTTTTTTTTTTAATCTTTGAAACCTCTTTATGTTTTTCTTGATATTTTAGATAAAAATCAAGTGACGACTCTGTAAAATTTTTCAAAGTTATTTCAAAATTTTCTTAAATTTTATGAAATAGTTTGAAAAGGTCAAAACCATTTTCTTTCAAATGAAATCCGAAAAGAGATAAAATAGAAATGACGACTCTGCTGGGGATGTATCTAGGTTATAACCAAAAGGAATTTTCTAACTTGTTGTGGCTAATGATTACGTGTTTATTTGTTTAAATTTCATATAAAATGTCATTCCGTTTATATTTCTTCCAATCGAAAAAAAATGACACAATCACGCGTACACGTGAGGTGTGTATCGCGCACCCACAAATTTGTTTCAAATTCTAAATTTTAGTAGAGTTGGCGTATGCATGGTGTGTTCGAATTTTTTTTTGTGTGACCGCGTAGCCTTCTCACTCGAGTTATCCACTTTTGAACCTTGTGTCTAGCAAGCCAAATCTTAGAAAAACTTAAGATAGAGCTTCCCCAAATATAGGCCATGCATGCATAACCCTTCGGTGGTTTGACCCAAGGTGTCATTCTACAGTTTAGGAAACGCCCTTATGTTAAATGGGCTTACGACCCGATGACAACCTCTCATATTATGTGCATGTGATAATGATAAACGGATCCAAGCCTAATTGTGATACCGCGAGTTTGAAAAAAGTGTACTTATTTTATTGTATTTACTTGTAGGATGGATTTGGTTCTCCAAGTGCCCAAGATTAGAATGGTCGAAGGTGTTCCACATAAGTTGAGAATATGGTGGAAAAATTTCAACTCGACTGAAAAATTAGCGATCACCAGGAAATTAAGGTTCCTCCCTACACTCTTAAGATCTCCCCCGACAAGCATGTGGTTAGAGCATTGATTCTATTTTGGGACCCAAATCGAGTTGCCATTGCATTCAAAGACTTTGAACTCACCCTTACATTAGAGGAGATATATTACTTCATTAATTTGAAGTATCAAGGGAGAGGTCAGATCATCCTGCACAGTCAGTCAGGGAAGAAATTATTTCACCATTTAGGATTAAAAAACACTGATGAACTCCATTACTTTGAAAATAATTGGGTTTCTTTGGATTATTTGTAGATAGATATGATTGTCAAGATAGTTATAAGCTATTCAAGAAGAAGTTCACTTTCCTTTCTGCCCATTGGTGGGTTAGACGTCCGATTGCATTTGTTGTTGCCTTGCTGGGGACTTTGGTATTTCCACAAGAATATGGAAAGATCAGTACTTGCATACGTTCTGTGGCTCGAGCACTTTTTAAAGGGGTTGATGGAGCAAAAATCACCTTGGTTCCTATAATCTTGGCAAAAATATTTTGCTCACTTGGAAAGTGTAAAAGAAGTGAAACACGGTTCTTTGAAGGTTGCAATCTACTTCTGCAGATATGGGCAAAAGAGCATTTCTGCAAGCATGACAATATGACTGGCATAATGTTTAGCACTTCACATAAGATCGACACTTATGATGACAGAATGAGGAGGTTCATTTCTCCGGTTGGCACCGATGATTGGTTTGAGTTCTTAGCCTCTCGTATCAGTGACCAAATCCAGTAGAGATACCCACTACTATTATGTTCCACATCTTACATACGGTGTAGAGGGATTTATTATATTGAGCTTATCATATTAAGAGGTATACAACCATAATCCTCGGTGCATGTACTCCGATAGTTTGGTCAGATACAAATCATCCCTCTTTGAGCAAATATGCGAGTTTCGAAAGTTCTTTTTGAACCATACTTCAGAGTTCCTAGGGCCAGTCAAATTCTGTATGATAGAGTAATATTCTTACAATAGATGTGAGACGCGGACCAACAGAGTGTATGACAGAATACCAGGTATGGGTTCGAGAATATTGTGGCGATACAAAACCTAGTCCAGAAGGGGAACAAGGTTTTGAAGATGTTGGGATGGCTATTTGGATAAGGCATTTTCGTCTTGGAACCACAGTGGTCACGCCTGAAATATGGGCTCAAATGTCCAATATAATGTAGTATTTGGAAAATGCGGGAGCGGGGCCTAGAAATGTTGAGGCTTCATCTTCACATCCTTAACCAACATGATCAGAAACAGGGTTTAGGCTAAGTTTTAGGATTGTCTTTTTTTCATGTATTTTGATCTTATTTCTTATCGTTGCACTCGATTAATATTTCAATGAAACTTGGCACTTTTATTTCCAAACTCGAAGTTTGTCTCAAACTAATGGCTTGGATCAATTTATCATAATCTCAATTACTTGACGCTAGGCCAGCCCTTGGCTCAAAAGGGTCACCTAATTAAGACACGCTATTTACTATTTTATTTGTTGTGTGATGTAATTATCTTATGTGATGTGCTATGTGTGTTTTTAAATCAAAGGTAAATTGATCTACTCCACAAATCCTTAGAAAATCCTTTAGGCAAAAAATATACGCCTACTATCGAAAGTCTGTCCAAAATAGTCCAAGTCCCTAAGTTTCTTAAAAAGTCCTCAACCATTTTCGTTAACTTTCTTTTTAAACGTATTCCTATTCTTTCAGGAAAATTTGACATGGATTCAAGGACCACACACCTAAAAAGACAGATAGTGGAGTTATCGTAAGTTGAAGAAATATAAAAAGAAGAGGTCAAGAGACTGATTAAGAGGGTCGACCAGGATGACAAGGAAATTGCTAAAGTCAAGAAGATGATCGCACAGGAAAAGAAGAAGTTTGAGCAATCTCCTATTTTAAACTTAAGAGAGGACCACTAGGCCAAGATTAAAGGGGATGCCATCTGGCCAACTAGGATCAGGGCGGGAAGTGAAAAGATCACCCTCAAAGTTCACTTCAAAGGACACTCTCGGTGCCCCCAGATTATGACATGATCGACAGTCTATCAGATCCTAAGAGATATGAGAGTGCTCCACCCTGATCAAGCAGAAGGACTTGGATATTTTTCAGAAGATGCTCATAAAAGATGTCATTATCATCCAAATCAATGTGGCCATACCACTAATGAGTATCCTGCTTTAAAGGCCAGGATTTGAAACATGATCTACAATGGTTAAATGAATAATTTATGGGAACCGCAAACCATTCTATGTTGCAATCGAGTTGATCCTAGAATACCCATCACCAATGACGTGCAAATTTACAAATATAACTTCACGAGATTTGAAGATACCTACTATGAAATCTACTCAAAGCTCATCTATGCCAAAATTTTGAAACCAGTAGAGAGGAAACCTAATACGATGTCTAAGGTTTAGAAGCAATTTAGAGAGCTTTGTCATTATCATGGAGGGATCAGAGGGCATAACTTGAGACTTGCCACACTTTTAAGATGGATTTGGAGAGCCTGGTAGATACAGGAAGGGTCGAGCTGGAATTTCCGCCATACCACCCATAGAATATTAAGATGTGGAAGAAGCAGAATGAAGTGGGAATGCTCACATCTATCTAGGACCTAGTCATTAGTCTTTTCTTTTCTATTGTTGTTTTCCTTTCGTGTTTTCCCGATGTGATGAACTCTAATGAAATTTCAATAAAATGAAGTTTTATCTTAAGCTATTTGAACTACGTATGGCCTGATTTCTCTTTTGTGAGATACGTAGGTAGCTTTTTGGCTCGACCTTTATCCTTTAAAATTATTATATCTTGTTTTGTTGAGGAAAGTCGTATGGCTCCAAAATCAGTAGACTTGGAAAATATCCTGTTAAGACTCATTTATCCAAAAATTAACGGACAAAGTCCTTTCTGTTAATTTGTTTCGAGTCAATACCCACCCGTGGATCAATTTACCTAAGATAAAAATAACTTTATATGTTTACTTTATGTTGGATATCTTGCATTACTTACCACTAATGGGATCTAACATATTTGCCTTCAGGGTTGTTTTTACTTTAACAGGTAATCAAGTAAGTAGAAATTGATCTGTGTTGATTGAACATCAATACTTCCAAGGTAGATAAACATTCCTTTCTTAATTGTCGCTTAGTTGCTGAAGATAAAGGAATGACTAGTAATAGTGATGAGAAGGTAAATAAATTACTTCCATTTTACCATTCATTTCCTATATCAGTAAATCCTACAAGTGATGGTCTCGAGGATGGAATAGGAAACTTGTTCGAAGAGTGGGATGCTATTATAGAAGATTGTCTTGAGAAGATCGAAATCAAGAAAGATGAATCAAGAAAAAGATGTTAAACTAGACTTCCACTCCAATCATGACACACCAATTAATATGGTAGCTGAAAAGACGAAATTCAACTTTTGCAAAATTGGTGGTAGTCTGAATGAGTCTCGAGACCCATCGTTTAAGTTTTATTTACCTCATTTTCACTTTTTATGCTTTTCAAAAAGCTCAGACCCACACTAGTGAGGATCTTACCTAGTGTGTAATATTCAAAATTTCAATAAAAGTCTCCCTTATTACAAAAATATTTTCACTTATTTTGTTGCACTATATGATACCTATAATCTAACTTATGATTTTGGTAATAATTTTAAACCGGTCAATGTCATGTCATATCAAGAGCTAAATGAATAAATCAAAGCAAAATAATGATGAGTGGGAGGACTATGATGAGGAAGCAATGGCCCTAGAATGATTAATAGAGGAACTAAAAGATTTTAAGGATTGAGAAAAGCTCAACCTAGATAAAACTAAGATAGTTAATCTAAGTGATGATGGAGAAGTCAAAGAAACTAGGATCAGCGTTCGTCTTGCAGAAACACAGAAAAGAAAACTCGCCGGGTTGCTTAAAGAATACATTGATATATTTACTTGGTCCTATGATGACATGCCAGGATTGAGTACATATATTGTATCATACAAGTTGCTAATTGATCCGGGGTTCAATCTTGTAAAGCGAAAGTTGGAAAAATTTAAGCCAGATTTGATTTTGAAAATCAAGAAAGAAGTCACTAAGCAGATCCAAACCAACGTGGTTGAGGTCACTAAATATCCAACATGGCTATCCAATATTGTTCCAGTAACAAATAAGGATGGAAAGGTCAGGATTTGTGTCGATGATAGGGACTTGAACAAAGCCAATCCTAAAGATAATTTTTCATTGCCCAACATCCATATTCTCATCGACAACTATGAGGCATGAAATATAGTCATTCGTGGATTGCTTTGTCGGGTATTATCAAATACTGATGGATGAAGAAGATGTAGAGAAAATAGCCTTCATCATACCCTGGGGTGTTTGTCACTATAGGGTGATGCCCCTCGGTATCAAGAATGTTGGTGCTACATATATAATATCCATAATGATCATATTTCATGATATGATCCATAAAGAGATTGAAGTGTATGTAGACGATGTGATGATCAAATCTCGCAAGAGTTCAGACCACTTGGCTTACTTGGGAAAGTTCTTTGATTGGTTGCGGAAGTACAATCTGAAGCTAAATCTTGCTAAGTATGATTTTGGGGTACTGGCCAAGAAGCTGTTGGGTTTCATAGTTAGTAGAAGGGGCATTGAGCTCGACCCTTCAAAATTAAGGCGATCCAAGAATTATCTCCTTCGAGGATGAAGAAGGAAGTCATGAGTTTCTTAGGGAGATTGAATTACATCAGCAGGTTTATAGCCCATTCAATGGTTATTTGCAAACGAATCCTCAAGAAGTTAAAGAAAGATGCAGCGAGTAAATGGACTGAGGAATGCCAACAAGCTTTTGACAAGATTAAGGATTATTTGTCTAGTCCACCAATACTAGTTCCTCCAAGAGAAGAAAGCCCTCTATTGTTGTATTTATCGATCTCTGACAATGCATTTGGATGCGCCTAAGGGAAATATGATAAAACTAGAAAGAAATAAAGAACAATTTATTACTTGAGTAAGAAGTTCACTTCATATGAGGCTCGTTACACATGTTGCGCATTGACCTGGGTGACCCAGAAGCTGAGGCATTTCCTGACATCATATACAACGTATCTCATCTCCAGAATGGACCTCTAAAATATATATTCCAGAAGGCCATGCCCACGGGGAAACCAGCCAAATGGCAAATGCTATTGAGTGAGTTCTGTTGACTCTCAATTTTGACCGTTCGATACTCCTTTTAGGCTGCTACTTTAGCAAAATTATTAATTTCAAATATTAGTATTTTTAAATATTATTCTTGTATTAAATAGATATTGGCGTGTCACACTCATTATTTAAACATATACAAATTATTTTTATTACTTTTTATCATTACTATTTATTAATTTAATTATAATATTCTACATAATTTTATCAGTATTTATTAAGTCTTTTTCGTAAATATGCACACTCACATTTTGCAAACATGTTGTACATTATTATTATTATTATCGATAATTTTTTTATATAACATTAATATTTACATGCTTAGTTTATTTTAATATTGGCATCTTATTATTTTTTTCGTCATTATCATATTTATTAAACTAACAACCACTTTTATCCAATTTTCCCTTTTTGTGTTTACCGGAGGCTGGTACTCTATTCCATACATGAATCTGCCCACAATGCATAGGGGAAGGTCTACCCGCACTCTCCGAATAGTTAGTGAAATGATAGGGTCACCACCTTTCCACAATTGACCCTATGGATACTGTCTCTTTACCTCACCCTTGTACGCTGCATAAATTTCTCTTACTAGCACATCACTGTACTTTTTAGGCTATCTCATCATCCACTCAAGGACACAATATTGAAATGTGCCTCAAACATAGATATCTCCATTATCCCAGTAGTAGTAAGTCTCCTCTCCAAATATAAAACCCGTTTGATCTTTCCATTATGGAGTCTGCTCAACCCATCATTAAATGTCTCTTGCATACTGGGGTACCCCCATCATTCAATGATAGGCATTGGAATAGTGGTAATTTCTAGGGGAGGGTTCAGTTTATTATCGGTACAACATTGACCTCTTCTGTAGTGTTAACATTCTCAGAACTCACTTCTTAAAAAGTAGATCCAGCATCATCTTCGGCATATAATGGTAAGGTGTATGAGGAGGGGAGATAGTTGGATTTTTTCTCCTTGGACCCCGTATAGGTGTTTTCTCCAAAGTTATGACCTTTTTCCACTTTGTGGACTTTTGTACCTTTAGTATAAGTCATTGCTACTGCTGGGTGACTAGTAGTCTCATAACTGGAAGATTGTGCCATTTTGTTTCCCTTTTTAAGCACTTGTTAGGAAGAGGATGAATTTTTTGGAGGAATTTTACCTGAAAGTACACATTCATTAGTAAGTACATAAATAAATAAAAAAGCAAAAATAAGAAACTAACATTTAGTGTGTAAGTTTTGTATAGGGTATGAGTGAGGGGTACAAGTCGTATGACCTGGGTACGACTCGTATGATCGAATCATATGATACAAAATGCATATACAATTTTCCACTGATCTTCTTTTGAGACCTCCTAACTAGTCGTACCGACAAGGTTCAACTCATTACCAACAGTCATAAGCAGATCAAAAACAACTTATAATATTTAATTCTCTCCCAGGTCAGTACGACTACAATGTACGAGTCTTATGCTATGGATATAACTCGTTTAAGCAAGTAGTACCCATACCAGAATCCACCCTCAGTTATACTTCTATGTTGTTAGTGGGTACGACCCTCGTTACGACCCCACTACTTGTGGTAGTGGGTACGAGTTGTAAAGAGAGTCATATCTATTGCAACATAGAAGTTCAACTTTACAGTTGACTCCAATCAAAATTACCAAACTACCCACTAATTTATGCAGCAATATCACCCAAGTCTATTCCAAAAACACACAATATCAACATCCAAAAATTAATTTCACCCCTATTTTCCATTTTCACCTTAAAACTTATGTACTAGGGTAACAAAAATGTACATTCACTTAAATTCAACTCAAACCAAGTTCATGATATCTCTTAGTCATAATTCCAACTTAAAATGTAAAGATTTTGAGTTCAAAACTTATTGAATGAGTGAGAAATTAGGTTGCTCGTGTTTTCACGTGTACTTCCTCAAATTTGTGCCTAACTCATGAAATGTGAAGAATTCGAGAAAAGTGATGTGTGATTTTGAGTGTTTTCGTGCTTCTTGATTGATCTAAAATATAAATATTTATGGTATGGAGTTGTTTCGAATATCGAGTACCCATTTTGGGTACCCTTTTTTTCTTTTTAAATCCAGTGTGGGACGGGTTGACCCGCGACCCCAACCTGGTAAGCTTGGGTACGAGTCATGATATGATTCGTACCCAGGCTTATGGGTCATTTTGTCAACTCTTAAATACCCTGGAACCTTACCTGGGTTTTGGAGTGGATACGACTCAGTGTGACAAGTTGTACCTTAGGGTACAACTCATTTTGAGAGTCGTAAAGACTTCAAAAATGTTTACCTTCTTTTGAATTTTCTCCCAGGTCCTTACAACTCCTATTCATGAGTCGTACGATCAAGATACGACCCGTGAAGAGTCTATATGACCAACCTTTTTGGACTTTTCTAGATCTTTTCTACAATTTTTAGTCTTGTGCATTGAACAAACATATTGCCCTATAAATAAATAAGTATAAAAACATGGATTGCCTCCCATGTGGTGCTTGATTTAATAACGTGGCACGAAGTGGCTAGGTTGGGTACTCAAATTTGACTAACTAGCCTCATGGGCTGCCTCTCATGCAGCGCTTGATTTAACAACACGGCACGACGTAATTACCTAGGTTACTTAGACTTCAAGAAGGTCTATTTCAAAAATTATATTTATTTCCTTAGTGTATCCATATAGTGCTTGACTTTTTTCCCATTTACCTTGAACGGGGCTTCACCATTACACTTCAATTCTAGAGCACCATATGAAAACATTCTTAGCACAATAAAGGGACCATAGCATCTAGATTTCAACTTGCCTAGAAACAAGTGAAGCCTTGAATTATAGAGCAATACCTGGTCACCTTTTTTGAAGGTTATTTTCTCAATTTTGTGATCATGAAGTAGATTCATCTTTTCCTTGTAAAGTGCAGAAATTTTATATGGCCAAAGTTGGAATTCATCCAACTCATTCATACTATTCATTTTTGACTTGGCTGCATTTTGCCACTCAAAATTCAGCTTATTCAAAGCCCACAATGCTTTATGTTCAAGTTCAACAAGCAAGTGACAATCCTTTCCATACACTAGTTGGTAAGGTCAAGCACCAATTGGGGTCTTGAACACTGTTTGGTAAGCCTATAATGTATCATCTAACTTTTATCACCAATCAGTCCTATTGGCACACACTGTCTTTGTTAAGATAGACTTAATTTATCTAAGCCTTTAGGCGATCGTCTTTTTAAGGCTAGCAGAGGTCCTAAGGAACATGGTGCCCACTATTAGGCTAGTGAAGCTTTGTTAGCCCTACCTTATCCTCCTTTTCATTGTTGTGGGTAGCTTTACTATGGATATTATTGTTAGCTTGGTCATATTTAATGAGGGTTGCCATTGGGGCTAATAAATTCCAGTGACCATATCTTCAACTCCTACACCAAAGGGCTCTACTTCTACTATTGAAATTAGCAAAAATAATCTCAATACACTTGCTACCTGTCAAGAATCTGAAAAATCTCTAGATGTTGTTATGTGTATGTTAAAACTTTTCTCTCGCCATCTTTATTGTTTACTTGATCTAGGTTTTACACTTTCTTACGTGACCCCTTATATGGCTGTGCATTTTGGTTTAGGTCCTAAAAATATTTCCAACCCCTTTTCTATGAATACCTTGGTGGGTGATTCTATAGTTTCTAGAAAAAGCTATAGGGGTTGTGTGGTGTTCATCTTTTATAAGAAGAAATTATTGGATTTAATAGAACTAGATATGGTGGATTTTGATGTTATCTTGGAGATGGATTAGCTTTATTCATGCTATACTTCTCTGGATTATAGGACCTGATAGGTCAACTTCCACTTTCGTAATGAGCCAGCGATTGAATGGTAAGAGAGTTTCTTATTACCCAAGGAACGTTTGTTTCCTATTTCAGAGCTTCAAAATTGATTTACAAGGGGTGTATGTATAATTTAGTTCAGGTTAAAGATTCTATTTCTAAAAGTCCTCTTTTGTAATCTATCTTGGTTGTTAATGAATTTCCTAAAGTGTTTTCTAATTATCTTCTTGGAATTCCTCCTTATAGGGAAATAGATTTTTTTATTGATATTCTATTGGATTTTTATCCTATTTCCATTCCTCCTTATAGAATGGTTTTGACTAAATTAAAAGAGCTAAATGAGCAATTAAAAGATCTTCTTGATAAGGGTTTCATTCGTCCCAGTGTTTCTTCATGGGATGCTCTTGTACTTTTCTTGTGAAAGAAAGATGGGTCCCTCTGGATGTGTATAGACTATAATTAGATAAATAAAGTTAAAGTGTAGAAAAAGTACCCTCTTTCTATGATTGATGGCCTTTTTAATCAGCTTCAAGTGCTACATCATTTTCTAAGATTGAACCTTATTTGGGTTATCATCAATTGAAATTTTTAGAGGTTGATATTCCCAAAACAACTTTCTAAACTCAATATTATCATTATGAGTTTTTGGTTATGTTTTTTTGGATTGACTAATTCTTCGACTGTGTTCATGGATCTTATGAATCGTGTTTTTTTGGGAGTTTTAGATTGTTTTGTTAAAGTGTTCATTGTTGACAACTTGGTGTACTCTAAGAGTGAGGATGATCATGCCAATCACCACTTAATTATGTTGCAGACTCTTAAGGAATAAAAATTCTATACCAAATTTTCTAATGGTGAGTTTTGGTGAGGAGAAATGAGGATTAGTAAAGGATATTCATAGTCTAGATAACTTGGGAGTTCGTCTTTTGGACTTTGAGAATGGAGGTTTAATAGATAAAGAAGTGGCTAAATCATCTCTTAGTGCAGAGGTGAAGGAAAAGAAGGCTTTCAATCAAAACTTATGCAAATTAAGGCCAAATAGTATTTCTTAAGAGATATAGTTACCTATGCGTAAATGGGAGATGATTAATATAGATTTCATTACGAGTCTTCCATGATCTTGCAATAAATATGATTATATTTGGGTCATTATGGATAGGATGACTAAGTCTTCTTACTTCTTTCCGGTGAGGACTAACTACTCAAGAGAAGATTATGCTAAGTTTTTTATTTAGGAGATTATGAAGTTTCATGGTGCGCTAGTGTCCATTATTTCAACCGAGGTATGCCAATTTTCTTCTCACTTCCGGTGTTTATTTCAGAAAGATTTAGGTACTTAGGTTAACCTTACACATCTTTTCACCCTTAGATTGATTGGCAAGAAGAACAAACTATTCAGATTTTAGAGGATATGCTAAGGGACTATTTGATTGACTTTATAGGGAGTTAGGTTGATAATTTACCTCTTATTGAGTTCGGTTACAACAATAGTTACCATTCTAATAGTCAAATGGCTTCCTTTGAGTCTCGTTATGGTAGGAGGTGTAGGTCTTCTATTGGATGGTTTGAGGATCGTGAGACAAAGTCAATTGGTCTTGATTTTATTAACCAATCCATGGAGAAGGTGAAAGTAATTAAAGATAGAGTTAACGCTGCTCAAAGGTTCCAAAAGTCTTATGAAGATGTAAGGCGAAGAGAATTAGAGTTTGAAGTAAGTGATTGGGTATTCTTAAAGGTGTCTCTTATGAAATGAGTCATGTGGTTTGCGATGATTGGGAAGCTCAGTTCCCATTACATTGGTAAATACTAGATTTTAAGATGGATTGGGAATGTTGCATATAAGTTATATTTGATTGCAAGTTTATCTTCATTTCATCCTATTATTCATGTGTCCATGCTGAAAAAATGTATGGGTGATCGTTCCTTGATAGTTCCTGTTGAGGATGTTTGAGTCACATATTTGTTGTCTTATGAGGAGGTCCCGGTGGAGATATATAGGATATGCAAGTTCGTATGTTGAGGACCAAGCATATAGCTTTGGTGAAGGTCCATTGGAGATATCAAAAGATAGAAGTGGCTTCATGGGAAACTGAGAAAAATATGAGGCCAAATAGCCATTCTTGTTCCCCGGTAGGATGAAAGTACTTAAGGTATGATTTTCAATTTCTTCTTCTAATTTACAAGTTTGTCCTTTGATCCTGATGTATTCTTAATATTCTTGTGCTAAAAGTATCCTAACTCAACATTCTGGAAGGAATGATCCCAAGGCGAGGATAATGTAAGTCCCCATAAAACTTAGATGATTTTTTTTACCCTTCCGCGTGTGTAATTACAAATTTTTACTTGAATTATGTTTAGGGGTATTAAAGGGGTATTTGGGGAAAGTTTTGTTTTTTTTTCAGAATGGGTTCAAGAAAATTTTTGGCCCCCAAGGCAGTGAGGGTCCTCGATATGGTCGTGTCACGGAGGCTAACCTCTGCGATATTGGCATAGTACCGAGGCTAATCTCCACGATATTGGCGTGCCATGGTGATGTTTTTATTTTTTTTTGTCACTTGGGGTGAGGGGCTTTTGGTCTTTTTACCTCTTAACGACCTTTAAATATAAAATAACCCCATTTTCTTCCGTTTTCAAAGATCAAATTATTCTCTTTCTCTCTTAAAGTCCAAACCCAAGAAAATTCAAGTGTTTATAGTGAATTCATGATTCGGGCTCTAAACTTTGAATTGACTTCAATTTCTTGTGTATTTCAAGCATGTTTCTCTTCCCTAAGCTTGAATTTTACATTGTGGCATTAATTGAAAAAAATTTCATGTGATTTAAGTTTTAGGTTTTGAAATTAGGTTGAGGGGTTTTTGTTGTTACTGATTAAATTACTTGTCCTATATATTAAATTAATTCATGCTTTAAATTAATGATTTTGGAACTGAATTGGGTCATTGTTTAAATAATGGAATGGGGGATATGAGTTTCCCTAAATTGGATGTATTTTGTCTTGAAATTGGCATTAACTTCAACCAACTTTAAAATCTTAATTTTATATATGGATAATTTCATGGTTTAACTTGTTTTGAACCCATTGCATTGCGTTAAAGGATAAATAAACGTGAATATGGTTTTGGATGGCCTTGGTAACCTTGGTTTTGAATTTTAAATAGAAATTGGGAGTCTAATTTGGTTTGGTATAATTAATTTATCTTGCAAGCATATTGGTATGGCGATATCAAGTGGTAAACATCATGATTAATGTCTCCTCGGTTAATGGATTGGTTTATGTGCAGATTATTTTAATATAGGCTTAAAGGGAATTGTGTTGATCACCATGAAGGTGTAAGTACTAGGGGGACAAACAATAGAAACCATGTTTGTTGGTGTTAGGGGTCGATATGACCATGTGCTTTGAGCATATTTTATTTTTGGGACGGCTATTAACTTAATGGCTTTAATTTTCCCTCGATTTTCCCATTGATTCATTCGGCTAACAGACACTGTGGCCCTTTCAGCAAAGGGAGATGACCTCATATAGCTCATGGGTTCCTTTAGGATTGAGCAAGTGACACAGTTTAGGTTAATGTTTTAAAATCTCATATTCATGACCCTTTTCCCTATCCTAACATCCTATATATAAATATCAATGTGTGAATGTGGTTTTGATTAAATTTGGAAATGGCATTACTTTATCACTTTCCCTGAGTTACATGACAGTGCTTATCCTACTAACTGTCCTAGGATGCTAAATCATTTCATGATGTACAGTCTAAAGACATTTTTATTACTCTTGTGCCGTATTAAGTGATAAGCACCTTTGTGTAGTTGCTATGAAGTTGTTAGCCTCCATCGTTCTGAAGTCCTCATCATTTCATTATTCTATCTATACTTAGTACTGCTGGATTCTTTTCATTAGTTATAGTCGGGGGCATGTCCCAACTTAGTTGCTATTCTGGTTTTAGATGCTGTTGTGGACTAGTGTGGGTTGGTTGTTGTTTTGACTCTTTGTCTTCTTTTGATTTACTATTCATCTTCTTATTACTATTTGATTTGGCTTCCAATTTATTTTTGTGACTATTGTGCTCTTGAGGTTAAGGTAAGGGGGTGTCTCCGATCCATGGTGGCCTTGAGAAACCCATCATGGCCAAGACCGAGTTCGAGTAGTGATAGGCCCTTAACACCACCACTACATGTCCCAATACATGCTCTATCTATGGTCCTCGCATGATCAATAACTTGAGGAAAAGAAGACTCAATTTCTATCAAGTGCTTCTACGCCAAACAGAGTGGTAAAACTAATCCTCCAATAATTCCATGAAATATCTCATGCTATGAAGGATATCACATAGGTGTATATCTAACCAACTCAAGAAACCCAATCTCATACTCTAAAATCGAAAAGAAACCCTGTTGATCACCGACAAACCTAACTTTGGTATGAAATCTATTGGAGCCTAGGCTAGCCCCAAATCCTCTAACCTACGCTGACGATCTTCAATAGTAATCCTTGACTACCTAGCCTGACGCAAAGTTGAAGATTTGGAAACATGTAAAAAAGTGTCATTTGCATCTATTGATAACCTCATATCATCCATCTGAAACAAAATTGAGCAAAAAGACGTACTAGAGTTTTGTAGAGATACAAACATATGAGAATGAGTCTAGAATGGCATTTCCTTACAATGACATGTAGCCTCCCAAATATAGGATACATACAGCTTTATATCGATCCACAGGAGTCTACTAGACACTTACATTTTTAACCAACACATCGGTTAACCTGAATCTGAAACCATATTGTCAAGACCCAATTTTTCATATCATGATGGCACCTACTATAATCCATCAGTTGGTACACCAACCTATACTCCGAAATAACTAGTAACGGCCTATCAAAAGATATTAAAGAAAAAAAGGAACAAAATTGATGAAGAGGATAATATATGCAAAGTAACCCTAAGACTTGATGAAGTTAATAAAAGAGATTATAATACAATTAGAGTTCATGGTTGAAATAAAAAATAAATACATACAAAGAAGGTGCTAAATACCTTATATATATCACTCTAATTAATATGAGAGAGAGTAGGAATAATCAAACTCCAGAAAATTGGCCCAAATATTCAATCTATATATGCTCCATATGATGGGACACACCAATGGTAAGAACTCGTACTATGATCTACCGACTACAAAAATATAGTATGATCACCAAATACATGGTACTAAGTAGTTGTTGGGACAACTGAGCTCCAATGATAATGCAAGTAAAAATAACATGTAAATACTGAATATAACCTATAGACATCTATCCAAGAAACTAAATATGATAATACTAAGGGAGAAATATGGAAAAACTTATCCAATCCTAATAGTATTCTTGAACTAAATTGCAATATAGTATATCATTAATTAACACACAAATAAAGAGTAAAATAAAGTTATATAATAGTATACAAGGCCAAGAATACACATATGGCATGAATAGGTAAGGAAGAGAGAGGTATACAGTGATATCATACATATATATAGGGCTAACTCAATATAGTATACTGAGGGAAGAGAGAGATATGGTGATATCATACATATATATAAGGCTAACTTAATGTAGTAGCTTGAGGGATCTATCCTAGCATCTCAAGGGTCATAAGTAGATAGGCAAGATAGGACTACAAAAATGAGGATCCCAAAACTTAATGTAATTTTACCAATTATAATGGTAGAATGGGAACCAGAAATGTATTGACAATCTTGAGTACTAGTCCATAACTATGTTGCAATGAACTAACCACAATAACAACAATAAAGTAACCACATAGTCTGGAAAAACAATACTTAATCGGTCCCCTTAAGCTCAGAAGGTTAAATCAAATACTCAGCAAACAATAATCATAGCCTATACCTATTGATGTCTCCCAAAACTAACCTCCTTAGAAGTATGCGGCAGTCGATGATAGATATAGTAACCCAACTAGGTTGGGTTCTAACTTACAAGTAAGATGCTGAAAAGTTGTTTGATTTGAGATAATTCACGAGCAATGAAAAAAAGTAAAGGTGAATTTTGTATCAATCACAAGTAGTAACCAAATCTTGAGTGCTTCTGAGTTGTAAATAATAGAAGAAGAAAACTAGGCTTGTGTTCCTCCTGGATTTTTAATGCCATAAATTTCTCCTGTTCAACTCACCTATTCTGTTGTTCTACATGCAAAGTCTACAAGATATGTATTATCAGCGGTCTGGTGAACATGAAGATAAATCACACCCTTTATCGGTCCAGTCTCAGGGCATCGCCTTATTGCTCCTTGCTACGACCTTAGTTCACTATCACCATTGAGTTCAAGTTATTAGATGAGATGGCAGGGACTATAAGATGGAGGTGAATCCTAAATTACTATCCGAATCTTCTTTCCTAATCCCAAACTCCCCTGTAAGTATGATTACAAATACAGGCTATCTCAAGTTTTTGTAGCAACTTGGAGATTAATTATAGAGAAGAAGATTAAGATGCATCCATTAACCCTAGAATAGATTAGTATCACACTTTCTCTAGGTAGCTAATCCAACAGGGCTCCAAAAAAGATGAATATCACACTTCCTCTACATAGCTAATTCACTAGGGTTCCCACAACCCTAGTCAGGGAGATTAGTCGCTCATGTTCATGCAAGAACCCATGATTATTAACGAAGAAAACATGTAATTAATTGCACAAGAATAAGATGAATAAACTCCAAAGTCTTGAATTGAATAAAAAACCAAAATCTTAAGAATAATTGTAAAATATGTAAAAGTTTTGTAAGAATGTGTAACCTAATAAAAGATAAATCCTAGGGTATTTATAGTATATCAAAATAACATAGAAATCCTAATTAAAATGGAAAGTTAAAGTTATGTCAACACTCGGTATGACTTAATCTTCTACTCGTAGCCATATCATACGAGTCGTACCATGCCTTGTCATATTTATTCCAATGTCTGATCTCCTAAAGCTTCAACTTTCTATTCTTTATACGACTTCAGCTTATGAGTCGTACACTAGTATACGACTCATGTCATATTTTCGTATCCACCTGGGACTTTATTCTTTCCAAACCTGGACACTGTCTACCTAAGATTTGATTATATGATTCATACTCAGGATTTCGACTCATATCTTTCTAGGACTTTAGCTCTTGATTTTAGATTTGGACAATATTATTCTTACGAATTTTGTACACTAGTCGTATATTCAGTATACAACTTTTAGGGATGAGTCATATCTTTCATTAACTTAGTCTTTTGTTCGGGCCTTTAGTTCTGTTGTGATTCTGAGTCATCACATGAATCAAATAGTGAATTAATGACTCGTTAGGTGACTCATCTCTTGGTCAGAATTGATCTTTCCAGATCTTTTTCTTCTATTTTCATCTGTACTCTGCTGTAGTCCTTTTTTTGTAATTGAAATAAACATAGACGTGCATCATATCCACTAAAATAACCTAACTATTCATATAAATTCATGGTTTTAAGCATCAAAAGTGTTGTGTTTCCGCGACACATTAACACCCTCAACTTAGAATTTTGCGTGTCCTCAGGAAAACAACAATTTAGCTCTATAATTAAACATGATACTTAAATAAGAAGATCATAACCTACCCATGGCTCTGTTTTTTAATTCAATTTTCTTATACATTGTTTCCCTCTCCTAATCTAACTTTTCAAAAACCAAACTGTGTATAACAACTTAGCACACGACAAAACACGAGGGAATCCAATGATGGCATTACATTAGTTACAGACAACCAGACATCAACACAAGCAACTTTAACAAAACAGATTTGTAACATAACAACACAACCCCAATGCACTCACAGTTAAAAAAATCCCTTTCGCTCAGCTAAGATTTGTCAATTAATTCAGGGATATAGCTTACATTGCTCTCTCTCACAAAGAAGTATCACTGGTGTATACAAAATACTATAGGCTTGCCCATATGCTCTCTTTCTAAATTTTTGGATAGTTAAAGTAGGATCATAAAAGGACTTTATTTGGCTTGTAACGTAGGTTAAAGGCTAGTATAGTATCTTTTTTGAGATTTCGTTAGTGGCTATGACTTCTTGACACTACACTAGCTTTTAGGGTTCACACTTACTCAATTTTTTTCACTTTATTTCTACCCTTATTTCTTCCATTTTATGTTTAAAGATATTCAGACTTAGGCAAGGCATAGTTTTCTCACTTTTATATTGTTTTTGTTTTGCTTCAAGCTTCTTCTCTTTTTCTTTTTTTGTTTCTATTTATTCATACCATACCTTTCCTCTTTTATTTTTTTCTACAATTCTTTCTGCATTCTTGTTTTCTTCTATGCACCCTATAATATCCAACGTAAACTTAGGAGATTTTTTTAAGTTGAGGTGCACAATGTCCAAGGAGGACCAGGGCCAAATATGTTCATTGTAGAAATAGGAAGGCGAAATTGGTGTAAACAACAAAATTGTCTTATTAAGGCTCAAATACTTGGATCAAAGGGATTCATAGTTATTTGGTTAGACATTTAGGCTCAAGTGAACTTATAACTAAAAAGGCCTATGATGATCTCTTATTTGACTCACCTAGACCTAGGTAAAAGCAACCGGACAAGTTCTAGATTCCTCTACATCGGGAACTCAGTAGTACCTCATGCACACTCACACCGGGTTGTATTGCTAAGTTCTACTTATCATGTTTTGTAACTGTTTACACTAATTGTTTTATTCCTAATCCTAATGCCATTTTTAGGGTCACAACAGTTTCATACATACACATATACCACAACACACATATCCCGAACTACCCTCATGGGTTGCCTCTTAAGCAACTCTTGATTTAATGTTGCGGCATGATTAATTTCATTGGTTATTGAGGATTTACCAAGGTCATTTTAAAAATTACATCAATTTACTTAGTGATACCCATATAGTGATTAACTCTTAGCCCATTCACCTTGAACAGGGCCTCACCATCTCTCTTCAATTCTAAAGCACCATATGGAAACACCTTTATCACAGTAAAAGGACCATACCATCTATATTTTAACTTACCTAGAAACAACAAAAGGTTTGAGTTGTAGAGCAATACCTGGTCACCTTTCTAAAAGATTCATTTCTCAATTTTCCAATCATGATACAACTTCATCTTTTCTTTGTAAAGTGCAGAACTTTCATATGCCCGAAGTCAGAATTCATCCAAATCATTCATATTCTTTATCCTTGACTTGGCTATATCTTGCAACTTAAAATTCAACCTTTAAAAGGTCCATAGTACTTTATGTCCAAGATCAATAGGCAAGTGACAAGCCTTGCCATACACTATATAATATGGTGAATCACCTATTGGAGACTTGAATGTTGTTCGGTAAGGCCATAATGTATCATCTAATTTTCATGAACAATCGTTCCTATTGGTATTTAATGTCTTCACCAAGATAGACTTAATTGGTCTATTGGAAACGTCAATCAGTCCACTAGTCTATGGTAAGGTGTTCCAACCTTGTGTTTCACTCCATACTTCTCAAGCAGACATTTGAATAGACAATTACAAAAATTTGACCTACCCATCATCACTAATTATAGCATGCAGGGTGCCAAATCAAGAAAAGATGTGCTTTTTAGGAAAGTAGTGACACTATATGCTTCATTGTAAGGAAGCACAACTACCTCCACCCATTTAGATATGTAATCTACAACCACTAGTATATACTTCATGCCAAACGAACTCACAAAGAGGCCCATGAAGTCTATACCCCATACATATAAAAATTCCAATTCTAAGATGGGAGTCATAGAAAGTTCATGTCAAACTTGAGATATTACCTTGTCGTTGACTTTGGACACATGAAGAAGCAAAATCATATGCATCTTTGTAAATTGTTGGCCAATAATACCCTAATTGCAGGATTTTATGGGTTGTGCGGGTTCCACCATGATGTCCCCTAACTAGTGAGGAATGATGAGCCTTTAGTATGCTCATTATCTCTACCTCAGGTATGCATCTACGAATAATTCCATACGCATAAATTCTTAACAAATAAGGTTAATCCTAGAAAAATTTCCTTACCACAAGTATAAATTTGTTTCTTTGCTCAAAGGAATGATCTTCTAGAACTAGATCACTGGCTAGAAAGTTTGTATAGTCTGCAAACCATGGAAATAGATCTTGGGAAGCAAAAATACATGCTCATTTGGAAAACTGTCATCAATCTCCAACCCATTTGCCACCTTCTGGACAGCTTCCTCCTTTAGTCTAGATAAGTGATCCGCAACTTGATTTTCTGTTCCTTTTCTGTCCTTTACCTCAAAGTTAAATTCTTACAACAAAAGTACTTAGTTAATAAGCCTAGTTTGCATCTTTCTTGGCCATTAGGTACCATAATGTTGCATTCTTAGTGTGCACAATCACCTTTGTCCCAATCAAATAAGACCTAAACTTTTAAAAGGCAAAAAATACTGCCAACAACTCTTACTACATCATAGTATAGTTCTTTTGAGCAATATTTAGTGCCTTACTAGCATAGTAGATTGGATGAAGGATCTTTTCTTTCCATTTTCTTAGTACATCCCCGTAAGCCAAACCACTCGCGCACACATGATCTTAAAGTATAAGGACCAATATGGGGAAACAATAATAGGAGCAGTCACCTACTTCAGTTTCAGACATTCAAACATTTTCAAGCATGCTTCAATAAAATAAAACTTAACCTCTTTCTCAAGAAGCCTACAAAGAGTGTTGGCTATCTTTGAGAAATCCTTGATGAAGCTCCTATAAAATACATGTTCCAAAAAACTATGAACACCCTTCACAGAAATTCATAGAGGTAATTTCTTGATCACTTCAATCTTCGCTCTATCTACCTCAATGAGCCTTTTTGAAGTTTTTTGTCTGAGTACTATACCTTATTTGACAATAAAATGACACTTCTCCCAATTAAGCACCAAGTTGCATTCTTCAACATTCTAAGAGCATTTACATAGTGAACTAAGCTTTCATCAAAAGAATCACCAATAACTATAGAATCACCCATAAACACTACGATGATGTCTTCTACCATATAAGAGAAAATTGACATCATACATCTCCAAAATATGCTAGAGAGTTACATAACCCAAATAGCATATGTCTGAATGCGAAGGTCCCATAAAGATTGGAGGTGCTATAGTAATTTTGTTCTAGCCTGAATACCCATCAAGAAAATAGTACTATCCTTTGCCTGCTAGCTTGTCTAACATCTGGTCCATAAAGGGCATAGAAAAATGGTCCTTCTGAGTTCATGCATTCAATTTTCTAAATCCATGCATACTCTTCATTCGATGACTGGCCTCATCAGAACTAACTCATTCTTCTTATTTGGCAACACAGTAATCTCGCTATTCTTAGGAATATATTAAACTGAACTAACCCACTTTCTATCAGTAATGGGATACACTACACCAACATCCAACCACATAATTATATCTTTCATCACCACCTCCTGCATAGGAGGATTGAGTCGACATCAATGCCTTATGCTTGTAGTACAATCTATTTTAAGTTTAATTTTATGAGTTCATATACAGGCGGGATGCCCACAATGTCTGTAATGGACCATATAATGGCCCTCTTAAATCTCTGCAGTACTGACAATAATGATTCCACTTCTGATAGTATCAAATTAGTTGTAATAATAACAAGCAAAGTGTTATTGGCCCCCAAAAATGCATATCACAAATAAGAAGGGAAAACCTTTAACTCTAAGACCGATGTCTCTTTAATGGATGGGGGATCAGGTGGAGTAGTTTTATTCTTAAAATCCAAATCAAGCTTTTTTGGTGATAAGAACCACTCCTATGAAGTGCACATATGATCTCTTCATACTTCTCAAATACCATTACTATCAAAATTCATGATCACCGCTGCCAGTGCTTTAACACCTAATCTTTCTTCAATACGCACAATGACATAAAACTATCACCTAAAAGAGTAACTGCATCAACATCATGGAATGAATATGTATCAATATAATACATATCGATCACCGATATAACTCTTAACTCATCAGGTTGCTTCATAGATTTGCAAACATTGAATATCACTTATTTATCATTCAATCTCAGCATAAGATATCCTTTCTCCATATCAATCAACATCTTATTTGTAGACAAGAATGGTCTTCCCAAAATAATTAGGACTTGAAAGTCTACTTCATAGTCCAAGATCACAAAATTAGCAGGAAAAATGATAGAATCCACCTTCACCAATACATCATATTGAATACCAATAGGCTTTTTCACTATCCTATCCTCCATCACTAGTCTTACAGTAGTTATTTTTGGAGCTCCCAACCCTAATGGTTTGAATACTACAAAGTTCATGAGGTTGATACTAGCCCCCAAATCACATAATCCTCAAGTCATGTTGAAAGATCTAATAGTGAATGGTATAGTAAAATCGCCAGGATTTACCTTTTTCTCTACCAATGATCTAGTAACTAAGGCACTATAATGATAAAAATTGTCAACTAGCTTATAACTCATTGACCTTTTCTTGGTGATTAAATATTTCATGAATCATGCGTATCCTGGAATTTGCTTCAATGCCTCTACAAGAGGTATGTTGACTGAAAGTTATTTTAGCATGGATAGAAACTTCTGATACTTAATAATTTTTTACTTTTTTGTCCTTTGAGGAAAAAGAGGAAGAGGTTTTAGGATAGGATTAAACACAGGCTTCTCAAGCTTGTCTTTTTCATTGTCCTCTTTACTACTGGTCTCTACATCAATAGGATCATCATTATCTTTGTGCTCATCTATAATAGGAGCATGTGGGTCTATGGTGGCTTTACCTTTCCGAGTGGTAATGGTATGGAAATAAGCATCACTCTTTGGCTTTTAAACTGTATTACTTGGAAGAGTGCCCAATTGCCTCTGATTTATCGTGGCTATCATCAGACTAAATTGATGCTCTACCTATTTTATTGCTATAGCATGTGATTAGCTTTCTTATTTAGCCCTGATAGATCTACCTTAATCTTCTTACAATAAATTTATTGTCCTTTAACTAATTTTGAAAAAATTCCTCTATTCTGGATTCTAAATCACGACTCCCAGGTGGAACATATGTATCATACTTATCCTTGTAGTCATTTTTCCAATGAAAACCATTATCTCTCTCTCTACTTTAATATTTGTATATTTCATTATAATAGTTCTGACCTAGATTCCCTTTCCCTTGGCCTTAGAAATCTGCCAACCCATGATTGAGATACTTTTCTTCATCTTCAGATTCAATCTTAAAAGCTTTTGAAGTAGATGACTAAATCCCAACTGCATTTACTTTTTTAGCCCCCATTGCTGTAAATTAGTTATTAAGAAGCCTAATATCTATCCAAAGTTGAGCAACCTCTTGTGCGACTAAGTCACTATTTGCTCTATAATCACCAGCTACTCTAATAGTATATGAACCTTCACCACATTCAACATCTATCGTATTCCATCCTCCATTGGTCACTAAAATATCATCTAGCATCTCTTGTGTATAATTCCACCAAAGTCGTATAAATCCACCTCCTAAAATAGTATCTGTCATTGCTCTTGAACTAATATTTAGTGATCTTTAGATGATTTCTAGCAAATTTGACCCTATGATCCTTTGATTAGGTACTATGCTTAGTTTCTTCTTGAATCTAAACCATGCCTCATACAAGGATTCTATAGGTAATTGTCTGAAATTTTAAATTTTATCTTTCAATTGTAACATCCTTGTAGGAGGGGAAAACCAACTATGAAAATATTTTTGTAGCTCATTGCAAGAAGTGATTGAAACTCTTTAAAGTTCCCCCAACCATTGTGATGCTTCTCCAGTAGGTAAAAATGGGAACAACCTCAACCTCAAAGCATTTTTGTCTACCCTTGAAATGGTATAAGATGTGCAAATCCCAATAAAGTTAGCGAGATGAAGATTTGCATCATCAGTTGTTTCTCCTAAAAAAATACCCTTTATGATCAACAGCTAGATTGTAGCACTAGTAATGTCAAAATTCACATTGGGGGTAGCCGTGGAGGAATGATTGCTTCTGACTCAGCCGATTCAACACAAACCATATCGTCATTGTCTTTCTCATACAGTTTTGAAGTATTGTATGTAAGGATTAATAGGACTCTACCTCTCAAAACTCAATTACCTACTTATCTCACCCTGACTACTTCTCTATTCTGAGCTCTCCGAGCCTCTTCAACTAACCTAGCCTCTTCAACTTCTCATCTTTCTAGCTCTAAAAGTTGTTGTGTTTGTATATATATTTAAAATTTTTTGTATCAAGTGGAGAACCCAGGAGTGTCTTATTTAGATCACTTGGTGGGGGTCTTGAAACCCAATAGGAACACCATCACAAACCAGGAGTGTCTTATTTAGATCAATTGGTGGGGGTCTTGAAACCCAATAGGAACACCACCATAAAATATTTTTGCCATTCTTCATGGTATTTGTAGAATTATTTTGCGCTCTGGATAAAAAAAGAATAAGGGATATCCTCTTCACTTTGTGTTGGGTATACACCGGCATATGCCCAATCTAAAATAGAAAATAAAACTCGTAAACTTCACCAAATTCAATCAATAATAACATCGCCTTCCCCAACAATGATGCAGAGATTTGATATTGCTCAAATCTAACCTCCTAAGAAGTATGTTGTGGTAGATACCAAGTATAGTAACCCAACTAGGTTGGAGTCAAACCCATAGGGAAGATGCTTAATAGTTGCTTGATTTGATGTAATTCACAAGAAGTCCAAGAAAGTACAGGGGGATTTTGTATTAATCACAAGTAGTAACCAAATCTTGAGTGCTTTTGAGTTGTAAATAATAAAAGATGAACACTAGGCTTGTGTTTAATCTAGCTTATTAATTCCATAAATTTATCATGTTCAACCCACCTATTTTGTTGTTCAGCATGCAAAGTCTACAAGATATGTATTATCAACTATCTTGTGAATGTGAAGATAAATCACACCCTTTACTGGTTTAGTCTCACGGTGTAGCCTTGTTTCTCCTTGCTAGATCTCAGTTCACTATCACCTTTTGAGTTCAAGTAATTATATGACATAGAGAGGACTATAAGATGGAGGTGAATCCCAAATTACTATCCTAATCTTCTTTTCCCAATCACAAACTCCCTTGTAAGGATGAATGCAAATACAGGCTATCTAATGATTCTAACCTTGCTTAGAGATTAATTATTGCAAAAAAGATTAAGATACATTCATAAACCCCAAAATAGATGAATATCACACTTCCTCTACATAGCTAATTCACTAGGGTTCCCACAACCCTAGTCAGGGAGATTAGTCACTCATGTTTATGCAAGTGTCCATGATTATCTATGAAGAAAATATGTAATTAATTGTACAGGAATAAGATGAATAATGTAATACCCTGTATTATTCTTAGCTCAGTCCTTTCCATAGTTGTATGAATAAGAGGCTTAAAATGTAGAAATTCCACTTAGTGTTAGGGACTTAAACATTTTTAAAGCCTCTTAACTTTAAGGATTATTATATTGGTCTTATCGACCCTGAGATGTTTGTTTTTAGTTAATTCATGTTCAAGGGTGTAAAAATCAATCCTTAGAGAAGTTTTGTATTTCTTAGATGAGGATTGGGTCATGTTTGGATCACAATTATAGTAGCTTATTGCAATAGTGCTGAATCATGGTGCTAATTCTGAAGGTATGCCTACCATATCATAGAGATAATGTAATTCGTAGCCCAGTTATGAATTTAAATGCCTGAGGGAAAATTATTCCTTTTCCCCTCAATCCAAGTCGTCATATCATTACTTATATCACTAGTTAGGGTGTTATTTTCCCTTCTTCTTTACTTTTCCTCTCAAAGAAACCCTATTCATCTCCCAAAAACATCAATTCCATTACTTTCTCTCTATGGAAACCAAGAATTCAAGTTCCCAAATCTAAGAACCTTAAAAAAACATTAAAATTGGTGTTTATCTTCTAAGATTAAGGGTTATGGTATGTGTGATGTTCATCCATGGGCCCTTTTCACCCATGGAGTCCAAGAATCCTTTTATATATAAAATTATGAGTTTTTATATGATTATGTTAAACTATCCCTATGAATCTCTTGTTATCTTAATTTCAAGTTAAGATTATAAGTGTTTCCAAGTGGAATGGATTATTGTATGTTTTGAATGTTGTAGTTTCCATATCAAGTTGATGCGAGTCAGGATAAACCCTCAAGTTGTTATTTTTTTTATGTAATCAAGATATCTCTTCATGTTCAAAAGCATCCCCTGTTAAAGTGTTAATCTCCATGCGTTTGATGAAATACCCAAGTGATGGGTTTTGAATGATGATTTCCTGTTATGGTTTTCAAAGCTTTTATATCTCCTTATTGTCATATCTATTTAGTACTGGTGGGTTATGAACACCTGATACCTAGTTGTTTACATAATTTAAGTATCTTTAGAATGATTTCATATAAATTATGAGCATTGTCATAAAGTCAACTTTTTATGGTTAGTTGTTTGTTTACTTAAGCTTAGTTTAGTCTAGTAATTGGTGTCAGTTCAGTTGGTAGTAGGATTTAGCATCGAGCGAACCTAGGGATGAGGGATCACCCGTCAGTTAGGACTGGGTCCTTACTAGCAGTCCCTAAGTTCCAAAACTACGTAGCCAGTATAGGATTATGAGATTTCACCTACTAGTTTAGGGCTGACACTATGTTAGGGGTCACCCGCCAGTTTAGGACTGATTCCCTACTCCTTTGAGACACTAGATTAGTAGATCCACACAGCCAGAGTTAGTATCCGTATCATGGTACTAACACTCTTCCGAATAGGGTACAGGTTGGACCCTAATTAGCTCCGATTGGGGTATGTCTGTTAGATACCTCTCACAGTCTTAGTACAATATTCAGTATAGTTTTAGTTTAGTTTTTCTTGACCAAAGCATAAAGACTCATGATTATTTAGTTATGAGATTTCAGTATTTAATTTACAGATTATTTTAGAAATATTATATGCTTTGTCTTGCATTCTAAGATATTTCATCTTTCGTGCATTTATGTTTAGTTATCTCATGCTATTCAGTCAGCCATCATTTCATGTACAGTTAAACCAAGAATTTCAACCTAAACTTACCTGATATACTAGTATATTAAAAGTATTGATCCCATACTCTTCTTTTTTCTATGATATTTGATATCATATGTTTTGGGTGCTTAATTTCCATACCGTAGTTAGATATTTTAGCATTACTCAATATCAGTAGTGGTGAGTCCTCATCTATTGGGGAAATGGTTTATTATGGCATTTATTTCAATAGTTTAGTATTTTTATTTAGTTGAAGTTAGTGAGGAGCTTGTCCCATCAACTCCTCAGTCAGTTAGAGGATTTCAGACGTTCAAACAATTAGTTAGACAAATGTTTTAGACTTGTGAATTTTTGTATTTAGACCTTATGATATATCAATTGTTCTTTCGCATATGTCCATTATTTTATGATATTCAGTGCTCGTAGCTGGTATCAGCTCATGGGTTAGCTTGTGGTTACTTACGATCGTATGCACCATTGTCACGGCCAGGGGGTAGTCTCTAGTTGTGAAAAAAACATGGTATCAGAGCCTATGGTTATAAAGTATCCTAGTAAGTCTAAAAATCGCGTTGAGCAGAGTTTTGTACATAGGTGTGAAACGCCCCACACTTATTGGCAAGAGGCTATAAGACGTTTTTGGAAAATTTTCTCTTTTTTCAGTGTTCATGTCATGAAAAAGAGCACGAGCTCTATTTAAACTCTCTTTTTGACTTATCTTTTATTTTGTTATATATAATCCCTCCCAAAAAAAATAGAAGAAGGAATGGGACTCAGCCCGTACCTCTGTCTATTCAGGAAGATCCCCTGAATAAGCAAGTCACTTATGCCAAATTCAGAGCTTCCCTCACTGCGTTAACTCAATCAGTAGATTCTCAGAACAATCAGTAGGCTTCTGTCCCAGCAAATCCATTGGCAAATACAACTGTAATTAGGAATTAGGATTTCACCCAAACGAATCCCCCTGTGCTTTTGGGATCTAATTCTAAAGAGGATCTGCGAGAATTTTTTGATATGGTTCAGAAGGTGATAGATATTATGGGTGTAACTTTGAGTGAGAGTGCATAGTTGGCTGCCAATCAGTTACTGGATATAGCTCACACCTGGTATAAGTAGTGGAAGGAGAATAAGGGTATTAAGATAGGGTCCGTAGAATGGGAAGAGTTTTCCATGAATTTTCTAGGCATGTTTTTTGTGTTAAAATTGAGGGAAGATAAGGTACTTGAGTTTATCAATTTTAAGCAAAGCAAAGTGTGAAGGAGTACTCGCTTAAGGTCACTCAGTTGGCGAGGCATGCTCCTACTATGATGGCCAACAAAAGGTCTAGAATAAGTAAATTTGTATCTGTTATATTTGATATTATAGTCAAGGAGCGTAGGACCACAATGTTGATTAAAGAGATGGAATTGTGTATTGATCAGTAAATTAAGGAAGAGAAGATTAAGGAAAAAGAGAGAGAATAACAGGGCAAGAATAAGTAGCTTTAATTTTTCTTAGCCAAAGTCAAAGGGTGGTAACCGTCCTCAGTTCGAGTGCTCAAGATTCATTTTGAACCCCCTGAATGCAATGAACTATCATAAAATATAAAATTCAATATTTCAAACTAAACAAAATAGTAGAAACCTTCATCTAAAGTCATTTTAACTAAATATAGCAAATTCCAGGCACCATAGCCCCGTTCTTGACAGAAATTCTAACTCGACCCTTTATATAGCAATATGGTTTTTATTTTACTCGTAATAATGTGTAGATTACTATTTTGATTAGGCAGAGGCATTTCTTGATTGTAGAGAAAAGAAAGATGACAGGCGAATGACCCAAGACTTGTGGTTTGGTATTAGATATGATTTTTTCTACTCTTCTTCCTAAGATAGAATATGATTCATATATTTCATACTAGGTCAAGATGATAAGATATGATTGTGTATAGGATACCATGCCTTAGCCTAATTGTGATTTTATAGATAGAAGAGTGAATCGAACCTTAAGATGAAACGTGTGTTATTGCGATAGAAGCCTATCACCCAAGATCATAAGCATGTTAACCATAGTCAATTCTATTTATCCTTTAGTATAAGATTTATTACTTGACTTAGTGGATTATATCATTATTTTCTAATTTATAAAATTAATATTATGATGGATATGTACTATTGGGACTGAGGCCATGGTAGCGACACTAATTGGACTCCTAGGTGAGTATTCTAACTTATAAAGGATGTTATTTAGTTTATTGGACAGTTTGATTCTTATGATTATATTTTTTAGATAATAGTGATGACATGCATAGATTATGGTACATTCAAGCTCACATAATGGTACAATTCCTACTAAATCTTTGATTACTACTATTTTCCTAAAAAGGATTTATTCCCACTTTTCACTTTTAAAATGGATTCATTCTTAATGGAAATCATACTACCTTAATGGATGATTAATGAGCTTTTGGAACTAAAAGTCATACTAGATAGATTTTGGTTCATTGTATTACCATTACTATTTACTTTGGTTTTGAGATATTCCAACCCTTTCTACTGCATTATGATAATCTAGTCCTAAAGTTGACCTTGGGTACAGACATACAAACTGACATTCTTTTGAACTCAAATTGAATCCATGCATTTATTATATATACATCTCTCCAGTACTAGATGGAGAACACTAATGATAATGATGATTGGAATCTTGGATCAAGACCAGGTCACCATATATGGGTACTCCAAAACACCCTAGGGTCCTCTTATAAGAGAGTTTGTTGTAGATCCTGACTTTGTGAGCCATCGATCTTGAGGAAGAGTATACACTAGGTATGTTATGGAACTTGATAGGATATGATATTATGGATTTACTTAACATTCATTCATTCTTGTGCATTGCCTGCCATTGGTATGTTGTTTGGTTCCTTCTTCTACTCTTTATTTGTATAATGGCTAGTGATATATGGTATAGTTCCTTAGTTCTTGAATAATGCTAAACCTTATTTCCTCTTTAGCCTTATTATGTTTAGCATCCTAGATATGTTCTTGTAGTTATATTCCTACTTTGAATATTATCTGTATTTGTATTATCTTCAAAGCTCAGTCGGTAGTTCCCTACTGAGTATCATATGTTTGGAACTAATACTATACTTCCATAGCATGCAATTGATGTTAGGCCAAGATTATATATTTTTTTCATTATTTACCTCTGATTTAGAATTTTTATTTTTCCTCTTTGATAATTGATTTTATGGATTGGGCCTAATAATATATGTTAATGTGTAGGATTGAAATGATATGAAGATGAAGAGAGTTGGAGCTAAGACAAACTAGAAATTGAAGATTGTAGAAGAAAATGAAGCAGGCAGCTTAATGGAATAAATTAAATAAAATATTTAAAAGTGACATTTGAATAGAAAATTGAAATATGCCTACCGAGTTATGGTTTTGTCAATGGCGTGTCATGCCCTACTTTATCAGTGTGGTATGGAGGATCCCGCATAACTAATATTTTAAAGTTCATGTTTGACTCAGTTATTTTATTTTGGGTTTTTTAATACCTATAAATATTTGATAAAATTAGTTTACACACAACTTTTGACCTAGAGAGAGCAAAAAGCTATTGTGGAGGCTAAAGAAAATTGGTTTCATCTTTTCTTCTACTATTTTATTTATTTTTAGGTGTATCTTAGAATGTTTTGTTGTAGTTGCTCTATATTTTTATGTAGTCAAATTTCTTGTTCTAGGAGTATGATTGTTGATAATATGATTGTTTAGAAATTTATTGATTCGATTTTTTTTATTATTGTATGAGTTGTTCTTATATTCTTGTGCTTACTATTTCAATGTTGAGCTATCATTACAATAAATTTATATTCTTATTGAGAACTCAAAAGTAGAATCAAGGAGATAGAACGAAGAATATATTGAGTAAGATCTCTTCTTCAGAAGAATAAGGACTTTATTTGTGGGCAGGATAGGATTATACTGAGACCACCTCAAAGATGTACTTGTGAGACTAGTTTGAATAGAAAATTAGAGGATGACCATTCCCAAATCAAACATCAACCCCATAAATCATATAATGACCCTTCAGGTCATTTTCCATATTTTCGCTTATTTTTTCCAATAGAGATTGTCTATAGCTGACCCAAGTCATTTATGACTTACCAGGACTGAAAGTTTGGTTACCGGATAGTTCGTTTCTTATTTAGATCCAATTCCCTATTTAGAAGTCCTCATTGGTTCCAAATATCCACTGGAAAAAAACATTAGTAAAACAATCTCCTATGCAAATTTTGATAGAGCCAACAACTTTAGATTGACGATTTTAGGGTACGTAGAGCTTTGGTTTAGGTCTGGAGGTACCTGGGCTCATTTCGTTCTATTGGTCAGAAAGTTAAGAAAAAGGAATTTGGGCGTGAGACCCATATTTTGTAAAAACGACCTCACATGGAAATTTTGAGGGCGCTATCACGCCTAAAACATTAAATTTTGTGTGGTTACATAGTTTTTTTGGCATCTATAGGACTTCGAATGAATGCCAATGCCTTGGCAGAGACTTGGAAGATTTCCAAGTATTCCGTTGTCATCTGGTGTAGATGCTATCATAATACTAGGTCCGCAATCATTCTAGTGCGATCGTAGGGCATGGGTTGTAATCATAACTAGCCTGTGTAGACCAAATATGGTGATATGTTTGAGGGAAGGTCCCTATTACGATTGGTCTATGCAACCACAAGATATGTCAATCACACACCTCGGGTCACCATAGTGACTCCCGAGGACCTGTTAAGGGTATAGTATGACCCTTTTCCCATGAATTTTGACTATTTTCATCACTTATCTTAAGAGGTAAACCCTAAATAGTGTGAAAGCTTAGAATTGAAGTTTGTGGGTGACTAAAAAGGTAGATTAACATTTAATTTTGTGATTATCATCAGATTTAAGGTAAGAATTTACCCTTTTAATTGTGAAATTTCCTTATTATTTGCTCAAAACCACAAAACTTTAGGGCTTGATCCCCCCCCCCCCCAATTTATATTGGTTTTCACCTATTTTTGAGGTTAATGATTCTTGAGCTTGTATGAATGTTGGGTTTGTTTCAAAAATGTGTTTTCTGTAAGAGGTACCCACATGGGGTTTTGATGTTAATTTGGAACCAAAGCACAATGGTGTAATACAGGTATCAATATTCTCATATGGATGATTAAAATGTGTTTTTGATAGCTTGCTATCTTGAGGAGGCTTATTCAAAAGGAAAATCTATGGTTTAGTGGTTTGGTGATTTATTTAGCAATAAGGTAGGCTAGGTTTATCCCTTGTTAGATTGAACTATATGATAGCATGTTTATGATATCTTGTTGGATTTGGAATGGGTTTTAGGAGTTGGGTTTATGTAATTCAAGACTTGGGGTTAGTTGGGTGCTTAAGCTAATTTGAAACCGTAAGTTTGAAACACTTAGATTGTACGTTATACCATATGTGATTTAAGCTTCATTTCTCATGCTTGGAATGAGAATGCCTTAGATCACTCAAGTTGGATAACAATGCTTTAGTTACTCATGTTTAGGGTATGTTCGGCCTTAGTTTCTTACACCCATGAAGGCATTCTTGGTTTCTATTGGACTTAGTTAATGTTTTTGGGAGGAAGCTTTGTCTTAATACTAATGTGGCTTACAATTCATCTAAAAGTTGATTTGGATATGTTAAGTCTAGTTCGTGTAGAATGTGCCGTCAATGGAACTTGAGGATTATAAGTGCATTCTTTAATCACTTTAGGCAATGACACATGTTATCTTTGATAAGAACCTTTTTGTCACGACCCAATTTCTCAGGTCATGATGGCGCCTACTATAACCCACCAGTAGGCAAGCCAAACCTGCATCCAAAATAACTAGTAACGGACTACCTAAACATATAAAGGAAAGAATATGAAATACATATATTAAAACATCAAATACATAATATAGTCCTAAAACCTTGTGGTATCAGTACAAGAACTTATAATAAACTAAGAGTGCAAAAACAAAATAACAAGGGAATTACATTGATACAACTTATCTACGAATACAACACAGAGACTAGTCTAGTACATAAGAGGGGGGTAATTAATACTCTGAATATCAGGAGCTCACTCTAAGTCTATGAACCATGGTTGTTCCATACGACGCACACATCAACGGTGATAACCCATACTTTGATCTATATTCTACAGAAATATAGTATGAGTACCAAACACATGGTACTCAGTAGGCAATTGCAAACTAAGCTCCAAAGAATGGAGATATATAGAACATATAAACAAAATAGAACACTACAGACAAATGTCAAGCAGCAACATAACCAAGCAAATGAGATAATAAGGATAAACTATCATATTCATGTCCAAGAGACTAACATAATAAGGCTAAGAAAGTGTCAAGGATGAGCTATACTATTCCATCCATCCACAAGAACCTCAACACTATACCATAAATCCCTTACCAATATAAGAACAAAGGTCGAAAGAAGGATATATAACAATATACAAGTCCAAGGAATGAATACACAATCTGAATGAACAAATGAAGTGATATACGGTAATACCATAGCTACGTTAGCTAGATATACAACATATGTATATATATTATATAAATATATAACCAAGGTAAATTCTATGTATATCCTACATCATTATACAAGAACTTTAAGACCTCATAATCATAGTAGGAACTAGTGATAGAATACTCAAGGTTTCTAATCCATATGTCTAATCATGAATTAATCATGCATAATAATGAAATCAAAAGATAGAAGAGCCAGAATCATACCTCATATTTTGATTCCAAATCAATAACTACTATGTCATAAATTATCCATAACAATGATCATAACAAAGATAATAATAATATCAGTAACAATGCAAGTAAACAGTTAGTCCGGACAACCAAATACCTAGCCGAGCCTATTATGTACCCCTACTGCCCAAGGTTCTAATGGTTCAACCAATATACTATATCACAAGGTATAGCCATCACACATATATATGCAATCCCCCAACATGGAATTATAGTATAGGCGCAACTAGCGATGGTCAATGCATATGCAAGGGTGAATGCAACAAAATCCACAATACCATAATCGATCCTAGTATCATAGTATATGTCCAGACTCTAATCGATGAGTATTATCAATATCATAATATCATTATCATAACCATCACCATCATAACCATCATCATCATAACCATCATCATCACAATCATCCTCTGACCTTCTTGGGTCTATATAGTTTCCATACATAGGGCTAGTCGGACTCGAATTGGTAGATGTACAAATAGTCACATCAGTGTAATCATCCTTCGGCCTTGTTAGGTATATACAATTTCCATACATAAGGCTAGATGAACTCAAACCAGTTGATGTAGACATAGGCACATCAATGTAATAACCCTCTAGCTTTGCCAGGTATATATAATTTCCATATATAGTTATAGATTAACTCAAACCGATAGATATACACATAGGCACATCAATGTAATCATCCTATGGCCTTATCGGGCATATTATCATCATCATCATCATTCGACCTTGTTGGGTATCAGTATCATCATAATAATATCCTTCGACTTTATCGACATATTAGCATATTATTGTAGTCATCCTTTGTCCTTCCTGGGTATATAATCAATATCATTATAATTATCAATACATATATATAATATCAACTCTACAATCTGTCATTGGAGTTTACACATAATTTATATCATTAATACAATATCTTCTTTCATCCCATATCGGAGATATATATATATATATATATATATATATATATATATATAAATATAAAAGGTGCACAAAATCATGTTGGGTCTAAAAGGAGTAAATCTATAAATCCATTGCCTAGAGTGAACTCCTAGAATAAATTATTATAAAAGAATGAAAAGACTCAGAATCTCTCATAACAAGAGAGACTGGAATTTATTTTGGTCAAATCCTTAACACATCATTATTAATAGTTTTTACATATAAGTTGTCTATTAAGACAAACAGTTATTGTCATGAAGAAATCTATTTTTAAGGTTGAAAGTGGTCTTTAATACTTAAATAGAAAAACAATAATATGATCATATTGTAGCTAGAATCACATCATTTACCGATTTAATGACCATGAGTGTACCAATTCTATAAATGATATCACAAGTATTAAAAGAATGAAATCATAATCATCAATATATACATGAACTACAACTACATGCTTTACAATGTTAAACATTTCATGATTGTCCAATCGATGTCATAACATGGACTTGTAATATGTACGAAATAATTACAACATCATAATCACAACCTTAGGCCCGCATACATATTCAAAACCCATATTAATAGTCATATCTATAAGACATCTCATATCTATGAACCATAGCTTATCTATGAGTCATATCATATCTATAGGCCATAAATTATTTCAATGTGGCATCTCACATTTATAAGTCATAATATTTTAATAAGGCATCTGACATCTAGACGGCATAATATATTAATAAGGCATCTCACTTGTAGGAGTCATAATCTATCAATAAGGCATCTCACATCTAGGAGGCATAATATTTACATAAGGTATCTCACATCTAGGAGGCATACTATATCAATAAGGCATATCATATCTAGGAGGCATAATATAGCACTAGGCCATAAATCATAACTATGAGGCATATCACATTTATAAGGCATCTCATATCCATAGGACATGTATCATAACTACGAGAAGTATCATCTTTATAGGAAAATTACAACATCTATGAGGAATATCATCTCTATAGGCCAACCATCATATCTATAACTATATCATGGCCATGAGCTATTAATCAGTATCTGAGGAAAATACCATCATCATTTGCAATGTTGCAAAGTAACCTTACTCTAAAGGCTTACTAGTCTCAACTATGCCTAACATCTGTAATCAAGTCCACTTGGGCTAACATAAGTCTAAGCATAAGGTGGGCGAGAAAAACCCATTTCTAATTCTTGAATTGCATATTTAGGTAATTTATACCCAAGATAAGGCTATGGGATCAAAATTCACTTCTTGATAGTACATAAGCCATAATCAACTCTAAGATAGGTAACCTACTTAGAGACAAAAGCAACTAAGTCAAATCCATCTAAATTATGCTTTCATGGTCACTAGAATGGTCCAAATAAGATTAGTCATACTAACTATGCTTCCAACCTTAAACCACATCCCAATCCTAGCATCATATCATATCCATTCCACAAATTTGTTCAATCTAAGGAGAAGGAAATAGGATTCTACAAGTGTAATAACCATTTCAAGTTATAGGTCAAAACTAAGTCATTTTTTTCAATATCAATCTTAGCATTAACATCCACATGGAATATATAACCTGTATTACCTTAGAAAGAAGAGTAGATAGAAGCCTACCTCAAAGCCAAACCACAAATACTTAAATTGTTCACCAAATGTCTGTCTTCACTTAATGATCCCAAAATTCCATCACTCTATCAAAATCATAATCTACTCATCAATATGAGAATAACATACCCATATTACACCATTATGCTTGGGGTCCAAAAATGACACCTAAATCCTCATGTGGGCCATTCTTATAGAAAATGCATTTTCGAGACCAAACCAATATTCATTTATGATCAAGGAATCATAACACTTACTAAGGGGTATAAACCAAGCTAAATTGGTGCTAAAATCAAGCCCTCAAGCTATTTAGGGTTTTAGTAAAAAAACAAGAAAGGTATGAAATCTTACCTTAACTCGGATGATAATCACAAAAATGGATGTTGAATAAGATTTCCAATCATAGATAAGACTTAATTTTGAGTTATTACTCTCATTAGGTCTTTTTATCTCAAGGGATAGGTGGAAAATGATCAAATTCATGATCTAAGGAGTTTATTTATACCCCTTCCAGGTAATAAGGTGTAGTAATCACATACCCAGGTCTAAAATAAAACTATCTAACCTCAAGAGCAGATGATGTGATCACACTATCTTTTCTGCATACCACGTGCTATCACTAACACCAGATATCTGTTAAAACTTGAAAATTTTTCAAGTTTCTGCTGATTTCTCTTGATTAATTTGGACTATAATATACATAAATGAACTATGTAATCGTACTAAATTTGATATTTCAGACATAACAACAAAGTTGGATTTTCTATTCGAGGTCGTTTCGACCTAATATGTGTCCCACACCCATATTTATAATTGTCCAACTTACCAACCAGTAGGTCAAAATGTGCTCGGGTGCATCATAACCCAATCCAAAGGTCTACCTAGCCTAAAATTGATATTATGGAGCTGCTGGAATAGTTAAAATTTGCATCTGATATCAATTCGATTAAGGTTTTGCCCATTGGCCATTTCGTACCAACAAAGACTTCTTAACATGAAATTGGCTCAATAATCAAATGAATTGTCTGGTAATTAGATTATTTGTCCTACAAGTCATAAATGACTTTGGGAAACTATGGGAAAGCTCTAATGACAAAAATTAGTGAAAATATGAAAAATAACTTGGAGGGTCATTGCACATTTACACTTATTAAAATCTTGAAATTGTGTATTGAGGTAATATTGAGAAATATTTAAAGATGATGGCTATGTTGGTTGATGTGAGGGTTTGTATCTATTGATGATGCTATTATTTGTGCATATTGATTATTCTATCAATGATATGGATTAAATATGTTTATCTGATTCGAGTCTGAAAGATGATTATGTTGATGATTATATATGCCCAGTTCTAGTTTGGAGGATGACTATGGCACTATTGATTATTGTAAAACTCTGAACTTTCTTTAAGTCGAGTTTCATCCTTAAGAAGAGTAAGGGATGAATTAACAAGTGAGAAATATTTTAAACCATTGAGAATTAAATAAGCTTTCCATCGATACCAAGTTCATCAAAATCTAATATCGGGGTAAAAGATATAGATGTTTTATAGAAAGCTCTCTGAACTGCCAAGGTGCGATGGGCAGGCCGATGAACCATCGAGTTAGCGACGGACCATCGCCTATAGCCATTTCCATGAGGCAGTAGTCCCATTCACTGGCCAAGTGCGATGGTTAGGACTGACAGATCATTGAGCTAGTGAAGGAATGTCGCCCCAGGCCATCGCGATGAGGCAGTAAGTGCCAGTTCTGATCTAGGTGTGACGATCAGTCCAATGGACCATTGATCTAGCGTTGGACCATTGCATGTTCCGTTTAGTAATTTTTAGTCATTTTAGGAAGGTTTTTTTAGTCATTTCCACCCTTTTTAGCACCTATTTATATAAGATCAAGACTCTCAACTTCATTATTCATCCATGACATAAAAAGCTAGGGTTTTTTTCAAGATAAAAAACCCAAGAACAAGATCAAAATCCTTCTTTAAGAAAACTTAAAAATCTAAGAATCTCTCTAAGAACATTCAATAAAGAGTCTCCTAAGGTATGTTAGATATTGATTCTTGGGTTCCTTCCACCCAAGAAGTCCATGAATCCTTTTTAAAATTACAAAGTTTATGTATTTATGAGATTTCATGATTTATGTGTATTAATGTTCATGATTATGTGTTGGTGAGTTTTAATTCATGATTTAGACTACAGGTATTAAGAATTGATTCTAGCATGTGATTAATTAAGTGATGTTCATGATAAACCCTCTTCAAGTTGCATGTTGGTTGATGAAATCATGGTACTTGGGTGTAGTATTTGTTGTATAAATAAAGCATGATCCCCATATATTTGACAAATGCTTATGTGAAGAAAATAGAGTCAATATAACATGGTTAGCAAGAAATCCCCAATTATGTATAAGTTCATGTAAGCCAAGTGTTTGTTGAAAAGCCTTATTGAATGATTTATGATATGTTGTATGCATTATCATTCACGTGTATTCCTTATTAAGTGAACTTTGAGATATTGGTATGCACTTCCTATACCATTATATGTTCAATATATTCAAGTAATTGGCGAGATGTCGCATTGATTAGTTATGGATGATGGCCTATTGTCATGTCATGTATGAGTTGTCTTGTTTTATGATATTTATGTTATCGAGTCCTAGGGTTTTTAATACCTAAAATTTAGCTTCTTTTATAGAGATGACTCAGTCTTAAGATAATCTCAGTCGTGTTATGTTCAATAGAATTCAGACAGTTACAAAACATAAGGAAATTTAGTGATCACAGTATAAGTATAATCTAGTCTCAGTATTAGTCTAATCCAACTTAGTATTCATTTCTTACTCAATAGTATTCAGAAGTAATCAGTATTTAGTAGTATTCAGTATTCAACTCAGGCTTCAGTAAGACTTTGTAGGATAATAAGAATTCAGTAGCATTTTAGCCAAATAGTAGAATCCAAGTGGCATTCCCTTAGATAACGGAACAAAGTGAACTTAGTCAGATAAATCAAGAAATATGAACAACAACAAATTCAACTCAGTATAAGTTCAGTTAAGAATTAATTTAGAGTCCATCAGTTGGGAGTAGGAACTAGCACTGAGCGAGTGCAGGAATGAAGGCTTCCTCATTAGAGAGGTAGAGTCATTAGTGACAGTCCCTAAACTCTTAAACTGTGTAGCCAGCGCAGGAACAGGAGCCACCCGTTAGATTAAGGCTTGACTATCATACTGCCTTAGGCTTGACTTTCTTTTCAGGGTCACCCATTAGAGAGGCTTGACCATAGTAGAGGTCTTTACCCGTGGCACGGTATTGACACCTTTCAAGTTGGAGTTATAGGTTGTACCCCACTAATTCAGATTTTGGGCATGTTGGTTAAGTGAGAACTCCAACAGTTGCAGTTTCAGTATGAGTATTCAGAGTAGAACTCAAAAATTAGGGCTGTCAGATAAAGTCACCTATATCAGTAAGGAACTTAGATATTTCCATAGATTCATAGACCACTTGCTAGATAGGCTTGGTCTAGCATAAAGTTAATTATTATTAGTACTAATAGATCTAGAGATTACCCGTTAGATAGGCCTGATCTCAAACTCAGTCCATCATTTCTATTATTAAAAGATTTAGAGATCTTCTGCTAGATAAGTTTGATCATAGATACAATCATTCCTTATCATTATTAGTAGATTTAGAGATCATCCGTTAGAGAGGTTTTGTTTCAGATTTAGTCAGTCGATAGTAGCAAGCTTAGAACTCAGTTATTGATGTAAGTAGATTAGGTTATTCAGTATTCGAGAGTTAGTAAACTCAGATATTAGTATTAGTAAACCCAGTCATCAGTAAGTTAGTATTCAGAAACCAATATTCAGAGTTCGTATTCAATGTTACTGCAATTCCAGTTTTGGTTTGTGGGTTCATGCATATTTCCCCATTCAGTATTCTTATGATATTCAGTTAAGTAATGTCCATGCATAAGCCCTTGCATTTAGCCTTACCTCATCTAGGATACTAGTACATTCAAATTACTGATGAATACTTTCCTGCGCTACGGTATTTTATACCATAGGTTCAGACATACGGGATCTAGAGCACCCATAGCATTCCACACTCAGTCAACAACAGTAGAAGTAGCAGTAAGTCCTCTTCATTCGGGGATGATCCATATTTTACTATGGCATTAGATTCAATTTATTTTTAGCAGATGGAGTTAGTTGGGGACATGTCCCATCAACTCCACAGTCCAATAATTTAGAGGTTTTTCAGACAGATGTATCAGTATTCAGTTTTCAGTTTTGAGTATTTTAGATGTTTTGAACCTTATGGCACATTTTCGCTAGTTTTCTATATTTATTTTAGCATATTATGTAGTACCTAGTTACAAGTACCAGCAGAGGTTTAGCTTGTGGTCCTTCGGGATTATGAGCACCGTGTGGTGTTCTGGTTCCAGAAAATTTAGGCATTACAATTATACTTAACTATTTGAGTCAAACTTTAAATTATTTAATGGCTGAAGTCCGAATATAGATTATATTTACCAGTTTGAGTCTGGCTCTTGATTATTTACCAATTTGAATCCAGCTATTGATTATATTTATCGATTAGAGTCTAGATATACATATTATGCTATAATAACATAATTTTTATGATTGACAATATGGAGATGTGATATTGAAGGTAGTTATTTGGCTAAGTTAGAAAATAAGAAAGTGGTTATAATTTGGTATGACATAACTTGACTCTAGTAATTAAATAGATTTGTTAATAAGTGATGATTAGATAATAAATGGTGATTAGCAAGAAACGATGATAAGGTTAGTAATAATGTTGGTTGGTTGCTTATTCTTCTCTTGAGTGTACTCTCCAGTCGTATGGGAAGTTATGATAAGTTCTTCACTTTTCTGCACCAATTGGCCTATGTGAGGCAATTTTGTAGATTGTGATTGCTTGTGTTATATTATGTTCCTTTATGTTATTATCCTAGATACTTATATATTATGCATAGCGGCATTGGAGATGATTCGTGTTTATTTTTTGTATCTTGACTTAGTTATGTTATCTTTCATTTTATCATATTTGTATCGTTATTTAGCTTAGTCGATTGAAGATTCCTACTTAGTACCCATTATTTCGGTACTCATACTACACTGCTGTACATTTTTTGTATAGATTCGAGTACTAGTTTCTGCCATTAATTTATGTTCGTGTGGTGTTCATATCTGGAGATAGGGTGAGCTTTTAGAGTACAACTCACCCTTTTTCTTTTATCTTGTTATATCCAGTCTGTTGATTTTAGAAAAATGTGTTGACTACTCTAGATATTTGGGTTATATCTCTGTTATTTAACGCTCTTATACTGGATCTGGTAGGTCGTTGGAGAGTATCTTGTAGTGACTATTTAATCTATTTAGAATACTTTGCTTATGTATAAATTGTGTTGTTCAAATTATCCTATAATAGGTATTTCCTATCGAATTAACCTATTGTTTAAGCTTTGGTTATGCTTTGGATTACCTACCGGCGGGATTTAGTGGGTTCCATCACTACTTGTAAATTTGGTCTTAATAAATTTGTATCAGAGCCTAGATTACACTGGTATTATTGGTAGAAGAGCTAGTGTCTAGTAGAGTTCTATGGAACAAAAAGTTGACGTTGGTTTCCTATATTTGAGAGGCTCTGGGTCATTCTTAGGAGTTCTTTACTTCTTTCACTCATATCGTTCTAAGAGTTTGAGTTGTTTTGTAGAAGTATCCACTTGACTTTACTCTTTCATAGATGGCCAGGACACATGCTAATGCTATTCAAGATGAGACTTCCAAGATCGAGTCTAAGGATCCTACTCGTATTCTTGGACAACCTAGAGGTCATGGACAAAGGCGTGATGCGTCCCCAACTAGGGGCAAGCATAGACAACTTTCCCTATGTCCTATTCTCACACTTGAGGTAGAGATTCTTTTGCCCCATCCAACGATCGGTCAGGTGATACACCCAAATTAAAACTCCAGTTAGTGAGTGTAAGCGGTCACTGTCAAATATAGAACCTAACTGGGTTAGGTGTCAAATCCCACACGGAATACTGTGTTCGCTAAGTATTGTGGCTGTTATTAGACTGTTGATCGAAGGTTCCAGAATAGAAGGGGATTTTGATTTATAAATTGTAATAAAATGTTTGTCACAAAGAGTAATCTAATTATTGGTTGTATTGCAAAGAGTAATTCAGTAAGAAAAATCAAACGAGAGTTATAGTTACCACGATGCTTAAGAAGCTAGTGTTGTGAACTATTTTGGATTCCCAATGAACAATTCTAATTGCAAGAGTAATTGAATTCTATGGTTTACCCATCAGTTTCTCAACCTAAATGAGTAACTTATCCCTTAATTCTTCCAAGCTTTAGTAATATATTATTAATTCAACTATATTCTCACATGGGTTGATCCGGTTAAGGCATCTACCCTCTATCCAAAAGTTAAAGCCTTTAGATTTATGTAAACCCTTTCTTTTCCCAACAAGCACTTTTCTATTTGACAAGTGTTGTTCTTGGGCTCACTTTTAAAGTTTGCAACCAAGAAAAGTCATTAAAGTGAAGAAGTGTTTATGCAATATCAATTACTCATAGGAATCTACTAGATTCACAACCCAAAATCAGCTTTTCACATCAAGGCTCCCATAACCCTGGTCATGGGAACTTAGCCATAAATTTCCACCGAAGAAAGAGAAGAAACCATTGTGTTATTCATAAATTAATTCCAAGTTTACTTACAAAAGTCACAATTGTTGTTCTTCAATCTTCAATAGAAAATATGATAAAGGAATCTAGATCCACCAAATCTCCAATGAATCTTCGAGAAAAACTATGTAAAAATATTTTTCAAGTATGGAAAAACCCTAATAAAAGATAAGAAGTCCTCAATAAAACCTAAAACTGACTATTTATATGTTCCCAGTCAAAAAGGATTTAAAATTTGAAATTATAAAACTCGCATTCAAAGTGATGGCCAAAGTAGTTATCCGTCACAAGGCTAACGATCCACCTTTTGGTCCGTTGCTGCTGGTCTTGGTAGGTCACTTTATAGATAAGTATGACAGTCAAAGTGGTGGTCCGTCGCAAGACTGAAGGTAAACCATATTGAACGTCGCTGATAATACTTGAGAGTCAAGTTCTGGATAGTCCAGACGACCGAAGTGCTGGTCGTCGCAAGGTTGACAGTCCATCATGTTGGATTTCGCTGACCATTTCAGGATACCTGGTTCTATTTAGCGCTGATGGCCAAAGTTGTGGTCTATCACAAGCTTGATGGTCCACCACATGGGCCATCGCTAGATCTTCTGAATTCATGGACTCTGTTTGGACCTGGCGGTTGTGTTGGTGGTCCATTGCAAGATTGACGGTCCACCATTTTGACCGTCAGAATTGTTTTCTTGTACTTTTCTTAGTCTTTTCCGTCAGCTGGCTCCTTACCCTGAAACACTAAAAATAAGCATTAAATGCAACCTTGGTTGCTTGAAAAAATGCAACCTTGGTTGGTTGAAAACATGCAATTTTCCTAAGAAAAAATTGAAAAATATTCCACCAAAAGGCAGAACATCAACACCCTTAATTAAGATAATTGCTTGTCCTTAAGAAACTCAGCACCAAATTGCAAATATGAACAATACAATGATAGGCATTTACTACTGAACCACTTCTCACACAACCATTCACTTGTCATGCAAATCATATGGTTTAACATGTCAGAGTTTATAACCGATTGTTTCTAATTCAATTCATCTACACAACATGGATACAAGAATCTACAGAGATCAGCCAAATTAAGTAAGACTCAGGTTGCCCTCATTGATAAGGAGATCCACCACTCAGTATATTTTGTGGATACAAATCAAAACTCTCTCACTCATCAAAGAAGTAACCAATATAGCACATGCACCCATAAGCTTGCCTTTATTATCCAACACCCCTTTTTAGCTGAGTTCCAAGATCAAGTAGGTCTTTGCTAGGCTAGTAATGAGGTATCAGGCTAGGTTAGGAATGATATTTGGTTAAAAGTGACTAATGACTAGGCTTTAACTCTAATTAACTTCAAATTCTTCTTACCAAGGCCATTGCTTTGCTAGCTCACTTACCCTTTTCTCATTCATTCACGCCTTACCATAATAAACCAGCCACCCCCAACTTAGGCTGATTCCATAAGTCAAAGTGTTCATTGTCTTAACTAGACCTGGGCCAAATGCTCAAATTCAAATTCTAGACCAACTTTTCATTAGGCAGTTAACAATCCTGCAATAGACACCTTCAAGTTAGGTGTTTTGCCTAAGTTTAAGTACACATTTCCCATTACTAGGCCAGGGCCAGAGCTAGGAGTCAACAGCTGAAAGAGAGTTAACTAGAATGCTAGGTGATGAATTAAAATTAACAAAGGCTCAAAGAAGGGTTCAAAAATGGAAAATTATTTTTTTGGTGGGTTTAATTACTTTGGCTAAGTGGACTAAAAGCACAAGGTGGACTGCCATTACTTCTTATCCTAACAACTACAGAATAACATCAATTCAACTAGGCAAGTTCTAAGTACTATACTATGTAAGAACTAATACAAATACTCTCACACATAGTGGAAATTGAGTCAAGCTCATTCTACTGCTCTTAAGATGTGCATCACATGTCATGTGTATTTACAAATTAATGCCAACTACAGATTCACTAAGAGTTGATCACATATCCTAGGAGACAAATGTAAACAGTCAAATGGAAATAGTCATATATTGATACCAACATCATTTATCATCTTTATTTACAATAAGATACAAACATAAACAACACTTTTATTTCATGGACCACATCAACAACATAACAAGACTTTAAAACAAGAAAAATGCAAACTTGACGTAAAACCTAGAAAATAAAAATACCATCTTAACATGATCTAGAAATGACGATTCTCCTAGATAGCACATTGTATGGTTCAGAATATCGGTAACACAACCCTCCAGGATAAAAGTACACCACCCCCACATAAAAATATATGCATTGTACTTAAAGCATTAAATTAAAGTACAAAGGAATTGGTATACTTATTTTGCCTCTTATTCATCTAAGGCGTCTGTGAAGTTTGTTGATGACCCTATGTCCTCACCTGGTGCAATGTTGGCCCCTATAGTGGTAGGGGCACTCAAAATATCACCCTCCTGGATTAGAAGGATCATCTCTCGAAGTCATGCTGAACTTTGCCCCCTTGCTGGGGTAGCACTAGTAGATATGCCTGCTGCTTCATCTTTCTATTTTTTCTTTCTCTTTTCTTCATCTTTCTTTGATTTATTTTGAGGTCTCTTAAGATCATGCTATTCCTATTTCTTCAGTGATATTTCCTCTTTTTTTCTCTTCTTTTCAGCTCTTCTTACAGCTGGTTCATCCATGTGTTGCTTTTTTTTCTTTTTCCTAGGTCTTTCCATTATGTCAACAATGCCTTCATAATCGTCAGTCACCACTAAGGCTGGGTCGAAAATAGTTTGGTATAGTTGCCTTTTCTTTAACTCTGCTATATCAGCCTTTGCCTGATCAAATTCAACCAGGGAGGGATAATGCCTCTAGTCTTTATTGATGCGGTGATCCATGATATTCATCCTAGATCAAATATTTTGGAATGGACGAATTGCCTCATTAACAATTTCACTGACAAAAGGATTAAATTCTGACGCCCATTTATCTAACTGTCTCTGAAAACTCTTTTCCAGTTTCATTGATTTTTTATAATTCTCCTACGTCAACCTATATTCTTCAAAGTCTGCTCCACCCGTCTATTATATAGAACTAGACCCTGTAGAAGTACTTAGAGGTACATATTCTTGTGGTACATAAGTGGTGATGGGCAACGACAAACCTGCGGGAATTTCTGTACCATCAGGAGCTGGTATAGATTGAGTTCGTTAAGCTTAAGGCTTGGTGACACGCATCTTAAAAATTAAGTCATCTTTTGACTTCTCAATATCCTGTCTATGTGTAGATGGGAATTCATTGCCAACTCTATGGATCAGGGGCACACCAGCTTGTTTGTATAACTCAGTGATTAAGCATGGGAACAACAATGCACTATTTGTTTTATGTTCCCTCACAAACATCTTATCAGCAATAATCTAGCCGAAGTCAACTTGCAGCCCTGAAACCAAGCTTTCCACTAATACGTCTCTGTGTTTATCCAAGTTTCCTTCACCTTTTGTTGGCATCATCCTTAAGTGAACAATAGCCCACCAGAACATAGCCTTGAATCTAATGGAATATTTTACAATGTGCTCCCGTGGATTAGTCAACCATGAGGGGTTGCCATCATTAGTCAATAATGAATCGACCCAAGGCCTCTGAGTGGATACATTCCTCAACCTATACTCAAGATTAGGTATAGCAGATGGAGCCTCATACTCTGGCCCAAATAGCATCCTATTAATTATTCAGGCTGAAATATCAATAGTGACTCCTCTGATAGGTATAGACTCTCTGTTCGGCAAGCTCACAAATAATGTCCCCTTTAGACAGTCCTTTTCTACTAGTGCAGGATAATTGTCAAAGAATTCTCTTACCCAATTTGGTTTAGACACTCATGGTGGCCTGCTCGTCCTTGTTAGTTCATACTCGTTGAAACGGCATTCCAACTCAGGATACTCATTTAGCTCTGATGTCACAATCTAATATTTCTCCGTGAATGGCCTTTTGATCCCTCTTGCTGTAGGTGTCAATCCGTCGTAGAATTTTTTTTGTGCTCCCTCTATTTGCCATCTAATCGCCTCTCAAACTTGAGGATCCTTACACTTGATAACGTTAGCATCCTTAGGTTTAGTATATACCTCTGTTACTTCTAATTATTCTCCCATGTTAGCAGCTTCCGTTTCACCCTCGATAGCTTCGGGTTGATTTGTAGCAACCGTTGCCTCATCTAGGATTAAACTGGTACTACTTGTTCTACTGTCGCTCTCCTCTTCAAACTGGGAGAGTGTTGGAGGTTCCTTTTTTTTTATGCCTGCTATTGTAAGCAAGTGCAGATTTGCCTGTACCCCTTTAGGATCTTTCTTCTCTATTTGGTGGAAGTTTACAGGCCATAATTCTTGAACAAAAAGTAAGGAATTAGTTCACAGCACAAAAACTACCTAACAATGAAAACTTAGACTAGACCGCCACACTGTTGGTCCGTCGGGTAACTGGTGGTACACCATGAGGACCATCAGGTCCTATCCAGAAGACCTGAAAGTTCAGTGAGTTCCGACAGTCCATTTGGTGGTCCGTCGCAAAGTTGATGTTCCACTACTTTGGTCGTCGCATCTTAACTAGTGGGAGTCATTTTTGGGGTTCTTGCGATGGTCTATTTGGTGGTTTGTCGCAAAGTTGACAGTACACCATTTCAACTGTCGTACCTCTTTTTCAGATTCAGGATTCAATTCAAAATTTTGTCGAACATTTAGCATACCATCCTAATTTATTTTATCAAAAATTGACACTAATTCTACATTTATGCATACAATTTAACACTTAAGAGCATACGGGTTACTCAAACTTCACCCACATAAAGTATATTATCATTCCAAACTCAACAAGTAACAGAGAAAGAATAAAACAAGATGAACTTTTATCCACCAACCAATTATTCATTTCCTATTGTATCAGTTAAAAAAGAAAAGACATGGAGGTGCTCATACCTTTATTTTTTACAGAAGTTACCCTTTTACTTGCTTGCAAATATTTAAAACAAGCTTAACTTAAAACTCTACAATTGCTTTAAATAATGTTTGAGATAAAGATAAAGAAAAAAAGGTGGTCACTTAAATAGGGAAAAGAGGAGTAGATAGAGAGTCCCAGGAAAAGCAAATGCTTTTATATGCTTTGAATCCAAAGGAATCTGGTCAGTTAAAGAAGTTAAAAAGGGTACAACATATGTAACCGCTCTTTTACCTCTTTAAAATCATTTGGGATAAATACAGGTCACTTAAATAAAGAACAATTTTTAACCAGACCCAACCTATTGCAAGGGTAACAATGATGACTACTACGATAGTCTGTCAGAAATGTGACTGACCACCATTTGGGCCGACGCACCTTATCAGAACATGGTCACCTCAGTTTAATTTTGATGGTCCACTAAATTTGTGATGGTCCATCACTTTGGCCGTCACACCTTACAAGAACATGGTCACCTCAGTTTATTTTTGATGGTCAAGTGACGGTCTACCAAATTTTTGATGGTCCACCACTTTGCCCGTTGCACCTTACTAGAACCTGCGCAACTCAGCTTGATTTTGATGGTCAGTGTGGTGGTCCACCAATTTAGTGACGGTCCACCAATTTGGCCATTAACTTTTTCTAGTGAATGAATTTTCCATCTTCTTTGTGACGGCTAAAATGGTGGTCTGCCAGGTGACTGGTGGTCCACCAATTTATTTGTCACTTTTGTTCCAGTATCTGAGATTTACCCCCCTTTTTCCAATTGAATTACTCTTTTTTGTTGTATTTTAAATCCTGCACACTTCAAAAGCACATAAAAACGCACTAAAATATCAAAATAATTTAACTAATGCTTTACAATAACACATCGTGGGTTGAATCCCACTAGCGCCTGATTTATCATCGTGGCACGACGTAGTTATCTCGATTACTTAGACTTCATTGATATAAACATTAACAATACTCCTTATTGAGTCCATTGGACTGATATACAATTACACATGCTACCCATTACCTTGAAGACACTTCCGTCTTTATTTTTAAATTCCACTGCTCTAGATTAGTAGACTTGACTCACTTTAAATGGGCCAGACCATTTGGATTTGAGCTTACCTAGAAACAGTTTGAGTCTGGAGTTGAACAGAAGCACCAAGTCACCTCTATGGAAATCTCTCTTTTCAATCCTATAGTCGTGGTACTTATTATTCTATCCTAGTATAGATCAGCCCGATCATAAGCTCCGAGACAGAACTCATCCATCTCATTCAGCTGCCCAAGTCTCATATTCGCTACCTAATTCCAATTCAAGTTAAGCTGCTTTAGTGCCCACAAAGATTTATTCTCTAGCTCAATCGAAAAATGACACTCCTTTCCATAAACTAATTGGTACGTCGACATGCCATTAGGTGTCTTGAAAGTTGTACAATATGCCCATAAGGAATCGTCTAGCTTCCTAAACCAATCCTTCCTACTAGTATTTACAGTCTTGTGAAGGATAGCTTTGATCTCCCGATTATATATTTCTACCTACCCACTGGTTTATGGGTGGTATGGTGTAGCTTCTTTATACTGCTTAACTCCATATTTTACCAAGGTAGCTCTGAACATCTTGTTGTAAAAGTATGATCCTCCATCCCTGATGATGGTACATGGTACCCCAAAGTGAGAGATGATATTTATCCTCAAGAATGCAAAAACTCTTTTCATTTTATTATCTGCCAGAGCCACTGCCTCAATCTATTTTGACACATAGTCAATGGCCACTAATATGTACTTCATCCCAAATGAGCTCATGAAGGGCCCCATGAAATCAATGCCCAAGACATCAAATAATTCTACCTCCAGCATTTTGGACATTGGCATCTCATGGTTCTTTGAGATGGACCCTTGCCTTTGACATTGGTCACACCTCTTCACAAACTCGGAGGCATCTTTGAACAAAGAGGGCCAATAGTAGCTACTCTGAAGCACTTTCCTTGTAGTTCGATCACTTGCATGGTGACCTCCAACTAGGGAAGCACCGTCTAATAATACCATCCACACATCGTTGAAAAAGTTACGGCTCATCCTAGAAGTAATGGGTCACATCATGGAGAAACTTTTTCCTTTGATGAAAGGAAAGATTCTCTTGTATCACCTTGCTCAACACATAATTTGCGAAATTAGCATACCATGGATTTTCTCTATAACAGCAGCCAAGATTTCCTCACCTGGAAATGCATCATTGATCTCAAATTCATCTCTAACTACTTGTTCACTTTCCAACCTGGATAGATGATCCGTAACTTGGTTTTTACAACCCTTTCTATCTTTGACTTCTAAGTCAAATTCTTGAAGCAGCAGCACCCATCTGATCAACCTTAGTTTTGCATCCTTTTTCGCCATCAAATATCTCAAGGATGCATGGTTAGTATGGACCACCACCTTGGTTCCTAGCAAATAAGTCCGTAACTTCTAAAATATACAAACTACTACAAGAAGTTCTTGTTCTGTGTTGGTGTAGTTTTTTTGAGCTCCCTTCTGCGCTTTTCTAGCATAATAGATTGGATGAAACAATTTGTCTTTCTTCTTTTTTAGCACAGCTCCAATGGAAACATCGCTGCATCATACATGATCTTAAATTTTTTTGACCAATCCGGTGTAACAACAATAGGAGCATCAACCATTTTCCATTTAAGGCATTCGAATGCCTTCAAGCAATCATCATCAAAGGAAAATTTGACTTCCTTCTCCAAAAGTTTGCAAAAGGGGTTTGCAATCTTTGAGAAGTCCCTTATAAACCTCCCGTAGAAGCCAACATGACCAAGGAAATTACGCACCCCCTAAACTGAGATAGGAGGTGGAAGCTTCTCAATAAGGTAAACTTTAGCTTGATCAACTTCAATCCCCTTGGCTGAAATTTTGTGTCCAAGAACAATGTCCTTCTTCACCAAAAATGGAATTTCACCCAATTAAGTACAAGATTGAACTCCTCACACTGCTGCAAGGCCCTAGTCAGATTTACCTAGCATAAATCAAATGAATCTCCTACCACATAAATATCATCCATAAACACCTCTAAGGTATCATCAACCATATCTGATAAAATAGACATCATGAACCATTGAAAGGTAGTGGGTGCATTATATAATCCAAACGACATCTTCTTAAATGAAAAAGTACCATATGGGGTGATGAATGTCATTTTCTCCTGATCCTCCAGGGCTATAGAAATCTAATTGTAACTAAAATAACCATCTAAGAAATAATACAAGCCTCTTCCCGCTAATCGATCAAGCATCTGATCCATGAAAGGCATTGGGAAGTGGTCCTTCAATATCCAGGAATTGATTTTTCTGTAATCTATACACACCCTCCATCTAGTAATAGGCCTGAGTGAAATCAACTCATTCTTCTCATTAGCCACCACTATCATGCCTCCTTTCTTGGGCACGTACTAAACAAGACTTACCTACTCACAATCTGAGATGAGGTATACCACTCCTGCATCTAGGTACTTAATGATTTATTTCTTCACCACCTCTTGCACAGGTGGGTCAAGACGACATTGATGCTCAATAGTCGAGACACAATACTCCTCTAGCTGGATTTTATGTGTGCATACACTAGGAGAAATACTGATAATATCTGCAAACGTCCAACTAATAGCCATCTTATATCTCTTAAGAATAGAGATGAGGGCTTCCATCTATTGTTCTCCTACGTCAGCCATAATAATAACAGGTAGTGTATTCCCGCTACCCAGGAACATATACCTCAAATGACCAGGCAACTCTTTTAGCTCCAAAGTAGGTGGCTCTTCAATAGATGGCTTAGTTGGTGGACTTGGATGATTTTCAAGTCCAAATCTAGCAACTTGAGTGCATAAGAATAATACCCTATGCCTTTCAGGGCACATACAATATCCTCAATCTTCAATATCATCTTGATCAAAATTCATTAATACAACAACTAAAGTCTCCACAACAAATTTTTTCTATTTAGGTACTTACTGCTTCTTCTCATAATAAACATCCATAATAGAAAATATGCTCTCATATATATATTGTTTCATGCACTTGCTTACATCAAATCAAACTACTTTATCATGCAGCCTGAATAGTAGCTAAATTTTATTTAGATTAATAAGTACACTCCCCATTGTGAGGAAAGGACTACCCAAGATTATGGGTACCTCAAAGTCCACCCCGCAATCGAGAATGACAAAATTATCTAGAAATATGAAATTAGCCACCTTAGCCAATACATTATTTAAAATCCCCACAGGCCACTTCACTGACCTGTCTGCCATAACTAATCTCATGTTCATGGGAGTAGGATCCCCCAAACCCAATTTTTTATACATAGCAAGTGGCATCAAATTTATACTAGCTACAAAATCACATATATATTTTGTGAAATCAAGAGGCCCAATAGTGCATAGGATAGTAAATGCTCCTTGGTCTTCTTTTTTCTGCACCAAAGACCTTGTGAAAATAGCACCATAATGATGGAGATTGTCCACCATCTCATAACTAACTATCTGCTTCTTTGTAATAAGGTCTTTCATGAACTTTGCGTACCCAGGCATTTGCTCCAATGCCTCTACAAATGGCAAGTTGATTTTCAACTACTTAAGCATGGCCATAAACTTACCAAACTTTGTGTCGTCGGCTTTCTTTTTCAATCGATGGGGAAATAGAGAAAGTGGTTTTAGGAGCGTAGTAACCAAAACTTTGGTCTCCTTTCCCTTGCTCTTATGTAACTCATCAACCTGCTGATAGTTAGATGGTGTATTATCAATAACTTCATCCAGTTTCTTAGTCTCCACTAGATAAGTTTCTTCATGCTCAATATCCTCTGCAATCATATCTTTGCTCACAGACGGGCCTGGTAATACCTTACAACTTCGTGTGGTAATTGCCATATAGGAGCCATCAATTTGAGGATTCTGAACTCTATCACTTGGCAAAGTTCCGCTCTTTATCTGATTCAATGTTGTTAATAGTTGGTTCATTTTCTACTCCAATAGTTTGGTAGAAATAGAGTGTCAGTTTACCAACTGACTCATGGAAGACAAATCACACTTCATAGTAGTCACCCAGAGTTGGTAGTCTTAACCCCATTTAATAATTTCTCCATCATGTCCTCCATGGAAATCTTTCCACAGCTAGTTGCAGCATTATCTCTGCTTCCAGGTGGTACATATAATCCACTCCTATCATTTTTGTTCTTCCAGTGCCCTTGATCTCTATCCTTGTAACCAGCTTTGTCGTAATAGTTCCGACCTTGATTTCCTAGGCTATTGCCTTGTAAACCCCCTAATTATTTAGATAGTTTGCCTCTTTTTTTGAACTAGAGCTAGCTCTTCCCTGGGATAGAACATCTTTCACCTTTTCTATTTTTCCAGACAATAGATGCTTAGTCAGCCAATCCATCTGGGTCTTTAAATATGCCATATCCTAGTTATGTTATTCCACCTTCTTGTGTCTCTCTACAATCATACTACTAGACACAGTAGGTCTTGCTACCACAGAATCCCTGGTATGCCAAGCTCTACTCTGTTTGGTCATCTGATCAAGCATCTTCAAAGCCTCTAGAAAAGTGAGGTTAACAAACAACACTTCTTCAATATTATCCATAACTTGCTTTGTAATAGAGTTCGAAGCCCGATAAAGATTCTTCATTAAATGAATATCCATCATGTCATGGCTCAGGCTCTACATCAAATTTTTTTTAAACCTCTCCCAAGTCTCATGGAGAGCTTCAGTGGGAAGTTATCTAAAGTTACTAATTTCAACCCTCAATTGTATGCTCCTGGAGAGTGGAAAGAACTTTTCTAGGAAAGTCTCTTTCAACTACCTCTATTTGGTTATAAAGTTGGGAGTCAGTTTATTTAGCCCTAGTGTCGCCTCCCCAAACAGATACAACAAAAGCAAATATAGGTGGATAGCATTCTAACCTACTCTTGGATTATCAAAACACTTGCAAATGGTGACAAAGTTCACCAAATGCATTTTGGATCATATCTGGGAAGACCACCAAACAACCCCTTATGATGAAAGAGTTAAATCATTGTACTGGTACTATTAAATTTAGCTGCTGGTGCTAGAGTGTAATACCCCGATCATTTCTTAAGACTAAATCCATCTTTTGAGTGGATATGTATGACTTCCAAAGTGGTTGATGTTTAAACCATGTACAGAGATTTTAGTATTTTATTTATACAGACCATATTACTTCGTATCTCAGTATGTTCATGTATGATAATTCTTCCCTACTTTATGATGATTCATGTCGTAGAGAGTTCTGAAGGTGATGACAAGCTTAGAGGGTTAGCTGGAGGCCACATGTGGCCTTGAGCACCATGTGATGTCTCGGGATAGGTTCTCGGGGCGTTACAAGCTTGGTATTAGAGCGCCAAAGGTTCAAGGAGTCCTAGGGAGTCTGACAAGATGCGTTACATAGAGTCTTGATGATCGGTGTGTAGCGCGCCACATCTATAAGCAAAAGGCTACGGGACATATTAGGAAAAGTTTTTTCTTTCTTTCAAGAGTCTATCATGCCTATGACTATTTCTCTCTATTGTTAATTCATGCTTTCTTATGACAGAAAATGCCTCCTTGTAGAGCTCACAAAAATAATGAACAACCTCAACCCGTTGATCCTTTAGGTGAGATAGTGTCCCATGCTAAATTCTAGGCAGCTTTCCAAGTGCTAGCCTAGGCGGTCACTGCCAATGCTCAATCCAACACCCAAGCTACTATTCTACCTCCGTAAGGGAATAATTATGTTATAGCCTGGGTTTGTAACTTTATGTGAATGAATCCACCTGAGTTCTATGAGTCGAAAGTAGGTGAGGGCTCATAAATATATTTAGATGAAGTGAGAAAGAATACTCAAATTATGTACGTGACTGAGGAGGAGAGTGTTGAATTAGCTGCCTATCGAATAAAAGATATTGCTTATGATTGGGTGGAGATATAGAGAAAGAGTAGGGGGAGAATGATACTCTTGTAAATTGGCAATTATTCTGAGATACCTTCTTAGACAGATTCTTCCCCCAGAGCTGAGGGAAGCAAAATTAAAAGAATTTATGAACTTGAGACAGGGCCCCATGACAGTTAAGGTGTATTGTCATAAGTTTAATCAGTTATGTAATTATGCTCCCAGCATAATGGCTGATTCTAGAACTAGTATGAGTAAGTTCTTGGCCGGTGTATCTGTTTATTTTGTGAAAGAGTGTAGATCCTCTATGCTTAATAGGGACATGGACCTTTAATGACTAATGGTTTATGCTTAGTAGATTAAAGTAGGCAAAGTGAAAGAGAGAGAGATAGTAAGAGGGAATAAGAGAGTTAGATCAGAGCAGCAGGGGTTTAGTCAGGCTAGATTTTCTGAAGGGATCTACCCTCAATTCTAGAGCCGTTCACTTGTGCTAGCGCCTTCATCATCCAGTACTCCTGCATGTAGAATTAGGCCATAGCAGGGTAATAGGCCTACTATGTCCAGGTCCAAGGATAGTGTAGGTAACAGACCTTGTCCTCCCTAATATATGAAGTGTGGTAAAAACCATCTCAGTGATTACTTAGTTGGTCAGAAGAGTTGTTTTAGTTGTGGTAAGTTGGGCCACAAGTTCAGGGATTGCCCTTATACAAGATAGGAGAGTCACGATGTTCGTCCTCAGAGTCATACTATTAGTTCTCCAGCCCCTATAGTTCTTCCTAATCCTCTTTAGGGTGCCTCATCTAGTACTGCAGGTGGTCAGTGCCAGAATTACTTTTATGCAATACCACCCCGCAAGGAGCAGGAGCATTCACCAGATATTATTACTGGTACACTCTGTGTATTTCATTTTGATATGTATGTGTTGCTGGACCCTGGGTCAAGTATTTCTTATATGACTCTATTGGTGGCTGTGAATTTTGAAATCAGTACTGAAAAGATTTCTAAGCCTTTTCTAGTCTCTACACCAGTGGGTGAATCTGTCGTTGCTAAGCAAGTATATAAGAAGTGTCCTATCAGTGTCCTTCATAGAGTTATGTTTGCAGATTTGATTGAGCTAGACATGGTTGATTTTGAAATTATTCTGGGTATGGATTGGCTTTACTCTTGTTATGCATCTATAGACTTCCGTACCCGGGTAGTTAAGTTTTAGTTTCCCAATAAACCAGTCTTTAAGTGGTCTGAAAAATTTGTATCTCCTAAATGTCATTTCATATCCTATCTTAAAGCTAGGAAATTGATATCCAATGGTTGTATCTATCATTTAGTTTGAGTTAAGGACACTAAGTCTGAGATTCTGACTATTCAATCTATTAGTGTTGTCAATGAGTTTCCTGATGTTTTCCCTGAAGATCTCCTAAGGGTACCTCCAGATAGAGAGATAGAATTTGGAATTGATCTTTTCCCTGATACACAGCCTATTTCTATTCCTCTGTATCGTATGGTCCCCGCAGAACTTAAGGAGTTGAAAGAGAAACTCAAAGATCTTCTTGATAAGGGTTTTATAAGGCCTAGTGTGTCTCCCTGGGGTGCACCCATTCTATTCGTGCGAAAGAAAGATGGTTCATTGCGCATGTGCATTGACTATCGTCAGCTTAACAAGGTCACAGTCAAGAACAAGTACCCTTATCCTAGAATTGATGACCCGTTTGATCAGCTGCATGGTGCAAGTTATTTTTCAAAAATAGATTTGAGATTCGGTTATCACCAAATTAATGTTAGAGAGTATGATATTCCAAAGATGGCTTTCCACATTCTTTATGGTTATTTTGAATTCTTGGTCATGTTCTTCAGGCTAAAGAATGCCCCGGCAGCTTTTATGGACCTCATGAATTGGGTATTTAGATCGTACCTAGATATGTTCATTATTGTGTTTATAGATGATATCCTTGTATATTCCCAGAGTGAATACGACCATACTGATCATCTTTGAATTATCTTATAGACCCTTAGGGATCAATAACCGTTTGCTAAATTTAGAAAGTGTGAATTCTAGATAAGGTCAGTTGCTTTTCTGGGTCATATTGTTTCTTCTGATAGTATTCCAGTTGATCCTCAAAAGGTAGAAGCTGTAAAGAATTGGCCTAGATCTATTTCCCCTTCTGATATTAGGAGTTTCTTGGGTCTAGCTGGCTACTACCGTCATTTTGACAAAGGTTTCTCTTCCATTGCTGCTCCTTTAACCTGTTTGATCCAAAAAAAGGTTAAATTCTAGTGGTCAGATTCTTGCGAGAAGAGTTTTTAGGAGTTGAAGACTCAACTCACTTTAGCCCCTGTGATAACCCTGCCTAATGGTGTAGATGATTTTATGGTATATTATGATGCTTCCAGAATTGGTTTGGGTTGTGTGTTGATGCAGAAGGGTAAGGTTATAGCCTATGCCTCCCGACAGTTGAAACATCATAAGATGAATTATCCGACCCATGACCTCGAGTTAGCTGCAGTGGTTTTTGCTTTGAAAATCTGGAGACACTATTTGTACAGTGTTTATGTTGATGTCTTTACAGATCACAAGAGTTTACAGTATGTGTTCACTCAGAGAGAGTTTAATCTTTGGCAGAGGCGATGGTTAGAATTACTGAAGGACAATGATATGAGTGTGTTGTATCACCCAGGCAAGGCCAATGTAGTGGCGGATGCCCTTAGCAGATCATCTATGGGTAGTGTAGCATATGTAAAGGAATATATGAAAAAGTTAGCTCGCAAAGTGCACCATTTAGCTAGGTTGGGTGCTAGATTGCTCGACCCAGCTGAGGGTAATGTTTGGGTCCAAAGTAGTTCCAAATCTTCCCTAGTTTCTAAAGAGAAGAAGAAGCAAGATACCGATTCTCGTTTGGTCGAACTAAAAGAATTAGTTAAAGACCAAAAGATGGAGGTTTTCTCCCAAGGGGGAGATGGTGTATTGAGATTTCAAAATAGATTGTGTGTGCTTGATGTTATTGATCTAAGGTACAGAATTGTGGCTGAGGTGCATGGCGCACGATATTCTATTCATCCCAGTACAACTAAGATGTACCGTGATTTGTGGGAAATTTATTGGTGGAATAGTATGAAAAAGGATATAGCAAAGTTTCTAGAAAAGTATGCAACTTACCAGTAGGTAAAGATAGAGAACCAGAGATCCGGTGGTGTGATACAAGAATTTAACATTCCTACTTAGAAGTGAGAAGTGGCGAACATGGATTTCGTGACCGGTTTACCTCTCTCTCGTCGTCATCATGATTATATTTGGGTCATTATAGATAGGTTGACTAAGTCAGCATATTTTCTTCCAGTGCATACATTTTTCATCGTGAAGGACTATGCTAAGCTGTATATTCGAGAGTTAGTCAGATTTCATGGAGTTCTGTTGTCTATCATCTCCTATAGAGGTACTCAATTTACTTTTTAGTTTCAGAGAGCCTTTCAGAAGGGTCTTGGCACCCATGTTTATCTTACCCTATTTTTCATCTGCAGACAGATGATCAAGCTAAGAGAACTATCCAGACTTTGGAGGATATGTTGAGGGCTTGTGTTCTTAATTTCAAAGGAAGTTGGGATGAACATTTTTCGTTGATTGAATTTACTTACAATAATAGTTTTTATGCTAGCATGGGAATGACTCTTTTTAAAGCTTTGTATGAGAGAAGATGTAGATCCCCATAGGTTGGTTCGAAGTGGGTGAAGCTGCTGTGATTGGACTAGATGCTATATTTAAGGCTATATAGAAAGTTAAGTTAATTCGGGAGAGGTTAAAGATAGCCCAGAGTCGTTAGAAGTCGTATGCAGATGTAAGAAGAAGAGCTCTTGAGTTTGAAGTCATGATTTGGTGTATTTTAAAATTTCACCTATGAAAGGGGTAAAAAAATTTGGAAAGAAAGGAAAGCTGAGTCCCAGATATGCTGGACCTTATAGAGTTTTGAATCGTGTTGGGAAAGCAACTTATGAGGTTGAGTTGCTTGCAGAATTGTTAGTTGTCCATCCTGTGTTTCATGTTTCTATGCTCAAGAAGAACATTGGAGACTCTGTTGTTGTTGATCCGTCGGAAAGTTGTGATGTTCAGGATAGCCTTTCATGTGATGAAATCTCGGTTGAAATCCTAGATTATCAAGTCCATAGACTAAGGAACAAGGAAGTTTCCTTGGTTAAAGTTCTATGGCGAAATCAATCGTTAGAGTGTGCCACTTGGGAAGCAGAAGCGGATATGCAAGCCAGTTACCCTCATATTTTCTCTATGAGTTTGAATCAAGTGAAGGTACTATTCCCTTAATTCAGTTTCTTCATAATCTAATGTATTCAGCTATATAGTTATTCCCTCTATGATTCATGTATTTGGTGAAGTACTCAAAAGTGTAGAGTATAGTGATCCTTTTAATGTGAGTCGTTCTAGCTGGGCTCCTCATTTTCTCTTGTTCTTGGGTTATCTGGCAACATTCAAGGATGAATGCATCCAAGAGGGAGATATTGCCAAGGTAGTGACTCCTTTTGTAGGCCATCGTATGACGGCCAAGTTGGTAGACCGTCAAAGAGTTGACGGACCATCAAGGGGTCTGTCAGGTCGAGACAGAATGTCTCGTTTCTGGCTCTCGAGTGACAGACGACTTGGTGGTCTGTCAGTTTCTTGATGGACCGTCACTTTGAATGTCACATTGAGGCAGAACGTTCCTGTTTGGGAACTTGAGTGACGGACGATCTGGTGGACCATCAGGAGACTTGACGGGCCATCAGATCGACCGTCACAGGCCCCGATCAGTGAATTTCAGCTTTTTTAAAAAGGCATTTTGGTCATTTCCACCCCATAAGGTCTTATATATATATCCTAGTAGAGAATAGCCCTTCATTTTCTCCTTTCCTCTACCAAGAAACATCTAGAAATTAGGGTTTCTTCTAAAATCCAAAAATTCAATCTTCTTCTAAGAAAATTCAAGAATCTTCCATAGAGATTCAAAGTGATCCAAGAATCAAGCTTTCCTAATTAAAGGCATCAAGAAATTTATCTCAAGAATGCTATAAAGAAGTTTATATCAAGTTTCTACATCTTCAAAATCATAATCCAAGGTATGTGGGGTTTGAACAAGAACACTCCTTTCGTTCTTCTGCCTAAAGATTTACTTTCTATTACTGATTTACATGATTTTGCAAGTGGGTTTACACCCAAATTTCTTTATTTATGATTTATGAGATTTTAGTTGAATAAGTTTGATATTTATGATTATTTCACCATCATGTTTCTTAAATTGAGAATTTATTCCATGAGTTGTCTATTGTCATTACGTATTGATGATTTCTAAGAGATTTAAGACAAGTGTCATGATTTAAGACATATGTTAAGAAAAATTATTTTGATTTTGAGTCGAGTTAGGAATCCATAGTTGTTCCTGATTTACATATGAGATATATTTATGTTTTGGTCTCTATGATAGACCCATGAGCTGATATAGATTAAGGTGGATTTGCTAATGCGTTCTAAGCTGAGTCTGGGAGGAGTATTTAGCATCGAGCGGGAAATGTGGTATTTCTCTAAAACTACGTGCCACCGTAGGATTGATATTGATAATTTTGGGCCAGAGACCGAGTATGGGATTGTGATAATGAGATTGAGGTTGTACTCCCTGGCAAGAGTACAACACCCCCGCCAATGTTGGGTTCTCTCCTTAAGAGGGCAAAACATTGGACTCCATGTGGCTCACATGGTGTAGTTATGTTGGTTATAAGAAACTCCCACGTCCATAATGATCTAAGTACCATGAGATACCGAGTCACTCTAAGTCATGATTCAAAGAGTTTGAGTTGAGTTGAGATTTATGAAGCATATGTTATTATTGATGACTTATGGAAATGATGTTTTAGATAATTCAATCGAAGAGAGTTATTATTGTCAGAATGCATGATTTTCTTATATCTTTATGATATTATTTAAAATGTTGCATCCACCCCCACATACTCAGTACATTCCCAAGTACTTACTCCCATACTCTTTTGTATTCTAAATTTCCTCATGATATAGGTTTAGGTGCTCAGTCTTAGCAGCGACAGTGATCATTGAGTACCTTCATCTACATTTCTACGGTTGGTGAGTCCTCATGGCTTGAGGACCTGTGTCTTTGATTTTGTCTTGATAATAGATGGTTGTTTACTTTCAGTTCAGTACGAGTCAGTTGGGGATCTGTCCCAATGGCTCCTCAGTCCTATGAAGTAGAGTCTTTGTCAGACTAGTGTGCCAATATATAAAGAGATTTTAGTATTTTGTTTGTACAAAACCGTATTACTTCGTATCTCAGTTTGTTCATGTCATGATGATTTTTCCCTACTTTATGATGATTCGTGTCGTAGAGAGTTCTGAAGGAAATGATAGACTTAGAGGGTTAGCTTGAGGCCATGTGTGGCCTTGAGAACTATGTGATATCTCGGGATAGGTTCTCAGGACGTTACATAGAGGTGGAGGAATGATAGCTCCAGTTGCACCTACTCCAACCATTCCATCTTTGTCATCGTTCAGATTAAACAACACTAGTTGACACTCTTTCCTTGCCCTAAAGGGGCGATTCCAATTTACATTCTGATTTATTGGTGCATCTATATTCTCTACACGTCATGGGTTAATAGGATCTAACAAGTCATCATCCCCCAAATCATCATCATCAAGATTAGGAATACATTCTTATTGGCCGTCATTCTACTAATTTAGTTGAGCTCTAGCTAGAGCGGCTAGTCTTTCAATATCTTGAGGGTCTGCCATTCTGCCAATTAACAGCGATTCTGGATGTATTGGTAATAATGGTGCACCCGATCTTCGTGTACTTAGCATACACAATAACTCCCTTGAATAGATCAAAAACAACAAATAAAAGTAAAATTTAAGAAACTTAACCAAAGGTCCATTAACAAATACAAACTTAATTGATAATCGTATTCCCCGACAACGACACCATAATTTGATAAGCCCAAATTACAACTCTTGTTAGAGAGTGGAAGCGGTTGCTGTCAAATATAGAACCTAACTAGGTTGGGTGTCGAATCCCATAGGGAATACTATGTTTACTAAGTATTGTGGTTATTACTAGACTATTGATTGAAGGTTCCAGAATAGAGAGAGATTTTGATTTATCAATTGTAATAAAATATTTGTAATAGAGAGTAATCCAAATATTGTTTGTATTGCAAAGAGTAATTCAGTAAGAGAAATCAAACTAGTGTTATGGTTACCAAGATGCTTACGCAGCTAGGGTTGTGAACTATTTTGGTTTCCCAATGAACAGTTCTAATTGCAAGAGTAATTGAATTCTATGGTTTACCCATTAGTTTCTTAACCTAAATGAGTAAATTATCCCTTAATTCTTTCAAACTTAAGGAACATATTATTAATTCCACTATATTCTGACATGGGTTGATCTGGTTAAGGCATCTACCCTCTATCCAAAAGCTAAAGCCTTTAGATTTATGTAAACCCTTTCTTTTCACAACAAGTACTTTTCTATTGGAACAAGTTTTGTTCTTGGGCTCACTTTTCAAGTTTGCAACCAAGAAAAGTCATTAAAGTGAAGAATATTTTATGGAATATCAATTACCCATGGGAATATACTAGATTCACAATCTAAAATTAGCTTTTCATATCAAGACTCCCATAACCCTAGTTATGAGAGCTTAGCCATACATTTCCACCCAAGAAAGAGAAGAAACCATTGTGTTATTCATAAATTAATTCCAAGTTTACTTACAAAAGTCACAATTTTTGTTCTTCAATCTTCAATAGAAAATATGATAGAGGAATGTAGATCCACAAAATATCAAATGAATCTTAGAGAAAAACTCTGTAACAATATTTTTCAAGTATGCAAAAATCCTACTAAAAGATAAGAAGTCCTCAATAAAACCTAAAACTAACTATTTATATATTCCCAGTCAAAAAGGATTTAAAACTTGAAATTATAAAACTTGCATCCAAAGTGATGGCCAAAGTGGTGATCCGGCGCAAGGTTGATGATCCACCTGTTGGTCCATCACTGCTGGTCTTGGTAGGCCACTTTTTGCATAAGACTGATGGTTAAATTGGTGGTCCATCACAAAACCCATGGTCCACCATTTTGATCATCACTGATGATCCTTGAGAGTCAAGTTCTAGATAGTCCTGACGGCCAAAGTGGGGTCCATCACAAGGTTGATAGCCCACCATATTGGCCGTCGCTGAGTATTTTAGTATGCTTGGTTCTATTTAGCACTGATGACCAAAGTGGTGGTCTATTGTAAGCCTGATAGTCCACTACATGGGCCGTTGCTGGATCTTCTAAAGTCATGGACTCTGTTTGGACCTGACGGTTAAGTTGGTGGTCCATAACTAGACTGACGGTCCACCATTTTGACCGTCAAAAGCATTTTTCATCTAATTTTCTGAGTCTTTTCCCTTAGTTGTTTCCTTACCCAGAAACACTAAAAACCAGCATTAAATGGAACTTTGGTTGCCTGAAAATATGCAATTTTCTCAAGAAAAAGATGAAAAATGTTCTGCCAAAAGCCGAAGCATTATCAAGGACCAACCCAGGCTCCAACATGGTTATTTCTTCTTTAGTTCTTAGAGATATGTTTATTACACTTTTAGGAATAGTTGGTGATATGCCATCTGATGGTGCACAGTCAACTAATTAGAGAGGTATTGAGGCAGGGACATAGCCTGTAGCTGCGAATTCTAGAGTTAAAGTTCCTCCTGCACTGGTAGTTTCTCAAATTGTAGTTTCTCATCCAGTTGTTGCTCAACCTTATATGTATTTTAAGGAGAAAAATATGTTTGGTAGATTTTTGAGATTGGCCTCGCCTAGGTTTTTTGGTGCTCTGGGTAAGGATGCATATGAGTTTTTGATTTCTTGAGACAATAGGATCCATAATTTTGGCTATGTTGAGTCTCATGATATAGATTAAGCCATATTTTAGTTGGACTTGACTGCTAGACATTGGTGGAGAGGTTATATGAATTCTTGACTAGCTATATCTTCTCATTTATCTTGGGTATAGTTCTTAGAGATGTTTATGGAGAAGTACAGACCTTACTATCTTACACATCTTTTAAAGGATTAGTTCTCTAAATTGTAGCAGGGCTCTATGACAGTTGCAAAGTATGTGTTTTCTAGGCATGCAACTTTTATTATGGATACAAAGTATGAGAGAGTTTGTTACTTTGTTAGAGGGTTGAGACTTCCCATTTGTATGTCTACTCAGAGTTTGGTTGTTATGGGTAGGTTTTTTGTTGAGGCTTCAACTCATACTCGAGTAATGAACGAGATGCATTGTGAGGCCCAACATGGCAACTATAAGAGGCCTAGATATCAGGACTGATTCAGTGGGAGCAATAGAGGTTTTCCATTCAGGAGGAGTCATTCTTATAGTAGATATTCTACCTGTCTATCCTATTAGACTCAATGTCAGCCTAGTAAATATATTCAGGCAATGCTTCAGATTATTGATGGAGGCCAGTCTAGTGCAAGTGACAGCCCTAGTCAGGGTGACGATCAGTCTTCAAAAGGTTTACCTTCTGGTCATTATATTCCTGGTGGTTATTCCAATTCAGTCAGGTCTATTTGATTTGATTTAGCTTTAGGAACCTGTAATACTTGTGGTGCTTCTGGTTATGATTTGTGCGAGTAACCTAGTTGTGGGGCAATTATTGTTTTAGCTCAGTGTGTTTCCCCTATTAGAGCAGTTCATCCCTTAGCTAGAAGTAGTTCTCATAGTCGCAGGGTTAGTTCTCAAGGTATACGAGGAGGTCCTTAAGCAGGCAGGATAGGTGATCGGTTAGATTCCTTGTCAGAAGGCACGCGTGGTCAATGTATGTAGTACCTTCTAGGGATGAGGCTGAAACATTGGATGTTGTTGTTATAGGTATAATTTATGTATGCCGCCAGACGACCCTTGATTTAGTTTATCAAGGATCCTCTTATTCTTATATTTCTTCTTATTATGCACCGTAGTTAGAGTTGTCTTGTGATTTTTTATCTTTACCTTTGTGCGTATCAACTCCCATGGGTTATTCATTAGTAGTGGATCGGCTTCTTAGATCATGTGTTGTGATTGTTAGAGATATGGATACTTATGATAATCTTATTATTCTAGATATGATGGATTTTTTATTTGATTCTAGGCATTGACTGGTTATCCTACTATAATAAGGTCATGGACTATTTTGTCAAGAACCTTAGCCATGCCAGGCACACTCCTAGTTGTCTGGCAGAAAGAGGTTAGCCGTAAGATGCTGGGGATTATTTCTTATGTTCATGCTAGGATATTTATTTTAAGGGTTTTATCTTGCTTATATTTGTGATACTAGTCTTGAGAGTCCATCATTTGATTCTATTCTTCTTGTTCAAGCCTTGTATTCCCTTGTCTGTGAGATAGAGTTTGTTGTGGATTTCAAGCCTGGCACCCGACTTATTTCTATAGAACCTTAACATATAGATCCTAACAATCTTAGGGATCTAAATCCTCAGCTTCAGGATCTTCTTAGTAAGAGTCTACTTAGAACGAGTATGTCTCCTTGAGTAGCTCTTATATTGTTTTTTTTTAAAAAAAATAGGCTACATGCACATGTGTATTGATTATAGGTCTCTTAATAAGGCAACAGTGAAGAAGTGTTATCATTTGCCTCGTATTGATGATTTGTTTGACATCTTAATGGAGCAATAATTTTTTCTAAGATTGATTTGATATTTGGTTATCATCAATTGAGGATTTAGGCTGAGGATATCCCAAAAACAACTTTTAAGATCTATTATGGTCATTATGAGTTCTTAGTGATATTATTTGGGTTAACTAATGCCCCCTCCATATTTATGGGTTTGATGAAAAAGTATTCAAAACTTATTTGGATTGATTCATGATTGTATTGTCAATGATATCCCAGTGTATTCAATCTTTGAGAGATCATGTGCTTTTTCCAAGTTCTCTAAGTGTGAGTTTTTTCTTGATTCAGTGACATTCTTTAGACATATGGTGTCTACATTGGGCTAGACCTACATCTCTAGCTGTTGTTCAGAGCTTCTTTGTTTGGCCGATTATTAGAGTCACTTCATCATGAGTTTTGCTACTATTTATGTGCCTATGACAAGATTGACTCAAAATGAGGTTTTTTTTAATGGTCTGAGGAGCGTGATCCGAGTGTTGGAAAGCTTAAGGGTTTTCTCATTTTATCTTTTATAAGGGTTTTCTCATTTTATCTTTTATTTTAGCTTTTCCTATTGAGGGTGAGTGATTCACCATGTTTTGCGATGCTTCTTGTCTTGGTTTAGCTTAAGTATTGATGCAATAGGGTCATTTCATATCATATGCATCTAGACAACTTAAGGTTCACGAGCGTAACTACCCCACTCATGATTTAGAGTTGGCAGCAGTAGTTTTTGTACTTAACATTTAGATGCATTATCTTTATGGTTTGCATTGTGAGATTTTAACTAATCATCGCAGTCTTCAACATCTTATGACTAGAGAGAGCTTAATGCTAGAAGTGTAAATAGAAAAAGTTATTTAAGGATTATGAATTCCCATCTTGTATCATCAAAACTGAGTAAATGCGGTATCCAATGCCTTGAGTCGTAAGCTAGTGAGTATGGGTACCTTGTCTTTCATTTCTGTTTATCAGAGGTTTGGCATGGTTTCTTGTGTTTTGAGATTTGATGGCTGCATTTATGTTTAGCCGATTGATGTCATAATTAAATTGATTTTGCATAAAGCTCACAACTATAGATATTCCATTCAGTATGGCATAACCAAGATGTATAGAGATTTGAGAGAGCACTATTTGTGGAGTGGTATGAAGAGAGATGTGGTACAATTTGTAGCTCGTTCCCTATGTTGTCAACAGGTATAGATCAAGTATAAAAAATAAGGTGATTTAACTTAGAGGTTACCCATTCCTGAGTGGAAATAGGAACGGATTACCATGGATTTTGTTAGTGGTTTGAATCAAACTTCCCATGGTTCTGATGGTACTTCAGTCACCACAAATTATTGTACTAAATTATCATTTTCATTCCTGTTCAGATGTCCTTCAGATACAAGAGACTGGCCCATATCTATGTTTGAGAGATAGCCCATTTGTATGTTCTGCTTATTTCTATTATTTGAACTGTGATTACGTGTTTGCTTCTAGATTTTATCTAGCATTTAAGGAGGAGTTGGGTGCTCAAGTGGATCTTAGTACAACTTTACCCCCGTAGACAAATGTTTAGTTAGAGCAGACTATTCAAGTGCTTGAGGATATGCTCTAAGTTTGTGTTATTGATTTTGGGGCTAGTGGGAGCAACAATTAACCTTGGTAAATTTTTCTTATGACAACAGTTATCACTTGGATATTAAGATGGTGCCTTTTGAGGCCTTGTATGATAGGAGATGTCGTTCTTTAGTAGGATGGTTTAAGACTTTTGAGGTTAAGCCCCATAGTACTGATTCACTTTATGAGTCATTGGTAGATACAAGGTGATTCAGGATAGGTTGAGAGCAGCTCAAAGTAGGAGGAAGGACTATGCATTTGGTAGGTTTCAATTCTTGAGATTTGGAGTTGATAACTATTATTCCTCTATGTATTGCCTATGAAGGGTACAATCAAGTTCGAAAGGAAATAAATGCTTAGTCCTAGATACGTTAGCCCTTGTAAGATTCTTCACGCAGTTGGTGAGGTGGATTTTAAGTTAGCTTTACATCTATATTTTGCCACTTTTTATCTAGTTTTCCACTTCTCTATGTTGCGGTGATACATTCCTGATTTTTCTCAAGTGCTTAGATGGGAATCAGTCCAGTTGGACGAGCTCTTCACCTTTGTAGAAGAGATAATTCTTATTTTTTCTAGTGGTATATCCTTGGGAGATCGAGAGCGAGATATGGACCCAGTATCCTTACATGTTTGAGACTTCAGGTATATCCTAATCATTAATTTTCACAGAAGAAGGTTCATTTAGTAGTTAATATTGTAATGACCCTTCAGGTCATTTTCCATATTTCTGCTTATTTATGCCATTAGAACTTTTCTATATCTGCCCAATGTCATTTATTACTTGCTAGGACTGACAGTTTGGTTATCGAGCAATTCGTTTAGCTTTTAGAGCTAATTCCCTATTTAGAAGTCTTCACTAGCCAAATGGCCACCAGGCAAAGCCTTTCATAAAATGATCTCCTATGCAAATTTTGACCATACTAGTAGCTCCAAAATATAAATTTTAGGCAAGGTAGACCTTAGGTTTAGGTCCCGAGGCACCCATGCTCATTTTGACCTATTAGTTGGAAAGTTAGAAAAAAAATATAGTTATGGGACTGATATTTTGTTGAAATGTCCTCATATGGAAATTTTGGGATTGCCATCGCATCCAAAACGTCGAATTTGGTGTGGTTACATAGTGTGTTTGTGTATATAAGACTCCGGTGAATCCCGACGCCTTGGTGGAGACTTTGAAGATTTCCAAGTTCTTAGCTCTCATCTGGTGCAGCTGAAATCGCCATCCTAGGGCCACGATCGTTGTGGTGTAATTGCAGGGCATGGTTTGCGATTACAACAATCCTATGAAGCCCAAATATTGTGCGACTGCAAAGGGTAGGTTGTGATCGCTATTGGTCTATGCAGACAAAAGATATGATGATTACACATCTTAGGTCGCGACAGCGACTCCCGAGGACCTGGTAAGGGTATAAAATTACCACTTTATCCATAATTTTTGTCCATTCTTCATCACTTATCTTGAGAGCTATACCCTAAATAGTGTGAGAGCTTAAAATTGAAGCTTTTAGGTGATTAGGAAACTAGATTAACGTTTATTTTTGTGATTATCATCTGATTTAATGTAAGAATTCATCCTTTTCTGGGTGAAATATATTTCTTATTTTCTCGAAACCCCAAAACATTAAGGTTTTAATTTTATCCCTAATTTATCTTTATTTTCACTCATTATTTAGGGTAATAATTCCTTGAGTTTGTATGAATGTAGGGTTGATTTCAGAAATGCATTTTATGTAAGTGGGACCCATATGGGGTTTCGATGTCATTTTTTGGAACCAAAGCACAATGGTGCATTATGTGAATCAATATTCTCGTATTTATGAGTAGAATATGATTTTGATATCTTGGCATCTTGAGAAGGCTTCTTGAAAAGAAAAAGTAGTGGTTTAGCGGTCTATTGAGCATTCTTCGGTGAAAAGGTAGGCTAGGTTTATCCCTTGTTAGATTGAGTTATGTCATAGTATGTTTATGATTTCTTGATAGATTTGGGATGGGTTTTAGGTGTTGGATTGATGAAATGCAAGACTTCGAGTTAGTTGGACGTTTAGGCTAATTTGAAATCATTAGTTTTAAACACTTAGCTTGTTCCGTATATCCCAGGTAAAATCAGCTTCATTTATCATGCTTGGCATGATAATGCCTTAGATCACTCAAGTTAGATAAAAATTCTTTAGTTACTCATGTTTAGGGTAAGTTTTGCCTTAGTTTCTTACACCTATGAAGTTTGCCTTGGTTTCTATTGGATTTAGTTAGTGTTTTGGGTGGAATCTTTACCTTAAGACTAGTGTAGCTTTCTATACATCTAAAAGTGGATTTAGATACCTTAAGACTAGTTTGGGTAGAATTTTCCTTAACTGAAACATGAAGATTAGAAGTGTATTCTTAAACCACTTTAGTCTGGGACACATGATAGCTTTCGTAAAAATAATTTACAATTATTAGAATCTTGGAATTGTGCATCGAGGTAATATTGAGAAATATTGTTACTTGATTGTTATGTAGGTTGATTTGAGGGTTGACGCCTCATGACTATGTTATTATTTATGTGTATTGATGATACTATATATGATATGGATTATATATATTTATCCAGTTTGAGTCTGGAAGATGATTATGTTGATGATTATATAAACCCATTTCGAGTTTGGAGGATGACTATGGAACTGTTGATTATATTTATTGGTTCGATTCCGACTATTGGTTATTTACTGGTTCAAGTTTGTATATTGATTATAATTACTGGTTTGTTTCTAGCTATTGATTATTTATAGTTTCAAATCCGTTTATTAATTATATTTACTGGTTCGAGTATGGATATGCATATTATGCTATGATGACATACCTTTTACGATTGACAATATCTGGATGTGAGATTGAAGGTAGCAATTTGGCTAAGCCGGAAGATGAGGAAATGATTGTAATGTGATATGACAAAAATATACTCTAATAATAAATGGATTGGTGATAACACTAAACTTACACGCCAATTTATGTGGAAGGCAGTCATTGTCAATATATTTACCCAACTTTGGAGTCGGGGTCGAATCTACGAGGAAAAATATGAGTGGTAATAAAGTTAACTTGAAATAATGGATACTTGTTAAATTCAAACCAATATTAGACAAAGATAAAAAATGGGGGAGATAAGAATAAACACTAATGTTTCTTTTGTGGTTTTTCTAGTATAAAATTTGAGGCAATGAATAGCTAGAGTTTTATCAATTAGGCATGGATCTTGGGATTATGTATTACTAAGAGAATTGATACGTGGATACTAATAGTTAACTTCATTATTAGTACGTCAAATATGGGTAGGTTCGGTTCTAGGTTTTGATACTAGTCTTTCAACAAAACACCAAACTTTCATTCATTGATTCTTTCGAATACTTAATGGGTGTGTTCAACATTTGGTAACAAAACCTCAATCTAGGCATCCCTATATCTAGGATAATACCCATCGTATAGTTAACTTTACAACCACCCTTATGTCTAAGATAGTGATAGATTAGTAAACTACACACATAATTTTCTATCATTGCTTTGGTCTCCACATCCCTCTTTCAAGTATGATATGGATTCCTTAAGTTCACCCAAAACCCTTCTTTCAAAGATGTCCTTGAGCTTTCTAGATTTGGAGCTTTCATCCATAAACCCATATGGGTATTTGAGACTTTCACCCAAAAATACCAACTAAATTGGTTAAGCAATGATAAAACCCACCAACATGAACTACTAAATAGAAATTAACAATAACAAACCACACACACTTTAATCCCTATACATAGATAACCCCAAGAGGGAGATCTAGATACGCATAAGATAAATAAGCAAAGATATACCAAGATATACCCATAATATCCATTGAAGTGATTTATTAAAGACTAAGTGAATGTTATTTCAAACTTTTGAATCCCACAAATCGTCAATGGAAGTGAGCTATTCCTCTACTTAGAGGCTACTCCAATGTATTCTTCTCCCAAACTTTATACAATATTTTAATTTCAATGTATGGAGGCTATGAAATCAGGAACAAACCTAACTATTCGGGAAGATGGAATATCCTGAATTATTAGGATTTGAGTCTTTTTTGTCAAATTTGGTATCAACCCCGTGCATTTGCAATTCATTCCTTGGGATGCATCTTTCCACCAAGCTGCAATCGCACAGGCTTGGCCGCGACCATGGCTATGGCGGTTACCGCAATCGCGATTAGCTTCCATGACCGTGGTTAATTGACTTTACTTGACACCACAATCACAATAACTGAGGCCAATTCCTACTCAAAAGTCTTTAACTGCAGTTTCTTGCTTCCTTTTGATCAATTTTGGCAACAATCAACATCTTTCTATCTCATCAACTATGTGCCTACAAAATATGGACATTATTGCATTTAATTAAAATTATGTGTCATTTAATAATTAAAAACATAGTAATTTCCAAGAATATTAAGTGAGAATGAGTTGTAAAATCACTCCTCAACAACACCCCTAGCTAAAAGCTTTATTTGTCCTCAAGAAACACCACCTCTTATCGGGGGACAACAATTATCTATGCTCAAACTTCATTCCATAAAGATCACAATGACTTCAAGCTTAGTCACTACCACAAGGATGTCAATGCATATGGGCTATACGTTTTTCACTACACCCCCCGCATCATAAAATGAAATATCCAAGGATGCACAAGACATCAAAGAACAACCAAGCAATAAAAATAAATACTCTAGAAGTGACTCATTTTTTACAATAACTAAGCTATCCTCCATTTGCCTCATTACTCAGCAGGTGACAAAATCACCCACCTCAACTTGTTCACATGAAAACCTCACAAGAAAAAGAATTCCACACACCAAGCTATCTATGCAACAAGGAATTTCAAGTGAAAAAACTCTCTTCATCATTAAAGAAATCTCTGTGCAACAATTGTCATACCATAGGCTTGCCCCTATTTTCTCTTGCCACTACAAAGAAAGTAAATAGTTGATGATCTCAAAGGACTTTTTGAGCTTGTAATGTATGTTAGGGTTAAGATCACATATCATTTGGGAAGAATATGGCTACTCCCTTCCTTGAACATCTTCATCACACCATTTAATTCTCCTATTTGATTATTAGCCACTCCTTTTTGATTTTTTGTCTTTTCACATCCTACTTTTTGCCTATTTTGTTTACCCATTTTCTTTTATATCTTTTTGTTTCAATTTTCATGCAATTCTTTCCTTTGTATGACCCTTTATTTTTCTGTTCATTTGATTTTTATGCTTGGGTACATAGGCATTTCACTAAAATCTTTGTGGCCCTAAACTTACTTCCATCAATCCTCACCATCCCCAACCTAGGCTTTTAGACTCAAGATTCATTTTTAAGTTCAAGGAGGGGATGGTTCAAAAGAGGGATAAAAACAAGGGTTCACAGCTTGTAGTGTGTATGCCAAAGAAAGGTCCAAATACTCAAAGTGGATAACTAAGGATTACATTTATGCAAGGGTAGGCTTTTTAGGATAAAGTGGTTTCCAAAATCACAAAGATGGTGTGAGTTCATTTCTCCACCCGAATACAATCAAAATTAGCCTTAAGAGACTAATAGGGCAAGTTGTAGATAACACAAGTATTCAAGAGATGAATGCTAATAGCTCACCACAAATGGCATGCGCAATTTGTCAAAGAGGCTCAATTTCACCTCCCGTTAGAGACAAAATAGGAGTATCTATCACTATTCATAAGTTAAACATTTGCAAAGTCACAAAAAGAGAAAAAGTTTTGTTACAAAGTTGCTAATGTCCATGCCCTTGATTTTCAAAAATTTTTGGACGGAGGGGATTGCTTGTTTTTCATTACCACGCACAATTTGCTAAACATAGGAATTCCCAAAGCCTTAGTCTTAATTTTGGGCTCAAAATGGGCAAACTAACCATATTACTACTCAGACTTCGCCAATGGTGTACAATGAGACCCTAAATTTATAATGCCTAGAAAACTCTGACTTTCCTTGCATCGGTGTCTCAAAACCCAAACACGACCTTACCCTTAAGAATATCGTCAATCAATCTATCATAGGGTAAAGCTAGTCATGCGTCACCACAATCAAAACAAAACTAAAGTAAGAAGTAACAAAACTAACAACCACGATAATTTATAAAAATTTGGGCACCATCAGAGTGCCCAAATATAGCATCTAAAAAACAAACCAAAACAAAATACTACCAAGAATGTCAAAACAACATAAAAAGAAATATCCAACAATATCACATCAAAACAATAAAAATCCGAGGGCACCCCCAACTAAAAGGAAAGCAATGTTATCACTACATGTGTAATAAAGCTAGAATAAAAGGGTCTCCCAAAATCTGCGTCAGGAGCTATCCTCTCCTGCGGACTCTGTAGCATCACCACTGACATCATCAGCTGACCAATCCATAAGGGGCTTATCTACACTTCCCAACGTTGGTGAATATAGTTGGTCATTTGGCTTGAGCTCCTTGAAGATTCCCTTTACCCCTTTCCAAAGCTTCTTGAAACACTTATCTTTTTTCTTTCTCTCTCCTTACCATCTTATCATATGAGTCCATAAAATCCCTGTGTGATTCGGCTAAGGCTGAGTAAGCTCTCTACAATCTTGCAACAGTGGCTCCCTATTTCTTCTTCTCCTCACGGTATATGTCATAGTCCGACCGAGTCACATATGTGTGGCGAGCGGTGGAGGACTCTCCTAGTCCCTGAGGTAATATGGACACTAGCTCTCTAATCTTCCTTATTTGACTAGAGATATCATTGAGGGGGTTGGCTGACAAAGGTCTACAAGAATCCATGTCTACTTGAGCTGATTTGAAGAAGTCTATTTTTCTTTTCTTTCTCTGACTTGGTCACCCTTACCGTTAAATTTAAGTGGGATGATTTGGGGGCTTTGTAGTACCCATGTAAATACAACATACTCCTATACCTATACTCTCCTACATAGCTCAGTAATAAGGGACAGTAAGAGAAAATAAGTACCTCTATAGTTCTTAAAGTACCATCACTCTGAGATCACATCCTCACCCATATTTAGAGTAATGCCAAATAGGATACAAGCCACTATTCTAGCTCTCATGTCTATAAAAATAGTCATGTGAGTGCATGGTGAAACTGTGCTATAGATGATATTCAACCAAAGCCTGGCCTCAGCTGTGAAGTCATTCATTAAAATATCTGTCTTGGTGGTGGCCTAGGGAACCTCTTTGTTCGAGCACAAAATGTTTGACATCCAAGACCTTAGCTCACATCCTTTTACGCTAAATTGTTCCATGTCAGCATCTGGGAGCCCATACACCTCATTGATTCGCTCTGCTCTGAAGTTCAACTGCTTACCCTAGATCACCATCACTGGGTTTTTAAGGGATACTACACTAAGGTTCACATATAACTCATGTATCCATTACTCATTTGCATAGTAGGGGTTTGGGGAAAAGCACCTCCACTGGGTTTTGGTAAGTCTAGCATGAAATCCTAGGAGCTTCTATTTCACCTTGTCTAAGCTAATACCCCTTTCAGAGAGTATCTTTGTCCTTGGTGGATCTGTATGATAGAGGTTTTGGCATTGGGCTACCTTGAACCTAGTACTGTTAAAATCTTCCATTGTAGAGGCTTAGTGCCTATAAGCAATGCATTCTCGACTATCATTATCATTATCACACTAAAAAACATGCTAGATTAATCAGAGAGACCCATGTGGTAGTGTTTTAGAAAGTTCTGGAGGCAGAAATAGATGTACAGAAATTTTAGTTTCTGCAGACACTGCCCTCAGGTATGGCGATCGCAGATTAGTGACCGCAATCATGGTACCTAAGACCATATTTGATAGTTTTGCACATTAGTCAAAACATATGATTTCATCCCTAAATTTGGTTTCTAATAGTTACATAAACATTATGACTATGGAAGTTGAGTCTAGATATCGTGATTATACCCCCAAGCTCAAAGTATTTAGCATGGATTTCATTGGGGCATTGAATCGAACATATGGTTTACATGTTAAATTCAACTATTTAGGGCCTAAATATGTGTACCAAGACTTTGCCACCAGTGTGTACACCAACTACAATAACTAACCACAACAATAAGTGCAAACAAACATGCATTTAGTATTGAAAATGATATTTCAGGCCTTTCCAAAAACTATAAGTTCTAAGCATGTAATTATATTAACAACAAGGGAATAGAGACAACATACCATGTTTGATGATGCAATTGGAATAAACAGAAACTTGGAGACTTAACACCAAGCACAAATTTGAAAGAATTTTGAGAGAAATTAAAAGAGATGTGTGAGAGAAAATCGCATTCAGATGATCATTTAAATTGATTTGACTGTAATTATGGTCCTGATTTTGCGATTGAGGTCACGGGACCTCCACAATCTCAGTGGCATAGATCACGATCGAGGTAAATAAGACCAGATTTTAGGTCCTCTGCACTCCACCATCTAATTAAATATGCCATTTTGACACATTTCTTTTTTACTTTCAATCAATATTTCTTTGAGAACCAACATTTTATGAATTATGCATGAACAAATACAAAATTTAAAAGCTACTCTATCATCCCTAATTAAAAAGGATATGAGCCACTTTTCATGGCATGATGGGTTTCTTCCCTTCGAATAATTAGTTTAACATCATGGCACGATACCTCTACCATTTCCATTTGTGTATCCACATAGAAGAGATGAATGTCCGACCTAAATTTTGCTAAATGTGAACTGAGTAGTAGAGGGACAAGATTTAGATCTTTCAAGAGGAGGTTTTGAAGAAGTGAGAAAATGGCAAGCATGCTTCGATCTTGCCATTTTAAGAACTTGAATCTTTTACCCAACTTCATTTCAAAGTTTTGGTTTGCTTCCTTGGGTAAAAGTGAGCATATTAATAGGCCACTAGTTGTACATCAGGCGTTGAGTTCCTTGGCAATTGATGTATGGGGTTCCATATGCTCCTTTGGAATATCAAATTCAGAGATATAGGAATTTTACTATATCTCTGCACAATCCATTAGTTGTCTTGGTGGATAGATTGTCATTACATCCTCTAGGAATAATATTGAAAAATGGTTTGAATGAGTTTCATCCCCTAATTCAAAAATTTCCGCCTACAAAGCATCTTCACACTGAAATGAACTAGAATCATCATAAGAGATTTGTCTTAATTCCTCTTTTGACTCTAGTACAATTTCCTTTATTTTGGCATCTTCTTCCTTATTTGATTCGATTGATTGGGAAATCATCGAGGAGTCTTCGCTACCATGCTCATCATCATAACTTTGTTTCTCTTCTTAATTAACCTTCTCTTGGGAAGTGAGCAAGGTAGTGATATTTGCAAGGTTTGTTTCCTTGAACGTTTCCACCATCTTGGAAATTTCCCCTCCAAATGCCTATAGTATTAATGCATCTCTTGCATATTCTCCATCATTGTAATTATCCGATCCAAATAAGTTTGAAGCATTACTTTAATATTAGTGGTCCCAGTATGTTGCTCTTCCTTCTCCTCATCATAAAACCTATCAAACTTATATGAAGAACTAGCAACTCGGTTTGTATAATAAGGGGAGCGGGCATTTTGGCAATCATTTCAATGTCTATCTAAACCACCACAAAGAACAACCATACTCCTTATAAGATCAAGAGGGTAATTCTATCTCTCTTCGGAGAGCATAGTTACAATCTCTCTTGAAGTGGGGCTCGTCAAAATATGGACAAGGATCGTTAAGATTGGACTTCCAACAACCAAACTCATATTTATTGGAAGATGTTATAGACAAAAGTAAGGTAAAATGAAAATCAACCGAACACAAGAAACAAAAGAAAATCACAAAAAAATATTTACAAGCTTGAATTCAAGCAATTAAGATAAAATTCCAAACTAACTTAATACACCAAATTTTTCCCCGACAACGAAACTATTTCTGATAACGCTCAACTTACACGTCAATATATACTAGGTGATCATCATCAGTATATTAATCCAACTTTGGAGTCGGGGTCAAGTCAACGAGGAACAATGCAAGTGGCAATCAAGTTAACTTGAAATAATGGATACTTGATAAATTCAAACAAATATTACACCAAGATAAGAATGGGAGAGATAAGTATCAATCTTTTTGTATTTTTAGGATTTTTCTAGTATAAAATTTAGGGCTATGAATAGTTAGTGTTTTATAAGTTAGGCAAGGATCTTAGGATTATGTATTAATAAGGAAAGTGACACGTGGATACTAATAGTTTACTTTATTATTAGTAGGTGAAGTACAAGTTGGTTAGGTTATAGGTTTTGATGCTAGTTTTTCATCAAAACACCAAACATTCACCCATTGATTCTTTCGAATACCTAATGGGGGTGTTCAATCATTTGTAACAAAACCTCAATCTAGGCATCCCTATTTCTAGGATAATACCCATCGTATAGTTAACTTCACAACCATGCTTATGTCTAAGATGGTGATAGATTATTAAACAACACACAAAATTATCTACCATTACTTTGGTCTCCACATCCCTCTTTCAAGGATGATATGGATTCCTTAAGTTCACCCAAAACCCTTCTTTCAATGATTTCCTTGAGCTTTCTAAAGTTTGGAGCTTTCATAAATAAACCCATATGGGTAATTGGGACTTTTACCCAAAAATCCCAACCAAATTGGTCAAGCAATGATAAATCCCATCAACATGAACTACTAAATAGAAATTAACAATAACAAGCCACACACTCTTTAGTCTCTATTCATAGATAACCCCAAGAGGGAGATCTAGATACACAAAAGATAAATAAGCAAAGATATACCAAGATATACCCATAGTCTCCATTGAAGTGATTTATTAAAGACTAAGTGAATGTTACTTCAAACTTTTGACTCCGACAAATCATCAATGGAAGTGAGCTATTCCTCTACTTAGAGGCTACTCCAATGTATTTTTCTCCTAAAATTTATACCATGTTTTAATTTCAATGTATGGAAGCTATGAACTCAGGAACAAACCAAACTATTGGGGAAGATGGAATATCATGAATTATTAGGGTTTGAGTCTTTTTTGTCAAATTTGGTATCAACCCCGTGCATTTACAATTCATTCCTTGGGATATATCTTTCCGCCAAGCCATGATCGCACAGGCTTGGCTGTGACCATGGCTACGGCGGAAATCACATTCGCTATTAGCTTCCACGACTGTGGTTAATTGACTTTACTTGACATCACAACCGTAATAACTGAGGCCAATTCCTACTCTAAGTCTTCAACTGCACTTTCTTGCTTCCTTTTGATCAATTTTAACAACAATCCACTTCTTTCCATCTAATTAACTATGTGCCAAGAAAATATGGATATTAATGTATTCAATCAAAATTATGTGTCATTTACTCATTAAAAACATGGTAATGTGCATGAATATTGAGTGAGAATGAGTTGTAAAATCACCCCTCATCAACACCCCTAACTAAAAGGTTTTCTTGTCCTCAAGCAACACTACCTCTTATCGGGGGACAACAATTATCTATGCAAAAACTTCATTTTGTAAAGATCACAATGACTTCAAGCTTAGTCACTACCTCAAGTAGGTCAATGCATACGGGATATACGTTTTTCACTATACCCCCCTCATCATATAATGAAATATCCAAGGATGTATAAGACATCAAAGAACAACCAAGAAATGAAAACAAATACTCTAGAAGTGACTCCTTTTTTACAACAACTAAGCTATACTCCATTTGCCTCATTACTCGGCAGGTGACAAAATCACCCACCTTAAATTTTTCACATGCCAACCTTATAAGAAAAAGAATTCCACATACAAAGATATCTATGCAACAAGGAATTTCAAGTGAAAAAACTCTCCTTATCACAAAAGAAATCTCTATGCAACAATTGTCATACCATAGGCTTGACCCTATTTTCTCTCGCCACTACAAAGAAAGTAAATGGTTGATGATCTCAAAGGAATTTTTTGAGCTAGTAATGAATGTTAAGGTTAAGATCAGATAACATTTGGGAAGAATATGGATACACCCTTCCTTGAACATCTTCATCACACTATTTAATTATCTTTTTTGACTATTGACCGCTCCTCTTTGATGTTTTATCTTTTCATATGCCTATTTTTTGCCTATTTTGTTTTCCTATTTTATTTTATATTTTTTTCGTTTAATTTTCATGCAATTCTTTCCTTTGCATAACCCTTTATTTTATATTCATTTATTTTTTATGCTTGGGTACATAGGCATTTCACTAAAACTTAGTGTTCCTAAACTTACTTCCATTAATCCTCACCATCCCCAACTTAGGATTTTAGACTCAAGTTGCATTTTCAAGTTCAAGGAAGGGATGGTTCAATAGAGGTATAAAAAGAAGGGTTCACGACTTGTAATATGTGTGACAAAGAAAGGTCCAAATACCTAAAGTGGGTAACTAAGGATTACATTTATGCAAGGGTGGGATTTTTAAGATTAAGTAGTTTCCAAAATCGTAAGGATGGCGTGAGATCATTTCTCTACCCGAATACAATAAAAATTAGGCTTAAGAGACTAACAGGGCAAGTTTTAGATAACATAAGTATACAAGAGATGAATGCAAATAGCTCACCAAAAATGACATGTGCAATATATGTTCTCATATGAGTCCCTAAAATCCCTATGAGATTCTCATATGAGTCCCTAAAATCCCTATGAGATTCGGCTAAGGCTGAGTAAGCTCTCTACAATCTTACAACAGTGGCTCCTTGCTTCTTCTTCTCCTGATGGTATATGTCATAATCTAACCGATTCATATATGTGTGGAGAGCGGTGGAGGACTCTCCTGGTCCTTGAGGTAATCTGGACACTAGCTCTCTAACCTCCCTTATTTGACCAGAGATATCATCGAGGGGGTTGGCTGACAAATGTCTACAAGAATCCATGTCCTCTTGAGCTGATTTGAAGAAGTCCATTTTTCTTTTCTTTCTCTGAACTGGGCACCCTTACCCCTGAATTTAAGTGGGATGATTTGGGGGCTTTGTAGTACCCATGTAAATGCAGCATACTCCTTCACCTGTACTCTCCTACATAGCTCAGTAATAAGGGATAATAAGAGAAAATATGTACCTCTATGGTTCTTAAAGTACAACCACTCTGAGATCACATCCTCACCCACATTTAGAGTAATACCAAATCGGATACAAGCCACTATTCGAGCTCACATGTCTGTGAAAATAGTCTTGTGAGTTCATGGTGAAACTGTGCTATAGATGATATTCAACCAAAGCCTGGCCTCATCTGTGAAGTTATTCATCAAAATATCTGTCTTGGTGGTGTCCTAGGGAAACTCTTTGTGCGGGTATAGAATGTTTGACATCCAAGACCTTAGCTCACATCCTTTTGCTCTAAATTATTCCATGTCAGCATCTGGGAACCTATATACCTCATTGATTAGCTTTGCTCTAAAGTTCACCTGCTTACCCCAGATCGCTATTACTGGGTTTTTAAGGGATACTACACTGAGGTTCATGCAGAACTCATGTATCCATTACTCATTTCCATAGTAGGGTCTAGGGAAAGCAACTCTACCAGTTTTTGCTGAGTCTAGCATGAAATCCTGGGAGCTTCTATTTTACCTTGACTAATCTAATACCCCTTTTAGAGAGTATCTTCGTCCTTGGTTGATCTGCATAATAGAGGATTTGACATTAGGCTACCTTGAACCTAGTACTATTAAAATCTCCCATTGTAGAGGCTTAACACTTGTAAGCAATACATTCTAGACCATCATTATCATTATAATAATAAAAAGAATGCTAGATTAATCAGAGAGACCTATGTGGTAGTTTTTTAGAATGTTCTGGGGGCAGAAATAGATGTACAAAAATTTTAGTTTCTGCAGACTCTGCCCTCAGGTATGGCGATCGCGGATTAGTGACCGCGATTATGGTACTTAAGACCACATTTGATAGTTTTGCACATTAGTCAAAACATATGATTTTATCCCTAAATTTAGTGTCTAATAGTTATATAAACATTATGACTAAGGAAGTTGAGTCTAGATATCGTGATTATACCCCCAAGCTCAAAGTATTTAGTATGGATTTCATAGGGGCATTGAATCGAACATGGGGTGTACATGTTGGATTCAACTATTTAGGGCCTAAATCTAGGTACTCAGACTTCCCCACCAGTGTGTACACCAACTACAATAGCTAACCACAACAATAAGTACAAATAAACATACGTTTAGTATTGAAAATGATATTTTAGGCCTTTCCATAAATTATACGTTCTAAGTATGTAATTACATGAAGAACAAGGAAATTAAGACAACATACCAAGTTTGATGATGCAATTGGAATAAACAGAAACTTGGGATACTTAACACCAAGCACAAATTTGAGTGAATTTTGAGAGAAATTAAAAGAGACGTGTGAGAGAAAATCGCATTCAGATGGTCATTTAAGTTGATTTAACTGCAATTATGGTCTTGGTTTTGCGATCACAGTCACAACGACTCCATAATCTCAGTGACATGGATCACGGTCACAGTAAATAAGTCCAAATTTTAGGTCCTCTGCACTCTACTATTTAATCAAATATGCCATTTTCATACGTTTCTTTTTCACTTTCAAACAATATTTCTTTAAGCACCAACATTATGAATTATGCATGAACTAATGCAAAATTTAAAAGCTACTCTATCATGCCTAAATAAGAAGGATACAAGCCACTTTTTATGCCATGATGGGTTTCTTCCCATCGAGTGCTTAGTTTAGCATCATGGCACGATGACTCTACCATTTTATTTTATGTATCCACATAGATGAGCTGAATGATCATCCTAACTTTCATTAAAGATGGAATGAGTGGTAGAGGGACAAAAGATTCAGATCTTCCAAGGTAAGGTTTTAATGCAGTGAGAAAATGACAACCATGCTTTGATCTTGCCATTTTAAGAAGTTGAATCTTCTACCCAACTTTATATCAAATTTTTTGTTTGGTTCCAAGGGTAAAAGTAAGAACATCAATAGGTCACTAGTTGTACATCAGGCGTTGAGTTCCTTGGCAATTGACGGATGGGGTTCTATATGCTCTTTTGGAATATCAAATTCAGAGATATAGGAATTGTACTCGATCTCTCCACGACCAATTATTTGTCTAGGTGATGGATTATCATCATATCCTCTAGGCATAATATTGAAAAATGGTTTGTATGAGTTTCAACCCCTAATTCCAAAATTTCCTCCTATAAAGGATCTTCACATTGAAATGAACTAGAGTTATCATAAGAGATTTTCCTCAATTCCTTTTTTGACTCTAATACAATTTCCTTTATTTTGGCATATTCTTCCCTATTTGATTTGATTGATTGGGAAATCATCAAGGAGTCTTTGTTACCAAGCTCATCATCATAGCTTTGGTTCTCTTCTTAATTAACCTTCTCTTAGAAAGTGAGCAAGGTAGTGATATTTGTAAGGTTTGTTTCCTTGACCGATTCCTCCATCTTGAAAATTTCCCTTCCAAATGCCTCATGGGATTGATGCATCTCTTGCTCATCTCCCTTATTGTAATTACTTGAGCTAAAAAGTTTAAAGCATTGCTTCAAGATTTGTGTACCCGTTGCTCTTCCTTCTCCGCATCATAAGACCTATCAAACTTAAATGAAGAACTAGCAAATTGGTTTGTATTATATGGGGAGCGGGAATTTTGGAAATCAATCTAATTTCTATCTCGACCACCACACAAAGAACAACCATACTCCCAATAGGATCAAGAGGGCAATTCTATCTCTCTTCAGAGAACATAGTTACAATCTCTCTTGAAGTGGGGCCTGTCACAATATAGAAATGGATTGTTAAGATAGGACTTCCAACTACCAAACACATATTTATTGGAAGATTCTATAAAGAAAAGTAAGTTAAAATAAAAATAAACCTAACATAAGAAACAAAATTAAATCACAAAAAAATATTTACAAGCTTGAATTCAAGCAAGTAAGCTAAAATTTCAAACTAACTTAATACGCCAAATTGTTCCCCGAAAAAGGCACCATTTTTGATAACGCTCAACTAACACGTCAATATATACAAGGTGATCGTCGTCAATATATTTATCCAACTTTGGAGTCGGGGTCGAATCCGCAAGGAACAATACGAGTGACAATCAAGTTAACTTGAAATAATGGATACTTGATAAATTCAAACATATATTACACCAAGATAAGAATGGGAGAGATAAGTATCAACACTAATGTTTCTTTTAGGACTTTTCTAGTATAAAATTTAGGTCTATGAATAATTAGTGTTTTATAAGTTAGGCACGGATCTTGGGATTATGTATTACTAAGGAAAGTGACACGTGGATACTAATAGTTTACTTCATTATTAGTAGGTCAAGTATGGGTAAGTTAGGTTATAGGTTTTGATGCTAGTTTTTCAACAAAACATCAAACTTTCACCCATTAATTTTTTCAAATACCTAATAGGGGTGTTCAATCATTGGTAACAAAATCTCAATCTAGGCATCCCTATTTCTAGGATAATACCCATTGTATAGTTAACTTCACAACCATGGTTAAGTCTAAGATAGTGATAGATTCGTAAACTACACACATAGTTTTCACCCATTGATTTGGTCTCCATCATACCTCTTTCTAAGATGATATGGGTTCTTTAAATTTATCTAAAACCCTTCTTTCGAAGATGACCTTGAGCTTTCTAGAGTTTGGAGCTTTCACCCATAAAACTTATATAGATATTTGGGACTTTCACCCACAAATCCTAACCAAATTGTTCAAGAAATAATAAAAACCATCAACATGAACTACTAAATAGAAATTAACATAAACAAGCCACACACACTTTAATCCCTAATCATACATAACCCTAAGAGGTAGATCTAGCTACACATAGGATAAATAAGCAAAGATATACCCATAATATCCATTTAAGTGATTTATTTAATACTAAGTGAATGTTACTTCAAACTTTTGACTTCCACAAATACCAATGGAAGTGAGCTATTCCTCCACGCAGAGGCTACTCCAATGTATTCTTCACTAAAAATTTATACAATATTTTTTTCTCCAAGTGTTGAGGCTATAAACTAAAGAACAAAACCTAACTATTGGGAGAGATGAAATATCATGAATTATTATGGTTTGAGTCTTTTTTTGTCAAAATTGGGATTAGCCACGTGCATTTATAATTCTACCCGTAGGCTGTATCTTTCCGGCATGCCGTGTTCGCACAGGCTTGGCTGTGACCATAGCTATCACAATTATGATTAGCATCTATTATCACGGTTAATTGACTTTACTTGACTGGTGCAATCATAGTCATCTGACCACGACTGTAGTAATTGAGGCTAGTTCCTACTCCAGGTCTTCAATTGCAGTTTCTTGCTTTGTTTTGGTCATTTTCAGTTCCAATATATAACTTTTCATCTCTTCAACTATATTCTTGGAAAATATGGATCTTAGTGCATTCAATCAAAATTTATGTCTGATTTATTCATTTAAAACATGGTAATGTGCATTAATATTGGGTTTGAATGAGCAGTAAAATCACCACTCATTAATTTGTAAATAAGTGATGATTAGATAATAAATGGTGATTTGTGAGCAATAATTATAAGGTTGTTAAATAATAGAAATATTATGGAATGTCGATAAATTGTGGAATGATGGTTAAATAACAATGAATGGTTGATTATAATGTCGGTTGATTACTTATTTTTCTCTTGATTGTACTCCAGCTGTATGGAAGGCTGTGACAAGTTCTTTAATTTTCTGCAGCAATTGGCGCATGAGAGTTAATTATGTAGTTTGTGATAGCTTCTTATGTGATATTATGTTACATAATGTCATTGTTCTTGTTATTTACGTATTAGGTGCAGCGGCATTGAAGATGATTCAGGTTCATTCTCTGTACCTTGACTTAGTTATGTTGTCTTTCATTTTATTAGACTTATGTCATGATTTAACTTTATCGATGCCTACTGAGTACCCATTGATTTGGCACTCATAATGCACTTCTTTAACTTTTTGGTATAGGTATGAGTACTAGTTATTACCGTTAATTCATGTTCGTGCGGTGTTGATATTCGAAGATAGGGTGAGCTGTTGGACAAATGTATTGACTAATCTTGATATTTGGGTTGTGTCTCTATTATTTGACGCTGTTGTACTAGCTCTATCAGGTCGTGGGATGGTATCTTGTATTGACTATTTTATCTATATAGAACACTTTTCTTGTTTATAAATTATGTTCATGAAATTCTCCTACGATGGGCGTTTCCTATGAAATTAACCCATTGTGTTAGCTCAAGGTTATGGTCTGGCTTACCTACTGGTGGGATTTTGTAGGTACCATTATGACTACTAAATAGGGTCATGACAAATCAACAACTAGATAATCAAATAAATTGATGAAATTGATATTGAACATGGTTGTTAATAAAACCATAATCCTGGATCTATTCATCCATTGATTGTGTAAGAATCTTCTCTTCTCTTGTTTAATTGTTCGTTAGTTATTTTTTTTTTATTATTTTAGTTAGTAAATTAATAATTTTATCTTTAAAATTTACCTCTTGAATAAATAATAAGAATTAGTCTAATTTAGTAAAATAGTTAATTAAAAAGTCCTTGTGGGTATGATATCTGGACTCTCAATCCTATATTACTTGTACGATCGTGTACACTTGCATGTGCGTCTGGATGTAAAAAGTTTTTGGCACCGTTGCCAGAGAATTTGAAATTAATTGATTATCTATACCTTGTTTGTTTTAATTTTCTTAAATTGTTTATAGTTTTTTCTACATGTTATCATTTTAGTTTCTTTTACTTTTATGTCACTCTCCTTGATATGTCAGCCTGAGATAGATGGTGGTTGAATGGTGATGATTTTTGTTGATCTTTGTGGAGGACCCCAGTGAAAGAGTATTTGCCAAAATTTTGATGAAAGAGAGTGGGTTGCAACTTAAACAATTGTGGTGGATACTAGCCAACCCGCAGAGTAGACCAAAGAATTCCAACTAGTTAATTACCACCTTTTTCTTGAGTCTAGCATTCAGAAGGTAAAGAAGAGAGAGAATATTATAGATTGTGTAAATTTGACAGTGGAATTTTTTAGGTCTCATTCAAAAAGCATTTCTACATTATGTTCAGATGATGACATGTCTTTAGAGTCATCTGATTTAGTAAAACAGTGTTTTTATGATAAATAAGAATCCTACATTCTTAAATTTGCACCAGAAAGGCAACAGAAAAAATGCCTCAATTCAGGGCCTAGCAGTTTAACATGCACCATCCATTACTTGGTTCTTTCATCTTTATACCAATACCTTATGAGCGAAGCAATAAGATGAATGCGATGTTGGGGTGAAATTCATATTCTCATGATGGAGAAAAAAGTTAATAGGTCGTTCCACGACGTTAAATTAGGCACTTATTGGGAGGCAACTCAACATGTAGTAAGTAGTTGTTTATTATTATTATTTTAGTGTCAGTAGTTTTTGTATATTTACGGGAAGTGTTAGTACCCAAAATTTGAAGCTAAGGAGCATGCTTGAACTTAAGTGTGGGGTGGGTTTGACCCTTGATTGAACGTGAAAAAATATGTTGATAGATAGGCCCTATAAGGCTGAAGGAGTTATCTTTAACCATTATTTTATTCTATTTATTTAATTGGGGACAAAACATGATTTGATGTTTGGGGTGGAATATCATCCGATATTTGTTTAGGATGCATTATGCAGTAGAATTTTCTTTTATTTTTAGTTGTATGCTTAAATATAAAATAAGAAAAATTAAAAAGATAAAAAAACACAAAAATATTTTTATTTTATTCCTTAGATTAGATAATAGTTTTTTTAGTATTTATTAGAGTACACTTTGCCCACCCATTAGTTTTTCATTTTTGTTTTTTAGGGGGTTCTCATGGAATTGAGTATCTTTCATTTTTTAGGAGTAAATTTTATTATGTATTTTTTTATTTTTATTTTGGAGAGGAAGAGAGACCAAACTCGTATGATACTAGCAATTTAGGCCTGAGCTTGAATAGTACTTTCATGTGAGTGCGCGAATATAATAAAATAATAGATTTTTAACACCTAAGCTTATGGTTGTGACTCTATATTGCTTATATTATTTCATAGTTCGTTATGACCCTATCTATCTTAGAAGTGGAATCGATATATCTTTATTGATACTTGAGCCATGTGTGGTGAGTATTTTTTGCATATTCCATGTTTTGCATCGTTGTCTAGAAGTTGCCCTGCATGTTATTGAAGTGAAATAAAAGGGTTTTTCTGTTTAAAAGATAATAATTGGCACGCTTTGATGTGTCCTATTGAATTTTACGATTTTGAGATATCATACCACAAGGAAGCCCCTTTGATCCTATAGCCTTTTGTTGGTAGCCATATTTTTTCCTTGACCCTTTTATTTAGTCCATAGTTTTTGTACCTTTTTGCCTTGAGCGCTGTAGCATAGACTATGACAAATTTGCTATATTTGGGGAGAAAAGTGGTTGAGTGTTAAAAAGGTAACCAATAATAGCTATAAAGTGATGAAAAGGCCCTTTGTGAGAGAATGTGACATGAAAAGGGGGATAAAAAAGGTGAAAAAATAATTGAAGTAGTCTTGATATAATAAGATTACTTGTCACGACCCGAGGCTACCCCCTAGTCGAGACAATGGTGCTTATAGCCACAAGTGACCACAAGTTAACCCATGAGCTGGTACCTACTGTGAGCTCTAAATAAAATAGGAATACAACATATGTGCAGAAGATAAGCTGATATGATACTATAAATCTGAATACTGAAATATGTAGCAATGACATGTAAAAAATATCTAATAAAAATACTTGACACTAAACTATCAGTCTGAAACAACTAATAAGAACTAAAAGAACTAACTAACTGTCTTACTAAATGTTTGAAATCCCCTAAACATCATGAGGAGTTGATGGGATAATCCCCCAACTAGCTCCGATTGATAGAGCATAAGGAAATACTAGAATAACTGAGAAAACAGATCATGTCCTCGATGGATGAGGACTCACCACTACTGTTTCTGGGTAACACTGAGTTGTCTAATAAAGGTCAGGAAACTAAGTATCTGAAACTATGTTATAAGAAAACCTATCACAAGAAAAGTATGCGATTAATACTTTGAATGTAATGGTATGTAAGATAAGGACTGACCAAAATGCACAAGATAGTTGATCATGAATGTATGAACATGTAATATATTAGAATTCAAGACAAAACATAAACATGTTTTTGAGATAATCTGTAATCTGAGAGTCTAAATTCTGTATAATTGAATAACTGAAATCCGAATGCTTTGGTCAAGAAAACCTGGGATGAGATGTACTGAATACTAACTGAGACTGTGAGAGGTATCATGTAACTGACATGCCCCAATCTTAGCTAATTAGGATCTAACATGTAGCCCTATTTGGAAGGGTGTCAGTACCATTCCATGGGTACTAACATTGGTTGTGTGGATCCACTAAACTGGTGTCCCAAAGGACAAGGGAGTCACCCTTTACTAGAAGGTGCTCTGATGAGATATGTGTCAACCCTCAACTGGTAGGAGGACAGCTCAAACCTATGCTAGCTATTTAGTTTTGGAACTCATGGATTTCTACTAAAGATCACACCCTCTACTGGCAGGTAGCCCCCTTCCCTAGGTTCGCTCGGTGCTAAACCCCACTCCTAACTGAATTGACACTTGTACTGAACTGAATTAAGTTTATCTAAACATTATTTGTTATAGTGCTAATCATGATAAAAAATATCTGAGTATAAAAATAAGATTCATGGGTTAACAGACTTATTACTTAAAAATCTCAAATCATGTAAAACACAAAGATATTGGGTGTTCGTAACCCTCCAACAATGAATAATCATTAAATACAATATAACGCTTAAAGTTGTAGTATGGAATCATGGTTAAAAGACCCAAAACATGAACATTTCACAAAACGAGTAAGAATCATGAACTTGAACATAGGAATGTGTTAAACATGAGGAAACAATATAATTAGATTGCTAAATTCAAAATTTAATATTGCTACATGAAATTCACTTGAACATGACATAAGAAATTATAGTTTAAAACATGAATTAAACTAAACTTTCATGGGATCATTTAAGGACTTGAAACTGAGTTCAATTACTAAGAAAAGTCATGAATTTAACCCATCTTGAACATATAAACTCCATAATAAATCAAGAACCCATTTTTAATAAAAGAGAAGTTTTTTTGGCTCAATGTGTGAAAGGGACCGATTGATGAATACCCCACATACCTCAATTGTTAGGTTCTTGAAGATTTCTTAGACAAGGGAGCTTGAACTTTTGGATTCTTGAAGGAAGAGCTTGGGTTATGTTCTTAGGAAGGAGGAGGGTTTTTCTTAAGAGTAATTTTGAGAGGAAGGGTAGATAATGCCTATATAGATGCCTGAAATAACGTTATAAAAGAAATGGGTTGATGGTGAAATACTTACTTTCCCCTTGATTTCATTAATCAAAGATATGGATGGGAGAGAGAAACATGTCGCCCCTCTATCTGAGGGAGAAAGCAACGCACTGAGTCACTTTCTTCAGGGGTGAAACCCCATCGCCATAGGAGATACCAACACGCCGCGGGCTTATTGCATTGGCTCACTGGGTTTAGTTATCCAAATGCATCCCAAACATTGTCTGAAAATCCCAAAACTTTCCCGAGACATACTATTAACCTCCCTAAACTGAGCTTAGGATCATACGGGGGGGCGGGGGTATTATATTACTAGTGAATTTTTTTGTAAAGAGAGGGCTTAAATTAAGTGAAGAAAATAATGAGTGGTGAAGGTTAAAAAGTGCAAAGTTATTCGGAAGGTGTAGGTCACTCTTACATAGTTTTCCTACTAGTCTCATAACAAATATTACAACCTGTTAAAAGTCCAAGTTAATTCTATTCGATAATGCATAATTGATGGCGATGTACATAATGGGCAATCCTAGTCTTTGTGTATACATGTGATTCTTTTTTAGTGAGAGAGTTGTTTTTTTGAATCAAAATCGTTAAACTATATTCAATTATTTTAATTGAGTTTATGGTCTATTTTCTTAGGGCACTTGTTTTATAATCGACAAGTGATGGTATTAGCTTTTTTTTTTTACAAGAGTAGGTGAGCAATCTAAAATTTGATGATTTAATGACCTGCCTTGTAGACTATTCACCATTGAGCGGTGAACCACCACCAAATCCTAAAAGAAAAACCAAAGAATCCATGAGCATTGAAGAAGAAATATATCCTTGTAGAGCCTGGGATGATCCTTGTCCCACCACTGGCTAAGGCGGAAGAATCTACTATTCGGGAGAAGGAATAGGTTTGGTGAAGACCCCCTATCCTAGCCCTGGATGGGGACATATCCCTAGGTTGTCCACGACCTCTATGTGTCCACAAACAATGATAAGATCCTTAGGCTTGATCTCGAGAACCTCGTCTTGTCCAGCGGTAAAACATGTCCTAGCCACCTATGAAAGAGTAAAACCAAAGGAATGCTTTAGAAACCAAGAATCTTAGCACGAATGAGTGAAAGAAGTGTAAAAGTCATAAGAATGTCATATAGCCTTAAAAAGATAAGAAATTGACGTCATTGTTCCGATTAGCGGGACTTTACTAGGCACTTGCTTTTGTACCAAAAATACCAGTGAAACCTAGGCTCTGATACTAATTTTTCATAACCCAATTTACGAGTCACAATGGCACCTACACCTACTCTATCCCACCTTTATTTGAGTCAAACAGTAGATCGAAAATAGATACAATGGTATAACTTGGAGGAAAATGGCCTAAATGCTAGAAATTAACAAGTAAAGACTTAAATAGAAATGATACAACCATAAAGGTCTAATATATAAATGAGAAATCAACAATTATCCAAAGACTCAGTAATGTCGGTACAAGAGCTACTATAAATGAACTATGAGTACTGATTAGTCAAATATAATCTGTCACAAAGATGCAAGACTACACATTGATAAATTAAAGGGAAAAGGTAACACCTACTCAAAGAGCTCACCCAGTCTCCTAAATTAACCTTGAATGAATACTGAATCATCGATGACTACTAGTACATGTATCTGTACCAAAAAGGTAAAGAAGTGTAGAATGACTACCAAATCCATGAGTGCTCAATGGGAATCATCAGTAGATTAAGCTAAAATCATGATATAAATATGATAAGGTATAATAAAAAATAAACAAAGTCAAGATAAAAGGGAAAAACTTAGAAATAAGCTCCAACATAGTTGTATAAAAATAATTAATTGCATATGAAATAATAAAATTAAGATCACACAACTTAAAATGCAAGATTGGCCCCCATAAGACGGTAAATACAGAAAAGTAAATAAATTAATACAGGCCCACATATGCTTGGAGGGTGTAATTAAGGAAACTAAGTAATCAAATAGTAGTATATCACCAATTTATGATGCTATAAGAAAGAATCCATATGAACAGTATTATGTCACACATAATTCCAAATGCTGGACTAGAATCGAAACTTAATAGTATCATCATTGTTATCATTATTTACCGATCTTAAAACAAAAATTGTATCATCAAGATCATTATCAACTGTCACTCTCGAATGGAAACTCATATCATCAAGATCATTATCAGCTAACGAACTCAAACTAAAACTCATATTTATAAGATATATCAATGAACCATATCGACAAGCCATACTGATAAACTAACCTAAAAGACTATATTACTACCACACCTATTAATTCATGTCATTAACCATGACAAAAAGCTATGTTAGTAATCCTAATCATAAATTATTTCATTCATCGTATCCATAAATAACGAATCATATCCATAAGCCCTTAACTATTTGTACTAACCATATTATATATGTGAGCCATATCATATCTATAAGCCATATCATATATATATGAAAGCCTTATCATATCTATAAGCCATTACTCATTAATAACATTGATATCTATATCATTAAGCATGTTGATAGGCAATATCATTAATCATATCTAGAAGTCATATCAATAATCATATATAGATAAGCCATATCATAATTCATATATCTATAAATCATATAATTAATCATTGCCAAAAGATATCTCAATTATCATATGTAGCTAACTCATATCATTATTCATATAAGTCATATAATTAAACATGCCCATAAGCCTTCTCAATAATCATATTAAATATGTTATTTCATTAATCACACCCGGAAGCCATACAAATATTAATATATATATATATATATAAGCCATATCATTAATCAATACCCAAAATTAGCATTAATCTTTCAATATCATACCAAAAACTCATCCAATATATCACATTCTCTTCAAATCCTAAACCAAACATTTATAAGGGTATACCACACGTAAATAAATTCACAAGTTTAACTAACACAAGTCTTGTCCTAAAGTGGACCAGTGAGGCCCACTCTAATCCTTAAAATCCATTGTAGGAAATTTCTACCCAAAATAAGGATAAGATATCAAAGTTCATTTATTGATGTCAAGTCATAAATAGCCCTAAAATAGTAATCCTTCCCCTAACATGAATAATCAAGTCAATCCACCAAAACTAATAGCAAATAAGGCAATTTCCCTTAACTTTAGCAATTAAGACCAATTCCATCCTAATGTGAGTGGCTAAGTCAATTTTACCTTGCTTTAGAAACTAAGGCTTTTTCATCCCAAATATGTTCCATGAAGTCAAAATTATATAAGACATGAATAACTATGCTAATTACTCCAAGTTAATTATTTGAGGATAGTCTAGATGGTCCAACAAAAAAAAATATTCTCATTTATGCTTCAAACACCTAAATCCTATCCCATCTCTAGAATAATATCATAATCATACTACGAGATAACTCAATCTATTAAAAAGGTAAACCTAGCCTACCTGCACACATAAGAAAAGCCCGAAGAATCCACTTAATCACCAATTTCCGTTTTCTAAAAGCTTTTACAAGGTGCCACGCTATCAAAATCACAAACTGCTCGTCAAAACAAGAACAATGATACCCATATTTCACTATTATGCTTTAAGTCCAAAATTACATAAAATTTCATGTGAGGGTTATTTATGAAATTGCACATTCAAAACCAAAACAATGTCCCTTTATGATGAAAAACATTTATCCAATAAAATGGGTGATTTACGAGCTATAATGGTAATAAAATAAAGTCAGTAAGTATAATGACCCTTTAGGTCATTTTCGATATTTCCACTTATTTTTCCATTATAGCTTCTCTATAACTTTACCAAGTCATTTAAGACTTGATGGAACTGACAGTTTAATTATCGAGTAATTTTTTAGTTTTTGGAGCCAATTCCCTATTTTGAAATCTTTATTGGTTCCAAATGTTCACCGGGCAAAGTATTAGTTAAATGACCTTAAATGCAAATTGTGATAGTTCTAGCAGCTTAAAAATTATCTATTTTAGGCTATAAGGACTTTTAGTTCGAGTCTCGAGGCACCCAACATATTTTGACCTATTAGTCAGAAATTTAAGAAACTAGAAATTAGGTGTGTGTAATACCCCATATTTTTAAACTCTAGACATATTAAAAGATATGCCACAAAGATAGATTTCCAAAGCTTCAAGTCTTGCCGTAAACCGCCGTCAAGGAAAAAGTTATGAAACATTTTTGCAATGGCCTAGTATACACTTTCATGACTACAACTTAGGTAATGAGTCATAACAAATCCTAATAAGTAGTCATGAGTGAATAGTAGTTACTCTAGTGAAGGACCCTCAATTGTTGCCAGTGACCACAATGACTTCGTACGTCTTGTAATCAATGACTACAAGTCATATGGAATGACTATAGTCATAATGGTGTGTTACCCAAGACCCTCTCTGGTGGTTATAAGTCAAACATATGACTAGTAGTTAGGAATTATGAGTTGTTTAGTGAACTCGTAGCCTGACAAGTAAGAAATTCATGAACAAAGCTTCAAACTATGATTCCACCTAATAACTCGTAGTCAGTACCAACAAATTATATGGTGCAGAGTCATAGTCAAGACAGTGAAGGTCCAAAATTCAAAGTACTAACCTACATATCAGACTACCACTCGTAACTAGTCGTAAGATAAGTCGTAACGACTGGGAACGCAATTTCCTGTGGGTTATTCCAATGACATTTTAGTATTTTCCCACTCCTTTAAAAGCCTAAACCATGTTATTTAGGCTTCTTAGAAAGGGGTATAAAATACCCAAAACCACCAATTTTACCATTAATCGTAATTAAACTCAGAGAAATAAAAAAAGAGCAGTTTCTTTCTTCCTCAAGAGTAAATTAGGGTTTTCTAGAACAATATCAATTTCAAGGATTTCACCAAAGCTTTTACTTTAGGTATGTGGGATATTGATCAGTGGGTCCCTTCCACCCATTTTGTTCCATAAACCATCCAAACATTCAAGTGTAGAACTTTTTTCTCTTTTATAAGGTAACAAGTTAACCATGAAATTTATTAATATCCTCTAAATTGTCTTGATTTTGAACCATGAAAATATATTCCCTCACAATAATTTTGTTCACATATGCTTGTTAATAGAAATGTCTAAATCATGGCTAGTTCTTAAAATCATGGGTGTTATACATGATTTTTCACATACCATGGATTATTCAGTATTTGCCCAGATCAGTTTGTATTAGATAGTGCTAGTAGGTTGTAAACACCCGATATCTAGACATTCATATAGGTTTTAGATTTTCATACTACAAGTCATTCAGATTATAATTTCATTATTAGTTTCTGATTATGATATTCATGTTTTGCATTCATCAGTTGTGAATCTTTTTAAATTTTATTAGTATCAGTGTCAGTTCAGTTGGGATTAAGACTTAGTGTTGAGAAAACCCAGGGATGAAGGCTAACTCGCTAGTAGAGGACTATGACCTTTAGTAGAAGTCCCTAAGTTCCAGAACTACATTGCTAGTATAGATTATGAGAGGTCACCTTCCAAATGAGGATTGGCACTTTCTTAGGGGTCACCCGTTAGTAGATGACTAACACCCTAGTCCTCTAGGACACTAGTTTAGTGTATCCAAATAGCCAGTGTCGGTACCCATGGAAGGCATTGACACCCTTCCAACTGGGATTACATGTTACACCTCATGTAGATCAGATTGGGGCATGTCAGTTATAGGCTAGCACCTACGAGGTTTTGTTTGACAATAAGATTATGACAGCTCAAGTTTGCAAGACCAAGTATCTATACATCAACTATACAGATTATTTTAGTACATGTTTATACTTGGTCTGGCACCCATTTTTACATGTATATGCATTCATGTTTAGTACCTATATGTATTTTAGTTAGTACATATCTCACATACTAGTACATTCAAAGTACTGATCGGATACTCTTTTTTGTGCTATGTTCTTTTATAACATAGGTTCGAATGCTTAGTTCCTTGTTCGTACATTGATAGTCTGTGTGCCACTCAACCACAACATTGGTGAGTCCTTATCAATCACAAACTAATTATATCAGTTATTATGCTTTCCATTATTTCAATTTATGTTAATTTCAATAGTTACAGTTAGTTGGGGACCTATCCCAACAACTCATCATGATTAAAGTCTTTCGACAATTAGTTATGTATTCAATGATATGTTTCAGACTCTATTGAGATTGAATTGATAATTTAAAACTTTATTAAATAACTTTTGCATAGTATTTTGTTATCTTCCTTTTGTAATTACATATTGTGCCAAATCATGGGTTAGTTTGGGGTCACTTATATCCTTCAGCACCGTGTTATGACTAAGGGTAGTCTTAGGTTATAACAGACTTTGTATCAGAGTACAATGTTTAAGGTGTCCTAAGGTGTATGAAAGCTATGTCAAGTAGAGTCTTGTTCATGGGTGTGAAGTAAGCCACACTTATAGGCAAAAGGCTATGAGACATTTTAGGAAAATTTCCCTTCTATCAGTATTTATGTCGTGCGATGGGGGCATGAGCTCTATTAAACTTCTCCTTCTAACTCATTCTCTATCATTTACATAAAATGGCTCCTAAAAATGCTAATGGAAGGAGAAATATGGATCAACCCATATAGCGTATTCCTCAAGTCCCTCTAAATAAGTATGTCTCTCATGCCAAATTTAGGGTTACTTTCACAATACTAGCCTAATATTTTGCCACCAAGAATAATTAACAAGATGTTTCCCAAACCAACCCTATGGTGAGCACATAAGTTGACAAAATCCATGATGTCACTCGAATTAAATAGATCAAAGTTTGAGAAAGATCCCCAAAAAATTTTGGATAGTGTCAGAAGGTGACTAAAATCATGGGTGTCACTTCTAATGAAAGTGAAAACTTTGAAGCTTACCAGCTACAAGGGTAACTCATACTTGGGTTAAGTAATAAAAGGAGGATATAGGTGTTGATGCAAGGCCTGCAGAGTAGAATTAGTTTTCTACTATTTTGTTGGACAGTTTCTTCCCACTTTAATTTAAGGTGGCCAAGGTGTGGGAGTTTATTAATCTCAAGTAAGGTAACATGAGTGTGAAGGAGTAGTCACTCAATTTCACCCAGTTAGCAATGTATGCTCCAATTATGGTGGCTAATTCCTAGTCCCGAATAGGTATGTTTGTATCTAGTATGTCAGATGATATAGTCATGTTATAGGACAGCTATGTTGATTACGAATATGAACCTTTCTAGATTGATGGCCCATGCTCAAAATATTGAGGAGGATAAGATCAAGGAAAGGGAAAAATATAATCAGAGGGCGAAAACTAGAAGTTTTAACTTTTCTTAGCAAAGGTCAGATGGATAGAAATTTTTAGGTCTCGGCCCATCCTCTGCCAGTGCTTTAGTGTCTAAGTTCATAAAGGACCATCGATATAGAGAACTAGTCTCTAAGTCCCAAGGTAGTGTTAATATTGGATGCACCAACCCAGTTTAAAGAAGATGCGATAAGAACCATTCAAGGGTAAGTGTATGGTCGATAGTGGCATGTGTTTTGTGTGATAAAAGCCAGGCCACATTATTAGGGATTGTTAGGTGGTTGTCCAGAGGGGTAGGATTTTCATCAATAGGGTCACACTAATTTCTCTTTAGCCCCAGAAAGTTGCCCGACTCAGCAGGGTGCCACTTCTAGTTCCATCAGTGGGCAACCTTAGAATTGACTATATGCCCTTAAGACTCGACAAACTCAGGAAGGTTCTCTTGATGTGGTTACTAGTATGTTACAAATTTTTCATCTTCATGTTTATGCATTATTAGACCTCAGAGTTTCACTTTCCTTTGTGAATCCTTATATAATGTAGACTTTGGCGTCAGTCTTGAAATATTAGCAAAACCCTTCCCGGTGTCTACTCTAGTATATAGTTCTATTATAGCCAAGATGGTTTACAAAAAATATCCAGTCACAATATCCTAAAAATTCACCTCAGTAGATTTTTTAGAATTAGAGATGATCGATTTTGATGTCATTCTCAGCATAGATTGGCTCTACTCTTTCTATGCCTCAGATGATTATAGAAATAGTCATCTAGTTCCAGTTCCCTATGAAGCCAGTCGGATAGAGGTTAGTACCTCAGTGTCTATAGGTTAATTCATCTCTTACCTTAAGGAAAGGAAGATGTTCTCTAAGGGTTATATCTATCATCTTATCCGAGTCAAGGACTAAAGTTCTAAAACCCCGTGTCCTGAAATCTTTTCTAGTAGTAAATGAGTTTTCAGAAGTGTTCCCTGAAGATCTTCCCAAAGTTCCTTATGAGAGGGAAATTGACTTCAGAAAAGATATCCTCCAAGATTAACAACCTATTTCAATTACACCTTATAGAATAGCTCCTGCCAAGCTTAAGAAATTGAAAGAGTAATTTAAAGATCTCCTATACAAGGGATTAATAAGGCCTTGTATTTCCCCATGGGGTGATCTAATTAGCTTTATGCATAATAAAGACGATTCTCTTAGAATGTTCATTGACTACCATTAGTTGAATAATGTCATCATCAAAAATACATATCCTTTTCCTAGGATTGATGACTTGTTCGACCAATTTTATGAAGTGAATTATTTTTCTAAGATAGACCACAAATCCGACTACCTTCAGCTTAGAGTCAGAGAATATGACATTTTGAAGACAACCTTCAAAACTTGATATGGTCACTTTAAATTTGTAGTTTTGTCTTTTGGACTAGCAAATGCTCCTATAGATTCCATAGTCTTGATGAATCAAGTGTTCAAGTAGTAGTTTAACATGTTCATGATAGTCTCCATAGATGACATCCTCTTCTATTCCTACAGTAATGTTGAGCATGCAAACCATTTGAGAATTGTTTTGTAGAACTTTCAGAATCATCAACTATTTTTTTTATTAGTAAATGCAAATTCTTACTAAAATTAGTAGCTTTCCTTGGTCATATTATTTCTGATGAAGGCATTCGAGTTGATCCTCAAAAGAGGGAAGCATTAAATAACTACCCTAAACCTATCTCTCCATTATATATCAGAAGTTTCTTAGGATTACCCGATTACAATAGATGGTTTGTTAAGGTATTTTCTTTTATTGCCTCTCGTATGTCCAGACTGAGTTAGACAAAAGTCAAGTTTCATTTGTCAGATTCCTGTGAGAAAAGTTTTTAAGAAATGAAGACTCATACTTCTGCCTCAGTGTTGACTATACTAGAGTGTTTAGATGGTTTAGTAGTTTACTTCGACGCTTCCAGAGTTCGTCTGGGTTGTGTTTTGATGCAGTGAGGCAAGGTGATAGTCTATGCCTCTATACAGCTTAAACCTCATAAGAAGAATTACCCGACTCATGATCTTAAGTTAGCACTAGTTGTTTTTGCCTTAAAGATATGGAGGAATTGTTTAGATGGGTTCATGTTAACATGTTCACTAATCACAAAAGTTTACAGTATGTGTTCACAGAGAAGGATCTACATCTTTATCAGAGAAGGTGTCTTGAATTATTGAAAGAATATGATCTAAGTATGTTATATCATTCAGGTGAGGCCAACATTGTGGTCGATGACCTCATCAAGTTATCTATGGGAAGTGTGGCTCATGTTGCAGATTATAAGAAAAAGTTAGTTCGCGAGGTTCATCGACTTGATATATCAGGTGTTTTACTTGTTGATTCGATCGAAGGTAGTATATGTGTTCAGAATGGTTCAGAATAATCTTTGGTTTCTAAGTTAAAGAAAAAGCAAGAAAGAAATCCTATCTTGGTTAAATTGAAAGAGATAGTTTGGGATCAGAAGGATGAGGTTTTCTCCTAAGGGGGAGATGGCGTGATTCATTCTCAGGTAGGTTGCATTTTCTGAAAGTAGATGGTTTAAGGATCCGAATATTAGTAGAAACTTATAGTTAGCTGATGAGTGATGAATTTACTACTCATTCGCACCAAACATTAGTGCACATTAATGTATTTTAAATGAGTAAATGAGACATATTTGTGATTAGTTGCACTAAAAATCCATATTACATAGGTATCTAGGTAATGGGATGATAATATGTAGATACGAGTTATAAAAGATCAAAAGAAGGAAAGAAGTACATTTTGAAGACGTGGTTTAGAACATAGCCTCAGTTACTGAAATTGCAGACCTCAAACCACAATCGCGGTCAGTCAAGTAGGTCAAAAAGCTACAATCGCGTGGTTCTGACCACGGTCGTGGTAGTTGTGAACGCGGACAACTCCAAATGTAAATGCATATAGATATTCCAAAATTTCCACTTAAGAGACTCATACACTATCTCTTGGATCATCATCTATCAACTCCCAATTATTGAACTTTGTTCTAGTTCTTAGCCTCCATACTCGGAGAAGAAAATATTGTATTAATTTTTGGTGAAGAATACATTGGAGTAGCTTTTAAGTGGAGAATTAGCTAACTCCCATTGAATATTTGTTTGAGTACAAATTTTGAAGTAACCTTCACTTAGTCTCCTATAAATAAAATCAAAGGAGATTTTAGGTATATCTTTACTTATTTATCTTATGAGTAGCTAGTTATTCCTCTAGGGGTTATGTATTAATAGGATTAAAGTGTGTGTGGGTTGTTCTTGTTAGATTCAATTAGTAGTTTTGGTGTTGGTTTTGGGGATGTTGGATGGTGGCTGATTGAGTTGGAGTTATTTTTCTGGAGAAAGTTTTGCTGGAAAAATCAGATTTCGATACAGCAATTTGGACACCAACACTATATTTCGTGATGCCATTATGGAGCTTTAGTCCTCAAAAGTAAGGAATATTTTTCTTTCTCTAATGGTTGTTGGGAATTTTTATGAATATTTTTCTTTCTCTAATGGTTGTTGGGAGTTGTTTTGGAGCAAAATAGAGGAGCAAAGGTGAATTTTAATGGTGGAAGACTAGAGGAAGAAGAAGGCAAAAAATGGATGTTTTTACAAAATTTTTTTATTGTTGCTTGTTGTATATGAGTTTGTGTTGTATTGTTACTCTTTTTCTTTATTTAATGGTTGTTGGGTGTTTTTTGGTGGAAATGAAGTATTTAAGGTGAGGTTTAATGGTGGAGGAGTGGAGGAAGAAGAAGGTGATAAAAAAATTATTTTTATTTTTTAAAATTTTTTTCTTTGATGACATGCAATTTTACCATTAATTATAATTTCCATGTCATGGCAAGTGAATTTCACGTGCCAAATTTAATATGGAATTGTATAATTTGTGCTAAATTAACACATTTTGTAAGTGATAAAATGGTTCAATAGCTACATGGACTAATTGAGGTGCCAATATAGAAAAAGTCAAAAATTTCAAGGGTCTAACTATGTATTTGTCCATATTATGATATTCATCTTAAGCATTCAGAAGTTTTGAATCATGTTAAATTTTATTTGTATCAGTGTCAGTTTACATGGGAGTAATACTTAGCATCAAGTAAACCTAGGGATGAAGGCTTACCCACCAGTAGAGGACTGAGACCTTAAGTAGAAGTCCCTAAGTTCCAGCACTTCATTGCCAGAATAGGTTAAGAGAGATCACCTGCCAGTTGAGGATTGACACTCTCTTAAGGTTTAGCTGCCAATAGAAGATTGATACCTTAGTCCTTTGAGACACCAGTTTAGTGGATCCATACAACCAGTGTTTGTACCCGTGACAAGGTATTTCCACCCTTCTAACTGGGTTATAGGTTGGACCTCGAGTAGCTTAGATTAGGTCATGTTAGTTAAAGGTTAGATCCCACAAGTTTCAGTTTAGCATTTAGATTATGACAGCTCATGTTTGCAAGACAAAGTGTCCATAAATCAATTATTCATTTATTAAGATTATTTTAGTACATATTCATACTTGGTCTTGGACCCATTTTACATGTTGATGCATTTATGTTTAGTAACTATATGTATTTTATTTAGTCCCTATCTCACATACCAGTACATTTAAAGTATCGATCACATTATCTCTTTTGAGTTATGTTGTCTAACAACATAAGTTCGGATGCTCAGTTCCCCGATCGTACTTAGATAGTTTATATGCCACTCAGCTGTAGCATTGGTGAGACCTCATCAGCCAAGGACTAATTATATTAGTTATCATGCTTCCAATTATTCCAGTTCATGTTTATTTCAGTAGTCAGAGTTAGTTGGGGACCTATCCCAAGAACTCATCATGCTTAGAGGCTTTCAGACAGTTAGATAGTTAGTTATGTATTCGATGGTGTGTTTCAGACTCCTTTGATTTTGAATTGACCATTTAAACCTTAATTAAATGAATTCTGCACAACATTTTGTTTTCTTCCTTCAAAATTTATAGCTTGTGCCATATCATGGGTTATTTTGGGGTTACTTATGGCCTTAGGCATCACGTTAGGACTAAGGATAGTCCCGGGTTGTGATAGTATGGGACTCATATTTCATCAAAATAACCTTGGATGGAAATTTTAACTGCACCATTGAGTTTGGAACATTAAATTTTGTGGGGTTACATAGTTCATTATCATAGTTGTGATTCCGGATGAATCCCGAGGGCTTGGCGCAGACTAGGAATTTTTTCAAGTCTCAGCAGCATATGATATTCTGGTGCATCACGATTACGATGACTTTGGCTGCGATTGCAACTCCTTGCGTAGTGTAGCAAGTGCCATGATCTCGACACTTTATGTTGCGAACATGACTCCTTGACCTGTCTGCCAAACCGCGATCATGATAAGTGGATATCGCGATAGAAACTTTTGACCTTGTCGCCATGTATGGAGATCGTGACATCGGGTCACGATAGCGAGACTCGAGAACTTGGTATAGCTATACAAATTTACATTTCTTTATTAAAAATCCTAAATCCTTAGAGGCTTGATTTTATCCCTAAATTATCTTAGAATTCCCCCATTTTTAAAGGTAATAATTCCTTGATCCCATGGGAACATTGGGTTAGTTTTGAAAATGAGATTATTTATAAATGGAAATGATGTCAAACAAAACTAACCTCCAAACAAGTATGCTGTGGTCGATGCCAAATATACCGACCCAAACCAGGTTGGAGTTGAACCTATAGGGAAAAATGTTGAACAATAGCTCAAACTTGACAAAATCCACGAGCAATGCAGAAAACTAAATGGGGGAATTTGAATTCAAAAGTAACAAGTAAAAGAACTTAATTGCTTGAGTTTGTAAACAATAGAAGACGAACACTAGGACTATGTTCCCCATGGCTTCACGAATACGTAAGTTTTTCGTAATCAAATGACATGACCCAAACCAAGGCCTTGTCGTACGGGGTATCTCAAACACAACAATGACTAGAGATCACCCAAGCTAACCAACCAACATATACCCTGATTCGGATGAATCATTAACACAGAACAAGAGACAGTATCTAACAACTCCAAGACTTTGGGATAGATTCATGACCATGACAAACCCAAAAAAGTCAAACCATCCAGTACCAAACAAACAACCATAACATAATAACCAAATATGCATCCATTGATAACGTACCCAAGTCCACAATATGCTGATACAAAGCCGCTAATAACAAACAAAAATATCCAGTTGGGACATGCGACCGACCATAGAAAAAAATATCCAAGCCTAAACCAATAAAGACATAAGAAAACTTAAGCAAGATATGGATCCTTCCAAAGTATGGAAGATCACCACTTTAATTCAGCAGAAGCTATTCCTAAGTCCAATCACTGAGTAAGAGGTGTAGAATGACCAGCACCTGCATTGCATAGGGATACAACATCGAAGACGGTTAGCGGTTGGAGCACTAGAATGTAACTCAAGGATTAAGTATAAAATAGTGCCAATAGTTCAAAACTAATCAATCAAAGCATACACCAATGCAATACATATATATACATATAATACATATACATAAACATATCCATATACATATAATATGTCAGTTTTGAGAACAAGATTAGATGAACTTTGAAATCATTAACCTAGGTTGTGTAGCATAACTGTCATAGAAAAAGGCATCCACGGGCTATATGTGCCCAGATCTCCCCTAGCTGGAAGGGCCCCAGTGCTGTAGTCGCACGAACTAAAAAATATCCAAAACTATATATGCCTATATAGGGGACTCAAACATCCTGGCCTAATCATCGTGACTTAAGCACCAATATATGTAATAAGTTGGACTCAAACCTCTATTTTTGTATGTTCATTTGGGGTATTCGAACTATCCGATCACAAAGACACCCGCACCATCTAGTGTAGTTTCTAGTGTTATTCCTTTGGACTCCACTTTCTTGGCCTTGCTACACAACCGGCTTTAAAGCCTAATTTAAAACCACCATTTCACACATGCAACCGTTCGACCAATTAGTTACCAAAGAGACTACGTTGGTATCATCATACCAGCACCACTTCGAAGTGTACAATACGCCATTACCATTATCAATGAACCGTTTATTCATTTAACTGTGGGACACGAACACATCGTCTAACAAAGACACTAGTTCAATTCAAAGTTAGAGACTCCAACCTATTGTCAAACAAAGACATAAATCAATTTCATGTTTAGGGACGCAAACCCCTTTTAACTAATTAAACCTTCAAGATTACCATTTAAATCATTATATGGACAAATAGACCTTTATAATACCATTTACCAACCATTCATATTAATTAGGCCAATGCCTTAGTTCAAAACACTTTTAACATGTTACTACTTATTTTTCTTAGACATTTTCACAAAAACCTTGAGAACATAACTTTACTAGGACCAAAACCAAAGAAAAATCATCAAGTTTAGGGTAACTCATGACCCATTTGTTAAACCACTATTACAAAGCACCCACATCGGCAAAGCTTCACTGAAAATATGTATAAACACAATCTAAACCAAGATTAAACAATAATAAACAATATAAATCAAAACCCTCAACATTGGTTTTCAAAACAACCATTTAAAAATCATAATCAATGTTTAAAACACCTGACATTTTCGATCTAATAGTTAGGGAATAGTCACATACCTTATTCACAAGAATTCACAGAGAGAAACTTGACTCTTGAGCCTCTAGATGAACACTTATAGAAACCCTAGCCCCAATCTTCAAGAGAGAGTTAGAGAGTGTTTTTGGAATGTTTTAATACTCTAATATGTGTTATGAGAGGCCACAACTTGTTATCAAACATGGGGATTTAAGGGTTTTTGGGTGGGAAATGTTTGGAATACCCTCAGCTTAAAAGGTGAAAACATGGCCGCAGGAGAGTACGACCATATCCTCCTAAACCATACCCATGGATACTAGTGGTACCCTTATTTCATTCCCTAGGTCTCATCTTGGACCTACATACTAACCAACATATAACCACAAAGGACTAAGTTATATCCTATCATCAGAGAAGTACCCTTAAACCATACCTTGGTCAGAATCATCTAGACCAAACATAGGGCATCATATGATTTAACAACATATACCTCGTACCCTAATATACGACTTGCATAATCCATTCGTACCTTGGACAGAAACCAACAAAACTACACTGACTAACATACAAGAGAAGGGACCCTATACCATACCAGATGATATGACAGTATGCAGAAGTTGTATGACGTCCGAATTCTCAACTTAATAAATTTTCTAAGGGCCTAAAGCAAATGTGTTTTAGTTCTCGCCCACTTGGATCATTTGTCCTCAAATAACGAGTAAAGGCAAGAACAAACACGAGTTAGCACATTATCACACATCAAACTAATCTTTAACAAAGTAAGAAAACAACGACATACAACAAAGATGAGGATATCAACACATACCTCAAGCACGAGTTTCCAGGACGGAAAAAAATGAGGATACGCAGACTTTATGTCCTCTTCCCCCTCTAAGTAGCTTCTTCAACCTAATGGTTTCTCCAAAGAACATTTATCGATGCCACGTCCTTTGTTTGCAAATGACAAACTTAATGGTCCAAGATCTTAACCAAGACTACTTCATAAGATAAGGAATTCGAGATACTCAATTATTCCAAAGGAACAAGTGATAAAGGATCACCCATACACTTGCTCAACATAGAGACATGTAAAATTGGATGAATGGAGATCAAACTAGGAGGCAACTCCAACTCATAGGTAACATTGCCAACCCTCTTCAAAATCAAATAAGGACCAATATGCCAGGGACTAAGTTTCCCTTTTTTACAAAACCACATTACTCCCTTCATGGGAGATACCTTCAAGAATACCCAATCGCCAACATTGAACTCTAACTCCCTACTTCTCACATCTGCATAGGAATTTTGGTGACTTTGTGCAGCTTTCAACATATCACAAATCAGCTTGACCCTTTCCAAGGCTTGGTGAACTAATTCAGGGCCAAACAACTTTTTTTCATCAACTTTATACCACCCAATAGGAGAACAACCTTTCCTACCATACAATGCATCAAAAGGAGACATACCAATGTTAGAGTGATAAATATTATTATAGGCAAATTCAATCAAAGGAAAATGGCCATACCAATTACCACCATAATAAATCACACATTCCCAAAGTATGTCTTCCAATGTATGAATGATCCTCTCTACTTGTCTATCCAATTATGGATGGAAAGCGGTACTAAGGACACCTTAGTTCCTAAACCTTTTTCAACCAATTGCCAAAAATTAGATGAGAAAAAGTACCATGATCTGAGTTAATAGAATTCGGAGCACCATGCAACTATACAATCTTCACAAGATACAACTTAGCATAATCCTCTGCCGATTAACTAGTCCTTACCGGCAATAAGTTGGCGGACTTGGTCATCCTATCCATAATGAACCAAATAAAATCACATTAATTTTGAGACCGAGGAAGACCAGCAATGAAAAACATATTAATTAGCACCCATTTCTATTTGGGAAACTTAATCTCTTGGTACAGATCCTTGGGTCTCATATTCTCAACTTTCACTTGTTGACACACCATACATCTAGCCACATAGTTAGCCATACCACATTTTATATTATTCCACTAATAAACTCCTGAAGATCATGAAATATCTTCGTGGAATCAAGATGAATAGCATAGTGAGATCAATGAACTTTGAACAAAATCCTTTTCCTCAAATCCTATATTGGTAGCTCAAGATACCATCACCACCAATCATAAAATCAACAACCTTTTAAAGACCCATATTCTCCTTAATATTCATCAAATCATGATAAAAAGTTTGCTTTGATTTTATCTTAAAAACAAGTGATAGCTGTGATACCTAATGCATAAAAACACTACCATCCCCAGAGTCCATGAGACAAACTCTAATGTTAGCCAAACAGTGAATGTATTTCACCAACTCTTTCTTATCCTCACCCACATAAGCTAGACTCCCTATGAACAACCTGCTAAGAGCATCAGCAACTATGTTAGCTTTACCTGGATAGAAATGGAGACTCATATCATAGTCCTTCAGCAACTTAAGCCAACTTATTTTTCCTAAGATTTAGTTCTTTTTGAGTAAACACATACTGTAGGCTCTTATGATCAGAAAAGATGTCAACATAAACCCCATATTGATAGTGGCGCAAACGCTTTAACACAAATACCACTGCTAATAACTCCAAATGATGAGTAGGGTAGTTCTTCTAATGAACCTTAAATTTCCTAAAAGCATAGGCCACCACCCTACCATGATGCATTAACACAAAACAAGGCCCAATATAAGAAGTATCACAATACACTACAACACTATCGTTACCCTCGGGCAAGGTCAAAATTGGATCCAAAGTCAACTTATCCTTCAACTTCTCAAAACTACCCTCCCATGCATCCGACCATAAGAACTTGAACTTCTTCTGGGTAAACTTAGTTAATAGGACAACTATAGTTGGAAAAGTCTCCACAAATCTCCTGTAGTAATCGTCCAAACCCAAGAAAATTCGAATATTGGTCGGAGTAGCAGGTCAAGACCACTTCTTAAGCACCGCAACCTTTTGTGGATCTACCATTATACCTTTACTGGTGATAATATAAGCAAGAAAAGTCATAGCCTTCAACCAAAACTCACACTTAGAGAACTTTGCATACAAACAATGATCCTTAAAGGTCTGCGACACCTTATAAAGGTGTTTGACATGATCCACCTCACTCTTAAAGTAGACAAAGAAGTCATCAATAAAGACAATAATAAGAAAATCCATAAACTGATGAAAAATCCTATTCATCAAATCCATAAACATGGCCAGAGCATTGGTAAACCCAAAAGACATTATTAGAAACTCATAGGGACTATATCGGGTCCTAAAGGTAGTCTTAAGTATATCCACTTCCCTAATCTTAAGCTGGTGATGACCTAAACTAAGATCAATCTTTGAGAAATACTTCACACCTTAAAGCTGATAAAACAAATCATTGATCCTAGGTAGAGGATACTTATTCTGTATGGTCACCTTGTTTAACTGACTATAATTAATGTACTTTCAAAGGGAACTATCCTTATTATGCATAAACAACATAGGAGCACCCAAATAAGACATAGTAGGACGGATAAAACCTTTATCTAAGAGGTCCTTTAACTACTCCTTGAGCTTTCTTAACTCAGTCAGAGCCATTATATATGGAGGAATAGACATTCGATGAGCGTCCAGAACAAGATCAGTCCAAATATTAATTTCCCTATAGGGAGGAGTACCAGGAAGATCATCAGGAAAAACTTTTGGAAACTCATAAACCATAGGAACAGATTCTAGAGAACAACCTTCCAAGTTAGAATCTTTAACCCCTACCAAATGATACAAACACCCTTTAGAAATCAACTTTTGGGCTCTAAGGTATGTGATAAACCTTCCCTTGGGCACTAATGAACCTTGTTTCCATTTAATTACCGGCTCATTGGAGAATTTAAAAATGACCTTACGAGTTTGACAATCTAGGGAAGCATAGCATGAATGCAACCAATCCATCCATAATATTTATCAAAGTCAACCATATCAACCTCTATCAAACCCACAAGAGTTTCTTTACTACCAACAACTACCACAACCCTATATAGACTCTTTTAACAACTACACAGTATCCAACCAAGGTAGAAATAAAAAAAAGAAACTGACAGACACTCAGGACCAAAACAAAAATACACAACCACAAATAGCATCACATAAGAAAAAAGGGACCCTGGATCAAGTAATAATACACATCATGGGAGAAAAGTTTCAACTTACTAGTCACTATATCAAGGAACACCTTAGAATCCTGGTGAGATGTAAGAGCATATAATTGATTTCAGTCAGCGCTGGTACTAAAAGTAGAAATAAATGCAGAAGTTGCACCCTTTGGTAAAGGAGTAGAAGAAGAGCCAACATCAACCTTATTAACCCAGAAGCCATCCTAACACGGCAGTCGCAAGGAATATGACCGATCTGACCATAATAGAAATATTCGTTCTTCCCTTCCTCATAGAACTCATGGTGAGACTGCCCAAAAAATATACAAGGAGGGTGGGATAAAGCCTATTGAGACCTACTAGCTTGAGATTTGGAACCCTAGGCCCGAAACCCATTATCAATCTAAGAGTGATGATCACCCAATAGCTTCAGTTAAGCAGCACTGTCTGTCAAGAAAGAAATAGAACACCCCTACTTCTTCCTTAGCCAGTTATCACCATTTCTACCATCTTGCTCAAAAGGCCTAAATTTCTCTGCTTACCTCTCAACAAACTTAACCCATTTATTTTCTCCTTTTCCACTTTTTGTATGTACATAATCGTTCTAAAGATGCGCATGTCATTGATTAATAAAGTGACCTTACTCTTAAGAGATAACTCATGAGATAGTCCCGAAGCAAACTTTCTCATTTAGGATCTCATGTTAGAGACTAACTCAGAAGAATACCTAGAAAACTGATGAAATTTCAAGGCATACTCCTTAATAAACATCCTACCTTTCCTCAAAATCAAAAACTCTCCTGCTTTAGCTTACTTAAACTCCTGAAGAAAGAAGTGGTCAAAGAAAGCACTAGAAAAATTATCCCATACGACAGAACAAGCATCATTATCTCTCAACTATTCCTACTCTTTGTACTACTAGTGCACCATATACTTCAAGTTATTGATAGAAAACTCAACACCTCAACCTTTGAAGAATACATAATTTGGAAGATCTTCTCTATTTCATCACTGAAAGTTTAAAGATCCTCTTCTACCTTTAGACCCATACACATAGGAGGATGCAACCTAATAAACTAGCCAACCCTAGTGGATTTAGAAGATGGAGCAAAAGAAATACCACACTCAGACTAAAAAGCTACAAAATAAGTCAACATATTAATGGAGTGATGGAACTCAATATTTGTATCATCCCCTTGAGATACTAGGCATGAGTGTCACCCTTAAGAGTAGGGTTGTGGGGATAGGTGGAACCCCATAAGGATAGTCAGCTATAGTGACCCTTAACTGGGTTTGGACTTCAAAAGTAGAGTGTGTTCCATCAACATTGTCCCTGGTTAGGAAAGAGCAGTTTGAATAAATATCAGATCTTCTTAGAGGCATATCTGAAAGATAAGCAAATGGAAATTAGAAGAATCTAAGACCTTAGACTCTATAGATCGAAGTAAGACATCAAGAAAGGGAAACATTCCTAATTTATTTGTAGCCTCCTTCTTATAAGTGTGGTATGCTACACACCCATAAAAGAGACTCTACTTGACATGGCTTTATGGATACCCAACTGGCCATGAACCTAGGCTCTGATTCCAACTTGACATGACCCAAACTAGGACCTTGTCGTAATTAGCAGCACAAGCACAACAAGGATAGGAGATCACCTAATCACCTAATCCAATCAACCAATATATTCCCTAAGTTAGATGAATCCTGAACATATAACAAGATAAAGTATTTAATAAAATTGAGAAATTGGGATAGATACATGACCATGACCAACCCAAATAACTAAAACAATCCAATACAAAACTAACTACAATAACATAATAACCAAATCTATATCTATTCATATTGTACCCAAGTCCACAATTTGTCCACCCTAAGACTCTATGAATAAACCAAGAATATTTGATCGAGACATGCCCCCGACCATAGCCAAGAACAATGTCTAAGTCTAAACCAATAAAGATATATGAAAACTCAATCATGAAATAAAGCCATCCAAAGCATGGAAGCTCACCACTTTAAGTCAACACAAGCTATTCTTGGTCGAATCACTGAGTAGAAGGTGTAGAATCACCAACAACTTCATTGCATAGGGATACAACATCGAAGATGGTTAGCGGTTGGTGTGTAAGAATGTAACTCAAGTATAAGGATAAATTAGTTCTAATGGTTCAAAGCCAATCATTCAATGCATATACCATTGTAATGCATACATAAACATATACATATATATATGCAATGTCAAGATTGGGAAAAAGATTAGCATGAGCTTTGAAATCATTAACCTATGTTGTGCAGCATAACTATCATAGAACAAGGCACTTACAAGATATATAGGCCAAACTCTCCCTTGGAAGGGACCTAGTGTGTGCAACTACATGAACAATAGAATAACCAAAATCATTTATGCCTATAAGGGGGACTTGAACCTCCTTGTATAATCACAGTGACTTAAGCACTAATACATTGAGTAAGGTGACTCAAACCTCCCTTTTTATATGATCATTTGGGGGACATAAATAACCCAATTACAAAGACACTCGTACCATCTATCATATTTTCCACTCTTAGTCCTTCAGATACTACTTACATGGACCTGGTACACATCCCACTTTAAAGGCCAATTTAAAACCATCATTTCCCACATGCAACCATTTATCCAATTACTTACCAAAAGAACTTTGTTGGTATCATCATACCAATACCACTTACAAGCATACAACATGCCATTACTATTATCAATCAACTATTTATTCATTTGACTTTGGGACTCGAACCCATAGTCTAACAAGTACACTAGTTCAATTCATAGTTAGGGACAAAAACCCATTGTCTAACAAAGACATAAATCAATTTCATAATTAGGGACTGAAAACCCTTTTAACAAATTAAACCACCAAGGTTAGCATTTAAATCATTACATGGCCAACAAAGTCTTTAAAAACCATTTACCAATCATTAATATTCATTAGGCCAATAACTTAGTTCAAAACACTATTAACATGTGACTAGTTATTGCTCTTAGATATTTTAAAAACACCTTGATGGGATACCTTTATCAAGATCAAAATCAAAGAAAAATCATCAAGTTTAGGGTTACTCGTGACATATTTGTTAAACCAGAATTACCAAGAACCACATGTGTAAACCATCACAAAAAACATATATAAATGCATTTTAAACCAAGAGTAAACAATACTAAAAAATATACCTTTAAAACCTCAATATTGGTTTTCAAAACCACTTTTGAAGATTCATAATCAATGTTAAAAACACATGATGTATTCACACTAACAGTGAGAGAAGAGTCATATGCCTTATTCATGAAGATTCACATAGAGAAACTTGACTCTTGATCCTCTAGATGAACACATGTAAAAACCCTAGCCCTAATCATCAAGAGAGAGTTAGAGAGTGTTTTTAGAATATTTATAAAACTTAGGGAATTAATGCTTTTAGTATGGGAAATGTACAAAATACCCTCATGTTAAAAGCTAAAAACTTAGCCATAGGAAGGTACAACCACACCCCCTTAAATTATACCCAAGGGTATAAGTGGTACCCTTATCTCATACCCTAGTCCTTATCTTGGATCTCTATGCTGACCAATATATGACCATACAGAAGTAAGTCATTTTCTATCATACAATATGCACCCTTAAAACCATACCTAGGTAAGAATGATCTAAACCAAACTTTGGGCATCATACAATTTAAAAACATACACTTCATACCCTTACATATGACTTACATGATATATTTGAACCTTTGACATAAATAAACAAAACTACACTAACTAGCATATGAAAGAAGGGACCATGAACTATACCATATCATACGACTAGTATGCACAAGTCGTATGATGTCCACAATGCTCAACTTAGGAAGTTTTCTAATGGTCCAAAACCAAGGTGTTTCACAATCTACCTACCCTCCTGCTCTTATGCATCATTGAGAACCTATGTACTATTAATCATCTTGTTAACATACTGATCGATTTCACCCTTTATCTTGCGAGTCGCGGGGTGTTTCCTTGCTGTCCATTTTCTTTAACCTAAGTAAAACTATCACCTTTTGAGTTTTTAGTTGATTTGACGAGGTTTGGTAGCCTCAAATCAATATTGTAATCTATTTTTCCCAATCTCAAACTCACATGTAAGGGTATTCTCAAATATAGGTAATCCCCAAGTGTCATGACCAAAACTAGGGCCTGATTGTGATGGGATCTTATATCCCGCATGGACCAAAGGTCACCCTCTAAACCTAACCTAACTAGTATAAGAACAACAAGTATCAGATATATTCCGAATATGTAACAAGATAGAGCAAAAAATAAGACTAATGATATATCATAAAGTATCTAAACTAATCAACCAAAACATCACACCTAATTCCAAAGTAATTCAACAAAGTCCCTGCAAATTTAAAGTCAATAAAACGTCGAGACATACCCCTGACAATAGCCAAAACAAAAGTCAAAAAAAGTTTAGGATATAGAAATAAATACTATAAAATAAAGACTTTCGAAGTATGGAAGCTTACAACTTCAATGTCAACTCACGAACCACTCAAACACCTGATCATTGTGTAGGTATGGTAGAAGAAGTTTTGGTACCTATATCTCGTGGGGATACAACATCCGGAGATGGTTAGTGATTAAAGAGCTAGCATATAACTTAGGGATAGAGAACTAAAATAAAACCATGATTTAAAACAAAGTCAAAGAACCATATACAATCATATACATACATATAAATATAAAGAAACATATACAATCTTTAATTCGTTTGGCTACACGCATTGGGGCCCATTCAAGGAATTACATTGGACCTATATAGCCCCTAGGTGGTTATAGGACGGTTAGGCTACACATACCTAAGTTAATGGTTTTAAAGCCATGTAAAACTTGATTCCCTTTCCAAGCATAGTTATATATATATATTTGTATGGTTGTGAATGCATATAGTTGGTTTATTTGGCTTTAAAAGTTGGAATTATTTTATCCCTATGTTGAGTACTTGCTAGCGTACTCCCGCTAATGCATCTTTGAGCAGCTATATCCATAAGCAATACAAGAACTGGCCATAGACCAACTATTAGATTGAATTGGTGAGCTTTCACACTCCATAAGTCTCCATTTCATATCATGGATGTCTTTTCATACTTTGATTATTTCATTGATATTTGTTTAGGCTATGTTTGAGGGCCTATCATAATCAAATATTCTTTTACTTTTGGTTAAAGGCTTTGTGGAACTACTATGGGTTAGAATGTGCTGTGTCTGTAGTGGTGTCAACCTTAGTATTGAAAATGCTATTGGTGTTGATACCGTTCAACTGAATTAATGACTGTTCCATCCTATTATGTAATGTTATGGACATACTCTTGGTTATTGTTCTATTTTTGGTATGGTTATTAGTTGGATATTGGTTGGTTGGTTACGGTCATGGCCCTATCCCAAAGTCTGGACTTGTAATAAATGCCATCTTGTTATATGTTCGAAATTCATCTGACTAAGTGTACGTGTTTGGAGGTTCGGTTAGGTAACAGGTGTTTTCCCTAATTCTGGTTGGACGTGTGACGTCCATTATGACAAGGCCCCGGTTCGAGTCATGTCACATATGTCTGAGTTAAGAAGATTAACAAGTGGATTTCGATCCTTAATCCTTTAGATAACAACCTTGATGAAACTCTATACCAATCTTTTTGATAGGTTTTTAGAGAGTTTTGAGAGTGTTTTGATCTTCTAGAGTGGAAAATGAAAGGCCAAAAAGTGTTATAAGATGTGGGGCCTTAAGGACTTGAGGAGTGAAATGTCCAAAATACCCTTATCTTAAAAGTTGTAAAAAGAACACAAGAGGGTACAGTTTGACTCCTCAACTCATATCCATATCATACGAGTGGTATGCTAAACTCGTAACTTGATCAGAAAGTTGGACACCACATTATGTCCAACATACGAATCCTTAGCTTAAATCAAACCATCACTATATGTCTAGTACCCTTCAAGTAATACCCTAAGTAGAACATCAAAGGCTAGACACTGGAAAATATACGAATGGGAACTATACCTCTCTTATCATGAACATACGACTCGTATGGAGTCTTCTCAAACCTTTAACAAAACTTTGACAATATCACACTGGCCAACATACGACTAGGGTCCTAGACCCGTATCCATACCATACGACTAGCATGATGTGAGTCGTATAATGATCTGAAGGTTCAAGACTTAAGAATTTTGCAAAGGCCAACATTCGGGGTGTTTCAGTCTCCCCCACACTTGATCATTCATCCTCGAATGATGGGATGAGGCAACACAAGCACGATTAAACCCTCTAACATATTTAGTTTTTCCTATAAGACAAAAAACAACATGGCAGGGAATTCATAATCCACCATTAACTAAGATAGAAAACAATGATGTTAAGAATCACCACATACCTCAAACACGATTTTTTGGAATAGGAACTAGGAACAGATACTTAAACTTCATGTCCTACTCGGCTTCCCAAGTATCTTCATCAAACTTTTGGTTCCTACACAGAACCTTCACCAAAGCTATACTTTCATTCAAAACTGACGAACTTGCTGATCTAAGATCCTCATAAGGACCTCCTTATGGAACCAAAAATCCAAATTACTAATGTTCTCTAAGGGAACAACCTACAAAGGATCACCCATGCATTTTTGAAACATGGACATGTGAAATACCGGATGAATAGAACTCATGATCAGGGCTAATCAAACTCATACACAACACTACCAGCCCTTCCCAGGACCAAGTATTGGCCTACATTCCAGGGACAGAGCTTCCCCTTCATTCAAAACTGCATTATTTCCTTAATGGGAAACATCTTAAAGAACACATAATCTCTAGCATCAAACTCCAAATCCCTTCGCCTCACATCCAAAAATTTGGGTGGTCTTAAGCCTATTTCGAATTACCTTCACTTTCTCTACAGCTTGGTAAACCATATTCGGGCAAAACATCACCTCTTTACCATCCTCGAACCTCTCAATAGGAGATATACACTTCCTCCTATAATTCGCCTCAAATGGGACCATACCAATACTAGAATGGTAACTATTGTTATAAATAAATTTAATAAACGGCAAATGGTCGAACCAATTACCACCATAGTCAATCATAGAGGCTCCCAACATATCCTCTAAATTTTGACTAGTCCTTTCGATGTGCCAATCTGACTGTGGGTGAAAAGTTATACTAAGACTCACTTAAGTCCCCAAACCTCATTGGAACGAGCACTATAAATATAAAGAAAATAGAGTACCACGATCTGAAATGATTGAAACAGGCGCATCAAGCAACTTTACAACTTTATATAGGAACAACTTTATATAATCCTTGACAGAATAAACAGTCCTTATGGGCAAGAAGTCAGCAGACTTAGTCATCCAATCTATGATGACCCAAATGGAGTCACACTGATTCCACGACAACAGAAGGCAAATAACAAAATCAATTTTAATTATCTCCCACTTCCACAACAGCAATTCAATATCTTGTAGTAGCCTACCGGGCCTCATGTGCTTCACCTTTACTTACTGACATAGCATACACTTAGCCGTAAAGTTGGCTATATATTGTATCATATTATTCCACCAATACATATCCTTGGGATCATAAGATATCATTGTTGAACCAAAATGAACAATATATCGCGACTCATGCGCCTCAGCGAAAATCATACCTCATAACCCATTCACACCGAGAATATACTACCTCTCTTAGTACCTCAAGATACCATCATCACCGATCTCAAAAGCCATCACCTTTTCCTTACCCACATCATCCTTGATCTTTATTAATAGGGATCTAATACCTATTTCTCTTTTATTTCTGAACCTAGAGATGATTTCATCACCTATTTCACAAACACACCACCATCCTCAGAGTTGAAAAGACAAATTGTAAGGTTAACCTAATGATGAAAATCTTTCATTAATTCCCATTTATCCTCATCTATATGAGCTAGACTCCCCATGGATAACTTTCTAAGAGCATCAACAACAATATTAGCCTTACCTGGATGGTAGTGAAGACTCATATTGTAGTCCTTCAGTAACTCAAGCCACCTCCTTTGCCTGAGATTAAACTCTTTCTAAGTTAACGCATACAGTAGGCTCTTATGATTAGAAAATATATCAACATGCATTCCATATAGATAATGATGCAAAATTTTCAATGTAAACACCATATCTAAAAGCTCTAATTCATGAGTTAGATAATTCTTCTCATGAACCTTTAAATGTATAGAAGCATAATGAACTACCTTACCATGCTTCATCAACACACAACCCACACCACCCCGGGAAGCATCACAATAGAAAACAAAACCCTCAGTACCCTTAGTTAGAGTCAGGAATAGAGTTAAAGACAACTTATCTTTGTTCTTCTCAAAGCTCCTCTCTGAAGCATCAGACCACAAGAATTTTACCTTTTTCTTAGTCAACATAGTCAATCGGTCAAGAATAGAATAAAAAATTTCTACAAGAAGCTTCGAATATAGGTTGGAGTTGTGGACCTAGGCCACTTCTTAACCATAATAACTTTTTGAGGATCCACCATGATCCCTTCACTAGACCTAACATGACCCATAAATGTAACAACGTTCAACCATAATTCATATTTAGAGAACTTAGCATATAATTGCCGATCTTTCATGGTCTATAATACAAGACAAAGGTGATAAGCATGATCCTCCTCACTCTTAGAGTACACCAAAATATCATTAATGAAAACAATCTAGAACAAGTCCAGAAAATGATGAAAGATCCTATTCATCAAGTCCATGAAATCCACAGGGGCTTTGGTTAAACCAACCGACATTACAAAGAATCAAAATGCCTATATCGAGTATGAAAAGTTGTCTTAGGTGTATCCACAACCCGAATCTTTAACTGATGATGCCTGGACTGAAGACCAAACTTAGAGAAGAACTTAGCACCCTGATGATGATAAAACAAATTGTCTATCCTCGGAAGATAGTACTTATTTTTTATCATCACCTTATTCAGTTGTCGGTAATCAATACACATCCAAAGGAAACTATCCTTCTTAGGAAAAATAACACTGGTGTATCCCATGGAAACACACTAGGATTGTTGAAACTCTTCTCTAATAGATCCTTTAATAGCTCTTTAAGCTATTTTAACTCAGCCAAAGCCATTGTATGCAGGGAAAAAGAGATAGGATAAATGTCCGAAACAAAGTCAATACTAAATAGATATCCCTATCGGGAGGGACACTAGGGAGGTCATCAGGGAAGACCTCAGGAAATTCACTCACCATCGGCACAAAATGCAAAGAAGGACTTAGAATCTTTAACTCAGACAATATGATCGAGACACCCCATGGAGATCAATTTTTGAGCCCTATGATATGATATGAACATCCACTTAGGATATATAGAACTAAACTCCCACATAAGAACTAGCTCATTAGTGAAATTAAACATGAGGTTACAAGCCAATTTTATAAAAAACATAGCACAAGTGCCACCGGTTCATGCCAAATATGATATAAAAATAAACCATGTCTAATCCAAACAGATCCACGAATGTTTCTTGACAACTAATAGATACTACATACCCACTATGAATCTTCTAGAAACCACAAAATCATCCACCAGGGTAGACAGAGAAAATGGTCCAAAATAAACTCAGGACCAAAACCAAAATGACAGCCATAAATAGGGTTACATAAGAAAGAGTAGACCCAAGATCAAGTAAGCAGTAGATATCATGGGAAATGAGTTTTAACATACCAGTAATAACATTGGGAGATTCCTCGGAGTCCCGACGAGAAGCAAAGGAATATAACCAAATCATGCTAGTATTGAAGCCAGAAAAAAAGCCAAAGTAGGAACAACACCCTTTGATGCAGGAGCTGATGAAGAGGAAACGAAAACCTTATTGGCCCCAAAAGTAACTCTAGAAGGACAATCAGGCTGTATATGGATAATCTGGCCACATATTAAACATCAATTCTCCCCTTCTCAAAATGGCCATAATACAACTGACCACATAATTTTCCATGGGGCTATGATGGAGTAGACTGAACCTCGCTAGTCGGAGATTAGGCCCTCTCTTCCTTATACCCTCTATAATGCTAAGAGAAATAATCACTCGACGTCTTTGAATAATGAGTACTAGTTGTAGAGAAATAAACAAAACTCCCCAACTTCTTCTTAGGACACTTTTCCCCATCTCTACCACTCTGTTGTTGGCTTCCACCATGATCAAAAAATTAAATCATCTTACTTTGCCTCTCACCAATCTTAGGCTACTTCTTCCTTTCTTTCTCAACCTACTGCATATTAACCACAAGATGAGAAATATTCATATTCTTGTCCAACAAGGCCACCTTACTCTCTAGAATCAACTCATGGGACAACCCATAAACAAACTTATGCATTCTAGCTTTCATGTTAGACACCAACTGAGGAGCATGACTTGACAACTAATGGAATTTTAAGGAATATTCCTTGACTGACATCCTGCCTTGTCTTAGATTCAGAAATTCCTACACTTTTGCCTCTCCCAACTCTTGAGGAAACAAGTGGTCCACAAAGGCACTAGAAAAGTCATCCCACAATATAGTGTCAACATCAATTCACCTTGACTGCTCCCACTCTTCATACTACTGGTTTGCTATATTTTTTAATTTGTAGGCAACAAACTCCACACCTTCAATATCTAACGCATGCATAATCTAAAAGATCTTCTCAATCTCATCAATAAAAGATTGAGGATATTTCTAAACCTTAATATCAGTAAACATAGAAGGGTTCAACCTCATAAGTTAACCAACCCTTGTGGCCTTTGAAGATGGAGTAATAGAAGCACCATGATCAGACTTAAATTCTACTAACTGAGATAACATATGAATAGGCTAACAAAACTCAAAGTTTATCATATATTTTTGAGGAGCTCAAGAAGGGCTAGAGGGAACCGGTGGAACTCTTAGAGGGCAATCAGGAACTAGACCCCAAGACCAGTTCTGGATCCCAAAAGAAGGGCATATTCCATCAAGAGTGTCCCCAAGTAGAACAGACGATTTCCCATGAACTTTAGATCATCTGGGAGTCATGATCTAAAAAATCAAGAAAAATAGAATTAGAGAAATACAATACCTTAGACGCTGAGCTCAAAGTAAGACACTAAAAAAGGAAAATATCCTAAATGTCTTAGAGCCCCTCTCTTATAAATTTGGCATGCTACACACCTATAAAAGAGACACTACTCAACACATCTTTATGGATACCAATTGACTATCAATATGGATTTCATACTAATTTTTTCATGACCCAAACCAGGGCCTAGCGATGACGGGTATCTCAAGTACTACGTGAATCAGTGGTCACCCCCACTACCTAACCTAACTAGTACAACAACCACAAGTGTTAGATGAATTCCGAGCAAGTAACAAGTAGTACAAAAAAATAAGACTAATGATATCTCATGAAATGTCTAAACCAATCCACAAAAAAATCACACCCAAATCCATATTAATCCAACAAAACCTCTACAAATCTAAAGTAAATAAAATATTGAGACATGCCCCCGATAGTAGCCTAAACCAAAGTCTAAACATATCTTAGACATAGAAATAAAGACTATGAAATAAAGCCTTCTAAAGTATTAAAGCTCTCCACTTCAATGTCAACTCATGAATCACTTGAACATTTGATTACTGAAGTTTCGATACTTATATCATATGGGGATACAACATTCAAAGATAGTTAGCATTTGGAGTTCTAGAATATAACTCAGTGATAGAGTAATATAATGATGCCATCGTTAAAAACAATGTCAAATAACCATATGCAGTCACATATATACACACATATATATATAAATGTATATATTCTTTCAAGATTAGGAACAACGATTAACATGAACTTTTCAAACCTTAACCTCTGATATATAACAAGGCACCCATAGTCTAGATGGGCCCAGCTCTCCTTTATGTAGAAGTTACCAAGTTCGTATAGTCGTACGAACTAGAGAATATCCATATTCGTATATGCCTCTATTGGGGACTCTAATCTCCAAGCATAATTAAGGTGACTTAAACACCAATGTATATAATATGGGGTACTCAAACCTCTTATTCATATATTTATTTGGGGGACTCAACCCTGTCGGGCATACAGACACCCACACCGGCTAGTGACATATCCAATGTTAGTCCTTTGGACTTTATTTTCATAGCCTAGCTATACATCTAGCTTTAAATCCAAATTAAAACATCCATTACACATACACAACCCTTAATGCAATCACTTACTAAAGAAATCCCATTGGTATCATCATACAGACCCCACTCACAAGCGTACAATATGTTATATCCATTATTAAGCAACCTTGGGATTGAAATCCATTGTTTAAACCAAAATATCAATTCAATTAAACATTTAGAGATTATTACCCACTTAGATAATTAAACAACCAAGGTTATAATTCAAATCAATTTACAGACATAATGACCTTCATAAAACCACTTAACCATCATCAATAATCTTAGGCCAAAGCCTTAGTTCAAAACATAATTCAACTTGTGACAAAATTCTTCTAATTGATATTTTCACAAACAAATTGAGGGCATACCACTGTCAAACCATTATTTAAGCCAAAAACCACCAAGTCTAGGGTTAACCATGACTCGTTAGTTTAACTCACAATTTCCAAGCAACCCAAATGTGCAAAACCATTATCAAAGCATGTATAATCATAATCTAAACCATGAGAAAACAATAATCAAGATTTTACATTTAAACCCTTAACCATGGTTTTTTACACCACAATCATTGATTCTTGAACAATGTTTAAAACATGTTATTTTGTGAATTAACAATGAAGAAAGAGTCAAATGCCTGATTTTTGAAGATTTAAGAAAAGATTTTGATCCTTTAGCCTCTAGATAACCGCCTTGAACAAACACAAGCCCAATATCTTTAAGATGTTTTAGTGTGTTATCAGACTGTTTTGATCAAATATAAAGAACTAAAGAGCAAAAAGTGTTCTAAGAAGTAAGGTCTTAAGGGCTTGAGGTGGGAAATATCTAAAATACCCTCAACTTAAAAGTTGTAATAAGAATGCATAAAGGTACGATTTGACCCTTTAACTGGTATCCATATCATATGAATGGTACCCTCAACTCATAACTTGATTATAGAGTTAGACACCATATTCTGTACAACATATGACTCCTTATACTAATTCATAGTATCACCATATGACTAGTACCCCCCAAGTCGTATCCTAAAAAGAACATGAAAGGGTAGACACTGGATAACATATTGTTGGGCATTATACCTTTCAAATCATGAACATATGACTCGTATAGATTTTTTTCATACCTTTAACAGAACTTGGCCAATATTATACTGGCCAATATATGAATAGGGTCCAAGAACCGTATACACACAATATGACTCGCATGGTTTGAGGTGTATAATGATCAGAAGGTAAAAAACTCAAGAATTTTCCAAAGGCCAAAGTTTGGGGTATTTACCAAAATTTTGCAGTAGCTTTGGTTCAATAAATATAAAGAAGATTATAATGAATACAATGAAAGTCGAATAATAAATCCCCTACTTCTCTTACTAAGCTAATCCGCCAGAGTTCCCATAACCCTAGTATAGGAAATTAGCTTCTTTTGTTTATGCAATAATCCATGATATTAATTAAAGAACACATGTAATTAATTGCATAATAATGAAAGAGAGAAAATCCAAAGTATCCAATTGAATAAAAAACCAAAATATCAAAACCAAAATCTTAATGATCAAAGTAAGCTAAAGTACCCAAATTAACGTAAATATGTGTAACCTAATATAGGAATAAACCTAAGGTATTTATAGTATCTTACAACAATAAAGAAATCTAAATAAAATGTAATAGGAAAAGTAAGTCGACACTCACTAAAACTCAAGTGATCTACTCATAAGGTCTCATTACGAGTCATACAATTATAATTTTAGGCATTTTAGTGACTGATCCTTAGAGATTCAAGTTTCAGTTGTCCTTACAATTCTTCAGCACGAGTCATAGTTGGTCTTTACGACTTATGGTCTTCACTTTTCATCACTTAAACCTTAAACTTTCAAGGCTTTGAACACTGGTCTCTTTACAACTTATCATTATGAGTCGTAATCAGATCTTAAGACTCGCGGTCTTATATGACTTTACCTCTGAATGTTAGCCTTGGCTTCTACTCTTTTTATGACTGTTCGTCATGAATCGTAGTCACTCCTTACGAGTTGTGGTCATTAATTACTTAGCTTCTTAATTTTGACTTTTGCTACTATCTTGGCTACGAGTAAGGCTATGAGTCGTATAGTGACTTGATGACTTGTAGGTAGACTCATAAGCTGACCAGACTTAAATATATTTAGATTTTTTTCTTCTACTTTTTCATTATAATAAACTTTTTTCCCAAATTCCCTGCACTTAAACAACACACACACCAGGTCCATCAAAATTACCTAAGTCTAAGCATAAATTTTTTATTTTAAGCATCGAGTGTGCCATGTTTCCAAGGAACATCAACACCCTGAACTTATACTTTTGTTTTCCTCATGCAAACCACAATTCACACCCATAAAAACATAATGCTTTACATTGAAGAATTTGTGACATATTTTACAGTTGGTTAATTATTTAGCTCAAGAACACCATTTTACGCCCCTCCTATCTTGTTGTTCAAAAGTCTACTATGTCTAATGATTTTGAGCAATAATTTGACATGCAGGAATCTAATGATGGCATTACATTAGTAACGAGAAACTAAGACCAAGTTATATTTACTACCCGGATAAATAAGTAACTTGACATTGTAACCTATGCACCCTCATATTTAAAGAAGTCCCTATCACATAGCTTGATTAATTTTATTATTTCAAGGGAGAGACAATCACACTCACAAAGAAATTCCAATCAGTGTACACAAAATGCCATAAGCTTGCCCTTATAGCCTTTACCTAAATTTTTAGAAGGTTATACTAGAATCATTAAAGGAATTTATTAGGCTTGTAACATAGGCTTGGGGTTGGTTATGATATTTAGGGATATGTTATGTTACATAACCTCCTTGGCACTATGTTTTCTTTGGGTCCACTATTTCTATCCATTTTATAATTTTTTCATGTCGATCTTTAGGCTGGGTGCGGTTCTCTTATCTCATTATCTTTTTGATTTCCTTTTCTTTTTCTTAAAGTTTTCTTTTTCTTTTGTTCACTTTTATTTTCACTACACCTACCCTTATTAATTTTCCACTCTATACTTCTTTCTTCATACTCATCTTTCCCTATGTACCCCTATAATAACAACCCTCAACTTACGTGATTTGCCTAAGTTGAGGTGTACAGTGTCCAAGGAGGACCAGGGCCAAAAGCAAGTTCATTTTACTTAAACAATAAGGTGAAACTAGGGTAAGCATAAAAAATTGGTCTATTAGGCTTAAATTTTGGGAACAAGGGATTCATATATCATTTTGTTTTGAATTTAGTCTTTAAGTGGGCTAATTTGAAAAATGTCCAATGATCATCTCCTAACTGACCATCCTACCTTCTAGGCAAAATAAACTGGGAAACTTCTGATCGTCATACAAACTAGGACTAAGTAATAACTCACACTCACATGGTAAAAGGTCGCATTATCAGTCACAACCTATCAAGTTCATTCAACTACAGGCCATAGTTAATTTTGTTTCTAATTCTAATGCCATTAAGGGATTCTCAGTAATCATATGCACACACATATCACATAGTATTACAAAAAAAAATTAAAGGATGGGTATCTATTTTTCAAATTTTGAACATGTTATCAACTGCCTATGCACATCATTTTTCTCCATTGAGCATCACACAATACGTACACATATGTTGGTTTCTAATTTTTTAGATTGTGTCCAATTGGTTTTGTAACACAACACCTATAACTCATGGAAACTGTGGTATACCCCCACCCCCATCTAAAATTATTCACTATCCTCAGTGCATCTATAAATCTACCCCCACCCCCATCTAAAATTATTCACTATCCTCAGTGCATCTAGAAATCTAATACTAGCTGAGAGGAAATCCCTGGGTGCCCCAGGCACTATCTCATACTCTATAATCATGTGGACACTTATCTTGGGCCCTACTCTTCTATGCATTGATCATGTTAACTGTTATGACTATCTCTACAGTAGTGACATCGGTTGTAGTCAGTGCGCTCAATGGTATTTTTGTATTAGGACAATGTCACTGCCCCTCTCACTATCTGTGGCAATTTTTAAACTATCAGTACCAGAAGCCATCTCATGGACCCTCACCTATCGAACTTTTTCACTCACTATTGTATCTTGTACTTTAGTATCATTATTTTTATATTCGGTGCTCTTTCTTTTTGTTTTCTTGTTTAATTTGTTGTTTTCTCCTTCTTCTCCAACTAGAACGCTAAAAATATTTTCAATTTATACCTCTACCTGGACTTTCGTGGAAACAAATATTGGGAAATTTAGTCTTTCAAACAATTCATGAATCAGCTTTCGCAACTTAGCTACCTCAACTTTTACCTCTGAAATATTAGGAGTTAGGACACTTCCCAGCTGACGTGTGACTCTCCACTCAAAACCATCTAATCTTCTTTGGATTTTTCTACTTTTTTTCCAGTTTAGCCTAGGGTTGCATAACCTTTTCCACTTACTGGACCTTTTTCTCCAAAGTAGTCAACCTTAGTGTAACATCATTCCACATAGTTTGTAATATGACCACAAAACCGACTGGAGCTAATATAGATGAGGATGGGCATGGTTGTGCTGACTATAAGGGAGTGGGGGCACTAGATATACCTACTACATAGATGTTTGGGCTTAACTTGCCCACCTTCAACCGAAATGTCATTTATCTCATTAACACTGGCAGCCTTAAAATTTAAATCCTTGTTCTAGAGTATCTATCTTATATCACTGCTCCCTATTTTTCTTGCAAAGTCATAGCTTTCTCTACATCTCTAATCAACCCCAAATCAGTGGTAGTCTTTGGCTTATTGTATTGGTCCACATCTGGGAGTTTTGGCACTCCTGCTTCAAAGCACAATTGTATTAACAAACATGGAAATGCCAAATTTAACTAATTAGATCCCACTACTTAGTCAGGTATCTCTTGAGAGATGAATGGTGAAACAATAAAATCCTATCCATCCGTGAGTCTTACTATCAATGTTATGCGAATTGAACTAAGAACATTATCTCAGGTAGCGGGAATTAAAATATTTCAAGAAAAAGTTCAACATGCCTTACCTCAAAGTTTAGAGTCTACTTTGCAATCTTATGCATGTTCACTCCTGGGCCACTAATACCCAACTCACTTCTTCCCCATTTGAAGCGTAATATTTTATATCCACCTGAGATACATTTTCTTATCAGAAAACTCTATTCCCTTCTTTGTAATTTTACATATCTTTTCCAAGTGGTACTCAATTTCAGTTGTGTTCACTAGTGGTTGAAAGTTTGGTCCATGCAGGAATCTAGAAATAATTCTCGGGGAAATGTTAATCGAAGCTCCAAGAATGGTTAATGAGGTGATCGGATCGCTGCCCTTCCAGAAGTTTCTATTCTGGTAATACATTTATAACTAACCTTTGTATGTAACATAGAAATCCCGCTCTAATGCAAGGCTAAATTTGCTAGGAGCTGAGGTCATCCACGGAAATCTATGCTATTGAAACTTAGCTGTGAACCTAGGCATATTAGCCATGCCTACTGCAGTCAATCTTCATTCTAGGTGTATCTCTCTCTTTGGATTTCCTATGGCAGGGTTCACCTCTAACCCTATATTATTTGTCTCCTATATTCTAGGGTACCGCCATATTTAACTAAGGGCACCGGAGTAGGTTCAATGTATAATTAAACTTGGGTGGTGGTGGTGTTTGGAAATCAATAGGAGTAATATCCTCCTCCTCCTCACTTCAATTATTTGATTCCACCTTATAGGATCTTGATTCTTCTATGCCTGAATCATTATGAAATTTTTTTTTCATTATCATCGTCATCCTCAGAAGTAAGTACGATGGGAAGAACTTGGATGTATCATTCAGTGCCCCTTTGGAGGTGTGTCCTCTTTTGTGACTATTTTCTTTCCCAGAGGTCATTTCTCCCTTGAGTTTACCTTCTTCTTTATTGGGTAATCTATAAGGTCATTGCTTGATTCATTGAATTCCTCTGTTCTCAGTTTGTAATTAGACTTAAGTGTTGGTTTCTTCTTGGTGTTCTTCATTGGGGTTTGCTTTGAAGACTTGTCACCTTTAAGCTCCATGAGTTCCTGCTTGCATCATAGCAATTAGTTAGATATATGAAAAAGAAAAAAAATAACTTTAGTGTCAGTGTACATGTATTCGACTTTTTACAACTATAAAGTGTGAGTCATAGCATTGGGTATGACTGGTATGACTGAGTTACACGGTAAACCATATAAAAGTTAGTGCTTACTTGTTAGCTTACAAGTCCTCCTAGCTAGTCATAATGTCAGTTTATGACTTATTACCAACAATCGTATGTTTTCCAGAAACATATTGTAATATGCTTTAGTTCCCCCAGTCGTTACAACTTTCATATACTAGTCGTAGGAACTATTTATGAATCACAGGGTTGATTTGTAATGATACAAAAACCCACACTCTTCTAATACTCCATGTTATTTGTGGTTATGTGTCTCATTACGATTCGTTACTTGTTGTTACGAGTTCTTAGGAGCCGTGTATCTACTGTAACATGGGGTTTAACCCGAGTTGGTTCCAATATTAAATCTCAACATTATATATTCAATAACACACTTTAATACCCCATATATGTAAACATAAATACATTTCTAAAACATAAAGATTATTTCAACTTCTATTACCATATTAAGTAGCATAATTATCAAGAAATAGGGCTTTATTACCAATTTATACACATATTCGACTCAAGAAATTCTGAACCCTCATAACATTTTTTGGATTTAATTTAACACTTAGAGATTTTAGGAATAACAACTTACTTGATTTCTTGAGGTTATGATTTCTTGAGTTCAAACAATTTTTTAGGTCCTATTTTTGATGAATTTTATGAAATTTGGGAGCAATAAACTTGGTTGATTGATGATTTGGTGTGAATCTGGAGTTCTTTAGAGCTTCGAAAGGCAATAAAATAGAGGGAGTATTGGATTTTAAAGGTTGGGTACCCGATTTGGGTGCCCTTTTTTATTTTAAAAGCTATTTTGGGGTGAGTTGACTTGCTGCCCCTAAACTGTCAAGCTTTGTTGTAATTCATTATTACAACTCGTAGCCACTTATTACAGTTCACATACTCCCTCCATAAGAACTTGGAACCTTACCTGGGTCTGGAGCCCATATGATTCAAGGTGACAAGGTTATGACTCGTTTTGGGAGCCGTAATGACTCTAGAAACCAAATACCTGTGTAATCTGAGTTCCCAATCCATACGACTCCTGATCACGATTCAAAATGTTTGGTTACAATTTTTAAAGTGTTTGTATGACCTAATGTCTGCAATATTTTGGATAACTCCTACAGTCTTCAGTCCTACACACTTAACGCACATATTACCCTATAATTTATTAAGTACAAAATATCGGTTGCCTCCCACACAACGCTTGATATAATGTCGAGGCATGATGTGGATAGGTTGAATAATCATACTTTACCAACTATCCTCATGGTATGAATCCTATATAGTGCTTTATATAAAATTATGGCTCAACGCAACTGCCTTGGTTACTCAGACTTCACAATGGTGTATTTTAAGAACCGGTTTAAGTTCTTTAGTGTTACCCATGTAGTTCTTTACCATTTTCCATTTACTTTAAAAGAGGCTTAACCACCACGCTTTAATTCAAAAGCACAATGTAGAAACACTATCACCATAGTGAATGGTCCAAACTACCTCGAATTCAACTTGCCTAGAAACAAGCAAAGTGTTGAGTTATATAGCAATACCTGGTCACCTTGATCAAATATACTTTTCTCAATTTTGTGGTCATTGTGCATCTTCATCTTCTATTTGGAAAATCCGTAACTCTCATAAGCCTAGGTTAGAAAATCATCCAACTCATTAATTTCACTCATCATTGCTTATGCTGCATCCTTCCACTCAAAATTAAACTTCTTCAATGCCCATAGTCCTTTATGTTCAAGGTAAACTGGAAAGGGACATGCCTTTACATATACGTACTGATATGGAGAAGCACCTATGGGAATTCTTGAAAGCTGTTTGGTAGGCCCATAATGCATCATCTAACTTTCTCGGCCAATCAGTCCTTTTGCTATTCACAATCTTTGCCAAAATGGACTTTGTCTTTCAATTGGACACCTCAACCTATCCACTAGTCTATGGATGGTAAGGTGTTTCCAACATATTCTTCACTCCATACTTCTCAAGCATACCCTTAAAAAATTGATTAAAGAAATGCGACCCAACATCACAAATAATTGCACGTGGTGTGCCAAATCGAGAAAAGATATACTTCTTAAAAAAGGTAGTGAAACTTCTTCCTTCATTATTGGGGAGCACAACTAGTTTCACCTATTTAGAAACATATTAAACCATAACAAGAATGTACTTAATACCAAATGAGCTCACAAAGGGTCCCATGAAGTACTAACCCCATACATTAAACAACTTTAATTCTAAAATAGGGGTCATAGGAAGTTCATGGCAACTTGAGATATTACCTTGACACTGACATTCATCACAGGCTAAAGCAAAGTCATGAGCAACCTTGGATATTATAGCCTAGTAGTTCCCACATTGTAAGATCTTGTGGGCTGTGCGGGTTCCTCCATGGTAACCCCCAACTATTGACACGCCTCAAGTATGCTCATCATCTCCACTTTAGGGATGCATCTATGAATAACCCCACTTGCATATATTAGGAATAAGTAAGGTTCATCCTCGTAAAACTTCCTTACCTTATGAATAAATCTCTTTCTCTGCTGGAAGGATAGATATTCTTGGACTAGATCACTTGCTAGATAATTTGCATAGTCAGTAAACCATGGAATTAGTTCTTAAGAAGCAGCCAACACCTATTCGTCTGAAAAACTATCATCAATTTTGAGCCCATGTTCAACATACTATATCACTTCCTACACAAGTTTAGATAACTGATCTTCAACTTGATTCTCAGTTCCTTTTCTTTCCTTGACCTCAAAATCAAACTCTTACAGCAAAAGAACCCACCTAATGAATCTAGGATTTGCATCTTTTTTTGACATAAAGTACCTCAATATTGCATGATCAGTGTGCACTATTACCTTCACCTAATCAGATAGGACTAAAATTTCTTAAAGGTAAAAACCACTGCTAACAACCCTTGCTTAGTAACTATGTAATTCTTTTGAGTAAGGTTTAATGCCTTGCTATAATTGTAGATGGGATGAAGGACCTTTTCCCTTCTTTGGCCTAAGACAACACCTAAGGGTACTCTATTTGTATAACATATGACCTTAAATAACAAGGACCAATCAAGGAACATGATGATAGGAACCATCATCGATTCTTTTTAAGGCATTCAAAAACCTTCACACATGCTTCATCAAAATAAAATTTCATCTTTTTCTGAAGAAGCTTTCAAAGAGGGCTAGAAATCTTCAATAAATCTTTGATGAAATGCCTGTAAGAACCTACATGACCTAAAAATCTCTGAAAACCCTTCATAGAAATTTGTATAGGTAATTTCTCGATCACTTTAATTTTAGCTCTGTCTACCTTTATAACCCTTTTTGAAATATTGTGCCCAAGCAGAATTCCTTCTTTAACCATGAAAGGGAACTTTTCCCAATTAAGTACCAAGTTATATTCCTCACGCTAATGAAAAACATATATGAAAAGTCATCAAAAGAATCACCACCTACCAAAAAAATATCCTTGAATACTTCAATGGTATCTTCTATGATATCAGAGAAGATTCACATCATACATCTCTAAAATATGGCTGAAGCGCTACATAACCCAAATGGCATACGCCTGAATGCAAAGGTCCCATAAGGAAAAGTATAGGTCATCTTCTCTTTGTCTTTGGGCACAATAGTTATTTGGTTGTACCCTGAATAACCATCAAATAAACAATACAACCCCCTGTCCGCAAGATTATTAAGTGAAGAGTGGTGAATTTACCACTCATTTGTTCACAACATTAGTGCACATTACCAAAGTTTAAATGTATAAATAAGACGTGTGATTAAATGCACTAATATCCACATTTTTTGGGCGTACAAGTTATGAGATGGAAAGATGTGGACTTGAGCTAAAAAGGAATAAAAAAGAGAAAAGAAGTAAAGGTGGAAGACATGAAGTAGAAATAATCCTCAATTACTGCAAGTGCGATCTAAGGTCCACGATTATGGATAGTCAGGAAGGTCAACATATCACGATTGTGAGTTCTAACTGCAGTTTAATGCACAACATGCCAGGTCTAATATTTTTGAAGTAATACTTCAAACTCTTTTGAATCAGGAAACTACATTAAGGGAGGACATATATGACTTGTATCCATCCAATGAGGCATTTAGAGGGATATTATTAAGATAGATAAAATGCTCAAGGATACAAATCATTCAAATACCATTACCTTGCCCATTTTTCAACATAAAGAGGATAAAGAAGAAAGACCAAGATATTTGTCAAACGATGATCTTGGTAGAGAAGAGACCTCCGTATTTCCCAAGAAACAGAACCTAACATAGTTTAAGATGCCAAAATCAAGGAAAAGGCGATAGAGTTAAAAGGAGAAGCCAAGAAAATCTCTTATGATGACTCTAGGCTATTTTGGGGTGAGGATACTAATAGGGATGTGATTCCATAATTAAGGGATATACCTCATCCGGACCATTTTTTAATATTATACTTAGTGGATGTGATAAGAGTCCACCCATATTCTCCAATAGTGTATTTTGGAGAGAAGGATCACCATCTCTATATTTTGTAGCTTGGCATTCCAAAAGGAAATGTGAGAACACCACATTAGAAGGAAAAGAAGCCAAACATCCAATGTTCAACTAGTGTCCTATTGATGCTCCCACTATTACCCATGGAGCTGAATCAGAAATTTGATGTGAAGTTGGGTAAAAAGTTCAAGTCTTCAAAGTTGCGAGATAGAAGTTGAATCTCCATGTCCTTATTTCTATTACATTTTATCTTTGAAGATTTGAATCTTCTATCCCTCTGTCACTTAATGTATAGTAAGAGAAAGTTAGGACAAAGATTCAAATCAGATTAGTGGAAACACAAATGATAGTTGGAGGTTTGTCTTGCCATAAAAGATAGAAAGCAACCCATAATCCCATGAAGATAGCACGTATCCTTTTATTTCTGCATGATAGAGTAGATTTTATTTTTTCTTAAGCATTATCAATTAAATTATAGTGCTATGAGGAATGTTGATTTAAACTAAAATAGGGAAAGTATGAGATTATAGTGTTTTAGACTGAGTAGGAGAGTGTAAAGGGGCTAAAAATTGGTCTCAATTACCATGATCGCAGCTCGTGTCACCATAATTGCGGTAGTCGAGTGTCTACGATCGTGAAAATAAGACCATGATTATGGATAAAGTAGTTTAAAAGACCATTAGGATGGCCAGAACTCCCCACACTCTATTATACATTTTCCTCTCAAATTGCAACCATTTGTGGCAGTATTTTGGGCACTTCAAAGGCATCTTTTCATCCACTTTGCATCGCTAGTCCAGTAAGTGTCTCAAATTTATGTTTTTGAGTGTTGAGGGTAGGCCTTGGAGTGCATGAACTAGGTACGACCTAAAATTATGTTTTACATTAATAATTAAATTTTAATAATACTTATGTTGTGATTCAATGTTAGATATGGTGTGCACACATGTGCAGAAGTCTTGAGTACCCTAAATTATGAGAAATTGAGCGAAATCAAGGCTACAAACTATGTGGCCAATTAATTGCAAAAATGAGTTAATAACGAGTTATTTTCATATTATGGGGGCATGATCATACACTTAGAAGGAATGTTTCATGTTTTTAATGATGATTCTTTCTTTAGAACACATTTTTGCCTTAAAAATGGATTGGTAAACTAGTGAAAAACTAGAATGGTTTGGTCTTAAAAACTGCGATCGCAACCATCAGGATTGCGATCACAGAACATACGATCACTTTCTTGTAGTTGTAATTGCGACAATCGTGATCGCTGATAAACTAGCACAATTATTGTAACCAAGACTAAATTTCAACCTAGGCTAAAATTCCTATTGTTCGAATTATTGTTCAAACACCACCCAGTACCCATCCCATGAATGTTAGTGAACAATATAGTGTAGTATAATAGTTAAAATGATGATGATGAATGATTTGGTAATGTCATCATGTTTTGTAGGTTTGCATCATGGATAACTTTGACCATATTTGGTTTATGACTCCTGAATGCCACAACTAATATTAGATGAGATCCCATGGACTAAGCTATTTTTGAAAAGGGGTATATGCTTAGAGAGTGCCCGAAAAGCTTTCATTATTTTATTTTAGACTCGTGGACATTGGATGGATATATTTTTCCCCAGACCCTTGTAGGTCAAATGAGCAATAGGTGAGAGAATTCTATGATATCCGATATGAATTTCTATAAGAACCATGGTGATAGGCATCTCTTATTCCCTTCTCTTATAACTAAGTTGTGCAGTAGAGCAGGGGTGGTGGAAAATCTTAATGACAATTGGGTATGCCCTAGAACCCTCATTTACCCACTTAAGATCTGGGGTAATGGTGCACCTAGTAAAGAAAAAAGGAGAAAGAACTACTTAGGAAAGTCAAAAGTTGTAGAGTTAGAGTCATATAGACTATCCATTGCTTGACAATTAGAAGATATTGCTGTTTATATTAGGGTAATCAAGGAGTTGGTATCATGATTGACTTAGGGGCCGGGAGATCCCTCACTAGACATTATTTTTATGTCTCCAACTTAGATTATGAGAAGTATTAGGAGGAGAAGCAGACACAGGGATCCACTATTTATATACTTAAGAGGGTATATTCAACACTTACAAAGTCGCACAGGGAGCTTCGAGAATCCCAAAAAAAGATAAAAAAAGGGAGAAAAAAAGACAAGTTCTACAACAAGATGTCGAATGGGTTGAAGGGCAAGTGGATGGTCCTAAAAACCTATGATAGATTACCTTCTCTAAGAGTAGAGAGTGATGATGAGGACTCACTGAGTGGTCAGGTTCTGATGTTATGGTGATGGTTCTGAATCAGTAGGAGAGAGCACCTCTTGATGTAGATTCATGGAGCAGCATTTTCTTTTACTGTATTAATTATGCAGTGGGGACCTATCTTTTTAGTTGGGGTGGTGATCCCCAGATTTGTATTATTTAGATGTTTTATAGCTGTTTTGATCACATTACGGATGATTTTTTTTGAGTTATATTATTTGGGCAATCTGATGGTGCCTACGTTTCTTGGATTAGTTATTTGGTTTGTTTTTAAATTTTCTAACTTTATTTTTATTTTTGTTGTAATGATATGGGATAAGCTTTTCCCAATGATATATTGAGTGATGACATTCTTAATGGAAAGAATCTTTGTTCTTGAGTTTTTGAGCCATAGATGTCGAGGAAGTCAGAGTACCAGTGGCATCCAGGTCACAAATGTAACCAAAATCTAAGTACTTATGGCATTTTGGATTGGGATTACATTCATACCTAGTGCAAAAATTGAGTAGCCATATGGTTGGTTTGCCTATATAAAAGCTAAAATGTTAGACAAAGGCTTAGGTTATTTCCATGGGTGGCAAAATGTTCATGGGGCATATGCAAATAAAACACCCCATCCATCCAAAATCTTTGAAATATCAAGGGAAAGGATGTGAGCGACCTCGTACAAATACTTTTTCTCTTTTTGTAACTCCAATAATTTTGGCTTTTTAAAATTAGTAGATACTCTATTTTTATCTCTAGCTGGAGGGCAATTAAGCCTTCTTAGCAAATTTGCATGCCATGTGTGGTGAACTTTTGTCTAAATCCAATGTGTACTTGTTCCATCTAGAACTTGCCCCATTACTCTCTAAAAGCTAATTTTGATTGTACTTGATTGGTGAGATGATCTTAGGGAATCTTTGTGTCATTGGAAGTCCATTTTAGCCTAAAAAGCCTACCCTTGCATAGATGTTATCTCTAGTCACCCACTTTGAGCCTTTAGACCATTCTTTGGCGAACACATTGTAGTCCATGATCCTTTCAATTTTTATCCCTCTTTTGAACCCTATACTCGAACTCAAAATTATAACTCGAGGGTAGAAGCCTAAGTTAGGTTGTTGATGATTGAAAGAGGTAACTTTGGTCCATGAAGTTGTAAGTGAGTGACTATGAGCTTAAGTATTCATAAAACATGAATATGAAAAGGAAAAGATCCAACAAAGGAATAAGAATAACAAAGAGTGCAAGAAAAAGAAATGAAAAGAAAATGGGTGAACCAAGGAAATAAATGTAGGCACATGTGTAAAGAGTGAAAAAAAAAGAAGTGACTCATGATAAAAAGTTTAATAGAATACTGTGATATAGATATTCAAGAAGGGTATAGCCTTGTTATCCCTAGGTAATATCCTACCCTACCCTAACCTACCCCGAACCTACGTTACAATCCCAAAAAGCCCTTTGCGATCACTAACCAAGTGTATTCATTGTAGTGGCGATTGAAAATAAGGGAAAGTGTATGACATAGTACTTTTTAGCATCAGGAGTTATTGAGAGATAGAGCTTTTTTGTACTTAAATTCCTTGTTGTACATTTAATAATAGTGTGTGGAATTTTCTTTCTTAAGTGGAGGCATGTCAACAAGTTGAGATTTGTGATTTTGTAATCTCCCAAAAATTAAGGCAAAAGGATTTTATTGTAGTTGAGATAAAAGGTAAGTCACTTATAGAGTATTAGTGATTGTTATATGGTTCCTTTTTGAAGTCTTTTGTATCCTCGGATATATCATTTTATGTTGAGGGGTGTCCGAAGAATAGCTTTGCCCATGTTTGAAGAGCTACTTGTGGTAATAACTAAGATTGAAGTCATTTCGACCATTGGGTCATTAAATTTGGGTATAAATATGTATTGCCTTATGGTAAGAGGTAATGTTTCTTGAGGACAAGCAAAGATTTAAGTTGGGGGTGTTGATGTCCAATGAATTTACCACTAATTTGCACTCAATATTCATCCACATTACCATGATTTAAATGTGTAAATAAGACATATGTGTGATTAAATGCCCTAATATCCACATTTTTCAGGCGTACAAGTTATGAGATGGAAAAATGTGTACTTGAGCTAAAAAGGATCAAAAGAGAGGAAAAAAGTGCAGTTGGAAGACTTGGAGCAGAAACAGGACTCAGTTATTGTGATTGTGGTCTGAGGGCCACGATCGTGGCCAGTTAAGATAGATCAACATACTCCGATTGCTAACAAGTGTCAGATATCATGGTGAAGCAGGATTATTCCCAGGGAAAGATTTGTAAATGCACACACTAAATCCCAAATTACCTTGTGAGGCTCAATTCCTATCCCATAGATGAGATCTGATTTTTGTGTCATTTTTCTGCCATCTATTTTCCAATTTTTAGAAGAACACTATTATACTAATTTTTGGGTGAAGAATACATTAGAATAGCTTTCAGGTTGAGGATTGGCAATTTCCATTTAAGACTTGATTAATCCTAAAGCTTGCAATTTACATTCTATTTATCTTTTAATAAATCAATTTGATGGAGATTTTTGGGTATCTCTTGCTTATTAATCTTACCTGTAGATAGTTCTTCCTCTTTAGATTATATTAGTATATAGTGAAATTGTGTGTGGGTTGTGATTAATTTGTGTATATAATAGTTTGTTGGTGATGGGTTCTACTATTACTTGATTGAATTGGTTGGGATTTTTGTGTAAAACCCCCAAATACCCAAATGGGCTGTGGGTGAAAATCCCAAGCTTTTGAAAGCTCAAACCATCCATGAAAAAGGAGTTTGGGTGAAATTTTGGAACCTATAACATCCTTGAAAGAGGGTTGTTGGAACCAAGGCAATAGTAGACAATTTATGGGCATAGTTTTCTAATTCTCTCTATCTTAGATATAAGGGTGATTATAGGATTCACTATACCTTGGGTATTATCCTAGAAATAGAGATACCCAATTGAGGTACTGGTGGGTAGCTTTAATTGAAACACTCGTAAGATACTCAAAAGGGGAAATAAGTGACATATTTGAGGCTTTGTTGACAAACTAGCCTCAAGGAATTACAGCCTAGCCTACCACATCACTAACGCCTAGAGTTTGCACCGAATCATTATGCTCCCATGCATACTTTCCCCCTAGGAAAGCATAATCCCAAGATTTATTTCTAATTGATTACACTTTAATTGTTCATAGCCTTGCGCTAGTACTATAGACGTCTATAAATAATCATACCCTTGAAAAACATTCAAATCCCTCAAAATACTTGTACCTTAGGTTTGAACTTAACAAGTATATTTAATTTTGATCTTACTTAATCGCCACTCACATTGTTCCTTATGTATTTGACCCTGACTCAAAGTTGGTTAATTATATTGCAGACAACTGTCTTGAACTTAAATTGACATGTAAATTGAATGTTATCATCAAGAATCTGGTTAATAAAGGGCATATGGAAGTGATTTATCATCAAGAATCTGGTTAATAAAGGGCATATGGAAGTGATCCTTCTGGGTCTATGTATTCAGTTTCCTGAAATCCATGCACACTCTCTATCCTGTGACTAGCCTCATTGGAACTAGTTCATTATTTTCATTAGGAACTACAATAATACCGCCCTTCTTAGAAACACATTGTACCAAACTGACCCACTTGCTATTAGGAATGGGATACACTACAACAATATCTAACTACTTGATTATTTCTTTATTTACTACTTCAACATAGGAGGATTAATCCAACAATGATGGTCTATAGTTGGAACACAATCTAGTTCAAGTTTGATCTTATGAGCACAAAGACCAGGTGGAATACCCACAATATATGTAATGGACCAACAAATGGCACTCTTGAATCTCTATAGCACTAATAATAAAGCTTCCACTTCTGTCTGCATCCTTCCAATTACAATGATTACCAGGAAAGTGTTATTAGCCACCAAAAATACATATTGCATATAAAAGGACAGACCTTCAACTATAAGACTGGTGCATCCTCAAAGACGAATGAGCAGGTAGAGTGGTTTTATTTTTCATATCTAGATTAACCTTCATTGGTGAAAAACAATAAGATCCATTTCCATAGAGGACACATACCATCTCCTCATAATCATCAATCTCATCACTGTCAAAGTTAATAATTACTGATGTTAAGTCTTCAACACAAGATTTTCTTCAATAGAAACAATCGTTGTACCCACATCTGTATTATTGTTAAAACCCTGGGGATTCCACCATATAGTGAGGGACTAGGTCTCTTAAAGTCTATCATAGGAAAATCAAAGTAAAATAACCAATAATCAAGAGATTGTGTAGAAAGGGTAATAAATAAGATTTTAATGCGGAAACCCCCATACTCAATGAAATAAAAACCACAACTTGCCCTCTCATGCACTAACGAAATCTACTATAATCAACCTTCTGATTAGCTTGATTTCAGCCAAACTCTAGGATCCTTTTTCTTGTATTAACTCTACTATAAGCTCATCTTGATACCTCTGACAAGGACCCTTTACACTGATAAACACTAATAAGTATCAAACTTAGGAAACTCTACCTAAGCACTCTCTAATAAAACAGAAAAAGTTTGTTACTCTTATAACATGAGTAATTCATTTGCAAATCAAGCCTCACTCAAGAAGAATATCTATTTATGAGCAAACATAAAAAAAGAGCTTGTGCAGTATTAAAATGGCATTTTTGCTGCCTTTCTTCAAACTTTAGATTTGTGCAATAAAATTTAATAAAGAAGGATCTCTTTTCTTTTATAGAACAATGATGATTAGGGCTGAAATATGATTCGACCAAGTGTCCTTAGTGGTGCCAACTGTACCTACAACATTTGATAAACAAAAAGACAAAACTTCACAGATACTAATGTAAGTAGTATTGTATCAATGAACATCTAGGGACCTGGTCCCTTATATTCATCTACCCATCATCACAACTATATATAACATTTCTCTCAATTTTTAATGATGAAAAACCAACCTCAAATATTTGAGAATCAATGAACATAATTTAATCCGTGTTATTACTACTATAAATGTTAATGTTCCCTGTATCATCATCCTTCCACCATTATGGAAGATAGGGGCCTAGTCCCTTGTTGTCATCTGTTTATCAAATTTTAATTTCTTCCTCCTGTCATCATGCATAATTATTCATTTAGTGTATTTTCAAACTTACTCATTTCATTATGCCTTACTTTATTCATCTATTCAGCGTATCACTTACTTTGCCCTATCAGTATGCCATTTAAATCTGCAACTTATAAAATTTGCAACTCAACTCATTATAAGCATCTTAATCAATTGGAATACACCTGTGAGTGCCTGGTACTTGGTCCGTACTACATGAAATCAGTATTCCCTAATTTGTCATCATCGAAAAGTGAGTACACGTAACCAAGAGTAAAATAAGCACAAATTAGTTAACTCATGGCCATTGGGAAAACACTAACATGAATATTAACTTTACAATTTAAAGGGAACAAATGTAACACACAAAGAAAAGATTCATTCATAATAGAGGATTAATATCATTAGAGTGGATAATTTTAATATTCTAGGGAAAAAGCCATAGGAATCAAGAAGCATTAATAGGTGAAGGACCGAGAAAAAATTATTGAACGATTAGGGTTAGGTTGTTGTTGTGATTCCTTATTTCTGAATTCAAGCTAAGGACCTAATCAATTAGGATTGAGACCCTCTAAAATCAGTTCAACATTACCAGTTTTGAGCATTTCAGAGACACAAGTGCTTTCTTGGAGAGATTCTGAATTTTCACTTAGAGCTTTCTAATTTCTTTATCCTTGGCAGTTAGGTTGAACTCTAACTCTTCTATTTCATTGTTGAACTGTCTCTGAGAAATTCTACTTGATTTAAGACATTTATTTTTGACCAATGTCTTCATTCCAATAATTTCTAGCATAATCCCTTGGGTTCCATTTTCACAGACAATACAAAATTGGTCAAATACCTTGTTTAACGAATATCCATAACGCCAACCATGTTTTCCATTTTTCCTAAAGTCCACTTTGTGAAAGTGTTCCATCATTAAAGAAGGTAGATTAATGAATTCAAAGCTACCAAGGCATTCCATCACATACAAATCAATTGCTAAGGCTATGTTTCTCTTTTGTGATCTAGGCAAAATCAGCTTTTTCTCAAAGTCAAAGACCAATTGAAACTCACTCTTATGTGATTTCCAATTCACTGCAGTTACATATCTCCTTTTGACCTTGATGCAATTCTAGGAATTATATTGAAGGCACCTTCTTTGAAACATTTCTCACTCCATATATAGGAACTTCTAAAATTCTTCCCAGTGCTTCTTCATTCAGCTTAATTTTTTTTTCCTTGGACCTTTGACATTATATCCAACCCATCTTCTGAGAATTCTAAAGTGAAATAGAATTCCTTGACTATCTCACCAAAAATTATGGGAATAGGTCCTTCCATGAGATGCATCAAATCTTAACGTTTAATACGCTTAATGAATTCTACCATACCAGGTTCTGTTACCACATTTGAATGTAAAATCCTTCCATTTAAAACCTTTAGATTTTTTTGAGCCTAATTCTAACTTATTTGGATACAACCTTAGTTTTCTATGCATCCTTTCTTTTATTATAAGTGATCACAAATTCTTTTTCAGCTACTTTTCTTTTCTTGGGACCAAGTCCCTCAATTGTCAGTTGCTTCTTAGTAAAACATCCAAATCAATGTCTTAAGAATCTTGGTCTTTTACTGATACTATATTTCTTGTAATCAACTATTCTCTTTCCCAGCCAATTTGACAATAATATAAGGTTTTCAACAACCCATGTTCCATACGTCACAACCCCATCAAGATAGTTTTAAGGATTCAAGGATGATTCATCATCAATAGATTGAATGATGAATAAGTTAGACTTTAGAAGAGTAGTATTAGAAGGATGTTTTTCAAGAAGGTTTGGGAAGGGATTTTTAATAATTCTAAGCTTAGAATCCTTTAAAGGACATGAAAATAGGAGAGTTGCAGCCATCAGGAAGGTCTTTTTCATAGAAGGGTTGTTTAGTATTAGGATTTTATTTTTTGATTAGAAAAGGAGTGGGTGTAGTAAGATTTAAGGAATAATGAGCACCAAGAATGGTTTTCTGTGGGACAAGATATGATAAATTTAGAATTTTGGGTGACATACCTTCCCTTTTATAATAGGAATTTTTTTTTGACAAAAGGACAAGGAGGACGTGTCTTTTTATTGAAACAAAAGACAAAATTTGCACATGTAAGATACTAACTAGAGAGATAAGTCCATGTCCCTCTATAGTTTGAGTGGATCTCCAACTTTGTGCTGGTCACAGCTATCCACCTCCAATATTGTTCCCATGGGTGTATACCTACAGAGGTATAGTACTAAGTTAGACTAATATGTACCTAATTTACAAAGGATACCTACCTACTGAACATAGCTAATTTTTTAAAGAGACAATGATTAACTTTATAGTGGGTCAGGCTAATCTGATAAAATCCCAACATTAGCTTGTTGGATTCATTACACATCATCATATCGTGACTTATTCTTTAAATAGGTCTGAGGACCAGGTCCTAGACTTAGAATTCTTCAAATGTCAAGAGTTCATTTTTCATTTCATTAAACTTCCTAGCCTCTTTCATAACTTTGTGAGCTTATTCTTGAGATAGGAATGTTAATCACATAAGACACTTTTACCTTGAAGTGTCTTGAGAAAGAGGGTTCAATTAGACCTTCCATTCATAGCCTTGAGCGATTTCACATAAATCAGATTATTCTGATTGTTAAACTTTTCTCCCTTTTACACTTATGATCACTTGTTAAACTTGGGAACCTATTTGAGTTTGAGTTCCCAGTAGGAGGATAGGTTTGTGATTAAATCCTTCATTGTCTATCTAGGTAAAGTCAGCTTCTTCATGTTTTTCCAAAGTCTTAAACCTTTAGGATAAGTGATCCTATTGTAGACATACCTAACGATCGTCATTCTTGCTCTGGGGCAACTTTGAAAGTCATCTTTCAAGTGTCCATCTCTTCCACAATGTGTGAATAATGATTTATATGCTTTGTTTTTGACAGTTTGAACAACCATGCCTTGTGCCCAGATGATTGAGTTTTGGGCTGATACCCAAGGCTCTTACCATTATTGATTCCATAACAAGTGATAATGCTTAACTTACACATTAATTTAAGTGCAAGGTGGTCACCGTCAATATATTTACCCAACTTAAGTTGGGGTCAAATCAAAATGGAAAAATATGAGTGGTAATCAAGTTAATTAAAATAATAGATACAATTTAAATTCAAACCAATGGTATAAAAAGATAAAAATGGGGGAACAAATGTCTACACTAATGTTTCTCTTTGGGGTTTTCTAGAATAAATTGGGGGCTATAAATAATTAGAGTTTTAAAATTTATGAATGGATCTTGGGATTATGCATTACTAATTGATGGACATGCGGATACTAATCGCTAACTTCATCATGAGTAGATCAAGTGAGGGTATGTTTGGTTAAAGTTTTTGATGCTAGTCCTTGAACAAAACTCAAAACTTTCACCCGTTGATTTTCTTGAATACCTAACGGGTGTGTTCAATAATTTGTAACCCAACCTCAATACAAACATCACTATTTCTAAGATAATACCCATTGTATAGTTAAATTCACAATCACCCTTATGTATAAGATAGTTAAAATTTAGCAAACTACACACGAAATTGTTTATCATTTCTTTTGCCTCCATATCCCTTTTTCAAGGATGATGTGGGTTGCTAAAGTTCACCCAAAACCCTTATTTTGAATATGGCCTTGAGCCTTCTAGAGTATGGAGCTTTTACTCATCAAAACCATGTAGGTATTTGGGGCTTTCACCTACAAAACACAACCAAGTTAGCATAACAATGATAAAACCCATAAACATGATACCAAATAGAAGCTAACAATAACAAATAGCACACACTATTAAACCTATTTACACATAACCCCAAGAGGGAGATCTAGCTTCACATATGATAAATAAACATAGATATACCTAAAATCTCCATTGAAAGGACTTGTTGAAGATTAAGTGAATGTTAATTAAAACTTGGCACTACCATAAATCAACAATCAAAGTGAGCTAATCCTCCACTTAGAAAGTCTCCAATGTATTCTTCAGCTCCTATCTCGTTCTCTGCTACTAATTTCCTTCACTTTTTTGTTTATCCCAAATTGCCAATTTTACATGTTCCCTTTTCAAATTCAACCAAAATTTCTCTTAGCACCAATATTTCATGGATTGTGCATGCATAAACATAAATGAAATTTACTCTATCATGAGTAAATAAAAATGATATGGGCCACCTTTTGTGGTGTGATGGATTGCCTCCCATCTGGCGCTTAGTTTAACATCGTGGCACATCGCATTCACCACTTCTTTTCATATTTCCACTTAGAATATTTGAATCTCCATCCCAAGTTTTGTTCAATTTGCAATAAGCGATAGAGGGACAAAAGATTTAAATCTTCCAAGATGAAACTTGGAAGATGTAAGGACATGGTGAGCAAGTTTCAATCATTCCATTTTGAAGACTTTAACCTTTTACCCAATTTGATATCAAAATTCTGAGTTAGTTCTTTGGTCAAAGGTAAACACATCAATAGGCCAATTGTTTTGTATCAGGAATGACATTCCTTGTTCTTTGATTGATGTGTTTCTATATGATCCTTTGGAATATCAAATTACAAAATATAGGGATGGTCCTTATTCTCCCCAAAATCCATCATTTACCTAGGTAGATAGATTCTCATCACATCCTCCAAAAACAATGTTGAGAAGTGGTTTTAAAGAGGTCCAACCTATAATTTTTGAATAGCCTCATCTAAAGTATCTTTCCTCGAAATAATCTAGAGTCATCATAACAGATTTGCTTTGATTCTTCTTTTGACTCTAGTATCATTTCCTTTAATCGAGCTTCTTCTTCCTCATATGTCTCAGTATATTAGGAAGTTACTTAGGATTATTCGCTACCAAGCTCATCATCATACCTTGGTTTCTCTTTTTGATGAACCTTCTCTTAGTGAATGTGAAAAGTAGTGATGGTTTTAATCTTTTCTTCTTTGCTCATTTCCTCTATTTTGACACTTGTCCTTCTTAATTCCTCTTGATGCATATCTTCTAGATTCTCCCCCATTGTATCCAATTGATCCAAAATAGCTAGTATCCTTGGGTCAACACTATTAGACTCGATATGTTGCTCTTTAGTCTTTTCATTATAAGATCATTCAAGATCATATAAAGAACTACCAACCCGGTTAACTTAATAGGGGGAGGTGGCATTTGGACAATAATCCCAATGTTAATCTCGATTACCACATGACGTACAACCATACTCCTCATATAATCTAGATGGTGATTCCATATCTTTCCGAGGAGCATGGTTACAATCTCTCCTGAAGTGTGGTCTATCACAATATAGATATAGGTCGTTCTAGTTACCAAAACGTAAAAATAAAATAAAATCTACCTAAAAAAATCACAAAAAAATATATAAAATCTTGAATTCAAGTAAGTAAGCTAAAATTCCAAACAAACTTAATACGCAAAATTATTCCCCGACAACAACGCCATTTTTGAAAAAGCTCAACTTATATGTCAATTTCAGTGTATGACGGTCCTTGTCAATATATTTACCCACATTGTAGTCGGGATTGATTCCACGAGGAACAATGTGAGTGGAAATTAAGTTAATTCAAAATAATAGATACAAGTTAAATTCAAACCAATGGTAAAAATATAAAAATGAGGGAAACAAATGTCTACACTTATTTTTCTTTTTGTTTTTTTTTTCTAGCATAAATTTGGGGATATGAATAATTAGAGTTTGAACAATTATGCACGGATCATGGGATTATGCATTACTAATGGAGTGATATGTGGATCTTAATATCTAAATTCATTATTAGTAGATCAGGTGTGGGTAGGTTTGGTCATACATTTTGATGCTAGTCTTTCAACAAAACACCAAACTTAAACCCATTGATTCTTTTGAATACATGATGGGTGTGTTCAACAATTGGTAAAAACAACCTCAATCTAGGCATCCCTATTTCGAGGATGATACCCATGGTATAGTTAACTTCACAATCACCCTTATGTGTAAGATAGTGAAAATTTAGCAAACTACATGCATAATTGTCTATCATTGCTTTGTCCTCCATATCCCTCTTTTAAGGATGATTTGGGTTCCTAAACTTCACCCAAAACCCTTCTTTTAAAAATGGCCTTAATCTTTCTAGAGTATGGATCTTTCACTAATCAAACCTACGTGGGAATTTGGGGCTTTCACCCATAAATCCCTACCAACTTAGCAAAGCAATGATAAAACCCATCAACATAAACTACAAAATAGAAGCTAACAATAACAAACCATACACACTATTAACCCCTATTCACACATAGCTCCAGGTGGGAGATCTAGCTACACATAAGATAAATAAGCATAGATATACTCAAAATATCATTTGAAATGACTTATTGAAGATTAAGTGAATGTTGCTTCAAACTTAGCACTCCTACAAATCAATAATGGAAGTGAACTAATCCTCCACTTCGAAAGTCTCCAATGTATTCTTCACCTCAAATTTATACAATATTTTCTTCTCTAGGTATGGAGGCTATGAATTCTAGAGCTAAACCTAAAATTGGGAAATATGGAATATGATCCATAATTCTAGGGTTTGTTTTTTTTCGTCAAAATTGGGATCAGCCATGTGCATTTCTATTTTTGCCCTGGGCTGCTTTCTTCCTCTAAGCCACGATTGCGTCTACACGACCGCGATTATATTTCGTGACTATATTTGATTGACTTATGCTTGACTGCTGCATTCACAGTCACCAGACCGTGACTGCGGTAACTGAGGCTTGCTCCAGTTCTAAGTCTTCAATTGTACTTTATTACTCCCTTTTGACCATTTTAAGCTCCAATCCACTTCTTTCTATCTTTTTTAACTCTATGCTTGCAAAGAGTGAATATTAGAGCATTTACTCACAAATATGTGACATTTATTCAATAAAAACAAGGTAATGTACATGAATGTTGAGTACGAATGAGTGGTAAAATTATCATTCATCAATAAGTCAGATTAGAAAGGATTTGTGAAGGTAAAGTCCACTAAAGGGATTTTTTGAGTTCTTCACTCAAATGATCTAGGTTCCTCTCCAACTCCTAATTCTTCTAGTGTAAACATAAGATGCTTTTTGAAATCCTCTAATTTTTATTCAAGCTCAACCTAATACTTTAATGCTTCTTTCTTTCCAGTAATTTCAGAAAAATCTACTTTCTCCAGTTGACCTACCAAGCTCATATTTTCAAAATTGATCTTAGTAACCTATTGCTCAATTTCAAAAATTTGTACAATCAAAGCTATCAATTTAGTCTCCTGATCTTCTATCTTTCCTTCTAGAGCATTATTTTACACTTCATCACAGGCACTATTATTTTTCTCTAGTTTATTAACTAAGCTTAAATTATTTTATTTTAGGTTTGCAACTAGTTACTTAGTTTTAGATATCAGGAGGAGTAGAGCAATGAACTCAAGATCTTGAATTCTACCTTTTCATCCAGAGCATTTTTTCATGATTCATATTACACGTGGAATCAATCATCACATTGGAAAGCTTTTTTGTTTTCCAAGAAGAGTAATTCTCTAATTTTTATTTAATGTTTGATAGTGTTACCTCATTTTATTCTTTATCCTTAGTGTTTTTCATTAAAGCAAATGTAGTATCAAAGGTCTCTTTAATATCCTCCACTTCTAGCATGGAAAGATCTTCCTACGTCCCATCGTCCTCAGATTCACTAGAGGAATCTCCCCACATTTCTAGAGCCTGCCTTACTACATAATTAGCTACAACCCTTTTGCTTAGTTTTTCAAGGTCCTAGTCCATGTTATTTTCTTTGTCACCACCTGTCTTGAGATATTCTTGATAGTCTAGTATATGCATTCGACAATACTTAATGAAATGCTCTAGACTTCCAATTTGTGACAAACTTCCATAGTGCCTCCATTTTTACAGCTTCTTCCACTTATGTTAAACTAGACACTTCTTCTCATAGCTTTAATAATTCTTTTTGAAAAGTAGATAAAATTAGCTTCTTCTTCATTTGAACATGACCTTGAAGTTTTTAATACCAAGAACTTTTCCCTTTTTACTTCTTTCTTTCTTTTTTTTGTTGTTTTATAAGTTCATTGGTTTTTAGATTCCCAATAAGTTCATATATTGTGAGGTTTTTAGGTTTCTTTTCTTATTTATTGCTTCAACTTTTCTTTCCCATGACTTTGTAAGAATAGCAAGAATCTTCCTCACCTGCTTATACAATGGAATCACTTTTCCTAAGTAGTGTAGCTCATTTGTGATGGAAGTGAATCTTGTATGCATTTCTTGTATTACCTCTCCTTATTCCATATTGAACGTTCCGTACTGTGTTGTAAGAATGTTAAATTTAGAATATTAAATATATTTAGTTCCCTCATGATCAGTTTACAAGTAGTCTAAGATTTCTGTAGTATTTTCGCACTGAGAAATCCTATTGTATTCATTTTGACCATTACCACACACTACTAGTTTCTTTAACTTGTAGTTCTTCTCAATTTTTATCCTGTCTTCATTAGTGAAATCCCTTCTACTTTTGATAACTATTCTATACTATCTCCTTCTTAGATTTCTCTTACAAGTACATGAGAACCATTAAGAATTATATCCATCAGCTTACTATCCTCAGCCAGAATAACATCAAATATCATTATTTTCCATAACCCATAGTACTGTCCTTTAAATCTAGGTGGTCTAGTGGTGATTGTCATTCTTCCAGGTTAAGTGGAGTAACCATTCTAACAAAGACACTCTAGGTGTGAACTTTTTATAGTTTTCTAGGTCTAATATCATTTGCTGAAACTTTGGGGGTTGCAACACATAATGAGGGACGAGATCCCTAAAATCCTATCACATGCAAATCATAGTAAAAAAGTTAGGTATCAAAAGATAGTGCAAGAAGATTTAAAACACAAGATTTTAACATGGAAACCCCCTTTCTTAAGGATAGGAAAAACCACAACTTGCCTACACAAGCACCAACGAAATCCTCTATAATCAACCTCTTGAATACGGACTCGATCTTTGCCTAATCTAGGCTCTTTTCATTTGTAAAATTCTACTACAAGCTCATCTTGAAAACTCTACCAATGACTCTCTACACTATTTAGCTCTAATAACTATCAAACTTACGCAACTCTACCTAAGAAGTCTGTAATCAAAGAGAAAAGTTCATTACTCGTATGTCATATGTAAGTAATTTAAAAATCAAGCCTCACTCTAGAACATTATCTATTTAAACACACACATAAAACTAAGAACTTGAGCAGTATTGAAATTGAGTTTTTGCTGCCTCTTTTCACTCTTTAGATTTGTGCAAAAACCATTTGATGAAGAAGCATCTCTTTCCTTTTATAGATCTGAGATGATTAGGGATAAAATTTGATTTGACCAAGTATCCTCAGTTGTACCAACTACACCTGCAAAGTTTGTTACATAAAAGGACAAAACTATGCAAACACGTGTGCCAGCTGTTCTGCGTCCATAAAAATGTAAGAACCTAGTCCCGTATAGTCATTTTCTCATCATCAAAAATACATACAAGAATTATCAATGGTGTCTGTTACATACATAACTCTCGTATCATCCAATTTTTGCATTGATTGACATACTCTGAAGATTATATGTTCCTATTTGATTGTGAACCTTATCTATCCTATTTCTAATCAACAAATGCCCTACTCATAGCTAAGAAGGGTCTACCCAAGATGATAAGGACTTGGAAGTCCACTAAACAATAATTTATTATAAAATCGATTGGGAAGATGAAAGATACCACTTTTACGATACCACTTTTACCAACACATCACATAAAATACCAATCATCTTTTTCACTGTTCGATCAACTATCAATAATCTCATCGATGTTGATTTGGGTACTTTGAACCCCAACTAATTAAACATAACCAGTGGCGTGAGAATATTGTTTCTCCCAGAACTCATAAATCTAGAGCGAATTTGAAAGACCCAATAGTGCATGGAATGGTTAAGGCTTTGTGGTCTTCCTTCTTCTCTACTAATTATCTAAAGGTAAAAACACTACAATGATGAACATTGTCCGCAGGTTTATAGATCACAGTCCCTTTTCAAGTTACCAGATCCTTTATAAATTTTACAAGGCCTGTTATTTCTTCCTATGACTCAACCAATGTAATGTTTACAGATAACACATTCAACATAACTAGAAACTTCTTATATTTTTGCTCCTCCTACTTCTGTTCCAATCTTTGAGGATATGTTGGTCGAGGTCTTGGAATGGTTTTAATAAAATTCTGCTTAACCTTAACCTTTCCATTGACATCCATATTATTATCCTCAACATTAGGTGATTTCTCTACTTCTACATCATGTTCTCCCTCAATAGAAATAGGATTAACATCATTCTTTGGCTAATTTAAAAGGGACACAGGCTAATCCATGGTGGTTTTGGCACCCTGAATAGTCATTGATTGGCAGTGCTATCATTTATCATGTTCTGCACTGTATTACTAGGAAGATTTCTAGGTTACCTTTCATTCAACATGGAAGACATCTGACTGAACTGCTACTCTGGTTTTTTTAATCATAGTAGCATGCAACTCAACTTTCTGATTCAACCCTGATAGATCTGCCTTAATCTTCTTAAGATAACTCTCTTGACTTTCTAGGCCTTTTACTAATTTCAACAACATTGCTTCCATTCTAGGATTGGTATCTCAGCTACCTAGTCGAATATATCTGTCACTCTTCTCTATGTAGTCATCCTTAGCCCTCCAATCACCTTCTCTCGATGTTTGTCTTGGAAACCCACCAATTTGCAATCCAAATACTTTTCTTCCTCATCTATATTGAACTTACATATTCTAGAAGTAGATCCTTGTGCCTCCACTGTATTTACCTTTTCAGCTATCATTGCTGTAAATTGTTTTAAAAGTAGCCCAATATCATTTTTGAGCTATCAAACTTCTTGTGATACTGTAACATTATTAACTCTGTAGTTACTTGCAACCCCAATAACATATGTACCAGTTCCTCTATCAGCCTCCTGAGAATGCCATCATCGATTAGTGATAGAAATCTCATCTAACATCTTTTGTACCATCTACCAACATAGACACATAATTGTACCTCCATATATTGTTTTTTCCATTGAACTAAAGTTGACATTCAAAGATCTATAGCTTACGTCAACTTGGTTGGATCTTAGAATCCTGTGATGGGGTACCATGCTCAACTTTTTTTTGAATTAAAACCATGCATCACACATAGATTATGTAGGTAACTACCTAAAATTATAGATCTCATCTTTAATATGTAGTATACTATTAGGAGGGGAAAATTGACTGTTTGTACATCTCATGCCATGTCGTGATTAAGTCTCTAGAAAATTCACCCAGCCATAATGATATTTAGCCAGTTAGTAAAAAGAGAACAATCATAATCTCAAAGATACCAAATCCACCCACTGGAATGGTATATAAAGTAAATATCCCAGAGAAACTAGCTAAGTGCATGTTAGCATCATTTGTTGCAGCCCGTAAGGAAACACCCTTAAGATTTAGGAACTGAATCATTTTGCAAGTAATAGCAAACTTCATATTTCATGGTAATATAGGTGGAAAAATCGCTCTAGTCTCAGTAGGCTTTACATACCCTATGTTTTTATCCTCATCATATGATGGTAAAAACTAAAATATAAGTATAACTCGAGATCTTCCACCCTTCTCTCTCTCCTAACCAGCTTCAATGGCTGCATATGGATAAACTATTAGTTTTGCCTTATCTAGTTGTGCTTACTAAGCTAAACTAGCTTTATCAACCACTCTTCTCTCTTCAGATACCTCTACTAAAAATATATCTATCTATCTAATTGCAATATTTTATAGATAAATAAGTGGGGGAGGAGGTACAATCTGAGGGTCTCAATCCCCAGCAGGAACACTATCATGAACTTGCTTTGACATCATTTATAGTGTCTATGAAATTCTTTTGAGCTCTAGATATAATAGGAGTAAGGTATTCAATCTACTCCTAGTATTTTTCATACACCAAAAAAGAATAGAAAATAAAACCTGCAAGCTTTACCAACTTTAATCAACATTGCACACCAAAACTCCCTAGCAATGATGAACAAATTTGATGTTGATCAAAACTAACCTCCAAATAAGTATATTACGATCGATGCCAAAACAGTAACTCAAATAGGTTGGGGTCGAAACCATAGTGAACAACATTGAACAGTATCTTAAACTAGACAAAATCCATGATCAATGTAGAAAAGTAAACAGAGGAAGTTTGAAGAAAAAAGTAACAAGTAACAGAACTTGAATGCATAAGTGTTAAAAGAATAGAATACGAAACAAGGATTGTGTTTCCCTGGATACACAACCATGTAAGAATCTCATAATTAATACACCTACCCTCCCACTTTGTATACAAATTTGACAAGCTATTTACTATCAATCATTTTGTGAAGGCATTGATGTATTTTACCCTCTACCTTGTGTGTGTCAAGTGTTACCTTGCTGTGTCTTGTCTTTAACCTCAGTACAACTCTTAACTATTGAGTCTTGAGTTTATTCAATACGTATTGGTAGCCTTGAATTATTTTTGTAATCTCTTTTTATCAATTTTCTTTTAGGCTCTGAATCTAATAGGAGCAAGAAGATTGCAATACATGCAATAAAAGTCGAATAGATGAATCTCCTACTTCCCTTATGTAGCTGATCTGCTAGGGTTCCCACAACCCTTTTCAAACAAATTAGCTGCTTATGTTCATAAAATAATCCATGATAATCAATAAATAACGCATTTAATTAATCACATAATAATGAAAGATAGAAAATCCAATGTCTCCAATTGAATAAAACCCAAAATATCAAGAAAAGAATCTTTGTGATCAAAGTATACTAAAAGTATCAAGATTAATGTAAAATTGCATAACCTAATAAAAGAATAACCCCAATATATTTATAGTATATCAAATCAATAAATAAATCCTACTAAAAATCGAATAGGAAAAGTAAGTCTACACTAGTTACGACTTGTGTGGTCTAATCATAAAGTCTCCTTATGAGTTATATAATGCTAATCATAGGCATTCTAGAGATTATCTTCAAGGATTCAAGCTTCTATTGTCCTTATGATTCATCAAAATTAGTCATAGTAAGTCCTTATTACTCGTGGTCTTCACTCATCATCGCTTGAGCCTTAGTCTTTCAGGGATTTAAAAACTGGTCTATTTTACGACTTGTCAATATGAATTGTAAGTTGATCTTATGACTCATCTCCTTCTATGGCCTCACCTCTAAATGTTAGCCTTACATTATTCTCTCTTGACAAATACTCCTCATGACTCGTAGTAACTCATTATGAGTTTTGGTGATTCTTTACTTAGCTTCTTCATCTTGACTTTTGCTATAGTCTCAGTTATCAGTAAGACTACGAGTCATGTAATTAATTAATGAATTTTAGGAAAACTCGTAAGCTAACAACTTGATGACTTTATTCGAAGACATTTTCTTTCTAAATTTCCTACACTCAAGCAACCAATATATCATATCCCCAAAAATAGCCTAAGTCAAAGCATAAATTCTTTGTTTTAAGCATTGACTATGCCATATTTCATAAGTACATCAAGGACCTACATGGGATTTTGGTGTGTTTTTTGGAATTGAAGCACAATAGTGCATTATGGGTATCATTATTCTAATATTGATGAGTAGAATATGATTTTGATAGCTTGGTATCCTGCAAAATTTCTTAGCAGGGAAAAGCAGTGATTTAGAAGTTCTTTTAATATTTCTTTGGTGTTTAAGTAGGCTAGGTTTTACTGCTTAATAGATTGAGCTAATTCATACTATGTTTATGATACTACGTTATATTTGGGGTAGGTTTTAGGTGTTGGTGTGATAAAGTGAAATTCTTGGGATTAGTTAGATCATTTAGCCTACAATGGGCATTAAGTTAGACATCAATATACTAGTTTATAATGTCTAAGGTGAACTTGTCCTTGTAGGCTTATGCTTAGGTCAAAAATGTTTTAGTTGCTAAACTAATGAGAAGATTTCGTTGGTCACTTGAGTTTAGGATGAAACTTACCCAAGTAGCCTTAACTTATATGAAATTGACTTTATTTCTCAATATCAGGATGAATTGCTATCTTATGACAAGTTATGGCTTGTTAAACAACAAATAGTGTATTTAGATACCTTATCCTAGTTAGGGGTAGATATTGCTTGATAAATAATTTTAGGGATTTAGAAGTGTGTTCTTCAACCCACCTAAGTCCATGACAGCTGATAGTAATTGAAGAACCTTGTCTATGTTTGTGTACATCTAGGAAGTTTGTTATATCAATGATGTTTAGATACCTTGGTACTTGTTGGTTATGATGGATGACATTGATTGTAATGCTTAACAATTATGCTATAAATAAATGATTGACCAAGCTAATGATAAGTTATCTATTATGCCAATGATAAGCTATTAATTAAACTATAGAGAAGTTAGTATCAATGGCTTTATAATACATATTGATTAAGTTAACTATCATTTCTATTGACTATATTGGCAACTTTGCTAATGAATATGCTAAATATTGTTCTTATTTACTATATTGACAATAATGTTATTGACTATGCTAGAGCTCACACTTTCGATTATGATGATTGATCACGTAAATATACCATGTTAATAGTTATGTTATTAAATACTCTAATGATTATGTTATTTTCCCTATTGATGATAATATTGATTATTTATACCTAATAAAATTTCGGAAGATGTCTATGATATTGATGATATTAATGATGACATTTATTATGATATATATATGCCCCGCAAGGCCAAAGGATGATCATGATGATATATACCCAACAAGGATAGAGGATAATTAAAAGGATATATATGTATATATGCCCTGCAAGACCGAAAGATGATTATGATGATTACATATACTAGGTAAGGCCGGAGGAAATTTACGATGAGATATACCTAAGAAGGTTTGAAGATGATTATGATGAAATATACATTTCCGACAATATCGAAAGATGATTATGACAATATTTATGAGGATATTGTTGAATATCCATGCTAATTTGCATCCGACTATATGTATTATACTATGATAATATACTTATTATGATATGATGACATTGGGGTGTGAGATTGACAATCTAGCTAATTTGAAAACAGAAAATAGTTATAATGTAGTATGATATGAATATACCCTAGTGATAAAATTATTAGTTGATAAATATTGGTTAGTTGAAAAATATTGGCTAGTTGACAAATGTTTGTTAGTTGGTAAATAATGACTAGTTGATAAGTAACGATTAGCCACTATATGAAAATTGTTTATTAAATGATGTTTAGATGATAAAGGATGGTTTATTGATACATGAGTATTAGTGGTTACATAATGGTTAGTTTATACGTATTGATTAATTAAAAAATGTTGAATATGGACAATCGATAATTATAGTATGACATGATTGGGTGGAATTTTACTTGTATTACGAGAGTTGATAAATGATGATGGTGGGTTATTCTATCTTATTGTATCTTCCAGGCTTAGGGGGGCTTATGATGGGTTATTTACTTTTTTTAACTAATTAGGGTATGAGAGCAAATTTTGTTGTTATGATTGTATATGTTAATGCTTTATGTTATGCTATGATGATATTTCGGTTATTTATTTATTCATTTATAGAGATGTTGGAGATATTTCAAATTCATTTCTTAATTTTTACTTATTTATATAATCTTCCATTGTATTATTCTTATATCATAATTTATCTTAGTCTACTGATGATGCTTACTGAGTACTCATGATTTGGGTACTCATACTACACTTTTGAACCTCTTTCGTATAGATCTATGTACTAGTTACTGCTATTGATCGACATTTATGTTGTATATATATTTACTGATAGGGTGAGCTCATAGAGTTAGAGTCACCTATTTTCTTCTATCTTTCTATGTTTAGTCTTTTATTTTGAGACAAATGTTATTGACTATTCTTGAGACTTGGGTTGTGTTATTATTACTAGATGCTCTTGTGTTAGCTCTACCAAGTCGTGGGATGGTATCTATGTTGACTATCTTTATCTATTTCAAATATCTCATTATTTGTATGTGTGTTGTTAATTTTCACCTATGTTGGTCATTTTCCACAAAGTTAACCCATTGTGTTTGACTTGTGGTTACTATTTGGTTTACCTACTGGTGGGATACATTCGGTGTCGTTATGACTCATAAATTGGGCTATGACATATTGGTATCAGAGCATAAGTTAAATCAATATTGTTGGTACAAGAGCAAATATCTAGTAGAGTTTTATGGATAAGAATGATGCCATCCTCTTTCTATCTTTGGGAGGATACATGGCATTCTTAGGAGTTCTTTACTTCTTTCACTTATTTCATTCTAGGAGTCTGATTTGGTTTATAGAACATTCCTTTGACCTTATTCTTTCATAGATGGTTAGGACAGGTGCTACTACTATACTGGATGAGGTCTTGAGACTAAGACTAAGGACTTTCTCCTATTCATTGATAACCAAGAGGTTATGGATAGCAATGAGATCTATTCTTAGCTAGGGAATAGGATTTGGGTCCTCTACCAGACCCTATTCCTGCTCTTGACCTAGATTCTTCTGCCTCAGTCAGTGATGGGCTAGGCACAAGTCCAGGATCCACTAAGGTTCATTTCCTCTTCAGTGCTTAGAGATGCCTTAGTTTAGAATTTGGGGTTAGTTAGTGGTGCACTATTTTATGGTGCACTATCTAAAGATCAGAGTGGCATGGAGGTGGGGCACAACCTGTAGCTATGGCTCCCACAGTTGAGGTTCCTCTTATGCTAAAAATTTCTCAGTTTGTAGTTTCTCACCCAGTGGTTTACCAATAATACTATATTTGTCGAGATGCAGATGATGTTATGTAGATTATTCAAATTGGCTCTGCCTAGCTTTTTTAGTGCTTTAGGACAAGATGCATATGAGTTTCTAATTTCTTGTGAGGATAGGCTTCATAATTTATGCCTAGTTGAGACTCATGGTGTGGATTACACCATATTTTAGTTTGACTTGGTTGCTCTATATTGGTGGTGAGGTTATATTGATTCTAAACCATTCAGATCTTCTTCTTTGATATAGACTTAATTTTCTGAGATAAGATTAAAAAAGTATATGCCTCACAGACTTAAATATAGTTTAAGAGATTAGTGCCATAATTTGGAGCAGGGCTTCATAACTATTGCAGAGAATGAGCCTCATTTCAAGAAGTTGGCTAGGCATGTAACTTCTCTACTGGTTATTGAGTTCAAAACAGTTTATTTATTTATCAAAATTTTGAGGCTTTCTCAACGTATATAGACTAAAATTTTGGCTAGTGTGGGTAGTTTATTTGCAGATGTTCCTGATTATGTTCAGCTTATAGAGGAGATGCAACATGAGGCTCGTGAAGCCAATGATAAGAGGCCTAGATATCAGGGAAGTTTCAATGAGATCCATAGTATTTCTCAATTTAGCGGTAGCCATTTTTATAGTAGATGACCTTCAAATCCATCCTATTAGCCTCAAAGTTAGCCTAGCCAACATTTCAAAGCGGTGCTTCATATTACTGATAGAGGTTAGTCTAGTGCTAGTGATCGACCTGGTCAGGGCAGTGGTCAGTCTTTGAAAGGTGCATCTTATGGTCATTCTACACATGGTGGTTATTTCAAGTCAGCTAGATCAATTAGTTCTTGTTTAACTTAGGTGACATGTCATAGTTGTGGAGCTCATGGTCACTATTCAAAATATTACCCTAGTCGTGGGGTGATTGTTGCTTCAGCCTAGAGTACTCCCCCTATTAAAGAAGTTCATCCCTTAGCTAGAGGTGGTTTTGAGGGTCGTATGGGGTAGTTTCCAAGGTACTTGAGGAGGTTCTTAGGAGTAGAGTACAAAAGCTTGGTCAGGAGCCCATTTAGGTGGCCGACATAGTCAGTTGTATGCAGTACCTACTAGACTTGAGGCTAAGTCCTTAGATTCCATTATTGTAGGTATAATTTTTGTGTTCCATCAATTTACCCTTACTTAATTTGATCCAGGATCTATATATTCTTATGTATCTACTTTTTATAATCCACAGTTATCATTATCTTGGGATTCATTGCCTATGCCCTTGCTTTTACTTACTCTCATTAGTGATTCTTTAGTAGTGGATTGGGTTTTCAAATCATGTGTTGTGAAGTTTATACTTATCTTTATGTTATTATTCTAGATATGGTAGATTTTCATATAACTTTGGTGATGGACGGGTTATCGCACTATCATGCGATCATGGATTGTTTTGCCAAGATTGTTACCTTAGCTAGGCCCAGTAAATCCCTAATTGTGTGAAAGAAAGAGGTTAGATGTGAGCCAACGTGGATTATTTCTTATATTAATTCTAGATGGCTTATTTCGAGGGGTTGCGAGTGTTATCTCACTTATATTTGTGATACTAGTGTCGAGAGTCCATTACATGACTCTTTTCTAAAGATTGTGAGTTTTATAATGTGTTTTCTATCTACCTACTTGGTATTCCTCTTGCTCATACATTTGCGTTTGCTATTGATCTTAAGCCTAGCACCTGACCTGTTTTTATGGTACTTTTTCTCCTGCAAAACATAAGGAGCTAAATTCTCAACTTTAAGATCTTATTAGTAAGGGTTTTATTAGATCGGGTGCATCTCCATGGAGAGATCCTGTGTTGTTTGTAAAGATGTAAAATGGCTTCATGTGTATGTATATTGATTATAGGCAGCCTAATATACTATGGTAAAGAACTGTTATACTATACTTCACATTGATAATCTGTTTGACAAGCTTCAGGAGAGGTAGTGTTATCTAGTATTATCTTGAGATATAGTAACCATCAATTAAGGATTTGTGTTGAGGATATCCCGAAATTAGCCTTTAGGACATGTTATGGTCATTATGAGTTCCTGGTAATGTCTTTTGGGTTGGATAATGCTCCACACGCATTAATAGATTTGATGAACCAAGTGCTCAGACCTTATTTGCATTTCTTTGTTACTGTCTTCATCAAAGACATCATTATGTAATTGAGGAGAAGGGAGGAGAATGCATAGCATTTGATGTTTGTGTTCCAAACTTGAGAAATCATATGTTCTTCCCCATGCTCCATATTTGGCTTGAGTGAGTGACATTCCATAGAAATATGGTCTCTAAGGATAGTATTATGGTAGACCTATCTAAGATTAAGGGGATTCGTGATTGGGCTAAACCTACATCTCCAATTGAGGTTTGTAGCTTTATAGGTTTGGCTGGTTATTATAGATGTTTTGTTGAGGGTTTTATTACTATTTCAGTACTTATAACCTGATTGACTAAGAAGGAGATTTATTTTTGATTGTGCAAAGAGTGTGAGTTAAGCACTGGAAACCTCAAAGATTTCCTTCAACTCATATTCTAGCTGTACTTGATGAGCGTGAGGGATTCACCGTGTATTGTGGTGATTTTGGTGTTTGTCTAGGTTGTGTATTAATGCACTAGGGTTGTGTTATTGTATATTCGTTGAGAAATCTTAAGGTTTATGAGTTTAAATAATACACTTATGATTTGGAGTTGGCAGTGTTAGATTTCACACTTAACATTTGAAGGAATTATATCTATGTTGTGCATTATGAGATTCTTACCAATCATCACAGCCTTTAGCATATTATTACCCAAAAAGTGCTTCATTCTAGGCACCGTAGACGAATGGGATTTCTTAAGGATTATGATATCTCTATCTTGCATCATCCGATTGAGGCAAATTTGGCAGCAGATGCCTTGAGTCTGAAGGCAGTGAGTATGGGTAGCTTTGTTTTTATGTCAGTTTCTCAAAGGCGATTGGCATGGGACATTTAGACCTTAGCCAACTTGACGGTTCACCTTTATATTTCAGAACCTAGGAGGACCAAATTCGAGATTGTTTGTTATAGGTAGTGAGTATGAGATTTGATGGTCGTATATGTGTTCTGAGGATTGATGAATTGATTCATTTGATTTTTCATGAGGCTCACATCTCTTGATATTCTATGCATCAGAGCATATCAAATATGTATAGAGATTTAAGAGAGCATTATCGGTAGAGTTAAATGAAGAAAGATGTGTCAAATTCTGTGGCTTTTTTCCTATATTGTCAGCTGGTACATCCAGGTGGATTGATTAAGGACCTATTCCCAAGTGGAAATGGGAGAGGATTAGCTGGATTTTGTTAGTGGCTTGCCTCGTACTTCCCGTGGTTTGAATGGCATTTTAGTCATTTTAAATCGGTTGACCAAGTCAACACTTTTCTATCATATTCAGATATCTTTCTGCGTTTAGAGGTTACCTCGAGTACATCCTATTCATTAAATTTTGCAGACAAAAGTTTCTGTAGTAGTGGATATTTGTAATGCCCCAGAAGTATCCCCTGGACGTCACACGACATTCAAGACTATGAATAGTCCCAAGCTAACCCAATCAGCCTACTTACCTTGAAACTCGTAAGAAAAGTGAACTAGCATTAATAGAACTTACAGGTAAACAAAGACATATCCATATAAAAGTCTTTAACTTGGGAATCTTTAAACAACTCTGAACTTAAAACTTAAATAGTCTGACAAGCCTCTATTACTAACTAAAGGGCCACTGGGACAGACCCTATATGACTCGAACATAAACAAAATTCATACAACTAAAATATTTCCTTCCACAAACAAAAATCAGATAAACTGGATCCTTGAACTATGAGGATTCACCCAAAAATTATAATGTAGGTGTTGATGCCTGTGGTCAATCGTTCTACTGGAAACGAGCACCAAACCTACATTTAAGACAATGTAGCACATAGACATATATATGGGTCAGTACCTTTTGAATGTACCGAGAATGTAGGAGTGAATGAATAAGTAAAACAATAGTTGAGTATACACATAAACCTTCAATTGATGCATGCTAAGTGGAAATGACTCACTTAATCTTGAATAAAACAAAGACTGCAAAATTGTAAAAACAAGTAATGAAGCATAAGGATAAACTTTATGAGCCATTACACTTAGTGCAAAATCTTTACTTTTATTCATTTCTTATGGGAATTTCTTCTAACCAACATAAACCATGTGAGCTACCATAGAGTCCAAAGTATTACCTATGTTGGGGAGAGATTTTCTATCCTTGCCAGCAGAATAAGACATTAGTCTTACTGATCACTTTACTTCATCCATATTGGGAAAAAGCCTAACCTACGGAGGGTCGTAGTTTCTAGGAATTTAGCATAAGGGTTTATAGAATGAAAAATAGTTAATCTTCTCTTTGGTTTAAATCATGATCAAGATGAACAAATATGGATTTCGTATCTTATCTTAAGATAGAAAGATAAATCTTTGCTTTGAATAATAGTATAAACTTATCAATGGTGCTTAAGAGCATAATCTTCTTGTAAACTCATTACTTGATCTCAAGACTCATACTATATGTACTTAAATTCTTAGAAATTCAGTACAAAACTTCATGCTAAATAATCATCTTGAAATACTTCAACTATTTTGGGCAAGATAATAAAATTTAAATCACAATATGAATCTTATAAATCTAGGGATGAATATATGAAAATCATGATACAGTTAAAGCCTTTAATAGCATAGTAACATCATTGTTCAAGAATATGGCTATTTGCCTATGGCCCCTAATTCAAAATAAGGAAATTCAATCTTACAAACCATGTATTTTGGGCACAAGGATGAAAGGTTAACATTATTCAAAGACTCTACATACCTGAAGTTTCTTGACTTGTGGAGAAAGCTTGGATCTTGGGAATTAAAGGATGAACTTGTGAGAGAAGCCCTAATCTATATGTTCTCTAAGATGAAAGGATGTAAGTGTTGTTATTTGATTTGAGAGAGTAGGAAAATAATGCCTTTTGGAGGGATATAGGTCGTAGATAGGAAGTTATAAGAGAGGAAAAAACAAAAAGTCCATAGCTAAACTTTACAAAATATACTTTTCAGTCTTTACTGGTCTATATACAACTCATAAGGTAGAGTAAGTCATAGCTCCCCAACTCATAAGGCTAGCATACTCAAGAGAATACACACTGGTCAATACACTAGTTCCTCTAATGACTAATATTATCTATATTAAACTCCTAACCCTCTACTCGTACCTTGGGCAAGATATTGGGAAGACTAAAGTGATAAACTTATGACTTAACCTCATACCACTCGTACCCTACCTGAGGACTTCTAGGGGTTAAGTCGTATCCACAATAGAAATTTGACCCTACCATATTATCTTATATACGAGTACAATATACTACTCGTCTGGTGTAGGTACGACTTAAGAGAAAAGTTGTATGATTCATAAAAACTCCCAAACATGGGGTATTAAAATATTTTACTGACCCTTTGGGTAATTTTTCCATATTTACACTTACTTTCACTATTAGAGATTCTTTATAACTACCCAAAGTTATTTATGACTTGCTAGAACTGATAGTTTACTTACCAGGAAGTTTATTTATTTTTTTAGAGAAAATTTCATGATTTGAATCTTAACTGGTTCCAAATAGCCACCGGGAAAAGACATCATTTAAATGACATAAAATATAAATTTTGAAGGTTCCATTATCTCCCTATTATCGATTTTAGACTATGAGGACTCTTGGTTTTGGTCCTAAAGCACCAGATCGGATTTTGACCTATTGGTTTTGAAAAGTTAAGAAATTGGAAATTAGGTATTGGACTCATATTTCATTTGAAAAGTTTTATTATGCAATTAAGTTTGAAACATCGAATTTAGTGTGGTTACATAGTTCAATTAGATATATAGGATTTCAAATGAACCATGACGGCTTGGGAAAGACTTGGAAATTTCAAAAGTCTCAGCTGTATCTTATATTCTGGTGCATTATGATCGTGATGGCTCTGTACACAATTGCAAATCCTTGAGAAGTGTAGCAAATTCCACAATTATGAATACGACTCCTTAACTAGTCAGTCAAACCATAATCACAATAAGGGGATATCATGATAGCGACTTTTGGCCATATCACCATATATGACGATTGCAAACATTGGGTCGTGATATCATGAAAAAATAACCTGCTATGGGTATAAATCCTTATTTTAGTGCTTTTCCCTATTCCATCATCCAATTTCTTGAGATATAAAACCCTAAATGGTGAGATAGCTTAAAATTGAAGCATGTGGGTGATTGGAGAGCTTGGAAAACTCTTGTTTATGGAATTATCTTTCAATTTGTTGTAGGAATTAACCCTATTCATGGTAGAAATTTTCATTTCTTCTTCAAGAATCTCAAAGCCTTGGAGGCTTATTTTTAGCCCCAAATTAGCTCAAAATTCTCCTATTTTTAAGGGTTATGATTCCTTGAGCATGTGGAAATGCTGAGTTGGTTTTAAAAATGTGATTTTTCGTAAATGGGACCCACATGGGATTTTGATGTGATTTTTGGACCCAAGCATAATAGTGCAATATAGGTATCATTATTCTCATAGTGATGAGCGAAATCTGATTTTTATAGTATGGCATTTTGTGGAAGCTTCTCGTAAGGGAAAAAAATAATTTTGAAAATCTTTTAAGCTTTATTCGGTGTTGAGGTAGGCTAGGTTTTATCCTCTGTTAGATTGAGCTAATTCATAGTATGTTTATGTATTGTGTTAGATTTGAGATGGGTTTTAGGTATTGCTGTGATAAATTGAGATACTTGGGATTAGTTGGATCATTTAGGCTACATTAGATATTATGTTAGGGATGAATTGCATAGTTCATCATATCTTAGGTGAAGTTGGCCTTGTTGGCTTAGGATGGAAATACTTTAGTTGATAAACTAATGGGATGATTTTAATGGTCAATTGAGTTCAGGATGAAACTTACCCAAGTTTTCTTACCTTAGATGGAATTGTCATAGTTTCTCTATATTAAGAGGAATTGTTATCCTAGGACAAGTTATGGATTGTTTAACAACTAATAGTCTATTTAGATACCTTATCCTAGACCAGGGTAGATATTTCTTGATAAATAATTTTAGTGACATTGAAATAGGCTCTTCGACCCACCTTAGGCCACGACTGGTGGTAGTTATTCAAGACCCTTGGATATGCTTGTGTACATCTAGGAAGATGGTTATTTTTATGATGTTTAGACCCCTTGGTACTTGTTGGTTATGATGGATAAATTTAAAGTAATACTTAACTATTACACTATAAATGAATCATTGACCAAGCTAATGATAAGCTATCTATTATGCCATAGATAATAAAATATTAGCTTATTGAGAAGTTATGGCCTATGCCTTGATAATACATATTGATTATTTTAGCTATCATATGTATTGATTATACTGGCGACTATGCCATAGATTATGCTAATGATCGTGCTTATTTACTTTATTGGTAATCATGCCATTGATTTTACTAGAGCTTACCATTTCAATTATTGATCATGTTAATATACTATGTTAATAGATATGCTATTACAAACTCTAATGATTATGATATTGGCAAAATTGATGACAGTATTGATTATTTATATCCGGTAGAAATCTGAAGAATAGCTATGATATTGATGATTACATTTATGATGATATATTTATGCCCAGCAAAGGTCAGATAGTGATTATGATGATGTATACTTGGTAAGGTCGGAGGATAATTATGATGATATATATTCTTGGCAAGACCATAGGATGATTATGATGTTTACATATACTCGACAAGGGCAGAAGATGATTATGATGATATATACCTGACAAGGTAAAAGGTTGATTATGATGGTATATACTTGCGCGACAAGGTCGGAACATGATTATGATGATATTTATGAGGACATTATTGAATATCCATACCCGTTAGATTCTGGCTATAAATCATATACTTTGATGATATACTTATTATGATATCACTATAACATTTTTCTTCTAAGGCAACACTAAATTTGGACAACACTTGTAAGGTGTTGCCCAAAATGTTTTTAGACACACTTTTAAAATAAAGCCTTGATTTTTAAATTTAAGCTACGATAATTTTGTCAACACTCATAAAGCCTGTTCTTTAATACTATTTGCTACACTTTATAATTGTTGCCATGTCATTGTACAGTTGGCAATGCCTTTTACAAATCTTATTACACTTTTAAAATATGCTATTTCTATTATTTTAAAACAATAAATTTATAAGTGATGCCTTATAACTTTTCAAGAATTTACACCAAAATATGATTTTTTTAACTAATATTTTATCACTAAAATATTATATTCCCTCCAATATATTTTATTCCCCCTAATTCTAATAACCAAAAACCAAAATCATAAAACATAAAATTAAACTTAAATCTAAAAAATTAATTATCTCATCTCAAAAAACCCTCAACTCTTAGAAGCATTTACCTCAAAAATGGCATAAACACACACTATGATAATAAAGTAGATTTTCGAGTAATTTTGCCTAGGGTTTTAGGATAGTACTCACTATCACAATTTGAAGATATTGATCATTTGAGAATTAGGTATTGAACATCAGAGACTTGATTAATCATCTCTTTGAAAAGATTCAGAGTGCACAATTTGAAGTGAGGGTTTTAGGTTGCACAATTTGAATCGATTGCTCAGCTCCGATTGCACAATTCGAACTGAGGGTCTTACATCGCTTATTTAACTTTAATTGTTAATGCTCTATACTCATCTTTAATTGAAGCATTGATGAATTAAGCAGAGGATTCCTTACGATTCCCTATACGTTTTCAAGGATTAAAGAATTAGATTGTTTTTTTTTTCTTTCTATCTTCAAATTTTGCTTTTAATTCTGCGGAATTGTGTTTTCTCCGGTTAAAGTCCTGAGTTAAGCTCCAAATAATCAAATTAGCTTTGTCAGTGATACACTATGCAACCATAAATCAAAAGCTTAGAATCAAAATTCGACTACTAGTTGTAGTTCATGTTTGTTCAATTTGTATTTTATAGCCATTGATTGAAATAAACTATGATTTGAGTTCCTATTTAAAAACAAAAACACTTTAACTTGATAAATTGCTAAATATTATCTCATTAACATGGTTATATTCACCTACAATAACTCTTGTCATAATAAAAGATTGTTATATATTTATGTGATAATGAACCAGGAGAGATACATGAAAATCTATGTTTCTCAAACTTGCCAACTATGTTGTCACACCAATGTCGGATCCTCTAAAAATTCACTAATTTTTCAATGATCTAGGAGATATGTATAACTTCGGCTATGATTATATATTCTATGATGATCAATATTTTTCAATCATATTTTTATTCATTTTGACATTCTATTTGCCTATATTTACTATTTTATGTGAAATTTTAATTTCATGATTCTTTTGCTGCTATTTTGTATGTTCAACAAAATTGAGCGTAAAATCTAGTAAGTATATTTTTCCTTTCATTAGAAAATCCTAATCAATTATAAATATTAGATGTATGGGATATTAATGTATCTTTTTCCTTAAATTAGTAATCATGATTTAGTGTGTCGTTTTTTAATCATTATAAATGTGGATGTAGGTTGAGGTTATCCTACTCAATATAATACTTTTTCTTGAACTCAGTTTAGTCATCACTTATATACTGAGTTGGTAGATAATATGAATAATTATATAAAACCATTAATAATCACATTACACCATAATCCAAAGATTTGATTAAATTGTGTCACCACATACCTGTTTCAGCATCATCTTGAGTTCCCACCTAGGCTTGTAATGTAAATTTTTCATCAAGGCAAGAAATTAAGGATTCCATTCTGGTGGACTATTTGTACACAAACAAACTCTCTGTACTTTATTTCCCATAAGTAAATTTTTTTTCTAGTGGTTAGGAAGATAAATAATTTGCACCTACTTATTAGGATTTTTTTTTTCATAATAAAAGGGATAAATTTGCATGCTTCTTGTCTAGGTCTCTGCTACGTTGGAGAGCATGTGGTTTTCTAGTTTTATCTTATTTAATGTCAAGATTCCTAAGTGTTGTGTTTCAGATTTGCAATATTTTTCTATTAGTATCAATCATGACATTTTATCATTATGTCTCACTTATGCATATCAAAGCTAAAGGCACCTTGATGCTATTGGTGGGTGGGATTGATCAAAGTCCGATAAATTAGAAGATGATTTGTGTAGTTAGTCTGAGAACATTCATCTGGTTTTTTCTTTTAGTAAATGTAATTTTAGTCGTTATATTATTTAATGTAGCCTACTGTTTGTTTTTTTCTCTATAGACATACACTTAAGAGAGAATTCATTAGATTTTTCATTTATTCAATATCTTCTTTGACCGATAGTTAATTAATTTATGTTTTCTTTAGGATTGAGGAGCTTCAAGTTTTTGATATTAAATTCTTGTATGGTTGGCCAAAGCTTACAATTGTTGTCTATATAAGGTGTATGATTCAAAAAATGACATTGCCATAAACCATAATTTACCATTTTCATTTCTTTCTAATCATGGTAAAAATATTATCCAATACATTATGTATTATTTGATCGATAATAAAATTACGAAGTTGTAGAACTTAGTTATCGAATGAAGTTGTGCACTTAGATATAGAATAAAGTTTTAAACTTCCTTTCTTATAAAAATACTATGGAGGGAAGATGGTTTGAACCCATCAAAGGGATTCATTTGTACAAATGTCATTGTATTTTCTTCTTTCTGTTTAAATTAATTTATTCTGATGCTAGACCTTTTATGTTTGATTGGTAGGATAACAAGGACACCCGTTATGCGAAAACTTATAGCGGGTCCTTGAAGGATAAAGATTTTATTGAAGGGCCATGAGCTCAGAATAATCTTGATAATGAAGTTTCTTTGCTTATACTAGTACCTCCACTATTGTGTGGTGTATAGATTATTGGAGAAAATCATTATTTGTTGCAGCACTTTAGCATTTAAGGCTATCCCAGTTAGATATGTAAGAACATGTACAAGTTACTAATTTTCTTTTTGTTTTTGTACAACCACCCCATCAGCCTATTTGACCTAAATAAAGACTTTTAAAAACTTTTTACTAGATACTATCAGATATTGTTACTCTAATACATGAATGAAACATTGTCTTAGAAATGCTTTATTTGGTGTTTCAAGTCTATAACAAAAGTATATGTGTGGGTTTGACACTGATAGGCTCTAGATGTTTTCAAGTGAATCATAAATGGATTTTTCACCAACTTGTGGTCAATCGAGAAATGGAGAAGTGTATCAATAATTTGTGGATTGTGTTATTTTCACTTTTGCTAAGTTTCTGGGAATGAAATTCTCACTTGTACCTTTGAATGGTTTCTGAATTTAAATTGTCTAATGGATATTATTTATCTGTTTTACATGTTACTACTCCTGCAATAATACTTTTTGCATGGGCGATAAACTTGGCTGACCTGGTTGAATAAACAAGAGGAAGTCTATAGCTAATTTATTAGTACTAGGAATTAAGTAATATATATCCCTGGTGACTGTGACACTTTATAGTTCTTCTCCACAATCTGCATAATAAAATAAAAGTGAAATTATTAATCCATTGAGTAGATAATCATTTTATTTGAGGGAATTTGTATCACGTGTAACACTTTGACAGTACCTATTAAAATATATCATATATATTTGATATAAAATATGTTTCAAGTGACTTGTATAAGTTGATGTGACCATAAATATTGAAGGTGTCTAGATGATTATTTGAGTAAATCATTCATTCTCAGTGGTAAGTAGTTGCACCATATATGATTTATGATTTCTTGTAGTGGTATAATTTCAGGGATTAGTAATAACTCATGAGCAATTTAGATACATGTTTTGTAGGATAAGCTATTACACAGTTTTTGTTATTAATTCTCCTTTTCTTACTATCTAGTTAGAGTAGTAAATTATATTTATAGCTTTTTATCTAGTTAGATTAGTAAATTTGATATCTTAACTATGTAAGCTTTATATGAAGGTTTGCATCGTAATTGATCTATTAAGTGATAGAATAAATTCCTATTTTAGTTCGTAAATTGTTTTAGTGACATCACATTGTTTAGCTGCTTAAATAGTTTGTTTTGTCATTATTTGTATGTGAATATATTGTGGTATTTAATTAGTGCAAGACCCTCCATATATATTCAAAAATCCTTTTTTAGATAAATATTATTTTTTCTTGGGTAACAGCCTCTATCTAGAAGTAAAGTGGGCACAAACGCCCCATGTTGCGTATCTCACTGTGATGTTGCCACATGCTAAAGATCCAAAAGTATACTTTGAAACAAAAGGAATTTTTAATTTTTGTGCTACTACTAGGTATGGAGACCATCCTTATTAGTTGAAACTTGAACTCAGGATATAGTTAATGTCGAGGTATGAGGCCATTATTTGATTTGGCAACATCATTTGATTTATTTGTTTTTTTTGTTACTCATACATGCTTCCCTATGTTATATTTCCCATTGGTATTGTTAGCATAGAGATTTTGTAAATCATGCTTATATAAGCCACATCAAAAGAGTTATTAACCCAATCCAAAAGACAAACTTCATAATTTAGTAACACTAAAATTTAACATGGTGATTGAAGTTCATATGATTTCATAAATCATTGTAGTGACAAGGTGAGGCCAATTTGTATGGTTCAGATATCATGATATAGTATCTAGTAAAGAATGGAATTGGGTCTCTTAATCACTAAACTTCTCTATCCCAATTATATAGAAATGAATTATAATTTTTCATTTAGTTTGAAGGACAAGAAAAGTAGTATTGGTGTTGGAAATATAGTTGCATTTTGAAAAGACAGCATAGTGAAAATGGTGGACTAAATTATTGCATGGAGATGAGAAAGCACCATACTATGTGAAGATAGATTGGAACAAGTGGGTGGATGAATACGATGAACCTAATGCGGAATGGGTGACATAATGGGTAGAACGGCAACTCTGAAACATGTATATATTTTTGATTCTAGTTATGTTGATGCAATGTTAGTTTTGTATCCTCATGGAGTGTGTGGTTACATAACACTACTATTTTTGGCCCATCATTCTCCTTCCTTATGGATGAAATTTTTTTTTTGTTTATTCTCTCCTCTAGAATACAAAATTGGATAGAACTCAATATCAAGCCTATTATGAATTTTCTGATATAAATTCATGTTTTGTATCATATGCAATTCTTCAAGTTAAAATAGTTGAAATGGCAGAACTTAGCCAAATTCTTGTTGCACCAGATGTTTTTGGTAATGCTCAAATCATACCTCCGGAGTTTTATTCGACATTATTAGAAATCCAAGTACGGCTATAAGTAATATTGTTACTGCTAGATCAACTAATAGATTGACATATATTTAACTGTCCTCAATTTGCCCCTCTTGACCGGCTGGGAGTTGGAGGGGAAAAGTTTTTATCATAGAAATTGAGCAAGTATGACATTAGAGGATGACAGAAGATAATCGAACTTCAAGAAGATCATATGGAATCAGGTATTTGTTATAAACTAGATTCTTAAAAGCAAAAGGGAATATAAGTTTTAACTAGTTAATTTTCTTTTAAAATAAACTATAATGACCATCAACAACCTTTTTATATCAACTATATTCACTTGAACTGTCACATTAAAAATGACAGCAACATACCCAGTGTAATCCCATAATGGGACATAGAAAAGAAGGGTGGTGTGTACACATCCTTAGACCTAGTGAAGGTACAAATGTTTTTCAGGTAGACTCTTAGCTCAAGAAAGCTATCCGATTAAGGGGTTATTTGGTTGGGAAATAAGTTATGCCCGGATTAGCTATCCTAGGATTAGTTATTCAAATTTTAACAAGGGATAAAAATAACACTACAATCCTGGGATAACTAATCTCAAGATGAGTTATCCCGACCAAATATGGAATAAGTTCATCTTAAAATTAATCTCCGTATTTGTTATTCCTTATCCCTCATATCAAATGATTACTAAGTGGTATACAATGAGTAACAGTTATATTGTTTTAGTTGATAATATTAAGGCACTCGACTTGATGTTAAATTGTTAATTTGAGGACCATTCAAAGACAATTATGATTAAAAATCAAGAACTAGTAAGGTTTACAACTTGAGAAATTGATAACAGTGAATTTCTTATTTTGTTATTTTCAAGATAAAGTTTAACTCTTGGTGTTGTCTTATTTCCAATGTTGATGGTAGCAAATAAATATGGAATATATGATAATTAGGATACTTCCTAAAGGAAGTATTTGCATACTTACAAATAAACCTTACAAATACTTACAAAGAAGAATTCTTATCAACATTACTAAACCTCAGACAACCACCATCTAAAGTGTGGCATGTACCTATACCATGCTTACATTTTACAAGTATTGTCGTAGATGATGTATAAAAGGCTATAAAATTGAAGTGTGGCAAATAATTAAAAAAATACAGATTTTTTAAGTCATGGCCATATTTTTTAAGTATAGCTAATATGGAAACACTTGAAAAGCGTGGCCTAAGGTCAAAGGTTATGCCTTTTTAGGCCACCCACTAAAAAGTGTGGCCTAAAGTCTAAAATTGTATCCTTTGATCAAAGGCCACACTTTCTTCTACTTTAGGGCACAATTTCAAGGGTGGCAATAGGACTAAAATGTTGCAATGTATCATGACATTGGGGGAGTGAAATTGACAATCTAGCTAAGTTTAAAATGATAAAATAGTTTTAATGTAGTATAATATAAATAGACTCTAGTGATATAATGATTATTTGATAAATACTGGTTAGTTGACAAATATTGGCTAGTTAGTTAATATTTTCTAGTTAACAAATATTGCTTAGTTGGTAAATAATGAAAAGTTGATAAGTTATGATAATCTACCATATGAAGATTATTTAATAAATGATGTTTAGTTCATAAAGGAAGATTTATTGATACATGATGATTAGTTGTTACATGATGGTTAGTTGATAAGTCTTTATTAATTAAAAAATGCTGACTACGGAGAATTGATGGTTATTGTGTGACATGACTTGGTGGAATTTTACTTATATTAAGAGAGTTGATAAATGACGGTAGTGGGTTATTATGATAAATAATGGTAGTGGGTTATTATATCTTGTTTGTGCATTCCAGGATTACCTAGGCTTGCAATGGGATTTTTACTTTTCCATACTAATTTGCATAATAGAGCCAATTTTGTAGTTATTATTGCATATATTGATGCTTTATGTTGTGTTAATGATGATACTTAATTTATCTATTTATTTATGTATAGAGATGCTGGAAATATTTTAGTTTCATTTTCTTACCTTGACTTTATTATGTTATCTTGCATTTTATCATTATTATATAATGATTTAACTCAGTCGGTCGATGACGCCTACTGAGTATCTATGGTTTTGGTACTCATACAACACTTTTGTAGATTTTTAGTATAGTTCTACATACTAGTTGCCGCTACTGATTGACGTCCGTTCTGTGTTGATATCCGGTGATAGGGTGAACAATCTTGGAATCGAAGTCACCTATTTCCTTCAATATTTGTGCTTTTAGTTTTTTATTTGAGACAATTTTTTTTGACAATTCTAGATACTTGGGTTGTATTATTATTACTAGATATTTTTGTACCAGCTCTACCAGGTTGTGGGATGGTATCTGTATTGACTATCTTTATTGAAATACCTCAAACATTGGCCCTTGTAAAATTTTATGAGCCTTAGACATTTGATGCATCATACAACTTATCATACTACTCCTATGTGTGCGTATAGGTCAAGGACCCTTGTCATATATTGATTAGTGTCACATTGGCCAAGTTCTATTCTTGGTACGAGAAGGAATCATATGACTCGTATATGTATGATACACCAAGTATAGGGCCAACTGTGTGTTGTTCAGTGTCTGGCCTTGACATTCTTCCTAGGATATGATTTGAATGGGTACTAATCATATGGTAGGGTATGGCTCAAGCTAAGGATTTGTATGTTTAATAGATTATGGTGTCCAATATTTTGATCAACATATGAGTGGAGCTTACCACTTGTATGATATGGGTAAAAGTGGAGAAGCCAACCATAACCTTCTATGAGTATCTTACAATTTTTTAAGCTGATGGTATTTTAGATATTTCCTACCCCAAGCCCTTAATACCTCATGTCTTATAAAACTATTTTCTCTATCATTCATCACTTGTAAAGATCAAAACGCTCTCAAAATCCTCTCTAAACTCACTCTTGAAGATTCTGCTAGGGTTTCTATAAGTGTTCATCTAGAGGCTAAAGAGTTAAGTTCTTTCCATGAATCTTTGTGAATAAGGCATGCGATTCTTCCTTCATGGTCAATTCTCAAATATCATTTGATTTAAACATTGTTCTCGAATAATAAAAGATGATTTTGAAGTCCATTGTTAAGATTTTGAATACATATTGTTGAGTATTGTTCTCTCATGACTTAAATTGTGTTTATGCATAATTTACTAGAGGTTTTGCACATGATGGTGCTTGGAAATTTAAGGGGCATTGATTTACCCCAACTTTATGGTTTTTGACTTGAATAATAGTTTGATAATGGTATGCCCTGAATTTATTTGTGAAAATGTCTATGAGAAGGTTCTTGTCACATAATGAATTATGTTTTGGACTAATGATTGGTATAATAATGCTAATGAAGGATTAGTGATTACATTAAGGTCTTGATGACTATATATTAGATTGAATTGTGATTTTAGCTATGGCATTGGACTAATGATGTAAATGATTGGTAAATGGTTTCATGAAGACCTAGTGGGTCATAAATGATTTTGAATTTTAACCTTTCTTGTTTAATTAGCTAAATGGGTTTGAGTCCCTAAATTTTAAAATTAAATTAATAACTTTGTTTAGACAATGGGTTCAAGTACCAAAGTTGAATCACGATAGTTATGGCATGTTGTATGCTTACAAGTGAGGTTAATATGATGATACCAACAAGATTCCTTTATTAAGTAATTGGACTAATAGTTATATTCATGTGTAAAGAATGTTTTAAATTGGGATTTAAGGTAGGATGTGTAGTCGGACTATGAATGTATAGTTTGAAGGACTAACACTAGAAACCGCACTAGCTAGTGAGGGTATCTATATGAATGGGAGGTTCAAGTTCCCCAAATGGGTATATGAATTGGAGGTTTGAGTCCCCTATATTATATATATTAGTGCTAAGTCACCTTGATTATACCTGGAGGTTCGAGTCCCCCATAATGGCATAGCATATGGATATTGTCTGGTTTGTGGGGATACACATATTAGGGCTTTTCTATCTAGGAGAGCGTTGGGCCCATATACCTTGTAGGTGCCTTGTTATTCGACAGGTTCGAGTCCCATTTACTCATCTTTTAGATCATGCCTCCAAGAATATTTGATGATCATGCAAACTCTTCTAACCCATTTAAGGATAATGTGGATAGAGCTTAACCAACTTTTAGGGTCCAAACCCAATATAAGGTCACTGCATTTGATTGTCCTTATGAGGTTCCACTTGCCCCCAGTAATCTTTCTCTTGAGGGTGACACTCATAACTAGTAGCCTCCTAGGGAGTTTACTAATGATAATTTTTGCTTCTTTATTAACCTATTGACTCAGTTAGTGACATCTCAATCACAATAGTGTAGTTTTATTGGTGTTCATTTGGGTTCATCTAGGCCACTAGAGTTGGCCAATTCATGAGGTCGCGCACTCCAATATTTACTGGAACAAAGGTTGAGGAGGATCCTTAAAGCTTCATTGATTATATAGAGAGATCTTTAGAGTTATGCATACTTTAGAAGTGAAGGGTGTAGAGTTTGCTTCCTACCAATTGAAAGATATGGTATACCAGTAGTACAAATAGTGAGAATAGTTGAGAGGTGAGGATGCTAGTTCTGTTGGGTGGGATGATTTCTCTAGTACATTTCTAGATAGCTTCTTTCCTTAAGAATTGAGGGATATTGAAGCAAAAAAATTTGTTCACTTGAGGCATGGAAGGATGATAGTCAAGGAATATGCCATGAAATTCCATTAGTTTTCCCAGTATGCTCTTGAATTTGTATCTAATATGAGGGCCCAAATGAGAAAGTTTTCTTTGGGATTATCTCCTAAGTTGAACCTTGAGAGTAAGGCTGCCTTTTTGATTAAGTACATGGACATGTCCACATTGGTTGTGTATATGAAATAGGCTAAAGAGGAGAAAACAAAAGGCTGAGACTGGTGAGAGGAAGAGTAAGAGGTCTCAGTTTTAGAGTAAAGTGGAGGCTAACAATAGAGTGGGAATTGGTTTAACATAAAAATTTTGGGAAGTTATAACTCCTATTTAATTGTTAGTATTCCCTACTCTAAGCTGTTAACAGATAGATATTTTCTGAGTGGTGATACTTTTAGGGTACAGGTTTCCCATTCTCAAGCTAGTAGGTCCCAGTTAACACTATCCTACCCTTTTTGTGGGATCTCTAGTCAGCATCATTAAGGTTAATATGAGAAGGGAAGGAACCAATGTTTTATGTATTGTTAGATTGGTCATATGCCATAGGATTGTTCCGCTAGAGTTGCTACTGAGGTTAAAAAGGTTCTTGTTGCCTTTTTATTATCTCCTATGCCGAAGGGTGATCCTTTTGTCTTCGACATTGGTTGGAACCACTTTATTCTCTCACTACTCTTCATGAGTCCAAGGCATCGCCAAATGTTGTTACTTGTATGTTTAAAATATTTTCTTGCGATGTGTACTATTTAACTTATTTAGGATCCTATCTTTCTTATATTATCCCATTTTTGGCTATGCATTTTGGTTTTGTCCTCTAGTATTTGTCGGACCTCTATTTTATTTCTACCCTAGTAGGAGAGTCGGTGATTATTAGAAGAGTCTATGGGGGGTGTATGGTAGCTATTGGTAGTAGAGAAACTCTGGTGGACTTGGATGAGTTAGACATAGTTTATTTTGTTATTATTCTGGGAATGGACAGGTCACACTCTTTCTGTGTTTCCCTAGATTTTTGGACCCACAAGGTTGTGTTTAAATCATTTAATGAGCTGGTGGTTGAGTGGGAGAGTGATTCCCTAGCTCTTAAGGGGATGTTTACATCATATCTTAGAGTTTGAAGATTAATATCCAAGGGGTGTCTCTATCATCTGGTCTAGGTTAAGGATTCTAAATTGCAAGGTCCCTCATTACATTCTATTCTTTTAGTAAATAAGTTTCCCAAGGTCTTTCCTGATGACCTTTCTAAGGTCTTTCTTGATTTCCTTCCTATTGTAACTCCCAATAATAATATTGATTTTGGTATTGACGTTGTTCCGAACACTCATCCTATTTCTATTCCCTTATATAGAATGGATCCAGTTAATTTGATGGAGCTTAAGAAGTAATTGAAAGACCTCTTGCATAGGGGTTTAATCTATCCTAGTGTGTCCTTATAGAGTGCATCAGTGTTGTTTGCGTGAAAGAAGGATGGTTCCCTTCGAATGTGTATTGATTAACGATAATTGAACAAGGTGATAGTGAAAAATAAGTTTTCCCTTATAAGGATTGATGATCTCTTTGATCAACATCAGGGTGCCAAATTCTTCTCTACAATTAGTCTTAGATTCGGGTATCATTATTTAAAGATAAGGGAATTGGATATCCCAAGATAGCTTTTCATAGCTGGTATGGGTATTTTGAGTTCCTAGTGATATCGTTTGGTTTGACTAATGACCTTGCGACATTAATGGATTTGGTGATTAGGGTCTTTCATCAGTTTTTGGATATGTTTCATTCTCTTCATTAATGATATCTTGGTGTACTCTAAGATTGAGAAGGATCAGGTCGATTACCTCCATCTTGTGTAGCAAACCTTAAAAGATCAACAGTTGTATGCCAAGATACATAAGTGTGAATTTTGGTTGTATGACATAACAATTTTAAGTCATGTTATGTCTAACGAGGTGATTATGGTGGATCCTTAGAAGCTTGTTGTGGTTATGAAGTGGCCTAGACCCACTACTCCAATAGATATTTAAAGCTTCTTGGGTTTAGTCGGGTATTATAGAAGGTTCGTGAAGAGGTATTCTTCTATTGCTTATCCATTAACCAAATTGACTTAGAAGAAGCTAAAGTTCTTATGGTTTAATGCTTGTGAAGGTAGTTTTGAAAAGCTAAAAGATAAGTTGACTTCATCTCTAGTATTGACTCTACCTGAGGGTACCAAGGGTTTTATGGTTTATTGTGATGCATCCTTGATTGGTTTAAGTTGTGTGTTGATGCAGCATGGTAAGGTGGTTGCCTATGACTCAAGATAGTTAAAGGTTTATGAGAGGAACTATCCAACTCATGACTTGGAGTTGTTAGCTGTGGTGTTCACATTAAAAATTTGGCATCACTATTTATATGAGGGGCATGTTAATAATAAGAGCAGGTAGTATGTGTTTAATTAGAAAGAGCTTAGGCAAAGAAGGTGGCTTAAGTTGCTGAAAGACTATGATATGAATCTTCAATACCATAAAGGTAACCATTAAGGTAAAGCTAATGTGGTTGCTGATGCTCTTAGCAGGTTGTCCATCGGTAGCTTGTTGCATGTGGATAAGGATAAGCAGGAATTCGTGAAAAGTATTCACCATTTGGCTAACCTTAGAGTACATCTCTTTGCCTCTGTGGATGGTGGTGTAATAGTGCGACAGGTAGCACAATCATATCATAGGTCAAGAATAAAGAAGAAGTAGGTATTAGATTCTCTTTTGATGAAGATCAGAGATGATGTAGGTAAGTAAAAAGTGATGACCTTCGAGATCGGTGGAGATAGAATCTTAAGGTAGCAAAGGAGGTTGTACGTTTACAATATGGATGGATTGTGAGATAAGATTTTATCCAAGGCCTATGAGTCATGGTATATGGCTCATCATAGTTCAACAAAGATGTATCATGACCTCAAGGAGATGCATTAGTGGAATAACATGAAACAAGATATAGCTGGGTCTTTGGCAATGTGCATGGTGTGTCAGAAAGTAAAGGTGGAGAACTTGAGACCTGGTGGGTTACTTCAAGAGATTTAATTATCAATGTGGAAATAGGAGATAATTAATATGGATATTGTTATCAGCCTTCCACAATCGTGGAATCAGTGTAACTCTATTTAAGTAATCGTAGATCGGATGACTTAGTCCACTCATTTCTTGCCCATGAAGACTACCTATTCTACCAAGGATTATGAAAAGTTATTTCTTCAGAAAGTTGTAAGGTTGTATAGTGAGCCTATCTCAATTATTTTAGATCCTGTTTCCCAGTTCTTATCAAATTTTAAGTGTTTTTTTCAGCATGGTTTGGGGACCAAGGTAAGTCTTAGTACAAATTTTCACCCACGGTCGGATGGGCAAGCTGGAAGAACCATTCAGACTTTGGAGGATTTGTTTTGAGCCTATATGATTAATTATTGTGGTAGTTGGTTTGACCATTTGGATTTGATTGAAATTTCTCATAACAATATTTACCATTCTAGTATTAATATGGCTCCATTTGAGGTATTGTATGTTAAGAGGTGTAGATCTCTTATTGGGTGGTTCGAGGTTGTTGAAGGGAAAATGATTGACCTTAGTATGATTCACCAAGCCATGGAAAAGGTAAAGGTGATTCAATATAGGCTTAATACCTCCCAAATTCGCCAAATGTCCTATGGGATGTGAGTCAAAGGGACTTGTAGTTCGATGTTAAAGCTTGGGTATTCTAGAGGCTATCCCCCATGAAGGGAGTAACGCATTTTTGGAAGAAAGAGAGGTTTACTCCTTTATATGTAGGCCCGTATGTCATTTTAAGAAGGGTTGGTAATGTTTCATATGAGTTGGATTTACCTTATATCATGAATTCTATTCATTTGATATTCCGTGTGTCTATGCAGCTGAAATGTGTGGATGATCCTTCATTGGTTGCTCCATTGGAGAACATTGGTTTCTCGAATTCTTTGTCATATAAGGAGGTCTAGATAAGGATCTTCGATTGGCAAGTTCACTGGTTGTAAATGAAAGACGTGGATTCATTGAAGGTTCTATAGAGAAACCAAAAGTCTGAGGAATCTACTTGCGAAGACGTGGAGGGCATGAAGTCCAAGTTTCCATTCCTATTGTCGATTCTGAAAAATTGTGCTTGAGGTATGTTTTGTTTGTAATATCTAGTTTTCTATCTTTGTTATGATAGATTGTAAATCTCTTAGTGTTTGTATTCTGTCTTAAGGATATGAGTAAAGATATTTGGGTGTTTAATCGTGCTTGTAGTGCCTCACCCCATCATTCAAGGACTAATAATCCTAAGAGGGAGAGACTGAAACACCCCAAACTTTGCCCCTTGTAAGATTTCTTGTGTCTTAGACATTATGTGCATCATACGACTTATTGCTGCTCATATATTGTGGGTACGGTTCAAGGAGCCTAGTCGTATGTAGGGTAAGACTTATTCTAAGGAGTCATATGTTCGACAAATCATGGAGTCTAACATTCTGATTAACATTCCAGTAAAGGTTACCACTTGTATGATTTAGGTATGAGTCAAGAACCAAAATTGTACCCTCCTTTCAGTCTCTCATAGTTTTTAGGCATAGGGTATTTTAGACATTTCCAACCCTAAGCCCTTAAGAACCCGTGCCTTATAAAATTATTTGGTCCCCCATTCCTCCATAGCTTTTTCCATTGAAATAAATCTGTGAGGTTTTCTTTGTCAAGTAACCCAATGTAAATTGGGGTCGAATCTCAAGGAGTGAATGCTACAGACTTCTAAACTATAGATACTCTAGTTACTCTAAGGTTACCCAGAATGATAATGGAAACAAAATGAAAACTCAACAAAGGAATCCCTAATTCTAGGATGATGATATTGACATGATTTACACTCCTTGAACACTTATTTCAAATATTGTAAAGGGTAGTAAACCATATAACTAGTTGTTCACCATGGCTTTGTCCCCCGATAACCCTCTTTCGAGGATGTTATGAGTTACCTAATATTCACATAAATTCCTCTTTCGAGGATATAAAAGGATTTCTAGAGCTTAGATATATCACTCATCAAACCCGTTTGGATATTTAGATTTTTCACCCATTAAATTCCAACACATAAGCTCAAGAAATGGTGAAATCAATACTCAACAACTAAAATCCATGAAAACACAACACTACCTACTCACAATCACACTCTAGTTCAACATAATCCCAAACTAAATTATTTAGCTACACATGAAGAAAGTAAAGATAGATATACCATGTGAGTTAACCAAATCATTCATTATTCAACAAGAAACTAAGAAATTTAAGCCTCCAAAGTTGATTACACACTTGCTCAATTAGGGTTTCAAGCTTAGAATTCAAAATTATCTTATGAGATAAGAAATACCAAAAGAAGAAAGGGATTTTTCTTATATATTATTTACGATTCATCCATAACATTTCACAATCCTTCCCTTGTTCCATTTCCCGTTGCTCCATGATCGCGTCTGTTTAACCATGACCATGGCTATGTCACCAGGTTTCATGATGGCTTTTTGCTACCGATGGTGACCGCGGTCTGAGGACCGCGATTGTGGTAACTGAGGCTGACTACTTTAGGATTCCATCTGCACTACTTTTGCTTCTATTTTCTTTCTTTTTATCTCCATTCAACATATGCTCACCTTCTTCACTTAATATTTGCAAAACATGGGTGTTAGTGAACTTAAATCCTGATAATGTCTGATTTTCTAATGCAAAAATAGTAGTGTTTTTGTATAGTTTGTATGAATCAGTAGTAGGATTACCACTCATAAACACCCCCAACTTAGAAATTTGCTTTCCCTTAAGATACACTACCTCTTACTATGACCACAAAGACTTTAACTAGGTTGCTACCACTAAAATATTTTGAAACATGTATAGAGAAGTACTTTCAATGTCTCTCATCATAAGATGGAGTGAAAAAGGATACATTGGATCTTAGGGAGAGACTACGTGACAATTGCGAACACTCTAGAAATAACTCAAAAGCCGGCTTCAATCATATTATACATCCACATATCTCATTGTGCGAAAGATAACAAAATCACCCACCTTATTTAAGTCACATGCCCCCATATAAGAAAGGAAACTTCACACACCTATTTACCATTTACATAACAAGGAAAATTATGAGCAATCACTCCCTCTCTCAAGGAATTATCCATGATACAAGTACCATTCCATAGGCTTGCCATCATTTTCAATTGCTACTACGATCACTACACTTGGTTGGAAATCACAAAGGGATTTTTGATCGTGTAATGTAGGTTTAGGGTAGGGTAGGATAAAAGTTTTGAAAAACAAGGATATACCCTACTGGAACTTCTACATCAAATTCTCATCACTTTTTGCTTATTAGACCACTTCATATTCTTTTGTTACTTTACCTACTTTGTCTCTTTTTCTTTACTCAAAATCTTTTCACCTCTTTTCTTTATTTCTTAAGATATAATGAAGATTCATGCTCTCATTCTTTTGACAGATAATATTTTTCTTCAAAGCAAAATGCTTACTTGCTAGTCTCATGATAATGCTCAAACTACACCTCTCGGGTGCGAATGTAAATGATCGTTGTCAATATATTTACCCAACTTTGGAGTCAGGGTCGAACCCATAGTGAACAATGTGAGTAGCGATTAAACTAATTTGAAACTAAAGCTACAAGTTAAATTCAAAAAAATGATACAAAATATAAAATGGGGGTTTTCAATGATCAAATAGATGATAAAGTTGTAACTTGCTTCAGAGCTCAAAGACAACATTTCAATTGTTCAAATCAATGATAATGTATAAACTAGGGCTGTGATCACTGTGATTACTAATCCCATTGAATACTAGTTGTGGCATTAGGTTCTCATGACTTGTAGGAAACACCAGATTATCAGTTTCAACAATCCATATAAGTTTTTCTCAACCCACCTAGATGTTGAACTCCATAATTCTCTTGAACTTAAGAAGTCAATCTATTCATACTGATTTTATCTCAAGTTGATCAATCTTGTTATAGCATCAATCATTAGATGAGAACTTAACCTTCCCAAATCCTCATTGATAATTCACTTCTTAATAGGGTTGATTTCTTATCTTAAGCAAATCAACAGTAAGCAAAGCCTATTGTTTGTAACCAACAAAATATATTTAATACAAAAGAATTATGAAAATGTTCCCATAATCATTCGAACCCTAACCAACTACTAAATCAATGAAAGAGTAGTCATAAATCCCACAACCCTAGTTGCGGGTTTTAGTTATTCATAATATATAAAGAGATAACAATGATTGAAATCATAATTTAAAGAAATTAAACTTACAATAGATGAAATACAAAGTTGATTCTTCTCCAAGTACAATAATAATTTCCCACCACTAAATCAAAGGATTGAAAATTGAATTACAAGCTTAGAGCCTAAAAAGAAGTAAACTGGTCTATGGAATAAGTTCAAGATGTTCCCCCACATGAATGAACGCTAAAAGCTGCTATTTATACCCATAACTTATGAAAAATTAAAAATAAAAATTTCAGTATTTTCCTTTTAGGTGATGACATATGTGATAACTTATCACAAATCTTATAAGTTAACAGGCATGTCGTCAGAACTTCTGCTTCAATGTGATGACTTCTGTGATAACTTATTAGAGTTGTGATAAATTATCACACATGTCATCATACATGCTTCCAATTTCTTGTGTTCTGCCTCAGTATGACCACATGTGTGACGACTTATCACAAATCTGATAAGTTATCACACAAGTCGTCAGAATGGCTTCCAAGTGTGCATTATTCAAAACTCAATTATTTTCAACAAAAATCATCCTCCTTGACACAAATTTCATATATTTCCATGCATCTTGACTTTACTATAAAATCATATGAAATATCATAAAAAACAACGACAGTTACATAAGAAATTACAATTATTCTGAGTTAAAAGCCTTAAATGTGCTAACAGAAAACTAGCACATCCACACCCTCAACCTAAAACAATTGTTTGTCCTCAAGAAACTACATAAAACCATACTACAATGCTTAACCAAGAGACACATAAGATATCTATGACAATTGATTATCAAGTTTAGCTCAAAACATATTACCCTCTCCATTTTCAATCACTTTAAACCTAACTGTGTATATCAATGAAGATCAATAATGTGACATAAGGGAATCAAGATATGGCATAAACTTAGCAACAATAACCATGCCTATATACAAGTTACACTACCCAAATATGTAAGCAGTTAGCAATGCCACCAATGTGCCCTTACAAAAAAGAAGTCCCTCTTCACTCATATATGAAATCAAGTATATTAATGAGGGGACGGTTAAGAGACACTCACTCTCAGATAAAAGTTCCAATCAATCTATGCCAAATACCATAGTCTTGCCCTTATTTTCATTACCAAGATTTTCAGACAGGTCAGTTAGGATCACTATAGGTGTTCTCTTTGGCTTGTAATATAGGCTTGGGACTGGTATGATACTCGATGATTTTTAAAGTAACTAAACCTCCTTGACACTACACTAGCTTTTGGGGTTTCACTTATTAACCTTTTTCTAATCTTCTCTTTTCTTGAACACACATATTCGGGATGGGTGCGATCTTTTCTACAATTACTTCTTTTTCTTCACAACTTTTCTTTTCTTGTTCCTTTCCACCACACCTAGATTTTTATCATTTCAAGCCATTTGCCTAATCCAAGGTGCACAGTGCCCAAGGAGGACTAGGGCTAAAACAGGTTCATTATAATATAAATGGGACGGTGATAGGTATCGTAAGAAGAAATAGGCTATTCAGGTACAAAAAAGGGATCAAGGTATTTTATACACACAGGGAAGGTCATTTAGGCTAAAAGTGGGCTAATATCAAAACGGTGTATGATCCTTTCCTAACCCCTGTACTTCAGCCTAGGTAAGACTAACCGTGAAAGTTTTGGATTTAACATACAAAATAAAATAAGTAAGATCTCATAAATACATGGCAAAAAAGTACATCACAAGCTACTACCTAGCTGGTTCATGCAATTGTTAGCAATGATTATCATGTCCCTAATACCAATGCCATAAAAGGATTCACAGTAGTCACATATAGATGCACATCACACAGTTACAAAATAGATAATTGGAGAGGTATTTCCCATTCCAAAAAATAAACCATGTATGTCAACTGTCGCAAATACTTATTTCTCCCAGTTAACCATAGCACATCAGAAAACAAATACCATACACCTAAACATGTCGGCTCTACTAGAAACAGGACTCCAGGGAAAAGAGGCACAGTGACAAAAACCCAAGAGGACATCAACACCCACAAGCAGCCCCACCCAAAAATTAAAATCATGCAATAACCCCAATGCGTCGAACCAAACAAGAGATTTACAAACATACTTGTGGCACAATCGGTACAAAGATCTGATATCAATCATATATTACGAATACAAACAACAAAATATCTTGGATTGCCTCCCAAGAAGCTTCTAATTTAGTGTCGCATCACGACCCAACTCATTTTTTCCCTCCACCTTGAATATATGAATTTCACTTCCAACTTAGAATCCATCTTATTGCCTTGATCATAGGGGGTGATATAAAAATTATGAAGTCGAGTAATGGATAGAGTGTGGTAAACCACTCGGCCTTAAATTAAGGTGTGTTTTTATGTTGCTTATCAATTGTAAAATAAAGAATATATGATTCTTGTTCCTCATCTCCTCAGTTTTCCACTATTTTAGAAGATTCCACAGACAAGATATCACCTAAACATAATGAGGAAAAATGTTTCGAGTGAGGCCTAACTAATTTACTTCAAAATTTACACTATCTACTACACACTCACTTTTATTCACCTTCTCAATCTCAGTCTCAGGATAAATATGACAATTGAGTGGTAGCAATTCTTGAGTTTTGTGCTCAAATTGGCTTATGTCCTCCTCATATTTTTCTTTGTTTAGCCAATGTAAATATGGTGGGAGTGGTAACTCCTTTAGCTCTGCCCACAGCTATTCTTGATTCTCCAAAATTCGTTTCATCAATTTATTTGCTTGAATTTCTGACAGCACACATATCTTCAGTATGATCACTCTAACCACAAGCAAAACACCAAGTTACAGTAAGTAGGACAGTATCCGAATCATATTGTGTAGGTCCAGTCCTTACAATTCCAGGTAAATCTGGACAGCATGCCTCAAAACATCGCCCCCCAAAATAATAACAAGAATCGTCACAAGAATCATCATCACTCAAAAAAATATCTATCCAGGCTGACATCTCAAGAAAGGTCTGAGGACAATAAAAATAAAAGAAAATAAAAAAACTAAAAAAATATTTACAAGTTTGAATTAAAGAAAGTAGGCTAAAATTCCAAACCAACTCAATACGCCAAATTGGTCCCCAGCAACGACGCTATTTTTGATAACGCTCGAACTACACCTCTCATGTGAGAATGTAAACGATCGTTGTCAATATATTTACCCAACTTTGGAGTTGGGGTCGAATTCCTAAGGAACAATATAAGTAGCGATTAAACTAATTTGAAACTAAAGATAAAAGTTAAATTCAAACAAATGATACAAAAATATAAAATGGGTGTTTTCAATGATCAAACAGATGATAAAGTTGTAACTTGCTTCAGAACTCAAAGCCAAAATTTCAATAGTTTAAATCAATGATAAAGAATAAATTAGGGTTGTGATAACTATGATTAATAATCCCCATTGAATAATAGCTGTGTCATTGGTTTCTCATGACTTGCGGGAAACACCATATTATCAGTTTCAACAGTCCATCTGAGTGTTTCTCAACCTACCTAGATGTTGAACTCCCTAATTCTCTCAAACTTAAGAAGTCATTCTATTCATACTGATTTTGTCTCAAGTTGATCAATATTATTACAACATTAATCATTAAATGAGAACTTAACCTTCCTAAATCCTCATTAATAATTCACTTCTTACTAGGGTTGATTTCTTATCTCAAGCAAATCAACAGTAATCAAAGCCTATTTTTTGCAACCAATAGAAAATAATTAATACAAAAGATTTATCAAGATGTTCCCATAATCACTCGAACCATAACCAACTACTAAATCAATGAAAGAATAGTCATAGATCCCACAATCCTAGTTGCGGGTTTTAGTTTCTCATAAGATAGAAAGAGATAATAATGATTGAATTATAATTTAAAGAAATTAAACTTAAAAATAATGAAATTCAAAGTTGATTCTTCTCCAAGTACAATAAGAATTTCCCAACACTAAATCAAAGAATTGAAAATTGAATTACAAGCTTAAAGCCGAAAAAGAAGTAAACTGGTCTATGGAATAAGTTTAAGATGTTCCACCACATGAATAAACCCTAAAAGATTCTATTTATACCCATAACTTAAGAAACATTTGAAATAAAAATTTCAAAATTTTCCTTTTAGGTGATGACATGTGTGATAACTTATCACAAATCTGATAAGTTATCAGGCATGTCATAAGAAATTCTGCTTTAATATGATGACTTTTGTGACAACTTATCAGATTTGTGATAAGTTATCACACATGTCCTCAAACATGCTTCCAAGTTTTGTGTTCTACCTCAGTGTGATGACATGTGTGGTGACTTATCACAAATCTAAAAAGTTATCACACAAGTCGTCAGAATTGCTTCCAAGTGTGAATACTTCAAAACTCAATTATTTTGACCAAAAATATCCGCTTTGATACAACTTTCATATATTTCCATGCATCTTGACTTTCCTAAAAATTCACATGAAATATCATCGAAAACAACGACAGTTACTTAAGAACTTACAATTATTCTGAGTTAAAAGCCTTAAATGTTCTAATAGAAAGCTAGAACATCAGCTCATAGGTTTTTTTCCTTTTTATGGCTTCGTGGCTCAATCTACACTTCCTTTATGTTTCCATCACCCCCAAATTAGGCTTTAGGCCTCAATTTCTATTCGTAATTTTAAGCAGGATAGGGGTTCAAGAGAGTATGAATAAAAGGTCATGGATTAAAACATTGTTAGCAAAGAAAAGTCCAAAGGATCAAAGATGGTGACTAGGGGTAACTCATATTTATTGATAGGAATTTTAGTTTAAAGTAGGTTTCCAAAATAATCAAAATGGCCTATGATCATTTCTCTAACCAAGCATGAAAAATTTTTTATTTTGAAATACTAATGGGGCAAGTTCTGAATGGTACAAGTACACATGAGATGTAGATAATAAATCTCACACACACAACATGTGATTGTTTTAAACGGGGTCAATTGTTCTTCTCCCTCGATAGAAGGGTGGAGTATCACCTATTTTTATGCAATCAACTTTTGGAAACAAAAAAAGAGTGAATTTTGTTACAAAGTTGTTCATGTCCATGCCTTAAACTTTTTGCAAAAATTTTTGGATGGAGAGGGAAAGACTTGCTTTTTTATCTAAACCATGCATATTTGCTACTCATGGCAACAACCTAAGCTATCGACTTACATTGGAAGCTATAGTATGGGTGAACTTCCATATGGTTACTAAGACTTCACCAATGGGTGTGAATGTGAATCCCAATCATCAATGCCATATGACCTCAAACTTCTTATGCATCTATGGTTAGAAACTAAAATCACGAATTAAGAGAACAAGAACAAAATAACTACTCTATGTAGGTGTAAGCAATATCAGAGTTCCCAAATATTAAAGTCCAAATAAAAAGTAAGAATTATCCAAAAGAGTAGAAAAGTATTCAGAATATCAATAACACATGCCCAAATTGAATAAATAAGGAGACACCTTCCACTAAAAAGGTAGTAGTGTCCCCACTGCGTAGAATAAGTAAGGATAAAAAAGATAAGGGTGCTCCCTGAATCCACATCAAGGCTTGCTATCACTCTCAGAACTTACATTATCACCATCCTTCTCAAGGTCTGACCACTCAGTCGAGGCCTTATCATAACTATCCACCAAAGAAGTAGGAAGCATACTTCAGGGTTTTAAAACCTTCCATAGACCCTTCACCGCTTTCCATATATTTGTAAAGAACTCATCTCTTTTTTTTCCCTAGTGATCATCTTTTTATACGCGCTCTGAAGGTCCCATTGTGATGCCATAAAAGAGGAGAAGGCTTCCTCAAACCTATCAATAGAGATTTTTTCTTATTTTGGTTCTCCTTATACTCATCATAATCGGAATATGACACAGATGAGTTATGGGTGGTGAAAGGCTCTCCTGGACCTTGATTAAAGCTAGCCACAAGCTCTTTAATGGTTACAATATTACTTCCAATGTCTTCAATAGGTCCCATGGTGGTTGTCCTATGAGGCTCGGGTTTGCTACATGTTTGCTCTTCCAAGTTTATATTTATTTTCTTACTTTTGCCCAGTGCACCCTCTTCTCGAATTCTAAATGGGTAGATGGGGGTGCTAGGACACACCCAAGTATCACTAGAATACTCTTCCACCCCTGCTCACTTGCAAAGCTCAGTTATCAAAATGGGGTAACGGATATTTATACGACCTTATTTTTTCAAAAATGATCAATTTCATTGACCACTAGTTGACAAACATCCAAAGGGATGCCATCTAGAATACAAAAAACCCTCTGAGTATGCAATTAAGGGACTGCTAAAATATTGGTGAAAGGGGACACTCAGCTACGAATGATGTGCAACAATATCCGTGCCTCAAAAGTTAAGTCATGCATGGATATTTTCATTCAGTTTTAGTCCACGAGATTTCATTTCTGGGACATAGTCGTTGTGCCAACCAATTCCCTGATTTATACCCCTTCGCTATGAATTCACCCATGTTTGCCTACTTGAGCCTATAAACATCATTGATTTGCTTGGCCCCAACTTTCATCGTCTTTCCCCACATCTTTACAATCATATTGAGTTACTTTGAGAAAGGTACTTTAATAATATTGGCGTGAAATTCATAGACGCATTGTTCATTTGCAAGGCATAGATCCAAGGAAAATCACCTCCACCCTTTGTCTTCAAGTTTATCGTGAAAAGTAGGTAGCTTCTTCGATACATTCTCCAAGAAAATTCCTCTTTCCAAAAGGAACTTTGTCTTTGAAAGAATACTGTTGTAGTGAGTGTGGAATTTGGGTTCCATGAATCTGATGTGATCAAACTTATCCATGAGGTTTACTTGAAAGCACTAAAAACACATCATATATTTCAATGTTATTTGTATAACGCATGCTGTGCTAGATTTATCATTAATGTTTATTGGACTAGGTGCTTGGGCTTTCCAGTCTAAAAATTAGAAGTACAAGATTTTTTACATGATAAGAACTTGCCCTCAATTTCTGCGATCATGGATCATATCCACGCCCACTTTATCACGGTCGCAGTCTATGACCGCGATTGCAACACTTAAAGCTATTTCCATGTTAGTTTTGCATATTCAACTTCTTCCCATTTCTAGACTACTAGCACATTCTACAATATGGGTGCAGATGAAGGTCATGTGAACAATGCTACCAGTGTATGTGAATGTTCCATTCAAAAGTAAATGCCATTACTGAGAGTTCATTTGAGAAATTTATAAAACACAAAGTGTGCATATCACAATTGTCTACCTTTTTTACACACTATTGGGTACTCAAGGTTTCCCCATTTGTGTGCACACCTCAATTAAGCAACCAACACTATAACAATAATAAGTATGACAACATGTAAAGAATGAAAATTAAACCTTTAGGCCATTTCATAATCATGTAATCAATGGCCTATTTTCAAAAATAAAAGCAAGGATTTATGTTACCTACAAAAGTTGTGATGCAAGAGAGATGTACACGGAGGCTGTTTGGGAGCTTATGACTTGGCCAAAAATGTAGCTTAGATGTGAGAGTATAATCTTAAAAAGGGAGTGTGAGGTAAATAAAGAAGACTTGTGGTTAAATGACTATAATAACCGTGATCGCGGACATATCAGTTGTAGGATATGGCTCACACATGGTTCAAATAGTGGAAAGCAGAGAAGGCTGGTGATGCAGGGCCTATAGAGTGGGAGGATTTTGCCTCTGATTTTCTTGATAGATTCCTTCTCCTAGAGCTGAGGAAAGCTAAGTTTCTAGAATTATCAACCCCAGGCATGGAAACATAATAGAGAAAGAGTATTCTAATAAGTTTACTCAACTAGCTAGATACGCTTCTCATATAGTGGCAGACTGCAGCACTAAGAAGAGTTAGTTTATTTCTGAGGTGAAAAATAGTATGGTCAATGAGTGCAGATCTGCAATGTTGATTAGTTAGATGGACATAGGAAGACTTATGATCCATGCTCAATAGATAAAATAGCAAAAGATTAAGATGAGAGAGAAGAAGAATAAGAGAGAAAGAAAAGGTAGTTTCAACATTGCTCAGCCTAAGTCAGAGGGTGGAAGTCATTCTCAGTTCCACCCAAAGTCGTCCATTCCATCTCCTTCTTCATCCAATTCCCCAGTGGCAAAATAAAAAGAAGGAAATAGACATAGGGTACCAGGATCTAAGTCTCAGGGCAGTGTTAGCAGTGCCAGAACCTATCCTCTTTGTCAAACATATGGCAAGCACCATCAGAGTACTTGTAGAGCTGATAGTAATGTTTTCTTCGAATATGGCAAGCCAGTCCACAGAGTTAGAGATTGTCCTTACCCAGGTCATCATGGTCAGTGTGATCTTTCCTCAGCTCAGTTTGATCGCCCAATTCAGCAGGGTGCCACTTTCAGTGCTACTAGTGGGAAATGCCTAAACAGACTCTATGCTCTTTTGTCCCAATAAGATCAGGAAAATTCTTCTAATGTGGTTACTGGTATGTTATAGATCTTTCATTTGCATATTTATGCTTTTCTAGATCCTGGAGCTTTGTTTTGTTTTGTTACTCATTATATAGTAGTTGATTTTGGAGTCAGTCCCAAAATTCTAGTAGAGCCCTTCTTAGTCTCCACCCAAGTGGGTAAAACCATCATAGCTCGATGGGTATACAAGAATTTTTTAATTATGGTATCTCAGTTGGTCACTTCAATAGAGTTAGTCGAATTATAGATGATAGATCTTGATGTCATTCTTGGCATGGATTGGCTTCATTCCTACTATGTCACAGTCTACAACAGAAATAGAATTGTCCAATTTCAGTTTTTGAATAAACCTGTCCTATAGTGGAGAGGTAGTACTTCAATTTTCATAGGTTATCTTGTTTTCTACCTTCGGGCATGAAAAATGATATCTAAGGGATATGTCTATCATCTTATTCGAGTTAAAAAATCTAGTTCTAAAACTCCCAATTTCAAATCAATCCTAGTGGTGAATGAATATTTAGATTTCTTTCCCGAAGATCTTCCAGGAGTACCTCCCGAAAAGGAAATAAACTTTGGTATTAATCTTTTTCGAGATATTCAGCCTATATCTATTCCGCCATACAGAATGGCACTAGTAGAACTTAGAGAATTGAAAGAGCAGTTGAAGAATCTCCTAGATAAGGGATTTATCAGACATAGTGTGTACTCATTGGGGCACACCAGTATTATTCTTGCAAAAGAAAGACGGTTCTTTCAGAATGTGCATTGATTACTCTCAAATCAATAAAGTCATGGTCAAGAACAAGTATCCACTTCCCAGAAGTCTTATATAGACATTCAAAGAAAGGGTCTCGAGTTTGAGATTGGTGACTATGTTTACCTAAAGATCTCCCCCATAGAGGAAATGAAGAGATTCGGTAAAAAGGGAAAGCTCAGTTCCCAATATGTCGATCCCTTCAAAATTCTCAGTCATTTTGGCAAGGTAGCTTATGAGCTCGAATTGCCTTCAGATCTAGCCTTAGTTCATCCAGTGTTCTATGTCTCTTTGCACAAGAAATGCATAGGTGACCTATCAGTTGTAGTCCTTATAGAGAGCATTGAGGTTCAGAACAAACTCTCTTATGAAGAGATTCTAGTTGAAATTCTTTACTACCAGACTCGTAGACTGAGGAATAAAAATGTCCTTCTAGTCAAAGTTATTTGGCAAAATTAGTCCGTTGAGGGAGCTACTTGGGAAGTAGAATTATATATGCAGACCAAGTATCCTCACCTATTTTTAGCTAACTCAGACTCAGCCCAACGAATAGTTTTTCTTAAGCTTGCTAAGTTATCATGTTCAGTTTCATGCTCAGAATTCTATTATAAACTTGGTTTCAAATACCATTGCATATTTATTCATATGTCTATGCATCATGTTAGTCATGTATTCATGCATCAATATGCATCCTCATTATGAGAAACTCAGCTTATTAGAAATCTCAATTATGTATTCATGAATAAGTTACGCATGCATCAGACATGCATGTTCAGTATGATATTTTCATTTTATGAGTCATATCAGTCATGAAATCATATTTCTGTAATTCATGTCCTATATATATTTCAGTTTGTATTTTCCCCATCTAAGTCAGTCTCATTCGAGGATGAATGTTCTGAAGAGGGAGATATTGTAAGACCGTGCAAAATTCCTAAGCTTAATTCAATCCTTTTGGCTTGTTAAGGGGGTCCCATACTTAGAAAATTCTAACTAAGTGTCTAGAATTAGTTTATTTTTGGCCTTCAAAAGTTGGCAATCTTATTTCATGACCTTAATGTCCTTTAATGGCCAGTATTATTGCTAATTCATGATCAAGGAGGTCCATAGGTGTTTTAAGCTAAGTTTGGGATTTTTTGGACCTCATTTAGACCATGTTTACTGACCCAAAATAGTGGACCAATAGGATCTTAGCGCGCCGCGTCGCCTATCCCGTTGGTTAACATTGTTGCAGGTTACCAGAGCCAAAAGTACTGAAGCTTGGAGTGATAATGGAGTGACACGCCGAGTATCACATTGGTGTAATTGACGCACCGCGTCGCTCAATTCATTGGCGCCCAATTTTAGTCACTAAATGTCTGCATCCTTAAGGGTAATTAGGTCATTTTCCTCGACCCTCATCCCTCACAAACAATAAATTTAGCCCTCTTTTAGCTAAATACATTTGTTATTCCATAATTGCTCAAGAATAAGAAAACCCAGGTGATCATTTTCAAGATAAGGTTTCAAGCTTTCCTCCATCAATCTTCAAGAAATCATTCACCTAGGTATGTAAAGTGTTCATCCAAGGATCCCTTTCATCCTTGAAGTTCAAGAAACCATTTTTTTAAAGCTTAAATAATAATGTTCATGTTGTGGATTGAAATTGTATCCATGTTGTTTATTTGTTTGGTTTCCATGATTGAATCTTTATGTATCCCTTGATATTATGTTAGCATGTGGATTGAATTTCAAGAAATTGAGTTGATAAAAGTTTTTAAGATGTAATTATTTAGTGTTCATGCCTAAGCCTAAATATATGCATCCTATGTGTTTGATAAAAGGCCTAATTGAGTAGAATAGTGTTTTATAACCCTTTGTTGATCTAAATGATGAACTTACACTACAACTAGATGTTTAAAATGACTCCCATGCTAAATCTATGTCATATAGTTGTTTGATGGAATGCTCATGAGACTAGAATTATGAAATTATGAAATGTTTGAATGCATTCCTTTCAATGTACAAGATTATGAATATCAAGTACTTCGTGAAATACCCAAATAATTGTATTATGAAGTGTGGCCTATGGTTATGTATTCAAAGAAGTGTCATGTCTTGTTAGTTTTGTGCTATCGAATCCTGGGGGTACTTGTATCTGACAATTTAGTTGTGTTCTTAGAGACAACGTTAGTCTTCACTATAATTTCAGTCATGCCACCATCCTTAGAATTCAGTCACTCACATGACTCAGGAAAACTCAGTAAATTTAGTATTAGTTCAGTCCTTCACAGTACTCAGTAATCTCAGTTAATTATCAGATCTCAGTAGTATTCCTTCAATCAATGGAACTTCATTAAATCAGTCTAGTTCAGTCAGTAACATGATCAATGACAGCTCAGTCTAGCGTAGTATGAACTAGAAAATCATTTCAATCTCTATTCAGTTGGGAGTAGGATTAAGCACCGAGGTGGCCTAGTGATGAGGGCTCACCGGTCAACCAGTAGAGGGTATGATCCTTTGAATCAATCCTTGCATTCTAGAACTATGTAGCTAGCGTAGGTTGAGATATACCCCTTTGATTCTAGGGATTATACATCTTATTTGAGTTTTCCTACTAGGAGGGATTGATGAAAGAGCTCCCTGTCAGAGAAGGTTAACTTACAACTTGTCTTTACCCGTAGCATAGATCTGACACCCTTCCAACTGGGGTTATAGGTTAAACCCCCACTAGTTCAGATTTGGGGTATGTCAATTAGATTATTACTTCCTGCAGTCTCAGTCTTAGTCTCAGTTAAGAGAATTCAAATAGTTCTTTAGTTTCAGGACTATCAAATATAGTAACTTAGTTCAATTCGAAACTCAGCTAGTTCCATTAGAAGAAGGACTGTTAGACATAGTCACTTAGTTAACTGTGTATAAATTATACAAAAATCATGTTATCAGCATTCAAACTCAGTATTCGGTATTATCACGATCTCATTTACAGTTACGTAATCATGCATGTATTCTCACGTTCATGTCATTCAGTTTATTAGTATTGTTCATTCATATGAGCCCCATACATTCAGCCTACCTCACTTTCCATGCCAGTACATTCAGACTCACACCTTTCTTCTTTGCTATGGTGTTTTATACCTTAGGTTCAGATGCTAAAGTTCTCGATCGCACTTAGCTTCAGATTCATCCAGTAGCAGTAGATTTGTAGTGAGTCCTCATTATTTGAGGATAGCATGATTATTTCATTACTTCATTATTTTAGTTTTGGTAGACGGAGTTAGTTGGTGATATGTCCCATCAAATCCTCAGTTTTCATATAGTTTAGACGCTTTTAGACTAGCATTTTTAGATAGTTTATTTCAGTGTTGGTATTGATATACCATATTTTCAAATTTTATGTTTTATCAGATATTTGAACCTTATGGCCTTTCATCCTTTTTGTTCCATATATATAAAGTACATTATGCAGTGCTCAGTTATAGATATTAGTCATGGGTTAGCTTGTGGTCCTTCGGGATTGCTAGCACCGTGTATCATTTTGAGTATTAGATTCGGGCTGTTACAATGTAACTCAAAGATAGAGGTATAAAATAATTCTATCAATAAAACAAATTCAAATAACAGTCAAATAATTATATTCAATAACATGTATCCATACATACTTATATATATACATATATATATCGTGTTGGGATAGGGGACAAGACTTAGCATGAATATGCAAACATTAACCTGGTTGTGTAGAATAACCACCATATAACTAGGCACCCAAGGGATATATAGGCCCAGACTCCATTAGCTTGATGGACCCTAGTTCTTATACTCGCTTGAACCATAGAATTTCCATATCCATATATGCCATTATAGGGAGCTCGAACCTCTCGACATAATAAAGTTGACGTAGCACCAATGTATACAATATAGGGGACTATAAACTCCCATTCATATATTTATTTGGAGGACTCAAACCTCCCAACCATATAGACACCTGCTCTAGGTAGCGCGGTTTCCAGTGTTAGACCTTTGGACTCCACTTTCAAGGCCTGACTACACATCCCACTCAAATCCCAATTTAAAACATTCTTATGCATGCACACAACCTTGGATGGTTCGGACTCTCTACTCGTACCTATATCATACGAGTTGTACCCTCCACTCGTATGTTGATCACAATGTTGGACACCATACACTATCAAACATACTATTCCTTAGCATTAGTCATTCCTATACAATACAATAAGAACCATGAAACCATACCCTAAGCAGAATCCTCTTGGATTGACTTTGGACGTCATATGACTTAGCACTACACTTCTCGTACCCTTACATACGACTAGTATGATGCTTTCTCCTACAAAGAATAAACCTTGGCCAATATAACACTGACTAATATACAACCAAGGATTTCAAACGTATAAATTCTATAGAGTGGTATGATCTAGTCGTATGATGTACAGAATATTTAAGGCGAAGAAAATTTTGCAAGGGCCAAAGTTTAGGGTGTTTCATTCTCCCCTTAGGATCATTAGTCAATGAATGATAGGACGAGGCACTACAAACATGGTTAAACCCCAAACATCTCTACTTTTGCCTTTTAGATGGACGACAAACAGCAAGAGATTCAGAAATCTTTCATCAACAAAGATATAAAATAAGGGTAATATGAACAACACAAACCTCAAGCACTATTTTCTTGGGAGTGGATTCTTGGGCTTTATGTCCTCCTCAACTTCCTAAGTAGTTTCCTTGGACTTTTTGTTCTGCCATAGACCTTCACAAAAGCAACATATTTTGTTCGCAACCAGCGAATTGCCGATCCAAGATCCTTATCGGGACCTCCTCATAATTCAAAGAATTTGAGATACTAATGATCTGCAAGGGAAAAATCAACGAAAGATCACCCACACATTTTCGCAACATGGACACATGGAATAATTGATGAATGGAAATCATGCTAGAGTTTAAATCCAACTCATATGCAATATTACCAACCCTTCTCAAAATAACATATGGGCTAATATACCGATGATTGAGCTTTCCCTTCTCCCAAAACTACATTACACCCTTCATGGGAGATACATTCAATAATAACTATTCTCCAACCTCAAACTCCAAATCCATTCGCCTCACATCCACATAGGTCTTTTGGCAAATTTCGGCAGTCTTAATCCTATCTTGAATTACCTTCACCTTTTTCATAGCTTGGTGAACCAAAATTGAGCCAAACATCTCTACTTTACCATCCTCGAATCACCCAATTGGAGACCCACACCTCTTATCATACAATTTCTAAAATGAGGCCATACCAATGCTAAAATGGTAACTATTGTTGTAAGCAATTTCAATCAAACAAAAATAGTTGTACCAACTACTACTATAGTCAATCACACAGGCTGGCAATAGATTTTCCAAGGTCTAAATAGTCCTTTTGGCTTGCCCATATGACTGCGGATGAAAAGTCATACTAAGAATCACTTTTGTCCCTAAACAATGCTGAAAAAATGACTAAACCAGGATGAAATGTATATCGCGACTCATGGGCCCCAGCCAAAATCCTACCTCGCAAACCATCCACATCCAAAAAACACAACCTCCTTTAGTACCTCACAATACTATCACCACTGATGTTGAAAATCATCACCTTTTGCTTAGCCATATTATTCTTGATCTTCATCAAAAGAGGATCTAATGCCTACTTCTCCTTATTTTTTATAAACAAAGAGATGACTACGCTACCTATTGCCTTATCATACCACCTTCCTTGGATTCCAAGAAACGAACACTAAGGTTAGCTAAATGGTTATTATCCTTTACTAGTTCCCACTTATCCTTATCCACAAGTGACAAGCTACCCATGGAAAAGGTGCTAAGAGCATCAACAACCACATTAGCATTACCTTGATGGTAGTGATGACTCATATCATAATCCTTGAGAAGCTCAAGCAATCTCCTCTACCTTAAGTTAAGCTCGTTCTAAGTGAACTCATATTGTAGGATCTTATAATCAGAAAAGATATCAACATGCACCCTATAAAAATAGAGACGCCAAATTTTCAATGACAAAACGACAACAAACAAATAAAAATCAAGAGTCAGATAGTTCCTCTCATGAACCTTCAACTGTATAGAGGCACAGGCAACCACCTTACTATGCTGCATTAATACATAGCCCAAACCAACCTGGGATATATCACAATAGACCATAAAAACCTCAGAACCCTTAGGTAAAGTCAAGATCAGAACGAAAGTCAACTTATACTATAGCTTGTAAAAGCTACCCTTACAAGTATCCAACCACAAGAACTTTCCCTTCTTTTGAGTTAATTTGGTTAATGGAACAGCAGTAGAAGTAAAACTCTCCAGATCCTCCTATAATACCCAGCTAAACCTAAGAAGTTTCAACTATCATTGGAGTTGTGGGTTTAGACTACTTATTAACCATAACAACTTTTTGAGGATCCACTATAATCCCCTCACTAGATGGGAGATGACCCCAAAAAGTTATGGCATTCAACTAGAATTCTCATTTAGAGAATTTACCATATTATTACTGATCATTTAAGATTTACAACACAAGATAGAGGTGATTATCATGATCCACCATGCTCTTAGAGTACATCAAGATGTCATCAATGAAGATAATGATAAATAATTATAGAAACTAATCGAAGACCCTATTCATCAAATCCATAAACATTATCGGGGCATTAGTCAACCTAAAAAACATAACCTGAAACTTAAAATGCCTATACCGGGTATGGAAAGTTGTCTTAGGGATATCCACCTCCCTAATCTTTAACTGATGATACCTATATAGAAGATAGATCTTAGAAAAAAATTGGCACCCTAAAGTTGATCGAAGAGATCATCAATTCTCAGTAGGGGATACTTGTTTTTTATCGTCATCTTTTTCAATTGCCTGTAATCAATATACATTGCAAGGGAACCATTCTTATTACACATAAAAAATAATAGTGTACCCCATGTGGATACACTAGGATAGATAAATCCTTGTTTAAGAGATCCATTAGTTGCTCCTTGAGTTTTTTCTACTTGACCGAAGCCATTTTATATGGGGGAATAGAAATTTCCTAAGTCTTTGGAACGAGATAAATAACAAAATCAATCTCCCCATCAGGAGGGATACTAGGAGGATCATCAAGGAAGACTTTGGGAAACTTATTTACCATAGGACCTAAGTATAAAGAAGGACCTTCTGAGTTAGAAGCTTTAACCCAGACCAGATGATAGAGAAACACCTTGGAAATTAATCTGTGACCTTTAAGAAATGATATAAAACATCTATTTAGAGCTAATGAACCACCGTCTCACTCAAAAATTAGCTCATTAAGGAAATTGAATACGACCTTAAGGTTCCAACAATCTAAGGTAGCATTGAATGAGTGCAACAAGTCCATCCCCAAAATAACATCAAAATCGACCATGCCTAACTCAATCAAGTTCGCAAGAGTTTCTCTATTACCAACTGCTACTATAGACCTCCTATAGACTCTGCTGACACCCATAGAATTTCCTACTAGGGTAGAAATAAAAAAGGTTTTGACAGACACTTCAGACCCCAAACCTAAATGTATAGGCACAAATAGGATGACATAAGAGAGAGAGAGGACTCTAGATCCTATAAATAATACAAATCATAGGAAAAAAGTATCAATATACCAGTAACAACATCTAGAGATACCTTGAACTCCAGACGAGTAGTGAGAGCCTAAAGGTAATTTTTGCTAGTGTTGGAGCCAGAGGTGGCACCCTTCGGTGCAGGATATGAAGAGGAGGCAACATGTTCCTTGTTCAACCCAGAAGCAACTCTAGAGGGACAATCTAGATACATATATCAAATATAACCACATATAAAACATTAATTCCTCCCTTTCTAACACTGACTACGATGATGCTATCCACAGAATCTATAAGGAGGGTAGGATGGTGCGTGCTAGTCCCTACTGACCTAATATTGGGCACCTTATTCCCTAGAATTATCACTAACTTGAAAATATCTATCTCTTTCCGGCTTTGGGAAGGGAGCACTAGCCATAGAATAGAAGTTAGGACTCCCCCAACCCTTTCTTTTAGGCCACTTTCTACTTAGTATATGGCTCTCACCCTATTCTTAAAATATAGACCTCGTGCTCTACCTCTTATCAAAATCAGCCTGTTTCTTCTTCTCCTTTTTGATTTGTTGCATATACATATCCAATTCAGATATGTCCATGTCCTTGATCAATAAGGCATTCTTACTCTCAAGGATAAACTCATGAGACAATACCAAAGGAAACTTTTTTATTTGTGCCATCATATTAGATACTAATTCAGGTGCATATTGGGACAATTGATGGAATTTCAAGGCATACTCTTGAATATCATCCTTCCTTGCTTAAAGTTTAGCAATTCTTCCACTTTAGCTTCCATCAACACTTGAGGAAAGAAGTTGTCCAGAAATGGACTAGAAAAATCATACCATTCGGCTAAATTTGCATCCTCACCTCTTGACTTCTCCCACTTCTAGTAGTATTTATATGATATATCTTTGAATTAGTAGGAAGAAAACTAAACATCTGCCACTTCCAAAGCATGCATAACCCAAAATATCTTCTTTATCTCGTCAATGAAATTTTTAGGATTCTCCTCAACCTTTGCACCCGTAAATATCAAGAGATGCAAACTCATGAATTGGCCAACTATAGTGGCATCAAATGAACCCATAGCAACACCATCGGAACAAGAAAATTATTATTGACATGTCACTAATTGATTCAATAAGGTAATAGAGTGATGAAATTTAGCATTAGCAACCTCCACAGGAGGTGACTGAGTATGGGTATCACCATAAGAGTAGGATTCATGAGGGTAGTTGGAACCCCATGAGGACAGTTAGATACAGTGATCCTTTACTGGGTCTGGACCCTAGAAGTTGACTGAGCTTAGTATATATTTTCCTCAGTAGGGACAAAAGAGATTGCATGAACAACAGATCTTCTTGGATGCATTATTTCAAAAATAAGCAAATAGAAATCAGAAGAATCCAAGACCTTAGACTCTATAGTGCAAAAATAAGACAACAAGAAGGAGAAGCATTCCTAAATGTCTCATAGCCTCTTCCTTATAAGTGTGATACGCTACATACCCATAAAAGATACTCTAATTGACATGGTTTTATTGACACCCAAGTGACCATGAACCTTTTATGATACATACTTTGTCATAAACCAAAGTAGGGCCTTTCCATAATGGGTATCTCGTGACCCACGTGGACTAGAGATCACCCCTCACCTAACTAACCAACATACCAACCATAAGTGATGGATGTATTTCATCCATATAATAATATACAACAATATAAGACCTATTCTCAAACCTTAAAGAGGTAGGACGATGCAGCTGCTTTGTTGAGTTGTGCCACGAAATCAAGAGCTCCAAGTAAGCAGAACTACAGCTTATAAAATGTCTAAACCATTCATCATCACCACACACTAAACCATCTCACCCAAGTCCAGAATAATCCATAAAGCATCTATAATCCAAAGTTAATAAGAAGATGGGACATGCCCCAGGCAATAGTAAACATCCAAGTCCAAAGAATTCTACAACATATAGTAAAAATACCATGAAATAAATGACTTCCAAACAATGAAATCTCACAAATTTAATGTCTACTCACGAGCTACTCGAAGAAATAGTCACTGCACAGGAAATGAAGAAGAAGCTTCAGTCCCTATATCATTTAAAGATACAAGGTCTAGAGATAGTTAGTACTTGAAATGCTAGCATTTAACTCAGGGATAGAGGAATAAAATAATACCATCAATAAAACCAAGTAAAATAATTAAGTGTAATCACATATATCCATACATACCTATATATATATATATTGTGTTGCAATAGGGGACAAGGCTTAGCATGTATTTAAAAATATTAACCAGTGTTGTGTAGTATGATTATCATATAAAAAGGCACCCATGGGCTATATGGGCCCAGCTCTCCCCTAGCTGGAAGGTCCCTAGTGTTTGTAGCCACACAAACCAGAGAATATCTATATTCATATATGCCATTATGGGGGACTTGAACCTCCTGACATAATCAATATGACATAGCACCAATGTATACAATATGGGGGACAAAACCTCTTATTAATATATTTATTCAGGGGACTCGTACCTCCCGATAATATAGACACTCATATTAGCTAACACTGTTTCTAGTGTTAGTCTTTTGGACTCCACTTTTATGGCCTGGCTACACATCCCGCTTTAGAGCCTTATTTAATAAATTCTTAAACATGTATACAACTATTAGTCCAATTTCTTACCAGAGGCATCCCATGGGAAACATCATACCAACCCCACATGTAAGTGTAATCATACCATAACCATTATTATTAAAATTTGAGACTCAAATCCATTGTTTAAAGATAGCCATCAATCTAATTCAAAATTTAGGGACTTAAACCCATTTAGCCATTTCAGCCACCAGTGTTACATTTAATTCAACTTATGGCCAATAAGGGTATTCATAAAACCATTTACAAGTCATTTACATTATTAGGCTAATACATTAGTTCAAATCATGTGACTAGTTTGTTCTCTTACACATATTCACAAACATATTGAGCACATACCTTTACCAAGACCTAAACCAAAGTAGGTAAGTTTAGGGCTAACCATAATCTACTTATTTCACCACATTTACCAAGCACCTACATTTGAAAAACCACCATAAAAACAAATATATTCATAATTTTAACCAAGAGTAAACAATACTCAAAATTATGCAACAAAACCATCAACAGTTGTTATCAAAACCACCCTTAATGATTAAAAAACAAAGCTTTAAACACATGATTTTCATGAAATAACAATGAGGGAAGATTTACATGCCTTATTCATAAAGATTCATAGAAATAACTTCACTCTTGAGCCTTTAGATTAACACCATATAGAAACCCTAGCCCAACTTTCAAGACAGAGTTTGGCGTCAATTTTGGGTGTGTTTTTTCTACTTATTTTTGGAATAAGGGACCAAATAGTGTTATAAGATGTGGTTTATTAAGTACTTGGGGTGGTAAATGTCTAAAATACCCTCAGCTTAAAGATAGTAAAATGCTCACAGGAGGGTACAATTTGGCCTTTCCACTCGTACTCATATCATATGAGTGGTACCCTCTACTCGTATGTTGATTCAAATATTGCACACCATTATTTGTCCCACATACGACTCCATAGCATGAGTCGTACCCCAACCATATGACAAGTACCCTCAAATCATACCCTAAGAAGAATCCTCTAGGCTAGACTTTGGATATCATACAACTTAGCACTATACTTCTCGTACCCTAAAATACGACTTGTATGATGCCTTCTCAGACCAAGAATAGAACTTTTCTAATGTGACACTGACCAATATATGACCAAGGAATTCAAACCGTATCTACTACATACGAGTGGTATGATATAGTCATATAATGCATAGAATGTTCAAGGATCAAAAAATTTTGCTGGGGAAAACGTTTGGGGTGTTTCAGTCGTGAATTCCCCTAAGTGATACAATTATTTTGGCATTTTTGAGTTACCTTGCAATTGTAATTCATATGGAAATACCAACAATGTATGCCTTAATATGAAATATGGTTAAATAAATGGATTGTGTTATAAATGTTTTAATTTGTATTTAATAAGGGTTATGTAGCTGATTCATGAAAGTGGAGGTCCGAGACACCAATACTGGAAATCATAGTTGCTGACTGAGGGTTCTATATGACTGGGTGGTTCCAGTCTCCTCAATAGTATTATACAAAAATTGTTTGGTTTGAGTCCCCCACATCTTATTACATAATTTTGTTCTCATCTCACCTTGATATGCAGGGAAGTTTGAGTCCCCCATAGTGTATATGTATATCCCTGGGGATGGCAATGGGGCGGTGCAGGTGTGGGGCGGTGTGGGTTTTGAGCTATGTGGGGAAGTGTGGGTTTTATACTATGTGGGTATGGTGCAGATTTAAGTAAGTTTTTTTAAAATGGTGTGATGCGGGGCAGGTGTGGGTATATGCGGGTTTAAACTAAAAAAAGTTAAAAATTAGTATTATTCTCATAAATCTATCAAATATTATATTTATTCGTCACTAAAATTTTTATGATGCTTAAAACAAAATTTATAACACTACAAATAATCAATTTTAAAACTTTTTAAACTTCTTTATTCCTCTTAATGAAAATTTGATATTTGATCATTACTTGTATACATGATACTTTTTTGATAATACCTTAGTGAAAAGTGATATAATAGAAATTGGTTGTTACTATTTCCTAGTATGGAAAATATTATGCTTTTTAGTGAAGTTACAAATTTTTTTAAAAAATAAAAAATGAAAAATGTGGGGCGAGTATGTGCGGGTATGAATGTGGGTTTAAAGGTGATGTAGTGTGGTGCATGGTGGTTTTAAAATTTGTGGGTTTAGAAAAAACTCGCACTGCACCGCATTATTGTCGTCCATTATATAGCCTCTGGTTCATACATCCACACGCACAAGGGCCTAACCAGCTGGAGGAAATATGTTCTCATATAGCCTGTGGGTGCCTTTGTATGTTATGATTGTTAAGTTACACAATCTAGGTTAAAGTTTTAAAGTGCATCTCAACCCGGTTCCCTATAGCGACATGTTATATATATATATATGTATGTATATTAATTCGATTATGTGCATTGGGTTTTAATGACTTTAATCTGTTAATCATGGCATTAAGTTATCCTTATCCCTGAGTATCATGCTAGTGTTCACACCACTATTTTTGAATTTTGTATCCCCACGCGATGCAGGCACTAGAGCTACTTCTACTTTTCTTTCTTAGGGTTAGGTTGGTCGGCTCAGTTTATTGGTTCGTTGTGTTATGGTGAAGTTGTGAGCTTCCATTCCCTCAAAGGCTTAGGCATATCACCAGTTTTTATTCTTATATTAAGTTGATAGTTACTTTAAATATCATTAACATTAAAATTTTTATTCTAATTCTCAAAGTCATCTGTCAGAGTCTGGGACTAGTTCTAAAAAATATTAGTTTTGGTTCATTGATTAGAAGGCTTTGTTGGATTATAGTGGATATTGGTAATGTTTATCGGTTTTTTAGCCGGTCACAGGCCGTTGATTATAGACATGTTTTGACTTTTCTTAAGCTTGTTGCATGCTATCTTGTTATATGTTTTAAATTCCTCAAACATTGGGAGTGTTATGTTTTTTTTTGGTTACGTGTAGGGCATGGTTTCCAGTCCAGTTGGGACTTGAGATACCTGTCATGTCCAGGCCCTGGTTTGGTTTGTGACAAGGATGATATTAGAGACTAGGTTTGGTGACATTTGGTGTACAATAAATCCGCGTCAAGTAGAGTCTCAATTATAGGTGTGTAGCGAGCTACACATATAAGGGAGATGCTACAAGGCATTTAGGAATGTGTCATGACCCAATTCCTCAGGTCATGATGGTGTCTACCAAAATCCACCAGTAGGCAAGCCAACCCGTATTCTATAATGTCTAGTAACTACTTAATAATATAAGGAAAAAAATGCGGAATAAATGAAAATAAAGATCAATACATTAAAAAACCCCAAAACCAGGTGGTATCAGTACAAGAGTTTCGACTATAATAAGAGTACAAAAATGAAATATCAAGACAAATACAACGATATGACTTATCTTCAAATGCAATGTAAAGACTAGTCTTATACATAAGAGAGGGATAAGTAATACTATGAATGTTAGGAGCATACTCTACGTTTCTGAACCATGGCTGCTACGCATGATTCATAGATCAACGATGACAACCCATACTATAATCTGTAGGCTGGAATAGTGTAGAATGAGTACTAAATGAATGGTACTCAGTAGCGAACTGCCAACTGAGCTAAGAAGATAACGCAGATATATACAACATATAAAAAAATGGAAACTACACCCAAGAGTCAAAAAATCACAAAACAAGTCTTTGAGAAAAGAAAGGACAACTACCCTATTCAAGTCCAAGAGTCTAACGTAGTAAGACTAAGGAAGTATTAGGGCGAATTATTCTATTCCAACCACATTCAATAGACGTCAATACTAGACAATATATCCCAGGCCAATATACGAATGAAGAATGAAATAAAGATATATAGAAAATATTCAAGGCCAAGAAACGAAAATACAATATGAACAAACGAAGGAAAGGATATAGGTAGTGCCATAGCTTCATATATCTCTCTCTCTCTATATATATATATATACATACATAAAAAGATGAGGTCATCTAAAAGCATAACCTAGATCATCATATCCTCATTGTAAGACCTCATTATAATACTACCTAGATTAATATTATCATATTTAGGGTTTCTAATCCTCATGGCTAGATATGAAATAATCATACATAACAATGTAATCATAAGAAAAAAGAGGCTGAAAACATACCTCAAATCTTAATACCAGACCAATGATAATTCTATCATAAGCTAGCCATAATAACAATCATAAAAATCATAATAACAATATCAATAACAACACGAATAACCTATAACTCTAGACAACCAAATATCTAGGATAGCCTATGCATACCCCCACTCACCTAGGATAGTATGGTTTGCTCAACATACAACAACACAAGGCACATTCGTCACCCATATCTATGCATCCACCCCATACCGGATGATAAACATAGGTGAATAATTGTGATAGGCGGTGTGCAGGAAAAAATGAACATATAGTACACAATCATACTATGGACTCGAACTAGGTTTATATATATCAACATCACAGCATCCTCAGTCCTTGTCGAGTATCCATATCATCATAACAGTATCCATTGGCCATGTTGAGTATCAATATCATCATCATAGTATCCTCTAGCCTTGCCGAGTATTAATAACATCGTAATAGTATTCTCTAGCCTTGTTGGGTTTCAATATATCATCACAGTAGTATCATCCAAACTTGTCAAGTACCAATGTATTATCACAACCATCAATATATATATATATAGATGTAATAGGTTCACAGACATAAGGTGTGGCTAGAAAGAGTGTAAATTCATAAATTTATTGCCTGGAGTGATCTTTGGGACTAAATCATTATGAAAATTTAGAAAGGGAGGAATATCTCACAATCAAAGTAAATAATAGTTTCAAGTCATGCACCAAAATCTGCCTCAACCAAATCTGTAAAATATCATTATTAAACTATTTCATGTATTTAAGTTATCCGTTAAGTTAGAAAGTTATTATTGGGAATAAATCTATTCGAAAGGTGAAAAGTGGGTTTCAAACATCATTTAGGAAGAACAGTCATAAAGTCATATTTCAGATAGAATCACATCAATTACTGATATAATAATCATGAATGTACAAAATCTATGCATGCCATCACCAGTATCCAAATCAATAAAGTATTAAGCAACATACAATATCTTTCCCTATCCCATACCAGAAAGATGTTTATATAAAGATATATATGAATATTCTTAAACTACAATTGTATCCTTTATAAGGATTAATACTTCCCTGATGTCCATTTGTTAACATAACATGGCCCATGGCAAAATAATATATCCTGAATTATCACAGCCTCATTATCTTGTCCTTAGGCCCACACTCATACCCTAAACCCTTATTGATAATCATATTTATAAGATGTAGCGTATCTATAATCATCTAACATATAGGAGGCATCTCGCATCTAGGAGGCATAATATCAATAAGAATATCACATCTATAAGACATCTCATATTTATAGGTCAGACATCATGACTATGAAGGATATCACCTCTCTAGGTCAATTACCATATTTAAGAGGAATATCATTTCTATCAGCCCAATAATCATAACTAAGAGGAAAATCATCTCTATAGGCCAAATAATTAGAACTAAGAGGAATATCATCTCTATAGGCCCAACAATCATAACTAAGAATAAAATCATCTCTATGGGCAAAATAATCATAAATAAGATGAATATTATCTCCACAGGCCCAACAATCATATTTAAGAGGAAAATAATCTCTATGAAACTAATAATAATAAGTAAAAGGAATATCATCTCTATAGGACCAATAATAATAACTAAGAGGAAAATCATCTGTATGAGCCAAATAATCATAACTAAGAGGAATATCATCTCTATTGGCCCAACAATCATAACTAAGAGGAAAATCATATGTATGGGCTAAAAATCACAACTAAGAGAAAACTCATCTCTATAAGCCAATTAATCATAACTAAGAGGAAAATCATCTCTAGAGGCCCAATATTCACATCTATGAGAAAAATCATCTCTAGGTGTACAACGTCAAGTTTAAGAGAAAATAGCTCCACCATTGGCGAAGTATCAAGTCTAGGAGGAAATAGAGTCTCTGTGGGCCAAATATCATGTCGGAGAGGAAACAATGTCTCTAAAGGTCTAATATAACGTCTAAGAGGGAATAGTATCTCTAAAGGCCCATCATCATTTCTACAAAGACTAACATAGCCATAACTCGTACGTCACAATGTGGGGAACATTATTACAATTTACCAATTACCCTAGTAATATTATACTAATGTTTACTAACCTCAACTATGCCGAACATCCACGACTAAGTCCACAATGCTAACAAAAGTCTTTGCTTAAGTGGGCCGAACAATCCCACTTCTAATCCTCAATTATCTTATTTTCGGCAAACTATGGCCTAAACTAGGCTAAGTTAAATAGTTCAAATTCTAGATATCAAGTAATCCATAACCAAACCTATGATAGGAACTTCGTTGAGAAATAAGGGCTTTTAAGTCAACTCTACCCAATTATAGTTCCAAGGTCACCACACTATCCCAACAAGATTTAAATATACTAAACATGATTCAAATGCTAAAACCATATCCCAAACATAGCACTATTCATAACCACGCTACAATTTAGATCAAACTACGATGAAGGCAATAGGATTCTAAAACAGGTATTCCACATTTCAACTTATGGGTCAAAAGTCTCATCAAATCTCCAAACTTCAACATTCAATACTAAGTCATTCTATACATAATCAAACCTAACATTCATATTAACATGCGGTATATTTCACACATCTTTAATGGAGAAGAGTAGAAAGAAGCCTAACTCAAAGATGAACTGTAAAACCTCCCACCATTAACCAAAAGACCATCTTCATTCCACAAGCAAAAAATGCCAACACACTATCAAAATAGTAATCTAATCATCAATATGAATCAAACGATACCCTTATTTCACTATTGTACTTTGGGCCTAAAAATGATGCCGAAAACCCCCAAATAGGTCCACCTACCAAAAATGCATTTTCAAGACTAACCAAACATGCTATCAATATCATACATAATCAAAGAACCATAACCCTCAAGAAATGGGGAAAACATTGTTAATTTTGTGCTAAAATCAAACCCTACGTGTATTTGGGGTTTTGGGTCAAAAACCAAGAAACTCATAAGAAAAGTGATGAAATATTACCATTATCTGAGTGAAAATTATGATAATAGATGTTTAACAAACTCCCATGACACCCACAGTGATAAATTCTTAGTTGTTACACAATTTAAGGGCTTATAGGTCCCAAAGATTGGTCAAAATGGCCAACGAGTGTCCTAGAGGGTCCTTAGATACCCGTACTAGGTATGGAGATACCTCTCTCACTGTCCTAGGGGATGCTATTCCGCTAGCTCAATCGCCATGCAATTTTCAGTGATTGCGAATCCTCCCCTGGGAACTAGAGGACAACAAAAAATAGAAATCTTGGTTTTAACCATCAAAACTCATTCAAAATATAAAGAACATGATAAAATTATGAATTTTGAGTGTAAACAATATATTAAATCCATTGGAATCAAAACCTTAATCCAAGATTGTTTAAGCAAAAAACAGTGGCCCATACCTATAGTTTCATTTTTGTTATAAAATTGGCTTAATAGCCTAAAATAAGTCAAGGAGACTTGGAACCTTAACAAAGGTATCTATCCAAAAATCGACATTTCAAATGTGATGGCGAAGTCAGATTTTCCATCCGAGGTCCTTTCGACCAAATATGGGTCCCATACATGTATTTTGATTTTCTAACTTTTTGACCAATAGTTTGAAATAAGCTCATGTTCCTTGGGTCCCAAACCAAAGGTCTACCTATCCTAAAATTAATATTTCGAATCTGCTGGCACTGTTGAAATTTGCATCTGAGATTTTTTCATTGATGTTTTTTCTCGGTGGCCAGTTGGAACCAGTGAAGACTTCAAAATAGAAAATTGGCTCTAAAATCTAATAAACTACCCGATAACCAAACTGTTAGTCCCAGCAAGTCATAAATGACATGGGCCAACTATGGAGAAGCTCAAATGGTAAAGATAATGAAAAAAATGAAAAATGACTGAAAGGGTTATTACAATATCCACTACAAAAAGAACTTTCATTCCCTGAAAGTCAATGGATATAAAGAATCTGAAAATCTCAAAAAGATGAGGTATTAGGCCTGTATATTCCCAACATGACTTCCCAAGTAACCTTAAAAAGGAGAGAGCACTTGCAAGGTATTTCACCACAAGTATACTTTTTTCAACTATCACTCTTATTCAACTTCAAAACAACCAAAAGTCAACTTAACCGCTAGATGGCCTAAAACTTAACCAAAGAGGCTGATGCATGCAAATCTGAACCACAACATATTGATACGATCTCTATATCAGCATAAATTAACAAAGTCTCATCCAAGTCAAAGCCAACCCAAGTCATGAGTCACGCCACCAAATCCAAGTTCAAATATACACTCCCCTTAGCATTTTGCACCTGCTATCAACTCCAAGCCAGGAGGAAAATTACCTGAGTCTCACCCATGCAATCTTATTATGGCGAACTCAAAGAACTAAAGCTCCATATGGAAAATATGAGAATAAGCTCACAAGGTGCTGTCTAGGAACACAAATGGACATAATCGAGGAATGCAATCCATGCCAATGTTGTTACCAGTTTAGATGAAAATCAAACTAAAATCTTCAAATCTAAGGTATAACTACTCATCACTGAATATTCCACTCTACTATGTCTCATCCACCTAGAATGAAGTCATACTGAATCCAACTCGAGTATATTACTCCTATTTTGTAAGTATTAAAAAATTCCAAATGAAAATTGAAGATTTAGGGTCAAAGTTGAAAGAACCAATACCATGTACATAAGTTATCAACAGAACACTTATCAACCATATTCCATCTGAAGTTGAGCACACTAAATAGAAAATATGGGGAGCAGGATCGACAAACCGATAAATGAAATTTCAACTGAGACATGTCTAAAATAAAAGTTGCATACAATCTCTACAACACCAAGCTGAAATCTCAACCCAAAGGGTAAATTGCTCGGTCTCAATTACGCAAACCAAACCTAATGATGGGTAGGCATTCATAATCCAAGTTTAACACAACTTCCAAATCACTATTCCAAGGCGTCAATTCTAAACTGAACCAATAAGCCTATATCATTATAAATAATTAAAATCAAATTTAATATCCAAATCTAACATATATAAGATAAATCATCCCAAGCCCCAGTCGAGACATATCTGAAGAACAAAACCACCATAGGGATAATCGTGGACTGAAATGCAATCAACCAACTCTATATTAGCTAGATGGTATGATATATAGCCACAAAATAGCAATTATGACAATGGAAAAATCTCTTGCTAAAAATGCATATAACCCACTCCACATCCACAAAAGGGCATGAACTATCTAAACAAACTCAAAACTATGGTTGGAAACTACAAAAGTATAGGAAAAAACTCTAGCAGCTAAGTGAAATACAACTTTAGCTGACAACAAATCAATCTAAAACTGCATCTCAATAAAGCATAGCCACAAGCGTATATCATCAAGGATAAACACTCCTCCAAGTCTCACTAAGTCAAAATAATGTTGAAATGGGGATTTTTAGAATAATCCCAAGAATCACATCATTAAAGAAGAAAAACAAATATCAAAACTATAATATCCCGTATGTTTCTAAGCTAGGAAGTGAATAAGCATTCCTACGTATGAAATCTCCTATCCTGTGATTCATACTTGAGTACATGACTTACAATGAAAATCCTAGTGATAGGATAGCATATGATGCATTAAGAATGTTCACATGAGTCACTTAAGGTAATACAAGCTACGAGTTTTTGAATCCATCAAGTTTTAGTGTTTGATTTTGCAAGGGTCATCTTTAAACAAGTATAACTTAATGTTAATGTCTTATTTTTTATTATTGAGATTCACCAAGTTTTAGAGAATCAAATTAGCTTTCCAACGATACCAATTTTGCCTTATCCAATACTCGAGAAAAAAGTTATGCCCATTTTTATGAGAGACAGTAAGGATAGGCGATTGGTTAGGAGCTGCCCAACCAAACATAGGCGATTGATTAGGAGCCTCCCAACCTAGCTTAGGCAATCACTTGGGCGCCGCCTACGTCAGTTCTAGGTGCCAAAAACACTTAATTTTGAGTTATTTTAAGGGTTATAAAGTCTTTTAACACTCCATCCACATCCCTAAACTTAAACCTATGAATTATATAGCTTCTAAACATATTAAAACCCTATTATCATCTCAAAGCTCATCATCTAAGACCACAAAAAAAGAAAAACAACTAGGGTTGCGTAACTAAGCTTGAAGATCCGATTTCAATGAAATTCCTCCGTCAATCCTCAAGCATTTTCCTTCTAAGGTTTGCGTGAGTTGATTCATGGATTCTTTTCATCCATGAAGCTCAAGAAATATCTTCTTAATTTTGTATTATAATGTTTATGTTGTTGTTGGTTGATGTTCTTGTGGTTGGAGTTTGATGATGCCTAAGATGGGATCTTTGTATGTTTATTGTGAGGATATGGTGGTATTTAACGTGTACATATGTGAAATTGATGGTTGAATATTTATAATTCTGATGAATCCACCTATGCCTAAGATGTGCATGTAAGGTGTTTGCGAAAATACCTAAAGGAATAAAAATCATGCTTCTATGACATAATAAGTCCTAAATGACTATTCCATGTTCTAAGTTTATGTTCAACGTGATCCCCGTGCTATTGTCTTGAATTGAAGAAGTTGTACGAGATATGCATGATATTGTTGCGATATGGAATGATCATGTTATTGAAGCCATGCAAGTATATAAATGTTGTGTGCATTCCCGATCATGTGATATTTTATTGATAATAATTCTTATTATGAAAGCTTAACTTATGATATTGTGAATTATGGACTCAAATATTTTGATCAAGTCATGTGATGTGTGTCAGTTTCCTCCTATCAAGTCCTGGGGGTACTTGTACTCAAAACCCATAGCTGTGTGCCTAGAGCCATTTCATGTTTTACGATATCAAAACTCAAGCTATGATTCCATAGACTTCAGTCAGTCATGTGACTCAGGAAAATCTCATGATCTTAGTTAGTTGTCAAATATCAGTAACATTCCACCAGTCAATGGAATTCAGTAAGATTAAGTCATACACAGTCAGTTATTCATGTCCAGTCCCTCCAGATACGAGTTGAGGTTATCATCGAGTGAACCTAAGGATGGTAACTCACCTACCAGTTCAAGGTGTGATTGTAATACCTCGAGAAATTTTTCATTGAAATTTTGTGCGTAAACGTGTTGGGTTTTATCTTCTAGAATTAATTATAATTTTTTCATGTGGAATGTATTAGATTATGACCCACCATTACGTACGGTATCAAATAATCTTTCAAACAATATGTGGATCATCCCAAATGGACACCCGAGCGATGAGTTATGAACATTTCGACCGAACCGTGAAAAGTAGTGAACAGTAAAACGTGCAGGAAAAAATACTAAGGCCTGGAGTATTTTTTCTCCAAATTTAAATGATCATAAATCCTTGTACATAATTATCTGGGTTATGTACTATATATTAATGGAAAGCTGTGCGAGTCCTCTTTCGAATGAAATTGGTTTTATCCAATTTGTCTATCGGAGCAAAACGTTATGGTCGATCTAATTAGCTTATCAAAAGTGAATTTTTGAGTCAAATTCAAATGATCATTACTTCTCGTACACAATGATCTTGGTGAGATACTATATATCAACAGAAATATATGAGAGTCCTCTGTTTAATGAAATTGGTTTCATCCAATTTGAATATTGGAGTAAAACGTTATGGTTGATCTACTTCAGACTATCAAAATAGTCCATCGACGGACTGATTCTAGAATTATTTGATTTTTAGGGGCGTTTTGGTCATTTCACCTCACCTAAAATCCATCCAAACCCTATATTAAAACCTATTAGAAGCATTATATGTTAAATTTTATTAAATTCAGTCAAAAAGAAAACCCTAAGCTCCTACATCCAACTTCAAGAACCTCTAAAGTTCACCATTAATTCTACAAATTTATTCAAGATTCCAAGTTCCTAGTTCAACAACTTCAAGAACCTCCAAATTTCACCATTAATTATGCAAATTTATTCAAGATTCCAAGTTCCTAGTTCATGAACTCCAAGAACCATCATTCAAAGGCAGGATTAACATCTCAAAAATGAGTATCGATCTAAAGTTTATCATTTAAGGTATGTGGGGTTTTTCAACAAGAACTCTCTTTCGTTCTTATAGAGAAGTAATTTTCTTTACAAAAGCATGATTTTTATTTGATTTTTATAAATTTGAAGCATGAACCCATATCTTATGATGAATATTATGAAATCTTGATGTTTATAATTTTGAAAGATGAATTTACATGTGTGGAGATATAAAGCATGAATCTTGAACAATACTTATCATGACTTTGATATTTGGGTCGTGAATATCCATTGGAAATTGTGTTTTTTTTAGAAATTTTGTGTTATAAGCACGTTGATGTTGAATATTTGATATATTTTGAATGATTTGACCTTTCGGTCTTAATGGAGTTGTTTTGAACTCGAGTGTGAAAGAAATCCACAACGTGGTTAATTTTGATAGATGGGAAGCATGATGGCTCCCGATGTATATTTATATATTATTGAAATTATTTTTTTGTGGATTGTCTTTGAAATGATCTGAGCTAAGTTCGGGAGAAATCTTTAGCACCGAGTGGGAGGTATAAAGAGAACTTACTTGCCTAGAACTATGTGACCCCGTAGGAGTGAGCCTGAGGATGATTTATATAGTGATCACTAGTTTGTATGGATTTGATATCGATACTCCTACTCTGATGGCAAGAATACGACAGATCTCCCCAATGTGGGTTTTACGTTAGACTCCATGTAGCTCACATGGTTTATGTTGGTTATAGGATCTCCCAGTGTATGTGTGTTTTCTTGTGTCTATGGTGAATGGTGAAGTGATTCGAAAGTGGAATTGTGAAAGTTATTCTTTTGAAAGATTTAAATGATATTTACTTTATGAGAATTGATATTCTTGATGAACTGAAAGTGATTGACAAATTATATGATGACTCACATGTGTTATTATACTTATTTCATCCTCTCATAATTATGATAATTTTCTTCGGGCTATGTGAGTCTTTCATACATCCTGCATATTTCTTATAAATATTTATGATGATGGTGTTTATACAACTGCATACACCCCCATATACTATGTTCCTTTCTATGGTACTGACCCACATCTTCGGATGTGGGCTGCATTTTCTCGGAATGTAGGTTCAGGTGCTCAGTTAGAGGTTCGACAATGATTCTTTGGGCACGCTGTTCTACATCCTCTATTATGGTGAGTCCTCATATTCCAAGGACGTGATGTCTGATGTTGGTTTCACGAAATAGTTTACATTTGATAACTGAGTATGAGTCAGTTGGGGTATGTCTCAATGGCTCGCTGGTTTTATAGATTTTCTTAGAGGCTTATCAGACTAGTATAGATGTTGGGAGTTGACTAATAAGTCATATTTTGTTATCTTTCTGAAATTCTATTATTCTTGGATGGTGATTACTCTATCGATAGTTGAGGGTTATTAGCTTGGGGATACTCATAGCCTCAAGCACCGTGTGACGCTCCGGGACCCATTTTCCGGGGCGTTACAGTGATTCTTAGTAGTCATCCTTGTGTTCCAGAACTACGTAGACAGCGTAGGTTGAAACATCCTAACCTATCAGATTAGGGTTGATGAGGTGGCTTAACCTGTCAATTTAGGGTTCCCACCATTATCATTGAGTACCCGCCAGATAAGGGTACTCAAAGGCTGTCCTTACCCGTGGCATGGTATTGACACCCCTCCAGTTGGGGCAGAGATTGGACCCCAGCTTAGCCATAACGGCATACTTAGGGCATGTCGATTAAACATTACTTTCCACAGTTTTAGTATCAGTCTCAATAAAATAACTCAGGGCATTCTTCAAATTTTAGTATATACAGGACTATCAGATATAGTCATCCATGTTATCAATTTCAGTATCAGTCATGACAGTTATCAGTAAACCATGTATTTGCTTATAGGTCATGCTATTATGCATTCATGGTCCTAGTTTCTATATATGTGTGTTTGCACTCCCACGTTCATATTAGTCAGTCAGTGTTGTTCATGCATGAAACCCTTTATATTCAGCCTACCTTCCTCGTATGCTCAGTACTACAGTTGTACTGACGCATTTGTGTTATAGTGCTTTGTTTTCATGTTACACCATAGGTTCTGAGACACGAGCTCCCGCCCAGTAGTACCGGTAGCATTCCAGTTGCAGAGACACAGTGAGTCCTCATTGATTTGAGGAACATATGATTTGATATATTTATTTATTTCTTCAGTTCAATTTTACGGAGTTAGTTGGAGACATGTTCCTTCAACTCCTTATTTAGATAGTTTAGAGGCTTTCAGATTTACATTCAAACTTAGCTTTCAGATTGAGTTATGGGTATTTTCACCTACATGATTTTATTAAGTTGAACCTTATGGCCTTACAGTTCTATGTATTCCGTATTATTATATCATGATTTGCAGTATACAGGTACAAATATCAGTCATGGGTTAGCTTGTGGTCCCTCGAGGTCATGAGCACCGTGTAGCATTCCAGTTCAGGAAATCGGGGTGTTACAAACTTGGTATCTGAGCCTAAGGTTCAATAGAGTCCTAGGAAGTCTGAAAGCCACATCTAGTAGAGTCTTGTACATGGGTGTGTTGCGCGCCACATTTATGTGTGGGAGGCTATAAGATGTTTTAGGAATAGTCCCCTTTCTTCATTATTCATTTCATGCTAGTGAGCATAATCACAAGTTAAACTCTCAGTCTAATCCATTCTTCTCTTATTCCAGACTATGGCCCTAAAGAGAAGAAACCAGCCAGCTCCTCAGCCCGAAGATCCTTTAGGAGAACATATTTCCCATGTAGAGTTTAGAGCTGCATTTACCACACTTGCTCAGTCCATGGCTGCACAGAATGAACAACCATCAGTCATTTCGGCCAATCCCAAAGTAGCTAGGGTTCGGGATTTCACTCGGATGAACCCTCTATCTTTTCATGGCTCTAAGTCTAATGAGGACCCTCAGGAGTTCATTAACCAAGTCCAGAAGGTCATTGACATCATGGGTGTTACTTCTATTGAGAGTGCTGAGTTAGCCGCCTACCGGTTATAAGATGTTGCTCAAGATTGGTACAAACAGTGGAAGTCTGAGAGGTTACATGATATAGGCCCTATCGAGTGGGAGGAATTTGTCACGGCCTTCTTAGATAGATTCTTTCCCCAAGAGCTGAGGGAAGCCAAAGTTCTAGAGTTCATTAACCTCAGGCAGGGGAATATGAAGGTTAGGGAGTATTCTCTCAGATTTACTCAGCTATCTAGGTGTGCTCCTCATGTGGTTGCAGACAATAGAGCTAAGATAAGCAAGTTCGTGTCAGGGGTCAACGATAGTGTGGTAAATGAGTGTAGGTCTGCGATGCTGATCGGTGATATGACCTTAGACAGACTCATGAACCATGCCCAGCAAGTAGAAAAGCAGAAGTTTAAGACAAAAGAGAGGAAGAACAAGAGAGCAAGGTTAGGTAACTTCAACTTTGCTCACCCCAATTCAGATAGAGAAAACCGTCCACAGTTTTACTCAAAGTCAACCGTTCCAGCTCCTTTCTCTACCAGCGATCTAGTACTGAAGTTCAGAGACAACAATAGAGAAAAAACACTAGGCTATAAATCTCAAGGCAGTGTTAGCAGTACCCGAATGAATCCCCTTTGTCAGACTTGTGGTAAGAAGCAGAAGCAGAAGCAAATATGCATACCAAGTATCCTCACCTCTTCCTATCCAATTTAGATCAAGCTCAAGGTAATGGTTCTCCTTAATCTTATTCAGTTTCACGTTCATGTTTCTAGTATAAACTTGGTACCTATTAACCGTTTCATACTTAGTCATGCATTCATGTGTCAGTTGTCCATGCATCAGATATGCACGAGTTCAGTATGTTTAGCATGTCAGTCATGAGATCAAGTTGCACTTCTTCATGTTCAGTTCAGGTTCTATTATCTTGTATCCCTTCTCGGTAAATTCTCATTCGAGGGTGAATGTTCCCAAGGGGGAGATATTGTAATACCAACATGTTTCTATGCTAGGAAGTGAATAAGTATTCCTATGTATGAAATCTCCTATCCTATGATTCATACTTGATTACATGACTTACAATGAATATCCTAGTGATAGGATAGCTTATGATGAATTAAGAATGTTCATATGAGTAACTTAAGGTAATACAAGCTAAGAGTTTTTGAATCCATCAAGTTTTAGTGTTCGATTTTGCAAGGGTCATATTTGAATGAGTATATATCAATGTTAATGTGGTATTTTGGCTGATTTAGACCCACCAAATTTTAGAGAATCGAATTAACTTTCCAACGATACCAATTTCACCTTAATCCAATACCCGAGTGAAAAGTTATGCTAATTTTCGTGAGAGACAGTAAGGTAGGCGATTGGTTAGGTGCCACCCAACCAAACAAAGGCGATTGGTTAGGGCCGCCCAACCTAGATTAGTCAATCACTAGGGCGCCACCTAAGTTAGTTCCAGGTGCCAAAAACACTCCGTTTTGAGTTATTTTAAGGGTAATTAAGTCTTTTAACACTCCTTACACGTCCCAAAACTTAACCCTACGAAATATATAGCTTATAAACATATTACAACCCTATTATCATCTAGAAGATCATCATCCAAGAGCACTAAAAGAGAAAAACAACTAGGGTTGTGTAACTAAGCTTGAAGATCCAATTTCAAGGAAATTGCTCCGTCAATCATCAAGAATCTTCCTTCTAAGGTATGCGTGAGTTGATTCATGGACTACTTTCATCCATGAAGCTCAAGAAATATCTTCTAAATTTTGTATTATGATGTTTATGTTGTTGGTGGTTGATGTTCTTGTGGTTGGAGTTTGATGATGCCTAAGATGGGATCTTTGAATGTTTATTGTGAGGATATGGTGGTATTTAAAGTATACATACGTGAAATTAGTGGTTGAATATTTGTAATTTTGATGAATCCACCTATGCCTAAGATGTGCATGTAAGGTGTTTGTGAAAATACCTAAGGGAATAGAAATCATACTTTTCTGACATAATAAGTCCTAAATGACTATTCCATGTTCTAAGTTTATGTTCAACGTGATCCCCGTGCTATTGTCTTGAATTGAAGAAGTTGTACGAGATGCTCATGATATTGTTGCGATATGAAATGACCATGTTATTGAAGCCATGCAAGTATATACATGTTGTGTTCATTCCCGATCATGTGATAGTTTGTTGAGAATCATTCTTATTATGACAGCCTAACTTATGATATTGTGAATTGTGGACTCAAATCTTGTGATCAAGTCATGTCATGTGAGTCAGTTTCCTCCTATCGAGTCCTGGGGGTACTTGTACCCGAAAACTATAGCTGTGTGCCTAGAGCCATGTCATGTTTCATGATATCCGAACTTAAGCTATGATTCCATAGAGTTCACTCAGTGACTCAGGAAAACCGCATGATCTTAGTCAATTGTTAGATATCAGTAACATTCCACCGGTCAATGGAATTCTATAATATTAAGTCATGCACAATCAGTTATTCATGTCCAGTCCCTCCTGATGGGAGTAAAGGTTAGCACCGAGTGAACCCAAGGATGAGAAATCACCCACCAGTTCAGGGTGTGATTCTTAGTAGTCATCCTTGTGTTCTAGAACTACGTAGCCAGCGCAGGTTGAGACATCTTAACCCATCAGATTAGGGTTGATGAGGTGGCTTAACCCGTCAGTTTAGGATTCCCACAGTTCTCATTGAGTACCGCCAGATAAGGGTCACTCACATGATGTCCTTACCCATGGCACGGTATTGACACCCCTCCAGTTGGGGCAGAGATTGGACTCCAGCTTAGCCATAACGGCATACATGTGGCATATCGGTTAAACACTACTTCCCATAGTTTCAGTATCAGTCTCAATAAAAAACTCAAGGCGTTCTTCAGATTTTAGTAAGTACAGGAATGTCAGATACAGTCATCCATGTTATCAGTTTTAGTATCAGTCATGAAAGTTATCAGTAAACCATGTATTAGCTTACAGGTCATGCTATCACGCATTCACGGTCCTAGTTTCTATATATGTGTGTTTGCACTCACACGTTCATATTAGTCAGTCAGTGTTGTTCATGCATGAAATGCTTTATGCTCATCCTACCTTCCTTATATACTCAGTACTCCAGTTGTACTGATGTATTTGCGCTATGGTGCTTTCTTTTCATATTACACCATAGGTTCCGAGACACGAGCTCCAGCCCAGCAGTAGCGGTAGCATTCCAGTCACAGAGACACAGTGAGTCTTTATTGTTTCGAGGACAATATGATTTGATGCATTTATTTATTTCTTCAGTTCAGTTTTACGGAGTTAGTTGGAGACATGTTCCTTCAACTTCTTTTTCAGATAGTTTAGAGGCTTTCAGATTTACGTTCAGACTTACCTTTCAGAGTAAGTTGTGGGTATTTTCACCCACATGATTTTATTCAGTTGAACCTTTTGGCCTTATAGTTCTATGTATTCTGCATGATTATATCATGATTTGCAGTATACAGGTATAGATATCAGTCATGGATTAGCTTGTGGTTCCTTGGGGTCATGAGCACCGTGTAGCATTCCGGTTCAGCGAATCGGGGTGTTACAAAAACCAAGGTCAAAGTAGAGAACCACTAGAGAACCAACAATTCAAGTTAAAGATTTTCTAATTTTCCAACTTAATAAGCAATCACAGAAAAGGCCACATGCCTCTAACCTTCAAATACCACTAGACAAAACCATGTCAAATCAAGAAAAGAGCTTCTAATCTCCATACTAATAGAAAGGGTAAACAATCACTAGGGATCAAACACAACAAATATAAGGGATGAATCCATGATATCTTAATCTCAAAACAACTATCAGGCGATTAAATAGTCACAACTGAAGAACAAACCTTTAATTGGTCAATCTCATAAATGAGCTATATAGAAAGGGATAGCAAAAGTGATTACGTTTGAAACACATAAGTCACGTTTAAGAGTCTCAAACTCAAGAATGAGTGACCCAACCAAATTATCAACCCTAGAATCATATCAGCACCATAAAAGGATGACTTTCTTTTAATATCATAATACATCCTCGAATCAATATATTACAAATAACCAAGAGGGAACACAACCAACCTCTCCGCACTAGGGGAAGAAAATTATCATATCAGACTATATCTACTCATGCCAATACATAATATCACAAGATAATGATAGTCTAAGATAATTATGTACCACTCCAGGGTCATAATAAGGATGATATGCCAAGATAAAAGGGGACTCAAGCCTACAAAAAAAATACACCCATAGTACTAAAAGAAATAAACCATAGTTTAGTAACATTATCATGAATTTAATGATAAGGCAAATAATGACCGATATCAATTCATCAAGGAATATAATTAATAATCAGTATGAAACCCCCAATACATATAATAAAAGATAAATGTGGGAAACAAACAAACCAATCGGGGTGACATCTGCAATAACATGCCTGACATGGCAGGAAATACATGCTAATTCTAGTTGATTATCTATCTCGTACCTGGGGCATTAGAACCAGTGTTATAGCAATACACAAAAAAACTAAGATCCTGGCATCCATGATTGAGAGGGATCTACAACATGAATCAAATTCCCAAAGCTGAAACCTCGAAAGCTTAAGTAGTCATGGGCTTTCCTAAAGCCTAAGATAGACCAAATTAATTTTGACTGTCGATGAAGATCTTCAATATCCATCTCTTACTCTCTAGTTCGATGCTGCACTAAAACTCTGGACATAAATATTGAAATCTTATCTGTATTTTTCGACAATGTGACATAGTCATTCATGGAAAGACTAGATTCAAAAAATGTATTTGAGGTGCATAGGAATGCAGTCATAATAAGAAGTCAATAAGTGAATTTCCTAAAATATTAATTTAGCCTCCCAAAAATAGGTTAAGGCCATCTCTACACAGATCCATAGGACTCTAATAATACTTAGCTCGTTTACTAATACATTGATAAATATAGTCTCTGATACCAATTTGTCAAGACCCAATATCTTAGGTCATAATAGCACCTACCATAGGCCACCAGTAGGCAATCCAACCCATAGTCCGGAACGACTAGTAACAGACTACCAAAGTAATATAAGGGAAAAAATATAGAAAACATGAAAATAAATACCAATACATAATAAAACCCCAAAACCTGGTGCTATCAGTACAAGAGATTCTAATTTAATAAGAGTACAAAAGTGAAATATCAAGAGATATACACTAATATGACTTATCTCTGAATACAACATAGAATCTAGTCTAATAAATAAGAGAGAGAAAAGTATTACATAGAATGTTAGAAGATTACTCTATTTCCTCCAACCATGGCTGCTTTGTATGATGCACACAATAATGACGATAACCCCTACTATGATCTGCAGGCTGCAGAAGAGTTATAAGATTACCAAATGAATGTTACTCCATAGGAAACTGCCAACTAAGATACAAATATAAAGCAGATATATATAGCATATAAACAGAATGGAAACTACATCAATTAGTCCAGAAATCATATAACAAGTCAATAAGAATAATAAGGGACAACTATCTTGTTTAAGTCTGAGAGTATAACATAATAACAGTAAGAAAGTATCAGGTTGAACTATCCTATTCCAACTATATTTAATAGACGTCAATACTATATCATATATCCATGGCCAATACACAAATAAAAGAGCAAAAGAAAGATATAGTCCAATATACAAAGATAAGAAACAAATATACTAGATGAATGAATGAAGAAAGGATATACAGTATTGCCATAGCTTCATATAGCTAGATATATTTATACATATATAAATTGAAGGTCATCTCAAAGAATAACCTAGATAATCAAATTCTTATTCTAAGACCTCATTATAATACTACTAGGATATAATAGTATCATACTCCAGGATTCTAATCCACATTGCTAGACATGAAATTCTAATCCACATTGCTAGACATGAAATAATCATGCATAATAATTTAATAATATGATAGAAGAGGCCAACAATAGACCTCAAATCTCGATACTAGATCAATGAACAATATATCATAAGCTAGCCATTATAATGATCATAAAAATGATAATAACAATATCAATAACAGTGAGAATAATCGACAACTCTAAAAAATCAAATACCTAACCAAGCTTATATCTACCCCAACTGCGCAAGGATCGAAAGGTTTAATAATATTTAATAATACAAGGCATATCCATCTCCCATATTTATGCAATTATACCATACCGGCTGATAGAAATAGGCACATACTGGTGATAGGAGATGGGAATGTAAGAATGAATAAAAGGTACACAATCAATATCAAAATTATCCAATAAACTCAAACCAAGTAAATATATCAGCATCACAATATCCTTTGGCCTTGTTGGATATTAATATCATCATCATAGTATCCTCCATCCCTCTATGGTACCAATAGCATCATCACTGTATCATCTAGCATTGTAAGGTATCAATAATATCATAACAGTATCCTCCCTCCTTGTCAGGTATCAATGTATCATCATAGTTGTATACTATGTCCTTGTTAATTATAATTATATCATCTAAAACATCAACACATATACAGATGCAATCGGTATGCTAACTCAAGCCATGGTTAAAAAGATTGTAAATTCATAAGCCTATTGCCCGGAGTGATCTTTGGGACTAAATTATTATGAAATTGTATAAAGGGTCTTAATATCTCAAGAACGATGTAAATAATAGTGTCAAGACATGGACCAGGATCTTCCTTAGCTAAATATTTAAAACATCATTATTAATGTCTTTCATATATTTAGGTTATATATTAATATAGGAAATTATCATTGTGAATAAATCTATTTTAATGGTGAAAATTCAGTTTCAAACCTTGTTTAGGAAGAACATTCATAAGACTGTGTTTCAACTAGAATCATATCAATTATAGATATAATAATCATGAATGTACCAAATCTATGCATGCCATCACCAGTATCCAAAATAATAAAGTCACAAGCAATATACTATATCTTCCTCTATCCTATACCGGAGAGATATGTATGTAAACATATATTTGTCTATTCATAAACTAAAACCATATTCCTTACAAGGATAATTACTACACAGATGTCTATTCAATTACATAACAAACCCTTGACCCAATAAAATGTCTGAAATAATCACAACTTCATAATCATAGCCTTTGGCCTATATACATATCCAAAACCCATATAAATAATCATATTTATAAGTCATATGATGACGTCCAAGAAACACCTCCTATTAGATAATGATACAGTAGTTGTAAAGATATATTAACCTAACTAAGGCTTTGGTCAAATTTGAAGGGAACACTTGGTTAAGCAGATCTCAATAGTTTTAGTCAATGCGCTGAACAATAAAAGTAAATGAAGGGTTTGTTTTTAGTATTTGAGGGCAAGGAACAATATTAACATGGAAAAAAAAATTCGTGAGTGAACACTAGGATTGTGTTCCCCCTAGCTTCTAACCTATATAGGCTTATCATATATTGTTGAATGAATCGACTACCTTACATGCAGAATTGATAAGTTATGCACCTTCTACAGTGTTTTGGATGAGTAGAAGGATTTCACCGTTTACCTTTTGAGTCTTAGGGTGTCGCATTACTAACCCTTATCTTGTTCCCAGTCATCTATTACCTTTTGAGTCTCAAGTTATTAGATAAAGCCTAACTATCTTATGTAGATAGGACCTATAAGTATAAATCAATAGTCAAACTCGAAATTACTGTTGTTTTTATCTTTTCCTAGTCACTAATCCTCTTTTTTAGTATGTAGCAATATCTGGGAAGGATCCTAACGTGTGAACCATTAATAATTCCATTATAACAAAGATAAAGAAATGCATACCATTGGTATTGGTTTAGATCAACAATCGCACATCCCCTACTTCGTTAATTCGCTAGGGTTTCCACAACCCTACCTTTAGTTTAAGCCACTTATGATTGTGATGAATTCAATAACATTCATAATATAAAGCATAGAAGAAATCAAATTGATAGGATAAATAAAAACCCACAACTATAACTGAATAATAAATCAAAGTTAATACAATGAAATCCCAAAATCAAAGATGGATTTTGAAATCAAAATATGTTTTTGAGTATTAAAGGTGTGTAAATCCTACTAAATAGTTCATAAGGGGTATTTATAGTACATAAGAAAATCCTTAAAATAAAGCCCGAACAAAATAAGAGAATATAGGGTTGGTGGCCAACTGCTCTTTGTACTTGCATTCTAGCACAAATGCAGGTACTACCTATAGTCTGGCACAGGGTGCAGGTGCAAACCAAATGATGTAGATGGATAATTTCTTTCAAGTCATCTCTCAGGTTTTTTGGGTTTTTGGCACCTACTTTATTTATATGTGATCTGTAGGTTAACTTAGTAAGTGGCGGGAGTTAGTTTTTTAGCTCTTCTTCGTCTCTCGAACATACATTGATCATGATCAAGCTGAAAAAATCCCAATTATCCACAATCGCTCCAAAAATAGCCAAAAACACCTTTTCACCATTTTCACAAACTTAGCATCCAAAAAATGGTTTCCTGCAAAACATATCAAAAACATATCATATCTAACAAAAATGCCTCAAAAACTTGCATATTTTTTTTATTTTAAGTGTCGAAATTGCTATATTCTATAGCACATCACTGTAGCATATATATAATCACCTCACATATAGGAGGCATCTTACATCTAGGAGGTGTAATATCGATAAGCATATAACATCTTTAAGACATCTCATATCTATAGGTCATACGTCATGACTATGAAGAATATCATCTCTTTAGGCCAATTATCATATCTAGAAGAATAACATCTCTATAGGCCCAATAATAATATCTAATTGGAAATTATCTTTATAGGAAAAATAATCTTATCTAAGAGGAATATCATCTTTGTAGACCCAAAAATCATAACAAAGAGAAAAATCATCTCTATGGGCCAAATAATCATAACTAAGCAGAATACCATCTCTATAGGCCCAATAATCATAACTAATTGGAAATTATCTTTATAGGAAAAATAATCTTAACTAAGAGGAATATCATCTTTATAGACCCAACAATCATAACAAAGAGAAAAATCATCTCTATGGGCCAAATAATCATAACTAAGTAGAATACCATCTCTATAGGCCCAATAATATTAACTAAGAGGAAAATCATCTTTATGGATCAAATAATCATAACTAAGAGGAATACCATCTTTATAGGCCCAACAATCCCAACTAAGAGCGTTGTCGTCTCTATGGGCCAATTAATCATAAATAAGAAGAATATCATCTCTATATGCCCATCAATCATAATTAAGAAGAATATCATCTTTACGGGCCATGTAATCATAACTAAGAGGAAAATAATCTCTATAGGCCTAATAATCATTACTAAGAGGAAAATCATCTATACGGGTCGGATGTCATGTCTAAGAGAAAATATCACCACTATGCACCAAGTACCACGTCTAGGAGGAAATATCATCTCTAAAGGCCATATATCAAGTCCAAGAGGAAACATCTATGAAGGTCAAATATAATGTCTTAGAGGGAATAGTATCTCAAAAGGCCCATTATCATTTCTATAAGGACTAACATAGCCATAACTCTAAGTCACAATCCGAGGAACATTATTAAAATTTACCAAGTTACGAAGTTACCTTATACTAAGGTTTACTAGTATCAACTATTCGTAACATCCACAATGAAGTTCACAAGGCTAACACAAGTCTTGGCATAAGTTGGACTGACTATCCCACTTTTAATCCTTAATTTTTATATTTAGGAAAAAAATGCCCCAAACTAGGCTAAGGTATCTAGTTTAAATTCTACATGTCAATTAATCCAAAATCAATCCTAAGATAGGAGCTTCGTCTAGAAATAAGGGCATTTAAGTCAACTCTACCAAAATTTAATTTCCAAGGTCACCACACTTACCCAAAAAAATTTAAGTATACTAATCATACTTCAAATTATAAAAAGACATCTGAAACATTTAATTATATCATAGACATTCTACAATTTATTTCAAACTAGGGAGAAGGAATAGTGGTATTTCATATTTCCACTTATATGTCAAAAATAACATCATATCCCAAAACTTTAACATTCAATACTAAGTAATGCAATGTATAATCAAACCTACCATTGACATTCACATGTAATATATATCACACATCATCTATTGAGAAGGGTAGACAGAAGCCTACCTCAAAGCTAAACTGCAAAAACCCCAACGATTCACCAAAAGCTCATTTTCATTCCACAAGACCAAAATGCTAACACACTAATAAAATAGTAATATACTCATCAATATGAGTCTAATTATATCTATATTGCACTATAACCCTAAAAAATTCATTGAAAACAAAGTTAATTTTGGGTTAAAATCAAGCCTAAGGTGAATTTAGGGTGTTGGGTAAAAAACCAAGAAATTCATAAAAAAAGTAATGAAATATTTCTATAAACCAAGTGAAAACCATGATAATAGATGTTTAGTAATCTCTCATGATCCACAATGATCAATTTTAGTTATTAAACTTATTTAGGGGTTTTAGGTCTCAAATATGGGTCAGAATAGGCAAAATCTGACCTATAGTGTGATACCCTAAACTTTCTTTTAATCAAATCTATTATCCAAAAGAGTTAGTGGTGACTTCTTAAGTTATTAATGTTTAAATCAGATAGAATTTTCCTAATTTTGACTTTTTATCATGTGGGAAATTGAATTAAATCTCCAATGATACCACATTCATCCAAATCCGGTATTAGAGGAAGAAGTTATGAACTTTTAAAAGAGAATTGTCAGAACTACATAGAAGCAACGGTCAGGCCGGTGGACCATCGAGCTAACAATGGACCGTCGCCCAAGCTATCGCGCTAAGGCACTATACACGTCTTCTATCCAAGTGCGATGGTCAAGACTGACGGACCATCCAACTTGTGATGGACCGTTGCCCAAACCATCCTAGACGAGGCAGGAAGTTCAGGTTCTAGCCAAGTACGACGGGATGGACTGACGGACCATCAAGCCAGCAACAGACAGTCTCCCATACCCTCACCACTTCTGATCAGCAATTTTAAGCCATTTTTAAAAAGGTATTTGGGTCTTTTTCCACCCATTTTAACACTTAATTATACCATACTAGAGCTTAGAATTTCACTATTCATACACAATATCAAATTAGGGTTTATGTAAAAGATCAATCCTCCAGAACAAGAAACCCTAGGTGTCTAATCCAAAGGTAAAAATCCAAGCTTTCCTCTACTAAACTTCAAGAAATCATCCACCCAGGTATGTAAAGTGCTGATTCATGGGTTTCTTTCACCGATGAAGCTCAAGAATCCCATTTTTAACTCATCAATTCTGATTTGTAAGTGGTGAGTTCATTTTAATTTTGTTAATGTGGTTTTATGTATCCGAAGTTAGAGTCTTTATGTCCTTTTCATGAAATTATTCTTGTATGTGGGTTTGGAAACTTTTAAATTGAGTTGATTAAATAACCATGATGTATGAACTAGCCGAAGCCTAAGGTTATGCATGCAATGTGTTTAATAAAATGCCCAAGATGTTAAGAATCATGGTTTAGGACACAATTATGACTAAATTTATGACCCCATGCATTACCCTTATGTTGAAAATAACATCTATGTTATTGTTATATATTAAAATTATTTGATGGATTGTTCAGGAGATTAGCCCTATGAAATTATGAAATATTTATATGCATTACTATTTATGTTCCAAACCATGATAATCAATTGCCTCATGAAATTCCCCAATGATTGAATTATAGATTGTTGATTATGGTTGTGAGTACAGGAAGTGTCATGTCTTGTTACTTTCATGCTATCAAGTCCTGGGGTTACTTTTACCCGACAATTTAGCTGTGTGTCGAGAGCCAGTGTCAGTTTTCAAGATAATCTCAGTCAAGCCATGTTCAATAGAATTCAGTCTCTCTCAAGACTCAGGAAAACTCAGTAATCTCAGTCGGTTATCAGATCTTTGTCATATTTCGTCAGCCAACGAAACTCAATGAACTTAGTCCAATAATTTTAGTTTAATTAATTTAGTGTCTAAGCTGATGGGAGTAGGATTCAGCACCGATTGAGCCCAAGGATAGGAACTCACCTTTGAGTAGAGGGTATGATTCTTAGAAGTAATCCTTACGCTCTAGAACTACGTAGTCAGTGTATGTTGAGACATCTTACCTGTTAGATGAGGGTTGATTAGGTGACTTAACATGTTAGATGGGGGTCCCACTATTCTCCATAGAGTACCTACTTGATGAGGGAGTAATCACATCTAGTCCTTACTAGTTACGCGGTATTGACACCTTTCCAATTAGACCTATAGATTAAACCCCAACTCAATTATACTATCTTATTTGGGGTATGTCGGTTAGATGACTACTTATCATAGTTATAGTCTTAGTCTTAGTATTAGTAATAGAACTCAGAAAGTTCTACAAAATTTAGGACTGTCAGATACAGTCACCAGTTCATTATGAAACACTGCTAGTTCTATTAGAAACAGGATTGTCAGATGTAGTCATTCAGATAATATTACATCAGTGATGTCGTGATCTCAGTTACAGTTCATGTGTTCATTCATGTATTCTCACATTCTTGTTATTCAGTCAGTTAGTATTGTTAATGGAAATAAATCCCTTACATTCAGCCTACCTCATTTGCATACCAGTACATTCAATTATACTAATGCTTTTAATCTATGGTATTTTATACCATAGGTTCAGAACCACAAGCTCCAGAGCATCCTTAGTAGATCAGACGTTCAGCAACCAAATTAGCAGTGACTCCTCAGTATTTGAGGGTAACATAATTATTTTATTACTTTATTATTTCAGTAGTTTGGAGTTAGTTTGGGACATATCCATCAATTCTACAGTTTTTAGATAGTTTAGAGGCTTTCAGACTATAGTATGTTCAGACTGTTATTTTAGTTTTGTTTTGTTATTTATATACCGTACTTCTAGATGTTATGTTTTATTAGATATTTGAAACTTAGGGACTTTCACCCTTTTTCCAGATTTATATAGTATATTATGCAGTGCCCCGTTACAGATATCAGTCATGGGTTAGCTTGTAGTCCTTCGGGGTTATGAGCAGCGTAAAGCATTTCGGGTAACTTATTTTGGGTGTATATAGGATCCTTATGTAAATATACTAGGTATATATATACAGCTATTGAAGTCCTAGGGGTAACTATCGCACTAGAGTGATTAATATACAATTTCCGCGATCAAAGTTGCTACCCTAGGTACTAGATTATAGCAAAATCAAAATCTTGATTTTGACCCTCAAAACTCATTTGGAATCCTAAGAACATGATTCAATAGAAAATTTCTTATGTAATTATCATTTCAAATCTATTTGACTAATAAAAACTTCCATCTGAGATTGTTAGGAACAATATGGGGCCCACACCTATAGTTTTATTTTTTTCAAAAAATCTTCTCAATAGCCTAAAATATGACTATAAGACTTGGGACCTTAACCAAGGGCCCCCTTTGACTAAAATAAATGTTCCAGTCATGATGCAAAAGTTAATTTTTCCATCAGAGGTCATTTCAAGCAAATACAGGTCCCATAGTTATATTACAATTTTTCAACTTTTCGACCAATAGGTCAAAATGATCTTGAGTGCATTGAGACCCAATCCAAAGGTCTACCTGGCCTAAATTTGATATTCTAGATATGTTGGCACACTCAGAATATACATCCGAGATTATTTCATTAAATTTTTTTCCCGATGGCTATTTGGAACAAGCGAATACTTTAAAATAGGAAATTGGCTTTACAAACCAAACGAACTACCTAGTAACTGAACCATCAGTCCCAACATGTCATATATGACTTGGGAATCTAAGGAGAAGTTCAAATAGTGATGTTAAGCAACAACAACAACAACAACAAACCCAGTGTATTCCCACTTAGTGGGGTCTGGGGGGGGGTAAGATGTACGCAGTCCATACCTCTACCTCTGATGAAGTAGAAAGGCTGTTTCCGAAAGACCCCCGGCTCAAGTCACGAGATATCACACAAACACATAGTACAGCACAGCAGCAGATGACATAACATAGATACGGCACCCATAGGGAATATAAAACAGAGTAAAGCAGGAATGCAGGAATAATAAAGCAGAGGAAAATAGTGATGTTAAGCAAAAATATAAAAAATGATCGGTAAGATCATTACAAAATATTTCACTTTCTTATTGTTATAAATAAATCTATAGATTCTAAGGTCTTGAATCTCCTTTAATTTTAATATGTCCACTTTTTTGTTCATGTGTACTAGAAGATATGATAATCATGGAAACCCCTATGTCCCATCTAAGGACAATATGGATGGAGCTCGTCCAGCTTTAGGAGTTCTGACTCGGTCTAGGGTCACTACTTCTGATTGCCCTAAGGGAGCTCCGCAATTCCTCGTTTCCTTCCTCATCAAACTCAGGATGGTGTGTCTAATGCTAAGATTTGATAGTTGATTCATTTGCTTACCTAGTTTGTGGCATCCCAGAGTGAACTTTTTGCATTTGTCGCTCCATCATCTAATGTCACTAGAGTTTGTATATTTTATCATATAGGAAATTGAATTATCTTTGAAATGATACAAGTTTCGTAAAAATCATGTATTTGAGTAAAAAGTTATGGACGTTTTACAGAAATTGTCGAAATTTCCCAGAAGCGACGGTCAGGCTGGTGGACCGTCAAGCAAGCGATGGACTGTTGGCCAAGCCGTCGCATCTAAGGTGGTGAACCAATCTTCTGGCAAAGTACGATGGTCAGGACCGACGAACTATCGAGCTAGCGATGGACCGTCGCCTAAACCATTACAGACGAGAAAGGAAGTTTAGGTTCTGGCCAAGTATAAAAAGGTGGACCGATGGACCATCGAGCCAGCGACGAACCATCGCCCAAATCGTCGCCACTTCCGATCAGCAATTTTAACACATTTTTAAAAGGGTATTTGGGTCTTTTTCCACCCATTTTAATCCATAATTATACCAGACAAAAGCTTATGATTTCATTATTCATCCACAATATCAAATTATGGTTTCTCTCAAAAATCAGTCCTCAAGAACAAAAAACCCTAGGTGTCTAATCCCAAGGCAAGAATCCATGCTTTTCTTCACCAATCTTTAAGAAATCATCCACCCAGGTATGTAGATTGTTGATTCATCAGTTTCTTTTACCTATGAAGTTCAAAAATCCCATTTTAAATTAATGAATTCTGATTTGCATGTGGTACGTTCATTTTAATTATGTTGATGTGGTTGTATGAATCCCACGTTAGAGTCTTTATGTACTTTTCACGAAATTATGTTTGTATGTTGTTTTGGAAACTTTTAAATTGAGTTGATTAAAGTAACCATGATGTATGCACTAGTGTTTATGCCTAAGCCTTAGGTTGTGCATGCGATGTGTTTGATAAAATGCCAAAGATAATAAGAATCATGCTTTAGGACTCAGTTATGACCAAATTGATGAACCCATGCTTTACCCTTCTATTAAAAATGACTTCCATGTTATTGCTATGAATTTAAATTTTTTTATGGATTGTTCAGGAGATAGCCCTATGAAATTATGACATGTTTATATACATTCCTATTCATGTACAAAACTATGATAATCAATTTCCTCATGAAATTCCTCAATGATTGTATTATAGATTGCTGATTATGGTTGTGAGTCTAGGAAGTATCCTTTCTTGTCAGCTTCCAGCTATCGAGTCTTAGGGGTACTTTTACCCTACAATTTAGCTGTATGCTTAGAGTCATTGACAGTTTTAAGATACTCTCAATCAAGCCATGTTCAATAGATTTTAGTCAGTCTCATGACTCAGGAAAACTCAGTAATCTTAGTCAGTTATAAGATCCTAGTAATATTCCATCAATCAACGGAAGTCACTGAACCCAGTCCAGTCAGTTTAGTATAATTTATTCAGTGTCTAATTAGATGGGAGTAGGAACCAGTATCGAGTGAGCCCAAGGATGGGAACTTACCTGTGAGTAGAGGGTACGATTCATAGAAGCAATCCTTGCACACTAGAACTACATAGCCAACGTAGGTTGATACATCTAACCTGTTAGATAAGGGTTGATTATGTGACTTAACCTGTAAGATAAGGGTCCCACTATTCTCTAAAGAGTACCTGTTAGATGAGGGATTACTCACATCTTGTCCTTACCAGTGGTGCGGTATTGACACCCTTCTAATTGGGGTTATAGATTGGACCTCAACTCAATTATATTATCTTATTTGGGGAATATCGGTTAGATGACTACTTCCCATAGTAATAGTCTCAGTCTCAGTCTCAGTAATAGAAGTCAGATAGTTATACAGAATTTAGGACTGTCAGATACAATCAGCTAGTTTAGTATAGAACTCAAATAGTTCCATCAGAAATAAGACTGTCAGACACAATCATCTAGATAATAGTATATTAGTTATACGAAACTTATGTAATCAATATTCAGATTCAATGATGTCCTGATCTCAATTACAGTTCACATATTCATTCATGTATTCTCACATTCATGTTATTTAGTTAGTTAGTATTGTTCATGCATATAACCCCCTTCCATTCAGCCTACCTCACTTGCATAACAATGTATTCAATTGTACTGACGCATTTGCTCTATGGTTTTTTTATATCATAGGTTCAGAAATACGAGCTCCAGAGCATCCTTAGTAGATCAGATATTCAGCAGCCAGATTAGCAATGAGTCCTTATCATTGGAGGATAGAATAATTATTTTATTAATTTATTATTCCAGTAGTTCAAACTTAGTTGGGGACATATCCCGTCAACTCCAAAGTTTTCAAATAGTTAAGAGGCTTCCAAACTATAGCATGTTCAGACAGTTATATCAGTTTTGTTTTAGTATTTACAAACCGTACTTCCAGATGTTATGTTTTATCAGATATTTGAACCTTAGGGCCGTTAACCCTTTTTTGAATTTATATAGTGTATTATTCAGTGCCCAGTTATAGATATCAGTCATGGGTTAGCTTGTGGTCCTTCGGGGTCATGAGCACCGTGTAGCATTCCGGGTACCAGATATTGGGCATTACATATAGGGTCCTTATGTGCCTATACCAGGTATATATCTACTGCTATCGAGGTTCTAGGGGCTACTATCGGGATAGAGCGATTACTATACAATTTGTTGCGATCAAAGTTGCTACCCTAGTCACTAGATTTTAGCAAAATCAAAATCTTGATTTTTACCCTAAAAACTCATTCGGAATCCTAAGAACAAGATCCAATAGCAAATCTCTTATGTAAATTGCCTGTCAAATCTATTTGACACATCAAAAATTCACTCTGAGATTGTTTAGCAAAAATGTGGGGCCTACACCTAAAATTTCATTTTTTTCATAAAATCTGCTCTATAGCCTAAAATAAGACTATAAGACTTGGTATATTTACCAAGGGTCCCCTTTGAGTAAAATCGATGTTCCAGTCTTGATGGAAGAGTTGATTTTTCCATCTGAGGTTATTTCGAGCAAATGTAGGTCCTATTATTGTATTCCAATTTTTTAGCTTTTCTACCAATAGATCAAAATGAGCTTGGGCGCATTGACACCTAATCCAAAGGTCTACCTAGACTAAAATCGATATTATAGATATGCAGGCACACTCAGAATATACATCTGAGATTATTTTATTGAATTGTTTTCGCGATGGCCATTTAGAACCAGTAAAGACTTTAAAATAAGGAATTGGCTCTACAAACCAAACGAACTACCTAGTAACTGAACCATCAGTCCAAGTATGTCATATATTACTTCGGGAAGCTAAGGAGAAGTTCAAATAGTGATGATAACAAAAAATATGAAAAATGATCGATAAGATCATTAAAGAATATTTCTCTTTCTTATTATTCTAAATCAAGCTATAGATTCTACGGTCTTGAATCTCTTAATATTTTCGTATGTCCACTTTTTGATCATTAATACTAGAAGATATGATACGCATGGAAACCCCTATGTCCTATATAAGGATAATATGGATGGTGCTGATCTAGCTTTAGGAGTTCTGACTCGGTCTAAGTTGACTGCGTTTGATTTCCCTAAGGGAGTTCCATAATTCCTCCTTTCCTCCTTAGGCATACCAGGCTGGTGTGTCTAATGCTGAGTTTTGCTAGTTGATTCATTTGGTTACCTATTTTATGGCATCCCAGAGTAAGCTTGTTACATCTGTCTCTCCATCATCTAAAGTCACTAAAGTTGGTATTTTTTTATCATATGGGAAATTGAATTAGCTTTGCAACGATATGAATTTCGTCCAAAATATGTATTGGAGTAAAAAGTTATGGACATTTTATAGAAACTATTGGAACTTACCAAAAACGACGGTCAGGACGGCGGACCATCGAGCTACCGACAGACCGTCGCCCAAGCAGTCGTGACTAAGGTAGTAAACCCGTCTTCTGGCCAAGTGTGACGGTCAGGAACGACGGACTATTGAGCTAGCGATGGACCATAGCCCAAACCATTGAAGGCGAGACAGAAAGTTCAGGTTCTGTCCAAGTATGATGGGGTGGACCGATAGACCAAAGGGCCAGCTATGGACTGTTGCCTCTTCCAATCAGTGATTTTAAGCCATTCTTAAAGGGATATTTGCGTCTTTTTCCACCAATTTTAACCCTTAATTATACCAGAACAGAACTTATAAGTTCATTATTCATCCATAAATTCTAATTAGGGTTTCTCTCAAAGATCAATCCTCAAGAACAAGAAACCCTAGGTGTCTAATCCCAATGCAAGAATCCAAGATTTCCTCCACCAATCTTCAAGAAATCATCCACCCAGGTATGTAAAGTGTTGATTCATGGGTTTTTTTACCCATGAAGCTCAAATCCTATATTAAACATATGAATTGTGATTTGCATGTTATGAGTTTATTTTAATTATGTTGATGTGGTTGTATGAATCCCAAGTTAGTGTATTTAGGTACTTTTCATCAAATTATTCTTGTATGTGGGTTTGTAAACTTTTAAATTGAGTTGATTGAAGTAACAATGATGTATGAACTAGCATATATGCCTAAACCTAACATTGTGCATACAATGTGTTTGATAAAATGCTCAATATCATAAGAATCATGCTTTAGGACTCAATTATGACTAAATTGATAAACTCCTGCTTCACCCTTATATTCAAAATGACTTCTATGTTATTGTTATGCATTAAAATTTTTTGATGGATTGTTCAAGAGATTAGCCCTATGAAATTATGACATGTTTATATGCATTACTATTCATGTACCAAACCATGATAATCAATTGCCTTATGAAATTCCCTAATGATTGTATTATGTATTGCTGATTATGGTCATGAGTCCAGGAAGCGTCATCTCTTGTCAGTTTTATGCTATCGAGTCCTTGGGCTACTTGTACCCTAAAATTTAGCTTAGTGCCTAGATCCCGTGTCAGTTTTCAAGATACTCTCAGTCAAGCCATGTTCAATTGAATTTAGTCAGTCTCATACTCAGGAAAACTCAGTAATCTAAGTCAGTCATCAAATCTTAGTAATGTTCTATCAGTCAACGGAACACAGTGAACTCAGTCCAGTTAGTTTAGTGTAATTATTGTTGTATCTAATTTGTTTAGATTAGGATTTATCACCAAGTAATCCTAAGGATGGGAACTCACCTACAAGTAGAGGGTGTGATTCTTATAAGAAATCCTTGCACTCTAGAACTACATATCCAGCGTAGGTTGAGACATCTAACTTGTTAGACAAGGGTTGATTAGGTAACTTAACCTATTAGATGAGGGTCCCACTATTCTACTTAGAGTACCAACTAGATGAGGTATTAATCACAGCGTTGTTACTATTTATGCGATATTGACACCCTTCTAATTAGGGCTATAGATTGGACCTCAACTCAATTATATTATCTCATTTGGGGCATGTCGGTTAGATGACTATTTCCCATAGTTACAGTCTCAGTCTCAGTCTCAGTAAAAGAACTCAGATAGTTCTACAGAATTCAGGACTATCAGATACAGTTACCCAGTTCAGTACAGAATTCAGCTAGTTCCATCATAAATAAGACAATTAGACACAGTCATTCAGATTATAGTATATCATTTATACAAAAATTATGTTATCAATATTCAGATTTAGTGATGTCGTGATCTTAGTTTCAGTTCACCTATTTATTCATGCATTCTCACGTTCATTTTATTCAGTCAGTTAGTATTTGCAAGGGGTCTATATGCATAAACAATACTTGGGATATTATTCAATCAGGGTCATCAGCACCGCATAGTGTTCTAGACACTAGATTTGGGATGTTACATATAGGGTCCTTTTGTACCTATACCATGTATATATACACCGCTATAGAGGTCCTAGGGGCCACTGTCATGCTAGAGTGATTACTATATAATTTGCCGCGATCAAAGTTGCTACCCTAGGCACTAGATTATAGCAAATGCAAAATCATGATTTTGACCCTCAAAACTCTTTCAGAATCCTAATAACATGATCCAAATGTAAATTTCTTGTGTATTTTTCATTTTTAATCTATTTGACTAATAAAAAATTCCATCTGAGATTGTTTAGCGAAAATTTCAGGCCCACACCTATAGTTTCATTTTTTTGATAAAATCTGCTCAATAGCCTAAAATAAGAATTTAAGACATACGGCCTTAACCAAGGGTCTCCTTTGACTAAAATTGATGTTCCAGTCGTGATGAAAAATTTAATTTTTCCATCTAAGGTTATTTCAAGAAAATATGGATCCCACAGTTGTATTCCAATTTTCAACTTTTTGACCAATAAGTCAAAATTAGCTTGGCTGCATTGAGACTCAATCCAAAGGTCTACCTGATATAAAATTGATATTCTAAATATGCTGGCACACTTATAATATACATTCGAGATTATTTATATTAATTTTTTTCCCGGTGGCCATTTGGAACTAGTGAAGACTTTAAAATAAGGAATTGGCTCTACAAACCAAACAAACTACCTAGTAACTAAACCATCAGTCCCAGCATGTCATGTATGAATTGAGGAAGAATATTGCTCCTTATTATTATTCTAAATCAAGCAATTGATTCTAAGGTCTTGAATCTCTTCTAATTTCCATATGTCCACTTTTTTATTATGTTTACTAGAAGATATGATACTCATGGAAACCCCTATGTCCCATCTAAAGAAAATATGGATGGAGCTCATCTAGCTTAAGGATTTTTCACTTGGTTTAGGGTTACTGTTTCTGATTTCCCTAATGGAGCTCCACAATTCCCCCTTTCCTTCCCCAGGCACACCAGGCTGGTGTGTCTAACGCTGAATTTTGGAAGTTGATTCATTTTCTTACCTAGTTGGTGGCATCCTAGAGTAATCTTGTTGCATCTGTTACTACATCATCTAACATCACTAAAGTTTATATATATTCATCATATGGAAAATTTAATAAACTTTGCAATGATACTAATTTCGTCCAAATCCGTTATTGGAGTAAGAAGTTACAGACATTTTACAGAAACTATCAGAACTTCCCAGAAGTGACAGTCAGGCCGGCGACTGTCGAGCTAGCGATGGACCATCACCCAAACCATCAAAGGCGAGGCAGTAAGTTTAGGCTCTATCCAAGTACGACGGGGTGGACCGAAGGACCATCGAGCCAGCGATGGACCATCGCCCAAACTTTTGCCACTTCCAATCAGCAATTTTAAGACATTTTAAAAGGTAACTTGGGTTTTCATTCCACCCGTTTTAACCCCTAATTATACCATACCAGAGCTTATAATTTCATTATTCATCCACAACACCAAATTAGGGTTTCTCTCAAAGATCAATCCTCAAGAATAAGAAACCCTAGATGTCTAATCCCAAGTCAGGAATCCAAACTTTCCTCTACCAATCTTGCAGAAATCATCTACCCAGGTAAGTAAAGTGTTGAATAATGGGTTTCTTTAACCCATTAAGCTCTAGATTCCTATTTTAAGCTCATGAATTGTGATTTGCAAGTGGTGGGTTGATTTTAATTATGTTGATGTGGTTTTATGAATCCCAAGTTAAAGTCTTTATGTCTTTTTCATGAAATTATGCTTGTATGTGGGTTTGGAAACTTTTAAATTGAGTTGATTAAACTAATCATATTATGGATTGTTGATTATGGTCCTAAGTCAAAGATGTGTCATGTCCTATCAGTTTCATGCTATTGAGTCCTGGGGGTACTTGTACCGATAATTTAGCTGTGTTCCTAGAGCCAGTGTCAGTTTTCAAGATACTCTTAGTCAAGCTATGTTCAATAGAATTCAGTCAGACTCATGACTCAGGAAAACTTAGTAATCCCAGTCAGTTATCAGATCTTAGTAATATACCATCAGTCAATGGAACTCAGTGAAATCAGTCCTGTCAATTCAGTATAATTAATTTAGTGTCTAATTATATTAGAGTAGGATTCAATGCCGAGTGAGCGCAAGGATTGGAACTCACATGTGAGTAGGCGTTAAGCAGCAAGATTAGTAGTGATCCTCATCATTCGAGGATAGAATAATTATTTATTACTTTATTATTTAAACCTTTCAAAGTTAGTTGGGGACATATCCCATTAACTCCACAGTTTTCAGATGGTTTAGAGGCTTTCAGACTATTGCATGATCAGACAGTTATTTCAGTTTTGTTTAGGTATTGTTATACCATACTTCCAAACATTATATTTTTTATTAGATATTTGAATCTTAGGGCCTTTCACCCTTTTTCTGTATTTAAATAGTATATTATGCATTGCCCAGTTACAGATATTAGTCATGGGTTAGATTGTGGTCCATTCGGGTCATGAGCACCGTATAGCGTTACGGGTACCAGAATCAAGGCATTACATATAGGGTCTTTATGTACCTATACTTGTAAATATATACTTCTACCGAGGTCCTAGAGGTTGCTGTCCGGCAAGAGTGATGACTATTGAATTTGCCGCGATCAAAGTTGCTACCTTGGGCATTAGATAATAGCAAAATTAAAATCTTGATTTTTACCCTAAAAACTCATTCAGAATCCTAAGAACATGATCTAATTGATAGTTTCTTATGTAAATTGGATTTCAAATCTATTTGACTCATCAAAACTTCCCTCTGAGATTTTTTAACGAAATTGTCGGGCGAACACCAATAGTTTTATTTTTTTCATAAAATATACATAGTAGCCTAAAATAAGACTATAAGACTTGGGACATTAATCAAGGGTGCCCTTGGACTAAAATCGATGTTCCATTCACGATGAAAAAGTTGGTTTTTTCATCTGAGGTCAGTTTGACCAAATGTGGGTACCCTATTGTATTCTAATTTTTCAACTTTCCGACCAATAGGTCAACATGTCCTTGGGTGCATTAACACCCAATCCAAAGGTTTAACAGGCCTAAAATTATATTATAGATGTGCTGCCACACTCAGAATATACATTCGAGATTATTTAATTGAATGTTTTTCCTGGTAGCCATTTGGAACAACGATGACTTTAAAATAGGGAACTGGCTCTACTAATGAAATGAACTACCTTGCAACTGAACGATCAATCCCAACAAGTCATATATGACTTGGGGAAGCTAAGAAGAAGTTCAAATAGTGAAAATAAGAAAAATCTGAAAAATGAATTCTAAGACCATTAACGAATATTTCTCTTTCTTACTTTTCTAAATCAAGATATAGATTGTAAGGTCTTGAATCATCTCTAATTTCCATATGTATACATTTTTTATCATGCGTACTAGAAGATATGATACTTATGGAAACCACTATGCCCCATATAAGGATAATATGGACCGATCTAACAAAGCTTAAGAAGTTATGACTCGGTCTAGGGTCACTACTTCTGATTTCCCAAAGGGAGCTCCACAATTCCCACTTTCCTTCCTCAGAAACCCCTGGCTTGTACGTCTAATGCTGAGTTTTCCTAGTTCATTCATTTGCTTACTTATTTGGTGGCATCCCAGAGTGATCTTGTTGAATCCGTTGTGTAATCATCTAAGGTCACTAAAGTTTGCATATTTTTATCATATAGAAATTGAATTAGATTTGCAACTATACAAATTTCATTCAAATCCGATAATGCAGTAAAAAGTTATGGTCGTTTTACAGAAACTGTTGAAACTGCTTAGAAGCGATGGTCAAGCAGGCGGACCATTGAACTAGTTATGGACCATTACCCATGACATCGCCACTAAGGCAGTAAACCCATATTCTATCCAAGTACGATGGTCAGGACCGACGGATCATTGAGCTAGAGACGGACCATCGCTAAAACCTCGTAGATGAGGTAGGAAGTTCAGGTTTTGGCCAAGTATGACGGGATGGACCGATGGACCATCGAGCCATCAATTGACCGACGCCTAAACCATTGACAATTTTGATCAGGGATTTTAAACCATTTTTAAATAGGTATTTGGGTCTTTTTCCACCTATTTTAACCCCCATTTATACCAGAACAGATCTTATAATTTCATTATTAATCCAAAACACCAAATTAGGATTTCTCTCAAAGATCAATTCTCCAGAATAAGAAACCTTATGTGTCTAATCCCAAGGTAAGAATTCAAGCATTCCTCCACCAATCTTCAAGAAATCATCCACCCAGGTATGTAAAGCGTGGATTCATAGGTTTCTTTCACCCATCAGGCTCAAGAAACCTATTTTAAACTCATGAATTGTGAGTTGCATGTGGTGAGTTGATTTTAATTACGTTGATGTGGTTGTATGAATCATAAGTTGGAATCTTTATGTAATTTTCATGAAATTATGCTTGTATGTGGGTTTGGAAACTTTTAAATTAAGTTGATTAAAGTAACCATGACGTATGAACTAGTGTATATGCCTAAGCCTAAGGGTGTCCATGCAATGTGTTGTATAAAATGCCCAAGAGAATAAGAATCATGCTTTAAGACTCAATTATGACCAAATTGATAAACATATGCTTTTCCCTTAAGGTCAAAATGACTTCCATGTAATTTTTATGCATTGAAATTATATGATGGATTTTTTAGGAGATTAGACCTACGAAATTATGACATGTTTATATGCATTCCTATTCATGTACCAAACCATGATAATTAAGTACCTCATGAAATTCCCCAATTATTGTATTATGGATTGTTGATTATTGTCGTGAGTCTAGGATGTGTCATGTTCTATCAATTTCACGATGTTGAGTCCTGGGGGTACTTGTACCTGATAATTTAGCTATGTGCCTAGAGCCAGTATCAGTTTTCAAGATACTCTCAGTCTAGCCTTGGTCAATAGAATTCAGTCAATCTTATGACTCAGGAAAACTCAGTAATCTCAATCAGTTATGAGATCTTAGTCATATTCCGTCAGTCAACGGAACTTAGTGAAATCAGTCCTATCAATTCAGTATAATTAATTTAGTGTCTAATTAGATTGGAGTAGGATTGAACACCGAGTGAGCCCAAGAATGGGAACTCACCTGTGAGTAGACGTTCAGCAACCAGACTAGCAGTGATCCTCATCATTCGGGGATAGCATAATTATTTATTACTTTATTATTTCAACCTTTCAAAGTTAGTTGGGGACATATCCCATCAACTCCACAGTTTTCAGATAGTTTAGAGGCTTTCAGACTATTGCATGATCAGACAGTTATTTATGTTTTGTTTAGGTAGTGATATACCATACTTCCAAAAGTTATATTTTTTATTAGATATTTGAACCTTAGGGCCTTTCACCCTTTTTCTATATTTAAATAGTATATTATGTATTGTCCAGTTACAGATATCAGTCATGGGTTAGATTGTGGTCCATCAGGGTCATGAGCAACGTATAGCGTTCCGGGTACCAGAATCAAGGCATTACATCTAGGGTCTTTTGTACCTATACTGGTAAATATATACTTCTATCGAGGTCGTATAGGCTGCTGTCGTGCCAGAGTGATTACTATTGAATTTGCCGCTGTCGTGCTAGAGTGAGCATTTATATTATAGCAAAGTTGCTACCTTGGGCATTGATTATAGCAAAATCAAAATCTAGATTTTTACCCTAAAAACTCATTCAGAATCCTAAGAACATGATCCAATAGCAAATTTCTTATGTACATTGAATTTCAAATCTATTTGACTCATCAAAACATCCCTCTGAGATGTATTAACGAAAATGTCGGGCGAACACCAATAGTTTCATTTTTTTCATAAAATATGCGGAGTATCCAAAAATAAGATTATAAGACTTGGGACATTAATAAAGGGTTCCCTTGGACTAAAATCAATGATCTAGTCATGATGAAAAGTTGGTTTTTCTATCTGAGGTCATTTTGACCAAATGTGGGTCCCCTGTTGTATTCTAATTTTTCAACTTTCCGACCAATAGGTCAAAATGACCTTGGGTGCATTGAGACCCAATCCAAAGGTTTACCAGGCCTAAAATGATATTCTAGATGTGCTGGCACACTTAGAATATACATCCGAGATTATTTCATTGAATGTTTTTCCTGATGGCCATTTGGAACAGCGATGACTTTAAAATAGCGAATTGGCTCTAAAACGAAACAAACTACCTAGTAATTGAGCCATCAGTCCCTGCAAGTCATATATGACTTGGGGAAGCTAAGAAGAAGCTCAAATAGTGAAAATAAGAAAAAATCTGAAAAATGATTTCTAAGACCATTAAAGAATATTTCTCTTTCTTACTATTCTAAATCAAGATATAGATTGTAAGGTCTTGAATGTTCTCTAATTTCCATATGTATACATTTTTTATCATCTATACTAGAAGATATGATACTCATGGAAACCCCTATGTCCCATCTAAGGATAATATGGACTGATCTAATAAAGCTTTAGAAGTTCTGACTCGGTCTAGGGTCACTACTTCTGATTTCCAAAAGGGAGCTCCACAATTCCCACTTTCCTTCCTCAGGCGCCCCAGGCTTGTGCGTCTAATGCTGAATTTTCCTAGTTCATTCATTTGCTTACTTATTTGGTGGCATCCCAGAGTGATCTTGTTGCATCCGTTGCTTAATCATCTAAGGTCACGAAAGTTGGTGTATTTTTATCATATTGAAATTGAATTGGCTTTGCAACTATACAAATTTCATTCAAATCTAGTAATGTAGTAAAAAGTTATGGTCGTTTTATAGAAACTGTTGAAACTGCCTAAAAGCAATGGTCAGGCTAGCGGACCATTGAACTAGTTATGGACCATTACCCATGACATCGCCACTAAGGCAGTAAACCCATCTTCTATCCATGTGCGACGGTCAGGACCGACGGATCATTGAGCTAGCGACGGACCATCGCTCAAACCTCTCAGATGTGGAAGGAAGTTCAGGTTCTGGCCAAGTATGACGGGATGGACCGATGGACCATCGAGCCATTGATAGACCGTCGGCCAAACCATTGAAAATTTTGATCAAGGATTTTAAACCATTTTTAAATGGGTATTTGGGACTTTTTCCACCTATTTTAACCCCTATTTATACCAGAACAGATCTTATAATTTCATTATTCATCCAAAACACCAAATTAGGATTTCTCTCAAAGATCAATCCTCAGGAATAAGAAACCTTATGTGTCTAATTCCAAGGCAAGAATTCAAGCTTTTCTCCGCCAATATTTAAGAAATCATGCACCCAGGTATGTAAAGCGTGGATTCATAGGTTTGTTTAACCCATGAAGCTCAAGAAACCTATTTTAAACTCACGAATTGTGAGTTACATTTGGTGAGTTGATCTTAATTATGTTGATGTGGTTGTATGAATCATAAGTTGGTATCTTTGTGTACTTTCCATGAAATTATGCTTGTATGTGGGTTTGGAAACTTTTAAATTGAGTTGATTAAAGTAACCATGATGTATGAACTAGTGTATATGCCTAAGACTAAGGGTGTCCATGCAATGTGTTGTATAAAATGCCCAAGAGAATAAGAATCATTCTTTAAGACTCAATTATGACCAAATTGATAAACCTATGCTTTACCCTTAAGATCAAAATGACTTCCATGTAATTTTTATGCATTGAAATTATATGATGGATTTTTTAGGAGATTAGACCTATGAAATTATGACATGTTTATATGCATTCCTATTTATGTACCAAACCATGATAATTAAGTGCCTCATGAAATTCCCCAATTATTGTATTATGGATTGTTGATTATGGTCGTGAGTCCAGGATGTGTCATGTCCTATCAATTTCATGCTATTGAGGCTTGGGGGTACTTGTACCTGATAATGTAGCTGTGTGCCTATAACCAGTGTCAGTTTTCAAGATACTCTCAGTCAAGCCATGTTCAATAGAATTCAGTCAGTCTCATGACTCAGTAAAACTCAGTAATCTCAATCAGTTATGAGATCTTAGTCACATTCCGTCAGTCAATGGAACTTAGTGAAATCAGTCCTGTCAATTTAGTATAATTAATTAAGTGTCTAATTAGATTGGCGTAGGATTCAACACCAAGTGAGCCCAAGAATGGTAACTCACCAGTGAGTAGACGTTCAGCAGCCATATTAGCAGTGATCCTCATCATTAGAGGATAGCGTAAATATTTATTACTTTATTATTTCAACCTTTCTAAGTTAGTTAGGGACATATCCCATCAACTCCAGAGTTTTCAGATAGGTTAGAGGCTTTCAGACTGTTGCATGATTAGACAGTTATTTTAGTTTTGTTTAGGTATTGATATACCATACTTCCAAACATTATAATTTTTATTAGATATTTGAACCGTAGGGCCTTTCACCCTTTTTCTACATTTAAATAGTATATTATGTATTGCCCAGTTATAGATATCATTCATGGGTTAGATTGTGGTCCATCAGGGTCATGAGCACCATATAGCGTTACGGGTACCAGAATTAAGGCATTACATATAGGGTCTTTATGTACCTATACTGGTAAATATATACTTCTATCGAGGTCCTAGAGGCCGCTGTCGTGCTAGAGTGATGACTATTGAATTTGCCGCGATCAAAGTTGCTACCTTGGGCATTAGATTATAGCAAAATCTAAATCTTGATTTTTACCCTAAAAACTCATTCAGAATCCTATGAACATGATCGAATAGAAATTTTTTTATGTAAATTGGATTTCAAATCTATTTGACTCATCAAAACTTGCCTCTAAGATATTTTAACGAAAATGTCGGGCGAACACCAATTGTTTCATTTTCTTCATAAAATATGCACAGTAGCCTAAAAGAAGACTATAAGACTTGGGACATAAATCAAGGGTGCCCTTGGAGTAAAATCGATGTTCCAGTCATGATAAAAAAGTTGGTTTTTCCATCTGAGGTCATTTTGACCAAATGTGGGTCCCTTGTTGTATTCTAATTTTTCAACTTTCCGACCAATAGGACAAAATGACCTTGGGTGCATTGACACCCAATCCAAAGGTTTACCGGGCCTAAAATTATATTATAGATGTGCTGCCACACTTAGAATATACATCCGAGATTATTTAATTGAATGTTTTTCCTGGTGGACATTTGGAACAATGATGACTTTAAAATAGGGAATTGGCTCTAAAACGAAACAAACTACCGAGTAATTGAACCATTAGTCCCAGCAAGTTATATATGACATAGGGAAGCTAAGAAGAAATTCAAATAGTGAAAATAAGAAAAAAAATTGAAAAATGAATTCTAAGATCATTAAAGAATATTTCTCTTTCTTACTGTTCTAAATCAAGATATAGATTGTAAAGTCTTGAATCTTCTTTAATTTCCATATGTATACATTTTTTATCATGCGTACTAGAAGATATGATTCTCATGGAAACCCCTATGTCCTATCTAAGGATAATATGGACCGATCTAACAAAGCTTTAGAAGTTCTGACTCGGTCTAGGGTCACTACTTCTGATTTCCCAAAAGGAGCTCCACAATTCCCACTTTCCTTCCTCAGGCACCCCAGGCTTCTGCGTCTAATGCTGAGTTTTCCTAGTTCATTCATTTGCTTACTTATTTGGTGGCATCCCAGAGTGATCTTGTTGAATCCGTTGCTTAATCATCTAAGGTCACTAAAGTTTGTATATTTTTATCATATGGAAATTGAATTAGCTTTGCAACTATACAAATTTCATTCAAATCCGGTAATGTAGTAAAAAGTTATGGTCGTTTTACAGAAACTGTTAAAACTGCCTTGAAGCGATTGTTAGACTGGTGGACCATTGAACTAGTTATGGACCATTACCCATGACATCGCCACTAAGACAGTAAACCCATCACCTATCCAAGTGCGACGGTCTGACGGACCATTGAGCTCGCGACGAACCATCGCTCAAACCTCGAAGAAGAGGTAGGAAGTTCAGGTTTTGGCTATGTATGACGGAATGGACCGATGGACCATCGAGCCATCGATGGACCGTCGCCCAAACCATTGACAATTTTGATCAAGGATTTTAAACCATTTTTAAATGGGTATTTGTGTATTTTTCCACCTATTTTAACCCTATTTATACAAGAACAGATCTTCTAATTTCATTATTCATCCAAAACACCAAATTATGATTACTCTCAAAGATCAATCCTCAAGAATAAGAAACCTTATATGTCTAATCCCAAGGAAAGAATTCAAGCATTCCTCCACCAATCTTCAAGAAATCATTTACCCAGGTATGTAAAGCATGGATTCATAGGTTTCTTTCACCCATCAAGTTCAAGAAACCTATTTTAAACTCATGAATTGTCAGTTGCATATGGTGAGTTGATTTTAATTACGTTGATGTGGTCGTATGATTCATAAGTTGGAATCTTTATGTACTTTTCATGAAATTATGCTTGTATGTGGGTTTGGAAACTTTTAAATTGAGTTGATTAAAGTAGCCATGATGTATGAACTAGTGTATATGCCTAAGCCTAAGGGTGTCCATGCGATGTGTTGTATAAAGTGTCCAAGAGAATATGAATCATGCTTTAAGACTCAATTATGACCAAATTGATAAACCTATGCTTTACCCTTAAGGTCAAAATGACTTCCATGTAATTTTTATGGATTGAAATTATATGATGGATTATTTAGGAGATTAGACCTATGAAATTATGACATGTTTATATGCATTCCTATTCATGTACCAAACCATGATAATTAAGTGCCTCATGAAATTCCCCAATTATTGTATTATGGATTCTTGATTATGGTCGTGAGTTCAGGATGTGTCATGTCCTATCAATTTCATGCTATTGAGGCTTGGGGGTACTTGTACCTGGTAATGTAGCTGTGTGCCTAGAGCCAGTGTCAGTTTTTAAGATACTCTCAGTCAAGCCATGTTCAATAGAATTCAGTCAATCTCATGACTCAGTAAAAGTCAGTAATCTCAATCAGTTATGAGATCTTAGTCATATTCCTTCAGTCAACGGAACTTAGTGAAATCAGTTCTGTCAATTCAGTATAATTAATTTAGTGTCTAATTAGATTGGAGTAGGATTCAACACCGAGTAAGCCCAACAATGGTAACTCACCTATGAGTAGACGTTCAGCAGCCAGATTAGCAGTGATCCTCATCATTCGAGGATAGCGTAATTATTTATTACTTTATTATTTTAACCTTTCAAAGTTAGTTGGGGACATATCCCATCAACTCCACAGTTTCCAGATAGTTTAGAGGTTTCAGACTATTGCATGATCAGACAGTTATTTATGTTTTGTTTAGGTAGTGATATACCATACTTCCAAAAGTTATATTTTTTATTAGATATTTGAACCTTAGGGACTTTCACCCTTTTTCTATATTTAAATAGTGTATTATGTATTGCCCAGTTACAAATATCAGTCATGGGTTAGATTGTGGTCCATCAGGGTCATGAGCACCGTATAGCGTTTCGGGTACCAGAATCAAGGCATTACATATAGGGTCTTTATGTACCTATACTGGTAAATATATACTTCTATCGAGGTCGTAGAGGCCGCTGTTGTGCCAGAGTGATTTTGCTATAATCAATGCCCAAGATAAGAAAAAATAAGAAAAATGATTTGTAAGATCATTAAAGAATATTTCTTTTTCTTATTGTTCTAAATCAAGATATAGATTTGTACATATAGGGTCTTTATGTACCTATACTGGTAAATATATACTTCTTATCTTGGGCATTGATTATAGAAAAATCAAAATCTTGATCTTTTATCCTAAAAACTCATTCAGAATCCTAAGAACATGATCCAATAGCAAATTTCTTATGTAAATTGGATTTCAAATCTATTTGACTCATCAAAACATCCCTCTGAGATGTATTAACAAAAATCTCGGGCAAACACCAATATTTTTATTTTTTTCATAAAATATGCAGAGTATCCAAAAATAAGACTATACGACTTGGGACATTAATAAAGGGTGCCCTTGGACTAAAATCGATGTTCTAGTCATGATGAAAAAGTTGGTTTTTCTATCTGAGGTCATTTTGACCAAATGTGGGTCCCCTGTTGTATTCTAATTTTTCAACTTTTCGACCAATAGGTCAAAATGACCTTGGGTGCATTGAGACCCAATCCAAAGGTTTACCAGGCCTAAAATGATATTCTAGATGTGCTGGCACACTCAGAATATACATCCGAGATTATTTTATTGAATGTTTTTCCTGGTGGCCATTTTGAACAGCGTTGACTTTAAAATAGGGAATTGGCTCAAAAATGAAACAAACTACCTAGTAATTGAACCATCAGTCCCTGCAAGTCATATATGTCTTGGGGAAGCTAAGAAGAAGTTCAAATAGTGAAAATAAGAAAAAACCTGAAAAATGATTTCTAAGACCATTAAAGAATATTTCTTTTTATTACTGTTCTAAATCAAGATATAGATTGTAAGGTCTTGAATCTTCTCTAATTTCGATATGTATACATTTTTAATCATGCATACAAGAAGATATGATACTCATGGAAACTCCTATGTCCCATCTAAGGATAATATGGACTGATCTAATAAAGCTTTAGAAGTTCTGACTCGGTCTAGGGTCACTACTTCTGAATTCCAAAAGGGAGCTCCACAATTCCCACTTTCCTTCCTCAGACACCCCAGGCTTGTGTGTCTAATGCTGAATTTTCCTAGTTTATTCATTTGCTTACTTATTTGGTGGCATCCCAGAGTGATCTTGTTGCATCCGTTGCTTAATCATCTAAGGTCACGAAAGTTGGTGTATTTTTATCTTATTGAAATTGAATTGGCTTTTCAACTATACAAATTTCATTCAAATCTAGTAATGTAGTAAAACGTTATGGTCGTTTTACAGAAACTGTTGAAACTGCCTTAAAGAGATGGTCAGGCTAGCGGACCATTGAACTAGTTATGGACCATTACCCATGACATCACCAGTAAGGCAGTAAACCCATCTTCTATCCAAGTTGGATGGTCAGGGCCGACGGATCATTGAGCTAGCGACGGACCATCGCTCAAACCTCTCAGATGTGGTAGGAAGTTCAGGTTCTGGCCAAGTATGACGGGATGGACCGGTGGATCATCGAGCCATCGATGGACCGTCACCCAAACCATTGAAAATTTTGATCAGGGATTTTAAACCATTTTTAAATAGGTATTTGGGTCTTTTTCCACCTATTTTAACCCCTATTTATACCAGAACAGATCTTATAATTTCATTATTCATCCAAAACACCAAATTAGGATTTCTCTCAAAGATCAATCCTCAGGAATAAGAAACCTTATTTCTCTTAATCCCAATGCAAGAATTCAAGCTTTCCTCCACTTATCTTCAAGAAATCATCCACCCAGGTATGTAAAGCGTGGATTCATAGGTTTCTTTAACCCATCAAGCTCAAGAAACCTATTTTAAACTCACGAATTGTGAGTTGCATGTGGTGAGTTGATTTTAATTACGTTGATATGGTTGTATGAATCATAAGTTGGAATCTTTATGTACTTTACATGAAATTATGCTTGTATGTGGGTTTGGAAACTTTTAAATTGAGTTGATTAAAGTTACCATAATGTATGAACTAGTGTATATGCCTAAGCCTAAAGGTGTCCATGCAATGTGTTGTATAAAATGCCCAAGAGAATAAGAATCATCCTTTAAGACTCAATTATGACCAAATTGATAAACCTATGCTTTACCCTTAAGGTCGAAATGACTTCCATGTAATTTTTATGCATTGAAATTATACGATGGATTTTTTAGGAGATTAGACGTATGAAATTATGACATGTTTATATGCATTCCTATTCATGTACCAAACCATGATAATTAAGTGCCTCATCAAATTCCCCAATTATTGTATTATGGATTGTTGATTATGGTCGTGAGTCCAGGATTTGTCATGTCCTATCAATTTCATGCTATTGAGTCCTGGGGGTACTTGTACCTGATAATTCAGTTGTGTGCCTAGAGCCAGTGTCAATTTTTAAGATACTCTCAGTCTAGCCATGTTCAAAAGAATTCTGTCAATCTCATGACTCAGGAAAACTCGGTAATCTCAATCAGTTATGAGATCTTAGTCATATTCCGTCAGTCAACGGAACTTAGAGAAATCAGTCATGTCAATTCAGTATAATTAATGTAGTGTCTAATTAGATTGGAGTAGGATTCAACACCTAGTGAGCCCAAGAATGGGAACTCACCTGTGAGTTGACGTTTAGCAACCACATTAGTAGTGATCCTCATCATTAGAGGATAGCATAATTATTTATTAATTTATTATTTCAACCTTTCTAATTTAGTTAGGGACATATCCCATCAACTCCAGAGTTTTATGATAGTTTAGAGGCTTTCAGACTATTGCATGATCAGACAGTTATTTCAGTTTTGTTTAGGTATTGATATACCATACTTGCAAACGTTATATTTTTTAATAGATACTTGAATCGTAGGGCCTTTCACCCTCTTTCTACATTTAAATAGTATATTATGTATTGCCCAGTTATTGATATCAGTCATGGGTTAGATTGTGGTCCATCAGGGTCATGAGGACCGTATAGCGTTACGGGTACAAGAATAAAGGCATTACATATAAGGTCTTTATGTATCTATACTGGTGAATATATACTTCTATCGAGGTCCTAGAGGCCGCTGTCGTGCTAAAGTGATTACTATTGAATGTGCTGCGATCAAAGTTGCTACCTTGGGCATTACATTATAGCAAAATCTAAATCTTGATTTTTACCCTAAAAACTCATTCAGAATCCTAAGAACATGATCGAATAGAATTTTTTTTATGTAAATTGGATTTCAAATCTATTTGACTCATCAAAACTTCCCTCTGAGATTTTTTAGCGAAAATGTCGGGCGAACACCAATTGTTTCATTCTTTCCATAAAACATGCACAGTAGCCTAAAATAAGACTATTAGACTTGGGACATTAATCAAGGGTGTCCTTGGACTAAAATCGATGTTCCAGTCATGATGAAAAAGTTGGTTTTTCCATCTGAGGTCATTTTGACCAAATATGGGTCCCCTGTTGTATTCTAATTTTTCAACTTTCCGACGAATAGGTCAAAATGACCTTGGGTGCATTGTCATCCAATCCAAAGGTTTACCAGGCCTAAAATTATATTATAGATGTGCTGCCACACTCAGAATATACATCCGAGATTATTTAATTGAATGTCTTTCCTGGTGGCCATTTGGAACAACGATGACTTTAAAATAGGGAATTGGCTCTAAAACGAAACAAACTACCTAGTAATTGAACCATCAGTCCCAGCAAGTCATATATGACATGGGGAAACTAAGAAGAATTTCAAATAGTGAAAATAAGAAAAAATCTGAAAAATGAATTCTAAGATCATTAAAGAATATTTCTGTTTCTTACTGTTCTAAATTAAGATATAGATTGTAAAGTCTTTAATCTTCTTTAATTTCCATATGTATACATTTTTTATCATGGGTACTAGAAGATATGATTCTCATGGAAACCCCTATTTCCCATCTAAGGATAATATGGACCGATTTAATAAAGGTTTAGATGTTCTGACTCGTCCTAGGGTCACTACTTCTGATTTCCCAAAGGGAGCTCCACAATTCCCACTTTCCTTCCTCAGGCACCCCAGGCTTCTGCGTCTAATGCTGAGTTTTCCTAGTTTATTCATTTGCTTACTTATTTGGTGGCATCCCAGAGTGATCTTGTTGAATCCGTTGCTTAATCATCTAAGGTCACTAATGTTTGTATATTTTTATCATGTGGAAATTGAATTAGCTTTGCAACTATACAAATTTCATTCAAATTCGATAATGTAGTAAAAAGTTATGGTTGTTTTACAGAAACTGTTGAAACTGCCTTGAAGCGATTGTTAGGCTGGCGGACCATTAAACTAGTTACGGACCATTACCCATGGCATCGCCACTAAGGAAGTAAACCCATCTTCTATCCAAGTGCGATGGTCCGACGACCATTGAGATAGCGACGAACCATTGCTCAAACCTCGAAGAAGAGGTAGGAAGTTCAGGTTCTGGCCATATATGACGGGATGGACCGATGGACCATCGAGCCATCGATGGACCGTCGCCCTAACCATTGATAATTTTGAATAGGGATAATGGGTATTTGTGTATTTTTCCACCTATTTTAACCCTATTTGTACCAGAACAGATCTTCTAATTTCATTATTCATCAAAAACACCGAATTAGGATTTCTCTCAAAGATCAATCCTCAAGAATAAGAAACCTTATGTGTCTAATCCCAAGGCAATAATTCAAGCATTCCACCACCAATCTTCAAGAAATCATTCACCCAGGTATGTAAAGCATGGATTCATAGGTTTCTTTCACCCATCAAGCTCAAGAAACCTATTTTAAACTCATGAATTGTCAGTTGCATGTGGTAAATTGATTTTAATTACGTTGATGTGGTTAAATGAATCATAAGTTGGAATCTTTATGTACTTTTCATGAAATTATGCTTGTATGTGGGTTTGGAAACTTTTAAACTGAGTTGATTAAAGTAACCATGATGTATGAACTAGTGTATATGCCTAAGCCTAAGGGTGTCCATGCAATGTGTTGTATAAAGTGCCCAAGAGAATAAGAATCATGCTTTAAGACTCAATTATGACCAAATTGTTAAACCTATGCTTTACCCTTAAGGTCAAAATGACTTCCATGTAATATTTATGCATTGAAATTATATGATGGATTATTTAGGAGATTTGACCTATGAAATTATGACATGTTTATATGCATTCCTATTCATGTACCAAACCATGATAATTAAGTGCCTCATGAAATTCCCCAATTATTGTATTATGGATTGTTGATTATGGTTGTGAGTCCAGGATGTGTCATGTCCTATCAATTTCAAGCTATTGAGGCCTGGGGGTACTTGTACCTGATAATGTAGCTGTGTTCCTAGAGCCAGTGTCAGTTTTCAAGATACTCTTAGTCAAGCCATGTTCAATAGAATTCAGTCAATCTCATGACTCAGTAAAACTCAGTAATCTCAATCAGTTATGAGATCTTAGTCACATTCCATCAGTCAATGGAACTTAGTGAAATCAGTCCTGTCAATTCAGTATAATTAATTAAGTGTCTAATTAGATTGGCGTAGGATTCAACACCGAGTGTGCCCAAGAATGGTAACTCACCAGTAAGTAGACGTTCAGCAGCCATATTAGCAGTGTTCCTCATCATTAGACGATAGCGTAAATATTTATTACTTTATTTTTTTAACCTTTCAAGGTTAGTTGGGGACATATCCTATTAACTCCACAGTTTTTAGATAGTTTAGAGGCTTTCAGACTATTGCATGATCAGACAGTTATTTCAGTTTTGTTTAGGTATTGATATACCATACTTGCAAACGTTATATTTCTTATTAGCTATTTGAACCTAAGGGCCTTTCACACTTTTTCTGCATTTAAATAGTATATTATGTATTGCCCAGTTACAGATATCAGTCATGGGTTAGATTGTGGGCCATCAGGGTCATGAGCACCGTATAGCGTTTTGGGTACTAGAATCAAGGCATTACATATAGGGTCTTTATGTACCTATATTGGTAAATAAATACTTCTATTGAGGTCCTAGATGCCACTGTCGTGCTAGAGTGATCACTATTGAATTTATCGCGTTCAAAGTTGCTACCTTGGGCATTAGATTATAGCAAAATCAAAATCTTGATTTTTACTCTAAAAACTCATTTAGAATCCTAAGAACAAGATCCAATAGCAAATTTTTTATGTAAATTGGATTTCAAATTTATTTGAGTCATCAAAACTTCCCTCTGAGATTTTTTTATGAAAATGTCGGGCGAACACCAATAGTTTCATTTTTTTTATAAAATATGTACAATAGCCTAAAATAAGACTATAAGACTTGGGACATTAATCAAGGGTGCCCTTGGACTAAAATCGATGTTCCATTCATGATGAAAAAGTTGATCTTTCCATCTGAGGTCATTTTGACCAAATGTGGGTCCCCTGTTGTATTCTAATTTTTCAACTTTCCGACCAATAGGTCAAAATGACCTTGGGGGCATTGAGACCCAATCCAAAGGTTTACCTAGCCTAAAATTATATTCTAGATGTGCTGCCACACTCAGAATATATATCCGAGATTATTTCGTTGAATGTTTTTTCTGGTGGCTATTTGGAACTACCGATTACTTTAAAATAGGGAACTGGCTCTACTAATGAAATGAACTACCTTGCAACTGAACGATCAATCCCAGCAAGTCATATATGACATGGGGAAGCTAAGAAAAAGTTCAAATAGTGAAGATAAGAAAAAATAAGAAAAATGATTTGTATGATCATTAAAGAATATTTCTCTTTCTCATTGTTCTAAATCAAGATATATATTCTAAGGTCTTGAATCTTCTCTAATTTCCATATGTCTACTTTTTTAATCATGCGTACTAGAAGATATGATACTCATGGAAACCCCTATGTCCAATCTAAGGACAATATGGATGAATTTAATCAAGATTTAAAAGTTCTGACTCGGTGTAGGGTCACTACTTCTGATTGCCCAAAGGGAGCTCCGCAATTCCGACTTTTCTTCCTCAGGTACCCCAGGCTTGTGCGTCTAATGATGAGTTTTGCTAGTTGATTCATTTGCTTACTTAGTTGGTGGCATCACAGAGTGATCTAATTGCATCTGTTGCTTCATCATCTAAGGTCACTAAAGTTGGTATATTTTTATCATATGGAAATTGAATTAGCTTTGCAACTATACAAATTTCATTCAAATCCGGTAATGGAATAAAAGGTTATATACGTTTTACTAAAACTGCTGAAACTGCCCAGAAGCAATGGTCAGGCCGGCGAACTATTGAAATAGTGATGGACCATAACCCAAGACATCGCAACTAAGGCCGTGAACCTATCTTCTATCCAAGTGCGACGGTCAGGACCGACGGACCATTGAGCTAGCTATGGACCGTCACCCAAACCATCATAGATAAGGTAGGAAGTTCATGTTCCGGCCAAGTATGACGGGATGCACCGATTGACCATCGACCCATTGATGGACCGTCGCCCGAACCATTGACAATTTTGATTAGGGATTTTAATCCATTTTTAAATGGGTATTTGGGTCTTTTTCCACCTATTTTAATCCCTATTTATACCAGACCAGATCTTCAAATTTTATTATTCATCCATAACACCAAATAAGGATTTCTCTCAAAGATCAATCCTTAAGAATAAGAAAACTTATGTGTCTAATCCCAAGGCAAGAATTCAAGCTTTCCTCCACTAATCTTTAAGAAATCATCCACCCAGGTATGTAAAGCGTAAATTCACGGGTTTCTTTCACCCATAAAGCTCAAGAAACCCATTTTTAACTCATGAATTGTGAGTTGCATGTGGTGAGTTGATTTTAATTATGTTGATGTGGTTGTATGAATCATAAGTTTGAATCATTATGTACTTTTCATGAAATTATGCTTGTATGTGGGTTTGGAAACTTCTAAATTAAGTTGATTAAAGTAACCATGATGTATGAAGTAGTGTATATGCCTAAGCCTAAGGGTGTCCATGCAATGTGTTGTACAAAATGCCCAAGAGACTAAGAATCATGCTTTAAGACTCCATTATGACCAAATTGATGAACATATGCTTCACCCTCAAGGTCAAAATGACTTCTATGTAATTTTTACGCATTGAAATTATATGATGGATTTTTTAGGAAATTAGACCTATGAAATTATGACATGTTTATATGCATTCCTATTCATGTACCAAACCATGATAATTAAGTGCCTCATGAAATTCCCTAATGATTGTATCATGGATTGTTGATTATGGTCGTTAGTCCAGGATGTGTCATGTCCTATCAATTTCATGCTATTGAGTCCTGGGGGTAATTGTACCTGATAATTTAGCTGTGTGCCTAGAGCCAGTGTCAGTTTTCAAGATACTCTTAGTCAAGCCATGTTCAGTAGAATTCAGTCAGTTTCATGACTCAGGAAAACTGAGTAATCTCAATCAGTTATCAGATCTTAGTCATAATCCCTCAGTCAATGGAATTTAGTGAAATCAGTCCTGTCAATTTAGTATAATTAATTTAGTGTCTAATTAGATTGGAGTAGGGTTCAAAACCGAGTGAGCCCAAGGATGGGAACTCACCTACGTGTTGAGGGTGTAATTCTCATAAGGAATCCTTAAACTCCAGAATTACATAGCCCGCGTAGGTTTAGACACCTAACCTGTTAGATGAGGTTTTATTGGGTGTCTTAACATTTTTGATGAAGGTCCCACCGATCTCATTAGAGTACCTATTAGATAAGGTATTACTCACAACTTTTCCTTACCAGTCGCGCGGTATTGACACCCTTCCAATTGGGGTTACAGATTGGACCCCAACTCAATTATATTATTTTATTTGGGGCATGTCGATAAGATGACTACTTTCCATAGTTACAGTCATAGTATTAGAATTAGTAATAGAACTCAGATAGTTCTATAGAATTTGGGAATGTCAGATATAGTCACATAGTTTAGTACGAAACTAAACTAGTTCCATGAGAAATAGGACTATAAGACCCAGTTATTCATATAATAGTATATTAGTTATAAAAACTTGTATGATTAATATTCAGATTCAGTGATGTCTTGATCTTAGTTACAGTTCACGTAATCATCTATGTATTCCCACGTTCATTTTATTCAGTCAGTTTGTATTGCTCATGCATATAAACTCCTTGCATTTAGCCTACCTTACTTGCATACCAGAACATTCAATCATACTAATTCATTTTATCTATGGTATTTTTTACCATAGGTTTAGAAGCACAAGCTCCAAAGCATCCTTAGTAAATCAGACGTTCAGCAGCTAGATTAGTAGTGATCCTCATCATTTGAGGATAGCGTAATTATTTCATTACTTTATTATTTCAACCTTTCAAAGTTAGTTGGGGACATATCCCATCAATTCAAAAGTTTTTAGATAGTTTAGAGGCTGTCAGACTATTGCATGATCAGACAATTATTTCATTTTTGATTAGGTATTGATATACCGTACTTCCAAATGTTATATTTTTTTATTAGAATTTGAACCTTAGGTCCTTTCACCTTTTTTCTGCATTTAAATAGTATATTATGTATTGCCCAGTTACAGATATCAGTCATGGATTAGCTTGTAGTCCATCAGGGTCATGAGCACCGTATAATGTTTCGGGGTACCAGAATTAAGGCATTACATATAGGGTCTTTATGTACCTATACGAGTAAATATATACTTCTATCGAGGTCCTATAGGCCGCTGTTGTTCTAGAGTTATTACTATTGAATTTGCCGCGATCAAAGTTGCTACCTTGGGCACTAAATTATATCAAAATCAAAATCTTGATTTTTACCCTAAAAACTCATTCAGAATCCTAAGAACATGATCTAATAGTAAATTTCTTATGTAAATTGGATTTAAAATCTATTTGACTTATCAAAACATCCCTCTGATATTGTCTAGTGAAAATGTCGGGCGAACACCTATAGTTTCATTTTTTTCTCAAAATATGCACAATAGCCTAAAATAAGACTATAAGACTTGGGGCATTAATCAAGGGCGCCCTTGGACATAAATCGATGTTCCAGTCATGATGAAAAAGTTGGTTTTTCCATCTGAGGTAATTTTGACCAAATGTGGATCCCCTGTTGTATTATAATTTTTCAACTTTCTGATCAATAGGTCAAAATGATCTTGGGTGCATTGACACCCAATCCAAAGGTTTACCAAGCCTAAAATTATATTCTAGATGTGCTGGCACACTCAGAATATACATCCGAGACTATTTTATTGAATGTTTTTCCTGGTGGCCATTTGGAACCAGCGATAACTTTAAAATAGGGAATTGGCTCTAGAAATGAAACAAACTACCTAGTAACTGAACCATTAATCCCAGCAAGTCATATATGACTTGGGGAAGCTAATAAGAAGTTCAAATAGTAAAAATATGAAAAATGATTTGTAAGACCATTAAAGAATATTTCTCTTTCTTATTATTCTAAATCAAGATATAGATTGTAAGGTCTTGAATCTTCTCTAATTTCCATATGTATACATTTTTTATCATGCGTACTAGAAGATATGATACTAATGGAAACCCCTATGTCCCATCTAAGGATAATTTGGACCGATCTAATTAAGCTTTAGAAGTTCTGACTCAGTCTAGGGTCACTACTTCTGATTTCCCAAAGGGAGCTCCACATTTCCCACTTTCCTTCCTCAGGCACCCAGGCTTGTACATCTAATGCTGAGTTTTCCTAGTTGATTCATTTGCTTACTTAGTTGGTGGCATCCCAGAGTGATCTTGTTGCATCCGTTGCTTAATCATGTAAGGTCACGAAAGTTGGTATATTTTTATCATATGGAAATTGAATTAGCTTTGCAACTATACCAATTTCACTCAAATCTGGTAATGTAGTAAAAAGTTATCGTCATTTTATAGAAACTATTGAAACTTCATAGAAACGATGGTCAGGCTTGCAGACCATCGAATTAGTAATGGACCATCGCCCATGATATCGCAACTAAGGTAGTAAACCCATCTTCTATCCAAGTGCGACGGTCAGGACCGATAGACCATTGAGCTACTGATGGACCATCACTCAAACTATCGCAGATGAGGTAGGAAGTTCAGGTTCTGGCCAAGTACGATGGGATAGATCGATGGACCATCGACTCATTGATGCACCGTCGCCCAAATGATTGACAATTCTGATCAGGGATTTTAAGCCATTTTAAAATGGGTATTACGGTCTTTTTCCACCTATTTTAACCCCTATTTATACCAGACCAGATCTTCTAATTTCATTATTCATCCATAAAACCAAATGAGGATTTCTCTCAAAGATCAATCCTCAAGAATAAGAAACCTTATGTGTCTAATCCCAAGGCAAGAATTCACGCTTTCCTCCATCAATCTTCAAGAAATCATCCACCTAGGTATGTAAAGCATGGATTCATGGGTTTCCTTCACCCATCAAGCTCAAGAAACCCATTTTAAACTCATGAATTGTGAGTTGCATGTGGTGAGTTTATTTTAATTATGTTGATGTGGTTGTATGAATCATAAGTTGGAATCTTTATGTACTTTTCATGAAAATATGCTTGTATGTGGGTTTGGAAACTTTTAAATTGAGTTGATTAAAGTAACCATGATGTATGAAGTAGTGTATATGCCTAAACCTAAGGGTGTCCATGCAATGTGTTGTACAGAATGCCCAAGAGAATAAGAATCATGCTTCAAGACTCAATTATGACCAAATTGATGAACCTATGCTTTACCCTTAAGGTCAAAATGACTTCCATGTAATTGTAATGCATTGGAATTATATGACGGATTTTTTAGGAGATTAGACCTATGAAATTATGACATGTTTATATGCATTCCTATTCAATTACCAAGCCATGATAATTAAGAGCCTCATGAAATTACCCAATGATTGTATTATGGATTGTTGATTATGGTCGTGAGTCCAGGATGTGTCATGTCCTATCAATTTCATGATGTTAAGTCCTGGGGGTACTTGTACCTGGTAATTTAGCTGTGTGCCTAGAGCCAGTGTCAGTTTTCAATAAACTCTTAGTCAAGCCATGTTCAATAGAATTTAGTCAGTCTCATGACTCAGGAAAACTCAGTAATCTCAATCAGTTATCAGATCTTAGTCATATTTCCTCAGTAAACGGAACTTAGTGAAATCAGTCCTGTCAATTTAGTATAATTAATTTAGTGTCTAATTAGATTGGAGTAGGGTTCAACACCAAGTGAGCCCAAGGATGGGAACTCACCTGTGAGTAGAGGGTGTGATTCTCAAAAGGAATCTTTGAACTCCAAAATTACATAGCCAGTGTAGGTTGAGACACCTAACCTGTTAGATGAGGTTTTGTTAGGTGACTTAACATTTTTGATGAAGGTCCCACCAATCTCCTTAGAGTACCTATTAGATGAGGGATTACTCACAGCTTTTCCTTACTAGTGGCGTGGTATTGACACCCTTCTAATTGGGATTATAGATTGTACCCCAACTCCTTTATATTATCTTATTTAGGGCATGTCGGTAAGATGACTACTTTCCATAGTTACAGTCTTAGTCTTAGTCTTAGTAATAGAACATAGATAGTTCTACAGAATTCAAGTCTGTCAGGTACAGTCACCTAGTTTAGTACAGAACTCAGCTAGTTCCATGAGATATAGGACTATCAGACACAGTTATTCATATAATAGTATATTAATTATACGAAACTTATATTATTAATATTCAGATTCAGTGATGTCGTGATCATAGTTACAGTTCACGTAATCATGTATGTATTCCCACTTCATGTTATTCAGTCAGTTTGTATTGTTCATTCATATAAGCCCCTTGTATTTAGCCTTCCTCACTTGCATACTAATACATTTATTCATACTAATTCATTTTCTCTAAGGTGTTTTTCTACCAAAGGTTCTGAAGCAGGAGCTCCAAAGCATCCTTAGTAGATCAGATGTTCAGCAGCTAGATTAGCAGTGATCCTCTTCATTGGAGGATAGCATAGTTATTTTATTACTTTATTATTTCAACCTTTAAAATGTAGTTAGGTACATATCCCGTCAACTCCACAGTTTTCAGGTAGTTTAGAGGTTTCAAGACTATAGCATGTCAAATAGTTATTTCAGTTTTGTTTAGGTATTAATATACTGTACTTCCAAATGTTATATTTTTTATTAGATATTTGAACCTTAGGGCCTTTCACCCTTTTTCCGCATTTAAATAGTATATTATGTATTTCCCAGGTACAGATATCAGTCATGGGTTAGCTTGTGGTCCTTCAGGTTTATGAGCACCGTATAGCATTTTGGGTACCAAAATCGAGGCATTACATGTAGGGTCTTTATGACCTATACCTGGTAAATATATACTACTATCAAGGTCCTAGAGGCCGCTGTCGTGCTAGAGTGATTACTATTGAGTTTGCCACGATCAAAGTTGGTACCTTGGGCACTAGATTATAGCAAAATCAAAATCTTGATTTTTACCCTAAAAACTCATTCGGAATCTTAAGAACATGATCCAATAGAAAATTTCTTATGTAAATTGCATTTCAAATCTATTTGACTCATCAAAACTTCCCTTATAAAATATGCTCAATAGCTTAAAATAAGACTATAAGACTTGAGACCTTAATAAAGGGCGCCCTTTGACTAAAATCGATGTTTCAGTCATGATGAAAAAGTTGGTTTTTCCATCTGAGGTCATTTTGACCAAATATGGGTCCCACTATTGTATTCTAATTTTCCAACTTTTCGGCCAATAGGTCAAAATGAGCTTTGGTGCATTGAGACCCAATCCAAAGGTTTACCTGGCCTAAAATGATATTCTAGATATGCTGGCACACTCAGAATATACATCTGAAATTATTTCATTGAATGTTTTTTCTGGTGGCTATTTGGAACTACCGGTGACTTTAAAATAGGGAACTGGCTCTACAAATGAAATAAACTGCCAAGTAATAGAACCATCAATCCCAGAAAGTCATATATGACTTGGGGAAGCTAAGAAAAAGTTCAAATAGTGAAGATAAGAAAAAATAAGAAAAATGATTTGTAAGATCATTAAAGAATATTTCTCTTTCTTATTGTTCTAAATCAAGATATAGATTCTAATGTCTTGAATCTTCTCTAATTTCTATATGTCTACTGATTTAATCATGCGTACTAGAAGATATGATACTCATAGAAACCCCTATTTCCCATCTAAGGACAATATGGATGAATCTAATCAAGAATTAGAAGTTCTGACTCGGTGTAGGGTCACTGATTCTGATTGCCCGAAGGGAGCTCCACAATTCCCACTTTCCTTCCTCAGGCACCCCAGGCTTGTGCGTCTAATGCTGAGTTTTGCTAGTTGATTCATTTACTTATTTAGTTTGTGGCATCCCAGAGTGATTTTGTTGCATCTGTTGCTTCATCATCTAAGGTCACTAAAGTTGGTATATTTTTATCATATGGAAATTGAATTAGCTTTGCAACTATACCAATTTTATTCAAATCTGGTAATGGAGAAAAAAGTTATGGACATTTTACAGAAACTGCTGAAACTGCCTAGAAGCAATGGTCAGGCCAGCGAACCATTGACCTAGTGATGGACCATCGCCCAAGACATCGTAACTAAGGCAGTGAACCTATCTTCTATCCAAGTGCGATGGTCAGGACTGACAGACCATTGATCTAGCGATGAACCATTATCGAAATAATCACAGATGAGGTAGGAAGTTCAGGCTTTGGCCAAGTATGACGGGATGGACCGATGGACCATGGAGCCATCGATGGACCGTCACCCAAACCATTGACACTTCTGATCAGGGATTTTAAGCCATTTTTAGATGGGTATTTGGGTTTTTTCCACCTATTTTAACCCCTAATTATACCAGACCAGATCTTATAATTTCATTATTCATCCATAACACTAAATTCGTATTCCTCTCAAAGATCAATCCTCAAGAACAAGAAACCCTATGTGTCTAATCCCAAGATAAGAATTACAGCTTTTCTCCACCAATCTTAAAGAAATCATCTACCCAGGTATGTAATGCGTGGATTCATGGGTTTCTTTCACCCATGAAGCTCAAGAATCCTATTTTTAAACTCATGAATTGTGATTTACATGTGGTGAGTTGATTTTAATTACATTGATGTGGTTGTATGAATCTTAAGTTTGAATCTTTATGTACTTTTCATGAAATTATGCTTGTATGTGGGTTTAGAAACTTTTAAATTGAGTTTATTAAAGTAACCATGATGTATGAACTAGTGTACATTCCTAAGCCTAAGGGTGTCCATGCAATGTGTTGTATAAAATGCTCAAGAGAATAAGAATCATGCTTTAAGACTCAATTATGACCAAATTGATGAACCTATGCTTTACCCTTAAGTTTAAAATGACCTCCATGTTATTGTTATGCATTGAAATTATATGATGGATTTTTTAGGAGATTAGACCTATGAAATTATGACATGTTTTATGCATTCCTATTTATGTAACAATCGATGATAATTAAGTGCCTGATGAAATTTCCCAATGATTGTATTATGGATTGTTGATTATGGTCGTGAGTCAAGGATGTGTCATGTCCTATCAGTTTTATGCTATTGAGTCCTTGGGGTACTTGTACCGACAATTTAGCTATGTTCCTAGAGCCAGTGTCAGTTTTCAAGATACTCTAACTCAAGCTATGTCCAATAGAATTTAGTCAGTCTCATGACTCAGGAAAACTTAGTAATCTCAGTCAGTTATTAGATCTTAGTAATACTCCGTCAGTAAATGGAACTCTGTGAACTCAGTCCGGTCAATTCAATATAATTCATTTAGTGTCTAATCATATGGGAGTAGGATTCAACACCTAGTGAGACAAAGGATGGGAACTCATTTGTGAGTAGAAGGTGTGATTCTTTGAAGGAATCCTTGAACTCTAGAATTACATAGCCAGTGTAGGTTGAGACACCTAACCTGTTAGATGATGTTTTATTAGGTGACTTAGTATATTTGATGAAGGTCCCACCAATCTCCTTAGAGTACCTATTAGATGAGGGATTATTCACACCTTTTCCTTACTAGTCACGCGGTATTGACACCCTTCCAATTGGGGTTATAGATTGGACCCCAACGCAATTATATTATCTTATTTGGGGCATGTTAGTAAGATGAATACTTTCCATAGTTACAGTCTTAGTCTTACTCTTAGTACTAAAACTCAAATAGTTCTACAGAATTCAGGACTGTCAGATAGAGTCACCTAGTTTAGTATGGAACTCAGCTAGTTCCATGAGAAATAGGACTATCAAACACAGTTATTCATATAATAGTATATTTGTTATATGAAACTTATATTATTAATATTCAAATTCAGTGATGTCGTGATCTTAGTTACAGTTCACGTAATCATGCATGTATTCCCATGTTCTGTGATTCAGTCAGTTTGTATTGTTCTGCATATAAACCCCTTGCATTGAGCCTACCTCACTTGCATACCAATACATTCAATCATACTAATGCATTTTCTCAAAGGTGTTTTTTTACCATAGGTTCAAAAGCATGAGCTCCAAAGCATCCTAAGTAGATCAGACGTTCAGCGGCCAGATTAGCAATGATCCTCATCATTCGAGGATAGCGTATTTATTTTATTACATTATTATTTCAACCTTTCAAAGTTAGTTGGGGATATACCCCATCAACTCCATAGTTTTCAGAGAGTTTAGAGGCTTCCAGACTATAGCATGATCAGACAGTTAATTCAGTTTTGTTTAGGTATTGATATACCGTACTTCCAAATATTATATTTTTTTGTCAGATATTTTAACCTTAGGGCCTTTCACCCTTTTTCTGCATTTAAATAGTATATTATGTATTGCCCAGTTACAGATATCAATCATGGATTAGCTTGTGGTACTTCAATGTCATAAGCACCGTATAGAGTTCTGGGTACCAGAATCGGGGCATTACATATAGGGTCTTTATGTACCTATACCTCATAAATATATACTTCTATCAAGGTCCTAGAGGCTGCAGTCGTGCTAGAGTGATTACGATTGAATTTACTGCGATCAAAGTTGGTACCTTGGGCACTAGATTATAGCAAAATCAAAATCTTGATTTTTACCCTAAAAACTCATTCAAAATGCTAAGAACATAATCCAACAGAAAATTTGTTAAGTAAATTGCATTACAAATTTATTTGACTCATCAAAACTTCCCTCTGAGATTTTTTAGCGAAAATGTTGGGTGAACACCTATAATTTTATTTTTTTTCATAAAACATGCTCAATTGCCTAAAATAAGACTATAAGACTTGGGACCTTAATCAAGCGTTCCCTTGGACTAAAATCGATGTTCAATTCATGATGAAAAAGTTGTTTTTTTTATCTGAGGTCATTTTGACCAAATGTGGGTCCCACAATTGTATTTTAATTTTCCAACATTCTGACCAATAGGTCAAAATGAGCTTGCGTTCATTGAGACCCAATCCAAAGGTTTACCTGGCCTAAAATTATATTATAGATATGCTGGCACACTCAGAATATACATCTCAGATTATTTCATTGAATATTTTTCCTGGTGGCCATTTGGAACCAGCGATGACTTTAAAATAGGTAATTGGCTCTACAAACAAAACGAACTGCCTAGTAACTGAACCATCAGTCCCAGCAAGTTATATATGACTTGGGGAAGCTAAGAAGAAGTTCAAATAGTAAAGATAAGAAAAAATCATAAAAAATGATTTGTAAGATCATTAAAGAATATTTCTCTTTCTTATTGTTCTAAATCAAGATATAGATTCTAAGGTCTTGAATCTTGTCTAATTTCCATATGTCTACTTTTATTATCATGAGTACTCGAAGATATAATACTAATGGATATCCCTATGTTCCATATAAGGACAATACGGACGGATCTAATCAAGCTTTAGAAGTTCTGACTCGGTCTAGGGTCACTGCTTCTGATTGCCCGAAGAGAGCTCCACAATTCCGACTTTCCTTCCTCAGGCACCCCAGGCTTGAGCATCTAATGCTGAGTTTTGCTGGTTGATTCATTTGCTTACTCAGTTGGTGGTATCACAGAGTGATCTTGTTGCATCTGTTGCTTCATCATCTAAGGTCACTAAAGTTGGTATATTTTTATCATATGGAAATTGAATTACCTTTCCAACTATACCAATTTCATTCATATCTGCTAACGAAGTAAAAAGGTATGGACGTTTTATAGAAATTGTTGAAACTGCCCATAAGCGATGGTCAGGCCGGCGGACCATTGAACCAGTGATGGACCATCGTCCAAGACATCACGACTAAGACAGTGAACCCATCTTCTATCCAAGTGCGATGGTCAGGACCGATGGACCGTTGAGCTAGCGATGGATCGTTGCCCAAACCATCACAGATAAGGTAGGAAGTTCAGGTTCTGGCCAAGTATGATGGGATTGACCATGCAACATCTTCTGATCAGGGATTTTAAGCCATTTTTAAATGGGTATTTTGGTCTTTTTCCACCCATTTTAACCCCTAATTATGCCAGACCAGATCTTTTAATTTCATTATTCATCCATAACACCAAATTAGGATTTCTCTCAAAGATCAATCCTCAAGTAAAAGAAATACTATGTGTCTAATCCCAAGGCAAGAATTCAAGCTTTCCTTCATCAATCTTCAAGAAATCATCCACCCAGGTATGTAAAGTGTAGATTCATGGGTTTCTTTCACCCATGAAGCTCAAGAATCCCATTATAAACTCATGAATTGTAATTTGCATGAGGTGAGTTGATTTTAATTACATTGATGTGGTTGTATGAATCTTAAGTTAGAATCCTTATGTACTTTTTATGAAATTATTCTTGTATGTGGGTTTGGAAACTTTTAAATTGAGTTAATTAATGTAACCATGATGTATGAACTAGTGTATATGCCTAAGCCTAAGGTTTTCCATGTAATGTGTTTTATAAAATGCCCAAGAGAATAAGAATCATGCTTTAAGACTCAATTATGACCAAATTGATGAACCTATGCTTTACCCTTAAGTTTAAAATGGCTTCCATGTTATTGTTATGCATTGAAATTATATGATGGATTTTTTAGGAGATTAGACCTATGAAATTATGACATGTTTATATGCATTCCTATTCATGTACCAAACCATGATAATCAAGTGCCTCATGAAATTCCCCAACGATTGTATTATGGATTGTTCATTATGGTCCTGAGTCCAGGATGTGTCATGTCCTATCAGTTTCATGCTGTTGAGTCTTGGGGTTACTTGTACCCGATAATTTAATTGTGTGCCTAGAGCCAGTGTCAGTTTTCAAGATACTCTAAGTCAAGACAAGTTCAATAGAATACAGTCAGTATCATGACTCTAGAAGAATTAGTAATCACAGTCAGTTATCATATCTTAGTAATATTTTGTCAGTCAACGGAACTCAGTGAACTCAGTCAAGTCAGTTTAGCATAATTAATTCAGTGTCTAATCATATGGGAGTAGGATTCAGAACCGAGTGAGCCCAAGGATGGGAACTCACCTACGAGTAGCGGGTGTGATTCTTAGAAGCAATTCTTATGCTCCAGAACTATATTGACAGCGTAGGTTGAGACATCTAAAATGTTAGATGAGGGTTGTTGAGGTGACTTAAAAATTTAGATGAGGCTCCCACCGTTCTCCTTAGAGTACTTTTTAGAGGAGGGATTAATCACAGCTTGTCCTTACCAGTGGTGCATTATTGATACCCTTCCAATTTGGGTTATAGATTGGACCCCAACTCAATTATGTTATCTTATTTCGGGCATATCGGTTAGATGACTAATTCCCATAGTTACAGTCTTAGTCTTAGTCTTAGTAATAGAACTCAGATATTTCTACAGAATTCAGGACTGTCAGATATAGTCACCTAATTTAGTACGAAACTCAACTAGTTTCATAAGAAATAAGACTGTCAAACATAGTTATTCATATAATAATATATCAGTTATACGAAACTTATGTTATTAATATTCAGATTCTTTGATGTCGTTATATAAGTTACAGTTCATTCATTCATACATGTATTCTCACGTTCATGTTATTTAGTGAAATAGTATTTTTCAAGCACATAAACCACTTGTATTCAGCCTACCTCACTTGCATTCCTGTACATTCAATAGAACTGATGCATATGTACAATGGTGTTTTTATACCATAGGTTCAGAAGAACGAGCTCCAAAGCATCCTTAGTAGATCAGACGTTCAACAGCTAGATTAGCAGTGAGTCCTAATCATTTAAAGATAGAATAATTATTTTATTACTTTATTATTTTAGTAGTTCAGAGTTAGTCGTCGACATGTCCCATCAAATCCATAGTTTTCAGACAGTTTAGAGGCTTCTAGAATATAGAATGTTCAAACAGTTATTTTAGTTTTATTTTGGTATTTATATACCGTACTTTCAAATATTATGTTTTATTAGATATTTGAACCTTTGGGCCTTTCACCTTTATTCCATATTAATATAGTATATTATGTAGTTCCCAGTTACAGATATCTGTCATGGGTTAGCTTATGGTCTTTTGGGGTTATGAACACCGTGTAGCGTTCCAGGTACCAGATTCGGTGTCTTTTCTTGTGATGTATATTATCTTCTTGATCCTGTGTATACTCTCTCTTATGTGACCCTTTATATAGATATCTATTTTGGTTTTGATCTTGAGCATATTTTAGACCTCTTTTTTGTATCCACCCTAGTGGGTGACTCAATTGTTGCTAGAAAGGTCTATAGGTGTTCTGTGATTTCGATCCAAGGTAGGGAGACCTTGGTTGATCTAATATAGTTTGACATGTTAGACTTTGATGTTATTTCAGGGATGGATTGGTTGCTATCGTTCTCTATGTCTATTGATTGTAAGACCCAAAGGGTCGGTTTTCGTTTCCCAAATAATCCAATAATCAAATGAGAAGGTAGTTCCCTAGTACCTAAGGAAAGGTTCAGTTTGTATCATAGAGTCCAAAAATTAGTTTCTAAAGGGTGCCTCTATCACTTAGTGAATGTTAAGGATTCTATATTCGATGGTCCTTCTATGCAAACAGTTCATGTGGTCAGTGAATATACCGAGGTATTTCTTGATGAATTTCTTGGTGTACCTCCTAATAGGGAAATTTACTTTGGGATTGATCTTATTTTGGACACTTGTCCTATATCTATCCCTCCTTCTATTATGGCTTCTACTGGGTAGACAAAACTCAATGATCAATTGAAAGATCTTTTATATAAGGGTTGTATCAACCCTAGTGTGTCTCCGTAGGGTGTTCCTATTCTTTTCGTGCATAAGAAGAATGGGTCCCTTGCGAAGTGTATTGATTAATTCTAATTAAATAAGGTGACCATGAAGAATAAGTATCCCCTTCTGAGAATTGATGATTTATTTGATCAATATCAAGGAGCTAATATCTTTTCTAAGATTGTTCTGTAGTCTAGGCACCATCAGTTGATTATTAGGGAGGCGGATATCCCTAAGACTACTTTTCAAACCCGGTATGGTCATTTTGATTTTTTGATAATGTCCTTTGGTTTGACCAATGCCCAGTAGCATTTTATGGACCTTATGAATAAAGTTTTCCTTCAGTTCATTGACTTATTTTTCATTGTCTTTATTAATGATATGCTAATGTATTCTAAGAGTGAGGTGTATCAAGTCGATCACCTCATCCTTATGTCACTGACCCTTAAGTAGAAACAATTATATGTTAAGTTCTCTAAGTGTTAGTTTTGGTTGAATGTTGTGACTTACCCAGGTTATGTTGTTTGTAGTGAATGGATCATGGTATATCCATAGATGGTTGCGGTGGAAAAAAAGTTACCTAGACACTTGAATCTATTTGACATTCATAGCTTCTTGGGTTTAGCATGTTATTATAGAAGGTTTGTTGAATCTTAGGCAAAGGATATAGCTTGAGTTTCTCAAGGACTACGACATGAGTCTTCAGTTTCATCAAGGTAAAGCTAACATGGTCGCTGATACTCTAAGTAGGTTGTCCATAAAAAGGTATTCACATATGGATGAAGAGAAGTGGGATTTGGTTAAGGATATTCACCGTTTGGCTAATCTGAAAGTTCATCTTTTAGATTTCGAGAAGGGTGGTTGAATTGTTCAAGTGGGGTTAAGTTCATCTTTTGGTACTGAAGCAATGGAGAAGAAAGTGTTGGACCGTATTCTTATTGATAGCCTAAAGACTATTAAACACACAAAAATGACACTAATATGCAGAATCAGCAAGCACACAAAGAGAAAAACAACACACTGGATGGAGATGAAGAAGAAGAATTTCATAAATGTAAAGATAATAGAGAGACCATGTAAAGATAATAGAGAGACCCTTACTTTAACTATGTGATTAACAAAAGGAGATGCATCAAATATCCAATCACACCTCACTAATGGAAGCTCAAACCACTCTCTTTGGTGAGCCAAAGGACTCACACTTCCTCAAGCACACCTTTCTTCACAAATAACCCAATACAAGTGAAAAACCGATTCCAAATGTATTCAAGGTCCAAGTTTCATATTCTAAAGAAACACTAGAAGACTAAAAGCTAAAATCTACGAGTAATATCAAATGTCATCAAAATCTAATGAAAAGATATGTAAAATGGCCTATTTATACTATTACATTCAATTGAAAAAAATGCCCGTATTGAGAGCTCAAAGGAGGAGCCTCTTGAATGTCATTTTGAAGTGTAAATTTTCTTCATTAAACTTCACTTGAGGCGCTTCTTGACTGTATAAGTTACCCTCCTTCCTTCTCTTAACCAAGGCTTCAAAATACTCAAAAAAGTCTTTAATTTCTTGCCAATTCCGAAACCTTAAACCTTAGACAATACCTTGTGCTCTTGGTGCTCCTTGTGCTTTTATCATCCTCTCCATCTTGAAGGAATTTCTCCCTAAATTAAGATCCTACAAAACCAAAGAGAGAGCAAAAAAACACACAATCCTTTTGGTGGGAGGGTTAGTATTAGTACCACACTCATAACATCAACCCATGGTTGCTCATAGTTGACATACACCCACATATCCTTGGTATTTGACATAAAAATTTTAGCATGAAGGATACCATAGACATGGATGGAATCAATACCAAAAGTAAGTGAGCATGACCCAAAACTATAACCTTCATATCTCACAAGTATTCCATGGTCAAATGGGAGTAAAGGGTAAGTGGTTAACCTGAGATAGCCCACTCCTTTCACTAGGTTACCAATATCACAATCATTCAAGGTACTACCCACAACTTAGACAAACAGAAGGCCACTATGAACAAGACTAATACAATGGCTTTCATTATACAAGTTCAAGACCATGTTCAATATCAAGACCATCATTACTAGCATCAACACTAACTTGAAAGTTTTAAATTTCAGTATTCACATATTCAAGTAGTCAGCTAGTCTTATGTGAACATTATTTATTATGTACATAAAGATGCTAAAATGCACAAGTACATCAATATATTTCGAAACCTCTACCTAAGGTATCTCATGACAATAGTTTAAGATCAAGGATATGTAGGGAATAGCATCATTACCTCGGTTTGGACTAGGACAGTCCACTCTTTTGAAGCTCTCGGACAAGGGTGTTTTGAGGCCATTTTCATGTGAGTTATTTTGTTGACCCTTCCTTGATAATTCATGAGCTTGAACCTGCAAATAAGAATCATCAAGGATAGGTAAAATGCTAGCATTTGAGTTAGTGAGTATCAAGGGACCTTTGTGGGCAAGTCCTACAATGAAAGTTGTCTTCCCTTTTTCTTTCTTACAATCCGAGGCCTCCCAGACCTTTTGGTTATTTCTTTTCTCATCCAAATTCTTGTTTTTATCTTGGTTTCCATTCACACTAGATGGTATAAGAGGAAGAAGAGTGAACCTTCGGCCACCATGCACAAAAGTGTACCTATTAGACCGTCCATCATGTATAGTGTGCCTATCAAATTTCAAAGGCCTTCCCAACAATATGTGACATACTTTCACAGGGCTTACATCACATAAAACTTCATCATGGCACTTCCATATCTTGAATCTAACCATACATTTTCATTTGACCTTCAATTCACCACACTTGTTTAACCATTGAAGCATATATGGATTGGGAGAGGGATAGTGGATAGTTTTAAGTGATCAACCAAGGTTAAACTAGCAGTATTCACACAAATCCCACTATCTATGATCATTGAACTCACACTTTCTATAATAAGGCACTTGGTATGAAAGAGGATCTCTTTTTGATCATCCAAGACCTTACTAAACAAAGTTCTCCAAACCATATTACTAGGAACATTACATTATCCTTCACAAGGCAACAAATCTTCCTCACTTCTTTCTCCTTGAGTTTTGGGTTCTATTCACTCTTCATCTTGAGAGTTGCCATTATTCGTCTCTATTTACAACTCCACTTCTTCACCAAGATAACACAATTTCCCCTCCTTTAGGATCACATTATTTTTTGTAGGACACTTACTAGACCTATGCCCCCACCCTTAAGAGTTAGAACATTGTAATATCTTAGAATTAGTAATAGAAGTTGATTTACCTTCAAGATTTTGAGAATGGTATTGGACAACCTTGGTCATGACTTGAGGAGGATCCATGGATACCGAAACCATGCCCTTTTCTTTGGACCAATCTGAGGAAGTGTAGGGGGCCTTTGGCTTGTACCTTTCCTTGTTCTCTTTCTCAATTTCCATAGCCACTTGGAAGATTTCAACCATGGTTTCAAACTTGTGAAGAGTCAAATGGGAAGATATGTCTTTATTCAACCCAACCTTGAATTGAATGACATCTTGTTGCACTTGTTAACCTCTTTCGTCAAGCTTCAAAACAAGTTGTTGGAATTCATCATAATAACCCATGACACTCTTGCTTCCTTGCTTGAGATTGTAAAGCTTAGCAAGGAGCTCATATCTATAGTGCTCCGGTACATATCTTTCTCTCATAAGTCTCTTCAACGTCTCCCAAGTAGGTGGTTGGCTACCAATAAACACATCATCAAATCTTTTGGTGTAATACCACCAAGTGTTTGCATATCCTTCAAAGTGAGCAATAGCATAGCAACTTTTCTTTTCTTCAAAAAGATCATTCACTTGAAAAATATTTTAACAAGCGGATTCTAAAGCTATGAACATTTTTGGATCACTCTCACCTTTGAAAATTAGATTGCCAACCTTTATTGAATTCCTGCCCACCTCTCAGTTTCTTCGTCTTTCTTCTTGCCCTTGGTTTCTCCCATAATGCCCTCTTTGATAAATTCTTGACCTTATATATTATTCAAACAATTAGTCATTATTCGGAACATCATAACCTTCTTTCTCCCCTCTACCATAATCTTCAATTTGGAATAGGTAGTTTCAGTTTTAGTGTCTTTGTAGAGGGTTATGACGCCTTTGGTTATTTAGAGCCTGAAAATGTGGTATTTCATTTAGTGGAGGGTAAGGTCTTTAGTTTATGGGATTTGGTATTTGATAGTTAGTATTTTATGGAGGTTTTTGGTTATATGGGGTAATTGGTCTTGGGTCCAAGGGATTTGGCATTTATAGGTTCAGATTTGGTAGTGGAGTTTGAATTCCAAGTCCCTCTTGTTGTACTTGGTCCATTGGGTGATGTAGTGGCCTTTGTATGGTCCGGTTAGGAGAGTTTTAGGAGTGGGTTAGTGGATGCTTTTGTGGATCTGTTGGAGGGTAAATCATTTGATGTAGGGTCTTGGGGGTAATGGTCATGGATGCGTTATTAGCTTAAACACCAGAAGGCACATGGTAGGGATTAGGAGTAGAAGGTCGTGAGTTCCTCCTACTTTCAACACAATAAAGCCTTCCCCTAAGAGTGGATAGTTTACTCCTCATACCATCCAAGTTACTCTTCAAGGTATCATGAGTATCCTCTATTTTTTGGGCAAAGGCCTCAAACCAGGCCATCAAGACTCCCAAAACATCATTCCCAAAGGTTGGGATGAAGTATCTTCAAATTCTATTTCAAATGTACCTAACAAAAGCCAAAAAAACCATAAAAACAACACCTTCAAAATTAACAAACAAATTAGTTCAAAAATCCTCAACACATTCTCACTTAACCTCACCTCACACTTGGCTTCACAAGTGATGGATAATTGGCAATACATAGCAAGTTACTTGAGTGGTGAGAAGGTTTGATCCAGAATCGATCTTTGTTTGAAATGAATCAAATAAATTGATGTACGAACTTGAACTAACAAAAGACTATGAATTAAAAATGAGAAAAGGAACACAAAAGTTGAAGACATGAAACAAATGGACCCAAGACTAATTATCAACCTAGTAGGTAGTTACTAGTTTGATAATTAGTGATTGAGTTTAACACAAAAGAAACTAGAATCAAAAAAGGTAGAAACTAATAAATCTAGTTTAGAGGTTAATTAGGTTTAACAACTAGTGATGATGTGGCACAATATGGTTGGTTGTTAATTTACAAAAAAATCTGCACGTTGCAATTTTGGGTTTCGGCCAAAGATTAACTAAGGAGAGTGTTTTGGACGAAATTTTGGGGAAAAATGGTGGGTTGGAGCCTTTTTCTCAAGTTCAAATGGATTTGAATTCAATGCCCCCCCCCCCCCACTTGTACTTTCAATTGTACTTTGTTGACCCCTTGTCCCTCTTCCTTTTGGAAGACTTGAATATTCTTGGAATATGCTTTAGGATAAACAACTTTTTCACTCTCCCTCTTTATTTTTGTGGATCTAACACTCTGTTTGAATATTATTCTTCAACAAGACATGAAGATGGAGAAGAACAATATGAATATTCAAGAGTTGACCAAAGTTTGACCATAAGGCAATTGAACCCTAACTTTTAGTTTTCTTTTAGATCTAGGTTCCTTGGGTCAAGGAAAGCTCAAATATCCATAAACCAGACATAAAACGTCACAAAAAAGATGTTCACCATGGGATCAACCTCAAAAAATCTTCAAACAAGGCATAACAATCAAATGATAACCTAAATACTATAAAACACATGAAAATTACACTAAAATGCAAAAATCATCAAGCATAGAAAGAGTAAAACAACACGCTAGAAGGACATGAAGAAGAAGAGTTACATAAATGTAAAGATAGTAGAGAGACCCTTACTTTTATTATGTTATTAACAGAAGGAGATGTAACTGATCTCCAATTACACCTCACTAATGTAAGCTTAAACCACTCTCTTAGGTTACCCAAAGGACTCACAATTTCTCAAGCACACCTTTCGTACCAAATAACCCAATATAAGTGAAAAAACAATTCCAAATGTATTCAAGGTCCAAGTATCAGATTCTAGAGCTAAATTAGAAGACTAAAACCTACAATCTATGAGTAATATCCAATGTCATCAAAATATAATGAAAAGAGAAGTAAAATGGTCTATTTATACTATTATATTCAATAGACAAAAATGCCCTTAAAGAGAGCTTAAAGAAGGCGCCTATTGAATGTTATTTTAGAGTGTAAAATGTATTCATTAACCTTCACTTGAGGTGCCTTTTGAGTGTATAAGTTTCCCTCCTTACTTGTCTTGACTAAGGCTTCAAAATACTCCAAAAAGTGTTTAATTGCTTGTAAATTATGAAGCCTTGAACCTTAGACAATACTTTCTGCTCTTTATGATCCTTGTGATTGTATCACTAATACAAATCAAGAATGATGTATATAGGAAAAAAGTGATGGTTTTCAAGATTGGTGGTGATGGTATCTTGAGGTACAAGGGTAGATTATGTGTTCCCAATGTTGATGGGTTGCGAGGAAAAATTTTAAGTGAAGCTCATAAGTAATGTTATACTATCCATCCTGGTTCGACAAAAATGTATCTTGATCTTAAGGAGATATATTAGTGGAACAATATGAAGCGGGTTGTGTCAAACTTTATTTCTAGGTCCATGGTATGTCAGCAAGTGAAGTTGGATCACTTGAAGCCCAGTGGGTTGACTCAAGAGATTGAACTTCTGATATGGATGTTAGAGATAATTAATATAGATTTTGTTACCAGTCTTCTGTAGTCTCGCTAATAGTTTGATTCAATTTGGGTCATGGTGGATAGGATGACTAAGTCTTCTCACTCCTTGCTAGTGAGGACTAATTTCATTTTAGAGGATTATGCCAAGTTCTTTATCAATGAGATTGTGAAGTTGCATGGTACTATAGTCTAGATCTTATCTGATTGGGGTACTCAGTTCTCATCTTATATTTAGAGGTTATGCTAATGAGGTTTGGGGACTATGGTAGCCCTCACTAAAAGTGGTGATGGGTCATTATATTTGTTTATGAGTTGGTGGTATGAATCATAGTCAGACCAGTATGTGGTATTGGTGGTTTTGTGTTTACTATAAATCATTTTGATGATTCATAATATATTATTACAACTCCTCGTGATAAGTCATAATGTATCCTTATATGTTAGTGACCCACCGTAACTAAGGACTAAATTTTAGATCTTAAATTGAGGGCACTTTGTATAATTCACATCTCACTTGATTAAAACCCCATGTTCAAAAAGTACTTAAAGGGGATATATCTGATCCTTAATGCACTCAAACACTTTCAAAGATCTCATAAATTCTCTCAAGAATCAAGGCTTAGGGTTTCCAAGAAGTAGGTTATCCAAGGGCTCCAGGGTTTAATTCTTACCATGAAACTTGGTATTTTAGGCATATTACTCTTCCATGATTGTTAATTTGTTTAAAGAATATGTTTTAAAGTATTGTTCATGTGATATTAATGAACAAAGGTTGAGAGTTTTGATTGTTTATGTATTGAACATTGTTGCTTGTGGTTTACATATGATTAATCATTCTTTAATTATGGTTTTGAAATATAGGTGCATGTGTATGGTGAATGAACTAGGGAATTGTAATTTTCCCCAAAATTAGGACATTTTAAGCTGTTATGACCCTATCCTCATATTGGAAAATTGATTTCTAGTTATGAGAAACATGGGAATTTAACTATTCTTGAACTATTGCATTATGATTTTAAATTAAACCTTGTGGGTTCGTGTTTCTATGAGTTATTAAGTAATTAAACCAAGGGGGTTGTGAATTCCCCCAAGTGATGTAATTATTTTCATATGTTGTTCTTACCTTTCAAGTGTAGTTGGTATTATGATATGAAAAATGTATATTTAAATGTGAAATATGGTTCAGTGAATGGGGTTGCACCATAAATATATTAGTTGAGCTTTTATGAGGGATATGTAGATGAGTCGTGAAAGTGAAGGTATGGGAGATAAATACTAGAAAACACAGTTGTCGACATGAGGTTCTATATGTCAAGGTGGTTCGATTTCTTGATAACGATCAACTCACTGCCATGATTTTGGGGTGAGTCAGTCGTTGTCAAGTAACCCAATGTAAATTGGTATCGAATATCAAGGAGTGAATCCTATAGACTTCCAACCTATGGGTACTCAAGGTACTATAGGGTTACCCATAATTCTAATGGAAACAATATGTATAAGTAAATGGGGTGATTTTATTTGTTTGAAATTTCTTCACGCAAACTTCAACAAGTGCTAGGTGAATGCTAACTTTGGTTTAAATTCAAGATTTGGAGAAATCTTGGGATTATGTCTCCTTAGCGGTGAAGCATGAGGAAATATTGGTTTATCATGGGATTTAGTTGTTAATTAATGGATAGGCTAGGTAAAATATCATTGGGGTCATTCGTTTTAAAAAACCCTAACGATTTCACCCATTGTCCCTTTCAAGAACCTAACAAGTGTGAAGTTTATATAGCCATCAAAAACCTTAACCGAGCATCCTTATTTCTAGGATGATTTTCTTGACATGATTTACACTCCCTAAACACTTATTTCTAAGATTGCAAAGGGTTGTATATCATAGGCTTAGTTATTCACCATTGCCTTGTCCCCCGATAACCTTCTTTCGAGGATGTTATGGGCTACCTAATATTAACCTAAATATCTCTTGTGAGGATGACGAAGTGTTTCTAGATCTTGGAGCTTCACCCATCAAACCCATTTTGATATTTGGATTTTTCACCCATCAAATTCCAACACATAATATCAAGCAATAGTGAAATCTATACTCAACAACTAAAATCCATACAAACACAACAATGCCCACACATAATCACACTCTTGTTCAACATAATCCTAAGACTAAATTATTAAGTCACGAAGAAATTAAAGAGAGATATACTACGTGGGTCAACAAAAGCATTCATTATTCAATAATAGATTAAGAAATTTAAGCCTTCAAGGTCGATTACACACTTAGCCAATTAGGGTTTCGAGCTTAAAATTCAAAACAAAATTATGATATAAGCAATACCCAACGAATAAAGGGTTTTTCCTTATAAATGATTTGGGATTCATCCATAACATTTTAAAATTCTGCCCTTTTCCAGTTCTCACTAATCCACAGTCATGTGTATTTGACCGCAATCATAGCTACGCAACTATGGTTAGTTTTTGTGACGGCGCTTTGCTGACCACTTGGACTGACGGCAACTGCGGCCATGTTAACCGAGGATGAATTCTTCAAATTTCTAGCTGCACTTCTTTTTCTTCAAATTTCACACTTTTTGGCTCCATTCCATATATGCTCCCCTTCTTTACTTTATATTGGAAAAATGACTATGTAAGTGCACTTAAATCAGAATAATTCCTTATTTTCTAATACCAAACATGGTAGTATGGGTGTATAAATTTTATGAATGAGTGGGAGGGTTACCGCTCATCAACACCCCTAACTTTTAGAAATTTACTTGTCCTCAAGAAACACTACTTCTTAACATTAGAGCTTTATCATGTATGCACTTATTTATGTTCCCAATGACCATGAAGACTCCAACTTGGATACTACCACAAAAAGCTTATCACAAATTGATAGAAAAGTATTATCAATGCCCCTCATCATAAAATGAAGTGAAAAAGGATGCAATGGATCTTAGGGAGTGGCTATGTGACAATTACTAACACTCTAGAAGTGACTCATAATCCGGCTTCAATTATGTTATAATCCACTTATCTCATTGTACGGAAGATAACGAAATCACCTACCTTAATTAACTCACATGTCCCCTCATAAGAAAGGAAGGTTCACACACCTAGTTACCACTTATGCAATAAGGAAAATTTAGTTCAATCACTTTCTCTCTTAAGGAATTCTCCATGATACAAGTACCATGCCATAGGCTTGCCCCTATTTTTAATTGCCAATACAATGACCACACTTTGTTGGAAATCACAAAGGGGTTTTCGAGCATGTAATGTAGGTTATGGTAGGGTGGGATAAAAATTTTGGACAACAAGGCTATACCCTCCTTGAACTTCAACATTAAATTCTCATCACGTTTTTTTTATTGGGCCACTTCTTTTTATTTTGTTGCTTTGCCTAATTTGTCCCATTTGCTTTACTCAAAAACTTTTGACCTTTTTTCTTTAATTCTTATGCTTGCATCAACCTTCATTGACTCATTCTTTTATTGGACTATCTTTTCCATGAAAGCAAAATGCTTACTTGCTAGGCTCATGGGTTTTTTTCCTTTTTATGGATTTGTAGATCAATCTACTCTTTCTTTCTCTTTTTATCACCCCCAACTTAGGCTTTTGGCCTCAAGTTCTATTCATAAGTTCAAGGAGGATAGGGTTCAAGAGAGTATGAATAGAAGGGTCACGACTTATAATGTGGTTAGCAAAGAAAAGTCCACAGGCTCAAAGAGGGTGACTAGGGGTAGCTCATATGTATTGGTAGATATTTTAGGCTAATGTAGGTTTCCAAAATCACAAAATGTCCTATGATTATTTTACCAAGCAAGCACAACCAAAATTTAGTTTTGAAAGACTAATAGGGAAAATTTTAGATGGTACAAGTACACATGAGATGTAGACAATTAAGCTCACACGCACGACATGTGAATGTTGTAAAAGGGGCTCACTTGTTCTCGCTAGATAAAAAGGTGGATTATCTCCCTTTTTTCTGTAATCAACTTTTGGAGTCAAAGAAAGAGAGAATTTTGTCACAGTATTTCTCACGTCCATGCCTTTGACTTATTGCAAAAAAAAATTGATGGAGGGGGGTCTTGCTTTTGTTCCCAAACCATGCATAATCTTTAACTCATGGCAATAACCCAAGATATTGTCTTACAATGCAAACAATTGTATGGGCGAAATTCTATATTGTTACTAAAACTTTACCAATGGGTGTAAATGTGAACCCCAATAATCGATGATACAGGTACTCAGACTTTCCTCGCATCTATGGTTAGAAACTAAAATAATGAATTAGTAAAACAAGAAAAAAATAACTACTCCATGTAGTTGTGAGCAGCATCAGAGTGCCCTAATATTACAACCCAAATAAAAAGTAAGAATTATCCAAAAGATCAAAAAAGTATGCATAATATCACAATACATTCTCAAATCAAATAAATGATAAGACACCTACAACTGAAAAGGTAGTAGTGTCCCAATTGCATAAATAATTAAGGATAAATAGGAGAAGGGCGATCCCTAAATCCACATAAAGGGTTGCTATCACTCTCAGACCCTACATCATCACCATCCTCCTTAAGATCTAATCACTTAGCCGGGGCCTCATCATCATTGTCCACCCAAGAAGTAGGAAACCTATTTCAGGGTTTCAGAACCTTTTATAGACCCTTTACCCCTTTCCATATCTTAGTAAAGAACTCATCCCTCTTTTTTACCCTAGTGATCATATTTTTATGCGTACTCAAAAGTTCCCAGTGCAATACCACCAAAGAGAAGTAGGCTTCCTCAAGCTGATCAGTAGTAGCTTATGGCTTCTTTTGGTCCTCCATGCAGTCATCATAATCAGCACGTGATACATATGAGTAATAGATGGTGGAGGGCTTTCCTAGACGTTGAGGAAAGCTATCAATAAGATCTTTAATAGTTAAAATATTAACACCAGTCTCTTCAAGAAGTCCCATGGTGGTTAGCCTATGAGGCTCGGTTTTACAATATGTTAGCTCTTCTAAGTTGATTTTTTTGTTTTTGCGTGGTGCGCCCTCTCCTCGAATCCTTAATGGGTATATAGGGATGCAAGGACGTACCCATTTATCACTAGCATACGCTTCCACCCCTGCTCTGTTTCAAAGCTCAGTAATCATAGGGGCACAAAAGAGATTTGTACCACCTTGGTTTTTGAAATGATTTATTTCATTGACCATGAGTTGACCAACATCCAAAGGGATGTTGTCTTGAACGCAAGAAACCATTCGAACTCATAATTAAGGATGTGACGTCATGTGGGTGCAAGGAGACATTCAGCTACAAATAATGTGCAACCATATCCAAGTCTGAGAAGTGAAGTCATTCAAGGAGATGTTTATTTTAATTTTGGTCGGCGAGACTTCCATTTAGAGACATAGCCTTTTTCCAACCAATCCCCCAATTTACACCCCTTCTGTTTGAATTAACCCATGTCTGCCTTCTTGAGCCCATAAACATTATTGATTTGCTTAGCCCCAACTTTTACTGGCTTTCCCCGCATCTTTACAATCACATAGAGAGGATCGAAGAAATTTACTTCACTAATATTGGCATAAAATTGATGGTCCCATTGTTCATTTGCAAGGTATGGATCCGAGGCAAAGAAATTCCACCCTATGGCTTCAATTTTCTCATTGAAAGCAGGTAGTTTCTCCTGTACATACTTAAAACAAATTCCTTTTTCCAAAAGGAACTTTTTCTTTGAAAGATAACTGTAGTAGTGAGTGTCAAATTCAGGTGCCATATATCCGATGTGATCAAACTTATCCGTGAGGTTGTCCTGAAAGAACTAGACACACATTATTTCTTTCAACATTATTTAAATCATAAAAGTTGTTATAGATTAATCATGAAATTTCATTGGATTAGGTTCTTAGGGTTACCGGGATAAAAATTTTAAGTATAGGATTTTTTGATATGGAAAGAACCTACCCTCAGTTACTGTGATCGCGGATCAAAACCACATCTGCATTAGCAAGATAGTGGTCTATGACCACAGCTGTGAAACCTGAGGCTTGTTCCATGTCAGTTCTAAATATTTGACTTCCTCCCAATTCTAGAGTGCTAGCATGTTCTACAAGATGGGTGTAAATGACGGTCATGTGAACAATGTTACCGGTGTGTGTGAATGTGCCCTTCAAAAGTAACAACCACTATTTAAAATTCATTTGAGAAATTTATCAAACACAAGGGATTCATATCATATTTGTCTACCTTTTTACACACTATTGGGTTCTCAACATTTCCGCACTTGTAAGCACACCTCAATCAAGCAACCAACACCACAATAATAATAAATAGGTCAACATGTAAAGTATAACAATTAAAACTCTAGGCCTTTTCTTAGTCATGAACTCAATGGCCTATTTTTAATAATAAAAGTAAGGATTCATGTCACCTACCTAAGTTGTAATGCAAGAGGGCTATGCACAGAGGCTATTTGAGAGCTTACAACTTGGCCAACAATATGGGTTAGATTTGAGAGGACAATCTTGAAAAGGAAGTGTGAGGAAAATGAAGGAGAATAGGGGTTAAATGACTAAAATGAACACGACCAAGGTCAATGGCTTTGACTGCTGACACCCGCATAACTGGGATATCTCATGGGGGGCGAGATCGCGATAACTAAGAGCAGGCCTGCTCACCTATTTTTCTCTGTTCCGCATTTTCCTAAAGTTTCACTTATTTTTCCCAATTCAGATTTTCAAATTAAACTTGCACACTTTCCCTTTTTAAAACTCATTCAATGTAATCAAAAGTACTACAAATGCATGGGTTATTCAAATTCAAAAGATAACATCTACACTATAAGAACATAACAAAAAGAATACGAGCCACTCTCGTGGAATTTATGGCTTGCCTTCTAGCTAGAGTTTTAGTTATCATTGTGGTACAACGTCTTCCATCCTGCAATCTCATGGCAGGTCCTCAAACCTCTCATCTTTCACTGCCTTATTTTCAACATCCACCATAGATACTGCTTGCATTCTGTGGTTTGCTTCTTTGACTTGCAAATTTTGAACGAGACCTCATCTTCATTCACCCAAACATTTATCTCCCCCAACTTTAGATTAACAATGGCTCCACCGGTGGCCCAGAAAGGACGGCCAAGAATAATAGACACCTCTTTGTCCATCTCACAATCCAAAACAATGAAATCCACCGGGAGAATTAATTTTTCCACCTTTAAGAGGATATCAAACACTATACCAATCGGCCTTTTTATGGACTGGTCTACCATTAAAAATTTATATCAAGGTTGGTGTAAGAGTTTCCAAGCCAAGTTTCTTATAGATGACATATGACATTAGGTTGATGCTTGTACCAAGGTCATAAAGACCTTTTGAAAACTAATTAGTGCCAATTGTGCAAGGGATAGTGAATGCTCCGGGGTCAATTTTCTTTTCTGAAACTTTACTATCAATGAAATCACTACACCCATGAATAAATTCAATGGTAACACCCTCAACGAGCTTCTTCTTGGATATTAACTTCCTTATCAACTTAGCATATCCCAGAATCTCTTGTATCGCCTCGAGAAGTGGGATATTTATTGAGAGGTTTCTAACTTAGGTCATAAATTTTCTTAATTTGTCACTCCCTTCCTTTTTATGTAACCGTTAAGGGAACGGAGGAGGAACATAGATGGTTGGCTTTCCTTCTCCTTACGACTTTTTAACTTTGACCACTTTCTCATCGCTTTCATCTATCTCATTTTCATCATTTTTTTGTATTTGAGGTATCACCTCCTTTTCCTTGTCCTTGGGACTATATTCACTCACATCTCATCCAAGGGGCTCTTCAAGTTCTTTCCCACTTCTAGTAACAATTGCTAGGACTTGTGCTTTATTCTTTGGGTCTCCGATTATTTTATGGAGGCAGAGTGAGACATCACCATTTAGTAGAGTACAGTGAAGTCCCCTTCAACTGATGGACCATTTTGTTCGTACATTCAACTCTACTCAAGATTTGTGACAAAACATCTTCGGTTTTGAAATTTTTGGGGTTAATGACATTGGACACTTTTTCCTTATCTCTATCATAAGGAGGAATGTAGCGGTCATAGTCACGTTCCCTATCTCTCCAATCTCTATCTCGTTCACGATCCATCAAACCTTGGTTCCCACCTTACCTTTGATAGGCAGGACGAGAACCTCCCGATTGTTTGCCAAGTACCAAATTTCTTCATCCAACTTCTTTTCCTCATCATCATCTTCATAAGGATTTGATGTTATGACATTTATCGTATTCGTGAATACACCCATTACATATTTTGTTAGAAGCTCAAGATAGGCCCTTATCTTGTCCATGTTTTTCTTTTTCTCCTTTTCTTGCTTTCTTGGCTCATTAGTCACCATAAAGGTAGTATAAGGGGTCTTAGGAGCATTGGCATCATGGGTGTGCCACCCTCAATATTGTTTGGGTACTTCACCCGTCATACAAAAACTCAAAAGATGATGCAATTTCACAATAGAGCCACCCGCTGCATTATCCACAACTATTTTGTTCAATGGGTCAAGAGCTTTATAGTAAATTTCAAGGAGCATCTTATCCGAGACCTTATGATTTTGCCATTGGGATAGCTTTCCAGTAGACCTCTCCCACGCTTCGAACAATGGTATTCCATTCAACTATCAGAAGTTAACAATATCATCTCGCTTTTTAAGCATTTTTTATGGTAGGAAGTATATATCAAGGAACACGAGGTGAGCTCCTCCTAAGATGTGATTTATTTGGGTGGAAGTAAGTGGAGCCATAAAACTGCCTCGCCTATTAGTGAAAATCGAAAAATTCAAAGCCATATGGATTCTTGTGTAATATGGGCTATGTTAAATAGCGCACAAACTTCCACAAAGTTTTTCAAATAAACATTTGGGTCCTTATATGCTTGACCCCCATATAATCTTTTTACTTGTAACATGTGAAGCATAATGCTAGTCATATGAAACAAACCATTTTTGTTGGTTGGTGGAATGTGGATAGCGCTTGTTTGCCATGCATCATTTAATTGTCCCTCATCGTCTAGTGGCATCAAAGGGGCCAAAATTACTTCCATTATTGTTCATCGCTCCATTCACACTTTGATCACCTATAAACTAGTCAAAAACAACAAATAAAGTAAATTACCCCACTCCGATTATTCCTAAGTAAGAATAGCACCACACAAGAAAAATATATTTTTCACTCCCCGGAACGACACTCTTTTGATAATGCTCAACTCACACTACGATGATTTTAGGGTGAGTAGATTGTTGTCAAGTAAACCAATGTAAATTAGGGTCGAATCTCAAGGAGTGAATGCTAGACTTCCAAACCATGGGTACTCAAGTTACTATTAGGTTACCCAGAATACTAATGGAAATAACATGTATAAGTAAATAGGAAGATTCGATATATTTGGAAATTCTTCACACAAACTTCAACAAGTGCAAGGTGAATGCTATCTTTAGTTTGAATTAACGATTTGGAGAAATCTTGGGATTATGTCCTCTTAAAGGTAAAGCATGTGGGATATTATTTTTTATCATGGGATTTAGTTATTAATTAATGGATAGGCTAGGTCGAAGATCATTGGGGACAATCTTTCAACTAAACCCCATCAATTTCACCCATTGGCCCTTTCGTGCACCTAATAAGTGTGAAGTTTATATAACTACTCAAAACCTCAACCAAGCATCCCTATTTCTAGGATGATGCCTTTGACATGATTTACACTCCCTAAACACTTATTTCTATGATTTCAAAGGGTAGTAAATCATAGGCTTATTTGTTAACAATGTGTTTGTCTACCAATAATCCTCTTTTGAGAATGTTATGGGTTACCTAATATTCACCTAAATACCTCTTTTAAGGATGACAAAGGATTTCTAGAGCATAATGCTTTCACCCATTAAACCCATTTACATATTTGGAGTTTTTACCTATCAAATTCCAACACATAAGCTCAAACAACGGTGAATTCCATACTCAACACCTAAAATCCTTGTAAACACAACAATATGCACACACAATCATATTATAGTTTAACATAATCTCAAGACTAAATTATTCAGCTACTCTTGAAAAAAGTAAAGAGAGATATACCATGTGGGTCCAGCAAAGCATTTATTTTGTAACCAGAAACTAAAAATTTTTAGCCTCCAAGATTGATTACACACTAGCCAAATTAGGGTTACAAGCTTAGAATTCTTAACTATATTATGAGATAAGAAATAACCAACGAAGAAATAGTTTTTGCTTATATATGATTTGGAATTTATCCATAACATTTTACAATTCTACCCTTGGGCCATTTACCACTGATTCGCTATCACATGTGTTTGACTGTGACCACGGCTACATGATCGACGTTAGGTTCTATAACAATGCTTTACTGACCATCTAGACCAACAACGACCGCGGTTTGAGGGCCGTGGTCATGGTAACCCAGGCTGACTACTTAAGGTTACCAGCTGCACTCCTTTTGCTTGCATTTACTCCCGTTTTAACTCCATTCCACTTATGTTCACATTTTTCACTTAATATTTACAAAATATAGGTGTTAGTGCACTTAAATCTGGATAATGCCTAATTTTCTAACCAAAAACATGGTAGTCTGCGTGCATATATTGTACGAATAAGTTGTACGATTACAACTCATTAGTCTCCCTTAATATTATTTTCATATGATTGGATGTTTTGAGTCCCCCACATCTTATTACATTATCTGGTACTCATGTCACCATGATATGCCTAGAGGTTTTAGTCCTTGATAGTGCATATGTACATACCCTATAGTTTGTGCGATCACACACATTGAGGACCTATTTGCTGGGAGAGATTTGGGCCTATATAGCATATGGTGGCCCTTCTATGTTATGATGGTCGAGCTACACAATCTAGGATAAAGTTTTTAAGTGCATGCTAAGCCTTGTTCTTTATTACATTATATGATAGATATGTATATGAATTTGAATAAGTGCTTTGGTTTTGAATGACTTTGAACTGTGGATCATGGCGTTATTTTATCTTTATCCTTGAGTATCATTCTATAGTTCACCCTACTAACTCTCTTCGGATACTGTATCCCCCGTAATGTAGGCACCATGGTTACTTCTACTTTTCTTGGGTAGAGTTAGGTCGGTCAGTTTAGTTCATTGATTCGTTGTGTTGTGATGAAGTTCTGAGCTTTCTTTCCCAAGAAGTCTTAGGTATTTTACCAGATTTCATTCTTGGATGGAGTTGATTGTTACTTTCATTATTATTTTTATTCTCATTGTTATGTACCAGTGTTGGGAACTTGTCCCGACAAAGACTTGTTTTGGTTCTTTGTTAGATCATTATGTATATTGAGTTATGTTGGTCGGTTGTTTGGATGGTAATCGGTCGTCAATTAGAGATTTTTTTTTACTTTCCTTAAGCTTGTTGCATGCTATATTGTTATATGTTCAGAATTTATCTGACATTAGGGGATGTTGTGTTTCATTTTGTTTGGTGTAGGGGGTAATGTCTTATCCACGTAGGACTTGAGATACCCATTACAGCCAGGTCCTGGTTCGGGTTGCGACAATCATACTCTCATACAGTCATAACACATGATCTAAAAATTTGATCCACTACTAAAGAATCACTCATGGGACTAGATACACATAAATGGCATAGATAATGAATCCCAAGATAACTTTAACTGTGGATCATAATGAGAAAACAGATAAGCATAAGTGGATCATTGATGAAATAAAGTAAAATCCAACTAGAGACACACCAATATTGTACCTTTTATTAAACTACTAAACTCTAAGCCTCAGTTCTATTAGGTATGACATATAACTGACCTCATCCACCACCTTGTTTGGTTCCTAACTGATATCCTATCCTACATGCCTGAAAACCTCTACGAGAAACCCTAACGACCATACCTATGAGCATTCATACCACCTATAGGTGGAACACCTTGATATGAAATAAGTGGAACACCCTGATGTGAAGGAACAATCACTTCATTTTTGGGAAACTCCCTCAAGAAATGTCCCAAATTTACACAACCACAACATGCCTAGGTGCTGAGCCAAAACTAAAATATCTGGCTAACTCAAAAGAACTATAACGACTAAAATAGTAAGAAGATAAACCCCTCGATAATCAACCTTGAACCTATCTAGAATGGTCACTAGTACACGACTGGCCTCTAACAGTAACCTAAAGTATGGCCTAAATAGGTCTAATAAACAGGCTTTGATGTTGATATGGCTGACGCGAAGGATATTTACCCTGAGAATTACTACCTTTGAACCATGAGCTACTAAGGCTCCTACTAAACCTACCCTAATATTTCATTGTTTTATCGTAACCCCATTGGTCCTCTTGATGCATCTCCTTCATAAGTTAAGAATGATCAAAAACCTCAGAAAAAGACAGGACCATAGAAATAAAACACTATGTTGACATGCGAAGAGGAAGTCTCAATCCTCAGACAAAGCAACAAATCCTATCATACTCAGTAGTTTAAAAAAGTAACATGGCTATCCGACTAATGAAATAGAGACTCATATTCCACAATAGTCATGGAGCCATGCTCCAACCTTAAGAACTAATCCCTTACATAATCTCTAAAAATGCGAGGCAAGTACTTCTCTATGAATATCTCATAAAATTAGGTTAGTGTCAATGGGGAAGATCCAATTTACTTGGAATCAGGATAGCCTTTCAACCAATTTCGAGTTGTCAAGTCTAACTGAAAAGTAGTGTAATCCATACCACAGGTCTTAACTAGGACTAAATTATGGAGCGTATCCTCAAGAGCAATTTATTGCACATATGCATCCTCACTCGATGAACTCAAAAACATAGGTGGAGCCATTCTAAAAATTCTACCTAACATCATCTACTCCTCAGAAAGCATAGAAGGTTAGGCAACTACCGACTGAGAAACTAGCACTGCATGAGGGACCTCAACATTGGAATCTACAATTATAGGATGAGCACTTGCCTCAGTACAACTCTTACCTAGAGACTGAGCACCATCAGTTGGTGCACCGCCAAAAAATCCCAAAAGGTGAACAAAAGAATCTTTGAGCACTGAAGAAGAAACAAATCTCAGTGGACCCTATGCTAGTCCCTGGCCCACCACTAGTGGAGGCAAAACAATCTCTATCATAGAGTAGGAATATGGTCTTGTAATGGACCCTATCATTTTCCCTAGATGGGGACACATCCATAGATTTTGCATGACCTTTAGTGTATCCCCAAATAGTTGTAGGACCCCTTGTCTTAGTCTCGAGAACCTTATCTTATGTAGTGGTAGCACGTGTTCTAGCCATCAATGAAAGAGTAAAATCAAAGGAATTCTTTGAAAACCAACTCAGAATAATAGCACAACATGAGTAAAAGAAGTAAAGATGTCATATAGCATCTTAAACATAAGAAAAATACGTCATTATTCAGATCTGTGAGATTCTTTCTCTTTAATCAATAGTATCATTGAAACCTATGCTCTAATATCAATTTCTCATGACCCAATTTATGAGTCATGATAGCATCTAATCTATCCCATTAGTGCATTATCAAAACCATGTCCCACAACTATATCAGATGTGATAACATGGTGGAAAATATCATAAAAGTTGAAAATTAATAATTAAAGACTTTAATAGCAATAATACATTCATAAAGATCTAATGGATAGATAGGAAATAAAAAAAAATACAAGAATTGGCAATGTCGGTAAAAATGCTACTAAAAATTAAATATGAGTATTGAATAGTGAAATCGATCTATCTTAAAGATCAAAGACTACACATGGATAAATAGAAAGAAAATAGGTAACTTCAACTCAAAGAGCTCACCTAATCTCTGAAATCAACTATCCACAAACATTGAATCAGTGATGTCAACTAATACTCTGATGTGCACCAAAATGGAATGAAAATATAATGTGAGTATCAAAACTATGTGTATTCAGTAGGCATCATCGGCCGACCGAGCTAAATCATGTTATTAATATGATAAGTTATAAGATAGAATAAGCTAAGTCAAGATAAAATGGGAAAACCTGGAAATACTCTACGACACTACTGTATGGAATTAAATAAATACATACAAAATAATAATATAAAAATCATGCAATTATAGATACAAGATTAGCCCCTATGACCTAATAAGTACACAAAATAAAATATCTCAAAACATGCTTCTATAAGCCTGAAGGATATAATCAAGGCAACTAACCAACTGAATAGCAATAAATTATAAATTTATCATGCCATAACAAAGAATCCATCTACATAGTAGTATATCTCACATAATTCCCAATTTTGAACTTAAATCATGACATTATAGTATCATTATCATTATCATCATCGTCCAGGGTTAAATCAAAACTCATATCATCTAGATCCTTTTAAACTGTCGGACTCAAACAGTAACTTAGATAATTAAGATCATTATTAGTTATCGGACTCAAACACGAAATCATTTTTATAGCCCTATGAATGAACAATATCCACAAGCCATAACAATAAATTAACCTAATAAACTATACTACTAGCTCACATATTAAGTCACGCCATTAACCATGCCCATAATCCATGTCAGCAATTATAATCATAAGTTATTTTAATAATCATATCTATAAAATACGAATTATATCTATACGCCCTGAACTATTTTATAATGCATGTCATATCTAAAAGCCATATCATTTCTATAAGCCATATCATATCTATAAGCCATATTATATATATGAGACATATCATATCTGTAAGCCAAATCATATCTACAAGCCATATCATATCTATGATCTATTAATCATTAATCACATTAATATCTATATCATAAAGCATGTCAATGGGCTATGTTATTATTCATATGCAAAAGCCATGACAATAAATATATATAGATAAGTCATATCATTATTCATATTTATAAATAATATCAATAATTATGCTCGAAAGCTATATCAATAATCATATATAGACAAGCCATATCATTATTCATATATCTATATGTCATATAATTATTCATATATCTATAAATCAAATCATTAATTACATCTGAAAGTCATATCAATACTCATATATATACATTAATATATATATATATATATATATATATGAGCCATATCATTAATCAACACCCATAATTTGCAAAATCTCTTAATAGCAAACCATAACCTCATTAAATGTATTTGATCTCCTCAAATCCTAAACCAAATATGTATAAGGGTATACTATACCTAAGTAAATCCATAAGGCTAACAAAAGTCTTGGCCTAAGGTGGACAGGAGGATCCCACTCTTATCCACAAAATCAATTTGAGGCAACTACAACCGTGGACTAGGCTAAGGTATCTAAGTTTATTTCTAGATGAATAGCCATAATTTTGTAATATTTCCACAAACATAAAAGATGAACTCAATCCTCCTAAAATAATAGAAACTATATCAATTTCCCTTAACTTATGCAACTATGACTAATTCCACCCTAACATGAGTGACTCAGGCTATTTCTCCACCATAAGCAACTAAGGCATTTCCATTCTAAATATTAGACACATATTTAAATTCACCTATAATATAAATAACTACGCTAATTACACCAACTTTATCATTTTCAAGATAGATAGATGGTACAACTAAACAAAATATTCTAAATCATGCTTCTAACCCTTAAATCTCACCCAATATCTAGCATAATATCATAATCATACTTCGAGATAGCTCAATCAATGAAGAAATAAACCTATCTTACCTAGATGACAAAGAATATCTCCAAAAATCTACTAATAACATATATTTTTTTGAGAAGCTTCCACAAGGTGCAACACTATTAAAATAACATTCTACTCATCAAAATAAGGACAATTATACCCATATTTTACTATTGTGCTTTGGGTCCAAAATTACATAAAATCTCACTTGGCACCCATATATGGAATCATCTTTTTGAATTCAACACAACGTCCCTTTATGCTCAAGGAACAGTTACCCTACAAAATGGGTTAATTTTAAGATATAATTGTGATAAAATAAAGTTACCAAGCTACTAGGGATTTTACTCAAGAATAGAAAATTAAATGATAAAAATAATGGAAGTTTACCATAAATTCAATGTGGAATTACATATATAAACTAAACCCAAGATCAAAGATGACCCACAAAGGTTTCTCTTAAGTTTCTATACTATTTAGGGTTTTAGTCTCTACATAAGCAGAGAAAATTGGTTTAAATCGAGCTATGTGGGGTATTTATACCCTTCCCAAACATGTGGTTACTGCTAAAGTATACAGGAATGATTTAGAGGTCAGTGCTAAAGTTCTTAGTCCCATTAAATTAGTATTCAACCCCATAAACTAGGCTGCTAAAGCGGACCATGGGTTGCTTTAAAGTTAGCTATTAAAATGCCAAGGTGCCCCTAAAGCAGTACCTGCTGGCTGAGTTAGTATCACAAAAAATCTCAATAGGCAGCTAAAGCACCCAAAGGGCCATTTTAGTAGTCACACCATATATAAGGCACTTGCTAGAGACTTCGTATTTTTTTGAGTCTCTGCCAATCCCTCGGGATTCATTCAATATCTCTTATGTAGAAACAAACTATGATATCATAAATAATTCAATATTCTAGGCTTAATGGTATAGTTGAAATTTTTATGCGAGGTTGTTTTGACAAAAAGTGTCTTATCCACATGCCATTTTTCTTGACATTTGGACAATATGTCAATATGAGTTTGAGAGGCTCAGGACCCAAACCAAGGGTCCATCCATCCTATAATCAATGTTCCAAAGATGATAAAATAGTTAAAACTGGCATAGAAGGTTGTTTAATTAATTTTTTTCCCAGTGGAAAATTTGAATAAACGAAGGCTTTAAAATAGGAAATTGGTTCTAAAAAGTAAATGTAATAATTAGTAATCGAAAGAAAGTTCCAAAACACATAAATCACTTGGGGAAACTATAGTAAAACTCTAAATGATGAAAATGATCGTAAATACAGCAAACCACCTGAAACATTATTACACATTTTGAATTGCAATATGGTCTAATTGTTTGCATCAACAAAAGTTGTGGCATTCCTAGCTGGATTTGTTATGATACATTGTAATTATTGCTCGAGGACTAGCATTCTTCAAAGTATGGGGTGGAGATTTTAGGCTAAGATTATATATTTTTATCCATTAATTACATCATGTTTGGTATTTTCATTTGTTCTTTTTGAGCATTAATTTTTTGAATTGTTCCAAGTATTATATTTTAAAGTGTAGGATTAACATGATGTAAAGATAAATAGATTTGGAGCTAAAATGAATTAAATACAGAAGATTATAGAAGAAAATCAATCAGATAACTTAATAAAATAAATTTAATAAAATATTGAAAAGTGACATTTGAATTGAAAATTGAAATACTCCTGCCCAGTTATTATTTCCCAATTGAGTGTCACGCTGTACTTTATCAAAATAACACGGAGGATCTCTCTCTACAATTAATTTTTCATAGTGCATTTTGAACTTATTAATTTTATTTGGGGCTTTTTTATACCGACAGATATTTCATAAAATCAATTTACACACAACTTTTGACATAGAGAGAACTAAAAGTTGTTATGTCTATGTGGAGTTAAACTTCTCATTCTAGGATTATGAGAGTGGACAATATTTTTGTTTAGAAATTAATTCAATTTATTTGATTATCATAAGATTTTTTCTTATATTCTTGTGCTTACTATTTTAATGCTTAGCTACTATTAAAATAAATTTATATTCCTATTGTGAACTTGGAAGAAGAATCAATTTGACAGAAGGATTAATTTGTGGATAGGATAGGAATATAGCTATATCACTTTACTTGAATATAAGATGGGAAAACAAATATAGTAGTGATAAAAGCTTGAAAAGACGATAAGAGGATGACCATTCTCGATTCATAAAATCAATCATATATATCAAAAACTAGACATTATGTGAAATTGATGCTGAACATAATTGTTAGAAAAATCATAACCCCAGATCTATTTATCCATTGGTTGTGTAAGAATCACTCAATTTCTTTTTATTGTTTTAGTTTTGTAAATTTATAAATTTATCTTTGAAATTCAACCCTTGAATAAATAATAAGAATTATCCTAATTTAGTGAAATAGTAAATTAACAAATCTCTGTGGCTATGATATCTGGACTCTCAATCAAATATTACATGTACGATAATGTACACTTACATGTGAATTTGGATGCAATACATATCTTACAACAATTTCTCACTGTTCTTATATGTATCATGAGAAACAGCTATGGATTGAAGATTTGGGGTGAGATTCTTGTATCTGGAGTATTGCTAATTCTCCCTCTTACAAATTAGACTAATCTCTTTACTGTATTTAGAGATGGGTTGTACCTATGTATTAATTTAGTACTTTATTTTGGTACTCCTATCATATTAGAAGCTCTTGTATAAATAATATATATATATAAAATATCAGCCATTGTATATATGTATTTTGCATATTCTTTTCATATTCTATATCAGATACAATATGAAATTGGGTCAGCCAGATGGTGTTAGGTTAGGTTTTTTCTGAGATTAAGGCTTTAGGGGTTTGTCACCACAATAGAGAGATCATTCATTGTTCTAGAGATTATTTTTAACATAAGATTATTCAATATTTAGCTTGTCCAGATTAATATCATAGTGTTGTAGCACCTTTAGCTAGAACTAGTGCCCTTACTATCTTAGTTAATGAATCTGTCAGTCAAACTGAGTTTGAACCTGCCAAAATTGTTTATTTCTTTTGAACATAAGACATCTCATTACATTCAACCATGATAAGTATGCCTTTTATTACTTATCTTAATGTTTTCATTTGTGTGTATTGAGGGTTTTGTACCCACCGGTGATTGTGTGCTCTGGTAGGTTTATATTGGTCACTGTGTTTCTTGGGTTAGAGTTTATGATTATGTGACAACACTATTAGATGATTTCTTTAGTGGTGTATAGAGTTTATCATTTTTTATATTTCCCTAAGGGGGTAACACTTGGGTTTGAGTCCCATTTACCTTGGTATATTTACCTTTTTATGGCCCTAGAGTGGTACTTGCTATTGATTGTCATTTCTGGTATGGCCAACTCCTTATACTTGTATTTTATTGACATGGTAATCATTGCCATTGATTGATATTAATTGATCCATGCTTGAAAGATGTCTAGATTAGCATTAACTAGTTAGAATTCCTTTCTCGTAAATCTTATTCATTGGCTTAGGCGGTTAGTTTGGTGGATGTTTTATCTATTGTAGTAGAATGAGGTTGGTCATTTTCCTTTTTTGTTAGTGAGGTTAATTTGGTTGTTGAGTAGGCTATAAAAGTGAAGGTAGATTGACCTTCCTTGGTTCTATAATGGTTCTAAAGTTGACAATTTGTCTATATTACCCATTTTATAGATTGAGATTATAGCATTTACCTTCAAGTTTGTTGAGATATTAGTATTGACTATCCTTCTCTGTCGTCCATTTTTGAGATTGACCTATTTGAATTTTTTCTTCTTTATAGCCCATTTTTATGATTGACCAGTTTTAATTTATTATTTTAATTTAAATAATTAATCATCCTAGTAGTGGTATTGATGTCAATATTGAGAGGTCTCTTTCTTGCCATTCATTTTTGGTGGGTTCATATTTTGGTGATAGTTTAATTTTTGTATTGGTATGGTGTTGGATAGTTTATTCTTTTCATAATTTAGTTCTTGTCCTTTTATAGTTGAAGGATATAGAGTTGGCTGATCTTTTCTACAATAGCCTATTAATTTAGGAAATTAGGTATTTTTTGCTAAGATAGAGTATCAGATTGATCAATTTCTGGCTAAAGTTGCAGTTCTCTGAGTTGCTAGAGTTTGGATAATCACTAGTATAATTTGCAGCCTTAATGAGTTCTTAGGTTAGCATTAGTGATTCATGCCCTATTATATTTATTAAGTAGATTACTATTGCATAGAGTTTGTTCTTTATCCACTATTATGATTTTAGTTCTGAGCTATAAGTTGATTTTATCTCTATTAGGTTTGATTGGGGAATATACCTACTCTTTGATAGTAAGGGTGAGTTGGGTTTTTTCCCTAGATTTGGACTTGTTGGCATCAGTTTTGGGTTTGTTGCCTTGGAACAGCTACTTGAAGGTTAGGATGAATTTAGATCATGGATGCTTACCTATGTATAGAGTTTGTTTGGATAGTTAAGATAAAATGGTTCTACCTTCATATTGAGATTGCAGCTTGATGTTGTACAAATTGAGTTCAATATTCATTTTAAGATATTTATAAGTTGGGGTTTCACCTATAGGTTTTATAATCCTACACCTTAGCTACTTGTTTGGTCTTCTTTAGTTCAGATGGATTGTTGTTAATAGATGTTCAAATTGTAGACCATTGACAATTGCTAATGATTTTATCCGATCTTATACTTGGCTTTCAATTTTGCAAAAAAAATTGATTATCAACTGAGTAGTGTGTTCAGGTTGGGCTTAGCATAGTTTAACCCTCAATTTATGAGACATCTAGGAGCAGATCATTTAGTGGTAAGTGGTTCTGCTTCTCACTCACAAATGTAGGCTTTGAGAGTTATCTGATAAATTAGAGACTTTGGCACCGATAGCAGACACTGATCATCACCATTTGTTTATCCAAATAACACATTATAGGCTTATCCTTATTATTTTATTATTAAATTTTGGTGGATCACCTTTATTTCTTTGAGGTTATTTGACATAATTTGTAGACAAGACGCACATGACTATTTGGTGTTTCAGTGTATATAGTAGGTTTTGAAAGGTAAAAAAAGGTTATATTTGGATATAGAAGTTGGTCAAATGATTTTTACCTTGGATTACCTTTGTTTTAAAGATTTTTTGCTTGGTTGTGTTGGTTTGAGTATGTTGTGGTTTGGATTTGCATGTTTCATCCATTCTCTATTTAGTTGGAGACTAGTTGGTTATTGAGATTGAATTTTAATTATTTGATAAATGAATTGAGGAAGGTGGTGGAAAAAGGGATACATATTATAAAATATTTTAGAAGCATTGTTTCTTCTAAGAGGTTACTTGGAAAGTCTTGCTTTGAGTATTTGGGCTAGGTACCCCATTCCTTTATGCTTTCGAGCTCCTTCTATCCATTGACTTTCACAGTAAAAAGACCTTTTATTAGTGGATATTGTAATGACCCTCTAAGTTATTCTCTATATTTATGTGCATTTTTCAAAATTTTGAGCCTTCCTACATTGTCTATATGTCATTTATCACCTGCCAAAACTGTCGGTTCTATTACAAGATAATTTATTTGGGTTTTGGCTCAGTCTCTTATTTTGGAGCTTTTGATGTTAAAGAGTTGGTCTTGGAGAAAAATCCAAGTAAATGACCTCAGATGAGAATTCAATAGAGCCATTAGCTCTACAATATTGATTTTAGGTTGGAGGGACCTTTCGTTTGGGTCCCAAGGATTCCAAGCACATTTTTGGCTATTGAGTGGATTTTAATTAAAATAAAACTCTTAGTGTACGACTTTGATTTGATCAAAATGATCTTGGTTGGAAATTTTGATGGCATGGTTGATTCCAAAATATCATTTTTTTGTTAGTAGCATAGTTAGTTTGAGTCTGATCCTTTTAATTTTGTTTTAAATGATTGGATGAAAATTAGTTAAAAATTGCTGAAAAAGGGTTCGCTAGATTAATTTATTGTAAATAAATTGTTTTTTGAACTCTAATAATTCCATTGGATCCTAAATTCATTTTATGATTAATTTGCACTGTTGGTTCAGTTCGTGGGGATCAAAATGAGTTTAGACGATCAAAAATGAGTTTCTAAGGTCATTGGTGCTAATATGGCCACTTCAACGATCATTGATAGTTTAATTAACTTCTAAAGCAACCCTATGATGGATTTAGCAATATTTTAACCCTCTAATCAAACTTCTTTAGTAGTTAAAGTACTGCTTTATTGACTATCGTGGAATATAAGACCCAAACCAAACCCATTTTGTAATTTTAACATTTTGGGAACTTGGAAGTGCCTATTTTAGTGATTCTCTATTCATTTTCTTTTATAACTATCTATGTGATTGTAACATTATATATATCATTTTCCAAGATCACGGATAATGTTTTTTATAATTTCCAATTAAAATTGTAACTCAAAACCATTTTTCCACCATTGTTGGAACTGAAAGCATTGGAAATTATGGTAAATCATTCATTGAGGTTAAGGTAACATAATTCAACACTTTTTGATCATTTTCCATTGTTTTTCCCATTAAATTCCCTTATTTTCATTCTAAATTCCTAGAAATTAGTATTAGAACTTCTTAACTTAGTTGCATGACATGGGCCTCGATGAGAGGATCAGTTTTTGCTCAAGTTTTGATCAGACATTTTTTTTCCTTCGAGGGACCTCATGACAGATTAAATTTGGTATTCCATTTGTGAGCCTCACGGGCTCCTTCTTTACCAGAAATCTGACTCGACCCATTATATAGCAATATGACTCTTAGTTTAGTCCAAATAACATGTAGATTACTATTTTGTAAGCATTATAGCATTTTAGGATTATGGAGTAAAGGCAGATGATTGGTGGATGACTCAAGGCTTACAGTTCAGCATCATATAGGCTTTGGTCTACTCTTATTCATGAGATAGTGTATGATATATATATATATATATATATATATATATTACATGCATTCTAGGTTGTATGATATTATATGATTATGGGTAGAATACCTTGATGTAGCCTAATTTACTCATTTGGGATTAGAAAGGTGAACCGACCCTTTAGATAAAATGCGTGTTATAGTGAAAGAAGTGTATCACCTTAGATTATAAGCACGTCAACCATTGTCGATTCTAAGTATTCTTTAGTACAAGTTTTATTACTTTAGTTGATTAGATCATAGTTAACCAGTTTATCTAAAGAATCCCAGGTTTGGACCCTCAGAAAATTTCAAGGAATCTCATTATTCGGACCAATTATGACTTATGTAACGAGCCATAAGTTGGGGTGTGAGTGGTGAAGACCTCCCATAAGCTTACCAGTGTTTGCTGGTGGGATAGTCTTGGAAACTTGAATGGATTTAAGTTTATGGTGTGAGTCGTAAGGCATGGGTATGAGTCGTATAGGTGACTCAAAAGGTGATCATTGTTTGATCCACATGTTGTTACATTCTGCTAGGGAGATGGATCACGGGTAGGGATCCTATGCTGAGGTTACGACTTGGTTCGATGAGTCATATACTGAATAGTGTCTGATCTATATTTGAGGATTGGTTATGATTAGGTGGGTGTCAACCATAAGCTAAGTTACAACTCGTAAGAAGGTCAGTTATAACCTTGTGTCGAGTTCTAATGGTATTTAAGTGGCGGTATTCTGGATATTTCCCTACTTACATAAATACAGACCCACAACTTCTAATACTCTAAGGAGGTTATTTACCCTATTATTTTATTCTTAAATACTTAGGATCTCTTCAAAAAAATATCATAATTTTCTCAAGTGCTTTTGGGAAAAAAATCTCGAGTTTCAGCTAAGGGATTACTTTGGGGCTTGTCTTGGTGAATTCTAACAATCAATCTTCTTTGTTTAAGGCATGATTCTCTTCCCAACATGTAATTTCAATTAAAGGCATGGTTATATGGTTGATTTCATGGTTTTTACTTTTGCATAGGTTTTGTTTTCAATCATTGATTTTGAGGTATTGATATTAAAGTCTTGGTTCTAATTTCTTAATGTTTTAATTATGTTTTTTTTCATTAATGGTGATTTTGTTAATGGAATTGCATGATAATGGCCTAATGGAAATGGAATTTGGTTTTGCTTATAATATCCCTTGAATTGTTTCATTAAATGCTTATAAAGATATATTTATTGCATTAACTATTTTATAAGGGAACTCTTGCTCATTTTCAACTTATGCATGAAACTATAAATAGTTTAAATGGTTTACAAAGGTTAAAGGTGAATTGCTTATGCTTGTGGAGAACATGGTAGTCTCCCATAAGGTTAATATGGTAAAAGGAAAGGGCATCGACAGTCCCATTAATCTAAATGGTTTGGCTATGGATAAGGCTTTCAAGTATGGTAGTATGACGATACCACTAGTTCATCAAATAATCTTGGTTAATAAATAGATAATTGGATTATTTGGACTTGGTTTTAATTGGGCATTAATGGCAGAGAGTGTAATCTAAGCTTTCCTGGGGGAATCAAAATCAAAAACTCATATTTGCCGAAATAAGGGGTCTTTGATGGCCACATGCGAGTGTCATATTTCTATTCGAGTGATATAGTAGTCATCCTGGGGTTATTTCCTAGCCGTTCAACTATACGCATTGGGACTCTTTCAGCAGGGGGAGCTGAACCCATATGTCTTGTGGATGGTAGGACGACTAAGCTTGATAACCCAGGTTATGGTTCTGAAAGTAACGTCTAATCACAAACGCCATGTCATCACTTTGGTGACCAACTAAATTGAGTCAAATTTAGATTTCCTAGTTTCTAATTATTGCTTGTAGATTTAATTTTATTGGTTCTATCACTAATTAGAAACTAGTAAGTACCTACTAGTTTGGTAATTAGTTTAGAGTTTGTTTAATTTGTGTCTACAATATTGTGTACTTTTCTTGTTTTAATTCATAGTAGACTATTGGATCAAGTCCTACATCGTTTTTATTTGAGTCATATCAAACAAAAATCAATTTCGGACCAAAGAATATTCTCCACTCAATTCACTTGCCAAGCATTGCCAAATATTTAAAACTTGTGATACCAAGTGTTAGGTGAGATCCGAGTGAGAGTGTGGTGAGGTTTTATTGAACTAACGTGTTTTCTTCATTTTTTAGGTGTTGTCTTTGCTGTTTTTTTTGTTTTTTTTTTTGCATATTTTTAGTTACTTACTCATGGAACCCATGGGTTTAAGTGTACAATCCATTGGGAATGACATTGGTAGAGCTATCTTCGCTCAAATTGAGGATCTTAACCTTGACTTGACAATTGAGATCAAGATGGTACAAATGGGAATAGAATCCATAAAGGGTGACATGACTAGAATAAACTCAAGTTTGTATACACTATGTCCACCAAAACCTCTAAATAATCCCATGCCACAAATCCAAATACATCACCAACCAAATCCAATTCCTCTTCCCCAAGATACACAAAACTGAAATAACCCCATACAACTGAGAGAAGATATGGTGATAGAATTTGAGGGTGATGAAGATATCGGTTTTTAAGACTGATAGAAGCTTGATGTTGAGATAGAAGAAGAGTGTGAAGAAAATAAGGAAATGGGAAGGGAAACAGCGGGTAGTGAAGTAGAAAAGAAAAAGAAATGCTTGATTATGGATCTTGTCCATAAAGGACCCTTGTTACTCACTAACCCAAGTGCTATCATTTTGCCTAGAATTGATTCTTATTATGTTCTGGTTCAATAACATACATTTTCAAAGAAGAATCCAAAAGGATTTCCCCCCCCCCCCCCCCCCACACGGTTGATGAGTTAATTGAACCCTTGGTCAAAAATTCTAAACTTGGTGCAATTGATGAATAAATGAATTGAAGGGGAAATCATAACATATTCCATTGTGATGTGGGGAATGAGGGTTTCCATGGTACAAAATCAAGTGAAGAAAATACTTCTCATGATCTACAATGTAACAAAGCTATTCTCTACACTCCTAGAAACTTGAATTGTTGTGATGTGGCTACTAGTAGCAATAGTGGTGTAGTTTTGGATTGGATTAGTGAATAAGTTTATGAATCTCCCTTTTTTGATACTCTTGGTATTGATAGGTTGCATAAGGACCAAAGCCTTGTTGTGAGTATCCAATCACTAGTTAATCCTTTAGATGACAAAATCAATTCTTTTTGTAAGAATGATTTGTGTCCATCTAGTGCTACCACTTATGACTTGAATAAGGTTCCATTACCATGTGAAAATATTATTCATACACTACATGACTAACTTGTCGATGATAGCACCTTGGGTGATGTCTTCACACTTGATTCCTTCCTATACTACCTCTTTACCTATGATGATAACCATATTAATTTTGAATTTGTATTATGTAGAGGTAGAAAGTTTAGTGGCTGGTTTTCTTGCTTGAATGATGATGATTTTGAGTTTTGTTGACTAGTGAAAGTAGTGGGTCACCTCATATTAACACTTTGTCTTCTACTTCTATTTAACCCTGATAGATTTTTGAGTTGTGAAGGTGTAGTTTAGGTTCATGCTCAATTACTTTTGATGTTAATGAACTCCACTTCTTTATACCCTTTTATACAAAGCTTTTTAGGTAAAATTTTAAAGATATATGGGTGTATATCAAGTTTTAGCAACCATGGTTTGATGATATAAGTGTGGTAGTAATACTAACCCTCCTACCAAAAGGATTGTGCGCTTGTTTTACGTACTCTTTTGATTTGAAAGATCTGAATTTGAGGACAAATTCCTTTCAAGGTTAAGAGGATGATACAAATATGAGGAGCATAAAAGAAAAGGGATAGTAGGGTGAAATACACTCACACCAATGAATAGCACCAAGGTGTGTATCAAACACCAAGAAATACTACACCATGGATTGATAACACTTCATTCTTATGTAAAACAAAGGAATTCACACTCCCTCAATAACACCTTTCTTGCCAAATCTTTAACATAAATGAAGAACCCTTCAATTGCATTCAAACACTCCAATTTCGATTTCTCTAAGCTAAGAAGACTAAAACAACAATTTAAAGAGTAATCTTTCAATATTTTTCAAAACTAATGAGAATGGAAGATAAAATGTCTACTTATACTATTACATAGTAAATGTCAAAAACACCTTTAACGAGGGAGGGAATTGGGGCGCCTCTTGAGTGTTACTTTAGAGTACAAAATGTATTCAATTCCCTTTAGTTGAGGTTCCTGTTGAGTGTATAGGTTCTCTTTATTTTCTTCTCTTAAACAAGGCTTCAAAATGCTCCGAAAAGGACTTCAATTGCTTGACAATAATGAAGCTTGAACCTTGAACAATATCTTATGCTCTTAGTGCTCCTTATGCTTGTAGCAGGTTGGGGGCATGTCCCAACCGGATATTTGTATTATCTTAGATAGATGCTTTGTGGTACTTCTGAGGGTTTGAATGGGTGGGACGGTATTAGTGTCAGCCTTTTCACTTGTGGTACTTCTCTTTGGTTTTGTATGGTATGGATGGTTGGTTTGGTATGGACAGACCAGGTTGGGTAGGTCATGGTTGCAACCCGATCCTAAAGTCTTCATGAGAGCATCGCGCAATCTTATTATATGATCGAAATTCAGCTATTCTAAGTCTATATAAGGTTGTTGGGTTGGATTAAGGGGTGGTCACCTATCCTAGGTGGACTTGGAATGCCTATTATGATAAAGCCCCAGTCCGAGCTGCATCATTAAAATATTAATATTATGATGGTTATGTACTATTGGGTTGTAATACCCCGTATGTTTCTAAGCTAGGAAATGAACCAGTTTTCCTATGTATGAAACCTCGTATCGTATGATTCATATTTTTGTACATGACTTACAATGAGTATCCTAGAGATAAGATAGCCTATGATTTGTTAAGCATGCAAATATGAGTCATTTAGAGTAATACAAGTTAATAGCTTTTGAATCCATCAAGTTTTAGTGTGTGATTCTGCAAGAGTAACCTTTGAATGAGGATAACTTCATTGATATGTGATATTTTGGAAGATTTAGACGCACCAAGTTGTAGCGAATAGAATTAGCTTTCCAACGCTATAAATTTTACAAAAATGCGACACCCGAACATGTAGTTATGGCCTTGCATTGAGAAGTGCAACGCCTAACAATCGCACGTGGCTACTGGACCAAGTGTGTGATGGCATGTGCGGTCCACAACCTCCGTTGTGTGATAGCATGTGCGACACACACCTCAGATTGTGCGATAGGATGTGCAGCGTACATCTTAGAATGTGTGATGAGGTGTGCGACGCACACTTATGATTTAAACCATGAAAACACTTTGTTTTATAAGCTATTTTGAGGATAATTAAGTATTTTAACACTTCTTATTCGACCCTAAACTTAAGCTTATGAAATTTATAGCTTTTAAACACATTATAACCCTATTAACATCTCAATGTTCATTATCCATGAGCACAATAGGAGAAAAATAACTAGCGTTGCACATTCAAGCTTGAAGATCCAATTTCAAGGAAATTCCTCCATCAATCATCAAGAATCTTCCTTCAACGGTATGCGTAGTGTTCATCTATGGATTCAATCCGTTCATATAGCTCAAGAACCATGTTTTAAATAGTATTTTATGAACTTTTTATGGTGATACAATCATGTACATGTTGATGATTGTTGTTTAAGTTTCAAGGTGATATCTAGAGGTGTTTTCATGGAATATATAAGCTTGTTATTTTAAAACTATGAACTTTACGTTGTGTAAAATAGTACAAGTTATGAAACATACCTATGCCTTAAAGAATGCATGCAAGGTGTTCGATAAAATGCTTAAGATGCTAGAAATTCATGTTTATATGGTTCCATGATGTCTAAATGATATGTCCATGTTAGCTATATACTTTAATATGAATTCCATGCTTTTCATGTGTTTGTATTGTTGTGGTATGAAGCATGTATGATAATGGAGATATACAATATGCATATGAAAAATAGCTATGCACTCCTCTATTTAAGATAATATGAATTGTGGACTCCAATCTTATGATCAAGTCAACCATATTGTGTTTCAATAGTCGTGTGCCTAGAGCTATGTGTTTTATGATATACAAAATCAAGCCATGATCAGTGGAATGCAGTCAGTCATATGACTCAGGAAACCTTATGGTCTCAGTCAGTTATCAGATATCAGTAGTATTTTGTCAGTCAATGGAATTAAGTAAGTCCCACCCACGTACAGTCAGTTAAATCATGTTCAGTCTCTTCAGATGGGAGTAGTAGTTAGCATCGAGTGAATCCAAGGATGGGAAGTAACCTATATATGAGGGTGTGATTCTTAGCAGTCATCCTTACATTCCAGAACTATATAGTCAGCATAGGTTAAGACATCAAAGCCTATTATATGAAGGTAGATGAGGTGGCTTAACTAATTATATGAGGGTTCCCACCATTCTGAATAGAGTTACCTATTATATGAGGGTTGCTCACATGTAGTCCTTACCAATCGTACGGTATTGACACCCTCTAATAAGGGAAGAGAATTAACCCCAGCTTAGCCATAATGGTACATATGGGGCATGTCAGTTAAACATCTACCTCCCACAGTTTCAGACTAAGTATCAGTAAAAGAACTTAGATATTTCTTCAGATATTAGTATACCAGGACTGTCAGATACAATCAATTTCAGTTATAATGCAGAACTCAGATAGTTCCATCAGATTTAACACTGTCAGATATAGTCTCCCATGTTATTAAAACTACACTTTCAGCAATGTCAGTTATCAGTAAACCATGTATTAGCGTACATATCTATCTATCACGTACTCATGATCTCAGTTACTATGTATGTATATTTTTACTCTCACATTCATATAAGTCAGTCAGTTACCATTGTTTATGCATGTAAACCCTTTTGCATTAGCCTACCTGACTCGTATACTCAGTACTCCAGTTGTACTGACGCATTTGCGCTATGGTGCTTTTGTTCTTGTTGAACCATAGGCTCATAGACACAAGCTACAGATCAGTAGTAGCATTCAGCTGCAGATTTGCAGTGAGTCCTCATCCATTCGAGGGTGATATTATTTTATTTTATTTATTATTTCAGCTTAGTTTTGCTAGACGAAGTTAGTTGGAGACATGTTCCTTAAACTCCTTATTCAGACAGTACTTAGAGGCTTTCGGATTTAGTGTTCATATTTAGTTCAAATTTGATTCAGTTTTCAGTTGTTTTGGGTATCTTTCACCCATATTGATATAATGTTTTGATAGATTTTGACAGATTTTTATTCAGTGGAGATTGCAACAAGTTTAGACTTTCAAGATGAAGTATTGGGTATTTCAAGACTTACTATGGATACCTCACAACCAAAAATAATATTTAATTCATCGTGAAATTCTCCAAAAAAAGTTGGTTTTGTTGGTGTTCAGTATGGTTCCTTATTAGTTTTGGAGTACAATATTGGGTTTGTTGAGTGCACCAAACATATTCCTATGCTATACCCTTTGACGAATGATTTGATACATGAATTTATTAGGGGATTCGCTTTGCAACTCTATTTGGCATTAAGTATTTAATAGTTGTTGGCTCTTCTTTCCATTATGCTTTTTATCATGCGAAGCCCACATAAAGAGTATAAATTGAGAATTATGGAGGTGGCTCTCAAATCATTCATGGTAGTCATGATGTCGTAAAAATTATAACTCTAAGAAATATAACACAGTTGGTGTCATATATATAACCCAATAGAGGTTAGGGTCGAACCCATAGGGAATAGGTCGAATATTTCACACAAATTTGTTGGAGTCGAAACAATATATAAACGTTAACGGGGAAATTTTGTAAGAACAATGTATAGAATAAAAAATCTTGGTGAATTTAGCTGAAATCAACACGAGATTAAAACTAGAAGTATGTTCCCCTGACTTCATAACTCTGTAGACTTATTATGCACCACTAAACTATCCAATATCCTCCCTACAGAGTCTGATAAGATGTTTTTCACCTAGTGCCTTGTGAATACTTTGATGAATTTCACACTTTACCTTGTAAGTCTTAGAGTGTTGCCATATAAATCCTTATCCTAGATCTTGGATTAACTATTACCTTTTGAGTGTCAAGTTAATTAGATAAGGCTTAGTAGCCTCAAATTACTGTTGGGATCTACTTTTCCTAATCTGTACCCCTCTTGTGAAGTGAGTATCAAGTAGAGGCAGGTTCTTTACTTCTATAGTCGTTAAGAAAGCAAACAAATCAAAAAAGATCACAACGATTTTGTACTTCCTTTACTTTGTTATTCCATTAGGATCCCTACAACCCTAGTTAGGGGGTTTATTGGGTTAGTGACCAATTACTAACCCAATTTCAGATCGTATGTAGTACTTATGGACCCCTAGGTAGGTCATAAGTGTCTGATAAATTAAGCAGGCTGCAGAAACTTCACCTACAATAGAACTTTACGATTGCTATAAGTTGTACTTATGCCCCATAAGTGACCCATTCTAACTCTCAAACCAATCTTCAGATTTCAACTTCTCAGAATAATTTCCTATGAGACTTATATGGCCACTTACGGTGATTGTTATGTTACTTACGACCGTAAGTGGGAACTTCTACACACTTCATCTATTTTTATTCTTTTCAACTATAAAATCTAGTTTCCTACAAATAAACATAAAAATACATTATATCTAACAAAATGGACCTAATTATTTGAATATTTTCCAATTTTAAGCATTGAAAGTTCCATGAAACCATGGGACATCAACACTCTCAACTTAGAACGATTGAATCTTCTGAGGCAATAAACACAATAACAAAACAACTTGATGCATAACCAAGAGAAACCTAAGGAACCTACGACAGTCAACTCATTTTTGGCTCAAAAACATTAACTCCTCATATTTCAAACTTTTCAATAGAAGTGGATGTATATATGTAGTACAACAGTATGAAACAAATCAATCGAGCTATAGAATTATATTAACCATAAACACTCAAGAAACTATAAAGTACTCACTAATGAAACTAATTAACAACTAGCAACAAAACCCACATTCTCTCATAGAAGGAAATCCTATCGCTCACAGTATAATCATTCATGTCAAAGAAGGTACAATATCGAGACACTAACACTCTTAAAAGAAGTTCCAATCAATATTCATAGAATACTATTGGCTTGCCTTTATTTTCTTTACCTTATCCTTATAAACAATTGAACTAGGGTCACTATAGGACTTTATTCGGATTGTAACATAGGTTTTGGGGCTAGTATGGTACATTTGGGAACTAGTGTCTCTTTCTTCTTGACACTAAAATTGCATTTAGGCTCCACTTCTCCACCAACTATATTTTATTCCTCCCTTATTTCTGTTTTTGCTCATTTATGTTGGTTTTGGTATCGTTTCTCATTTCTCTTAATTTTCTATCTTTACCCTTTTCTCTTTTTCCATTATTTATTTTACCACACCCAACCCTACTTCTTTTTTGCTTATTCAAACTCTTCTTTATACCCAATTCTAAGTATACCTATGATACCCATCCTCAACTTAGGCAATTTCCCTAAATAGAGGTGCACAATATAGGAGGAAGGACCGAGGCCAAAACTGGTTAATTGTAACTAAATTAGGAAGGTGAAAGGTGGAAAAAAGGAAGATACGTCTATGTAGACTTAGATTAGGGAACAATGGATACTTTTTCACATTTGGATGGTTATTTATGCTAAGAGTGGACTAAATTAAAAGATCACCTATGATCATTTCATAACCAACCATCCTACGAAATTAGCAAGACTAAATAGACAAGTTCTTGATTAAATGCACAAATAGATCTACTCAAGTATCTCACACGCACATGGTATAGGGTTATATTACCAACTACAAACTATCCAGTTCATGCAACTGCTAAGCTATGATTATCATGTTTCTAATCCTAATGGCATCACAAGATTCATAATAGTCACATATATAACTAGATCACACAATTATAAACTTTTTAGAAGGGTATTATTTTTTCACAAAACAGTTCAAAACAAATTGAATATGTCAACTAGCCTTACATTCCTAATTTTTCTGCTTATTAAACATAAAAAAGTGAACCATAAAAATTAAAAACAAAATAACAAAATATGTCAGTTCTACTTAGATAACACCGTCGATGGGTAAAGAAACATAACAAGAAAAACCCTCGACTATGGTACATCCCCATCCCCAACTAAAGACTATGCATATTCCCTAGTGTATAACTAGAATATAAATTAAGGTAATAGAGCCATACCTAGGATAATCTAGGCATGCATTGTAGACTCTCCCCTATCTATGGCATCTCATGGCTCTTCCTATATAGGTCATGGAGGGGCATGACTAGAAGACGTGCCCATTGCTATATTAGGTCATCTCTACTCCTCAACAAACTGGGACACCCTAGAATTGTGGGCATCCCTTTTTAGGTCCTAATCCAATGGCAAGTTAGGGTCAAATAACACTACCTCCCAACCTCTTTTGGTCCTAACAATAGAGATCGTGTCCTCTTCTGAAAAAAAAAAGATTAAATCTCTTATGTGAAGGTAGAGGCAACAATTATGAGAAATATGGGATGACTGGAGGAATGACTACAACCTGACTCTTTGCTAGTTATCATACCTCAGCATGTAATTTAGCCATCTCCTTACGAATACTAAACAAATCAAGAGCTTGAACCTAATGCAACGATCCAGTCGTCCTACCCTCAAAACTATACATCCTAGCATGGAGAACCCTCATGTACTATTCCATTACTGCCCTCATCCTTGAATCGAATTGGTCCTTAACAGTCTCAAGGGTAGTACAGAACAAAGAATAGATCTATCTATATAGTATATACAAGTAAGACACTATGAATGAGGTGGGCAATCACCTCATCTAGCTGCTCAACCATGACAAAGAAATTCGCATGGCACACTGATCAAAACAAGTAACTGCAGCCTAAGGGAAAATAAATGCCCCAGCTGGCTCAGAACTAGAAGCCAGGGATAATTTAGATATGGTCATAGCTTTCTCACTAACAATAGTTATGGGATCATCTATTTTCTCTACTATATTAACATACATTTAACCATACTATCTCTCAACTAGCTTTACTTGATCTAAAGGTCCTTTAGAATGGGCCAGAATAGCAGTAAGAGGTGTCGACACTATCTATGCAAGGGTTGAGTATGTCAGATCCTTAATCAAACTAATATATGCAATGCTCTTCACCTAGATCCTATGATTAACATCAATAATAGTTATCATTCTAGCTGCATTACATAGTTGTTTGATCAAAAATGGGAAATTGAGTGTGGTTATCTCACTTAATGCTCTAACATGAATCTCTATATGGATTAGTACCTAAAAATCTATATCATATCCAACAAGTAGGATGGAAACCAATACCGCTCTAACCCATTTATGTATATTGTCCAAACTAGTCAAACATGCTCTGCAACATACCATGGTGCACCAAAAATTTATAGCAAAACAAAGTGCTACCTTATTTATGTCCCCTTTACCCTTTATCTATGGGGCATCAATTATAAAGTCATAAATCTCGGTGTCTATCCATCAAGAAAAATCAAGTCACTCTTTTCATACGTAGTATCACTAATAGGGCACCTATTCTATGCTAGTATAATGTAGAAGTTCAACTCTCCCATCGCTGTTGGTTTTATATAATCCTACCTAAATAAACACACCTGATGGCCACTAAAAATTATCTATGTACTTTCCTTGAACCGAAGTGTGGGTCAACTGTGGCTACTCAACCCTTCCACCCTCAAGGGAGGTAGTCAAATAGATGGTAGAAGTATAAGAAAAATAAAACTCCAAAACAATCACTTGGATACATGAACCTTGGGGATAAGTTATCTATCCAACTGATAACTATAAAAAAATATCTACAGAATAGGTGTCCCTACTATCCCAATCAAATCAATCCTCCTTCCTATTGCAATATTCCTCTTCAGATGACCCTATTCAGTAAAGAAGCTAACCATCTTAAAAATATATTGCTATCTCTCCACACACTATGTGAAAAAAAACCTAAGCAATAGGTATATCCAACACATGTGTAGACTGGGATGTTGGGGAAATGTATGGTAAAATAGGGGGGTTGAGTGTCGTATATATCCGGCGGAGCATGTTTTGCTGATTATGATAAAATCACTAATAGGAGGTGAGTTTCACCCTTCTCAAACTAGGGTGCAATTGGGCCAGAAGAGGACATATTACCTAATGTGGGTGCACCCTCATATCCCCCCTCAGATTAGAAATTAGGTATATCATTCTCCTCTACTAAACCAAAAACTATCCTTGACTAAACCTTATCTCTAGAACTAGTATATGAAAATACCTAATATACTACATCATCCTCTTCCTCCTGAAATTAGGATAAATGTGGTGGTGTTTGGCTTGGATTCTATATTAGAGGTCCTATCCTAAATATAATTGGTGATAGAGGTTGGACCTCTACCGGGTGTACTATAGGGCCTCTATTAGATAAATACTTAATGTAACCACAACTGCTATAGCTTCAACCTTTCTTTGAGATCTGCCCTTAGTCTATCTCTAGCACAATGGTCTTTTTAGGCCCACTGAGTACTCTTATACTATGCCACTCCTCTTAGGAGACTCATCTAGGAGTCTAAACTGAACTACCTTCTTTTATGCTACTTTCAATGCCATTGTACCTGAAAAAGTAGTGGTTAGTGATTGAAAAAGAAGAAGGGAACAAAAAATGTTGAAAAAAATCATAATACCTTGGGAAAGGTAGCTATGATCCCATTCATGGGATGTAAGGGTTATTTTTAGGGTCATAAGTACCCCTATAAGTTTAAAACAAATCTTTGAAGCTTTAGGGCTTCAGATCTGACACCTATGGATCTATTTACAGCTCCAAAATGCTATTTATGAGGGCCATAAATGCCTGCCTAAGTTCCTTCCTAAGGGTACTTCACTTTTTTCTTAAATTTTCATCCCACAAAGTATTTTGATCTTTTTGCTATGATTTGATACGCTACAACATATACCAATTCAAATTCACGAGAACTGAATAGTAATTTTAGATTTTCATCTACTTATTCAACTTATGCTTTTGTGGATAATATGATCACTGGTTTCCTAATCAAGAATCATGCGATAATTTTAAATTTCAACCATTCTAGGATCCTACCTAAAAAGTCTCATGAGTTTTATTCTTATCTTTAGGGTTATTATAAGAACTAACTCAAGTCTTTTATTAATAAAACAATTCATAACCAGTTGGAGCTATGAATTTACTTTGATTGCAGATAATGAAAGTAGAAATAGATAAGGCTTGATGAAAACTCAAGCTTTGTTCTTTGCGCATGCAAGCATTTAGATTATGAGGGTTTTTTCTTCCCTTTTATATTCAGAATAGGAAGATGGGGAGTTTGAATTCAAGTAGGAAGTTTTGAAACCATAAAAAGTAGGGTAAAATGGATCGATTTTGTGGTTTTTAAGAATGGGGGTATGGTGAGATTGGGTCGTGTCACTTTGTCCTGACCCTGTGCTAAAAACTATGACCCCCTCAGTTTTTGGTCAACTGTCGGGGCTACTTACGATCCTCAACTAGTCCATTATAAGTGACCATTTAGTCTTTAGATTTTACAATGATTTCAAAGACCCCACTTACGTTAGTGGATTTGTAAGTACAAATTTAGAGACCTGAAAATCCTTAGATTTTAACTCTAAAAGTTACTGAACAATTTACTTAGTGTAGGTGGGACTTACGACCACCGAAAGTGGGTCAGTAAGTCCCCTTAGCTGGACTTGTTTCAATTTTGCAATTTTTTCCATCATCTAGATTTTCCCATACTTTAAACCAACAAAAGTGAAAACTAAGTGAGCACTAAAATATTGGGTTGCCTCCCAAACACCGCTTGATTTAACATCGCAGCATGACGTGGCTATGTTAGATACTCATATTTGATCAACAAGCCGATGGGTTGCTTTCCACGAACCATTTGATTTAACTTTGCAATACAACTCAGTTCCTTAGGCTTCTCAGACTTCGCCAAGGCTTAAATCAACACAAATTATCACTATATTAGTATTTCCTATATAGGGCTTAACATGCTACTTATTCATCTTGAATAGGGATTTGTTGTCTCATTTCAACTCAATAACACCATGCGGGAACATTATAACCATAGTGAATGGTCCATACCTCTTACACTTTAACTTTTTATGGAATAAGTGAAGTCTCGAATAATACAGTAGGATTATATCACCTGGATCAAACACCTTTGTCTTGTTTTGTTATCGTGATGCAACTTTATCTTATTTTTGTACAAAGCGAAGATCTAATACACCTGGAGTTAAAATTTATCTAACTTATTAACCATGCCCATTCTCAAGTTAGTTGCACCAATCCACTCAAAGCTGAGCTTATTCAATGCCTATAGTGCCTTGTTCTTAAGTTTGACTAGCAAGTGGCATGCTTTTTCATACACAAGCTAATATAGAGAGGCACCTCTGAGGTACTTAAAAGTTGTCCAGTAGGCATAAAGTGCATTGTCTAGCTTTCTTCACCAATCAATCATGTTGGCATTCACAGTCTTCGTCAATGTGGACATAATCTAACGTTTCGAGACCTCATCCTGCCAACTTATTTATGGATGGTAAAATGTTTCCACCTTTTTCTTTACACCATATTTTTTTTAGCACAGCTTTAAAAAGATGATTATAGAAGTAGAACCCACCATTACTAATGATATCACATATAGTGGAAAATTGAGAAAAAAAAATTCTTCAAGAATTTAGTGATACTTCGACCCTCATTGTTGGGAAGAGCAACCACCTCTACCAACTTTAAAACATAGTCCATTGCCACTAGTATATACTTCATCAAATAAGAACTCATAAGTAGATCTATGAATCAAATGCCCATACATGAATCAACTCTAACTCCAGAGTAGGTGTCATAGGGTGTTTATATTTATGCAAAATATTACCTTGCCGCTAATACCGATCACAAGCCCGAGGCCAATCGTGAGAATCTTTGTAATTAGTCGGTGAATATTACCCACACTGTAGAATTTTATTAGTTGTGCGGGTACAACAATGATGACCACTAATTGGTGATCACTGACAAGCCTTAAGTATGCTTATCATCTCAACCTCATAAATATACCTCCGAATGACTCCATCCGCACATATTTGAAATAGATAAGGCTCATCCTAGAAAATTCAGGAAAAGATCACATGCCAAATATTTGGCAAAATCAACAACCCAGGGGATTAAGTCTTGTCATGCTACCAAATCCCTCTCATTTGGAAAAAATATCGTAAATTTCAAGCTCATCCCTTTTTTTTAGTATTTCCTACTACTCGAGGTAGGATAGGTCACCTAAAACCCGGTTTTTAGTGCCTTTTTGGTCTTTAACTTTAAAGTCAAATTCTTGTAAGAAAAGTAAATAATGAATAAACTTCGACTTAGAATCTTTCTTTGACATCAGATACCTCAAAGATTAGTATAAACAATGACTATGGTCCCTATCATATAGGACCAAAATTTCTCAAATGTAAAAACAACCATGAGTAAAAGCCTGCTAAGTAACTATATAAATGTGGGGTTAATTGATTTGTTGCCAAAATAAATATGGTGAAGGATCTTCTCACGTTGTTGTCGTATGACAGCTCAAAAAGCCACAACACTAGCATCACAAATCACCTAAAAAGGCAAGGACCAGTCCGAAGACACAATAATAGTAGCCAAGACCAATCACTACTTAAGGAACTGAAAGGCCTTGAGACACACATCATTAAAGACAAACTTTAACTCCTTCGTTAAAAGGTTGCATAATGTATAAAAAATTTTGTAGAAGTCATAATGAATCTCCTATAGAATCCAACATGACCCAAGAAGCTTCTGATAACTTTAAGTAAGACCAGTGGAGGTAATTTTTAAATCACCTCTATATTAGCCCAGTCAACCTCAATGCCCCTCTTCAAAATTCTGTGTTCAAGAACAATCACTTCATTGAACATAATATGGTACTTTTCCCAATTCAAAAATAGTTTGCACTTCTCAAATCTCTGAAGTGGATTGTCCAAATAGGAAAAACAATCATCAAATGAGTCCCAACAATAAAAATGTCATCCATGATGACCTATAAATAATTCTCCACAACGTAAGAAAATATCAACATCATACAAGGAGAAAAGATGGTAAGAACATTACAATTTTCCAACAACATCCATTTGAATGCAAAAGTAGTCTTCTGATGGCCTTTTAGGGCAACAAAAATCTGATTATATTATAAACCAAAGACCATCAAAGAAATGGTACCAAATACTACCTCTAAGTCTATCTAGCATTTGATCCATAAACAATATAGGAAAATGGTCCTTTTGTGCCCAATTTTTTAACTTTCAGTAATCCATGAACACTCAATATCCGGTAACCAGTTTCATGAGCACTAATTAATTCTTCTCATTTGGGCCATGGTGATCCCACCCTTCTTAGGTTCATAAGAATAAGGCTCACCGACTTGTTATTAGTAATGGGATAAGCAATGACCATATCTAACTAATTTATTATCTCTTTCTTTACTCCTTTTACATAGGTAGGTTCAAAAATGATATTTCTTAATGTAGGGAACACAATATAGTTCTAGCTAAATTTTATGAGTACAATCACCTGGTGGAATCCCCACAATATCTTTAATAGTCCATACGATGGCCCTTTTAAATTACTTCCATACTAGAATCAATGGACCAACCTATGTATCCACAAAATCGACCACAATAATGACTGGCAAGGTATTGTTAGACGCTAAGAATGCATAAGGCAAGTGATAAGGGAGGGCCTTTAATTCCAAGACTGATGGCTTCTCAATAGATGGTCGAGCTGGGGGAGTTCCTAATTTTTAAGTAAAGATTTACCTTTTTTTGGTGCCTAATAATAAGAACCTCTAGCATAGATTGTACTCACCATATTATCATATCCATCAATGTCATCACTACCAATGTTCATAATCACTGCCACTAGTGCCTCAACACCAAGTCTCTTGTTTATGGGCTCACTCACTTGGTCATCGTCAACAATTTCTATCACTAACACCACATTTATGTATTTTGGCTCCCGCATTGACTAACAAAAATTAAAAGTATCCTATTTTTCATTGAGCCTTAATTTTATATGTCCCATATCCATGTTAACTAATGCCCTACCCATGTCTAAGAAGGGCCTTCCTAAGATAATACGAACATCCAAATACAACTTATAGTCAAGGATCATAAAGTTAGCTAGAAATATGAAGGAATATACTTTAACCAAAAAGTCACATAATATACCAACCTATTACTTCATAGTCCAGTCTGCAATCAATAATCACATTGTTGTTGGGTTAGGTATCCCCAACCCAAACTCCTTGTAAATGACTAGCGAGATTAAATTTGTGTTTTCTCCCAAGTAACATAATGCTCATGAAAAATTCTAATACCTAATAGTCTAAGTAATAATGAATAATATGGGCCCTCTTTTATCTCAAAAAAATACCAGGAAGCAATATCACTACAATGGCCCATATTATCAGAAGACTAAAATCTTACCGTCCACTTTTTAGTTAGCCGATCTCTCATGAACTTTGCATATCCAATATTCTTCCCTAATATTTCCACAAGAGGATTATTAATACAAAGTACCTTCAATATCAACATGACTTGGGTACTTCCCTTCCTCTTACTTTTTATCGACTTACTTCTCCTTACATTTATCCTTCTTAACTCATTTCTCAAAACCCATAAATTTTTGTGACAAATAATCGTTAGTCACCAAATTTTCAAATTTTAGTTTGGGTGCATCGTCAATATCAATAACATCATATCATACCTTATCAATTACAACCATAAAGGGATTAATAGTAGCCTTATCACTGAGAGTTCAGATGGCTAGGTAGTGACTGTCATTATTTGAATTTCAAAATAGTGTTGCTTGGACGAGTGTTTGATTGCTACTGATTCAAGGTAACCAACATTTTACTAAAGTTTTGATCATGTAGCTTAATAGCAGTATCATGCAATTTAAATTTCTAGCTCAGTCCTAAAATACCTTTCTTAACCTTCTTAAGGTGACTCTTTTGATTTTCTAAACTTTTAAACAATGTAGACAACAATGCTTCAATCCCTAAATTAGTATCACGGTTCCCCAGAGAAACTTATGCACCACCCTTTTACTTGAAGTCGTGCGTTTGTGTAATGATTTGAACCAGGACCATGGCAGAGATGAGCATCCTAGACCATGGAGGCTCGAGAGACTATCTCTAACTAAAAATCATATACAGAATTCATACACTATGAGGAAATATGGAAAACATAGAAAAATGGAAATATGGGAAATCTCTTAATCCAACTACACCTTACGAAATTAAATTCAAAATATTCAAAAACATACGACACCTATCTGTGAAAACTCTAACAATATAAAAAAAACATCTGTTTGTGACAGGATAAGCCCCCTGGTCGGACCATGAACTAGAAACAAGTGATGATAAAGCATAAAACTAAGGTCCTCTAAAATGAGGAAGGCTCACCAACTTCCAAGTTTCATAAATTGATCTACAGCTTAGCAGGACCCCAGGACTATGCCTCAGAACCTTATATATAAAAGGTCAAAACAAATGTATTGGAATATGAAACAATTCAAAAACTATGCTTTAATAAAACACAAGTGAGAGCGTTTCTCAAAACGATAACATAAGATAAGAGAAAACGCATGGGCATACTTTAATGACTTCAAAAGAAGTTTTGGAAATTAATATTCTCTATTTATTTTACTTCTGAACTAGAAGGTGCACCCTACAAATGTACTTATCCATGGGCTATATGGACTCCGCCCTTAACTTAGCAGCCAAGCCCCCAATTCGAGTTTTCCGCAAGGATTTTGGATTGTTATTCCTACTATCCTACATGGCCGTGACTAGTGTAAAATCCTTAATGTAGGGCATCATAAACCTATATTAGCAAAATACGATTTTGGGTAAGAGTTTTCCAACATCCATCCTTCATCGGGTAACCAACTAGCTCACTTTAATCCCAATTATAGTTCTTTAAGAACATGCTTAATGCTTTTAAAACATTTTATATTTATTTTATTAAGGGCATAACCTCTCTGGGTATTGTTATACCCCAACTTACAAGTCGTTCATATCATTTCAATTTCATATTCCATCTCATTTAAAACATGCAAATTACCACCAATGATTCACAATATTATAAGAGAGTCATCACTTTGAAATCTTAAGAAAACTTATCCAATTACATTTTTGGCAAGACTTAAAAAATATGGTGTCCATGCTAATTGCTCAATCACATGCAACTCTTATTTTCAATGCAAAGTTTGATTATAGCAAGAAAACTCCCCCCTCATTATATCATAAAACATGTCAATCATTGTGATGTTGAAAACCTTTCTTTCAGAAGGTAGGTAGTACATGCATTCAAAATCACGTTCAATAAAAATAAAAAATATATTGCATAACACGGGAGGAAGTTCATTAATTATGCTCTCAATTTAACCCTTAAAAAGATAATCAAAAACTCATGTATATATATAATTGCAAATTCAGTTCTATATAAAAGGTATCTAAACCAAAATATACTTTCATCAAAAGGAAACCATGATGTATATCATTCAATCGTTAACAAAACCATTTTTTTGAAACATGGATGTATATCTTTAAGTTTAATAAGAAGATTAAAAGCCATGCCCATGGAGTTTAAGGATATTCCCGCATAACTTAAACTACATAGTTCAATGAATAGGATCCGAATCTTGATTTTGTTTCTTGGAAATTATGGATTCATGATCTTTGGAAGGGAGGTTAGGGTTTTGTTATTGATAAATTTGAGTGAATTTTGGCATATTATGCCCAAAAGATGTTTTAATTCATTGTTTACAGGACTTGGGTTTGTAGGAAAAAGACAAGATTGCCACTAAGAATTAAAGGTTTCAGTATAAATCCAAGTTTGGAGGCTCACCGCTGACCGCTTTTGATGCCACTGCTATAGGCACCTCGGAGTGGTGTAATCACAGTTACCTACTATTTTGAACAATCCTGGTGTTGAGGCTTACCGCTGAGCGCTATTGGTTCCACTGCTATAAGCACCGTCGAGCGGTGTAATCATAGCAGATTAGTGCCTCAGACACAAAATGTTATAACTTATCACTCGGTTATCGGATTTAGGCAAAATTGGTATTGTTGGAAAATTGATTCAATTGTATAAAATTAGGTGGGTCTTTAGCTGAAAAATTCCACATATATCAAAAGGTATACTCATTCAAAGTAGACCCTTGTAGAATCAAATACTAAACTTTGGACGAATGAAAGATTCTTAGCTCAACTTTGCTCTGTATAAATTCTATGAACATATTTCACTTCAACAGAACTTCATAAACTAGGATGAATATCATGACATATTAATTAAAATATGAATCGTGGGATGAGAATTTACACACATTGGAGTGACGGTTTGATTTCAAGCTCAAAAATACGGCATGTTACATTATCTCCCTCTTGGGATCATTCATCCATGAATGATGGGCAGGATCTTATTGAAACTAATTAGAAATTATATTTATAGGACAAATAATCTTAACTAATAGGAATATCATCTTTATAGGCCTAACAATCATAACAAAGAGGAAAATCATTTCTATGGGCAAAATAGTCATAACTAAGCAGAATACCATCTATATAGGCCCAATAATATTAACTATGAGGAAAATCATCTTTATGGATCAAATAATCATGACGAAGAGGAATACCATCTTTATAGGCCCAACAATCCTAACTAAGAGGATTAACGTCTCTATGGGCCAAATAATCATAAATAAGAAGAATAACATCTCTATATGCCCAACAATCATACTTAAGAAGAAAATGATCTATATGGGTCATGTAATCATAATTAAGAGGAAAATCATCTCTATAGGCCTAATAATCATCACTAAGAGGAAAATCATCTATACGGGATCGATGTTATGTCTAAGAGAAAATATCACCACTATGCGCCAAGTACCACGTCTAGGAGGAAATATCATCTCTATGGGCCAATATCAAGTCCAAGAGGAAACAAAGTCTCTGAAGGTCCAACATAATGTCTTAGAGGGAATAGTATCTCATAAGGCCCATTATCATTTCTATAAGGACTAACATAGCCATAACTCTAAGTCACAATCTGAGGAATAAAATTAAAATTTATGAAGTCACGAAGTTACCTTATACCACGGTTTACTAGTATCAACTATTCCTAACATCCACAATGAAGTTCACATAGCTAACACAAGTCTTGGCATAAGTTGGACTGACAATCCCACCTCTAATACTTAATTTTTATATTTAGGAAAAATATGTCCCAAACTAGGATAAGGTATCTATTTCACATTCTACATGTCAATTAAGCCAAAACCAATCCTAAGACAGGAACTTCGTCTAGAAATAAGGGCATTTAAGTCAACTCTACCAAAATTAAAGTTCCAAGGTCACCACACTTACCGTAAAAGATTTAAATACACTAATCATACTTCAAATTATAAAACCACATCCCTAACATTTAATTATACCATAGAAATTCTACAATTTATCTCAAACTAGGGAGAAGGAAGAGTGGTATTGCACATTTCAACTTACGTGTCAAAAACAACATCACATCCCCAAACTTTAACATTCAATGCTAGGTCATGCTATGCATAATAAAACCTACCATTGATGTTCACATGTAATGTATATTATAGATTATCTATTGAGAAGGGTAGACAGAAGCCTACCTCAAAGCCGAACTGCAAAACCCCCAACCATTCACCAAAAGCTCATTTTCATTCCATATGACCAAAATGCTAACACACTATTAAAATAGTAATATAGTCATCAATATGAGTCTAATTATACCTATATTGCACTATAAACCTCAAAAATTCATTGAAAAAAAAGTTAATTTTATGTTAAAATCAAGCCCAAGCTAAATTTGGGGTTTTGGGTAAAAAACAAAGAAATTCATAAAAAAGCAATGAAAGATTTCTATAATCCAATTGAAAACCATGATAATAGATGTTTAGTAATCTCTCATGATCTACAATGATCAATTTTAGTTATTACACTTATTTAGGGATTGAGGTCTCAAATATAGGTCAAAATGGGCAAAATGCGACCTATAGTGTAATACCCTAAACTTTCTTTTAATCAAATCTATTATCCAAAAGAGTTAGTGGTGACTTCCTAAATTATTAATGTTTAAATCAGATAGAATTTTCCTAATTTTGAATTTTTATCATGTGGGAAATTGAATGAAATCTCAAATGATACCACATTCGTCCAAATCCAGAATCAGAGTAAGAAGTTATGGACTTTTTAAAGAGAACTGTCGGAACTACAAAGAAGCGACGGTCAGACCGGTGGACCATTGAGCTAACGATGGACCATCGCCCAAGCTGTTGAAACTAAGGCAGTGTATGTGTCTTTTAGCCAAGGCGATGGTTAGGACCGATGGACCATCCATCTTGCGATGGACCATCGCCCAAACCATTGTAGACGAGGTAGGAAGTTCAAGTTCTGGCCAAGTACGACGGGATGGACTGACAGACCATCAACCCAGCAACAGATGGTCTCCCAAACCATCACCACTTCTGATCAGCAATTTTACTCCATTTTTAAAAGGGTATTTGGGTCTTTTTCTACCCATTTTAACACTTAATTATACCATACTAGAGCTTATAATTTTATTATTCATCCACAATATCAAATTACGATTTATGTCAAAGATCAATCCTCAAGAACAAGAAACCCTAGATGTCTAATACAACGACAAGAATTTAAGCTTTACTCTACCAAACTTTAAGAAATCATCCACCCAGGTATATAAACTGTTGATTCATGGGTTTCTTTGATCCATGAATCTCAAGAATCCCATTTTTAACTCATGAATTTTGATTTGCATGTGTTGAGTTGATTTTAATTATGTTAATGTGGTTTTATGAATCTCAAGTTAGAGTCTTTATGTACTTTTCATGAAATTATTCTAGTATGTGGGTTTCGAAACTTCTAAATTGAGTTGATTAAAATAACCATGATGTATGAACTAGGGTATATGCCTATGCCTAAGGTTATGCATGCAATGTGCTTTATAAAATGTGCAAGATGTTAAGAATCATGCTTTAGGACTCAATTATGACTAAATTGATGAACCCATGCTTTACCCTTAAGTTTAAAATGACTTCCATGTTACTGTTATGCATTGAAATTATTTCATGGATTGTTCAGGAGATTAGCCATGTGAAATTATGACATGTTTATATACATTACTATTTATGTACCAAACTATGGTAATCAATTGCCTCATGAAATTCCCCAATGATTGAATTATGGATTGTTGATTCTGGTCATGAGTCCAGGAAGTGTCATGTCTTATTAGTTTCATGCTATCGAGTCTTGGGGTACTTGTACCTGACAATTTAGTTGTGTGCCTAGAGCCAGTGTCAGTTTTCAAGATAATCTCAGTCAAGCTATGTTCAATAGAATTCAGTTAGTCTCATGACTCAGGAAAACTCAGTAATCTCAGTCAGTTATCAGATCTTAGTCATATTCCATCAGTCAATGGAACTCACTGAACTCAGTCTAGTCAGTTTAGTATAATTAATTTAGTGTCTAATCTGAAGGGAGTAGGATTCAGCACCGACTGAAACCAAGGATAGGAACTCACCTTTGAGTAGAGGGTATGATTCTAAGAAGAAATCCTTGCGCTCCAGAACTATATAGCTAGTATAGGTTGATACATCTTACTTGTTAGATAAGGGTTGATTAGGTGAATTGACCTGTTAGATGAGGGTCCTACCATTCTCTATAGAGTACCTGCTAGATGAGGATTAATCACATCTTTTCCTTACCAATTACGCCGTATTGACACCCTTCCAATTAGGGTTATAGATTGGACCTAAACTTAATTATATTATCTTATTTGAGGCATATTAGTTAGATGACTATTTACCATAGTTACAGTCTCAGTCTTTGTATCAGTAATAGAACTCAGAAAGTTCTATGAAATTCAGGATTGTCAGATACAATCACCAGTTCATTATGAAACTCTGCTAATTCCATAAGAAATAAGACTGTCAGATGTAGTCATTTAGATAATATTTTATCAGTGATGTCGTGATGTCAGTTATAGTTCATGTATTCATACATGTATTGTCACGTTCATGTTATTCAGTCAGTTAGTATTTTTCATGCAAATAAACCCTTTGCATTCATCCTACCTTACTTGCATACCAGTACATTCAATCGTACTAATGCATTTCATCTATGGTGTTTTTATACCATAGGTTCAGAACCACGAGCTTCAGAGCATCCTTAGTAGATCCGACATTCAGCAGCCAAATTAGTAGTGAGTCCTCACTATTTGAGGATAGCATAATTATTTTATTACATTATTATTTCAATAGTTCGGAGTTAGTCTAGGACATATCCCATCAATTCCACAATTTTTAAATAGTTTAGAGGCTTTCAGACTATAGCATGTTCAGACTGTTATTTCAATATTTTTTTGGTATTTATATATCGTACATCCAGATGTTATGTTTTATTAGATATTTGAAACATAGGAACTTTCACCCTTTTTCCACATTTATATAGTATATTATGCAGTGCCCCATTACAGATATCAGTCATGGGTTAGCTTGTGATCTTTCGGGATTATGAGCAGCATAAACCATTCTGGGTACCTTATTTTGGGCATTACATATAGGGTCCTTATATATATATACCAGGTATATATATACGGCTATCGAGGTCCTAGGGGCAACTATCGCGCTAGAGTGACTACTATACAATTTTCCGCGATCAAAGTTGCTACCCTAGGTACTAGTTATAGAAAAATCAAAATCTTAATTTTGACCCTGAAAACTCATTCGGAATCGTAAGAACATGATTCAAAAGAAAATTTCTTGTGTAATTTTCATTTCAAATGTATTTGACTAATAAAAACTTCCATCTGCGATTGTTTAGCAAAAATGTGCGGCCCGCACCTATAGTTTCATTTTTATATAAAATCTGCTCAATAGCCTAAAATAAGACTATAGGACTTGGGACCTTAACCAAGGGTCCCCTTTGCCTAAAATCAATGTTCCAGTCATGATGCAAATGTTCATTTTTCCATCAGAGGTCATTTCAAGCAAATACGGGTCCCGCAGTTGTATTCCAATTTTCCAACTTTTTGACCAATAGGTCAAAATGAGCTTGAGTGCATGGAGACCAAATCCAAAGGTCTACCTAACTTAAAATTGATATGATAGATATGTTAGCACACACAATAAACATTCGAGATTATTTCATTAATGCTTTTTCTTGGTTGCCATTTGGAACTATCGAATACTTTAAAATAGGGAATTGGCTCTACAAACCAAACGAACTATCTAGTAACTAAACCATCCATCCCAGCATGTCATATATGACTTGGATAATCTAAGGATAAGTTCAAATATTGATGTTAAGCAAAAATATAAAAAATGATCGGTAAGACCATTACAGAATATTTCACTTTCTTATTATTCTAAATCAATCTATAGATTCTAAGGTATTGAATCTTCTCTAATTTCCATATGTCCACTTTTTTGTTCATGCTTACTAAAAGATATGATACTCATGGAAACCCCTATGTCCCATCTAAGGATAATATGGATGGAGCTCATCCAGCTTTAGGAGTTCTGACTCGGTCTAGGGTCACTACTTCATATTGCCCTAAGGGAGCTCCGCAATTCCCTATTTACTTCCTTAGGAACCTTAGGATGGTGTGTCTAATGCTGATATTTGCTAGTTGATTCATTTTCTTACCTAGTTTTTTGCATCCCAGAGTGAGCTTTTTCCATCTGTCGCTCCATCATCTAATGTCAGTAAAGTTGGTATATTTTTATCATATGGGAAATTGAGTTATCTTTGGAAAGATACGAATTTCGTAAAAATCCTATATTGGAATAAAAATTTATGGATGTTTTACAAAAACTGTTAGAATTGCCCAAAAGCGACGGTTAGGCTAGCGGACCGTCGATCAAGCGACAGACCGTTGCCCAAGCCATTTGAACTAAGGCGGTGAACCCATCTTGATCCAAGTACGATGGTCAGGACTAATGAACTGTCGAGCTAATGATGGACCGTCACCCAAACTATTGTAGACGAGGAAGGAAGTTTAGGTTCTGGCCAAGTACAATGAGGTGGACCGATGGACCATCGAGCTAGTGATGGACCGTCACCCAAAATGTCGCCACTTCCGATCAGCAATTTTAAGACAATTTTAAAAGGGTATTTGGGTCTTTATCCACCCATTTTAATTCCTAATTATACTAGACAAGATCATATGATTTCATTATTCATCCACAACACCAAATTAGGGTTTCTCTCAAAGATGAGTCCTCAAGAGCAAGAAACCCTAGGTGTCTAATCCCCAAGGTAAGAATCCAAGCTTTCCTCTACCAATCTCCAAGAAATCATCCACCTAGGTATGTAAAGTGTTGAGTCATGGGTTTCTTTTACCCATGAAGCTCAAAAATCCCATTTTAAATTAATGAATTATTATTTACTTGTGGTAAGTTGATTTTAATTATATTGATGTGGTTGTATGAATTCCAAGTTAGATTCTTTATGTACTTTTCATGAAATTATTCTTGTATGTGGGTTTGGAAACTTTTAAATTAAGTTTATAAAGTAACCATGATGGATGAACTAGCGTTTATACCTAATCCTAAGGTTGTGCATGCGATGTGTTCGATAAAATGCCCAAGATAATAATCATCATGCTTTAGGACTCAGTTATGACCAAATTGATGAATCCATACTTTACCTTTCTATTAAAAATGACTTCTATGTTATTGCTATCAATTGAAATTGTTTGATGAATTGTTCAGGAGATAGCCCTATGAAATTATGACATGTTTATATGCATTCCTATTCATGTACAAAACCATGATAATCAATTACCTCATGAAATTCCCCAACGATTGTATTATAGATTATCGATTATGGTTGTGAGTCTAGGAAGAGTTATGTATTTTCTGTTTTAACCTATCGAGTCCGGGGGGTACTTTTACCCAATAATTTAGTTGTGTGCCTAGAGTCAGTGTCAGTTTTTAAGATAATCTCAGTCAAGCCATGCTCAATTGATTTAAGTCAGTCTCATGACTCAGGAAAACTCAGTAATCTTAGTCAATTATAAGATCATACTAATATATCGTCAGTTAACGAAACTTAGTGAACTCAGTCCAGTTAGTTTTGTATAATTTATTCAGTGTCTAATAAGATGGGAGTAGGAATAAGTATCGAGTGAGCCCAAGGATGGGAACTTACCTATGAGTAGAGGGTGTGATTCTTAGAAGCAATCCTTGCATTCCAGAACTACATAGCCAGCGTAGGTTGATACGTCTAACCTCATAGATGAGGGTTGATTAGGTGACTTAACCTGTGAGATGAGGGTCCCACTTTTCTCCTAAGAGTACTTGTTAGATGAGGGATTACTCGCAGCTTGTCATTACCAGTGGTACGGTATTGACACCCTTCTAATTGGGGTTATAGATTGGACCTCAACTAAATTATATTATCTCATTTGGGGCATGTTGGTTAGATGATCACTTCCCATAGTTATAGTCTCAGTCTTAGACTCAGTAATAGAACTCAGATAGTTATACAGAATTTAGGACTGTCAGATATAGTAACCCAGTTCAGTATGGAACTCAACTAGTTCCATCAGAAATAGGACTGTCAGACACATTCATTTAGATAATAGTATATCAGTTATACGAAACTTATGTTATCAATATTCAGATTCAGTGATGTCGTGATCTTAATTATAGTTCACGTATTCATTCATATTATTATTTTAGTTAGTCTTGTTCATGCATATACACCCGTTGCATTCAGCCTACCTCACTTGCATAACAATACATTTAATCGTAATGACGTATTTTCTCTATGGTTGTTTTATACCATAGGTTTAGAACCACGAGCTCCAGAGCATCCTTAGTAGATCAGACGTTTAGCAGCCAGATTAGCAGTGAGTCCTCATCATTGGAGGATAGCATAATTATCATATTACTTTATTATTTTAGTATTCAAAGTTAGTTAGGGACATATCCCGTCAACTTCACAATTTTCAAATAGATAAAAGGCTTCCAGACTATAGCATGTTCAGAGAGTTATATTAGTTTTGTTTGGTATTTATATACCATAATTCCAGATGTTATGTTTTATCAGATATTTAAACCTTAGGGCCTTTCACCCTTTTTCTGCATTTATATTGTATATTATGCAGTGCCCAGATATAAATATCATTAATGGGTTAGTTTGTGGTACTTCGGGGTCATGAGCACTGTGTAGCATTCTGGGTACTAAATTTGGGACATTACATATAGGGTCCTTATGTGCCTATACCAGGTATATATCTACTGCTATCAGGGTTCTAGGGGCTACTTCGAGCTAGAACAATTACTACACAATTTACCACAATCAAAGTTGGTACCCTGGGCACTAGATTATAACAAAATCGGAATCTTGATTTTTACCCTCAAAACTCATTCGGAATTCTACGAACATGATTCAATAGGAAATTTCTTATGTAAATTGCATGTCAAATCTATTTGACACATCAAAACTTCACTCTGAGATTGTTTAGCAAAAATGTAGGGCCCACACCTAAGTTTCATTTTTTTTCATAAAATTTGCTCAATAGCCTAAAATAAGACTATAAGACTTGGTACCTTTGCCAAGGGTCCCCTTTGACTAAAATTGATGTTCCAGTATTGATGAAAGAGTTGATTTTACCATATGAGGTCATTTCGAGCAAATGTAGGTCCCATAATTATATTCTAATTTTCCAGCTTTTCGACCGATAGGTCAAAATGAGCTTGGGCATATTGAGACCCAATCCAAAGGTCTACCTGACCTAAAATTGATATTCTAGATACGCGGGAATACTCAAAATATACATCTGAGATTTTTTCATTGAATTGTTTTCTTGGTGGCCATTTGGAACCAGCGAAAACTTTAAAATAGGGAATTGGCTCTACAAACCAAATGAATTACCTAGTAACTGAACCGTCAGTTCCAGTATGTCATATATGACTTGGGGAAGATAAGGAGAATTTCAAATAGTGATGATAAGCCAAAATATGAAAAATGATCAGTAAGATCATTAAAGAATATTTCTCTTTCTTATTATTCTAAATCAAGTTATAGATTCAAAGGTCTTGAATCTCTTTTAATATCCATATGTCCACTTTTTTGATCATGCATACTAGAAAATATAATACTCATGGAAACCCCTATGTGATATCTAGGGACAATATGGATGTAGCTCATCCAGCTTTAGGAGTTCGGACTTATTCTAGGGTCACTGCTTCTGATTTACCTAAGGGAGCTCCACAATTCCTCCATTCCGTCCTCAGGCATACCAGGTTGGTGTGTCTAATGCAAAGCTTTGCTAGTTGATTCGTTTTCTTACCTATTTAGTGGCATCCAAAAGTGAACTTGTTACATCTATCTCTTTAGCATCTAAAGTCACTAAAGTTGGTATATTTTTATTATATAGGAAATTTAATTAGCTTTGCAACAATACCAATTTCGTCTAAATCCTGTATTGGAGTAAAATTTTATGGACGTTTTATAGAAACTATTGGAACTGACCAGAAGTGATGGTAAGGGTAGCGGACCATCAAGCTAGCAACGGACCGTCGCCCAAGCCATCGTAACTAAGGTAGTGAACCCGTCTTCTGGCCATGTATGACGGTCAAGACCGATGGACCATTGAGCTAGCGATGGGCCATCGCCCACACCATAAAATATGAGGTAGGAAGTTTATGTTATGGCCATGTACGACGGGATGGACTGACAGACCAAAGGGCTAGTGACGGACCATCACCACTTTCAATCAGTGATTTTAAGCCATTTTTAAAGGGGTATTTCCATCTTTTTCCACCCATTTTAACCCTTAATTATACCAAACGAGAACTTATAATTTCATTATTCATCTACAACATCAAATTATGATTTCTCTTAAAGATCAATCCATAAGGACAAGAAACCCTAGATGTCTAATCCAACGAAACGAATTTAAGGTTTCCTCCACCAAACATTAAGAAATCATCCACCCAAGTATATAAAGTGTTGATTCATGGGTTTCTTTTACCCATGAATCTCAAGAATCCCATTTTTAACTCATGAATTCTGATTTGCAAGTGGTGAGTTGATTTTAATTATGTTAATGTGGTTTTATGAATCCCAAGTTAGAGTCTTTATGTACTTTTCATGAAATTATTCTAGTATGTGGGTTTGGAAACTTTTAAATTGAGTTGATTAAAGTAACAATGATGTATGAACTAGGGTATATGCCTAAGCCTAATATTGTACATGCAATATGTTTGATAAAATGGCTAATATAATAAAAATCATGCTTTAGGACTCAATTATGACTAAATTGATAAAACCCTGCTTTACCCTTATATTCAAAATGACTTCCATGTTATTGTTATGCATTGAAATTGTTTGATGTATTGTTCAAGAGATTAGCCCTATGAAATTATGACATGTTTAAATGCATTAATATTCATGTATCAAACCATGATAATCAATTGCCTCATGAAATTCCCCAATGATTGTATTATATATTGTTGATTATGGTCGTGAGTCTAGGAAGTGTCATCTCTTATCAGTTTCATGCTATCGAGTCCTGGGGTACTTGTACCCGACAATTTAGCTTTGTGCCTAGAGCCCATGTCAGTTTTCAAGATATTCTCAGTCAGTCCATGTTCAGTAGAATTCAGTTAGTCTCATCCTCAGGAAAACTCAGTAATCTAAGTCAGTCATCGGATCTTAGTAATGTTCTATCACTTAACGAAACACAGTGAACTCAGTCAAGTTAGTTTAGTATAATTACTTTAGTGTCTAATATATTGGAAGTAGGATTCAGCAATGAGTAAGCCTAAGGATGGGAACTCACCTACAAGTAGAGGGCGTGATTCTTATAAGCAATCCTTGCACTCCAGAACTACATAGCCAGCATAGGTTGAGACATCTGACCTGTTAGATGAGGGTTAATTAGGTAACTTAATATTTTAGATGATGGTCCCACCATTCTCCTTAGAGAACCGGTTAGATGAGGGATTAATTATAGCATCCTTACTAGTTATACGATATTGACACCCTTCCAATTAGGGTTATAGATTGGACCCAACTCAATTATACTATCTCATTTAGGGTATGTCAGTTAGATGACTACTTCCCATAGTTATAGTCTCAGTCTCAGTCTCAGTACAAGAACTCAAAGAGTTCTACAGAATTCAGGACTGTCAGATACAGTCACCCAACTCAGTACAAAACTCAGCTAGTTCCATCAGAAATAGGACTATTAGACACAGTCATTCAAATAATAGTAAATCAGTTATACAGAACTTATGTTATTAATATTCAGATTCAGTGATGTCGTGATCTCAGTTTCAGTTCACCTATTCATGCATACATTCTTACGTTCATGATATTCTGTCAGTTAGTATTTTTTATGCATATAAGCCGCTTGAATTTAGCCTACCTCATTTACACACCAGTACATTCAATCACACTGACCCATTGGCACTATGGTGTTTTTATACAAAACGTTAAGAAGCACGAGCTCCAGAGCATCCTTAGTAGATCAAACATTCAGCAGCCAGATTAGCAGTGAGTCCTCATCATTCAAGGATAGAATAATTATTTTATTACTTTATTATCTTAGTAGTTCGGAGTTAGTTGGGATATATCCAGTCAACTCCATAGTTTTCAGATAGTTTAGAGGCTTCTGGACTATAGTATGTTCAGATAGTTATTTTAGTTTTATTTTTGTATTTATATACCGTACTTCCAGATGTTATGTTTTATTCGATATTTGAACCTTAGAGCCTTTCACCCTTTTTCCATATTTATATAGTATAGTATGCAGTTCTCAGTTATAGATATCGGTCATAGGTTAGCTTGTGGTCCTTTAGGGTCATCAGCACCGTGTAGCATTCCGGATACCAGATTTGGGACGTTACATATAGGGTCCTTTTGTACCTATACTAGGTATATATATACCATTATAGAGGTCCTAGGGGCCACTGTCGTGGTAGAGGGATTACTATACATTTTACCGCGATCAAAATTGCTACCCTAGGTACTACATTATAGCAAAATCAAAATCATAATTTTGACCCTCAAAACTCATTCAGAATCCTAATAACATGATCCAATTGTTAATTTCTTATGTAATTTTCATTTTAAATCAATTTGATTAATAAAAACTTCAATCTGAGATTGTTTAGCAAGAATTTGGGGCCCACACCTATAGTTTCATTTTTTTCATAAAATCTGCTTAATAGCCAAAAATAAGAATTTAAGACTTAGGACCTTAATCAAGGGTCCCCTTTAACTAAAATTGATGTTCCAGTCATGATGAAAAAGTTAATTTTTCCATCTAAGGTTATTTCAAGTAAATATGGGTCCCACAGTTGTATTTCAATTTTTGAACTTTCTGACCAATAGGTCAAAATGAGCTTAGGTGCATTGATACCCAATACGAAGGTCTACCTGATCTAAAATTGATATTCTAGATATGTTGGAACACTCATAATATACATTCGAGATTATTTCATTGAATTTTTTTCCCGGTGGCCATTTGGATTTAGCAAGGACTTTAAAATAAGGAATTGACTCTACAAACCAAACTAACTACCTAGTAACTGAACCACCAGTCCCAGCATGTCATATAAGAATGGGGGAAGAATATTTCTCTTTCTTATTATTGTAAATCAAGCTATAGACTCTAAGGAGTTGAATCTCTTCTAATTAACATATGTCTATTTTTTTACCATGCATATTAGAAGATATGATACTCATGGAAACCCCTATGTCCTATCTAAGGAAAATATGGATGGAGCTCATCCATATTCAGGATTTTTGACTCAACCTAGGGTCACTGTTTCTAATTTAACTAAGGGAGATCCACAATTCCCCCTTTCCTTCCTCGGGCACACCAGGCTGGTGTGTCTATTGCTGAGTTTGGCAAGTTAATTCATTTTTTTACCTAGTTAGTGGCATACTAGAGTGAGTTTGTTGCATTTTTCCTACATCATCTAACATCACTAAAGTTGGTATATTTTTTTCATATGGAAAATTGAATTAGCTTCACAATGATACAAAATTCGTCCAAATCCTGTGTTGGAGTAAAAAGTTATGGACATTTTTACAGAAACTGTCAGAACTGCCCAGAAGTAACAGTCAGGCTGACGGACCATTGAGCTAGCGATGGTCGATTGCCCAAACCATCAAAGATGAGGCAGTAAGTTCAAGTTCTATCCAAGTACAAAAAGGTGGACCGACAGACCATCGATCCAGCAATGGACCATCGCCCAAACTTTCACCACTACTAATCAACAATTTTAAGACATTTTAAAAGGGTATTTGGGTCTTTTTCCACCCTTTTTAAACCCTAATAATACTAGACCAGAGCTTATAATTTTATTATTCATCCATAACACCAAATTAGGGTTTCTCTCAGAGATCAATCCTCAAGAACAAGAAACCCTAGGTGTCTAATCCCAAGGTAAGAATTCAAACTTTTCTCTACCAATCTTCAAGAAATTATCTACCCAGGTATGTAAAGTGTTGATTCATGGGTTTCTTTCACCTATTAGGCTCAAGAATCCCATTTTTAACTCATGAATTGAGATTTACATGTGGTGAGTTGATTTTAATTATGTTTATATGGTTGTATGAATCCCAAGCTAGAGTTTTTATGTATTTTTCATGAGATAATGCCTGTATGTGGGTTTGGAAACTTTTAAATTGATTTGATTAAAGTAACCACGATGTATGAACTAGTGTATATTGCTAAACCTAAGGTTTTGCATTCAATGTGTTTGATAAAATGCCCAAGAAAATAAGAATCATGCTTTAGGACTCAATTATGATCAAATTGATGAACCCATGCTTTACTCCTATGTTCAAAATGACTTCCATGTTATTGCTTTGAATTAAAATTGTTTGATGGATTGTTCAGGAGATAGCCCTGTAAAATTATGACATGTTTATATGCATTACTATTCATGTACCAAACCATGATAATCAATTGCCTCATGAAATTCCCCAATAATTGTATTATGGATAGTTGTTTATGGTTGTGAGACCAGGAAATATCATGTCTTGTCAGCTTCATGATATCGAGTCCTAGGGGTACTTGTACCTGACAATTTAGTTGTGTGCCTAGAGCCAGTGTCAGTTTTCAAGATACTCTCAGTCAAGCCATGTTCAATAGAATTCAGCCAGTCTTATGACTCAGGAAAACTCAGTAATCTTAGTCGGTTATTAGATCTTAGTTATATTTTGTCAGTCAACAGAACTTAGTGAACTCAGTCCTATCAATTCAGTATAATGAATTTAGTCTCAAATCAGACGGGAGTAGGATTCAACACCGAGTGAGCCCAAGGATGGGAACTCACCTGTGAGTAGAGGGTGTGATTCTCAAAAGGAATCCTTGAACTCCAGAATTACATAGCCAGCATAAGTTGAGACACGTAAACTGTTAGATGAGGGTTTATTAGGTGACTTAACATTTTTGATGAGGGACCCTCTATTCTCCTTAGAGTACCTATTAGATGAGGGATTACTCACAACTTATCCTTACCAATGGCGCGGTATTGACACCCTTCCAATTGGGGTTAAAGATTGGACCCCAACATAATTCTATTATCTCATTTGGGGCATGTCGGTAAGATGACTACTTTCCATAGTTACAGTCTTAGTCCTAGTCTCAGTAATCGAACTCAGATAGTTCTACAAAATTCAGGACTGTCAGATACAGACACCTAGTTTAGTACGAAACTCAGCTAGCTCCATGAGAAATAGGACTATCTGACATAGTTATTCATACAATATTATGTAGTTATACGAAACTTATATTATTAATATTCAGATTTAGTGATGTCATGATCTCAGTTACAGTTCACGTATTCATGCATGTATCCCCACGTTCATGTTATTCAGTCAGTTTGTATTGTTCATGTATATAAACCCCTTGAATTTAGACATCCTCACTTGCATACCAGTACATTCAACCATAGTAATGCATTTTCTCTAAGGTGTTTTTTTACCATAGGCTTAGAACCACGAGCTCCAAAACATCCTTAATAGATCAGACGTTCAACAGCCAGATTAGAAGTGATCCTCATCATTCGAGTATAGCATAATTATTTTATTACTTTATTATTTCAAAAGTTCAAAGTTATGTGGGGACATATCCCGTCAACTCCACAGTTTTTAGATAGTTTAGAGGTTTCCAGACTATAGCATGATCAGACAGTTATTTCACTTTTTTCTTTATATTAATATACCGTACTTCCAAATGTTATATTTTATCAAATATTTGAACCTTAGGGCCTTTCACCCTTTTTTCGCATTTAAATAGTATATTATGTATTGCACAGTTATAGATATCAGCCATGGGTTAGCTTGTGGTCCTTCGGGGTCATGAGCACAGTATAGCATTCTGGGTACCAGAATCAGGGCATTACATATAGGGTCTTTATATACCTATACTGTGTAAAGATATACTTATATCAAGGTCCTAGAGGCCGTTGTCGTGCTAGAGTGATTACTATTCAATTTGTCATGGTCAAAGTTGCTACCTTGGGCACTAGATTATAGCAAAATCAAAATCTTGATTTTTACCCAAAAAACTCATTCAGAATCCTAAGAACATGATCAAATAGAAAATTTCTTATGTAAATTACATTTCAAATCTATTTGACTCATCAAAACTCCCTCAGAGATTGTTTAGCGAAAATGTCGGGCGAACACCTATAGTTTCATTTTTTGCTTAAAATCTGCTCAATAGCCTAAATTAAGAATATAAGACTTGGAACCTTAATCCAGGATGCCTTTGGACTAAAATCGATGATTCAGTCATGATGAAAAAGTTGGTTTTTTCATCTGAGGTCATTTTGAGTAAATATGGGTCCCACAGTTGTATTCTAATTTTTCAACTATCCGATCAATAGGTCAAAATGAGCTTGGGTGCATTGAGACCCAATCCAAAGTTTTACCTGGCCTAAACTTATATTCTAGATATGCTGGTACACTCAGAATATACATCTGAGATTCGTTCATTGAATGTTTTTCCTGGTGGCCATATGGAACCAGCGATGACTTTAAAATAGGGAATTGGCTCTACAAACCAAACGAACTACCTAGTAACTAAACTATCAATCCCAACAAGTCATATATGACTTGGGAAGCTAAGAAAAAGTTCAAATAGTGAAGATAAGCAAAAATATGAAAAATGATATGTAAGATCATTAAATAATATTTCTCTTTCTTATTATTTTAAATCAAGATATAGATTCTAAGGTCTTGCATCTCCTCTAATTTCCATATGTCTAGTTTTTTTATCTTTCATACTAGAAGATTTGATACTCATGGAAACCCATATGTCCCATCTAAGGACAATATAGACGGATCTCATCATGCTTTAGACATTTTAACTCGGTCTAGGGTCACTACTTTTGATTTCCCGAAGGGAGATCCACAATTCCAACTTTCCTTCCTCAAGCACCCCAGGCTTGTGTGTCTAATGCTAAGTTTTTCTAGTTGATTCATTTGCTTACTTAGTTGGTGGCATCCCAGAGTGATCTTGTTCCATCTGTTGCTTCATCATCTAAGGTCACTAAAGTTGGTATATTTTTATCATATGGAAATTAAATTATCTTTGCAACAATACAAATTTTATTCAAATCCTGTAATGGAGTAAAAAGTTATGGACGCTTTTACAAAAACTGTCGAAACTGCCCAAAAGTGACGGTTAGGCCAGTGGACCATCAAACTAGTGATGGACCATCGCCCAAGACATTGCGACTAAGGCAGTGAACCCATCTTCTTTCTAAGTGTGATGGTCAGGATTGATGGACCATTGAGCTAGCGAAGGACCGTCGCCCAAACCATCGCAGATGAAGTAGAAAGTTCAGGTTCTAGCTAAGTATGACGGGATGGACCGACGGACCATCGAGCCATCGATGGACCGTCGCCCAAACCATTGACTTTTTTTATCAAGGATTTTAAGCCATTTTAAAATTGGTATTTGGGTTTTTTTCTACCCATTTTAACCGCTAATTATACCAGACCAGATCTTATAATTTCAGTATTCATCCATAAAACCAAATTTGGATTTCTCTCAAAGATCAATCCTCAAGAACAAGAAACCCTAGGTGTCTAATCCCAAGGCAAGAATTCAAGCTTTCCTTTACTAATCTTTAAGAAATCATCCACCCAGGCATGTAAAGTATGGATTCATGGGTTTTTTTCACCCATAAAGCTCAATAATCCCATTTTAAACTCATTAATTGTTATTTACATAGGGTGAGTTGATTTTAATTCTGTTGATGTGGTTGTATGTATCTCAAGTTGGAATCATTCTATACTTTTCATGAAATTATGCTTGTTTGTGGGTTTAGAAACTTTTAAATTGAGTTGATTAAAGTAACCATAATGTATGAATGAGTGTATATGCCTAAGCCTACGGTTATCCAAGCAATGTGTTGTATAAAATGCGCAAGAGAATAAGAATCATGCTTTAGGACTCAATTATAACCAAATTGATGAACCTATGCTTCACCCTTAAGTTCAAAATGACTTCCATGTTATTGTTATGCATTGAAATTATATGATGGATTTTTTACGAGATTAGACCTATGAAATTATGACATGTTTATATGCATTCCTATTCATTTACCAAACCATGATAATCAAGTGCTTAATGAAATTCCCCAACAATTGTATTATCGATTTTTGATTATGGTCGTGAGTCCAGGATATGTCATGTCCTGTCAGTTTCATGCTATTGAGTCCTGGGGGTACTTGTACCTGATAATTTAATTGGGTGCCTAGAGCCAGTGTCAGTTTACAAGAAACTCTATGTCAAGCAAAGTTCAATAGAATACAGTTAGTATCATAACTCAGGATAATTTAGTAATCTCAATTGGTTATCAGATCTTAGTAATATTTCATCAGTCAATGGATCTCAGTGAACTCAGTCCAGTCATTTTAGTATAATTAATTTAGTGTCTAATCAGATGGGGGAAGGATTCAAAACCGAGTGAGCCCAAGGATGGGAACTTACCTACGAGTAGAGGGAGTGATTCTTAGAAGCAATCTTTGCACTCCAGAACTACATTGCCAGCGTAGGTTGAGACCTCTAACCTGTTAGATGAGGTTTGATGAGGTGACTTAACCATTTAGATGAGTCTCCCACAGATCACCTTAAAGTACTTTTTAAATGAGGAATTACTCATAGCTTGTCCTTACCAGTGGTGTGTTATTAATACCCTTCCAATTGGGGTTATAGATTGGACCCCAACTCAATTATATTATCTTATTTGGGGCATATCGGTTAGATGACTACTTCCCATAGTTACAGTCTCAGTCTTAGTCTTAATAATAGAACTCATATAGTTCTACAAAACTTAGGACTGTCAGATACAGTCACCCAGTTTAGTACGAAACTCAGCTAGTTCCATCAGAAAAAAGACTGTTAGACACAGTTATTCATATAATAGTATATCAGTTATAAGAAATTTATGTTATGAATATTCAGATTATGTAATGTCATTATATAAGTTACCGCTCACGCATTCATACATGTATTCTCACATTCATGTTATTTACTCAAATAGTATTTTTCATGCATATAAACCCCTTATATTCAGCCTACGTTACTTGCATACCAGTATATTCAATCGAACTGATGGATTTGCGGTATGGTGTTTTTATACCATAGGTTCAGAAGCATGAGCTCCAAAGCATCCTTAGTAGATCAGACGTTCAATAGCCAGATTAGCAGTGATTCCTCATCATTCAAGGATAGCATAGTTATTTTATTACTTTATGATTTTATTAGTTTAGAGTTAGTTATGGACATGTCCCATCAACTCCATAGTTTTCAGATAGTTTAGATGCTTCCAAACTATAGCATGTCCAGACAGTTATTTTAGTTTTATTTTGGTACTTATATACCGTACTTCCAGATGTTATGTTTTATTATATATTGGAACCTTTGGTCCTTTCACCTTTATTCCACATTAATATAGTATATTATGAAGCGCCTAGTTACAGATGTCAGTCATGGGTTAGCTTGTGGCCCTTTGGGGTCATGACCACCGTGTAGCGTTCCAAGTACTAGATTTGGGGCATTAAATACAGGGTCATTATGTACCTATACCAGGTATATATCTACTGCTATTGGGGTCCTAGGGGCTGCTGTCATGCTAGAGCGATTACTATACAATTTGGCGCAATCAAAGTTGCTACCCTGGGCACTAGATTATACCCAAATCAAAATCTTGATTTTTGCCCTCAAAACTCATTTAGAATCCAAAGAAAATAATCCAATAAAAATTTCTTGTGTAAATTGTATTTCAAATCTATTTGACTCATTAAAACTTCCCGCTGAGATTGTTTAGCAAAAATGTGGGGCCCACAACTATAGTTTCATTTTATTCATAAAATCATCTCAATATCCTAAAATGAGAGTATAAGACTTGGGACCTTAGCCAAGGGTCCCATTTGACTAAAATCATTGTTCCAGTCATGATGAAAAATGTAATATTTCCATTAGAGGCCATTTCAAGAAAATGTGGGTCCTATAGTTGTATTCTAAATTTTCAGCTTTCCGACCAGTAGGTCAAAATGAGTTTTGTTGCATTGAGACCCTATCCAAATGTATACCTGGCCTAAAATTGATATTTTAGATATGCTGGCACACTCAAAATATACATCCGAGATTATTTCATTAAATTTTTTTCTCGGTGGCCATTTGCAATCAGCAAAGACTTTTAAATAGGGAATTGGTTCCACAAACCAAACGAACCACCTAGTAACTGAAACATCAGTCCTAGCAAGTCATATCTAAATTGTGGAAGCTAAGGAGAAGTTCAAATATTAAAGATAAGTAAAAATAAGAAAAATGATCTATAAGACCATTAAAGAATAGTTCTCTTACTTTTTGTTCTAAATCAAGCTATAGATTCTAAGGTCTTGAATCTCCTCTAATTGTCATATGTCCACTTTTTTTATCATGCGTACTAAAAAATATGATACTCATAGAAACCTTTGTGTCCCATCTAAGGACAATATGGACAGAGCTCATCCAACTTTAGGAGTTCTGACTCGATCTAGGGCTACTACTTCTGATTTCCCTTAGGGAGCTCCTCAATTCACCCTTTTCTTCCTCAGTCACCCCAGGCTATTTTGTCTAATGCTGAGTTTTGCTAGTTGATTCATTTGCTTACCTAGTTGGTGGTATCCTAGAGCAATCTTGTTGCATCTGTCGTTCCATCATCTAAGGTCACTAAAGTTGGTATATTGATGATATTGGGTCATCCTATATTCAATGGTTCTAAGGTTAAGGAAAAATCCAAAAAAATTTATTGATGAGATGGAAAAGTTCTTTCGTGAGATATATGCTACTGATGTGAAGGGTGTAGAGTTCATTGCTTATCAGTTGAAGGATGAGTTTTGTTAGTGGTATAAGGAATGGGACCAGTCTAGTGTTGATGTTGTTGATTTCACTTTATAGGATGATTTATTTAGAGCCTTTATTAATTTCTTCTTTATTCAAGAGTTAAGGAATGTGAAGGCTTAGGAATTCATGAATTTAAAGCAAGACAGGATGGCGGTGAAGGAGTATACCTTGATATTTTATAATCTATCACGTTATGTTCCTAAATTCATGTATATAATGCGAGCTAGAATTAGAAACTTTGCCATGGGGTTATCCAGTGAGCTAATCTTAGAGAACAAGGCTTCCTTGTTGAACAAAGAAATGGACATCCTATACTTATGGTATATATGCAAAATATAGAAGAAGAAAATAAAATGTAAGCAGATATGAGTAAAAGGCAGAATAAGAAGCTTCACTATTCGAATTAGGGTAGAGGTCAACAACAAAGCATTAGAGATGGTGGAAAATTGTGTATGAAGAAGTGTGGAAATTCTGGTTCTTACTCTGCATCTAGTGATCTTTATCTAAATCCATCGGGTTATCATTGTTCTTAATATGATAGTAGGTTTAGAGAGTTAAGAGCTCAGTTACATGCTAGTGAGGTTTAGTCTTCTTCATCGTACCCTCCCTGTGTATTCTGTGGTCAGGTGCATTATGGTGTATATAAAGAAAGATGGAACACGTGTTTTAAATATTGTCATATTGGTCATATAAAGAGTAATTGTCATTCTAAGGTTGCTTCTAAGATAAATAAGATTCTTGTTGATACTTCATCCACCTTTGCGCCAGTTGGTGCTACTACTACTTTTAGCTCCAACACTGGTCGAAACCATCTGCATGTTGTTGCCACCTAATAGGATTCTGAGGCATCCCTGGTTATTGTTATTGGTATTCTTAAACTCTTTTCTCATTATGTATATTATCTTCTTGATCCTGTGTTTACTCTCTCTTATTGGACCCCTTACGTAGCTATCTATTTTTTTTATCCTGAGTATATTTTAGACCTCTTTTTGGTGTCCACCCTGGTAGGTGACTCCATTGTTGATAGGAAGGTCTATAGGGGTTCTGTGATTTTGTTCCAAGGTAGGGAGACCTCGGTTGATCTAATAGAGTTTGACATGTTAGACTTTGATGTTATTTTGGGGATGGATTAGTTGTATTCATTCTATGTGCCTATTGATTGTTAGACCCAAAGGGTCGGTATCCTTTTTCTAAATGAGCCAATAATCAAATAGGAAGGTAGTTCCCTAGTACCTAAGGAAATTTTCATTTTGTATCATAGAGTTCGAAAATTGGTTTCTACAGGGTGCCTCAATCACTTAGTGAATGTTAAGGATTCTATATTTGATGGTCCTTCTATGCAAACTATTTTTGTGGTCTGTAAATTTGCAGAGGTGCTTCTTGATAAATTTCCTAGTGTACCTCTCGATAGGGAAATTTACTTTGGGATTGATCTTCTTTCAGACACTTGTCCTATATCTATCCCTCCTTCTAGTATGGCTCCTACTTGGTGGACGGAACTCAATGATCAATTGAAATATCTTTTATATAAGGGTTGTATCAACCCAAGTGTGTCTCCGTAGGGTGTTTCTATTCTTTTCGTGCATAAGAAGAATGGGTCCCTTGCGATGTGTATTGATTACTTCTAATTAAAAAAAATGACCATAAAGAATAAGTATCGCCTTCCCAGAAATGATGATTGATTCGATCAATATCAAGGAGCTAATATTTTTTCTAAGATTGTTCTGCAGTCTAGGCACCATCAGTTGATTATTGGGGAGGCGGATATCCCTAAGACTACTTTTCAAACCTGGTATGGTCATTTTGATTTTTTGATGATGTCCTTTGGTTTCACCAATGCCCCAGTAGCATTTTATGGACCTTATGAATCGAGTTTTCCTTCAGTTTATTGACTTATTTGTCATTGTCTTTATTAATGATATGTTAATGTATTCCAAGAGTGAGGTGTATCAAGTCGATCACCTCATCTCTATGTTGCTGACCCTTAAGTAGCAACAATTATAAGTTAAGTTCTCTAAGTGTTAGTTTTGGTTGAATGTTGTGACTTACTCGGGTTATGTTGTATCTAGTGAATGCACCATGGTAGATCCATAGAAGATTGTGGTGGTTAAAAAGTGGCCTAGACACATGAATCTATTTAACATTCATATCTTCTTAGGTTTAGCATGTCATTATAGAAGGTTAGTGAAGAGTTTCACTTCAATTGATGCCCCATTGATTATGTTGACTCAAAAGAAGGTGATATTCTTATGGTCTGATGCTTGTGATGGAAGTTTTGAGAAGCTGAAGAATAAGTTGACTTCGACTGCAGTCTTGACTGTACTTGAGGGAATGAAAGGTTTTATTGTCTATTGTTATGCATCCCAAGTGGGATTGAACTATGTGTTGATGCAGCATGGCAAGGTTGTTTTTATGCTTCTAGATAGTTAAAAGCTCACGTGAAGAATTATCCAACTGATAATTTAGAATTATTAGCAGTGTTGTTTCCATTAATGATCTGGAAGCAATATTAGTATGGGGTCCACATTGATCTTTATTCTGATCATAAGTGCCTGCAATACGTGTTCACCCAAAATGAATTAAATCTTAGGCAAAGGAGATAGCTTGAGTTACTCAAGGACTATGACATGAGTCTTCAATATAATCAAGGAAAAGCTAACGTGGTCGCTGATACTCTAAGAAGGTTTTCCATATGAAGGTAGTCACATATGGATGAAGAGAAGTGGGATTTGGTTCAGGATATTCACCGTTTTGCGAATCTCAAAGTTCATCTTTTAAATTTCGAGAAGGGTGTTGGTATGGTTCAAGTGGGGGTAAGTTCATCTTTTGGTGCTGAAGCAATGGAGAAGAAAGTTTTGGACCGTATTCTAATTCATAGCCTAAAGACTATCAAGCACACAAAAATGACACTAATATGCAAAAATCAGCAAGCACACAAGAGAAAAACAACACATTGGAAGGAGATGAAGAAGAAAAATTTCATAAATGTAAAGATAATAGAGAGACCCTTACTTCAACTATCTGATTAACAAAAGGAGATGTATCAAATCTCCAATCACACTTTATTAATGGAAGCTCAAATCACTCTCTTTGGTGAGCCAAACGACTCATACTTCCTCAAGCACACCTTTCTTGCCTAATAACCCAATACAAGTGATAAACAAATTCCAGATGTATTCAAGGTCCATGTTTCATATTCTAAAGCAAAACTAGAAGACTAAAAGCTATAATCTACGATTAATATCCAAAGTTATCAAAATCTAATATAAATATATGTAAATTAGCCTATTTATACTATTACATTCAATTGAAAAAAGTTCCCTTAATGAGATCTTAAAGGAGGAGCCTATTGAATGTCATTTTGAAGTGTAAAATTTCATCATTAAACTTCACTTGAGGCGCCTCTTGAGTGTATAAGTTCCCCTCCTTCCTTTTCCTTACCAAGGCTTCAAAATACTCAAAAAAGTCTTCAATTCCTTGCCAATTCCGAAGCCTTGAACCTTAGACAATACCTTGTGCTCTCGGTGCTCCTTGTGCTTGTATCATCCTCTCCATCTTGAAGGAATTTATCCCCAAATTCAAATCTTGAAAAACCAAAGAGATAGTAAAACAAACACACAATCCTCTTAGTAGGAGGGTTAGTATTAGTACCACACTCATAACATCAACCCATGGTTGCTCACAGTTGACATACAACCACACATCCTTGGTATTTGACATAAAAAGTTTAGCATGAAAGATACTATAGACATGGATGGAATCAACACCAAAAATAAGTGATCATGAACCAAAACTATAACCTTCACATCTCACAAGTATTCTGTGGTCAAATCGGAGTAAAAGGTAAGTGGTTAACCCGAGATGGCCCACTCCTTTCACTAGGTTACCAATCGCACAATCATTCAAGGCACTACCCACAACTTGGACAAACAGAAGGCCACTATGGACAAGACTAATATAATGGCTTTTATTACACAATTTCAAGTGACCATGTTCAATACCAAGACCATCATTACTAGCACCAACACTAACTTGAAAGTTTTGAATTTCAGTATTCACATATTAAAGTAGTGATCAAGTTTTAGGTGAACATGGTTTATTATGCATATAAAGATGCTAACATGCACACCTACATCAATATATTTCGAAAACTATACCTAAGGTATCTCATGACAATAATTTAAGATCAAGGAAATGTAGGGAATAGCATCATTACCTCTGTTTGGACTAGGATAGTCCACCCTTTTGAAGCTCTCGGACAAGGGTGTTTTGAGGCCATTTTCATGTGGGATATTTTTTGATCATTTATTGATAATTCATGAGCTTGAACCTGCAAATAAGAATCATCAAGGATAGGTAAAATGCTATCATTTGAGTTAGTGAGTATCAAGGGACCTTTATGGGAAAGTCCAACAAAGAAAGTTGTCTTCCCCTTTTCTTTCTTACAATCTGGGGCCTCCAGCTCTTTTGCTTATTTCTTTTCTCATACAAATTCTTTTTTTTCTCTTATGTTCCATTAACACTACATGGTAGAATAGGAATAAGAGTGAAACTTCGGCCACCATGCACAAAAGTGTACCTATTAGACCTTCAATCATATATAGTGTGACTATCGAATTTCCAAGGCCTTCCCAACAATATGTGACATGCTTTCATAGGTATTACATCACATAAAAATTCATCATGACACTTCCATATCTTGAATCTAACCACACATTGTCGTTTGACCTTTAATTCACCACACTTGTTTAACCATTGAAGCTTATATGGATTCGGAAGAGGGATAGTGGATAATTTCAAGTGATTAACCAAGGTTACACTAGCAATATTCACACAACTCTTACTCTCTATGATCATTGAACTCACACTTCCTTTAATAAGGAACTTGGTATGAAAGAGGATCTCTCATTGATCATCCAAGACCTTACTAAACAAAGTTCTCCAAACCACATAACTAGGCACATCACATTCTCCTTCACAAGTAACAAATCTTCCTCACTTCTTTCTCCTTGAGTTTCGGGTTCTATTTACTATGCATCTTGAGAGTTTCCATCATTCTTCTCTATTTTCAACTCCACTTCTTCACCAAGATACTACAATTTCCTCTCCTTTAAGATCACATTATTTTCGGTAGGACACTCACTAGACCTATGCCCCCACCCTTAACAGTTGAAACATTGTAAACTCTTAGAATTTGATGTAGAAGTTGATTTACCTTAATGATTTTTAGAATGGTGTTGGAAAGCCTTGGTCATGACTTGAGGAGGATCCATGGATACCGAAACCATGCCATTTTCTTTGGACCAATCCGAGGAAGTGCAGGGAGCCCTTGTCTTGTACCTTTCCTTGGTCTTTTTCTCAATTTCCATAGCCGCTTGGAAGATTTCAACCATGGTTTAAAACTTGTGAAGAGTCAAACGGGAAGATATGTATTTATTCAACGCAACCTTGAATCGAATGATATCTTATTGCACTTTTAAACTCTTTGGTCAAGCTTCAAAACAAGTTGTTGGAATTCATCATAATAGGCCATGACACTCTTGCTTCCTTTCTTGAGATTGTAAATCTTGGCAAGCAGATCATGTCTATAGTGCTCCGGTACATATCATTCTCTCATAAGTCTCTTTAATATTTCCCAAGGAGGTGGTTGGCCACCTATCAACACATCATCAAATCTTTTGGTCTAATACCACTAAGTGTTTGCATATCCTTCAAAGTGAGCAATAGCATAACAACTTTTCTTTTCTTCGAAAAGATCATTCACTTGAAAAATCTTTTCACAAGCGGATTCCAAATTTAAGAACACTTTTGGATCACTCTGACCTTTGAAAATTAGAATGCCAACCTTTATTGAATTAATGCCCACCTCTCAGTTTCCTTGTCTTCCTTCTTTCCCTTGGTTTCTCCCATAATGACCTCTTTGATCAAGTATTGACCTCATATATTATTTAAACAATTAGTAATTATTAGGAACATCATTTCCTTGTTGCTCCCCTCTACCATAATCTTCAATTTGGAATGGGTAGTTTTAATTTTATGGTCTTTGTGGAGGGTTATGAGGCCTGTGGTTATTTGGAGCCTGGAAATGTGGTCTTTGATTTAGTGGAGGGTAGGGTCTTTAGTTCATTGGGTTTGGTATTTGATAGAAAGTATTTTATGGAGGTGTTTGGTTATATGGGGTAATTGATCTTTGGTCCAAGGGATTTGACATTTGTAGGTTCAGATTTGGTAGTAGAGTTTGAATTCCAAGTCCTTCTTGTTGTACTTGGTCCACGAGGTGATGTAGTGGCCTTTTTATGGTCTGTTTAGGAGAGGTTTAGGAGTGGGTTAGTGGATGCTTTTGTGGATCTGTTGGAGGGTGAAGCATTTGATATAAGGTCTTGGGGATAATGGTCATAGATGCCTTGTTAGCTTGAAGACTAGAAGACACATGGTAGAGATTAGGAGTAGAAGGTCGTGAGTTCCTCCTACTTTCAACACAATCAAGCCTTCCCCTAAAAGTGTATATTTCACTACTCATAGCAACAAAGTTACTTTTCAAGGCATCATGATTATCCTCTATTTTTCTGGCAAAGGCCTCAAACTAGGCCATCTAGACTCCCTAAACATCATTACCAAAGGTTGGGATGAGGTATCTTCGTATTCCATTTCAAATGTACCTAAAAAAAGCCAAAAACACCAGCAAAATAACACCTACAAAATGAACTAACAAATTAGTACAAAAAGCCTCACCACATTCTCATTTAACCTCACCTCACACTTGGCTTCACAAGTGTTGGATAATTGGCAAAACATGGCAAGTTACTTGAGTGGTGAGAAGCTTTGATCCAGAATCAGTCTTTGTTTGAAATGAATCAAATAAAGTGATGTATGAACTTTAACTAACAAAACACTATGAATTAAAAATGAGAAAAGGCACACAAAAGTTGAAGACACGAAGCAAATGGACCCAAGACTAATTATCAACCTAGTAGGTATTTACTAGTTTGCTAATTAGTGATTGAGTTTAACAAAACAAGAAACTAGAATCAAAAAAGGTAGAAAATAATAAATCTAGTTTAGAGGTTAATTCGGTTGAACAACTAGTGATGATGTGGCATAATGTGGTTGGTTGTCGATTTGCAAAAAATTTTCACGTTACAATTTTGAGTTTCGGCCAAAGATTAAATTAGGAGAGCCCTTTGGACGAAATTTTGAGGAAAAATGGTGGGTTGGAGCCTTTTTCTCAAGTTCAAATGGATTTGAATTCAATGCCCCCCCCCCCACCACTTGTACTTTCAATTATACTTTGTTGACCCCTTGTCTCTTCTTCTTTTTGGAAGAATTGAATATTCTTGGAATATGCTTTAGGATAAGAAACTTTTTCACTCTCTCTCTTTATTTTTGTGGATCTAACACTCTTATTTAATATTATTCTTCAACAAGACATGAAGATGGAGAAGAACAATATGAATATTCAAGAGTTGACCGAAGTTTGACCATAAGGCAAATGAACCCTAACTTCAATTTTTTTTTAGATCTAGGTTCCTTGGGTCAAGGAAAGATCAAATATCCACAAACCAGATAGAACAAGTCACAAAAAAAGATGTTCACCATGGGATCCACCTCAAAAAATCTTCAAACAAGGCACAACAGTGGTGGATCTAGGTCAAATTAAACTAAACCTTACTCCAAACATAGATCTAAACTCCCTATGTACTAGAGAGAAAATATCTAGAACTAGAAACCTTCAAAACACAATAAAACCATTTACATCTAACTTGGAAATTTCAGTTCTACAACAAACACACAATACAACAATTTTTTTTTATATTTTCGGATTTTTGACTCTTTTTTGTTGAGATTTTCTTAATAAGAACACTAAAACCAAGATTTAGAGATGTAGGAACACCTCTAAACAAGGATTTTACACCAAATGATAGCCTAAATACTATAAAACTCACTAAAGTTACACTAAGATGCAAAAATCAGCAAGCACGGAAAGAGAAAAACAACACACTAGAAGGAGATGATGAAGAAGAGTTACATAAATGTAAAGCTAGTAGAGAGAGCCTTAATTCTACTATGTGATTAAAAAATGCAGATGTATCAAATATCCAATTACACCTCACTAATGGAACCTCAAACCACTCTCTTAGGTTACCCAAAGGACTCACAATTCCTCAAGCATACCTTTCTTGCAAAATAACCCAATACAAGTGAAAAATCAATTCCAAACGTATTCAAGGTCCAAGTATCAGATTCTAGATACAAATTAGAAGAATAAAAGCTACAATCTCTGAGTAATATCCAATGTCATCAAAATCTAATGAAAAGAGAAGTAAAATGGTCTATTTATACTATTATATTCAATTGATAAAAATGCCCTTAATAAGAGCTCAAAGGAGGCACCTCTTAAATGTTATTTTGGAGTGTAAAATGTATTCATTAACCTTCACTTGAGGTGCCTCTTTAGTGTATAATTCTCCATCCTTTCTTCTCTTGACGAAGGCTTCAAAATACTCAAAAAAGTCTTTAATTGCTTGCAAATTATGAAGCCTTCAACCTTAGACAATACCTTGTGCTCTTGGTGATCCTTGTGCTTGTATCACTAATACAAATAATGAATGATGTATATAGGAAAAAAGTGATGGTTTTCAAGATTGGTGGTGATGGTATCTTGAGTTACAAGGGTAGATTATGTGTTCCCTGTTTTGATGGGTTGCAAGAAAGAATTTTGGGTGAAGCTTATAAGTAATGTTATACTGTCCATCATGGTTCTACAAAAATGTATCATGATCTTAAGGAGATATATTGGTGGAACAATATGAAGCGGGTTGTGTCAAACTTTATTTCTAGGTCCATGGTATGTCAGTAAGTGAAGTTGGATCACTTGAGGCCCTGTGGGTTGACTCAAGATATTGAACTCCTGGTATGGATGTTGGAGATAATTAATATAGATTTTGCTACCAGTCTTCTGCGGTCTCACTAATAGTTTGATTTAATTTGGTTTATGGTGGATAGGATGACTAAGTCTTCTCACTCCTTTTCAGTGAGGACTAATTTTATTTTAGAGGATTATGCCAAGTTGTTCACCAATGAGATTACGAAGTTGCATGGTACTATAGTCTTGATCTTATCTGATCGGGGTACTCAGTTCTCATCTCATATTTAGAGGTCATTCCAATGATGTTTAGGGACTAAGGTAGCCGTCACTAGAAGTGGCGATGGGTCATTATGTTTGGTTACGAGTTGGTGGTATGAATCGTAGCCTGACCAGTATGGGGTCTTGGCGGTTTTGTGTTTACTACAAATTTTTTTGATGATTCATAATATATGATTACAACTCCTTGTGATAAATCATAATGTATCCTTACCAGTTGTATAGTGACCCACAGTAACTGAGGACTAAATTTTAGATTTTAAATTGAGGGCACTTTGTACAATTCACTTCTCACTTGATTAAAACCCTATGTTTGTAAAGTACTTAAATGGGATATATCTGATACTTAATGCACTCAAACACTTTCAAAGATCTCATAAATTCTCTCAAGAAGCAAGACTTAGGGTTTCCAAGAAGTAGGTTATCCAAGGTCTCCAGGGTTTAATTCTTACCGTAAAACTTTGTATTTTAGGCATGTTATTCTTCCCTCATTGTTAATATTTTTAAAGCATATATTTTAAAGTACTGTTCATGTGATATTAATGAACAAAGGTTGAGGGTTTTGATTGCTTATGTATTGAACATTGTTTCTCATGGTTTACATGTGATTAATCATTCTTTAATTATTGTTTTGAAAGATGGGTGCATGTGTATGGTGAATAAACTAGGAAATTGTGATTTTCCCCAAAATTGTGACATTTTAAGTTGTTATGACCCTATCCTCATATTGGGAAATTTATTTCTAGTTATGAGAAACATGTGAATTTAACTATTCTTTAACTATTGCATTATGATTTTAAATTAAACCTTGTGGGTTCGTATTTCCATGAGTTATTAAGTAATTAAACCAAGGGGGTTGTGAATTCCCCCCAAGTGATGTAATTATTTTCATATGTTGTTCTTACCTTGAAAGTATAGTTGGTATTACGATTCCAACAATGTATATCTAAATATGAAATATGGTTAAGTGAATAGGGTTGCTCCATAAATATATTAATTGCGCTTTTATGAGGGATGAGTAGATGAGTCGTGAAAGTGAAGGTACAGGAGATAAATACTAGAAAACTAAGTTGTTGACACGGGGTTCTATATGAATGGGTGGTTCGAGTCCCGGATAACGCTTAACTCACTTCCATGATTTTGGGGTGAGTCAGTTGTTGTCAAGTAACCCAATGTAAATTGGTGTCGAATCTCAAGGAGTGAATCCTATAGACTTCCAACCTATCGGTACTAAAGTTACTATAAGGTTACCCTGAATTCTAATGGAAACATGTATAAGTAAATAGGGGGATTTGATTTTTGTGAAAATTCTTCACACAAATTTCAACAAGTGCTAGGTGAATGCTATCTTTGGTTTAAATTCAAGATTTGGAGAAATCTTGGGATTATGTCTCCTTAGCGGTGAAGCATGTGGAAATATTGGTTTATCATGGGATTTAGTTGTTAATTAATGGTTAGGCTAGGTCAAATATCATTGGGGTCATTCGTTTTACAAAACCCTAACGATTTCACTTATTGGCCCTTCAAGCACCTAACAAGTGTGAGGTTTATATAGCCACCAAAAACCTTAACCGAGCATCCTTATTTCTAGGATGATTTTCTTGACATGATTTACACTCCCTACACACTTATTTCTAAGATTGAAAAGGGTTGTAAACCATAGTCTTAGTTATTCACCATTGCTTTGTCCCCTGATAAACTTCTTTTGAGGATGTTATGGGTTACCTAATATTCACCTAAGTATCTCTTGCGAAGATGACGAAGTATTTCTAGATCTTCGACCTTTCACCCATCAAACCCATTTGGATATTTGGATTTTTCACCCATCAAATTCCAACACATAAGCTTAAGCAATAGTGAAATCCATACTCAACAACTAAAATCCATGCAAACACAACAATACCCATACACAATCACACGCTAGTTCAACATAATCCTAAGACTAAATTATTTAGCTAGTCACGAATAAAGTAGAGATATACCATGTGGGTAAACAAAAGAATTAATTATTCAATAATAGATTAAGAAATTTGAGCCTCCAAGGTCGATTACACAGTTAGCCAATTAGGGTTTCAAGCTTAAAATTCAAAACATAATTATGAGATAAGCAATACCCAAAGAATAAAGGGTTTTTGCTTATAAATGATTTGGGAGTCCTCCATCACATTTTATAATTCTACCCTTGTCCAGTTCCCACTAATCCACGGTCATGTGTATTTGACTGCAATTGCAGCTACGCGACTATGGTTAGTTTTTGTGACCGCGCTTTGCTGACCACTTGGACTGACGGCAACTGCGGTCATGTTAACCGAGGATGACTACTTCAAATTTCATTCTGCATTTTTTTTTCTTCCATTTTCTCACTTTTTAGCTCCATTCCATATATGCTCCCCTTCATTACTTTATATTGGAAAAATGTCTGTGTTAGTGCACTTAAATCAGAATAATGCCTTATTTTCTAATACCAAACATGGCAATATGGGTGTATAATTTGTATGAATAGAGTGGGAGGGATACCACTCATCAACACCCCTAACTTTTAGAAATTTACTTGTCCTCAAGCAACACTTCCTCTTACCATTAGACCTTTATCATGTGTGCATTTATTTATCTTCCCAATGTCCATGAATACTCCAACATGGTTACTACCACAAAAAGCTTATCACACACTGGTAGAAAAGATTATCAATGCCCCTCATCATAAAATGGAGTGAAAAAGGATGCAACGAATCTCGGGGAGTGACTATGTGATAATTTCTAACACTCTAGAAATGACTTATAAGCTGGCTTCAATTATGTTATAATCCACTTATCTCATTGTGCGGAAGATAACAAAATCACCCACCTTAATTAAATCACATGTCCCCTCATAAGAAAGAAAGGTTCACATAGCTAGTTACCACTTATGCAACAAGGAAAATTAAATGCAATCACTCTCTCTCTCAAGGAATTCTCCATGATACAAGTACCATGCCAAATGCTTGCCCCTATTTTGAATTGCCAATACAATGAGTACACTTGGTCGGAAATCACAAAGGGCTATTCGAGCATGTAATGTTGGTTAGGGTAGGGTGGGATAAAACTTTGGACAACAAGGCTATACCCTCCTTGAACTTCAACATCAAGTTCTCATCACTTTTTTCTTATTGGGCCACTTATTTTTATTTTGTAGCTTTGCCTACTTTGTCCCTTTTTCTTTACTCAAAAATTTTTCACCTCTTTTCTTTAATTCTTATGCTTGCAGCAACCTTCATGCACTCATTCTTTTAATGGACTATATTTTCCATGAAAGCAAAATGCTTACTTGCTAGGCTCATGGGTTCTTTTCCTTTTTATGGCTTTTTGGATCAATCTACACCTTCTTTCTCTTTCAATCACCCAAACTCAGGATTTTAGCTTCAATTTCTATTTAAGTTCAACGAGGTTAGGGTTCAAGAGAGTATGAATAGAAGGGTCACGACTTATATTGTGGTTAGCAAAGAAAAGTGCAAAGGCTCAAAGAGGGTTACTAGGGGTAACTCATATGTATTGGTAGATATTTTAGTATAATTTAGGTTTCCAAAATCACAAAGTGGACTATGATTATTTTTCCAAGCAAGCACAACCAAAATTTAGTTTTGAGAGACTAATTGGGAATATTGTAGAAGGTACAAGTACACATGAGATGTAGAGAATTAATCTCATACACACGACATGTGACTGTTGTAAAAGGGGCTCAGTTGTTCTCGCTGGATGCAAGGGTGGATTATCCCCTATTTTTCTATAATCAACTTTTGGAGTCAAAGAAAGAGAGAATTTTGTCACAATATTGGTCACGTCTATGCCTTTGACTTATTGCAAAAAAATTTGGATGGAGGCGGGTCTTGCTTTTGGTCCCAAACTATGCATAATTTTTAACTCATGGCATTAACCCAAGCTATCGTCTTACATTGCAAACAATAGTATGGGAAAAATTCTATATGGTTACTAAAACTTCACCAATGGGTGTGAATGTGAACCCCAATAATCGATGATACAGGAACTTAGACTTTCTTTGCCTCTATGGTTAGAAACTAAAATAATGAATTAATAAAACAAGAACAAAAAAACTACTCCATGTAGTTGTGAGCACCATCAGAGTTCCCTAATATTAAAACCCAAATGAAAGGTAAGAATTATCCAAAAGAGTAAAAAAGTATACAGAATATCATAATACATTCCCAAATCCACTAAATGATAAGACACCCACAACTGAAAAGGTAGCAGTGTCCCAACTGCATAAATAATTAAGGATAAATGGGATAAGGGTGATCCCTGAATCCACATAAAGGGTTGTTATCACTCTCAGACCCTACATCGTCACCATCCTCGCTGGGGCTTCATCATCATTGTCTATCCAAGAAGTACGAAGCCTATTTCAGGGTTTCAGAACCTTCTATAGACCCTTCACCCCTTTCCATATCTTAGTAATGAACTCATCCCTCTTTTTCACCCTAGTGATCATATTTTTATATGCACTCGAAAGTTCCCAGTGTGATTCCGCCAAAGAGAAGTAGGATTTCTCAAGCCGATCAGTAGTAGCTTATGGCTTCTTTTGGACCTCCATGTACTTTTCATAATCGGTACGTGACACCTATGAGTGATAGATGGTGGAACGCTTTCCTAGACGTTGAGGTAAGCTATCAATAAGCTCTTTAATAGTTACAATATTAAAACCAATCTCTTCAAGAAGTATCATAGTTGTTAGCCTATGAGGCTCAGGTTTGCAATATGTTAGCTCTTCTAAGTTAATATTTTTTAGTTTTTGCGTGGTGCGCCCTCTCCTAGAATCCTTAATGGGTAGATAGTGATGCTAGGACGTACCCATGTATCACTACCATACTCTTCCACCCCTGCTCTCTTTCAAAGATCAGTAATCATAGGGGGATAAAAGAGATTTATACCACCTTGGTTTTTGAAATAATTTATTTCATTGACCATGAGTTGACCAAGATCCAAAGGGATGTTGTCTTGAATGCAAGAAACCATCCAAGCTTGTAATTAAGGAAGTAATGTCATGTGGGTACAAGGAGACACTCAACTACAAATGATGTGCAACCATATCCAGGAATGAGAAGTGAAGTAATTCATGGAGATGTTTCTTTTAATTTTGGTCGACGAGACTTCCATTCAGGGACATAGCCTTTTTCCAACCAATTCCCTAATTTACACCCCTTCTGTTTGAATTCACCTTTGTCTACCTTCTTGAGCCCATAAACATTATTGATTTGCTTAGCCCCAACTTTCACTGGCTTTCCCCACATCTTTACAATCACATATAGAGGGTCAGAGAAATGTACTGCACTAATATAGGCGTAAAATTCATGGTCCCATTGTTCATTTGCAAGGTATGGATCAAGGGCAAAGAACTTCCACCCTATGTCTTTAATTTTCTCATTGAAATCCAGTAGATTCTCCGGTACATACTCAAAACAAATTCCCCTTTCCAAAAGGAACTTTTTATTTTAAAGATAACTGTAGTAGTGAATGTCAAAATCAGGTGCCATGAATCCGATGTGATCAAAATTATCCGTGAGGTTGTCCTGAAAGCACTAAACACACATTATTCTTTCAGTATCTTTTGAATTATGGAAGTTGTGCTAGATTAATCATGAAAGTTAATTGGACTAGGTGCTTAGGGTTACCGGGCAAAAAAATTTAAGTATTGGCTTTTTGATACGGCAGGAACCTGCCCTCAGTTATTGTGATCATGGATCAGAACCACATCTGCATTACCACGGTAGTGGTCTATGACCGCAATTTCAAAACCTGAGGCTTGTTCCATGTCAGTTCTACATGTTTGGCTTCCTCCCAATTCTACGCTGCTAGTATGTTCTACAATATGGGTGTAAATGACGATCATGTGAACAATGTTACCGGTGTGTGTGAATGTGCCCTTCAAAAGTAAGTACCACTATTTAAAATTCATTGGAGAAATTTATCAAACACAAGGTGTTCTTATAACATTTGTCTACCGTTTTTACACATTATTGGGTTCTCAACATTTCCCCACTTGTAAGCACACCTCAATCAAGCAACCAACACCACAATAATAAGAAGTATGTCAATATGTAAAGCATAACAATTAAAAATCTAGGCCTTTTCTTTGTTATGCACTCAATGGCCTATTTTCAATAATAAAAGCAAGGATTCATGTCACCTACCGAAGTTGTAATGCAAGAGAGATGTGCAAGGATGCAATTTAAGAGCTTACAACTTGGTCAACAATATGGCTTAGATTTGAAAGGACAATCTGGAAAAGGGACTATGAGGAAAATGAAGGAGAATAGGGGTTAAATGACTAAAATGACCGCGACCGTGGTCAATGGCCATGACCGTTGACACCCGCATAACCGCGATATCTAATGGGGGTCGTGATCGCGATCACTAAGAGCAGTTCTGCTCACCTATTTTTCCATGTTCAGCATTTTACTAAATTTTCACTTATTTTTCCAAATTTAGATTTTCAAAGTAAACTTGCACACATTCCCTTTTTAATACTCATTCAATGCAATCAAAAGTGCTACAAATGCATGGGTTATTCAAATGCAAAAGATAACATCTACACTATAAGAACATAACAAAAAGGATAGGATCCACTCTCACGAAATTTGTGGATTACCTCCCAGCTAGTGTTTTAGTTATCATTGTGGCACAACGTCTTCCATCCTTCAATTTCAGGGCAGGTCCACAAACCCCTCATCTTTCACTGCCTCATTTTCAAATCCACTATAGATACTGCTTGGATTCTATGGTTTGCTTCTTTGACTTGCAAATTTTGAATGAAACCTCATCTTCATTCACCCAAACATTTATCTTCCCCAATATTAGATTAACAATGGCTCTCCCGGTGGCCATGAAATGACGACCAAAAATAATAGACACCTCTTTGTCCATCTATCAATCCAATACAATGAAATCAGTCGGGAGAATCAATTTTTCCACCTTTAAGAGGATATCAAACACTATACCCATCGACCTTTTTATGGACTGGTCTGCCATCAAAAGTCATATCAAGGTTGGTGTAAGAGTGTCCAAACCAAGTTTCTTATAGATGACATACGACATTAGGTTGATGCTTGCACCAAGGTCACAAAGAGCTTTTGAAAACTCATTAGTGCCAATGGTGCAAGGGATAGTGAATGCTCTGGGGTTGTTTTTATTTTTTGAAACTTTACTATCAATGATAGCACTACACCCATGAATAATTTAAACGGTAACACCCTCAATGAGCTTCTTCTTGGATATTAACTTCTTTATTAACTTAGCATATCTCGAAATCTCTTGTATCGCCTTAAGGACTGGGATATTTATTGAGAGGTTGCAAACTTTGGTCATAAATTTTCTTAATTTGTCACTCTCCTCCTTTTTATGCAACCGTTGAGGGAACGGAGGAGGAACATAGATGGTTCGCTTTGCTTCTCCTTGCGACTTTGACCACTTCCTCATCGCTTTCATCTATCTAATTTTTATCATTTTTTGGTATTTAAGGTATCACCTCCTTTTCCTTGGCCTTGGAACTATATTCACTCATACTCATCCAAGGGGCTCTTTAAGTTCTTTCCCACTTCTAGTAACAATTGCTAGGACTTGTGCTTTATTCTTCGGGTTTTTAATTATGTCAATCAGAAGTCAACCTCTAGCCCATGGATTTAGTTGCGTGGATATTTTCCCAATTTGGGACTTCAATTATTTTATGGAGTCGGAGTGAGACATCACCATTTAGGAGAACGAAAAAGTCCCCTTCAACTCATGGACCATTTTGTCCGTACCTTCAACTCTACTCGAGATTCATGACAAAACATCTTCGGTCATAAAATTTTTGGGGTTAATGACATTTGACCTTTTTTCCTTATCACTATCATGAGGAGGAACATAGCGGTCATAGTCATGTTCCCTATCTCTCCAATATCTATCTTGCTCATAATCCATCCAACCTTGGTTCCCACCTTACGTTTGATAGGCAGGGCGAGAACCTCCCGAGTAGTTTGCCGAGTACCGAATTTGTTCATCCAACTTATTTTCCTTATCATTATCTTCATAAGGCTTTGATGTTATGACATTTATCGTATTCACAAGTACACCCATAACATGTTTCGTTAGAAGCTTAAGATGGGCCCTCATCTTTTCCATGTTCTTCTCTTTCACCTCTTCATTCTTTCTTTGCTCATTAGTTACCAGAAAGGTAGTATAAGAGGTCTTAGGAACATCGGCATCATGGGTGTGCCACCCTTGATTTTGTTTGGGTACTTCACCCATCATACAAAAACACAAAAGATAATGCAATTTCACAATAGAGCCACCCGCTGTATTATCCACAACTATTTTGTTCAATGGGCTATGAGCTTTATAGTAAATTTCAAGGAGAATCTTATCCAAGACCTTATGATTTTGCCATTGGGAAAACTTTTCACTAGACCTCTCCCACGATACTCCATTTAATTATCAGAAGTATACAATATCATCCCGCTTTTTAAGCATTTTTTATGGTAGGAAGTATCTATCAAGGAACACTATGGTGAACTACTCCTAAGATGTGATTTAGTTAGGTGGAAGTGAGAGGATCCATAAAACTGCCTCGCCCATTAGTAAAAATCAGAAAATTCAAAGCCAGATGGATTCTTGTGTAATATTGGCTATGTTAAATAGTGCACAAACTTCCATAAAGTTTTTCAAAAGAACATTTGGGTCCTTATATGCTAGACCCCCTTATAATCCTTTTACTTGCAACATATGAAGCATAACGCTAGTCAAATGAAACACACTATTTTTGTTGGTTGGTGGAATGTGAATTGCGCTTGTTTACCCTGCATCATTTAATTGTCCCTCATCATCTAGTGTCATCAAAGGGGCCAGAATTACTTCCATTATTGCTCATCACTCCGTTCACAGTTTCATCACCTATAAAATAGTCAAAAACAACAAATAAAGTAAATTACCCCACTACTATTATTTCTAAGTAAGAATAGCACCACTCAAGAAAACTCTATAATTCACTCCCCGGCAACGGCACTCTTTTGATAATTCTCAACTCACACTACGATGATTTTACGGTGAGTATATCATTGTCAAGTAACCCAATGTAAATTAAGGTCGAATCTCAAGGAGTGAATGCTAGACTTCCAAACTATGGGTACTCAAGTTACTATTAGGTTACCCGGAATACTAATGGAAACAACATGTATAAGTAAATAGGTAGATTTGATTTTATTGAAAATTCTTCACACAAACTTGAACAAGTGCAAGGTGAATGCTATCTTTTGTTTGAATTGACGATTTGGAGAAATCTTGTGATTATGTCTTCTTAGATGTAAAAAATGTGGGATATTATTTGTTTATCATTGGATTTATTTGTTAATCAATGGATAGGCTAGGTCAAAGATCATTGGGGACAATCTTTCAACTGAACCCCAAAAATTTTACCCATTGGCCCTTTCGTACACCTAACAAGTGTGAAATTTATATAACCACTCAAAACCTTAACCAATTATCTTTATTTCTAAGATGATGCTCTTGACATGATTGACACGCCCTAAACACTTATTTCTAAGATTTCAAAGGGTAGTAAACCATAGTCTTATTTGTTAACAATGGCTTTGTCCCCTAATAACCATCTTTCGAGGATGTTATGGGTTACCGAATATTCACCTAAATACCTCTTTTAAGGATGAAAAAGGGTTGCTAGAGCGTGGAGCTTTCACCCATTAAACCTATTTATATATTTGGAGTTTTCACCCATCAGAGTCCAACATATAAGCTCAAACAATGGTGAAATCCATACTTAACAACTAATCTCAAGACTAAATTATTCAGCTACTCTTGAAAAAAATATAGAGAGATATGCCATGTGGGTCCAACAAAGCATTCATTCTATAACCAGAAATTAAAAATTTTTAGCCTCCAAGGTTGATTACACACTAGCCCAATTAGGGTTACAAGATTAGAATTGATAACTATATTATGAGATCAAAAATAACCAAAAAAGAAATAGTTTTTCCTTATATATGATTAGGAATTTATCCATAACATTTTACAATTCTGCCCTTGGGCCATTTACTACTAACTTGTGATCACATGTGTTTGTCTATGACCACGACTACACAATCGAGTTTAGGTTCTGTAACAATGCTTTTCTTACCATCTAGACCAACAGCGACCGCGGTCTGAGGGTCGTGGTCATTATAACCCAGGCGGACTACTTCAGGTTGCTAGCTGCACTCCTTTTAGTTGCATTTGCTCTTGTTTTAAGTCTATTCCACTTATATTCACCTTTTTCACTTAATATCTACAAAATATGGGTGCTAGTGCACTTAAATCTGGATAATGCCTAATTTTCTAATACAAAACACGGTAGTCTGCATGCATATGTTGTATGAATGAGTTGTACGATTACAACTCATTAGTCTCCCTTAGTATTATTATCATATAATTAGATGTTTTGAGTCCCCCACATCTTATTAAATGATGTGGTACTCGTGTCACCATGTTATGCTTGGAGGCTTAAGTCCCTGATAGTGGATATGTATATATCCTATTATTTGTGCGATCACACACATTGAGGCCCTACTATCTGGGAGAGATTTCGGCCTATATAGTCTGTGGTGGCCTTTCTATGTTATGTTGGTTGAGCTACACAACCCAGGATAAAGTTTTTAAGTGCTAAGCCTTGTTCTTTATTACAACATATGATAGATATGTATATGCATTTGAATAAGTGCTTTGATTTCGAATGACTTTGAACTGTTAATTATGGCATTATTTTATCTTTATCCCTGAGTATCATTCTACAGTTCACCCCACTAACTCTCTCCGGATACTGTATCCCCCATAATGTAGGCACCATGGCTACTTCTACTTTTCCTGTGTAGAGTTAGGTCGGTCAGTTTAGTTCATTGATTCATTGTGTTGTGATGATGTTCTGAGCTTTCTTTCCCAAGAAGTCTTTGGCACTTCACATGCTTTTATTCTTAGATTGAGTTGATTGTTACTTTCATTATCATTTTAATTCTCATTATTATCTGCTAGTGTTGGGAAATTATCTCGACAAAGACTTATTTTTGTTCTTTGTTGGATCATTATGTATATTGAGTGGTGTTGCTCGGTTTTTTGTATCGTAATCGGTCATCAACTAGAGATTTGTTTTTACTTTCCTTAAGCTTGTTGCATGTATATTGTTATATGTTCAGAATTTATGTGACATTAGGGGATGTTGTGTTTGGTTTTGTTTGGTGTAGGGGTAATGTCTTATCCACGTACGAATTAAGATACCCATTACAGCCAGGTCCTGGTTTGGGTTGTCACAATCATACTCTCATACAGTCATAACACATGATTTAAAAATCTGATCCACTACTAAAGAATCTCTCATGGGTGAAGATACACATAAATGGCATAGATAATGAATCCCAAGATAACTCTAACTGTGGATCATTATGAGAATATAGATAAGCATAAGTGGATCATTGATGAAATAAAGTAAAAGCCAACTAGAGACACACCAATATTATACCTTTTATTGAAATACTAAACTCTCAGCGTCAGTTCTATTAGGTATGAAATATAACTGACCTCATCCACCACGTTGTTTGGTTCCTAATTGATTTCCTATCCTGCTTGCCTAAAAACCTCTACGAGCACCCTAGCGATCATACCTATAAGCATTCATACAACCTCTAGGTGGAACACCCTGATATGAAATTGGTCAGACACCCTGATATAAAGGAACAATAACTTCATTTTTGGGAAACTCCCTCAAGAAATATCTAAAATTTACACAATCATAACATGCCAGGCACTGAGCCAACACTAAAAGATCTTGCTAACTTGAAAGAACCATAATGACTAAAATAGTAAGAAGATAAACCCCTTAAAAATCAACCATGAACCTAGCTAGGATGGTCACTAGAACCCGATTGGCCTCTAACAGTAACCTAAAGTATGGCCTAAATAGGTCTACTAAATAGGCCTTGATGTTGATATGGCGGGCACTAAGGGTATCTACCCTGAGAATTACTACTTTTGAACTATAAGCTACTAAGGCTCCTAGCAAACCTACCCTAATATTGCATTCTATTATCAAAACCCCATTGGTACTCTTGGTGCATGTCCTTCATAAGTTAAGAATGATCAAAAACCTTATAAAAAGACATGCCCATAGAAATAAAACACTATGTTGACATATGAAATAATTATGGAGTTTTCAAGTCTAACTGAAAAGTAGTGTAATCCACACCACATGTATCAACTAGGACTAAATTATGGAGCGTATCCTCAAGAGTAATTAAGTGTACATATGCATCCTCGCTCGATGAACTCAAAAAAATAGGTGGAGCCATTCTAAAAATTTTATCTAACGTCTTCTACTCCTCAGAAAACATAGAATGGTAGGCAACTACCGACTTAGAAACTAGCACTGCATGAGGGACCTCAACTCTGGAATCTACAATTATAGGTTGATCCCTTGCCTTAGTACAACTCTTATCTAGAGACTGAGCACCATCAGTTGGTGCACCGCTAAAGAAACCAAAAGGTGAACAAAAGAATCTCTAAGCACTGAAGAAAAACAAATCTCAGTGGACCCTAGGCTGGTCCCTGGCCCACCACTAGTGGAGGCAAAATAATCTCTAGCATAGAGAGGGAATATGGTTTTGTAATGGACCCTATCATTGCCCCTAGATGGGGACACATCCATAGGTTTCGAATGACCTCTAGAACTTGGAACCTAGATGGGTACCCTATCTTGTGTAGTGCCAGCACGTGTCCTACCCATCTATGAAAGATTAAAATCAAAGGAATTCTTTGGAAATCAACTCAGAATAATACCACGAAATGAGTTAAAGAAGTAAAGAACTCCTAACAATGTCATATAGCCTCCCAAAGATAAGAAATATACGTCATTATTCAGATCTGTGAGATTCTTTTTCTTAAATCAATAGTATCGATGAAACCTATGCTCTAATATCAATTAATCAGGACCCAATTTATGAGTCATGATAGCATCCAATCTATCCCACTAGTACTTTATCCAAACCATGTCCCACAACTATGTGCAATGTGATAACATGGTGGAAAATAGCGTAAAAGTTGAAAATTAATAATTAAAGACTTCAATAGAAATAATACATTCATAAAGGTCTAATGGATAGATAGGAAATGAAAAACTATACCAAGACTTGGCAATGTCGGTAAAAAAGCTACAAAAAATGAAATATGAGTATTGAATAGTCAAATCAATCTATCTTAAAGATCAAAGACTGGACATGGATAAATAGAAAGAAAATAGGTAACTCTAACTCAAAGAGCTCACCTAATCTCTGAAATCAACAATAGACAAACATTGAATCAGTGATGTCAACTAATACTCTGATGTGCACCAAAAAGGAATGAAAATATAGTGTATCTAAAATATATATATTTAGTAGGAATCATCGGTCGACCGAGCTAGATCATGTTATTAATATGATAACTTATAATGTAGAATAAGCTAAGACAAGATAAAATGGGAAAACTAGGAAATACGCTACGACACTACTGTATGTAATTAAATAAATACATACAAAATAATAACAATAAAATTAGGAGATTATAGATACAAGATTAGCCCCTGTAAGCTACTAGGTACACAAAATTAAATAACTCAACACATGCCTCTATAATCTTGGAGGATATAATCAAGGTAACTAACCAACTGAATAACAGTAAGTTATAAATTTATCATGCCATATCAAAGAATCCATCTTCAAAGTATTATATCTCACATAATTCCCAATGTTGAACTTAAATCATGACTCTATAGTATCATTATCATTATCATTATCTGCCAGGCCTAAATTGAACCTCATATCATCAAGATCCTTTTCAACTGTTGGACTTAAATAGTATCTTAGATAATTAAGATCATTATTAGTTATCGGACTCTAACATGAACTCATGTTTATAGCCCAATCAATGAACAATATCCACAAGCCATAACAATAAACTAACCTAATATACTATACAACTACCACACATATTAAGTCATGCCATTAACCATGCCCATAATCCATGTCAATAAATATATTGATAAGTTATTTTAATAATCATATCCATAAAATACGAATCATATCTATATGCCCTGAACTATTTTATAATGAATATCATATCTAAGAGCCATATCATTTCTATAAGCCATATCATATCTATAAGTCAGATTATATATATGATACAAATCATATCTGTAAGCCAAATCATATCTACAAGCCATATCATCTGTATGATTTATTAATCATTAATCATATTATTATCTATATCATAAAGTATGTCAATAGGCTATATTATTATTCATATTCAAAAGCCCTAATAATTAACATATATAGATAAGTCATATCATTATTCATATATCTATAAGTCATATAATTATTCATATATCTATAAATCAAATCATTAATTACATCTGAAAGTCATATCAATACTCATATATATAAATTAATATATATATATATATATGAGCCATATCATTAATCAACCCCCATAATTTGCATCAATCTCTTAATATCAAACCACAACCTCATTAAATGTATTTGATCTCCTCAAATCCTAAACCTAACATGTATAAGGATATAGTATACCTAAGTAAATCCGTAAGGCTAACACATGTCTTGGTCTAAGGTGGAAAGGAGGGTCCCACTCTTTTCCCCAAAATCAATTTTAGGCAACTTCAACCATGGACTAGGCTAACGTATCTAAGTTTATTTCTAGATGTTAAGTATGCAATAAACAACCATAATTTTGTAATCTTTCCACAAACATAAAAATGAACTCAATCCTTCTAAAACAATATAAACTATATCAATTTCCCTTAACTTATGCAACTAAAACCAATTCCACCCTAACGTGAGTGACTAAGGCAATTTCACCCACCTTAAGCAACTAAGTCATTTCCATTATAAATATTAGCCACATTTAAATTCACCTATAAAATATATAACTATGCTAATTACACAAAATTTATCATTTTCAAGATAGATAGATGGTATAACTAAACAAAATATTCTATATCATGCTTCTAACTCCTAAATCTCACACAATATCTAGCATAATATCATAATCATACTCCGACATAGCTCAATCAATGAAGAAATAAAACCTAGCATACCTAGATGACAAAGAGAGGCTCAAAAAATCTACTAATAACATATTTTCTTTTTTTGAGAAGCTTCCACAAGGTGCAATACTATTAAAATAACAATCTCTCATCAAAATGAGGACAATTATACCCATATTTCACTATCGTGCTTTGGGTCCAAAATTACAAAATTACTACTTGGTTGGATAAGTCATACACTAAACAGCGTTTGATCTATGGTTAAGGATTGGTTACGATTAGGTGGGTATCAATCGTAAGCTATGTTACAAATCGTAAGGAGGTCAATCATAACCCTTTGTTGGGTTTTTATGAGATTTAAGTGGGGGTATTCTAGAATTTACCTACTTACACTAATAAGTACCCATGACTTCTAATACACTTAGGAGGTTATTTACCCTATTAATTTATTCTTAAACTTAATTCTCTTATGATTTTTTGGGAAAAAGAGTTACGATTTCAGCTAAGGTATTGCATTAAGATTGTCTTGATGAAATCTTTCCATCAATCTTCTTGGTTTAAGGCATGATTCTCTTTCCTACTAGTAATTTCAAATAAAGGCATGGTTATATGGTTGATTTTCATGGTTTTTACTATTGCATAGTTTTAGTTTTCAATCATTGACTTAGGGGTTTTGATGTTGAAGTCTTGGTTATAATTTCCTATGGTTTTAATTATGATTTCTATATATTAATGGTGGTTTTGGATAATGGATTTGCATGGTAATGCCTTAATGGTAATTGAATTTGGTTTTGGTTATACTATGCCCCCAAGGTGTTTCATTAAATGCTTATTAAGGTATATTTATTGCATTGACACTTTTAAATGGGAACTCTTGCTTGTTTTTAGTTTATGCATGAAACTACAAATGGTTTACAAAGGTTAAAGGTTAATTTGTTATGCTTGTGGAGGATATACTAATCTCCCAAAAGGTTAATATGGTAAACGAAAAGGGCACCGAGAGTCCCCTTATTCTAAATGGTTTGGCAATGGATAATGCTTACAAGTATGGCAGTATGATAATACCACTGGTTTATCAAATTGTATTGGTTAATAAATTAATAATGGGATTGTTTAGTCTTGGTTTTAATTGGGTATTAATGGTGGAGAGTGTAACCTAAGCCATGAAAGGTGGCGATCCTGGAGGGATCAAAACTGGAAACTCATATTTCCCAATATGAGGGGTCTTCGATGGCCATGTGCGAGTATCATATTTATATTGGAAGGATGTACTAGTTGTCATAGGGTTATTTACTAGTTGTGCGGCTACACGCACCAGGACACTTTTTGTAGGGGAAGCTAAACCAAGATGGACCATGGGTGGTAGGACGATTAAGAAACACGACCCAGGTTAATGTTTTAAATCGCATGCTAAAACAGGTACCTTATTCCAACACTTATATATGTGTAGTTGTTTGCATTGGATGGTTTTCACTTTGTTTTGATAACTGGAATTACATTATCCTTATCCCCAGATTCATGCTAGTGTTCACCCACTAACCTGTCATTTGGCGCTTGTATGGCCCTGCTATATAGGATTCGGATGTTCAACTCCTCCTTCATAGTACATGATTCGGGGACAGCGTATTGGACTGAAGTGGTGAGCTTTAGTCCTTTAGGAAGGCATCATTTCATGTTGGACATTCTATGAATTTTTAATTTCTTTATGGATATTAATTTTGGCCTTGGTTGTGATAGCCTAAAGACTATCTAAAAATGAAAATGGACACTAAGAGAACAAAAATCAGCAACCACAAGATAAAGAAAACAACCCATAGAAAGGAAATGAAGAAGAAGATTGCATAAATGTAAAGATGAAAAATGAGACATACACCACCTTTAATGATTAGCACCTTATTGTGTATCAAACAACTAGACACACTTCACCATGTATGGATAACACTTCATTCTCAGGTGAACCAAAGGAATTCACATAACCTCAATCCTATATTTCTTGCGAAATGTTCAACACAAATGAAGAACCCTTCAAATGCAATCAAAAACTCCCATTTCTATTTCTCTAAGCTAAGAAGAATAAAAATACAGTCTAAAGAGTAATCTTTAAATATTCTTCAAAACTAATGATAATGGAAGATAAAATATCTATTTATACTATTACATAATAAATGTCAAAAACACCCTTAATGAGGGACGAAATTGGGGTGCCTCTTGAGTGTTACTTTGGAGTGCAAATTGTCTTTAATTCCCTTCATTCGAGGCGCCTATTATGTGAATAAGTCCTCCTACTTTTATTTTCTATAACAAGTCTTCAAATGCTCTGAAAAGGACTTCAATTTCTTGCTAATTTCGAAGCTTGAACCTTGGACAATATCTTGTTCTCTTGGTTCTCCTCATGCTTATATTATCCTCTCCATCATGAAAGGAATTTGTCCTCAAATTAAGATCTTCAAAAAACAAAGAGACAGGAAAACAAGCACATAATCCTCTTTGTTGGAGGGTTAGTATTAGTACCACACTCATATCATTAACCCATGACTGCTCACACTTTACATACACCCACATATCTGCAAAATTTGACATGAGAAGCTTTGCATAAAAGGATATAAAGAAGTGGATTTAATTAACATCAACAGGAATTGAGCGTGAACCGAAACTACACCATCCATAACTCAAAAATATTTTGGGGTCAAATGGGAGTAGAAGACAAGGGGCTAATGCGAGGAGATTCTAATGCCCCACATTTTGGACTAGAATGAAAATCTGTCATTCCTATGCGTAGACATTTTAAAATCCTCGAATCTTTTTTATATTTAGTGCATTAATAAATTATGTAGTGTGAGAATCTATTTGAGCAAAAATTTATATCATAGAGGTTCCCTAACTCAAGTACAAGTTGAAAACTTTCCTATCGTTCAAGTTTTAGTGAGCGTCAAAAATTGGGTAAATTTAAATCAGTCATAACTTCTTGTATACATTGAATTATAGGGTCTACTATATAATAAATATAAGATCTTTGAATTAGCTTTCCAACGATACCAATTTTGCCTAAATTTAATACCCGGGCAAGAACTTATGACTTTGGAAAGTGGAGTACGTCGCCTTATGTAAGGTGTGTGACGCACAACCTAACGTGTATGATAAGGTGTGCGCCACACATATTGTAGACCAGGTGACCCCTATATAATGCCTAAACACGTAATTAAGCCCTTATTTCACAAAAACATATTCTTTCCCTCAAAATCCTCTCAAGAACATAATCTAGGGTTTTCATAGAAGATTCAAGTACAAGCAATTCTCTCCATAAATCTTTATGTAATTAAGAAATAAGGTATGTGTAGTGTTCATCCACGGATCCCTTTCATCTGTGGAGCTCAAGAACCATTTTTTAAATAATAAACTATGATCTTTATATTGTTGCATGATTATATTCATGCATTGGTTGTTAATTGTGCTTCAAGATGGTATCTAAATGTGTTTCCAAGAAGTTTATGGGTATGTTAGTTGGAAACACGTGAATTTGGATGGTTCAAGATTTCTAAATTTGTTCTGTACACCTATGCTCAATATTGTGTATGTAAGGTGTTTGATAAAATGACTAGAATGATAAAAATCATGTATTATAACTTAGGGGTGAACTATATGATAAATTCATGCTAGTCTATTATGTTTAAAGAGCTAACTTGTCATTTTTGTGCAATATATGTTTTAAAGGAATGTACATGATGATTGGGGAATGGATTCATAGTGTGTATAATGACTTCCATGGTATGAACAATATCATGATTTTGAAGTATCACATGAGTTATCCCTAAATTATTAAAATATAAACTAAATGTTATATGTTTCCCATTCCTTTATGCTTAAATGGTTTCCATGCCATTGTTATGAATTGTATATGTTGTCGGAATGCCCATGATATTAGAATATGGTATTTATATCTTTAGTATAAGCATTCCTATTCAAGTTAGATATTATGATGACCATGTACTTCATGAAATACCGCACTCATGTATTATGGATTGTTATTGATGGTCATATACTCAAGAAAGTCAAGTTGTGTTAGTTTCATTCCATCGAGTCCTGGGGGTACTTGTACTCGAAAAATGTAGCTGTGTGCCTAGAGCCATGTTATGTTATCACAATACTCTCAGTCGAGCCATGATCTATAGAATTCAATCAGCCATGTGACTCAGGAAAACTCAGTAATCTCAGTCACCTTAGTAGTCCAATAATCACAGTAATCTCAGTGCTCAGTAACCTCAACAACCTCAGTATTCACTGTTAATCTCAGTAACTTCAGTACTCTCAACCTGTCTTTAGAACTCCATACATTCAATCAGCCATCAAAATCCAGTAAACTTAGTTTAGCTTCGTTAAAAAATACCACTAGTATTAGTCAAGTTAATCAGTATCAGTTCAGCTAATCAGTTCAGTTCAGTTATTCAGTTCATCTTAGTTATTCAGTTCAGTGTCGTTCAGATGGGAGTATAAGTTAGCACCTAGTGAACCCAAGGATAGGAACTCACCTGCCAGTTCAGGGTATGATTATTAGAAGTAATTATTGGTTTCAAGAACTATGTAGCCAGCGTAGGTTAAGACATCTTAAACTAGCAGATTAGGGTTGATGAGGTGGCTTAACCTATCAGTTTAGGGTTCCCCCTGTTCTAATTTGAGTACCTTCCAGTTAAGGGTCACTCATAACTGTCATTAACAGTAGTGCAGTACTAACACCCCTACAGTTGGGGTAGAGACTAGACCCTAACTTAGCTATATACGTTATTGGGGCATGTTGGTCAGACAACTACTTCCCACAGTTTCAGTCCCAATCTCAGTAAAAGAAGTCAGATAGTTCTTCAGATTTTAGGACTGTCAAATACAGTCAGCTCAGAAATAGAATAGGACTTAGATAGTTCCTTTAGATAGTTATATCATTTCTTAGAACTCATATTATCAGTTAGTTATCAGAATTCATGATATCAGTATTCAACTTCACGACTGTCAGACATAGTCAACCAGACCAGTTCATCATAATCAAAACTGTAATATACAGTTATTCATATATCAGTAACATAGTACTAGTCCCTCAGTATTTACTAATACAGTATCAGTTCCTTACTTATTAGTGATTTACATACTCAGTATTCATTTTCAGGACTGTTAGACACAGTCAATCAGACATGTTCTTCATAATTAAAACTGTCATAAATAGTCACTCATCTATTCAGTATCTCAGTATCAGTACACTCATGTTGTCAGTATTCAGACTAAGTAGTCAATATCTGCACTAGTTTAGTTACAGTTACGTATGCATATATGTATTCTCACGCTTATATCAGTCAGTATTATTCATGCATATAACCCTATACATTTAACCTTTCTTACTCGTATACTCAGTATATTCAGGCGTACTGATGCATTTGTGCCATGGTGCTTTCCCTTATGTTTCACCATAAGTTAAGAGGCACGTGCTCCAGATCAGCCGTAGCCTGTGTTCAGAGTTTGTAGTAAATCCTTCTCATTTGAGAATGATATGATTATTGCTTCATTTACTATTTTAGTTCAGTTACTAGATGGATCTAGTTGGGGACATGTCCCATCAACTCATTATTCAGACAGTTTAGTCTTTCCAGACTATATTATGTCAGACAGTTATTTCATATTTTTTTTTTGGTATTATTGTACCGTTTTCAGACATTGTTCTTATCATATACTTTATTTAGTTGAACCTTATGGCCTATTTTTCATATTTTCCGCATTTTATACATTTATTATGCAGTTTACAGGTACAAATATAAATTATGGGTTTTTTTTGAGGTCTTTCGGGGTCATGAGCACCGTGTAGCATTCCCATTTAGAAAATTGAGGTGTTATAATCTTGGTATCAGAGCCTAAGGTTCAATAGATTCCTATGAAGTATGAACGCCACAACTAGTAGAGTCTTGTACATGCGTGTGTTGTGCACCATACTTATATGCAGGAGGCTATGAGACGTTTTAGGAATAGTTTCCCTTCTTATGTCTCAGATCGTCCTATAGAAAAGTTTTCTATGAAAACTCATGTAGATTGTCATAATTCTTTAATCATGTTAATTCCACCTTACTTTCAAGGTAACATAAATAGTGAAGCTCAAGTCCTAAAGATAGGGCTTTCTCTGACACTATCCCATCAGTTAAGTTATGTTCCAAAGTTGTACAGATCTTATTCATGATCATCAGAACTCGTTCTCAAACGCAGATTTAGATATGGCATTAGATCCCTTCTCAAAATACTATGATAGCATTTGACCCAGAGTTAGAAGCATGAACCCAGGAGTCTAGTAGTAGACAAGTTGGAATACTATATCCAGATTGAATAGATTATGTATTCATGAGGATAGTTGTGCCAGAATGAATCAATAGGCTTGAACAGTACGAGTTAGAAATTTAAGTTTATTGACTTAAAATTAAGCATAAAGATGTGAATATGATATTTGTAGTATATGAGGAAACAAAGGCAGGTAATGTATTTAGTAAGGCGATCATGTGTTGATCAGAGTGTAAGCATGTGATGGTGATTGCAGTTCAGTTCATATATTAGTTTAGTGTTCACAGACATATGATGATGGCTTAAAGAGAAGGGATAGATGATAGATCAAGTAACCAATTCAGGCTCTCTGATTCCAGTAGTAGTGCCAATATGTACAGAAAATCAATTAGGGAAGGCGATTCCTGACCCATTCTTATCTCAACATAAAGTTTCATACTTCAGTCAGCATAGTGCCTATGCATGCTTCATGTCTAAGATTCCATGGATATAGCTTATGTTCACATGTATTCCATAGAATTGTGTATTATTTTGTTCCCAGTATAGGAAGTTCAGTTCTAGATCACTCAATATTACAAATCATGTTCCATGAACTTAGAAGTTCCAGACTCAGGTCGTGCAGCTCAAGACTCATGTACACGTATTATGCTCCCCAGTATACTCAGTTTCCATGACTCATGCTACGCCCTCACTGATCAGATAAATTTAAACTATATAATGTATATACTCAGTTCAGACCTTTTTGGTAAATCTATGTTGTTAATATTCTATTCCTTAGGTTTCAGTCATGTGTCAAATTTAGTTAGTATCCATTCATGTTTCAAGTTCTCCTGATTTAACCCTTTAATGAGCTCTCTTTATGAGAATAATGTAGTGTTGAGAAATTTCTTAGATGGGAGAGAGTTAATGTTTTATGTTAAGAGCAGATTATTGCATGCATGTTTTATATGAGGGTGTAGATACGAAGATAGGCTTGAATATCCTGTTAGTATGCAAGTAAAAGGCTAGCAAGAGGTAGTACTTAGAAATTGGGAAAAAATTCAGTGTGTGAATGCATATTCAGATCCTTGACTTTTGTCAGCCTTCATTATGTGACTATCATAACTCAGTTGCCATCTCCGTTATAGTTTCAGTACTCAACACTTAGTAATTAGTGCTCAATCTCAGAATTAAGCACTTCAGTATTAGTCAAAACTCAGTTTCAGTATTCAGTTATCGGGACCCAACATTTAGTTCCAGTATGGATCCCATTTACCGTCTTAAGTTATAGTGTCATCTTCAAATCTATATTCAGCTTAGAAATTCAGTTCAATTTTAGACTTGCTTGACCATAGCATGCAGTTATTAGCTACTCAATTATAGGTATTCCAATACCTCAGTCAATGGAATGTTTCCAAATCATGTAATACACTTGGTCCTGTATTTTCTGACAATATAGCTTTCATGAAATCCATGATCAGTTAGCTCATGTTACTCAGTCAGTCCCTTCTCATATGTATAATACTTTATGGCCTCAGTCCAGCTACTCATATTGAGTACATTTCAGTCTTGCTTACCCATAATATTAAGTTACCAGTTACTCAGTGAATCAGATAAGTGAGTATATCTATGCATTTGTGTATCACGCTTCAGTTTCATATCTTAGCTAATCCATTATGATTTCGTACCTAGGTGCCTTGTGCATCGCCTCAACTTTCTTAATATCTCAGCAACGTCGGTCTAGCATCCTTCAAGTGACATAGTGTCCCGAAAGGGAGATAAACTATAGCCCCTAAATTTTCTTGATTTAAACATGTCATTTTCTTTGATGAATCTATCTTGGCGGAAGTGTTACTTATGAGCCAAACCTCTAGCTTCAAAACTAGCAGTAAGCCAAGTACTTATTGGATCAGTGTAGCCATAATACGATACTCTGTCCATGTCATGCATTACAGACTCAGTTCAGTTCATGTATCATGTTCCAGACTCAGTTACGTTCTAGTGTTTTCGCTCATACATATTGAGTAATCAATCTTAGACTCATTGGTATTTTTAATTCATGGTAGTAGTCTTCTTTAAGCTTACTCATTCTCATGTTCAAATTTTAGTACAAACTTGGTATTTAGCTCCATGATCAGTTCCCAGTTCAAAATTAGTATCTTAACCATTGCATATTCATTTGGATGATCATGAGCTAGTTCAGTCATATATTCATGCATCAGATATGCGTGATCAGCTTATCAGTACTCTCTCTCAAGTACTTATGAATCAGTTACGCATGCATCAGATATGTATATTTACTATGATATGTTTAGCTTTCCAATTATGTCATCCATAAAATCATGATCAGTCATTGGTGCTCTATATTCATGTCTATTGTCTTTTATCTCATCTCAGCCAGTCTTATTTGAGGATGAATGTTCCCAAGAGGGAGATATTGCAATACCCCATATTTTGGACTAGAATGAAAATATATCATTCCTCTGCTTAGACATTTCAAAATCCTAAAATCTTATGTAAATTTAGTATGTTAATCAATTATGTAGTGTGGGAATCTATTTGAGCATGAATTTAGATCATAGAGGTTCCCGAACTCAAGTACAAGTTGAAAGCTTTCCTATCGTTTAAGTTTTAGTGAGCATCAAAACTTGAGTCAAATTCAACCACTTATAACTACTTGTATATATTTAATTAGAGGGTATACTATATATTAAATGAAATATCTTTGAATTAGCTTTCCAACGATACCAATTTCTCCCAAATTTGACACTCGAGCCAAAAGTTATGACTTTGCAAAGAGGAGTATGTCACCTAACATATAGTGTGCGATGCACAACCTAATGTGTGCGATAAGGTGCGCGACGCACACCCTAATGTATGCGATAAAGTGTGCTCCACACATGTTGTAGTCCAGGTGACTTAAATAGTCTATTTTTGGGGCAAAATGGTCCTTTTTCGACCCCTATATAGTGCATAAGCACGAAATTAAGCCCTTATTTCACCAAAACAGATTCTTTCTCTCAAAATCTTCTCAAGAACACAAGCTAGGGTTTTTATAGAAGATTCAAGTTCAAGTAATTCTCTCCATAAATCTTCATGTAATTAATAAATAAGGTATGCATAGTGTTCATCCACGGATCCCTTTCATCCGTGGAGCTCAAGAACTATGTTTAAAATAAAAAATTATGATCTTTATGTTGTTGTGTGATTATGTTCATGTATTGGTTGTTAATTGTGCTTCAATATGGTATCTAATTGTGTTTCCAAGAAGTGTATGGGTATGTTAGTTGGATACCCATGAATTTTGGTGGTTTAAGATTTCTAAATTTTTTAAGTACACCTATGCTCAATATTGTGCATGTTAGGTGTTTGATAAAATGCGTAGAATGATAAAAATCATGTATTATAACTTAGGGGTGAACTATATGTTAAATTCATGCTAGTATATTATGTTCAAAGATCTCACTTGTCATTGTTGTGCAATATATGTGTTAATGGAATGTACACAATGATTGGGGAATGGATTTATAGTGTGTCTATATGCCTTCATTGCTATGAACAAGATCAAGATTTTGAAGTATCACATTAGTTATCCCTAAATTATTACAATATAAACTAAATGTTACATGCTTCCCATTGCCTTATGCTTAAATGGTTTTTATCCAATTTTTATGAATAGTATATGTTGTCGAAATGCCCATGATATTAGAATATGAGATTTATGACTTGATTATAAGAATTCCTATTCAAGTTAGATAGTATGATGACCATTTACTTCATGAAATCCCTCACTCATGTATTATGGATTGTTATTGATGGTCATGTACTGAAGAAAGTCAAGTTGTATCAGTTTCATTCCATCAAGTCCTGGGGTACTTGTACCCGAAAAATGTAGTTGTGTTCCTAGTGCCATGTCATGTTATCAGGATACTCTTAGTCGATCCATGATCTATAGATATCAGTTAGCCATGTGACTCCGGAAAACTCAGTAATCTCAGTAATCTTAGTAGTCCAGTAATCTCAGTAATCTCAGTGCTCTATAACATTAGATACTTTAGTATTCACAGTTAATCTCAGTAACTTCAGTACTTTCAACCAGTCCTCAGAACTCAGTACATTCCATTAGTCATTGAAATCCAGTAAACTTAGTTTAGCTTCTTTAAAAAATACCACTAGTATCAGTCTAGTTAATCAGTATAAGTTCAGCTAATCAGTTCAGTTAAGTTATACATTTCAGCTTAATTATTCAGTTCAGTGTGCTGCATATGGGAGTAGAAGCTAACACCGAGTGAACCCAATGATGGGAACTCATCTGCCAGTTCAGGGTGTGATTCTTAGCAGTCATCCTAGTGTTCTAGAACTACATAGCCAATATAGGTTGAGACATCTTAACCTATCAGATTAGGGTTGATGAGGTGGCTTAACCTATCAATTTTTTGTTCCCACCATTCTCATTTGAGTAGCTACCATATAAGGGTCACTCACAACTATCCTTACCAGTGGCCCAGTATTGACACCCCTCTAGTTGGGGCAGAGACTGGACCCCAACTTAGCTATTAACGTTATTTAGGAAATGTCGATTAGACAATTACTTCCCACAGTTTCAGTCCCAGTCTTAGTAAAGGAACTCAGATAGTTTATTAGATTTCAGGACTGTCAGTTACAATCAACTCAGAAATAGAACAAAACTCAAATAGTTCCCTTAGATTTATGGACTATTAGATACAGTCAGTTAGACTTTCAGTTATATCAGTTCTCAAAACTCATGTTATCAGTCATATCAGTTATCAGAATTCATGATATCAGTATTCCGCTTCAGGACTGTCAGATATAGTCAACCAAACCAGTTTTTTATAATCAAAACTAGCATATATAGTTATTCGTGCATTATTAGCATATTACTAGTCCCTCAGTATTTACTAATACAGTATCAGTTCCTCACTTATTAGGGATTTACATACTTAGTAATCATTTTTAGGACTGTTAGACACAGTCATTCAGACTTGTTCTTCATAATTCAAACTATCAAAAATAGTCATTTATCTATTCAGTATCTCAGTATCAGTACACTCATGTTGTCAGTATTCAGACTCAATAGTCATTATCTCCACAAGTTTAGTTACAGTTATATATGCATGTATGTATTCTCACGTTCATATTAGTCGTATTGTTCATGCATATAACCCTTTGTATTTAGCCTACCTGACTCGTACAGTTAGTACATTTAGACGTACTGACGCATTTGTGCTATGGTTCTCTCTCTTGTGTTACACTATAGGTTCATAGGCATGAGCTCCAGATCAGCAGTAGCATTCCAGTGTTCAGAGTTTGCAATGAGTCCTTCTCATTCGAGGAAGATATCATTATTGCTTCATTTAGTATTTTAGTTCAGTTGCTAGATGGAGTTAGTTGGGTACATGTCCCATCAACTCCTTATTTAGACAGTTTAGAGGCTTTCCAGACTATAGCATGTCAGATAGTTATTTCATATTTTTTTTGGTATTGTTATACCATTTTTAGACATTGTTATTATCAGAATCTTTATTCAGTTGAACCTTATGGCCTATTTTTCATGTTTTCCATATTTTATATGTATATTATACAGTTTACAGGTACAAATATCATTAAACAAACCCATTAATGATATCCGTACCTATAAACTATATAATATACGTATAAAATGTGGAAAACATGAATGGGTTTTTTTAATGATAAGAGTTTTCACACACTATTTGACCCTTGTTACTAGTGTGTGAATAATCTTATCACTTGGTAATGGAACTTTATTCAAGTTATAAGTTCTAGAACTATATGGACACAAATCATTCTTACCAAAAGAATCAATTTTGCAATCTTTAGGCTCAACTAGTCCTTGAAAACTTATAACAAAAATTTGAACTTCATGCAATCTAGCAGTACCAGGAGTATCACAAAGGGAAGACTCATTTGATTATCCTCCAAGCAAACCATAAACTAAATACACTTGGCAACTACTAGCAACCACACGACATTCTAAGTTTATTATAGTGTAGGAGATAACACTGTTACCTGTTAGCTCACATGAGATATGGCCTTCACCTAGGTTTGGATCATGGCAGCCCAATTATTCCTTTAGGAAGCTCATATTACAAAGGAGTTTTTCAAGAATTCTTCCTTGTATCACCTCTTTTTCATTTTTCCTAAAGTTGAAATTCTTAGCCAAGACCTCCATTTGATTATCAACCATGTTTTCTTGAGGAACTGTCCTGAATCCTCTGGTGGAAGTATATTATCTTGAATCTGCACACAAGGAGAATTGATACTAGGCAAAATGCTAGTAACTTGGTGTAATACGTTGAGTTGTTCCATTAAATATTTCACTCCCAAATGTGTCAAGTCATTAAATCCTTTTTATCTTTTCAAGAGTCCGTTAAGATCTCGGACAAAAATATGTTGAATTCTGTTCTTGATTGTGAATAATAATTTTTCTGTATGGAATTTCTTGATATGCAACCCGTCACCACGTAGAGCATCGAATAAGATTTCCAACGATATGTAGATCATCTAAAATGGACACTCGAGCGATGAGTTATAATCATTTCAATCTAACCATGAATAGTGGTGAACAGTAAATGTGCGGGTAAAAATACTGAGGCCAGGCGAATTTTAGGGTCAACTTTAAACGATCATAACTCCTTATACATAATGATCTGGGTGAGCTACTATATATCAAAAGAAAGCTCTACGAGTCCTATTTCCAATTAAATTAGTTTCATCAAATTTTTCCATTGAATCAAAAAATTATGGTCGATCTACTTCAGCCTATCAAAACAGTCCACCAAAGGACATATTTGATATTATTTGATTTTTAAGGGTATTTTGGTCATTGCCACTTCAATCCATCCGGGTAAACCATGGATTTATGTTCATTCTTCTCAAAAATTTCCTAAGGCTTAAACCATAACCCTACTACTCCAAATTTCATCCTTCCATGTCTCTTCATTGAACCGTAGAAATTTCAAATTGATTTGGAATTTGAGTTGATCATTTTAAGATCTTTGAGAATCACCATTTATTTTTGTGACTAAATTTTCGGAGTCAGAAGTTCATATTCATCTTCCATTTTTAGGTTTGTGAGGCTTTGAACAAGAATAATTCTTCCGTTCTTGTGCCCGTATCTTTAATTAAAATTATGGATTATTATGAGTTTGGCAAATGAATTTATTTCCAAGATATCCTTCCATGAGATTTTGATTATTTATATATGTAAATTGTTCAAGCTTGCCAATTATGATTATTTAATGGATTCATATGGTTTTGTAAGTTGAATTATGTTTAAATAATTCGATTATGAACTTATAAAGATTTGAATTGTAAGTTTGGAATCACATGAGTATTTGACTATTTTTCGTTCTATGAATTGAGATTTAATATTGGGATTCTTGGTGTTTCTATCAAGAATTGATATACTTTGAACATGTATCCACATTTTAAGTTCAAGAATGAATTATTTGTATTTCCAAGTGTTTTTGATTCATGTGTCAAATTTTGAGCTTTCTTATGACGGTTTGAATTATTGGGTATATTGATATTGAAATTGCAATGAGTCTTCTTATTTTTTAGATGGTTTTGAGGAGTTAAATTGTTGGAAATATTATGTATTGAGTCTTCATATCCTTGTTCAAATGTTGAGTCGGTTATGGTTCAATGCATTGATACCTTGTTGGTATTGAGGAAGATTAAAATGTTTTGAGCTAAAATATGTTGAGTTAGGAATCGATAAATTGATATGATTTGATAAATGAGAAAGAGATTTGCTTTGGTCTTTATGATAGACCCTTGTGATATTTTGGTAGATTTTCTAACGTGTTCTAAGCTTGTCGGGGAGTAGTACTTAGCACCAACAAGGAAATTTGGTATTTCCCCAAACCTATATTCTACCGTAGGGTTTTTGGATGATGATATTATAGGCTAGAGAGCCCGATTGTGATTATTAAAGTTTTAAGGTCATACTCTCTAGCAAATAGTATGATGCTCTCGCCAACGGGCATTTCAAACATTGGTATTCCACATAGCTCACGTGGGGTTGTCGGTTATAGGAAACTCCAGTGTCCATAAGATTAAGTTTCTTGAATTACCAAGTCACTCTGAGATTTGAGTCAAAGAGTTGAGATGTTTATGATGTTTTATGGTCATTCATGATGATTTATAATTACCTATGATGATTTTGGACGATATGATAATTTATGATGATTTAGGATGATTTATCATAATTATAATTTATAATGGTTTACGTGGATTACGAGTTTTTATGATATGATATATTATGAAATTATGAAAAGTATGATTTGATATAACTCAAGCCAAGTGAGTCATCATTGTTTGTATGCATGTTTACATGAAATTAATTATACTATTTATATTGTTGCATGCACCCCTACATACTCAGTACATTTCAAAGTGCTGACCCATATATTTCCATAGGCTATATTCTTACCAAAATGTAGGTACAAGTTGTAGCACACATATCATGTTCAGCTGGGTTACAGCTCTCGACCGGTAGGTGATTAGTCCTTTTGATTTAGGGACTTGAGTTGTTCAGATTTGACGTGTATTGTATTTTCTGTATTCTGTCATATTCAGTAGGGGTAGTTGGGAGTCATGACTCGACAATCTTTGGCCAATGCTTCTAGAGGCTTCATGGACAGTCACTAGTAGTCAGTGTATTTAGTTTCAGATTTGTATATATATGAGCAATATTATGACCGTGTAAATTTACTTTCTTGTTGGTCAGACTAAGTTATGGGTTGTTTTGTTATTATTTATTCTATTTTATATATTTTATTCAGTTGCTTTGGGTTATGCCAGATGAAGGGTTAGCTTGGGGTCACTTGTGACCTTAAGCACCGTGTGACGTCTCGGGATCCGATTTCGGGGTGTTACAAGCTTAGTATTAGAGCACAAAGTTTAGGTGTCCCAGGGTGTCTATGAAGCCATGTCTAGTAGTCTTGCAGACCGGTACAGAGACGTCTATACTTTTCTTCATGAGGCTATGAGGCATTTAGGAAAATGTTCCCTTTCTTTCAAGTCATAGATCGTGCTATGGAAAGGTTCATTAAGAAATTTATATGGGTTCATATCTTGCATAAATTGGGCCATTTCGGCTTGTTCTAAAATATCGAATATATTCAAGCATAAATCCTTATAGATGGTGCTTTCTTAGATAATCTCCACTGATATTAGGGGCTTATAAGTGAGCTAGAAAAAAAATAATTTCATTAGTGCTCTTGAATTCCAAAAAATTGAGGTGCCATATGTATGTTCTTGAAGGTTGTGCATTAAGCCTATGTCGGAAGTGTTTTTGGATTTTTCCCTACAATTAATGATGTGATTTCGTATTTTCCTTATCCGTGTACTAATGTTGAGACAGGGTCATTAACTAGTTTAAATTTCCTCTCTTGATTATATTCCTGGGCTTACTAGCAAAGGTTCCATAGCTTTCAAGGTGTACCCTAATCCCTCTTGAGTCGTTTAGTTGAGGTAAAGTGAGATACATATTCTTGGATCCTTGATTATGGTGTACCTGGCTTTTATTTGTTGAAAATATTTTTTGATCATCTTTTGATGAAAACTTGAATTCTAGTGAAGCCGTGTGGGGCTTATTTCGATTCACTAGTATAATTGTTTTGATATTTATTTCCTTTTTGAAAACACATTGCCAAAGTCTAGTGAAGCTGTGTGAGGCCTATTTTGATTCACTAGCAGCTGGCTATTTACTCTGTTGTTCTTGCATTGGTTGGACCCGGGGGGTTAGAAACGTGGTGAAAGGTGGTGTTAATTAATTATTATGGCATAAGCTATGGAATTGTAAATGATTATTATCGTTATGAGATTTTGGTGGACTAGGATATTTGGGGTGTTTGATAGATGGAAATGGTTGTTGAGATTGTTGTTAATTTTAGTCAGAGTGAGTTGTTAAGTTTGTATAGAGGGTGATGAGAAAAATAAATTTAATGATTGAATTGCTATGACGTTAGTGATAGGGAGGAGATTTAGTAGGTTTGAACCATATGTACGGGAGCTTAAGTCTATTTGTTTGTGATCAAGTGTGATATTATGTGTTGAGGTAGTAGTATGCTAAAGGTGTTATGGGATTTTTTTTAAGTTATTAAATGTTAAGCGGTTAGTGTTATCCTTGATCAGCTAAGTATGAATGATGATATATGGTATATGATGTAATTGTGAGTTAACTTGGGCATTAGAGGTTGACGAGGGTGTTAGTTTGAGATGTGATATTAGTAAAGCATGAAGAAGTTAGTATGGTTTAGCGAAGGTTTGATGTATCCATGGTAAGTTCTAGAATCTAAGCTGTGGAGTGCATGAATTGTTGTATGATAAATTTTGAAGTTGTCTAAGTTAGTGGGTATTTGAGAGTTATGTTAAGATTGGGTTTTGCGCTCGTGGGTGTAGTTATGCAGGTTAAATAATAGATCTTATGTATGGGTATATCTTGGGACCCTGGTGTAAAGCGAATGCCATGGACTAGAGTTTGTATAGTGATTCGTTGACTCAGAGTGTTGTCTTATATCTAAGGGGGAGATAGTAGAAAAAAGAATAACTAAGTTAAGTTTGCGGGATTCAGGTAAGTGTATCGGTGGGTTGGAAGTTGGTGGTGAGAAGTAGAGGTGTTGATCCTATTTTACCCCAGCCTTTTCAATGACTTTGATATTTTGTCATGCCTTATTTTTCATTCCCCCGATCATAATAAATGTTCATGTATATCATAGGAAATCATGTATTCTCCTTACTATCAAATATGGAGTCCCAATTTTTCTAGCGGGCAAAATCGACATTCCATAAGCTATAAACTCCAAACTTAAGTTGCGCGGTTCATAATGCATGTGCTTAAGTTTTATTGTATGTTCAAGTTCAGTCCACCGGCAACACCCTTACCGACAAATAAGATTCAATTTATGTCCTGGGCATCCTTAATCTTTAATCTTGATTCAGGTTGAATTCATGTATTTGATGCCCTAGTTCTCCGCCTCAATAACCGCACCAAGTCATACACAATATCCCTTCATATTCTACCCTTTCATGACTTTCCATTGCTCGAGGGAGTGTGGATGAACAGTGGTGACGATAGGAGAGAGTGAGCGGGTTTTTATTGATAAAGATTGTGGCATGTTCATTTTAGCTAAGGTGGCAAGTGTGGAGTAAGCTTGAGGCTAGGCTTTTGATGGATGTCATGGTTATTTGAAGCATTTCGTGTTATGTTTTTGAAAGTGGTTGTGTGATGATTTATCTAGGTTTGTAGGTGGGGAATTATTGAAGTGAAGTCTTGTCCGTGGCTTAGTTAATTGGAAAAGTTAGTGAGTGTTTTCTTAAGAATAGTGCCCAGAAGTTGTCTTAATAAATGATTGTAGAATTTGAAAAAGGTATTTTATGGGTGTTGATTAGGAGTGTATACATAATTACAAAGCTAGGCTTGAACATCATGTGTGTATATATGGATGGAGATTAAAGTTTATATTATCGATAAGTTTTGGTGTCTATGTTGATTTAGAAGTCTAAGATAAAAGCTCTTGTAAATTGATCTTGAATAGCATTCATGTATTTTGAATATATATCCTGTCTGAGGATATTAGTTGCAAGCCTTGTCCTTGCTATAAGTTGAATTGCGTATATGCCTATGAATAGTTCCCTAAGCTTTAAGACTTGTTGATATGAATATGATGGTTGAAAATGGTGAGTATTAAGTGGATTAGAGTTGATTGAGTGGTAATAAGAATTAAATGTGAGATGAGGAATTATAACAATATGGATGGGTGTAAATTTAAAATTCAGAATGGTGCTATGTTATGGTGTTAGTTGGAGGAATTGGTGACTCCAAATTAATCTTGAAAATGAGGAGAGAGAGTTTGGCTTAGTTAGAGTTGAATAGCCATGATTGCAAATGCCTTGTGAGAATTATGAATTGAACCAAGTAAGTATGGTATTTGGGGAAAATGGTATTACGGAGAAAGGGTGTGTGAAGAATATTGATAAGCTTGAAAATAAGGAGTTGTACTGCATGGGGTCATACTTTTATTTTGATATAAGACTGATCGACCTATGCTCCATACATAAAATTGGGGTCAAGTTATAAATCCTTATTTCAATATATATATATATATATATATATATATATATATATTGTTCGTACCATATCCTAAACCCAATTGCATCCTAGTAGCATTGAAAGTTCCTTGGAAAGATTTTGAATCATGTCCTAATTGAATGAGAGCGTGTCTTGATTTTGTCCGTGCACCTAGAAATTCAACTTGGTAGTTATTCCGATGGATTCATATATTTCTCCCATCATCTGATGTTGTCCAATCTCACTACTTGAAGTTTCGTGAGCATAACCATTTCAAGAATGATTTATTTGCGTCGAAGCGAATTACCAAATTCTATATAGCTTTTGCTTTTGTTCCTGACCCAAGTATTAAGCCATGGGTCGATCATAAAGTGTCCCGTGCATCAATTAGTATTATTTGTGGAAAACTGATCCCAAGAGGGAGATATTGTGATATCCTAAGTTTTCATATCCTAGATCTTTCATCTCTTTCTTTGTGAATGCGGATTTAAATCGAAGTTAATAATTTTTCCTTCATCCTAGTATTTTATTAATTGACTAAACTATGTCGTTGTGATTATCATGAGCTTATGCGTCGGAAAGTACTCCAAAGCTTAGAAAAATATAAAATTGTTCATCAAGCTATTTTAGTTGCGTATCCTCAATTTTCCTTGTTTTCCTAACCCAACGAGCGACATTCAGGGATGAATGTTTCCAAGAGGGAGAGGATGTGATACCCTTAGTTTTCCCATTAAATAATTCGCTCCCAAATGTGTTGAGTCGCTAAAGCCGTTTTATCTTTCCAAGAGTCCGTTAAGATCTCGGACGAAAATGTGTTGAATTCCATTCTTTATTGTGATTAATAATTTTTCTGAGTGGAATTTCTGGATATTTGACCCATCATCGCGTAGAGCATTGAATAATATTTCTAACGATATGTGGATCATCTAAAATGGACACTCGAGCGATTAGTTATGATCATTCCGATCTAACCCTGAATAGTGGTGAACAGTAAATGTGTAGGAAAAAAATACTGAGGCCAGGCGAATTTTAGGGTCAACTTCAAATGATCATAACTCCTTATACATAATTATATGGGTGAGCTAATGTATCTAAAAAGAGATCTCTGAGAGTCCTCTTTTCAATGAAATTGGTTTCATACAATTTGTCCATCGGAGAAAAAGGTTATGATCGATCTACTTCAGCCTATCAAAACAGTTCAACAAAAGACAGATTTGACATTCTTTGATTTTTAAGGGTATTTTGGTCATTTCCACTCCAATCCATCCGGGTAAAGCATTGATTTAAGTCCATTAAGATCATTCAATAGCTAATTTTTCTTCAAAATTTTATAAGGCTAAAACCCCAACCCTACTACTCCAAATTTCAACCTTTCATGTCTCTTGATTGAACCGTAGAAATTTCAAATTTATTTGGGATTCGAGTTGATCATGTTAAGGGCTTCTAGAAGCACCCTTTATTTTCGCGAATAAAGTTCTAGAGTCGGAACTTCATATTCATCTTCAATTTTTAGGTATGTGGGGCTTTGAATAGGAATAATTCTTCCATTCTTGTGCCCGTATCTTTAATTTTTATTATGAATTATTATGAGTTTGGAAAATGAATTTATTTCCAAGATATCCTTCCATGAGATTTTGATTATGTATGTATGTAAATTGTTCAAGCTTGCCAATTATGATTATTTAATGGATTCATATGATTTTGTAAGTTGAATTATGTCTAAATAATTCGATTATGAACTTACAAAGATTTGAATTGAAACTTTTGAATCACATGAGTATTTGACTATTTTCGTTCTATGAATTGAGATTTAATATTGGGATTCTTCGTGTTTCTATCAAGAATTGATATATTTTGAACATGCATTCACGTTTTATGTTCAAGAATGAATTATTGGTATTTCCAAGTGTTTTCAAGCCATGTGTCAAATTTTGAGCTTCCTTATGACGATTTGAGTTATTGGGTATATTGATATCAAAGTTGCTATAAGTCTTGGTATTTTCTGGATGGTTCTAATGAGTTAAATTGTTGAAAATATTACGTATTGAGTCTTCATATACTTGGTCTCACAAGTATTGAACACTTGGCAATACTTGGCATGTGAGTTGAGTGGTGAATTTGATTTGGTTCTGAATTTATTTTTGTTTGATATGACTCAAATAAAAATGTACGGACATGAACGAACAAACTAATACGAATTAAAAATGAGGAAAAACACACAAAAATTAAAGACATGAAAAAAGATAGACTCTAGACTAATTACCAACCTAGTAGGTACTTACTAGTTTGCTAATTAGTGATAGAACCAACAGATTTGAAACTAGAAACAACAATTAGAAATTAGGAAATCTAAATTAGAATGAAATTTTGTTGTTTATATAGTGATGATGTGGTAGCTTCTGATAGGATATCACTTTTTAAAAATTTTCAATTCTCAAATTCTTGTCTCGGCCAAACAACACTTAGGGAAAAAGAGAAATCATTTGGAGGGAAGAATATTCAAGTTTGAAGCCTTTTCAATCTTCATAATGGATTAGAAATGGATTGGTCCCCTTTTGTACTTGTAATTGTATTTGAAGATTCCTTTTGTATTTAATGTTTTCTTCTTTGGGCAAGACTAGGAATCTTCTTGGAAATTGCCTTGAACACATAGTTCACTCTCGTTCCTCCCTTTTCAAGATCAAATAAGAACTTTTGATTATTGACAAGATAAGCAGCTCCAACACAACATTAGCCACAAATCATGTCACCAACATAAACCCAAAATGGATATCACCTCCAAAAGCTTCAAACAAGTCACAACAAGGGTGGATCTAGCTCAAAAACAACCAAAAGTTGATCTATACTCCCTAGGTGCTAGGGAAAAAGAATCTTGCACTTAAAACCAACAAAGCAACACAAAAACATGTAGATCTAGAATTTAAAAATCTTCAAAAACACAAAAAAAGGATCTACAAATTTTTTTGTTAGATTTTTTATTTTCTACACTCTATTTGGATGAGATTTTCTTAATAAGGATACTAAAACAAAGATATAGGGATGTAGGAACAACCCTAACCAAGGCTTTGATACCAAGTGATATCCTAAAGACTATCAAAAGTATTCCGGGGTCAATGGGAGTAGAAGATAAGGGGTTAAGCCAAGATAACCCACTCTTTACACTAGGCTAGTAAGTTTAAAAGTATTCAAAGCATTACTCACAATTTTGACATAAACAAGGTCACTATGAACAAGACTAATATCATGGATCTTATTACACAAGTTAAAAGGATAATGCTCCATATTAAGATCATCATTACAAGCATAAACACTAACTTGAAAGTTTTCAATCACATTATTATCATGTTCAAGTGGTGAGCTAATCTTAGGAGCACATGGTTCATTATTCACATCAAGAGATAATTGAACTTCAAAGGTCCCTAAAAGCCATTTAACATTGTAAATCCAAGTGGACCAATAAACAAATGTCTTACCTCTACATAAAACAAATCAAACACTAGCATGTATATCATTGTAAGCAAAGAGGTATTATAGGAAGGCATCAAGTGTAAAGAAATCATCCAAGAAACTAGCATCTATAAAAACGCCAATGGATTAAAAATACTTAGCATATAAGGATGGAGTCAAGTCATTTAAGTTCATACGGTTCCTTGCTTTAAAATGAAACATAAACTTGGCACCCAAAAGTTAAGATTCAAATAACTTAAGTAGAAGTGTGTCAATCAGTGATGCACATGTATAAGTAATACCCCAAAGAGGTAATGACACAATTTCCCTAGGGTCCAAAAATATGAAGCCACCTTTGAGAAAGGGGTTCCAAATAAAAATCAAGTCACTAAGAAGGGCACCGGGATTAAATGGAAGAAGTGGCCAAGGATCTAGGCCAAGCTTATACTCACTTTCCCTTAAAGTATCATCCCAAAAATTAGGCATACCCTCTTTGTCACAATTAGAAAGGACATGAGCAAAAAATGGGTAGAGAAATGTGTCCCGCAAGTCAACTTCGACTATAGCGTTCTCATTTATGTACTCACTACTAATCTCAAAATCCTCACTATAAGTATGCTCAACATAAGAAACATATAGAGAAGAGGTAGATGTAATTTCCACACATGCACTACCTTTTTTTCAAGGGAGTAATCCTCACATAGTAACAAACCACCATAAGTATCAAAGGAATCACAATCAAAGCCATTTTCACAAGAACAATGATTAATTGGGTTTCCTAAACATTCAATCTTAGCAAGGTCTTTATCACCCAATTGACTGTTCTTTACAAAAAATGGGAGATCACTATCAAATGTCAGATGGTTTACATAATGTTCACTCAACCCTATATTCTTCATGGATATCAAGAAATAGGACAATAAGTGAATCTTAACCATACCAAATTTCCTATTAAACATATCACATTGCATATCACTGGGAGTTATGCAAGGAGTAATCTCACAAACTACAAACAAGACATCTTTCTTTGAGAGAGGAATATTATTTAAAGGTAAGAAGTTGAAGTCTATAAATTTACTCTCAAAAATATACATGTCATTCTTCACATCATTTTAATTTTCATGATTTGTATGAGCAAAACTAACAATAAAATTTTTATCACATAATATGCTTAAAGAATCATCTCCACTCTCATGATTAACTCTATCGACATCATTACTAACTTGACACTCATCAAGCACATCATACATAAACTCAAGTAGTGGACTATATTCATGATTAAATTTATCATTATTCACATCCTCACTAGTTGTTGGTAACTCACGTACCAATGTAGACTCACCTAGGTTTTCACAAGGATCAAATAGTGTATGAATACTCTTGTCACTTGGTAATGGAACCTTTTTCAAGTAATAAGTGCTCAAACTAGATGTACAGAAATCATTCTTATGAAAAGAGTTGATTTTATCATCTAAAGTATCAACTAGTGCTTGCATACTCATAAAAAGTGTTTGGTCCTTATGCAACATAAAAAAAAAAGAGTATCATGAAAGGAATATCCATACACTTCTTTACTAAGAAAATCCAAAACTACACCACTTTGGCCACTCCTAGTCACATAATAACAATTCAAGTTTATAGGGGTGTAGAAGATAGCTTTATTACCTTGTAGATCATAGGAGGTGTGTTCTTCATTTGGTTTTGCATCGTGTCAGCCCTCATGATCCGCTTCACAATGTAATATTTCAAGATATCCCCTTGGATTAATTTCTTCCTCACTTGTACCAAGATTGGAACTTTCAGCCAAAGGTTCCATTAACTTATCAACCATGTGAGTGTGTGGAACTCCTATTGGATTTTTCTTAGAAAATATGTGATCTTGAACAAGCACATAAGAGTAATCAATTATAGGAAAAGTTCTACCATGTTAGTGAATAACAAGGGTCCTTTGTGGACAACATCCATAATCAAGTGTTCTTTTTCACTTGAAATTTCACTATGCGTCGCTTCCCTTTACGTTCCCATCCCTTCGTTACATCTTCCTTGTACCTCACCATTCATTTTCTCTTCATATTGGGGCTTAGCCTTATTCTCCATGGGTTATAACTCTCCCACTTCTCCTACTTGAATGGATTAAGTTCGGTTTAGGGATGTTTGGTGAGGGGGAACTAGATTTGGTTGATGGAGGATTTGAATTGGTTGGTTGCCTTTTACTTGGTGGAGTGTAGGATCTGTGGTTTAGTGGGGTTTGAACTTGTGGTGGTTTTGGTGGGCATAGTCTATCAACCCCTGCTTTCATTCTAATTACACCACTTATTGATTTTATTTTCGTTAGTATCATCTTGATCCCATTTCTCAAGTTAAAGTTTAAAACACCAATTCGAGCGAAGATAGCTTACCAATATCATTTCCCAAGGCTTGGGAAGTTGAACTTTCGATTTCAATAGCAATTGTACCTAAGAACAAGAAAAAAACAACAAAGACAACACCTACAAAATTAAGCAAACACGTTAGAGTAGTATACTTGGATCTCACCACACTCACACTCGGATCTCACCTTACACTTGGTCTCATAATTGTTGAATACATGGCAATACTTGGAAAGTTAATTGAGTGGTGAATATGCTTTGGTCTGGAATCTATTTTTGTTTGATATGACTCCAATAAAAAAAATGTACGAACTTGAACCAATAAATTACTACAAATTAAAATGAGAAAAACAGACAAAAATCGTAGACACGAAACAAGTGGACTCTAAATTAATTACCAAACAAGTAGGTAGTTACTAGCTTATTAATTAGAGATAGAATTAACTTATAAGAAATTAGAACAAAAAATTTAAAACTAAGAAGTGTAACTAAGAACTCAATTTGGTCGTTGAGCTATGATGACATGGCATTCAATGATTGGACGTTGAGTTTTAAAAAATTTTCAATCCAAAATTCCAATTCTCGGCCAAGAACACCTTTGGATAAGAATAATGACTATTTGAGGGGTAAATAACTAGTTTTGGATCCTTTTTAAGGTTCCAACTGTACTTGGATTGTACTTGATTTTGTACTTTGAATATTCCTTTATCTCTTCTTTCTTTCGATGAATATGAATATACCAAAGAATATTCCTTCACAAACATAAAGTACACCCTCTTTATTCTCCTTTTTTTGATCAAAAAATCTTTGAATATTCTTCCTTAGCAAGACTTAATGAAGATGAATGAACAAGATGAATATTTAAGAATTGACAAAAGTTTGACCCCTAATCAAATGAACTCCAAATCAGGATTTTCTGTTATATCTAGGTTCCTTACTCCAAGGTGACCTAAAATATCTAAAAATAAGCAACAACCAACATCCAAAAATCAAAACCCAAACGGATCTAGAGCTTAGAAGCTTCAAAATGCCATATCCATGGAGGTTTTTAGCTCAAACACAACCAAATCTTATTTGAAGAGTAGATCTAAACTCTTTAGGTTATAGAGAGAAAGGATTTTGCACTTGAAACCAACAAAACACAATAAAATTTTATAGATCTAACTTTAAACACCATTTTTTCAGTTATTTGGATTATTGACTTTTTTTGTGAGATTTTCTTGATAAAGACACCAAAACCAAGACTTAGGAGTGTGGGAACAACCCTAAACAGGGATATTGATACCAAATGATACAAGAATCAACTACTAAAAATGAAATTATGAACTCAAGACACAAAAATCAGAAACCACGCAAAAAGCGAAACAACACATAGAAAGTAGATGAAGAAGAAGATTGCATAAATGTAAAGATGGATAATGAAAAATACACCACCTTCTATGGTTAGCACCTAATTGTGTATCAAACAACTAGAAACACTTCACCATGGATGGATAATACTTCATTATTAGGTGGATCGAGGAAATTCACACTCCTCAAAACCCACTTTTCTTGCCAAATGATCAACACAAGTGAAGAATCCACCTCAGTTGCATAAAACCTTCACGTTTTGGTTTCTCTGTCTTAAGTAGAAGGATAAGACTACAAGATAAGACTACAATTACACTCTAAAAATTCACTCCATTCATTATGCCAAAAAAATAGGTGTTTCAGATTTTTGTACTTTGACAGCATTTTAAATGTTAGATCTACATATTTTTGTTCATTTTGTAGGTTTTTTCTTTCTTTTAGGTACCATGGCTGACCATAATTTCAATGCCATTCAATGCCACATGTGATCGCATCAATGACATTCTTGAAAATATGAAACGGCATACTGATATTATATTCTAATTATTACCCAAACTCTTCCCTCAAAATCCAATTGTCCTAACAACTTGAGAAGAGAGTTACCTCAAGGATGTTGCCGCCCAAGTTTATGACAGAATTTCACACTGAGGTGAAGATAAACTTACTCATGAACGTCAAGGTAAATTAGCTAACTCTTACACTTTTGTGCATGTAAACAATGATTGTGTGGCTAGTAGCTTATTATGTGTGAGTGGTATGTTATCTTTTTGTGAGTCCATTACTTCTTTGCCTCTTGATGATGATGTACAAATTGTGAGTGTTGATACACTAGTTGATTCTATTAATGACCGAATTGACTCTTCTTGTAAGATCAATTTAAGTCCACCTAGTGTTGAAGCCCATGTGATGAATGAAAGTACATTATCTATTGATTATTTGTCTATTGTTGATGATGTACATGTTATGAGTGTGGAAATACTTGTTGATCCTATTGATGACCGAATTGAATCTTCTTGTAAGTTTGATTTGTGTCTACCAAGTTTTGAAGCCATTATGTTGAATGAACGTACATCGTCTTATGAAAATTGTATTGATAAAATCATGTGTGAAAATTCACCACCACTTGAGGTTATGTGTATTAAAATTAATAGAACTCAAGTGAGTGAAGAATTTGATAATGTTGGTCAACGAAAGAGGGTGAAGCCAAGAGCTATTCTTGGAACAATCTTATGGTTGAAACTACTTTAAAACATGATATTAATCTTTAGAGAGTGAAGAACTCACGTGTTTTGAATATGCCCGTGTATTAGATCATGCTATCTTTTTGAATAATGTCTTGTCTGAAGATGATATAAATACTACTAATAAGCCTTGAGGTGAAAAGGATGGTATAACTTACTTTGGAGGCTATAGCCTATATGCTAACCCACTATGGTGTGACAACATTCCTCCTAAAGATGGAGATCTCTTCTTGGAAGATAAGAGTACCCTTCAAGGTAAGGAACGTGTAGTCTTGTAAAGGAAGAACCAATTGGGTGATGAATGGTTTGATTTTATTGAATATTTAAGAAATCCAATAGGTTGTTTTGCCTTGAAAAATGATTGCAGATGTGATCCTTTGTATGACACCCCATATTTGTTTGATAATTATGAGGATGTATTGCTTGCTTCTTGTAAAGACTTAAGCAATGATCCCTTTGATTTGTATGTTGGTTTGTATCTACTTGAGGGATCTTCCATAAGAGGATAAAGTTTCCATTTCTTGGAAATTATTTCTACTATTTGTGACCTTATTTTTTAGAGTACTTATGGAAATGATGTTGAAAGTAGTGGTGAGTAAAAGTTGACTTGAGTGATACCTTTCTATACTCTCAACTTGTTTTGATGATATGTATGGTATTGTAGAGAGTATGTTGTGTAGTTTGGGTGAAGCCTATGGGAAATGGGAGTGTTTTATAGACTCGTGTCTATGGACACCCTTCCTGTTAGACCCCATGCAAAATATAGAATAGATGATGTTGGAGCACCCAACTTATTGCTTGGTCTACATGACAAGCAAAGTATTAATTTTGGTGAATCCCATAACCAAATCCTTTGTGCGTCTTTTATTGAAATTTTAATATTTAATTCAAAAAAATCCTTAGTTATATTGCAAATATGTACAACCTTGGCATATTGAGTTGACTTGTTGTGCTAACCCTAAGCCTCATGCCATTCGAAGTTTGTATTTGTTTGTCCTATCTTTTGTTTTGCAAGGTTTAGATTTGAGGTCGAATCCTTTTCAAGAAGGGATGGATGATACAAGTCAAATAGTTGCCTTAGATTTTGATGAATTCTTTGGAGGTCAAAACCTAAAGGCTAAAGACTTGGTCACCATGAGGGCACAAAAATATTTAAGGAAGGCCTATTTTGAGCAAGACATAAAGCAATCCTATGTGTGGAAGATTTCTTGGATGCTTGCCTTAAAGCAAACCCAAGGATCATAACCTTTGATGAATTTAGCATCCTTAATTTTGTGAGCATGAAAGAGGTGCCATTATAAAGTCTAAACACATAAGGAGCCATTTATAAAGATGGAGGCTCATGAGAATATGTGGCATTCATCCAACAGAGTGTACTCACTAATATATGAAGAGGGACCTTGAATATTCTCTAAGAAATACTTGGATACACTCAAAAGTTACCTAAATTTGGTGCTATTATGGTCTTTTGATACTCCTCTTTTACACTCCAAAGAGGCACCCTTCATTAAGGGCATTTTGGTCTTTGTTTGTAATAAGTATAAATAGACAATTAGGCTTCTATTTTCCTGAGTTTTGATGAATTAATTGAGTGAAACTCAAATTGTATTTTCTTTCTTAGTGTAGGGTTTGGAAAAGCCATCTTAGTGTAGGTCTTGGAAAAGACATTGAAACTAGGGTCATCATTAAGTGTGGAATCACTCTTATTGACATTTTGGAAAGAAAGGTTGGGTGCTTGAGGCGTTGATCCCTTTGTGTCCATAGAAGAGTGTGGTGTTATCCTTCATTGGTGTTGTGTGTGTTGTTGTTTGATACACACCTTGGTGCCACTCATTAGTGCAGATGTATGTCTCACTACTATCCTTATACATTTATGCACTTTTTTCCTCTTTTGTGTTCAATCCGTGTGTTCTCTTCTTCATCTACTCTTCTTCTAGTTTCTAATTTTTTCTTCTTTAGTCTTAAATTTCAGTTATTACATTATTTTTTTATATCATTTGGTATCAAATTGTTGTTTAGCTTTGTTCCAATATCTCTAAATCTTGGTTTTAGTGTTCTTATTAAGAAAATCTCACAAAAAAGGTCAAAAAATCCAAAAATCTCAAAAAAATGGTGTGTTGTCTTGTTGTTTGTAGTATATACATGAGTTAAAACTTAGATCTACTAAATTTTATTGTGTTTTGTTGGTTTCAAGTGTTAGATTCTTGTTCTCTAGCACTTAAAGTGTCTAGATCTAAGTTTGAAACAAAATTTGGTTATGTTTGTGCTAGATCCACCATTGTTATGGCCTTTTTAAGATTTTTTGAAGTTGATAACATGTGACTTGTGGTATTGTGGACGTTTTGTGGCTGATTTGTTGATATTTGAAATTGTCTTGGCAAAGGGAACCTACATCTTAAAGAAAATTTGAATTTAGGGTTCATTTGTCTAGTGGTCAAACCTTGGTCAACTCTTGATTATTCATATTGTTCTTCATCATCTTCAAAACTTGTTGAAGAATAATATTCAAATTCATAGTCTGATACTCAAAAACAAAGAAAGAGAATGTGAAAGTTGTCTCTACAAAGAAGATTCCCTAGCATATTCACAATCTTCCAAAAGAAGAGGGGACAAAGGGAATATCAAAGTACAATTGAAAGAACCAAGGGGGAACCAATTGTTTTTGAATCCATTTGAAATTGAAAAAAGGCTCCAAACCCTCCATTTCCCCCCAATTTCGTTGAAGCATCTCTCTAGTTCAAGTGTGGCTGAAACAAGAAATTGGGAAATTGAAAAATTTTGGAAGTAATGTCTAATCACAAACTACCATGCTATCACTTTGGTGACCAACAGAATTGAGTCAAATTTAGATTTCGTAGTTTCTAATTGATTCTAATTGTTTCTTCTAGATTCAATTTGATTTGTTCTATCACTAATTAGAAACTAGTAAGTACCTACAAGTTTGGTAATTAGTTTAGAGTCTGTTTAATTTGCGTCTACAATATTGTGTGCTTTTCTCATTTTAATTCATAGTAGACTGTTGGTTTAATTCCTACATCATTTTCATTTGAGTCATATCAAACAAAAATCAGTTCAGACAAAATAATATTCTCCGCTCAATTCACTTTCCAAGTATTGCCAAATATTTAACACTTGTGAGACCAAGTGTGAGGTGAGATCCGAGAAAGTGTGTGGTGAGGTTTTATTGAACTAACGTGTTTGCTTCATTTTGTAGGTGTTGTCTTTGTTTTTTTTTTCTTTTGCATCTTGTTAGGTACTTACTCATGGAACCCATGGGTTCAAGTGCAGAATCTATTGGGAATAACATTGGTAGAGCTATCTTGGCTCAAATTGGTGATCTTAACCTTGACTTGAGAAATGAGATGAAGATGGTACAAATAGGACTAAAATCCATAAAGGGTGACATAACTAGAATAAATTCAGGTTTATATAGACTATGCCCACTGAAACCTCTACATAATCCCATGCCACAAATCCAAATACATCACCATAAATCCAATTCCTCCTCCCCAAGATACACTAAACTGAAATCTCCCCACACAATAGAGAGAAGATATGGTGATAGAATTTGAGGGTGATGAGGTCGGTTTTTAAGATGGATAGAAGCTTGATGTTGAGATACAAGAAGAGTGTGAAGAAAAGAAGGAAAGGGGAAGGGAAACCACGGGTAGTGAAGTAGAAAAGGAAAAGAAATGCTTGATTATTGATCTTGTCCACAAAGGACCCTTGTTACTCACTAACCCAAGTGCTATCATTTTTGCCTAGAATTGATTCTTCTTATGTGCTAGTTCAAGAACATACATTTTCAAAGAAGAATACAAAAGGAGTTCCACACACACACACACACACGGTTGATGAGTTAATGGAACCCTTGGCCGAAAGTTCCAAACTTGGGACAAGTAAATAATGAATCGAAGGGGAAATATTAACATATTCCATTGTGATGTGTGGAATGATGGTTACCATGGTACAAAATCAAGTAAAGAAAACACTTCTCATGATCTACAGGGTAACAAAGCTATTTTCTACACTCCTAGAAACTTGAATTATTGTGATGTGGCTACTAGTAGCAATAGTGGTGTAGTTTTGGATTGGATTAGTGAAGAAGTTTACGAATCTCCCTTTTGTGATACTCTTGGTATTGATATGTTGCATAAGAACCAAACTCTTGTTGTGAGTATGTAAGCACTAGTAGATCCTTTAGATGACAAAATCAATTCATTTTGTAAGAACGATTTGTGTCCATCTAGTGCTACCACTTACGACTTGAATAAGGTTCCATTACTATGTGAAAAGATTATTCACACACTACATGACCCTCTTATAGATGATAGCACCTTGGGTGATGTATTCACACTTGATTCTTTCCTATACTACCTATTTACCTATGATGATAACCATGTTAATTTTGAATTTGTATTATGTAGAGTTAGAGTTTAGTGGCTGGTTTTCTTGCTTTAATGATAATGATTGTGAGTTTGGTTGACAAGTTAAAGGAGTGAATCACCTTAGATTAACCCTTTGTCTTCTACTCCCATTTAACCTTGATAATTTTTAAGTTGTGAAGGTGTAGTTTCGGTTCATACTCAATTACTTTTGATGTTAATGAACACTTCTTTATACCCTTTTATACAAAACTTTTCAGGTACACTTTTAAAGATATATGGGTGTATGTCAAGTTTGAGCAACTATGGGTTGATGATATTAGTGTGGTACCAATACTAACCCTCCCATCAAGAGGATTGTGTGCTTATTTTAGTCACGCTTTTGATTTGAAAGATCTGAATTTGAGGACAAATTCCTTTCAAGGTGGAGAGGATGATACAAGCATGAGGAGCATAAAAGAAAAGGGATAATAGGGAGACATACACTCACACCAATGAATAGAAAAAAGATTTGTATCAAACACTAAGAAACACTACACCATGTTTGGATAACACTTCATTCTTAGGTAAACCAAAGGAATTCATACTCCCTCAATAACACCTTTCTTGCCAAATGTTCAACACAAATGAAGAACCCTTCAAATGCATTCACACACTCCAATTTCAATTTGTCTAATCTAAGAAGACTAAAAATACAATCTAAAGAGTAATCTTTCAATATTTTTCATATCTAATGAGATTGAAAGATAAAATGTCTACTTATACTATTACATAGTAAATGTCAAAAACACCCTTAAGGAGAAAGGGAATTGGGGCTCCTCTTGAGTGTTACTTTGGAGTACAAAATATTTCCAATGCCCTTCAGTTAAGGTGCCTATTGAGTGTATAGGGTTCTCCTCTTTTTCTTCTCTTGAAAAAGCTTCAAAATGCTCCGAAAAGGACTTTAATTGCTTGCTAATTCTAAAGTTTGAACCTTGAGCAATATCTTTTGCTCTTGGTACTCCTTATGCTTATAGCAGGTTGGGGACATATCCCAATCGGATATTTGTATTCTCTTAGATAGAGGATTTGTGGTACTTCTAAGGGTTTAAATGGGTGGGATGGTATTGGTGTCAGCCTTGTCATTTGAATAAGCTAGGAGGCTCGCATAATCAGATAATATTTCACACTGTTCTGTCATATTACATTTTGGGTTTGACTTTTATATTATGTTTCAATATTTTCTTTGGTTTTGCATAGTATGGATGGTTGGTTTGGTATGGAATGACTTGGTTGGGTAGGTCATGGTTGCGACCCGATCCTAAACTCTTCATTAGATCATCACGCAATCTTGTTATATGATCGAAATTCAGCTATTCTAAGGTAGTATAAGGTTGTTGAGTTGTATTAAGAGGGTGGTCACCTGTCCTAGGTCGACTTGGGATGCCCATTATGATAAGGCCCCAGTCCGAGCTGCATCATTTTAATATTAATATTATGATGGTTATGTACTACTGGGCTGTAATACCCCGTATGTTTCTAAGCTAAAAAGTGAACTAGTTTTTGTACGCATGAAACCTCCTATCCGATGGTTCATATATTGGTGCATAACTAACAATGAGTATTCTAGTGATAAGATAGCTTCTGATGTGTTAAGTAGGCTCATCTGAGTCACTTAGAGTAATGCAAGTTAATAGCTTTTGAATCCATCAAGTTTTAGTATAAGATTCCAAAAAAGTAACCTTTGAACGAGGATAGCTTGATAGATAATGTGATATTTATGAAAATTTAGACCAACCAAATTGTAGAGAATCGATTTAGCTTTCAAACGCTACAAATTTTACCAAAATCCGACACCAGAGAATGAAGTTATGGCCTTGCAAAGAGAAGTGCGACGCCTAAGAATCTCAAGTGGCTACTGGACCAAGTGGGCGATGGCATGTGCGGTCCACAACCTTAGTTGTGTTAAAGCATGTGCGACGCACACCTCAGATTGTGCGATAGGATGTGCGGTGCACATCTTAGCATGTGTGATGAGGTGTACGACGCACACTTATGATTTCAGCCACGAAAGCATTTAGTTTTATGAGCTATTTTAGGAATAATTAAGTCTTTTAATACTCCTTACATGTCATTACACTTAACCTTATGAAATTTATATCTTCTAAACATATTACAACCTTATTTACCTCTCAAAGTTCATTATCCAATAGCACAATAGGAGAAAAACAACTAGCATTGCATAATCAAGCTTGAAGATCCAATTTCAGGGAAATTCCTCCATCAATCATATAGAATATTCCTTCTACAGTATGTGTAGTGTTCATCTATGGATCCAATCCGTTCATAGAGCTTAAGAACATGTTTTAAATACTATTTTGTGAACTTTTTTTGGTGATATGACCACGTACCTGTTGATGATTGTTGTTTATGTTTGAAGGTGATATCTAGAGGTGCTTTCATGGAATATATATGCTTGTTAGTTTAAAAGTAAGAACTTTAGGTGGTGTAAAATGGTACAAGTTATAAAACATGTCTATGCCTTAAATAATGCATTCAAGGTGTTTGATAAAATGCTTAGGATATTAGAAATTCATGTTTATATGGTTCCATGATGTCTAAATGACATGTCCATGTTAGCTATATACTTTAATATGAATTCCATGCTTTTTATGTGTTTATATTAGTGTGGTATGAAGAATGTATGATAATGGAGATATACAATACGCATATGAAATATAGCTATGCACTCCCTACCCTACTTAAGAGGAACTACCTGATGTATAATATCCCCTATTTATGATAATATGGATTATGGACTCCAATCTTATGATCAAGTCAGTCATGTTGTGTTAGTTTCCTTCCATCGAGTCCTTGGGGTATTCATACCCAATAACAATAGCCGTGTGCCTAGAGCTATGTCATGTTTCACGATATATAAAATCAAGCCATGATTAGTAGAATTCAGTCAGTCATATGACTCAGAAAACCTTATGGTCTCATTCAGTTATCAGATATCAGTAGTATTTCATCAGTCAATGGAACTTAGTAAGTTCCACTCACGTACAGTCAGTTAAATCATGTTCAATCTCTTTAGATTGGAGTAGTAGTTAGCACCGAGTGAACCCAAAGGTGGGAACTCACCTGTATATGAGGGTGTGATTCTTAGCAATCATCCTTACATTCCTGAACTATGTAGCCAGCATAAGTTGAAACATCACAACCTATTATATGAGGGTAGATGAGGTGGCTTAACGTATTATATGAGGGTTCCTACCGTTCTCACTAGATTTACATATTATATGAGGGTTCCTCACATATTGTCCTTACCAGTGGTGTGGTATTGACACCCTCCAGTCAAGGCAGAGAATTGACCCCAGCTTAGCCATAACGGTACATATAGGGCATGTCGGTTAAACAACTACCTCCCATAATTTCTGACTCAGTCTCAATAAAGAACTCTGATAGTGCTTCAGATATTAGTATACCCGGACTATCAGATATAGTAAAATTCAATTATAGTGTGGAACTCAAATAGTTCCATCAGATTTAAGACTATCATATATAGTCTCCCATGTTATTAGAACTACAGTTTCAGCCAGGTCAGTTATCAGTAAACGTTGTATTATCGTACAGATCTAGCTATCATGTACTCACGATCTCAGTTACTATGTACGTATGTTTACACTCTCACGTTCATATAGGTCAGTCAGTTACTACTGTTTAAGCATGTAAACCCTTTTGCATTAGCCTACCTGACTCGTATACTAAGTACTACAGTTGTACTGATGCATTTGTGCTATGGTGCTTTCGTTCATGTTGAACCATAGGTTCATAGACACAAGCTCCAGATCAGCAGTAGCATTCAGCTGCAGAGTTGCAGTGAGTCCTCATCCATTTAAGGGTGATATTATTTTATTTAATTTATTGTTTCAGCTTAGTTTTGATAGACGGGGTTTGTTGGAGACATGTTTCTTAAACTCTTTATTTATACAGTACTTAGAGGCTTTCAGATTTAGTATTCAGATTTAGTTCAGATTTGATTTAGTTTTCAGTTTTTTTGGGTATCTTTCACCCATATGGATATTATATTTTGATAGATTTTTATTCAGTTGAACCTTATGGCCTACATGTTCATGTTTTCTATACTATTACATTATATATTACAGTGTATAGGTACAAATATTAGTCATGGGTTACGTTTTGGTCCATTAGGGTCATAAGCACAGTGTAGCATTTTTGTTTAGATAATCGGGGCGTTATAAACTTGGTATCAGAGCCTAAGGTTCGATAGAGTCCTAGGAAGTCTGAAAGCCGCATCTAGTAGAGTCTTGTACATGGGTGTGTTGCGCGCCTCATTTATGTACAGGAGGATATAAGATATTTTAGGAATAGTTTCCCTTCTTTAAGTATTCATGTCATGCTAGTGATCCTAGTCTCAAGTTAAACTCTTAATCTAATCCATTCTTCCCTTATTTCAGAATATGGCCCCAAATAGAAGAAACCAGCTAGCTCCTCGGCCTAATGATCTTTTGGGCGAGCATATATATCATATGGAGTTTAGGGCTGTATTCACCATATTTGCTTAATCTATGGCTGTCTATATTGAATGGCCACCAGTTATTCCGATCAATCCAGTGGCCAATTCCACAGAAGCTAGTATTTGGGACTTCACCCGAATGAACCCTCCATTTTTTTTGGGTTTAAGTTTGACGAAGACCCTCAGGTGTTTATTTACCAAGTCCAGAAGTTTATTGATATCATGGGAGTTACATCTATTCAGAGTTCTGAGTTAGCCGTATACCAATTATAGGATATTTTTCACATATGGTACAAAGAGTGGAAGTACGAGAGGGTAGATGATGCTGGTCCTATTGAGTGGAAGGAATTTGTCACGGCTTTCTTAGACAGATTCTTTTCCCAAGAGCTGAGGGAAGCCAAAGTTCTTGAGTTCATCAACTTTCGATAGGGAAATATGATGTTTAGAGAGTATTCACTAACTTTTACTCAGCTAGCCAGATATGCCCCTCATGTGGTTGTAGATAATACGACTAAGATGAGCAAGTTCATGTCAGGGGTGAATGATAGCGTGGTAAATGAGTGTAGGTCTGTGGTGATGAATAGTGATATGACTTTAGCTAGGCTTATGACCCATGCCAATAGATAGAGGAGACGAAGTTTAGAACTAGGAAGAGGCAGAACAAGAGAGAAAGATCAAGCTATTTTAGTTTTGCTCAGCCCAAATCCAAAAGATGAAACCGTTCATAGTTTTGTCCCAAGTCAGTAGCTCCATCTCTTTCCTATGCTAGTGCCCCAGTTCTAAAATTTAGAGACTGAAACAGCGATAGAGCACCAGGATCTAAATCTCAGGGCAGTGTTAGTAGTGCCCGTACTTATCCTCAGTATCAAACATATGGTAAGAACCATTAGGGTGTGTGTAGAGTGGGTCATGGAATTTGTTTTGGTTGTGGCAAGCCAGGCCACAGAGTTAGGGACTATTCTCAGCCAGGTCCTTAGGGTAAGACGAATCGTTCCATATCTCAGTTCGATCTCCCGAACTAGCAGGGTACCACTTCCAGTGCTTCTAGTGGGCAACGCCCAAATAGACTCTATGCTCTTCAGACCTAGCAGGATCAGGAAAATTGTTGTGATATTTTTAATGGTATGTTACAGATTTTTCATGTTCAAGTTTATGCTTTGCTATATCCAGGTGCATCTTTATCTTTTGTCACTCCACACATAGCACGCAATTTTAGAATTAGTCCTAAATTTTTAGCTGATCCTTTTTCAGTCTCTATCCTAGTAGGTAAAACCATCATAGCTCAGTGGGTATACAGGAACTACCAGGTTATGATATTTCAAAAATTCACGTTAGCAGATTCAGTCGAATTAGAGATGACTGATTCTGATGTCATTCTTTGGATAGATTAGCTTTATTCCTGCTATGCCTCTGTCGACTGTAGAAACCAGATAGTTTAATTTTATTTCCCGAATGATCCCATCTTAGAGTAGAAGGGTAGTGCTTTATCTTTCAGGGGTCAGCTTTTTTCCTACCTTTGAGCAAGGAAAATGATTTCTAAGGGGTGTGTGTATCATCTAGTGCATGTTAAAGATTCCAATTCCAAATATCCAAGCCTTGAATCAGTTCTAGTTGTTAATGAATATTCAGACGTCTTTCTTAAATATCTTCTTGGTATTCCTCCCGAAAGGGAAATAGACTTCGGCATAGACCTTCTCCTAGATACTCAGCCTATCACTATTCTGCCATATAGAATGGAACCTGTGGAACACAAGGAACTAGAAGATCAGTTGAATGATCTCTTATATAAGGGATTCATCAACACCAGTGTGTCCCTATAGGGTGCACCAGTCTTATTCGTGCTCAAGAAAGATGGTTCTCTATGGATGTGTATTAATTACCATCAGCTCAAGAAAGTCATGGTCAAGAACAAGTATCTGCTTCCTAGAATAGATGAATTGTTTGACCAACTTCATTGTGCCAGTTATTTCTCCAAGATTGACCTCAGATCAGGCTATCATCAGCTAAGAGTTAGAGAATGTGACATCTGAAAGATAGCTTTTCTTACTTGATATGGTCACTTCAAATTTCTAATCATGTCCTTTGGTCTTAACAATGCCCCTGTTGCTTTCATGGACTTGATGAACCATGTACTCAAGCAGTACTTGGAAATGTTTGTCATAGTCTTTATAGATGATATTCTTGTCTATTCTCGCATCGAGTGTGATCATTCAGACCATCTCAGGATTGTTGTTCAAACACTAAATGATTATCAATTATTAACCAAGTTTAGTAAGTGTAAATTTTTGCAAAGAACAGTAGCATTCCTTGACCATATTATTTTCGGTGATGGTATTACAGTAAATCCGTAGAAGAGCAAAGTAGTAAGAAACTAGCCTTGCCCCATATCACCATTAGATATTAGGAGTTTCTTGGGTTTGGCTGGCTATTAGAGAGGGTTTGTCAAGGGATTTTATTTTATTGCATCTCCCATGTCCAGATTTACTTAGAAGAAGGTCAAGTTTTAGTGGTCAGATTCATTTGAGAAGAGTTTTCAAGAATTGAAGAGTCAACTTACTTCAGCTCTAATTCTAGCTCTTCCAGATGGTTCAGATGGGTTCGTAGTATTTGGTGATGCATCTAAAGTAGGTTTAGGTTGTGTCATCATGAAGCATGGTAAGGTCATAGCCTATGCCTCCAGACAGTTAAAGCCCCATGAGAAGAATTATCCTACTCATAATCTTGAGTTAGCAGCCATAGTATTTGCCTTAAGGATGTGGAAGAATTATTTATACAGAGTTCATGTAGATGTCTTGTCAGATCATAAGAGTCTCTAGTATGTCTTTTCTCAGAAAGATATCACTCTTCATTAGGGAAGGTGGTTAGAGCTCTTGAAGGATTAAGACATGAGTGTCCTTTATCACCCAAGCAAGGCCAACGTTATGGTTGATACTCTCAGTAGACTCTCCATGGGTAGTTGTTCTCACGTTTAGGATAGTAGAAAAAATATAGCCCAGGAAATCAATCATCTGGCAAGAATAGGCATTCGCTTAGTTGACTCTTCAGAGGGTAGTATAGGTGTTCAGAGTAGTTTAGAGTCATCTCTAGTTTTTGAGGTGAAAGAGAAGCAAGATAGGGATCCTAGCCTTGTCAAGCTAAAAGAGTAAGTTCAAGATCAGAAGGTAGAGGTTTTATCCCAAGGGGGAAATTGTGTTCTTCATTGTCAGGGTCGTCTGTGTATTCCAGGTGTAGATGACTTGAGGCAATGAATTCTTACAGAAGTGCATGGTGCGCGATATTCTATTCATCTAGGGACCACTAAGATGTACTTCAACTTGTGGGAAATCTACTGGTAGAGTGGGATGGAGAGATATGTTGCAGAGTTTTTGGCTATGTTCTCTATATGTCAACAGGTTAAGATAGAGCATGAAAAACCTATTGGTTTCATGTAGGAGTTCACCATTCCTAATTGGATGTGGGAAAAAGTGAACGTGGACTTCGTGACAGGTTTGCGCAGAACTCGTCATCAGCATGATTCAGTTTGGGTCATTATAGATAGAATGATAAAATCAGCCCATTTCCTTCCAGTTAATACATCTTATTCAGCTAAGGACTACGCCAAACTCTATATCAGGGAGTTTGTTAGATTACACGGTGTTCTATTATATATCATCTCAGATAGAGGTACCCCATTCACCTCACACTTTGGGAAAGCGTTCCTTAAGGGTCTTGGTACCTAAGTCCATCTCAGTACAGTGTTTCATCCTCAGACAGATGGTCAAACAGAGAGGACTACTCAGACTCTTTAAGATATGCTAAATTTTTGTGTAATTGATTTCAAGGAAAGTTGGGACGATCACTTACCCTTGATTAAGTTTGCATACAATAATAGCTATCATTCCAGTATTCAGATGGGTCCATTCGAAGCTCTCTATTGTAGGAGGTGTAGATCTTTAATTGGTTGGTCCGAAGTTAGTGAGGCCTCAGTCATAGGTCCTGACTTAGTGTTCGATGCCTTAGAGAAAGTTCAGTTGATCAGAGAAAGACTCTGGGCTGCTCAAAGCTAACAAAAGTCACATGCGGATGTTCATAGGAACGAACTCGAGTTTGAGGTCAATGACTATGTGTATCTAAAGATCTGTCCCTTGAATTGAATGATGAGGTTTGGCACAAAAGGGAAACTCAGTCCCCTCTATATCGATCCCTTCAGGATTTTCAGTCTCTTTGGCAAGGTAGCTTATGAGCTCGAATTGCCTTTAGATCTAGCCTTCATTCATCTAGTCTTCCATGTCTCTTTGCATAAAAAGTGCATAGGTAACCCAGCAGTTGTAGTCCCTATTCTGAGCATTGATATTCCGAACAACCTCTCTTATGAAGAGATTCTAGTCAAAATTTTAGACTACCAGACTCATAGATTGAGGAACAAAGAAGTCCCTCTAGTTAAAATTCTTTGGTGAAATCATTTTAATGAGGGAGCTACTTGGGAAGCAGAAGCATATATGCGTACTAAGTATCCTCATCTCTTCTTTACCAATTCAGATCAATCTCACGATAATAGTCCTCCTTAAGCTTATGAAGCTCACGTTTAGTATTCAGTTTTATGCTTATGTTTCGATTATAAACTTGGTACCTATTGCCTACCATTGCATACTCATTCATGCATTCATGTATTAGTCTAGTATTTAATTATGCATTAGATATGCATTCTAATTGCGAGAACCTAAGTCATGCATTCATGAATCAGTTACACGTGCATCAGATACACATGTCCAGTATGAAGTAGTCAGTTTATCAGAGATGTCAGCCATGAGATAATGTTTCAGTCACTCATGTCCAGTTTATGTTCCGCTTATCGTTCATCTCCTCTCAGTAAATTCTCATTCGAGGTTGAATGTTCTTAAGGAGTGATATTGTAATACCCTATATATTTCTAAGCTAGGAAGTTAACTAGTTTACCTATGTATAAAACCTCTTATTCTGTAATTCACATTTTATTTCATGACTTACAATGAGTATTCTATAGATAATACGACTTATGATGTGTTAAGCATGCTCATATGAGTCACTTAGAGTAATCCAAGTTAATAGCTTTTGAATCCATCAAGTTTTTGTGTGTGATTCCACAAGAGTAACCTTTGAATGAGGATAACTTGATTGATATATGATTGTCATATTTAAACCCACCAAATTATAGAGAATCAAATTAGCTTTCCAACAATACAAATTTTACCAAAATCCGACACGCAAGCATGAAGTTATGGCCTTGGAAAGAGAAGTGCGACGCCTAACAATCGCACATGGCTACTAGACCAAGTGTGCGATGGCATGTGTGGCACACAACCTCAATTGTGCAATATCATGTGTGAAGCATACCTCAGCTTGTACGAAAGGATGTGCGGCGCACATCTTAGAATGTACGATGAGGTGTACGACGCCCACTTAAGATTTCAGCCATGAAAACACTTAGTTTTTTTTGTCATTTTGAGGATAATTCTGTCTTTTAACACTCCTTATACGCCGCTAAACTTAACCTTATGAAATTTATAGCTTCTAAACACATTACAATCCTATTAACATCTCAAAGTTCATTATCCAAGAGCACAATAGGAGAAAAACAACAAGAGTTGCACAATCAAGCTTGAAGATCCAATTTCTAGGAAATTCCTCCATGAATCATCAAGAATCTTCCTTCTAAGGTATGCGTAGTGTTCATCTATAGATCCAATCCATTCATAGAGATCAAGAACCATGTTTTAAGTACTATTTTGTGAACTTTTTGTTGTGATATGAGCATGAACATGTTGATGATTGTTGTTTATATTTCAATATGATATCTAGAGGTGTTTTCATGGAATATATATTCTTGTTAGTTGAAAACCATGAACTTTGTGCGATAGCATGTGTGACGTACACCTTAACTTGTGCGATAGGATGTGCGATGCACATCTTAGCATATGCAATGTGGTGTACGATGCACACTTATGATTTCAGCCACGAAACCACTTAGTTTTTTGAGTTTTTTTTAGGATAATTCTTTTAACACTCCTTACACGTCCCTAAACTTAGATTTATGAAATTTAGATCTTCTAAATACATTACAAACCTATAAACATCTCAAAGTTCATTATCCAACATCACAATAGGAGAAAAACAACTAGAGTTGCACAATCAAGAATGAAGATCCAATTTCTAGGAAATTCCTCCACCAATCATCAAGAATCATCCTTCTAAAGTATGTGTAGTGTTCATATATGGTTCCAATCCGTTCATATAGCTCAAGAACCATGTTTTAAATACTACTTTGTGAACTTTTTTTGGTGATATGAGCATGTACATGTTAATGATTGTTGTTTAAGATTCAAGATGATATCTAGAGTTGTTTTCAAGGAGTATATATGCTTGTTAGTTGAAAACTATGAACTTTAGGTGGTATAAAATGGTACAAGATATGAAACATACCTATGCCTTAAATAATGCATGCAAGGTGTTCAATAAAATGCTTAGGATTCTAGAAATTCATGTTTATCTGGTTCCATGACGTCTACAAGACAAGTCCATGTTAGCTATATACATTAATATGAATTCTATGCTTTTCATGTGTTGCAATTATTATGGTATAAAGAATATATGATAATGGAGATATACAATATGCATATGAAATATAGCTATGCACTCCCTACCATGATTAATATATTGAGGAACTACATGATGAATAATATCCTTTATTTATGATAATGTGAACTGTGGACTCCAATTTTATGACAAAGTCAGTGATGTTGTGTCAGTTTCCTTCCAATGAGTCCTGGGGGTATTCATACCAAAAAACAATAGTTGTTTTCCAAGAGCCATGTCATTTTTCACAATATAAACACTAAACCATGAGTCAGTCGAATTCAGTCAGTCATGTGAGTCAAGAAAACCTCATGGTTTCAGTCAATTATCAGATATTAGTAGTATTCCATTAGTCAATAGTATTCAGTAAGTTCCACTCACGTACATTTATTTAAAACATTTTTAGTCTCTTTAGATGTGAGTAGGAGTTAGCACTGAGTGAACAGAAGGATGTGAACTCACCATTATATGAGGGTGTAATTCTTAGCAGTTATCCTTGCATTCCAGAACTATGTAGCCAACATAGGTTGAGATATCACAACCTATTATATGATGGTAGATGAGGTGGCTTAACCTATTAAATGAGGGTTCCCACCATTCTCACTAGAGTTAGCTGTTATATGAGGTTTTCTCACATGTTTTCCTTACTACTGGCATGGTATTGACACCCTTCTAATCAGGGCAGAGATTGAACCCCAGCTTAGCCATAATGGCACATATGGGTCATGTTGGTTAAACAACTACCTCCCACAGTTTCAGACACAGTCTCAGTAAAAGAACTCAGATAGTTCTTCAGATATCAGTATACCAGGTCTGTAGATACAGTAAAATTTATTTATAGTGTGGAACTAAGATAGTTCCATCATATTTAAGACTGTCAGATATTGTCACCCATGTTATCAAAACTATAGTTTTAGCTATGTCAGTTATTAGTAAACCATGTATTAGCATACAGATCTAGCTATATGTACTCACGGTCTCATTTATTATGTATGTATGCTTACACTCTCACATTCGTATAAGTCAGTCAGTTAGCATTGTTCATACATTTAATCCCTTTTGCATTAGCCTACCTTACTCGTATACTCAGTACTCCAGTTGTACTGACGCATTTTCACTATGGTGCTTTTTTTCATGTTGGACCATAGGTTCATAGACACGAGCTCTAGATTAGCATTAGCATCCAGCTACAGAGTTGCAGTGAGTCCTCATCTGTTTGAGGGTGATATTATTTTATTTCATCTTAGTTTTGCCATACGGATTTTGTTGGAGACATATTCCTTCAACTTCTTATTCAGACAGTACTTAGAGGCTTTCAGATTCAGTATTCAGATTTAGTTTAGATCTGATTTAGTTTTCAGTTGTTTTAGGTATCTTTTACCTATATGGGTATTATGTTTTGACAAATTTTTATTTAGTTGAACCTTATGGCCTATATGTTCATATTTTCTATACTATTACATTATATATTGCAGTGTACAGGTACAGATATCAGCTATGGGTTAGTTTGTGGTCCCTCGAGGTCAAAAGCACCGTGTAGTATTCCAGTTCAGATAATTGGGGCATTTCATGGGCTCAAGGTTGTGGTTATGATACCAGTTGAACTCATAGTGACATTATATCTTTATAAACATGTGGTTTAGTCTATGGACACTTGGATTCTTATGATTACATTATTGGATATTAGTGATGGCATGCATAGAATGTGGTACATTCTTGGTCACTTAGATGTATGATTCCAGCTAAAATTTTGTTTGCTACTATTTTCCTAAAAAGGGATTTATTCCCACTTTTCATTGTTAAAATAAATTCTCTCATAACTTGAATCATAACACATTAATGGATGATTTATGAGCTTTTGGAACTAAAAGTGATGTTTTCTAAATTTGAACGAGATATATTATAGTCCATGGAATTACAGCTATTATTTACTTTGGTCAAGACATATTTTGAACCTTTATACTGCATTATGATTATTTATTCTCTGATTTAACCTTGAGCAGCTGAGTTAAAGACTCATACTTACTTAACCATAGTTTGAGTCAGTGCATTTATTATATATACATCTCTCTTGTACTTCTTGGAGTAGACTATGATCATGATGATCAAAAATCTTGGATCAAGGCCATGTTAGTGTATATGGATACACAAAAACCCCTAGAGGCCCCTTTTCCTATAAGCCATCATGTCGAAGAAGAGAGGACGCAGAAGGTCTTCAATTTATGAATTTTCAAGATGGATGCTAGGTATGTTATGGCACTTGGATCAATTATGGTATTAGGTATTTACTTTGTATTTCTTTAAGGATGTGCATTGCCTATCACCAATATGTTTTTTGTTTTCTATATCTATCAGCCTTATGGTTGTTATATTGGTATAGGTTATAATGGTGTTTACTATGTGTTGTTTTCTGATTAAATCTTCTAATTTATAGGACCCATTTAGGTATTGATTATCTGAACTAGATAGTGTTGTATTGTTGTTACTTAGATTAGATCATGGCAGACTAATAATGGACTGGTAATGAGATTTGAGACTTGATTTTAATTCATTTCTTATATGAATATTATATTATGGACAAATATATCATGGTTAGAAATTATGATTAGGGACCCTGATCAAGCTAGTATTTGCTTTCCTACTTACTTAGTATTCCCTGGAGAGGTTAGGTTGGCTATCTTCGGTTATTCCCTTTGAGTTAATCTTGTATACCTATATGTATATACATATATATATATATGTAGGGAGTAACTATTATCCCTCTCTACCCTTGTTTATTTATATTATGTATGTATTCCTTGGCCTTGTATAATACAGTATATCCTTCTTGTACTCTTTAATTGTGTATGGGCCAGTGATAAATGGTATAATGCTTTATTACTGAATACTGCTAGAATAGGATAGCTTACCCTTATTGCCTCTTTATCTTATTGTTAACATCCTTGATAGTTTAATGTAGTCATATCCCTACTTTTCATGTTATCTATATCTTCATTGTATTTTGAGGTAAGTCGGCAATTTTCTATAGAGTATCATATGTTTGGAACTCATACTACACTTCTACAGTATAACGATCATAGTATGGGTTCTTAAAATTGTTGTGTGTATCATTGGAGTAGATATAGATCAAAGATTTTGGTGAGATCCTCGAGTTTGAAGTATTAATATTCTCCCACTTTTTGATTAGACAGATCTCTATGTTGCATTAAGAGATGGGTGATACCTGTGTATTATTTAGTTCCTCATTTTTGTATTCTTATTATATTAGAAGTTATTTTATTGATTCCACAAATTTTTTCGGACTATTATATCAATATATATGAGCCCATGCATATATTTATTCTGTGTATTCCGTTATTTCTTTGTATAGTCTATTAAAAGCAGTTTTAAACTATATGCCGGCTTACCAATTGGTGGGTTATAGTAGGTGCCATCAAAACCTAAGAAATTAGATCAAGCCAAACTGCTATCAAAGCCTAGGTTTAGAAGCATGTTGGTAAAAGAGCTAAGTGTCTATTAGAGTCCTGCAGATCACTACACTGACATGCACATCCTATCTTTGGGAGGATACATGACATACTTATGAAATTCTATTCTTGACTCCTTTTGATGTGTCCGTATTTCTATGAGACTCAAATATATTCTTATACTCTATTTTGTCCTAGATGGATTACATAAGGTTATTGATGGATGCAAATGGCATTTTTGTACATGTTTCAAGATCTTCAGCACAGAGTCGGATTTGGGAGTTAGAGGTTAACATCGAAGATATTTATCATCAGCTAGAGGATTTGGGGCCAACCCAAGATTCAGTGGAGATTGCAACAAGTTTTGACTTTCAAGATGCAGTATTGGGTATTCCAAGACTTACTATGGATACCTCACAACAAAATATAATATTTTATTCATTGGAAAATTCTTCAGAAAAAGTTGGTTTTGTTGGTGTTCAGTATGGTTCCTTATTGGTTTTGGAGTACAAGATTGGGTTTGTTGAGTGCACCAAATATATTCGTATGCTATACCCTTTAGAGAATGATTTGATACGTGAATTTATTAGGGGGTTTTCTTTGCAACTCCATTTGTCATTATGTCTTTAATAGCTGTTGGATCTTCTTTCCTTTATGTTTTTGATCATGCAAAGCCCACATAAAGAGCATGAAATGAGAATTATGGAGGTGGCTCTCAGATCAGTCTTGGTAGTCATGATGTCACCAAATTTATAACTCTAAGAAATGTAACGCAGTTGGTGTCATGTATATAACCCAATAGAGGTTAGGGTCGAACCCATTGGGAATGGGCTGAATATTTCACACAAATATGTTGAAGGAGTCAAAACAATGTATCAACGTTAATGGGGCAATTTTGTAAGAACAATATAAAGAATAAAAAATCTTGGTCAATTTGGTTGAAATTAACACGAGATTAAAACTAGAAGTATGTTCCCCTGACTTCATAACTCTGTAGACTTATTATGCTCCACTAAACTATCCAACTATCCTCCCTGCAGAGTGTGATAAGATGTTTTTCACCTAGTGCCTTGTGAATGCTTTGATGAATTTCACTCTTTACCTTGTAAGTCTCAGAGTGTTGCCATATAAACCCTTATCCTGGATCTTGAATTACCTATTACCTTTTGAATGTCAAGTTAATTATATAAGGCTTAGTAGCCTCAAATTTCTGTTGGGATCTACTTTTCCTAATATCTACCCGTCTTGTGAAGTGAATATCAAGTAGAGGCAGGTTCTTTACTTCTACAGTCATTAAGAAAGAAAACAGATCAAAAAAGATCACAACAATTTTGTACTTCCTCTACTTGTTATTCCATTAGGATCCCTACAACACTAGTTAGGGGGTTTATTGGTTTAGTGACCATTTACTAACCCAATTTCGGATCGTATGTACTAATTACGGACTCCTAGGTAGGTCATAAGTGTCAGATATATTAAGCAGGGTGCAGAAAGTTCACCTACAATAGAACTTTACGATTGCGATAAGTTGTACTTATGCCCCATAACTGACCCATTCTAACTCTCAAACCGATCTTCAGATTTCAGCTTCTCAGAATAATATCCTATGATACTTATGTGGCTACTTACAGTGATCATTATGTTACTTAAGGCCGTAAGTGGGATCCTCTACACACTTCATGTGTTTTTATTCTTTTCAACTATAAAATCTAGTTTCCTACAAATAAACACAAAAATACATTATATCTAACAAAATGGACCTAATTATTTGCATATTTTTTTTATTTTAACCATTGAAAGTGCCATGAAACCATGGCACATCAACAGTCTCAACTTAGAACGATTGAATCTTCTGAGGAAATAAACACAATAACAAAACAACTTGATGCATAACCAAGAGAAACCTAAGGAACCTACGACAATCAACTCATTTTCGGTTCAAAAACATTAACCCCTCATATTTCAAACTTTTCAAAACTAGTGGATGGATATTTGTAGTACAACAGTATGAAACAAAGCATTCGACCTATCGAATTATATTGCCATAAACAATCAAGAAAATATGCAATACTCACTAATCGAACTACTTAACAACTGGTAACAAAACCCACATACTCTCATAGAAAGAACTCCTATCGCTCATAGTATAATCATGCATGTCAAAGAAGGTACAATATTGAGACACTAACACTCTTAAAAGAAGTTCCAATCAATATTCATAGAATACTATTGGCTTGACTTTATTTTCTTTACCTTATCCATACGAACAATTGAACTACGGTCACTTTATGACTTTATTCGGCTTGTAACTAGGTTTCAGGGCTGGTATGGTACATTTGGGAACTAGTGTCTCTTTCTTCTTGACGCTAAAATTGCATTTAGGATGAACTTCTAAACCAACTATATTTTATTCCTCCCTTATTTTTTTTTTCTTATTTAAGTTGGTTTTGGTATCTTTATTCTCATTTCTCTTAATTTTCTATCTTTACCGTTTTCTCTTTTTCCATTATTTCTTTTACCACACCCAAACCTACTTCCTTTTCTCTTATTTAAACTCTTCTTTATACCTAATTCTAAGTACACCTATGATACCCACCCTCAACTTAGGAAATTTCCCTGACTAGAGGTGCACAATATAGGAGGAGGGACCAAGGCCAAAACTGGTTAACTTTAACTAAATTGGGAAGGTGAAAGGTGAAAACAAAATAGGTCTATGTAGGATTAAATTAGGGAATAGTGGATACTTTTTCACATTTGGATACTTATTTATGCTAAGAGTGGAATAAATTAAAAGATGACCTATGATCACTTTACCAGCCATTCTACGAACTAAGCAAGACTAAATACACAAGTTCTTGATTAAATACACAAATGGATCTACACAAGTATCTCACATGCACATGGTATAGGGTTATATTACCAGCTACAAACTATCTAGTTCATGCAACTGCTAAGCTATGATTATTATATTCCTAATCCTAATGGCATTACAAGATTCACAATAGTCACATATATAACTAGATCACACAATTATAAACTTTTTAGAAGGGTATAATTTTTTCACAAAACTCCTCAAAACAAATTGAATATGTCAACTACCCTTACATTCCTAATTTTTCTACTTATTAAACATAAAAAAAATAACTCATATAAAATAAAAAAAACAAAAAAATATGTCAGTTCTAATTAGATAACGCCATTGATGGGTAACAAAATATGGAAAGAAAAACCCTCGACTATGGTACACCCACATCCCTAACTAAAGACTATGCATCTTCCTTAGTGTATAACTACAATATAAAACAAGGGAATAGAAGCATACCTAGGATACTCTAGGCATGCATAGCAGACTCGCCTCTATCTATGGCATCTCATGGCTCATCCTATATAGGTCATGGCGGAGCATTACTAGAAGACGTGCTCATTGCTATATTAGGTCATCTCTACACGTCAACAGACTGGGACACCCTAGAATTATTGGGCATCCCTTTTTAGGCCCTAATCTAATGGCAAGTTAGGGTCAAATAACACTGCCTCCAAACCTCCTTTGATCCTAACAATAGTGATCGTGCTCTCATTTGAAAAAAAAATTAAATCTCTTATATGAAGGTATAGGCAACAATTATGAGAAATATGGGATAACTGAAGGAATGACTATAACCTAACTCTTTGCTAGTCATCATACCTCAGCATGCAATGTAGCCATCTCCTTATGAATGCTAAACAAATCAAGAGCTTGAACCTCATGAAACGATGCAGTCATCCTACCCTCAAAACTACAAACCCTAGCATAGAAAACCCTCATATACTATGCCATTTCTTCCCTCATCCTTAACTCGAATTAGGCCCCAATAGTCTCAAGGGTAGTACAGAACAAAGTATAGATCTATCCATAGAGTATAGCTAAGTGAGACTCTATGAAAGAGGTGGGAAATCAGCTCATCTAACCGCTCAACCATGATAAAGAAATTCGCATGGCACACTGACCAAACCAGTAAGTGCAGTCTAAGGGGAAAAATAAATGCCCCAGCTGGCTCAGAACTAGAAGCCAGGGATAATTTCGATATGGTCATAGCTCTCTCAGTAATAATAGTTATGGGATCATCTATTTGCTCTCCTATAATAACATACATTTAACCATACTATCTCTCAACTAGATTTACTTGATCTAAAGGTCCTTTAGAATGGACCAGAATAGCAGTAAGAGGTGTCAACACTATCTATGCAAGGATTGAGTATGTCAGATCCTTGATCAAACTAATGTATGCACTGCTCGTTACCTAGATCCTATGATTAACATCAAGAATAGTCATCATTCTAGCTGCATTACATAGTTATTTGATCAAAAATGGGAAATTGAGTGTGGTTGTCTCACTTAATGCTCTAACATGAATCTCTATATGGATTAGTACCTAAAAATCTATATCATATCCAACAAGTCGGATGGAAACCAATGCTGCTCTAACCCATTTATGTATATTGTCCAAACTAGTAAAACTTACTCTGGAACATACCATAGTGCACCAAATATTTATAGCAAAATAAAGTGCTACCTTATTTACGTCCCCTTTACCCTCTATCTATGGGGCATCACTTACCAAGTCAAAAATCTCGGTGTTTATCTATCTAGAAAAATCAAGTCACTCTTTTTATGAGTAGCATCACTCATAGGGCACCTATTTATGCTAGACTAATGCAGAAATAAACTCTCCTATCGATGTTTATTTTATATAATCCTACCGAAATAAACATACCTGATGGCCACTAAAAATATCTATGTACTCTCCTTGAACCAAAGTATGGGTCAACAGTGGCTACTCAACCCCTCCACCCTCAAGGGAGGTAGTCAAATAGATGGTAGAAGTTTAAGAAAAATAAAACTCCAAAACAAGCACTGGGATACATGAACCTTTGGGATAAGTTATCTATGCAACTAATAACTATGAAAAAATGCCTACAGAGCAGGTGTCCCTACTATCCCAATCAAATCAATCCTCCTTCCTACTGCAATATTCCTCTTCAAATGACCCTATTCAGTAAAGAATCTATCCATCTCAAAAATATGTTGCTATCCCTCTACACACTATCTCAAAAAAACCTAAGCAATAGGTACGTCCAACACGTGTGTAGACTCAGATGTTAGGGAAACATATGGTAAAATAGGGGGTTGAGTGTCGTATCTATACGGCGGAGCATGTTTTGATGATTAAGATAAATTCACTAATGGGAGTTGAGTTTCACCCATCTCGAACTTGGGTGCAATCGGGCCAGAAGCAGACATGTTACCTAAAGTGGGTGTATTCTCATATCCCCCCTCAGATTAGAACTTAGGTCTATCATTCTGCTCTACTAAACCAAAATGTATCCTTGACTAAACCTTATCTCCAGAACTAGTAAATGAAACTACCCAATCTACTACATTATCCTCTTCCACCTCAAATTAGGATAAATGCGGCGATGTTAGGCTTAGATTCTTTATTATAGGTCCTATCTTGAATATAATTAGTAATAGATGTTGGACATCTACCGGTTGTACTGTAGGGCCTCTGTTACCTGAATACTTAATGCAAGCACAACTGCTATAGCTTCAACCTATCTCTGAGATCTGCCCCTAGTCTATCTCTAGGCCAATGGTCTTTTTAGGCTTACTGAATACTCTTATACTACGCCACTCCTCTTAGGAGACTCATCTAGGAGTCTAAACTGGACTACCTTTTTTTTTGCTAATTTCAATGCCATTGTACCTTAAAAGTAGTGGTTAGTGATTGAAAAAGTAGAAGGGAAAAAAAATGTTGAAAACAAATCACAATACCTTGGGCAGGGCAGCTATGATCCTATTTATGGGATGTAAGGGTCATATTTGGGGTCGTAGGTCCCCTTGTAAGTTTCAAACAAATCATTGAAGCTTTAGGGCTTTAGATCTGACACCTACGGATCTACTTACAGCTTCGAAGTGCTATTTACGAGGGCCATAAATACCTACCTAAGTTCCTTCCTAAGGGTACTTCACTTTTTTCTTAAATTTTCATCCCACAAAGTATTTTGACCTTTTAAATATGATTTAATACACTACAACATATACAAATTCAAATTCACGAGATCCAAACAATAATTTAGGATTTTCATCTACTTATCAACTTCTGCTTTCATGGATAATATGATCACTGGTTTCCCAATCAAGAATCATGCGATAATTTTAAATTTTAACCATTCTAGGATCCTACCTATAAAGACTCATGAGTTTTATTCTTATATTTAGGGTTATTATAAGAACTAACTCAAATCCTTTGTTAATAAAACAATTCATAACCAGTAGAAGCCATGTATTTACTTTGATTAAAGATAATAAAAGTAGAAATAGACTAAGATTGATGAAAACCCAAGCTTTGTTCTTTGCGCAGGCAAGCATTAAGATTATGAGGGCTTTTTCTTCCCTTTTATAGTCAGAATAGGAAAATGGGGAGTTTGAATTATAGTGGGAAGTTTTAAAAGTATAGAAAGTAGGGTAAAATGGATCGATTTTGGGGTTTTTAAAAATAGGGGTATGTTTAGATCGGGTCGGGTTACATTGTCCTAACCCTGTGCTAAAAACTATGACCCCCCTCGATTTTTGGTCCACTTTTGGGGCCACTTACGATTCTCAACTAGTCCATTATAAGTGAACATTCAGTCTCTGGATTTTACTATAATTTCAAAGACCCCACTTATGTTAGTGGATTTGTAAGTAAAAATTTAGAGACCCCAAAATCCAAAGATTTTAACTCTAAAACTTACTGAACAATTTACTTAGTGTAGGTGGGACTTACGACCGCCGAAAGTGGGTCAGTAAGTTCTCTTAGTTGGACTTGTTTCAATTTTGCAATTTTTTCCATTGTCTAGATGTTTCCTATATTTTAAACCAACAAAAGTGAAAACTAAGTGAACACTATCCTATTGGGTTGCTTCCTAAACAACGCTTGATTTAACATCGCAGCAGGACGTGGCTTTGTTAGATACTCATACTTCACCAACAAGCCCATGGGTTGCTTCCCATAAACCATTTGATTTAACTTTATGGCACAACTCAGTTCCTTAGGCTACTTAGACTTCGCCAAGGCTTCAACCAATACAAATTATCACTATATTACTATTTCCTATATAGGTTTTAACATGTTACTCATTCACCATGAATAGGGATTTGATGTCTCATTTCAACTCAATAGCACCATGCGGGAAAACTATAACCATAGTGAATTGTCCATACCACTTACACTTCAACTTTTTATGGAATAAGTGAAGTCTCGAATAATACAATAGGATTATATCGCCTGGATCAAACACCCTTTTCTTGTTTTTCATCATGATACAACTTTATCTTATTTTTGTACAAAGCTAAGATCTAACACACATCGAGCTAAAATTTATCTAACTCATTCACCTTGCCCATCCTCAAGTTAGTTGCACCAATCCACTCAAAATTGAGCTTATTCAATGTGTATAGTGCCTTGTACTTAGGTTCGACTAGCAAGTGTCATGCTTTTACATATACAAGATAATAGGGAGAGGCACCTATGAGGTACTTAAAAGTTGTCCAGTAAGCATAAATGGCGTTGTCTAGCTTTCTTCACCAATTAGTCATGTTGGCATTCACAGTCTTTGCCAATATGGACATGATCTAATGTTTTGAGACCTCATCTTGCCAACTTATCTATGGATGGTAAGGTGTTTCCACCTTTTTCTTCACACCATATTTTTTTTAGAAGAGCTTCACAAAGATTATTATAGAAGTAGAACCCACCATTACTAATAATAACACATATAGTGCAAAATTCAGAAAAAAAAATTTCTTCAAGAATGTAGTGATACTTTGACCCCAATTGTTGGGAAGAGAAACCACCTCTACCAACTTTAAAACATAGTCCATTACCACTAGTATACATTTCATCAAATAAGAACTCATAAGTGGATCTATGAATCAAATGCCCATACATGAATCACACTAACTCCAGAGTAGGTGTCATAGGGAGTTTATGTTTATGCAAAATACTACCTTGCCGCTGATACTGATCACAAGCCCGAGGCCAATCCTAAGAATCTTTGTAATTAGTCGGCGAATATTACCCACACTGTAGAATTTTATTGACTGTGTGGGTACAACAATGATGACCATTAATTGGTGAAGAATGACAAGCCTTAAGTATACTCATCATCTCCACCTCATAAATATACCTCTGAATGACTCCATCCGCACATATTTGAAATAGATAAGGCTTATTCAGGAAAAGATCACATCCAAAATATTTGGCAAAATCAACAAACCAGGGGATTAAGTCTTGTCATGCTACCAAATCCCTCTCATTTGGAAAAAATATCATATATTTCAAGCTCATCCCTTTATTTTAGTATTTCCTACTCGTCGAGGCAGGATAGGTCACCTACAACCTGGTTTTTAGTGCCTTTTAGATCTTTCACCTTAAAGTCAAATTCTTGTAACAAAGTAAATAATGAATCAACCTCGACTTAGAATCTTTCTTTGACATCAGATACCTCAAAGCCATATGATTAGTATGAACAATGACTATGGTCCCTATCATATAGGACCAAAATTTCTCAAATATAAAAACAACCACGAGTAACTCCTGCTTAGTAACTATATAAATGCGAGGTTTAATGATTTGTTGCCAAAATAAATGTGGTGAAGGATCTTCTCACGTTATTTTTGTATGACAGCTCATAAAGCCACAACTTTAGCATCACAAATCAGCTAAAAAGGAAAGGACCAGTTTGTAGACACAATAATAGGAGCCAAGATCAATCACTACTTAAGGAACTCACAGGCCTTGAGACACATATCATCAAACACAAATTTTAACTCCTTTGTTAATAGGTTGCATAATGTATAGAAAATTTTATAGAAGTCATAATGAATCTCCTACAGAATCCAGCATGACCAAAGAAACTTCTGATAACTTTAAGTAAGACCAGTGGAGGTAATTTTTATATCACCTCTATCTTTGCCCAGTCAACCTCAATACCCCTCTTCAAAATACTGTGTTCAAGAACAATTACTTCATTAAACATACTAAGGTACTTTTCCTAATTCAAAAATAGTTTGCACTTCTCAAATTTCTGAAGTGCATTCTCCAAATAGGACAAACAACCATCAAACGAGTCCCAACAATAAAAAAGTCATCCATGATGACCTATAAAGAATTCTCTAGTACGTAAGAAAATATCAACATCATACAAGGAGAAAAAGTGGTAAGAGCATTGCAATTTTCCAAAAACATCCACTTGAATGCAAAAGTACTCTTCTGATGGTCTTTGAGGGCAACAAAAATCTGATTATATTATAACCGAAAGACCATAAAAAAATTGTACCAACTACTGCCTCCAAGTCTATCTAGAATTTGATCGATAAACAACATAGGAAAATGGTCATTTTGTGTCTAAGTTTTTAACTTTCAGTAATCCATGAACACTCAATATCCCATAACCAGTTTCATGAGCACTAATTAATTCTTCTCATTTGGGCCATGGTGATCCAACCCTTCTTAGGTTCATAAGAATCAGGCTCATCGACTAGTTATTACTAATGGGATAAGCAATGACCGTATCTAACTAATTTATTATCTCTTTCTTCACTCCTTTTACATAGGTAGGTTCAAAAAATGATGGTTCTTGATGTAGGGAACACAATCTAGTTCTAGCTAAATTTTATGAGTACAAACACCTGATGGAATCCCCAAAATATTATCAATAGTCCATCCGATGGCCCTTTTAAATTAATTCCATACTAGAATCAATGGCCCAACCTATGTATCCATGAAATCAACCACAATAATGACTGGTAAGGTATTGTTGGCCCCTAAGAACGCATAAGGAAAATGAAAAGGGAGGGCCTTTAATTCCAAGACTGGTGACTTCTCAATAGATGGTCGAGCTGGCGGAGTCTTCCTAATTTTTAAGTAAAGATTTAGCCTTTTTGGTGCGTAAGAATAAGAACCTCTACCATAGATTGTACTCACCATCTTATCATATTCATCAATGTCATCACTACCAATGTTCATAATCACTGCCACTAGTGCCTCAACACCAAGTCTCTTGTTAATCGGCTCACTCACTTGGTTATCGTCAATAATGTCTATCACCGACACCATATTTATGTATTTTGGCTCCCGCATTCACTAAAAAAACATTACAAGTATCCTATTCTTCATTGAGCCTTAATTTTATGTCCCATCTACATGTTAACCAATGCCCTACCAATGGCTAAGAAGGGCCTTCCTAAGATAATACGAACATCCAAATACAACTTATAGTCAAGGATCATAAATTTAGCTAGAACGATGAAAGAATATACTTTCACCAAGAAATTACACAATATACCAACCTATTACTTCATAGTCCAATATACAATCAATTATCACATTGTTGTTGGGTTAGGTATCCCTAACCTAAACTGCTTGTAAATGACTAGCAACATTAAATTTGTGTTTTGTCCCAAGTCACATAATGCTCATGAAAAATTCTAATACCTAATAGTCTAAGTAATAGTGAATACTCTGGGCCCTCTTTTATCTCAACAAAATACCAGGAAGCAATATCACTACAATGGCCCATATTATCAGTAGACTTAAATCTCACCGTCCAATTTTTAGTTAGCCGATCTCTCATGAACTTGGTATATCCAGGCTTCTTCCCTAATGTTTCCACAAGATGATTATTAATAGAAAGTACCTTCAACATCAACATGACTTGGGTACTCCCCTTCCTCTTGTTTCTTATTTAATCTCTTAGGAAAAGATAACGGTGGTCATGCAATGGTCTTCAGTACAGGATCAACTTACTTCTCCTTACATTCATCCTTCTCAACTCATTTCTCAAAACCCATAAATGTTTCTGATAAATAACCGTTAGTCACAAAATTTTCAAATTTAAGTTTAGGTGCATCATCAATATCAATAACATTATATCATACCTTATCAACTACAATCATAAAGGGATCAATAGTACCCTTATCACTGAGAGTTCAGATGGCTAGGTAGTGAATATCGTTATTTGAATTTGAAATAGTGTTGCTTGGAAGAGTGTTTTATTGCTACTGATTCAAGGTAGCCAACATTTTACCAAACTTCAGCTCATGTAGCTTAATCGCAGTATCATGCAATTTAAATTTCTAGCTCAGTCCTAAAATATCTTTCTTAACATTCTTAAGGTGACTCTTTTGAATTTCTAAACCATTAAACAACTTAGTCAACAATGCTTCTATCATTAAATTTGTATCACGGTTCCCAAGAGGAACTTATGCACCACCCTTTTACTTGAAGTCGTGCTTTTGTGTAACTATTCAAACCAGGGCCGTGGAAGAGACGAGCATCCAGGAACATGGAGGCTCGAGATCCTTTCTCTATCTAAAAATCATATACACAATTCATACACAGTGAGGAAATATAGAAAACATAGAAAAATGGAAACATGGGCAATCTCTTAATCCAACTACACCTTACAAAATTAAATTCAAAACATTCGAAAACATACGACACCCATCTGCAAAAAATCTAACAATATAAAAACAACATCTATTGTGAAAAGATAAGCCCCCCGGTCAGACCATGAACTAGAAACAAGTGAAGATAAAGCATAAAACTAAGGTCCTCTGAAATGAGAGAGGCTCACCAACTTCCAAGTTTCATAAATGGATCAACCGCTTAGCAGGACCCCTTGACTATGTATCAGTTCCTGATATATAAGGGGTCAAAACAAATGTATTAGAATGTGAAACAATTCAAAAACTATGCTTTAATAAAACACAAGTGAGAGCGTTTCTCAAAACGATGAACATAGATAAGCGAAAACACATGGCCATACTTTAATGACTTCAAAATAAGTCTTGGAAATTAATATTCTCTATTTATTTTACTTCTGATCTAGAAGGTGCACCCTACAAATATACATATCCAGGGACTATATGGACTCCACCCTTAACTTGACGGCCAAGCCCCCAATCCGACTTTGCCACAAGGATTCGAGATTGTGATTCCTACTATACCACAAGGCTGTCACCAGTGTCAAATCCTTAATCCTAATTATAGTTCCTTAAGAACATGCTTAATACTTTTATAACATTTTATATTTATTCTGTTAAGGGCATAACATCTCTGGGTATCGCCATACCCCAACATTCAAGTCGTTCATATAGTTTCAATTTCATATACCATCTCATTTAGAACGTACAAATTACCACTAATGATTCACAATATTATAAGAGATTCATCACTTTGAAATCTCAAGAAAACTTATCCAATTACATCTTTTGCAAGACATAAAACATATGGTGTCTATGCTAATTGTTCAATCATATGCAACTATTATTTTCAATGCAAAGAGTTTAATTATAGCAAGAAAACTCCCCCCTCATTATATCATAAAACATTTCAATCATCATGATATTGAGAAACTTTCTTTCAGAAGGTAGTACATGCATTCACAATCACGTACAATTAAAATAAAAAATATATTGCATAACACGGGAGGAAGTTCATTAATCATGCTCTCAATTTAACCCTTCAAAAGATAATAAAAAACTCATGTATATATATAGTTGCAAATTTAGTTCTATATAAAAGGGATCTAAACCAAAATATACTGTAATACCCTGCATGTTTCTAAGCTAGGAAGTGAATAAGTATTCCTACGTATGAAATCTCCTATACTGTGATTCATACTTGCATACATGACTTACAATGAATATCCTATTGATAGGATAGCTTATGATGCATTAAGCATTTTCATATGTATCACTTAAGGAAATACAAGGTAAGTGTTTTTGAATCCATCAAGTTTTAGTGCTTGATTTTGCAAGGGTCATATTTGAATGAGTATAACTCAATGTTAATTGGTATTTTGGATGATTTAGTCCTACCAAATTGTAGAGAATCAAAATATCTTTCCAATGATACCAATTTTGCCTTAATCCAATACCCGAGAAAAAGTTATGCCTATTTTTGTGAGAGACAGTAAGGATAGGCAATTGGTTAGGCGCCGCCCAACCAAACATAGGATATTAGTAAGGCGCGGCCCAACCTAGCTTAGGAAATCACTTGGGCGCCGCCTAAGTCAGTTCCAGGTGCCAAAAAACTCCATTTTGGGTTATTTTAAGGGGTAATTAAGTCTTTTAAAACTCCTTACACGGCTCTAAACCTAACCCTACGAAATATATAGCTTCTAAACATATTACAACCTTATTATCATCTCAAAGCTCCTCATCCAAGAGCACTAAAAGAGAAAAATAATGAGGGTTGCATAACTAAGCTTGAAGATCCGATTTCAAGGAAATTCCTCCGTTGATCATCAAGAATATTCCTTCTAAGGTATGCGTGAGTTGATTCATGGACTGTTTTCATCCATGAAGCTCAAGAACCATCTTCTAAATTTTGTATTATGATTTTTATATTATTGGTGGTTGATGTTCATGTGGTTGGAGTTTGATTATGTCTAAGATAGGATCTTTGTATGTTTATTGTTAGGATATGGTGGTATTTAACGTATAAATATGCGAAATTGGTAGTTGAATATTTGTAATCTTAATGAATCCACCTATGCCTAAGATGTGAAGGTAAGGTGTTTGTGAAAATACCTAAGGGAATAGAAATCATGCTTTTATGACATAATAAGTCCTAAATGACTATTCTATGTTCTAAGTTTATGTTTAACGTGATCCCCATGCTATTGTCTTGAATTAAAGAAGTTGTACGGATGCTCATAATATTGTTCCGATATGATATGACCTTGTTATTGAAGCCATGCAAGTATATACATGTTGTGTGCATTCCCGATCATGTGATAGTTTGTTGAGAATCATTCTTATTATGAAAGAATTATTTATGATATGATGAATTGTGGACTCAAATCTTGTGATCAAGTCATGTCATGTGTGTCAGTTTACTCCTATCGAGTCCTGGGGCTACTTATACCCAAAAAATATAGCTGTGTTCCTAGAGCTATGTAATGTTTCACGATATCCGAACTTAAGCTATGATTCCATAGACTTCAGTCAGTCATGTGACTCAGGAAAACCTCATGATCTTAGTCAGTTGTCAGATATCAGTAACATTCCGCCAGTCAATGGAATTCAATAAGATTAAGTCATGCACAGTCAGTTATTCATGTTCAGTCCCTCTATATGGGAGTAGAGGTTAGCACCGAGTGAACCCAAGGATGGGAACTCACCCGCCAATTCAGGGTGTGATTCTTAGTATTTATCTTTGTGTTCCAGAACTACGTAGCCAATGTAGGTTGAGGCTTCTTAACCCTTCAGATTAGGGTTGATGAGGTGGCTTAACCTTTCTGTTTAGGGTTCCTACCATTCTCATTGAGTACCCGCCCGATAAGGGTGACTCATAGGCTGTCCTTACCCATGGCATGGTATTGACACCTCTCTAGTCGGGGTAGACATTGGACCCCATCTTAGCCATGACGACATACATAGGGCATATCGGTTAAACACTACTTCCCACAGTTTCAGTATCAGTCTCAATAAAAGAACTCAGAGCATTCTTTAGATTTCAGTATATACAAGACTGTCAGATACTGTCGCCCATGTTATCAGTTTAAGTATTAGTCATGATAGTTATCAGTAAACCATTTATTATCTTATAGGTCATGCTATCAGGTATTCACGGTCCCAATTTCAATATATGTGTCTGTACTCTCACGTTCATATTAGTCAGTCAGTATTGTTCATGCATGAAACCCTTTATGTTCAGCCTACCTTTCTCGTATACTCAGTACTCCAGTTGTACTGACGCATTTGCACTATGGTGCTTTCTTTTCATGTTACACCATAGGTTCCGAGACATAAGCTCCAGCCTAGCAGTAGCGGTAGCATTCCAGTCACAGAGACACAGTGAGTCCTCATTGATTCGAGGACAATATAATTTGATACATTCATTTATTTCTTCAGTTCAGTTTTACGAAGGTAGTTGGAGACATGTTCCTTCAACTCCTTATTCAGATAGTTTAGAGGCTTTCAGATTTATATTCAAATTTGCATTCAGACTTAGCTTTCAGATTGAGTTGTTTTGGGTATTTTTCACCCACATGATTTTATTCAGTTGAACCTTATGGTCTTAAAGTTCTATGTATTCCGCATTATTATATCATGATTTGTAGTATAAAGGTATAGATATCAGTCATGGGTTAGCCTGTGGTACCTCGGGGTCATGAGCACCGTGTAGCATTCCGGTTCAGCGAATCGGGGTGTTACATATACTTTCATCAAAAGGAAACCATGATGCATATCATTCAATTGTTAACAAAAACATTATTTAGAAGCATGGATGTATATCTTTAAGATTAATAAGAAGATTAAAACCCATGCCCATGGAGTTTAAGGATAGTCCCGCATAAAGTAAACTACTTAGTTTGAAGAATGGGAATCGAATCTTGATTTTGTTTCTTGGAAATCATAACTTAAATTATGGATTCATGATCTTTGGAAGGGAGGCTAGGGCTTTGTTCTTGATAAATTTGAGTGAATTTGGGCATATTATGCCCAAATGACATTTTATTTCATTGTTTGCAGGACTTGGGTTTGTAGGAAAAAGACAAGATTCCCACTCAGAATTAAAGGTTTCAGCAGAAATCAAAATTTGGAGGCTCACCTCTGACCGCTATTGATGCCAGCACTATAGGAACCTCCGAGCGGTGTAATCACATTTACCTACTATTTTGAACAATCCTGATTTTGAGGCTTATTGCTAGCGCTATTGGTTATATTGCTATAGTCACCGCCGGGCGGTGTAATTGCAGCTACTTACTGCCTCACACAAAAAATGTTATAACTTATCATTCGGTTATTGGATTTAGTAAAAATTGTTATTGTTGGAAATTTTATTCAATTATATAAAATTAGGTGGGTCTTGAGCTGAAAAATTTCACATATATCAAAAGTTATACTCATTCAAAGTAGACCCTTGCAGAATCGAATACTAAACTTTGGACGAATCAAAGATTCTTAGCTCAACTTTGCTCTCAGTATATTCTATTAACATATTTCACTTCAAGAGAACTTCATAAACTAGGATGAAGATCATGACATATGAATTAAAATATGAATTGTGGGATTAGAGTTTGCACACGTTGGAATGATGGTTTGATTGCAAGCTCTAAAATGCGGCGTGTTACATTATGTCCCTCTTGGGATTATTCATCCGTTAATGATGGGAAGGATATTATTGAAGCTCAAAAAGTATGAAAGATGGAATGTAACCTCGCATTGAACATTTTCATTTCCTCAACGGAATATGCAAAGACATCTAAAGATTTTAATGATCACCACCAAGCGAATCATATATGCACTAAGAATGAGATGATAAGGATTGACATGGAGATGACCTTGCATACAAGTGATGATCATCAGAACATAAGGCATGAGTTTATCTGGTGATAATAGGCCTGATTATATCGGTACAATCTTCATATGAGATTTCGCAGAAGTTAGGAATTAGAAGCATTCTCTACCCTACAAGATGCAATAAAGAGACCAAACACTTAGAGACACTAATCTACCATGCCCCAAATAATAAATAATGTACTTCATCATTTCCTAATTAAAATTCACCCATAACGCATCTAACCACAAGAATTTGAGTCCTACTACATTTACTTCAATGTTGAAGCCTAACTCGAAGTTAAAACGATGCCAACTTAAACTATGAGACCCTATACTCTACATCACATTAAGAAATCACCTCACCTAATCACTATAACCCACCAACCTTAAGTCTTAATTCTAGGAGAAGTAACCACATGGTTTATTGGTTTGTGTTTTCATCAATCACAACATTCAATCTTATCATTAATATACCCACTTAACAGCTCTCCCCACTAAGACTAGTAAATTCAATCACTCTCATTGAGATTTTCACCACATATATCTTTCCTAACTATTTCACATAACAAAAGTTCATCTCTTTATTTCCGCCTTCACCTATAACATTATCTAAAGAAATTACATCAAAATTTTCACATTCAAGAACTTCTACTCCCTCTACCCAAAACATTACTATGCTTCCACAACCACCATCATACTAACATATGATTATCATTGAGGGACCCAAGCATAAACGCCATAAATGGGAGTGACACTATTATACTATAACTTATACTTATTACATTACTCAAGGAGGGATATGAGGTGAAGTTACGATACAATAGACATAAAGTTCTTCATATATCAAGTGTCTGGATCATGAGTAGAGAGTCGTTCGAATGTAAACCAAAACAACATGAGTTCTTAGAATTGGGCACAGTGAGAAATATGTGATCATATATCAAGTACGGTATAACATAAGGTCGAATTCGTAAAGTCGACGATTGAGACAAGGATTGATACCTGAAGCTATTGCTTCTTATTGTCAGAGGTGCGATACTCATGATTTTGCATAAAATTTATCACTTTGGCTAAATCCATCATAGAATGATGCGGTGACATATATGACATAATTTCTTGGGTCCAAGCATAATGTGAGGCATGGATTTTGCTTTTTTGGATCATGAGCAACATAAAATAGGACTTGAATACTTGAAACATTGGGTTACTGAGACATCAGTACTCCTATTTTAGAGGTTAGATCATAACATAAGTTACATAAAAACTTGGACCTTGGGCACAGGGCATGACTTCAATACATAAGACATTGGCAGAATGACCTCTTAAATTGAAGGAGGAGTTTGCTTGTATAGGAATATATTTTATCGTGACTCTTTCTTGAAACTTGACACCTAAAGAAAATTTGGGAACTACCCTAATTCATCATTTTCCTCTTAGGTTGAAGTCACAATCCTAGACTTGAAGAAATACATTCTCATTAAATGTTCAAGCACAACACTCAACACAATGAGGTATCACCATACACTTAAACACTAAACTCTCCCTGATAAACTATACTCTGAAGGCCTTGCTTTCTAGAAATGTTTCTCTTAACTTTCACAAGATTTTATAGCCATGACCCTAAAAATCATACTTTTATGAGCATCCATATCCATACACCCTTATCATATAAAGATCCATTTTTCACTGCTAAAAAAGCTCCCATACCTTTAATCGCATAACTTACAACTTAACAAAATTTGTAAAACTATAGAAAAGGTGCATATTGCCTGCCAATATTTTCTCAATTCAGCTATGAAGAACACCATATAACAACTCCTTAGTGTTTCAGACATCTCCATACTACAAATTTAAAGAACACAGACTAGGTACGCCAAACACTTATACACATAAAACTTTATCCATCAACATGCTACCTTGGGGAGTTCAAGTTATTCTTATATACCCATGCTCTTATCTGCTTAATGACTCAACCATAATTAATCGTTCTAGCACTAGTCCCATGTATATAAATATATCATAATTATCCACTCTTTTTTCTACAAATTGCAAACCTAGTCGAATGCACACATCGAATCAGGCCTACTACTTACTCCCACAAAACCTACATCATTAATCTTAAGCTATTACTTTTACCACTACACTCCATATCTAAAGTTCAAACCTATTGTCAAACAACACCAATCATATAACATCGATGAAGCAGTTCACATACTATACTATTCCATTAAATTGGGGAATTAACCCAACTACGCTATTTAACTTAACTACCGCCAAAAAGTTCGTTCTCTCCGCAACATTACTACCACACCTTAGAATCTAACACACACCTTATGACGTGAAGTACTAGTGTACAACTACAAAAGAAAAGAAAATCAACGGGTGTAAAGTCACATAATAAGAACAACCAATTTTAATATTATAATATAACCCATTACGATCTTATAAACACATTTTACTTTCTCACTTCATACTTACTTACCCATGCATACATTTAGACTATCTTCAAATTCCATTTATGCCAATGAGTCTCTACCTATAACTTATTAACTGATCTACTCCTTTCCATTCACAACGTTGAAATAATTTCTACAACCACCATAGCTATCCATTTTTAGATCCTTCCCTATTTTGAATAACTAATAATCACAACCGGACACTTCCTCCATAAACTACCATACATTGTATAAAATTTTGCGACGACATTAGCCATTCACCATACAAGTGCAACCCACCCCTCAAACAAGGGTTATACAACTTAAACTACTTATTTAACTAAAAGTCACCCTCACCCTAACTACTAACCTTGTGACTTCATATCACTAAGTTTGAGATCATCTTACTACCAATAGTGTATGGAACCTTAACATACTACTACTCGGGTGGAAATATTATTCCAACATTTTAATACACATCACTACCCTTTAGTATGTTATTTGTAACAAATCTTTTGAAAGGGACTGAATACACTTCATACCCCAGGATCAAATGCACTATTCATATAGTTAGGGGTATAGGCTTAAATCAATATACTTTAAGCCACTTAAGGACCCCTCTCAAGTCCTTATGCAATTTTATACTCTTTTATGACTCAATCATGAGGGGCAATATTATTTAGACTTTATGATTCTGTACTTGAATCAACTCGACAATGAGACATTGTTAATAAAACTAGAGTAAAAAGGAATTTAGATAACTTTAAATTGGACAACATAATGGCATAGTCTAGAACATGAGGAAAAGTGAAACATTCTTAAACGCCTGTAGCTTCCTCCTTATAAGTGTGGTGCGCTATACACCCATAAACTTGACTCTACCCAATGCTATTTCGTAGACACCCTGGAACCATAAGCCATGATCAAATTCAAAGTTTCTCATGACATTAATTGAGGCCCTGGCCGTTGTGGGCATCCTGAACCATAGAGGCCCAAGAGCCCTTCTCTAACTGGCCATCATATACACAATTTATATAATATAAGGAAACATAGAAAACATAGCAAAATGAAAACATAGTCAATCTCTTATTCCTAATATACCATATGAAATTAAATTCGAAACATCTAAAAACATATGACATCAATCTGTGAAATATTTAACAATATGAAAACAATATTTGTTTGTGACTCAAACAAGCCAACAATAGGACCATGAACTAGAAATAAGTTAAGATAAAACATAAAACTAATGTCCTCAAAAATAAGGGAGGCTCACAAACTTCCAAGTTTGATAAAATGATCCACTACTTATCGAGACCCTAGGACTATGCCTCAGATTCTGAAATTGTTCAATACAAATGTACTCGTATATGAAATAGTCCAAAAATTATGCTTTTATGTAACATAAGTGAGAGTATTTATAAAAATGATGAACATAAGAGAAGTGAAAACATATGGGCATACTTTAATAACTTTAAAACAAGTCTTGGAAATTATGACTCACTCTTTATTTTACTTCTAAGGTAGATGGTGCACCCTACAAATGTACTTATCCATGGGCTATATGTACTCCGCCCTTAACTCGGTGGCCAAGCCCCCAATATGAGTTTGCTGCAAAGATTATTATATGAATTCCGTACTACGCCACAGGGCCACCACTAGCATAAAATCCTTAATGTAGGATATCATAAACCCATATCAGCAAAACATGGTTTTAGGCTAAGAGTTGTTAGAAAACCATCCTTCATCGGGTAACTAACTAGATATCTTTAAGCCTAATTATAGTTCTTTAAGAACATGCTTCATGATTTTAAAACATTTTATATATATTTCGTTAAGGGCATATCATCTTCGAGTATTGTCATACACCAACTTGCAAGAGTTCATATCGTGTCAATTTCATAGCCTATTTTATTTAGAATATATAAATGACCGCCAACTATACACAATATTATAAGAGAGTCATCACTTTGAAATCTCAAGAAAACTTATGCTATTACCTCTTTTGTAAGAGTTAAAATATATAGTGGCCATGCGAATTGTTCATTCACACACAACTATTCTTTTTTATGTAAAGAGTTTAATTATAGCAAGAAAAATCCCCCCTCATTATATCAAAAAATATGTCAATCATCATGATATTGAGAAACTTACTTTCAGAACGTAGTCCATGCATTCAAAATCATGCAGAATTCAAATGAACAATAAATTTCATAAAAGGGGAGAAAGTTCATTAATCATGCTCTAAATTTAATCCTTCAAAAGATAATTCAACATAGATGTATATATATATAAATTCAAATTCAGTTTTATATAAAGGGGATCTAAACCAACATATACTTTCATCAAAACAAAACCATGATGCATATTATTCAATCGTTAAGGAAACTATTTTTGGAAACATGGATGTATATCTTTAAGTTTGGTAAGAATATTAAAACCCAATCCCATAGAATTTAAGGATAGTACCTCGTACCTTAGACTACTTAGTTTAAAGAAAGGGATCCCAATCTTTATTTTGTTTCTTGAAAATCTTGAACTTAAAATATGGATTCTTGATCTTTGGGAGGGAGGTTAGGGTTTTGTTCTATAAAAATTTGAGTGAATTTGGGAATATTATGCCCAAAAGATATTTTAATTAACTATTTATGCGACTTGAGTTTTTAGGGAAAAGAGAAGACTACCCTTCAGAATTAAAAGTTATAGAGAAAATCCCAATTTTTAGGGTCACCACTTAGCGCTATTGGTGTGACCTTTATAAGCACCATCGAGCAGTGAAATCATGGTGACCTACTATTTTTGACAATCCCGAATTTGAGTCTTACTGCTAATCAATATTGTTTCCACCACTATAGGCACCGCTGATATATGTTACTACGGTATCTTGCAGCCTCACATGAAAAATGCTATAACTTTTCATTTGGGTATCAGATTTAGTAAAAATCGGTGGGTCCTGATCTAAAAAATTTCATGTATATTAGAAGTTATAAATATTCAAAGAAGACCCTTGTAGAATCAAATACCAAACTTATGACGCATCAACGATTCTAAGCTCAACTTTGGTCTCAGTAAATTCTATGTACATATTTCACTTTGAGAGAACTTCATACACTAGGATAAAGATCATGACACATAAATTAGTGATACGAACTCAAGTGACTCCACTTCTTTGGGATTAATGCTTCAAGGATTACATCTACACATCCAAAACTTGGTCATTTTAAAAGGTCAAATATGTGAATGGAGGATAGATTGGACAGAAGATATATTTAGTTATATCTTACATGAAAGGAATGGATGCCACCATATTTTGATGATAGCTTGGGCTTTGAGAGTGTATGAGCATCCATTCTGTTGTGTTGGGCTTTGGGTCACTTTTGGGCCGAATAGCTTTAAAGGTCGCTTTTGGGCCCATCATGCAATAAATAGCACATGGATCTAAATAGTTAGTTTTCTTTTATTTTTATATAGTTGATGATTAATGAATTGAATATTCTTGAGAGTTTTATTGAAAGTTTTCAGGAGTTTCTTGATTCGTGAGAACATGGTTGCTCAAGAATTCATTCTTTTTTGTGTCCTTGTAAGAGGTTGGTGTTGTCGATGATTGATTTGAAGGTGTAGGATTTGGTATTCCCTTGGTTGTCCTCCCTTTATCGGTTTATGTCAATCTATCTATATTACCTTGGGTTGAGTCTAAGCTTAATTACTAAATATGTATAAGTGGAAATATGAGAACGTAACTGGGTCTGGAACATGATACATGAGCAAACTATCATAATCTCAACTAAGTAACTTAAATACGTGGCATACGATCGAGATTGGTGCAAGAGGGTCAACCTATGGGTACCCACTACTCCAAACTAGATTTTTTACGAGAAGAGAGCAGTATGTTTATGTCAAGAAAGTTTTGGGGAATTATATTATTTCTCCCCCTTGGGAAACTAGGTCCCTTGAAGAATACTGACTTGACAGCGATACTGCAGAAAATTGGGATGATGCGCGGGGCACCAATGAACTGAATCATGACTAAATATCTAGGATAAGAAACTAAGGCATGATAAATGAACCAAGTTGAACATGCTACTACCTAGTTGGTCCATCTTAGAATGATCACATTTATGAGATTCTTAATAGTACGATTAGGTGGAAAGATGGGGAATCCATACCTTTTGAACTTGTTCGTTCTAACTGCTAAACTGAATTACCGGCTTTGCGAACTAACTTATGTTGAAAACTTATACTCAATTAGAGCATTTATATGACACTATTTCAATAGAGTTTTAATGACTGTAGAGAGAAAGTGAATGTTGGCCTGGTCAGAGTAGGAAATCTGAATAACAAAATTATCATATAGATAAAGTTTGGTAAGATGCATTAAGGCCTATGAACACCATGTAAGATGAAATGACTAATTATTTTTGCACTGCAACTGATATTACTGAAAATAGTCACATGGGTGATGAACACAAGTGCATCAATATGCTAACTTATTTAATTAAATTGGTGACTGATAGCTGAATACTGGGTCTGCAAGACAGAACCCTCCTTAGTCTTGAATAACTGGACTACAACTGTAGAGTGTTATACATAGGTGATAAGGACTAACTGGTTGACATGAGATATTGAGCATGAACTGAGGATAATTGTATTATTTAAGAACGCAACACCAAGAGTACAACATACTTCTAGGACAGTCTTGTAAATTGAGGTACTGGAAGGATGACAACTGAGTAGGTAATAATTGTACACTATGGTTGAGTAAATCTGAAAGTAAACTGAACTACCGGCCTAATTACTAAACTAGAACTGGGAATAAGATTATAGATAAGATGGTAATTGAGACTATAACCTTAACAAAGACTGTAGCTGGGACTGAATACTAGTGTCTAATAACTATGGTTTAGACTGATACTAGGGTACTAAATTCAGTGATTGAACATGGATAACTGAGTAATCAATACTAAAAATGTGACTGAGATAGCTCCTAAATTTTGATAGTTACACGATGGGGGCTGACATAAGTCAAAGATATGACTGAACACTTACACTCTGTACTTTCCCAACTTCTAAATACAATATCTTGCTAGCCATTTAACTGTACACTAATATAATATTCAAGCTTGTCATCATAACTACACCCTCGTGTAAATCAAATATGCAACAATTTTCTATTAACATGTAATATTTATTCTCGTCCCTTTAAGCAACTGCCTATCACTAAACTATTTTTACAAAGAGAGCTAACCGAAGGGTTAAATCAGGAGGACCTAAAGAATAATGGACACTAACTGAACTTGACACTTGACTTAAGTCTAAGAAATATATTATAAACATCATGGACTCACTAAGAGGTCTAAACTGATGATAAGCATGACATAGTGTTAATTTAAATTATCAGTAGAGGTGTAGCATAAGCCATGGAAGCTGAGTATACTTATAGCATGATATATGTACAAGATTCATGAGCTGCATGACCTGAGTTTGGAGTTTTCTGAATTTATGGGACATGATTCATATTACTAAGGGGAATGAAACTAAAATCCTTATGCTGGTAAGGGGAATCGTACATTATTCTATGGAAAATGTGTGAATATAAATTGTGTTCATGGAACTGAGATGTGAAGCATGCATAGGCATTAAGCTAACTAAAGTACCAAACTTTATACTAAGACAAGGATGGCTTGGAAATCACCTACCCTTACTACTTTTCTTTATGGACTAACTTTAGTACTTGAATCTGAGAGCCTGAATTGGTCACTTGATCTATCATCTCCGCCTTGGATTTGGGCTATCATCATAAGTCTATGAACACTTTACTAAAATCTCAACTGCACTGCAATCATTATCACATACTTACATTTTGTTCGACACATGCTTGCATGACTAAACACATCATCTTGTTTTGCTTCTTCATATAGTACTAACATTGCATCTCCTAATTCATATCCATACCTTTTTACTTAATTATAGATCAATAATCTTAAATTATTTCTTTCACTATTAAAGCCTACTAGTTTACCTTGGTAAAACAATCCCCATGAATACATAATCTGCTCAATTTGGATAACGTTATCTAAAATCTACTACTGTGAAACTTCTGGGTTCCTTCCTCTAACTCTAGCTCATACACCCATGCACAAGACTCTTCTACATGCGGTTTTTATGAGTTAATAAGATATAGTTGAACCTTAGTCTCTAATACCAACTTTGTAATGCCTTGAATCTAGTACCCGTAATGCAACATAGTTCTCATGACCCTAAAGGAACACTAGCTAACACATGACTAATATCTGTAACTGAGCACTAAATAATACATTGTAAAATATGTAGAATACAAGTTGTAAGTCCATAATGTTAAAAATTGAACTAATCCTAAATATAATACAATGTCTGTAATGGGGTGTGACTATACACAAAACTAAGATAAACTATCTAAAACATATTTTAGTTTGAAAGCCTCTAAACTGTCGGAAAAATATGAAGTTGATGGGACATATCCCAAACTAACTTCGAACTACTGAAATAATAAAGTAATGAAATAATCATGCTATTGTAGAATGATGAGGACTCATAGCTAGTCTTGCTACGAAACGTCTGATCTACTAAGGATGCTCGGGAGTTCGTGCTTCTATACCAAAATTGTACCAGTATGTTGATTATACTGGTATGCAAGTGAGGTAGGCTAAATGCAATAGTTCATATGAATGAACAATACTAACTGACTGAATAACCTAAATGTGAGAATACATGCATGAATAAGAAACTGTAACTGTATTCATGATAACACTGATTCGTGAGTTCTCATAACATGGATATACTGATATCATGCTATAATATTAGGATACTGAATAACTTAGTCTATAGAGTACTGAGGAACTAATGTTATATTATTAATAAAGAAAAGACTATTTTTGACAGTTCTGATTATGAGAACTGGTCTGATTGATTGTATATGACAGTCCTAAAACTGAATATTGATGATAAATCTATAGCTAAAAAACTTGATACTGCGCGACTGTATATGATAATCTAGGTTTTGTTTGAACTAGTTGAGTTTTGTATTATTCTGAGTTAATTATATCTAATAGTCCTGAAATCTTAAGAACTACCGAAGTTCTATTATGGAAATAGAATGACTATATCTAACAATCCTAATTCTATAACTGAAATTATGGGAAGTATTCATCAAACCAATGTGCCCTTAATAAGCTATTATTGTTGTGTTGGGGTCCGACTTGTAACCCCAATTTGAAGGGTGTCAATACCGCGCCACTGGTAAAGACAAGCTTTGACTGACCATCATCTGATAGTGTCCCCAAAAGAGAATGGTGCGACCCTCATCTGATAGTTTTTATCCAACTTATCAACCCTAGCCTGGCAAAGTTGATGTTGGAAACTATGCTGGCTACATCGTTATGGAATGGGAGGATTGCTTCTAAGAATCACACCCTCATTTGAAAGAGTGTGTTCCTATCCTTGGTTTCACTCGGTGCTAATTCCTTCTCCCATCTATATAGACACATAACATGATTAATTGAATTATTCTAAACTAAATTAATGGAGTTCCATTAAATGACGGTGTACTACTAAATTCTATTAACTAATAAAATGCTACTAAGTTTTACTAGCTGACTGAGTTTACTAAGGTCCGAACTTAATACTACTGGGACATTATGACTAACTAAGATCACTCATATTCCTAAGATTATTGAGATTACTGAATGGGACTTGACTGAAACTGAGTTTACTGAGTTTTCCTGAGTCAAATGTCTAACGGAATTCTACTGATCATGATTTGGCTGAGAGTATCATGAAAACATGTCACTGTATCTAGGAACACAACTAAATTGTTGGGTACAAGTACCCCAGGAATCGATAGCATGAAAGTAACAGAACATGACACTTCTTGAACACATAACCAATATAAACAATTCATAATAACAAATTTGGGGAGTTCATAAAGCACATGGTTGTCATAGTATTGAACATGAATGGAAGTGCATATAAACATGTCATACTTTTTTAAACCTATTCTCATAGACATTCCCTCAACTATTCATAATGCACACAATATCATCGAAGTCATTCTTGGTCATAGGGTAAAGAACACATTCATCACTTGGGTTACAATTAAGCTATATTGCATAATTTTTATTATCTTAGGCATTTTATCAAACACCTAGGATGCATGACTGATGGCATAGGAATGAACATTAAATTAATACAACAAAGCTCCGTATTTCAACTTAAGTTCACATATTTCAGACCATATACTAGAATAGGTTCATGAACAACACATAAGGATTTCAACTTCGGAACCATACAACCATAATCGCATGAACATAATCAGCCCAAAAAAAATATTCACAATACAAGATTTAAAACTTGATTCTTGGGATTCATCGATGAATGAAATCCATGAATGAACACTGTGCATACCTTAGTTCTTGACTCTAAGAAGATTGGCGAAGAGATTGTTGAATTCGAGTCTTGGATTTGAATCTCCAATTAAAAACCCTACCTTGTTCGTGAGAGAAACTTGAGAGAAACACTATGTTTTGGATGAAAAATAGTTAAATCACGTGTTATTGGGTTTAATAGGGGTGTAAAATTTAGCCTTTAAACCCTTGGAAGAGTATTTTAATTTCTTATGAAAATTTCTTGATTTTCATCCTTGGCGTGATTCACCAATATCGCGCCAAGTAACTGGAATTGACAATTGGAAACCTTCATCATGGCATGAAGCGGGGCTATCGCGTTGCCACTTTGTTTATGACCTGAAAGTTTTGTACGATGCGGAGACATCGCACTGAGACACTGAAAAAGGATAATTCTGAATTTGAGTCCTGGCGCAATGCACCATAATCACGGAGGCTCACTGGATTTTGATGATTTTCATTTTAGCCTGCTCTACAACACGTTGATGGCTCAGGTGGCACACTACCTAACTAAAAAGGCTATAACTCTTTGCCAAGGAGTCGGATTTGGGTGAATTTGGTATCAATGGAAAGCTTATTAAATTTTCCACATGATAAAAAATGAAAATATTTGAAATACCACATTTATAAAAGTGGATTCATCTTTGAAACAAGTCTTTATTATTTATAGGACTATTTTAAGATGGTAGAAATATGGGGTAATAAAATCTCTCCCTCTTGACAACATTCATCCTCGAATAAGACTAATTTAGATGGGAGAAATGGTAAGCTAAAGTACATACTGAACATAAACAGCTGAAACATGACTACCTAACTGACAATACTAAGATTCATACTGAGCATGCATTCTGATGCATGATTTAATGTCTAAGCTGACACCTGAATGCATGACTAATAGTACTGATAAGTTGATCACGTATATCTGATGCATGAATACATGACTGAATCGACTCATGAACATGTGACTGAACATATAAGTGTAAAGATACCAAGTTTGAAATAAAAATTGAGCATGGAACTGAATACCACATTTCTAACTGAAACCTGAACATGAAACTGGACAAGCTTAAAAAAACCTATTACCTTGGGCTTAGTCAAAGATTAATTACTAAATATGCATCAGCAGAAATATGATAATATAACTGGGTCTGTAACATCATACATGAGTTGAATATCGTTATCTGAACTTAGTACCTTAAATACATGGCATACGATCGATATTTGAGCTAGAGGGTCAACATATGGGTACGCACTACTCCAAACTAGATTCACTATGAGAAGAGAGAAGCATGTTTATGTCATTAAAGTTTCAAGGAATTATAGTGTATTTCCCCTTGGGACAGTAGGTCCCTAGAAGAATACTAACTTGACTATGATACTGAGGAAAACTGGGATGATTCACAGAGCACTAATGAACTGAATCGTAACTGAATATCTAGAGTATGAAACTAAGGCCTAATACTTAAACCAAGTTGAACACACAACTACCTAGTTGGTTCATCTCAAAATGATCACATTCCTAAGATTCTGAAATTGTACGATTAGGTGGAAAGATGGGGACACCAAACCATCTGAACTTGTCCATTATGACTGCAAAACTAAAGTACTGACTTTGTGGGCTAACTCATGATAAAAACTTATACTCGATCAAAGAATTTCTATTACACTATTTCTATAGAGTTGTAATGACTGTAGAGAGTAAGCAAATCTTAGCCTGGTCTGATTAGGACATTTGAATAAGAAAATCATGACACGTCTAATGTTTGGTAAGATGCGTTGAGGCCTATGAACACCATTTAAGATGAAATGACAAAGTCGTTTGCACTGTAACTGATAATACAGAAAAGAGTCACATGGGTGCTGAATACAAGTGCATAAATATGGTAACTTGTCTAATTAACTGGGTGACTGATAGATGAATACTGGACTGGAACTGCAGAGCTTTATGCATAGGCAATAAGGACAGACTGGTTGACATGTGATACTAAGCATAAACCGAGGGTAATTGTATTATTTGATAACACAACACCAAGAGTACTACATTCTTCTAGAATAGTCTTGTAAACTGAGGTACTGGAAGGCTAATAACCGAGTAGCTAACAACTGTACGCTTTGGTCGAGTAAATCAAAAACTAAACTGAATTACGGACCTGATTACTAAACTAAGACTGGGTCTGAGATTATAGATAAGACAATAATTGAGACTATTACCATAATTAAGACTGTAGCTAGGACTGAATACTGGTTTCTGATAACTAAGGTTTAGACTGGTACTGAGGTACTAAATTCTAAGATTGAACACCGATTACTAAGTAATGAATACTGAAAAAGTAATAGAGATAGCAACTGAATTTTGATTGTTGCACGACGGGGGGCTGGCATAAGTAAAAGATATGAATGCACACTCACACTCTGTACTTTTCTACACTCACACTCTATACTTTTCTAACTTTCTCACACTCTGTCCTTTTCCAAATTCTAAATACAACCTTTTGCTATCCATTTACCTGCACACTAACATGACATTCAATCCTATATTTATGTCTACACCCTCGTGTAAAACAAACATACAGTAATTTTTTCTTAACATGTAATATTTACTCTCTCCCCTTTAAGCAACTACCCATCACTACACTATTTTCATAAACAGATCTCACCGAAGGGTTAAACCAGGAGGACCTAAAGAATGAATGGACACTAACTGAACATGACCCTTGACTAAAGCCTGAGGAATAGAATATATACATCATGGACTCACCAAGAGGTCTAAACATAGGAAAAGTATAACATAGTCTTAATTTAAAAGATCAGTAAAGCTGTAGCATGAGTCATGGATGCTGAGTATACTGTAAATAATGAGATGTGTACATGAGTTATGAGCTACATGACCTGAGTTTGGAGTTTTCTGCATTCATGGAATATGATTTGTATTACTGAGGGGAATAGACCTAAACTCCTTATGCTGGGAACTGGAATCATACATGATTCTATAGAAAACATGTGAATATAAGTTGTGGTCTTGTAACTGAGATATGAATCATACTTATGCATCTTGCTGACTGAAGTACCAAACTTTACAATAAGATAAGGATGGTTCGGGAATCACATTCCCTTACTACTTCTCTACACGTACTGGCTTTACTACTATAATCTGAAAGCCTAAATTGGTCACTTGATCTATCATCTCCCCATTGTCTTTAAGCCATTATCATAAGTCTGTGAATACTTTACTAAACTCTGAGCTAAACAGCAATCATCATCATATATTTACACTCTGTTCGACATATGTTTCCCTTACTAAACTTATGATCTTATTTTGTTTCATTATATATTACTAATATTGCATCTCCTAATTCACATCCATACCTTCATACTTAATTTTAGATATATAATCTTAAATTCTTTCTTGCACTATTCAACCTTACCGGTCTACCTTAGTACAACTATCCCCATGAATACATAATCTGCTAAATTTTAGAAGGGATCTAATGGAAATCTAATTTTGGCTTTTCGAATAAGTTCTCACGATTATGAATGAGATATGTAAAACTTTGGAACATAACAGAACTAATGGGATAATTGTAAACCTATGGGCTATCCTATAACTATCTACGGGGACTGTCTGAGGAAGCCCTACCCCTAGGACCTTGAGCTTTACTATTTATGTTACCTTGAAAGTAAGGTGGAGTTGACATGAGGGGAGCATAATAAGAGCCTACATTAATTTATTAAAGATCCTTTCTATAGCATGATTTGAAACACGAAAGAAAGGAAATAGTTCCTAAAACATCTCATAGCCTCCTGCACATAAGTGTGGTGCACAATACACCCTTGCACATGACTCTACTAGATGCGGCTTTTTTAGACTTCCTAGGACACAGTTGAACCTTAAGATCTAATACCATAATTTTAATTCCTCGAATCTGGTACCCAGAATGCTACATAGTTCTCATAATCCCGAAGGACCACAAGATAACCCATGACTAATATTTATAACAGCACTGAATAATTCATAGTAAAATATGCAGAATAGAAGTTGTAAGGCATTAAGGTTCAAAAATGAACTAAAACTAAATATAATAGAATGTCTGTAATGGGGGATGACAGTACCTAAAACTGAGATAAAATAATTGAAACATGTTGTAGTCTGAAAGCCTTTAATTTGAATGAAAACTGTAGAGTTGATGGGACATGTCCCCAACTAACTCCAAACTACTAAAATAATAAAGTAATAAAATAATCATTCTATCCTTGAATGATAAGGACTCACTGCTAGTTTGGCTGATGAAATTCTGATCTACTAAAGATGCTCGGGAGCTCATGCTTCTACACCAATGGTATAAAACACCATAGCGCAAATAAGTTAGTACATTGAATATACTGGTATGCAAGTGGGGTAGGCTAAATAAAATAGCTCATAGGCATGAATAATGCTAACCAAATGAATAAAATTAACATGAGAATACATGCATGAATAAGAAGCTATAATTGAATTCGTGATAACACTGACTCATGAAGGAAACACTAATTCTGACAGTTTTGATAATGAGAACTAGTCTGATTGATTGTATCTAACAGTCCTTACACTGGATACTGTTATTATAGGATACTGATAACTGTATAACTAAAAAACTAATACTAAGCGACTGTATATGACAGTCTAGGTTCTGATGGAACTAGATGAGTTTCATACTATTCTAAATTTACTGTCTCTGACAGTCCTAAAATGTTAAGAACTATCTGAGTTCTATTACGGAGACTCAATGACTGTATCTGACAGTCTTGATTTTGTAACTAAAAATGGTAGAAAGTAGTCATCTAACCGATATGCCCCTAATAAGCTATTATAGATGTTTTGTAGTCCAAATTATAACCTTATTTGGAAGGGTGTCAATACCGCACCACTGGTAAAGACAAGTTGTGAGTGACCCTCATCGGATAGTCTTCCCCAAAGAAAATGGTGGGACCTTCATCTGATAGTGTTTATCCACATCATCAACCCTCATCTTATAGTGTTAATGTCTCAACCTATGCTGGCAACATAGTTCTGGAATACAAGGATTGCTTCTAAGAATCAGACCATCATCTGATAGTGTGTGTTCCCATCCTTAGGTTCACGCGGTGCTAATTTTTATTCCCATCTAAATAGATACTAAACATGATTAACTGAACTGTACTAAACTAAATTCATGGAGTTCCATTAATTGATGGAATACTACAAGATTCTATGAACTGACATAATGCTAATGAGTTCTACTATTTGACTGAGTTTACTAAGGTTCGATGTAAATACTACTGGGATATGATGACTGACTGAGATCACTGAGATTCCTAATATTACGGAGATTACATAATGGGACTAGACTGCTATTGAGTTTATCAAGTTTTCTTAAGTCACATGACTGACTGAATTCTGCTAATCATGTCTTGGCTGAGAGTATCGTGAAAACATGACACTGTCTCTAGGCATCAAAAAAAATTATCAGGTACAAGTACCCTAGGACTTGATAGTATAAAAGTGAAAGAACCTGACATTTCTTGGACACATGACCAATATCAATAATTCATAAAACATCAATTTGGGGATTTCATAAAGCACATGGTTATCATAGTCTTATACATTAATGGAATTACATATAAACATGTCATACTTTCATAAACCTATTCTCATGGACATTCTCTCAACCATTCATAATGCACACAATATCATGGAAGTTATTCTTGGTCATACGGTAAATCACGCATTCATCACTTGGGTCCCAATTAAGCTATATTGAATAATTTCTATTCTCTTAGGTATTTTATCAAACACCTTGGATGCATGACTTAGGGAATAGCCATGAACATAGAATTAATATAGCAAAGCTTTGTATTTCAACTTAATCTTTCATGTTTCAGACCACATACTATCATAGTTTTATGAACAACATGGAAGGATTCAAACATGGGAACTATACAACCATAATAATTTGAACATAATCAACCCATAACAAAATATTAACAATACAAGATTTAAAACATGATTCTTGGGCTTCATGGATGAAAGGAATCGATTAATGAACACTGTGCATACCTTAGTTCTTGACTCTAAGAATATTGATAAAGAGAGTCATGAATTTGGGACTTGGATTTGAATCCCTAATAAAAATCCCTAGCATGTTCTATATAAAAATTGAGAGAAACAATAGGTTTTCGATGACAAATGGTTGAATCACGTGTTATTAGGTTTTAATAGGGGTGGGAATTTAACCCTTTTAACCCTTGGACGTGTATTTTAATTTTTTAGGAAAATTTCCCGATTTTCATCCTTGGCGAGATGCGCCATTGTTGTGCCAAGTCACTGGATATGACAATTGGGAATCTTCTTGGTGGGGCGATGCAGGGCTATCACGTTGCCACTTTGTTTGCAACTTGGAAGTTTGGCTCGATGCAGAGACATCACGCTGAGAAACTGGAAAAAGGATAATTCTTAATTTAGGCCCTGGCACGATGCTCCATAATTGCGGAGGCTCATTAGATTTTGAGGATTACAATTTTGGCCTGCTCTTTAATGCATTGATGGATTAGGTGGCACACTGCCTAACTAAAAAAGATCTAACACTTCTCCTCAATGTCATCTTTTGGTGGATTTAGGTGAATAAGGACTGACTAGTTGATATGAGATACTGAGCATGAACTGAGGAAAATTGTAGATTATTTTACAATGCAAAACTAAGACTACAACATGCTTATAGAATAGTCCTATAAACTGAGGTACTGGAAGGCTAACAACTAAGCAGTGAATAAATATACACTATGGTCTAGTAAACTTGAAACTAAACTGAATTACAGACCTGATTACAGAACTAGGATTGGGACTGAGATAATAGATAAGACAGTAATTGGGACTGTAACTGTAAGTAAGACTGTAGCTGGAACTGAATACTAGTTTTTTATAACAAAGGTTTAGACTAGTATTGAGGAACTAAATTCTTAGATTGAACACTGATTACTGAGTAATGAATACTAATACTGTAACTGAGATAGCTACTGAATTTTGATAGTTACATGATGGGCGCTGACATAAGTCAAAGATATGAATGCATACTCACACTGTATTTTCCAACTTCTACATACAACCTCTTTCTAGCAATTTACTTGCACACTAACATGACATTAAAGCCTATCTTTATAACTACACCCTCGTGTAAAACAAACATGCAACAATCTTCTCTTAACATGTAATATTTACTCTCTTCTCTTTATGAAACTGCCCATCACTACATTATTTTCACAAAGAGATCTCACTGAATGCTTATATCAGGAGGACCTAAAGCATAAATTGACACTAATTAAAATTGACACCTGATAGAAACCCGAGGAATATAATATAAACATCATGGACTCACCAAAAGGTCTAAAATAAGGATAAACATAAAATAGTCTTAATGTAACTGATCAGTACAGGTGTAGCATAAGCCATAGAAGCTGAGTATACAGTAAAGCATGATATATATTCATGAGTCATGAGCTGCATGACCTAAGTTAGGAGTTTTTTGCATTCAAGGGATATGATTTGTATTACTAAGGGGAATGGAACTGAAGTCCTTATGCTGGAAACTGGAATCGTACATGATTCTATGGAAAACGTGTTAATCTTAGCTGTGTTCATGGAATTGTGATGTGAAGCATGCATAGGCATCATTCTAACTTAAGTAGCAAACTTTACATTAAGAAAAGTATGGGTTGGGAATCACCTTTCCCTTACTGCTTTTCTATACGTCTGGGCTCTACTACTGGAATCTAAAAAGCCTAAATTGGTTACTGTATCTATCAATACCCCCTTGGCTTTAAGCCATTATCAAAAGTGTATGAACACTTTACAAAACTATGAACTAAACTGCAATCATCATCATATACTTACACTCTGTCTGGCACATGCTTTCCTTACTAAACATATCATCGTATTTTGTTTCTTCATATATTACTGATATTCTACTATTCAAGCCTACTGGTCTACCTCAGTACAATTATCCCCATGAATACATAATCTGCTCAATTTGGATAATGTTATCCCAATTCTACTACTGCTAAACTCTTGGGTTCCTTCCTTTAACTCTTGTTCATAAACTTTCATAGAATCCTGAGGGATCTAATGGAAATCTAATTTTGGGTTCAAAAATGAGTTTTTATGATCATGAATGAGATCTGTACAATTTTGGAACATAACGGAACTGATGGGATACTTTTGAGCCTGTGGGCGATCCCATAATTATTAGTAGGGACTGTTTGAGAAAGCCCTTCCCCTAGGATCTTGAGCTTCACTGTTTGTGTTACCTTAAAAGTAAGGTTTAGTTGACATGAGTGGGGCATGATGAGAACCTACATAAATTTCTTAGAGAACCTTTTGATAGCATGATCTAAAACACGAAAGAAGGAAAACAGTTCCTAAAACATCGCATAGCCTCCTGTAAATTAGTGTGATGCACAATACACCTAAGCATAAGACTCTACTAGATACGGATTTTCAGACTTACTAAGACACAGTTGAACATTAGGCTCTGATACCAACTTTCTAACACCTCAAATCTGGTAATCGTATTGCTACACAGTGCTCATGACCCCGAAGGACCACAGCTAATCCATGACTAATATCTGTAACTAAGCACTGAATAACACATAGTAAAATATGTGGAATATAAGTTGTAAGGCCATAAGGTTAAAAACTGTACTAATACTAAATATAATACAATGTCTATAATGGGGTATTACAAAACCAAAAATTGATATAAACTAGCAGAAACATGTTTTAGTCTTAAAGCCACTAAACTTTCTGAAAACTGCGAAGTTGATGGGACATATCCCCAACTAAATCTGAAATACATAAATAATAAAGTCATAAAAGAATCATTCTATACTCGAATGATGAGGGCTCGCTGCTAGTCTGGCTACTAAACGTTTGATCTATTAATGATGCTAGGGGGCTCGGGCTTCTAAACCTATGGTATAAAACACCATAGAGAAAATACATTAGTATGTTGAATATACTGGTATGCAATTGAGGTAGGCTTAATACAATGGTTCATATACATGAAAAATACTGAATGACTAAATAACATCAATGTGAGAATACATGTATGAATAAGAGACTTTAACTGAATTCATGATTACACTAAATCGTGAGTTCTGATAACATGGATTTATGGATATCCAGTGCTAATACTGCGATACTGAAAAACTGAGTCTATAGAGTACTGAGGAACTGATGTTATTTTATTAATAAAGGAAAGACTATTTTTGAAAGTTCTAATTATGAGAACTGGTCTAATTGATTATATCTGACAGTCCAGAAATTGAATACTGATAACATGGGATACTGATAGTTGTATACCTAAAAAAACTTATACTAAGTGAATGTATCTAATAATCTTGGATCTGATATAACTAGTTGAGTTTCGTACTGTTCTAAGTTGACTGTATCTAACAGTCTTGAAATATTAAGAACTATCTAAGTTCTATTACAAAAACTTAATGACTGTATCTGACAATCCTAATTATATAACTAAAACTGTGCGAAGTACTCATCTAACCGACATGCCCCTAATAAGCTATTATAGTTGTGTTGGAGTCAAGTTTGAAACCCCAATTTGAAGGTGTCAATACAGTACCATTAGTAATCCCATAGCTATTTACAGGGAATGTCTGAGAAAGCCCTACCCCTAGGAACTTGAGCTTTACTATTTGTGTTACCTTAAAAGTAAGGTTCAGTTGAAATGAGTGGAGCATGATGAGAACCTACATGAATTTGTTAGAGAACCTTTCTACAGCACGATATAAAATATGAAAGAAGGGAAATAATTCCTAAAACATCTCATAGCCTCCTGCACATAAGTGTGATGAACAATACATCCATGCACAAGACTCTACTAGAAGCAGCTTTTCAGACTTACTAGGACACAGTTGAACATTAGGCTCTGATACCAACTTTGTAACGCCTCGAATCTACTACTCATAATGCTACACAGTGCTCATGACCCCGAAGGGCCACAGCTAACCCATGATTAATATTTGTAACTGAGCACTAAATAACATATTGTAAAATATGTGGAATATAAGCTGCAAGGCCAAAAGGTTAAAAACTTAACTAATACTAAATATAATACAATGTCTGTAATGGGGTATGACAGAACACGAAATTGAGATAAACTAGCAGAAACATATTGTTGTATAAAAGCCACTAAACTGTCTGAAAACTGTGAAGTTGATAGGACATATTCCAAACTAACTCCAAACTACTAAAATAATGAAGTCATAAAATAATCATGCAATCCTCGAATGATGAGGGATTGCTGCTAGGCTGGCTACAGAACATCTGATCTACTAAGGATGCTCGGGGGATCAGGCTTCTAAACCTATGGTATAAAACACCATAGAGAAAATGCTTTTGTACATTGAATGTACTGGTATGTAAGTGAGGTAGGCTTAATGAAATGGTTCATATGCATGAACAATACTAAATGACTAAATAACATCAACGTGAGAATACATGCTTGAATAAGAGACTGTAACTGAATTCATAATAACACTGAATCATGAGTTATGATAATATAGATTTACTAATATCGAGTGCTAATACTGGGATACTGAATAACTGAGTGTATAGAGTACTGAGGAACTGATGTTATATAATTAATAAAGGAAAGACTATTTCTAAAAGTTTTCATTATGAGAACTGGACTGATTGATTGTATCTGACAGTCCAGAAATTTAATACTGATAACATGGGACACTGATAATTGTATAACAAAAAAAACCTACACTGAGTTTCTATATCTGGCAGTCTAGGATCTGATAGAACTAGCTGAGTTTTGTACTATTCTGAGTTGACTATATCTGCCAGTCCTGAAATCTTAATAACTATCTAAGTTCTATTATGAAGACTGAATGATTGTATCTTACAATCCTAATTCTTTAATTGAAACTGTGTGAAGTACTCATCTAACTGACATGCCCCTAATTAGCTATTATAGTTGTATTGGGGTCCAATTTGTAACCCCAATTGGAAGGGTGTCAATACCGCACTACTGGTAATCCTATAACTATCTGCAGGGAATGTCTGAGAAAGCCCTACCCCTAGGAACTTGAGCTTCACTGTTTGTGTTACCTTGAAAGTAAGGTTCATTTGAAATGAGTGGAGCATAATGAAAACCTACATGAATTTCTTAGAGAACCTTTCTATAGCACGATTTAAAATACGAAAAAAGTGAAATAGTTCCTAAAACATCTCATAGCCTCCTACATATAAGTGTGGTGAACAATACACCCATGTACAAAACTCTACTAGATGCGGCTTTTCAGAATTAATAGGACACAATTTAACATTAGGCTCTGATACCAACTTTGTAATGCCTCAAATCTAGTACCTATAATGCTACGCAGTGCTTATGACCCCGAAGGACCACAAGCTAACCAATAACTAATATCTATAACTAAGAAATAAATAATACATTATTAAATATGTGGAATATAAGCTGTAAGGCCATAAGGTTAAAAACTGAACTAACACTAAATGTAATACAATATCTATAATAAGGTATGACAATAACCAAAACTAAGATAAACTATTTGAAATATGCTATAGTTTGAAAGCCTCTCAACTTTCTGAAAACTGCAGAGTTGATAGAACATATCCCCAACTAACTCTGAACTACTGAAATAGTATAGTAATAAATAATCATGCTATCCTCGAATGATGAGGACTCACTACTAGTTTGGCTACTGAACGTCTTATCTACTATGGATGCTCGGGAGCTCAGGCTTCTAAACCTATGATATAAAACACAATAGCGGAAATATATCAGTACGTTGAATGTACTCGTATGAAAGTGAGGTAGGTTGAAAGTAGTGGTTCGTATGCATGAACAATACTAACTCATTAAATAACATAAATGTGAGAATACATACATCAATAAGAGACTGTAACTGAATTTTTGATAATACTGACTCATGTGTTCTGATAACATAGATTTATTAATATCGAATGCTAATACTGGGATACTGAATAACTGAGTCTTTAGAGTACTGAGGGACTGATGTTATATTTTTAATAATAAAAGACTATTTTTGATAGTTCTAAATATGTGAACTGGTCTGATTGATTGTATCTGATAGTCCTAAAATTGAATACTGATAATATGTGAAACTGATGACTGTATAACTAAAAAAATTTATACTGAGCGACTGTATCGACAGTTTAGATACTAATGGAACTAGCTGAGTTTCATACTGTTTTGAGTTGACTGTATCCGACAGTCCTAAAATCTTAAGAACTATCTAAGATCTATTAAAGAGACTAAATGATTGTATCTGACAATCCTAATTCTGTAACTGAAACTGTGGGAAGTACTCATCTAACCGACATGCCCTTAATAAGCTATTATAACTATGTTGAGGTCCAATCTGTAAACCCAATTTTATTCTTGGATTTGAATCCCCAATTAAAAATCCTAGCTTATTTTTGAGAGAAACACTATATTTTGGATGAAAAATGGCTAACTCATGAGTTATTGGGTTTAAATAGGGGTGGAAAATTAACCCTTTTAACCCTTGGACGCGTCTTTAAATTTTTTATGAAATTTTTCCCATTTTCAACCATGGCGCAATGCGCCACTATAGCGTCAAGTCACTGGAAATGACAATTAGGAATTTGTATGGTGGTGCGAAGCGGGGCTATCATGTTGCCGCATTTTTTAAGAGTTTGATGTTTGGTATGACGCGGAGATATCACACTGAGACATTGGAAAAAGGATAATTCTTAATTTTAGTACTGGCGCGATGCTCCAAAATCATGGAGGCTCAATATATTTTGATGATTGCCATTTTAGCCTACTCCACAATGCATTGACGGCTCAGGTGGCACACCGCCTTAATAAAAAGGCTCTAACTCTTCTCCCAGGTGTTAGATTTGGGCAAATTTGGTCTTGATGGAAAGCTTATTTAATTTTCCGCATGATAAAAAATGAAAATCTTAAAAATACCACATGTATAAAAGTGGATTCATCTTTGAAACAAGTTTTTAACATTTCTAGGATGATTTTAAGCTAGGTAGAAGTACGAGGTAATACAATCTCTCCCTCTTGGTAATATTCATCCTCGAATGAGACTGATTTATATGGAAGAAATGATAAGATGATGTACATAGTAAAAATAAATAACTAAAACATGACTACCTGACTGACATTACTGAGATTCATACTGAGCATGCATTCTGATGCATGATTTTATGACTAAGCTGATACATGAATGCATGACTGAGAGTACTGATAAGCTGATTACGCATATCAAATACATGAATACGTGACTGAACCTACTCATGAACATGTGACTAAACATGTAAGGGTAACGATACAAAGTTTGCAATAAAAACTGAGCATAGAATTGAATACCATATTTGTAACTGAAACCTGAACATGAAACTGGAAAAGCTTAAAAAAAGCTATTACCTTGGGCTGAGTCTAAGATTAATTACTAAATATATATAAGCTGAAACATGACAACATAACTGGGTCTGTAACATGATACATCAGTTGAATATCGTGATTTCAACTAAGTTCCCTGAATACGTGGCATAAGATCGAGATTGGAGGTAGAGGGTCAACCTATGGGTACCTACTACTCCAAACTGGATTCATTATAAGAAGAGAGTAGCATGTCTATGTCTTGAAAGTTATAGGGAATTATAGTGTATCTCCCTCTCGAAAAAGTAGGTCCCTAGAAGAATACTGACTTGACTGATATACTGAGGAAAATAGGGATGATGCACAGGGCACCAACAAACTGAATCGTGACTGAATATCTAAAATATGAAACTAAGGCATGATAGTTGAACCAAGTTAAGCACAAAACTACCTTGTTCACATTCATGAGATTTTGAATAGTACAATTAGCTAGAAAGGTAGGGAAACCACACCATCTAAACTTGTCCATTCTGATTGCTAAACTGAAGTACTAGCTTTATGGACTAATTCATGCTAAAAACTTATACTCGATTGAAGCACAACTATGACACTATTTCAATAGAGTTCTAATGACTGTAGAGACAAAGTAAATCTTGGCCTGGTTTGAGTAGGACATCTGAATATGAAAATCATCATATGGCTAAAGTTTTGTAAGATGCGTTGAGGCCTATGAACACAAATTAAGATCAAATGACTAAGCCTTTTGCACTTTAAATGATGTTATTTAAAAGAGTCACATGGTTACCGAACTCAAGTGCATAAATATGCTAACTTATCTGATTAACTAGGTCACTGATAGCTGAATACTAGGTCTACAAGAGGGAACCATCCTTAGTCTTAAATAACTGGAATGCAACTACACAGCATTAACCATAGGTGATAAGGACTGATGGGTTGACATATGACACTGAGCATGAACTATGGGTAATTACATTATTTGAGAACGTAACACCAAGATTAAAACATGCCTTTATAATAGTCTTGTAAACTAAGGTACTAGAAAGCTAATAACTGAGTAGCTGATAATTGTATGCTATGGTCGAGTAAATCCAAAACTAAACTGAATTATTGGCCTTATTACTAAACTATGACTGGGACTGAGATTATAGATAAGAAGGTAATTGAGACTATAACCGTAACTAAGTGTACAACTAGGACTGAATTCTTGTTTCTGATAACTAAGGTTTAGACCGGTACTGAGGTATTGAATTCTGAGATTGAACACTGATTACTGTGTAATGAATACTGAAATTATAACTAAGATGGCAACTGAATTTTGATTGTTACAGGACGGGGGCTGACATAAGTTAGAGAAATGAATGCACACTCATACTTTGTACTTTCCCATCTTCTAAACACAACTTCTTGCTAGCAATTCAAATGAACACTAACATGTCATTCAAGCCCATCTTCATAACTACACCCTCGTCTAAAACAAACATGTAGTAATCTTCTCTTCACATGTAGTATTTACTCTCTCCCCTTTAAGTAACTGCCCATCACTACATTATTTTCACAAAGAGAGCTTATCGAAGGGTTAAATCAGGAGGACCTGAGGCATGAATGGACTCTAACTGAACTTGACACTTGACTGAAGCCTGAGGAATAGAATATAAAAATCATGGACTCACTAAGAGGTCTAAACAGAGGATAAGTATAACATAGTCTTAATTTAACTGATTAGTAGAGGTGTAGAAGGAGCCATGGATGCTGAGTATACTGTAAAGCATGATATGTGTACATGAGTCATGAGCTGCATGACCTGAGTTTGGAGTTTTTGGCATTCGTGGGACATGATTTGTATTACCGAGAGGAATAGAACTGAACTTCTTATGCTGGGAACTGGAATCGTACATAATTCTATAGAAAATATGTGAATATAAGATGTGTTCATTGAAGTAGGATGTAAAGAATTCTTAAGTATCGTGCTTATTGAAGTACCAAACTTTACACTATTATAAGGATGGGTGAGGAAGCACTTTCCTTTACTGGGTTTCGATACATACTGGCTCTACTACTGGAAGCTGAGAGCCTAAATTGGTCACTTGATCTATTATCTCCGCCTTATCTTTAAGCCATCATCATATGTCAGTGAAAACTTTACTAAACTCTAAACTAAACAATAATCAACATCACATACTTACACTCTGTTCGACATATACTTGCCTTACTAAACTTATCAACTGAGTTAGTTTCTTCATATATTATAAATATTACATCTTCTAATTTATATCCACACCTTCATACTTAATTTTAGATTAACAATCTTAAATTCTTGATTGCATTATTCAAGCCTACTGGTCTACCTTGGTACAACTATCCCCTTGAATACATAATCTGTTCAATTTAGATAACAGTATCCCAAATATACTACTGCTAAACTCCTAGGTTCCTACCTCTAACTCTATGTTATAAACTATCATAGAATCCTAAGAAGGGATCTGATGGAAAATCTAATTTTGTTTTGGCGAATGAGTTCTCATTCTTATGAATGAGATATGTAAAACTTTGGAACATAAAGGAACTAATGAGATACTTTTAAGCCTGTGGGTTATCTCATAACTATCTACAGGGACTGTCTGAGAAAGCCGTACCCCTAGGACCTTGAGCTTCACTTTTTATATTATCTTGAATGTAAGGTGGAGTTGACATGAATGAAGCATAATGAGAACCTACATGAATTTCTTAGAGAACCTTTCTATAGCATGATCTAAAATAAGAAAGAAGGGAAATAGTTCCTAAAACATCTCATAGCCTCCTATAAACACGTATGGTGCACAATACACCCATGCATATGACTCTACTAGATGCGGCTTTCCAGACTTCCTAGGACACAGTTGAACCTTAGCCTCTGATAACAAGTTTGTAATGACTCAAATCAGGTACCCAAAATTCTACACAGTTCTCATAATCTCAAAGGACCACAAGATAACCCATGACTAATATCTGTAACTAAGTACTAAATAATACATTATAAAATATGCGAAATATAAGCTGTAAGGCCATAAGGTTAAAAACTAAACTAATAAAATTTATGTAATAGGGTATGATAATACCCAAAATCTAGATAAACTATCTATAACATGATGTAGTCTAAAAGCCTTTAAACTATCTGAAAACTGTGCAGTTGATGGGACATGTCCCCAACTAACTCCAAACTACTGAAATAATAAGGTAATAAAATAATCATATTACCCTCAAATGATAAGGACTCACTGCTAGTCTGGCTGCTGAACGTCTGATCAAGTAAGGATGCTTGGGAGCTCATACTTCTAAACCTATGGTATAAAACACCATAATGAAAATGCGCCAGTAGATTGAATGTACTGGTATGCAAGTGAGGTAGTATGAATGCAATGGTTATTATGTATGAACAATACTAACTGACTAAATAACATGAACGTGATAATACATGCATGAATAATAGACTATAACTGAATTTGTGATAACACTGACTCATGACTTCTGATAACATGGATTTACTGATATCAAGTGCTACTATTGGGATACTGAATAACTAAGTCTATAGAGTATTGAGGAACAGATGTTATATTATTAATAAAGGAAAGACTAATTCTGATAGTTCTAATTATGACAATTGGTTTAATTGATTGTATTTGACAGTCCAAAAGCTGAATATTAATATAATAGGATACAAAAACTGTATAACTAAAACAATAATACTAAGCGAATGTATCTAACAATCTAGGTTCTGATGCAACTAGCTGAGTTTCATACTGTTCTGAGCTTACTGTATCTGGCAGTCATGAAATCTTAAGAACTCTCTGAGTTTTATAATGGAGGCTCAATGATAGTATCTGACAGTCTTAATTCTGGAACTAAAACTGTGGGAAGTACTCATGTAACCAACATTCCCTTAATAAGATATTATAGCTATGTTGGGGTCCAATTTGTAACCATTATTAAAAGGGTGTCAATTCCGCACCACTGGTAAGGATAAGCTATGAGTAACCCTCATCTAATAGTGTCCCCAAAAGAGAATGGTAGGAACCTCACCTGACAGTGTTTACCCACCTCATCAACCCTCATCTAACAGTATTAATATCTCAACATATGCTGGCTATAATGTTCTGGAATGCAAGGATTGCTTTTAAGAATCACACCCTCATCTGACAGTGTGTGTTCCCATCCTTAGGATGTAACGCCCTGATTTTCTAAATCGGAATGCTATACAATGCTCATGACTCTGAAGGACCACAAGCTAACCCATGACTGATATCTGTACCTGTACACTACATAATATACATAAAATACGTGAAAAATCTGAAAATATGGCCATAAGGTTCAACTGAAGAGATGTAGTAACATCCATGGGGTAATGAATAACCAAAACAACTTAATATAAAACTGAATACTGAATCTGATAGCTAAATCTGACTAAATCTGAAAGCATTAAGTACTATCTAAAGTAATAAATAAATAAATCATATCATATTATCGTCGAATGGATAAGGACTCATTGCAACACTGAGATTGGAAAGCTACTGCTGGTCTGGAACTCGTGGCTCTAGACGTATGGTGTAACATAAAAGGAATGCACCATAGTGTAAATGCGTCAGTATAAATGGATTACTGAGTATAGGAGTGAGGTAGGATAATGCAAAGGGTTTATATGCATGAATAATGCTAACTGACTGATTAATATGAACGTAAGAGTACAAACATACATACATAGTAACTGAGATCGTGAGTACGGTGTAGCTAAAGCTATACGCTAATAGAAGACTAGAACTGTAGTTCTGCTAACATGAGCGATTGTGTCTGACAGTCCTAAATTTGGTAGAACTCTCTGAGTCCAGTGCTATAACTGAATTTGACTGTATCTAACTGTCTTAGTATACTGATATCTGAACAACTATTTGAGTTCTTTAACTGAGACTGATACTAAAACTGTGAGAGGTAGTTGTTTAAGTGATATGCCCGATGTATACCATTATGGCTAATCTAGGGTTCAATCTCTTCCCCGACTGGAGGGGTGTCAATACCACGCCACTATTAAGGACTGTTGTGAGTTACCCTTTTCTGGAAGGTACTCAAAATGAGAATGGTTAGACCCTAAACTGATAGGTTAAGCCACCTCAGCAACCCGAATGGTTAGACCCTAAACTGATAGGTTAAGCCACCTCAGCAACCCTAATCTGATATGTTAAAATGTCTTAACCTACGCTGGCTACGTAGTTCTAGAACACAAGGATGACTGCTAAGAATCACACCCTGAACTGGCAGGTGAGTTCCCATCCTTGGGTTCCCTCAATGCTAACTTTTACTCCCATATGAAGGAACTAAACATTATTCAACTGGGTATACATGGACTGAATAACAGACATCCATTGACTGATGGATTAGTACTATTATTTGAGAGTTAACTGAGATCCTTAGATTTTGTGATGTTTCCTAAGTCATATGACAGACTGAGTTCTATAGAGTATAGTTTGAAAGAGATTATCATAACAACATAAGATGGCTCTAGGCACACAACAATGTTTTTTGGGTACGAATACCCCCAGGACTCGATAGAAGGAAATTGACAGACATTACATAACTTGATTATAAGATTTGAGTCCACAATTCATAATATCATAAGTAGCGGATATCGTATTTCATATTCTTATTCAACATCTTTAACATTGTAGGGAATGCATGGGTATATTTTGTGTACATATTGTATATCTCCATTATCTTACATGGTTCATACCACTACAATAGCAACACATAAGAAGCATGGGATTCATATTGAAGTATATAGCTCACATGGACTTATCATTTAGACATTATAGAACCATAAAAACATGAATTTCTTGCATCCTAAGCATTTTATAAAACACCTTGCATACATTCATTAAGGCATAGGTGGGTTTCATACTCGTACCATACTAAACCACCAAAAGTTCATGGTTTTCAATTAACAAACATATATATTCCATGAAAATACCTTTAGACATCACATTGAAACTTAAACAACAATCATCAATCTGTACATACTCATACCACCATAAAAAATTTATAAAATAATATTTAAAACATGGTTCTTGAGCTCTATGAACGGATTGGATCCATAGATGAACACTACGCATACCTTAAAGCTTGATCTTGAAAGAGATCTAATGTTTATGAATGTTCCTGAAGAAATCCTTAGGCTTGACCTTGATTTTTCTTGAATAGGATTTAACCTCTTTGGGAAAGAATGTTCTTGTTCCTGAGGAGATAATCTTGAGAGGAAACACTAATGTTGTGGTTGAAAGCATAAGAGAGGATTTTTGAGATCGTTAACTAAAGAAAAATGGGAAATATTACGCCTATTTAGGGTTATATGCCGAGGGAAGTGAAGGGAACAAACGAAAATACTCTTATAAAATAAATTCTCAGTTGCTGAAAATAATAGCTGATGACATTTGTGACAAGGCGTTAAAAATGTGATAATCCATCAAAAATGTCATCACACAGAAGCTGGATTCTGCCTAAGGCTAATGATGTTTTTGAGATGGGGTCAAAATTGTGGTAAGCCGTCAAATATGTCGTCAAGCAGAAGTTGGATTCTACCAAAGGCTGATGACATTTGTGGCATAGCATAAAAAATGTGGTAATCCATCAAAAATGTCATCACACAGAAGGTAGATTCTGCCTACGACTGACGGCATTTGTGACAGGGCATCACATACATGGTAAGCTAGCACGAATATCATCACACTAGAGCTGGTTTCTGCCTAAGACTGACGACCTTCGTTAGAGGGCGTCACAAATGTGGTAAGATACCACGAATGTAGTCACACTGGAGTTAGTTTCTGCCTAAGGCTGATGACCTTCGTGATAGGGCATCACAAATGTTGTAAGATACTACGAATGTTGTCACACTGTTTCAAGCCTTACAGACTAGAGTAAAATATGCATAACTCTTTGCTCCAATATCGGATTTAGGCAAAATTGTTATCATTGGAAACATAATTAAATTCTCTATCTGTTGATAGGTCATAAAATCAAAAATTCAAAGTATAATGATAGATATGCTCGTTTGATGTTGATTATACCAATATCCTTCTCAAGAATTCAATCAGTAAGGAATGCTTTTGATTCGTCTGATAGTTAGGAGTTATTTAAAGCCTTAATATATGTCTAACATACTCATAAACTTTAAAATAACCATGATGTACTATGCATTAGCTTGGTACATGACTCTAATATTGGTTTGGATTTTTTCGGGGTATTAAATATCTCCTCCTTGGAAACATTCGTCCTTGAATGATGACTGCTTCAGAGGGGAGAAAAGATAAAATGATGCATACACTGATAAAGCTCAATGGGAACATGATTTTAGGACTGAATTGAATTCTAAACTGAATATAGCCCAACTGAACATGCATATTTTATGCATGGCTGATAAGCTGAACTCATGAATGCATAATAGGTTAGGCACTAATAGCTCATACCAATTTTATACTAGAATTTTGAACATATAACTGAATAAGATTAAGAAAAATGGTCACGTCAAGCTAAGTCTGAATTAGTAGAGAAAAGATGAGGGTACCTGGTTCGCATGTCTGATTTTGCTTCCTAAGTAGCTCTGTCCATGGACTGATTCTGCCAAAGAACCTTGACTGGAGGGACTTCTTTGTTCCTCAGCCTACGAGTCTGATAGATGAGGACTTCGACTGGAATCTCTTCATAAGACAGGCTATTCTAAATTTCAATGCTCTAAATAGGGACAACAACTGCTGGGTCATCTATGCACTTTTTGAGCAAAGAGAAATGGAAGACTGGATGAACTGAGGCTAGATCTAAAGGCAATTCGATTTCATAGGCTACCTTGCCGAATAGATTGAGAATCCTGAAGTGACCGACTCGGAGACTGAGCTTTCCTTTCTTGCTGAATATCTTTACACACTTCATGGGAGAGATCTTGAGATAGACATAGTCATCGACCTCAGATTTGAGATCCTTTCTACGAACATGTGCATAAGACTTCTGTCGGCTCTGAGCAGCCCGGAGTCTTTCTCTAATTAACTGAACTTTCTCTAAGGCATCAAATACTATGTCAGGCCCTATGACTGGAGTCTCACTAACTTTGAACGAACCGATCGGAGACCTACATTTCCTACCATAAAGTCCTTTGAATGGAGCCATCTGAATACTGGAGAGATAGCTGTTGTTGTATGAAAACTCAATCAAAGGCAAGTGGTCATCCCATCTTTCCTTGAAATTAATTGCTCATCCCTTTCGCATATCTTCTAAAATCTAAATGGTCCTTTCTGCATGACCATTTGTCTGAGCATGAAGTGTTGTACTGAGATAAACTTGGGTACCAAGACCCTTTTGGAATGCTTTCCAGAAGTGAGAGGTAAACTGGGTACCACAGTCTGAGATGATAAATAATGGAGCACCGTGTAATCTTACTAACTCGCTGATATAGAGTTTGGCATTATCCTCAACTGAGTAAGAGGTACGACCTAGAAGGAAATGAGCTGGCTTGGTTATTTTGGCTATAATGACCCAAACTAAATCATGCTGATGACGTGTTCTAGGCAAACCTTTCACGAAGTCCATGTTTACTACTTCCCACTTCGAAGTATGAATAGTGAACTCCTACATGGAACCACTAGGTTTTTGATGCTCTTTCTTAACCTGCTGACATGCAGAGAACTTAGCCACAAACTCTGTAACATCCCTCTTTATCCCACTCTGCCTATAGGTCTCCTGCATGTTATGATACATCTTAGTGGCCCCTGGATAAATAGAGTATCGTGCACCATGCGCTTCTACAAGAATTCGCTACCTCAAGTCATCTACACCGGGAACACACAGATGACCCTGACAAAGAAGAACACCATCTCCCTGTTGGAAGAAAATCTCTACTTTCTGACTCTAAACTAACTCTTTTATATTGACAAAGCTCGGATCCATGTCTTGCATCTCTTTTACCTCAGAAACTAGAGATGACTCTATACTACTCTGAACACATACACCACCCTCTGAAGTGTCGACTAAGCGAATACCTAGTCTAGCAAGCTCATGAATCTCCTAAGCTAATTTCTTCTTACTATAGTCAACATGGGAAACACTACCCATGGACAGTCTACTGAGTGTGTTGGCCACTACATTGTCCTTGCCAAGATGATAAAGGAAAATCATGTCATAATCCTTCAGGAGCTCTAACCACCTTTTCTGAAGAAGATTTTGCTCTTTATAGGAAAAGTCATATTAAAGGATCTTATGATCTGTCAAGACGTCTACATGAACACCGTATAGATAATGCCTCCAACTCTTTAAGGCAAAGACAACTGTTGCTAACACAAGGTCATGACTAGGATAATTCTTCTTATATGGATTTAAATGTCTGGATTTGTAGGATATAACTGTACCATGCTGCATGAGGACACAACCAAAACCAACTCTGGATGCATCACAATATACTATGTATCCATCAAAACCCTTGGGAAGTGAAAAAACTAGAGCTGAGGTGAGTCGAGTTTTCAACTCCTGAAAACTCTTCTTGCAAGGTTCTGACCCTTAAAACTTGACCTTCTTTTGAGTGAATCTTGAAATAGGAGATGCAATAGAATAAAATCCCTCGACAAACCATCGGTATAAGCCAGCCAAACCTAAGAATCTCCTGATATGTGATGGAGAGATAAGGCGAGGCTAGTTTCTTACCGGTTTGGTTTTCTGAGGATCCACTCTAATGCCATCACTAGAAATAATGTGGCCAAGGAATGATACTGATCTTACCAAAAAATTGTACTTGCTAAACTTGGCAAATAACTGGTTATCCCTGAGAGTCTGAGGAACAATTTAGAGATGGTCTGAATGATCACGCTCTCTGCGAGAATAAACTAGAATATCATCTTTGAATACTATGACGAATGTTTCCAAGTACTACTTGAACACCCGGTTCATCAAGTCCATGAAAGCTACAGGGGCATTGGTAAGACCAAAGGACTTGACTAGAAATTCAAAGTGACCATACCGAGTATGAAAACCTTTCTTCGGAATGTCACATTCTCTAACTCTGAGTTGATGATAGACTGAGATGAGGTCTATCTTTGAGAAATAACTGGCACCCTAAAGTTGGTCAAACAAGTTATCTATCCTAGGCAGCGGATACCTGTTCTTTATTGTGAGTTTGTTCAGATGGCGGTAATCAATACACATTTGGAGAGAACCATCTTTCTTGCGCATGAATAAGATTGGCACGCTCCATGGAGATACACTGGGCTTGATGAATCCCTTATCTAAGAGATCCTTCAAATGATCTTTCACTTTCTTGATTTTTGCTGGTGCCACTATGTATGGTGGATTAGTAAGAGGCTCAGTATCTGGGAGAAGGTCTATGCTGAAGTCTATTTCCCTTTAGAGAGGAATGACTGGAAGATCTTCAGGAAAAACGTCAAATTATTCATTAACAACTGGGACTGATTTGATACTGGGAGATTATGAACTGGAATCCTTAACATGTACCAGATGATACACACACCCCTTATAAATTATTTTCCTTTCCCGAGGGTAGGAAACAAGCTTACCACTGAAAAACAAAGTACAACTCTTCCACTCTAGGATGGGCTCATTCGAGAACTGAAATTGAACTATCCAATTTCTGCAGTCGACTGTGGCACAGCAGGGAAGAAGCCAATCCATGCTGAGAATGACATCAAAATTAGTCATATCTAACTTGACTAAAGATGCTGACATGGATTAGACACAGAGACTGAGTTGAAATTATGCTTACTAGAACGATATGAATACTGAAGTGAGGGAACTATTACTATAACATCTTATAGCCTCTTGTACATAAATGTGGCGCGCAACACACCCATGTACAAGACTCTATTAGATATGGCTTGCAGACTTCTTAGGACTCTATTGAACCTTGGGCTCTGATACCAAGTTTGTAACACCTTGATTTTCAGAATCTGAATGCTATACGGTGCTCATGACCCCAAGGGACCACAAGCTAACCAATAATTGACATCTGTACCTGTACACTGCATAATATACATATAATATGCAAAAAAATTTGAAAATGTAGGCCATAAGGTTCAACTAAATAGATATAGTAACATATATGGGCTAATGAATACCAAAAACAAATGAATATAAAATTGAATACTGAATCTTATAGCTAAATCTGACTAAATCTGAAAGTCTCTACGTACTGTCTAAATAAGGAGTTGAAGGAACATTTCTCCAAATAACTCCATAAAAGTGAACTGAATTAATAAATGAATAAATCAAGTCATATATTCCTCGAATGGATGAGGACTCATTGTACCACTGCAGCTGGAAAGCTACTGCCGATCTGGAACTTGTGGCTATGGACCTACGGTGTAACATTAAAAGAAAGAACCATAGCGCAAATGCATCAGTACAACTGGAGTACTGAGTATACGAGTGAGGTACACTAATACAAAGGGTGTACATAGATGAATAATGCTAACTGACTGATTATATAAACATAAGAGTACAAATATACATACATTGTAACTGAGATCGTGAGTACGTTGTAGCTAATCTATATCATAATAAATAACTGAAACTATAGTTTTGATAACATGAGCGACAGTGTCTGACTGTTCTGAATCTGGTACAACTCTCTGAGTCCCATGCTATAACTGAATTTAACTGTATGTAATAGTCCTGGTATACTGATATATGAAGAACTGTCTGAGTTCTTTTACTAATACTGATACTTAAACTGTGGGAGGTAGTTGTTTAATCGACCTGCCCCATGTATATCATTATGGCTAAGTTGGGGTCCAATCTCTGCCCCCGACTGGAGGGGTGTTAATACCGCGCTACTGGTAAGGACAGTTGTGAGTGACCCTTATCTGGATGGTACTCAAAGTGAGAATAGTAGGACCCTAAACTGACAGGTTAAGCTACCTCATCAATCCTAATATGATAGGTTAAGATGTCTCAACCTACGCTGGTTACGTAGTTCTGGAACACAAGGATGACTGCTAAGAATCACACCCTGAACTAGTCGTTGGGTTCACTCGATGCTAATTTCTACTCCTATCTGAAGGGACTGAACATGATTTAACTAGCTGTACATGGACTGAATAACTGACATCCGTTGATTGAGGGAGTAGTACTATTATCTGAGAGTTAACTGAGATCATGAGATTCCTAATGTTTCGTGAGTCACATTACTGACTGAGTTCAATAGAGTAAAGCTTTACTAAGATCATCATTACAACATGACATGGCTCTAGGCACACAACTATGTTTTTCGGGTAAGAATACCCCCAGGACTCGATAGTAGGAAACTGACACACATTACATGAGTTGATTAAAATATTTGAGTCCACAATTGATAATATAATAAGTAAGGGATATCATACTTCTGATAGTTGTTCAACATCTTAAACATTGTTGGGAATGCATGGATATATTTTGTGTACATATTGTGTATCTCCTTTATCTTACATGCTTCATACCATCATAATAGCAATACATGAAAAGCATGGGATTCATATTGAACTATATAGCTAACACGGACTTGTCATTTAGACATCATAGAACCATACAAACATGAATTTCTAGCATCCTAAGCATTTTATGAAACGCCTTGCATGCATTCTTTAAGGCATAGGTGAGTTTCATACTCGTACCATACTAAACCACCTAAAGTTCATGGTTTTCAATTAACAAACATATATATTCCATGAAAATACCTTTAGACATCACATTGAAACTTAAACAACAATCGTCAACATGAACATATTCATATCACCATAAATTGTTTACAAACTAATATTTAAAACATGGTTCTTGAGCTCTATGAAAGGATTGGATCAATAGATGAACACTACGCATTCGTTAAAGATTGATCTTGGAAGAGATCTAATGTTTCTGAAGGTTCTTGAAGAATTCCTTAGGCTTGACCTTGATTTTTCTTAACTAGGGTTTAACCCCTTTGGGAAAGAATGTTCTTGTTCCTGAGGAGATGATCTTGAGAGGAAACCCTAATTTTGTGGTTGAAAGCATAAGTGAGGGTTTTTGAGTTGCTTAACTTAAGAAAAATGGGAAATATTATGCTTCTTTGGGGTTATAAGTCTTTGAAAGTAATGGGAAAAGACCTAAATACCCTTATGAAATTAATTACCAGTTGTTGATAATAATAGCTGATGACATTTGTGACAAGGCGTCAAAAATGTGACGAGCCATCAAAAATGCCATCACACAGAAGCTGGATTCTACCTAATGTTGACGACATTTGTGAGATGGCATAAAAAATGTGGTAAACCATAAAAGATGTCGTCACCCCGAATTTAGATTCTACCTAAGGCTGATGAAATTTGTCACATGGTGTCTAAAATATGGTAAGCCATCAAAAATATCGTCAGAAAGAAGCTGGATTCTGCCTATGTCTAATGACATTTGTGCTATGGCATCACAAATGTGGTAAGCTTCCACGAATGTCGTCACACTAGAGCTGGTTTCTGCCTAAGGCCGATGACCTTTGTGATAGGGCATCATAAATATGGTAAGCTACCACGAATGTCGTCACACTAGAGTTGGTTTCTGTCTAAGGCTGATGACGTTCGTGAGACGGTGTCACAAATGTGTTAAGCTACCCTGAATGTCGTCACACTATTTCCAGCCTGTCATGCTTGAGTAAAATACATACAACTCTTTTCTCCAATATCGTATTTAGCCAAAATTGGTATCGTTAGAAAGATAATTCAATTATCTATCTATTTATGGGTCATCAGATCAAAAATTCCAAGTATAACCAGAGATATGCTCATATGAAGTTGACTATACCAATGTCATTCTCAAGAATTCAATCGGTAAGGAATGTTTTTGATTCGTCCGATTGCTGGGAGTTATTTGAAGCTTTAATATACATCTAACCTACTCATAAACTATAAAATAAGAATTATGTACTATGAATGATCTTGGTACATGGCTCTAATATTGGTCGAGATTTTTTTGGGGTATTACAATATCTATTCCTTGGAAACATAAGTCCTCGAATGATGACTGCTTGAGAAGGGAGAAAAGATAAAACGATGCATATACTGATCATGCTCAACTGGCACATGATTTTAGGACTAAAATAAATTCTAAACTGAATATAGCTCAACTGAACAAGCATATCTTATGCATGACTGCTAAGCTGAACTCATGAATGTATAATAAGCTATTCACTAATACCTGATACTAATTTTATTCAGGAATTTAGATCATGCAACTGAATAAGCTAAAGCAAAGTGGTCACCTATAGCTAAGTTTGAATTAGCGGAGAAAAAAATAAAGGTACTTGGTTTGCATGTCTGCTTTTGCTTCCCAAGTAGCTCCCTCCATGGTCTTATTCCGCCAAAGAACCTTGACTAGAGGGATTTCTTTGTTCCTCAGCATGCGAGTCTAATAGTCGAGGACTTTGATAGGAATCTATTCATAAGAGAGGCTATTCTAAATTTCAATGCGCTGAATAGGGACTACAACTGTTGAGTCATCTATGCACTTCTAGAGCAAAGAGACATGGAAGACTGGATGAACGAAGGCTAGATCTGATGGCAATTCAAGCTCATAGACTACCTTGCCAAAGCAAATGAGAATCCTGAAGGGACCAAAATATTAGGGACAGAGCTTTCATTTCTTGTCGAATCTCTTCACACCCTTCATAGGAGAGATCTTGAGATAGACATAGTAATCGACCTTGAATTCGAGATCCTTTCTACGAACATCCACATAAGACTTCCGTTGGCTCTGAGCACCCCAGAGTCTTTCTCTGATTAACTGAAATTTCTCAAAGGCATCGAATACTAAGTCAGGCCCTATGACTATAATCTCACTAACTTTGAACTAACCGATCGGAGACCTACATCTCCTACCATAGAAAGCTTCAAATGGAGCTATCTGAATAGTAGAGTGATAGCTATTGTTGTATGCAAATGCAATCAAAGGCAAGTGGTTTTCCCAGCTTCACTTGAAATCAATTACACACATCCTTAGTATATTTTCTAGAGTCTGAATACTCTTTTATGCTTGATCAGCTATCTGAGGTTGAAATGCTATATTGAGATGAACTTGGGTACCAAGACCCTTTTGGAATGCTTTCCAGAAGTGAGAGGTGAATTGGGTAACTCTTTCTAAGATGATAGATAGTGGAACACCATTTAACCTGATCAACTTCCTGATAGAGAGTTTGGCATAATCCTTGACTGAGTAAGAGGTACGAACTGGAAGGAAATGAGCTGACTTGGTAATTCTATCAACAATAACCCAAACTAAATTATGCTGATGACGTGTTCTAGGAAAACCCGTCACGAATTCCATGTTCACTTCTTCCCACTTCAAAGTAGGAATAGCGAACTCTTACATGGAACCACTAGGTTTCTGATGCTCTATCTTAATCTGCTGACATGTAAAGCACTTAGCCACAAACTCTGCAATATCTCTCTTTATCCCACTTCACCAATAGATCTCCCACAAGTTGTGGTACATCTTAGTGGCCCCTGGATAAATAGAGTTTCGTGCACCATGCACTACTGCAAGAATTCAATACCTTAAGTCATCTACATCGGGAATACATAGATAACCTTAATAATGTAGAACATCATCTCCCTATTTGGAGAAAACCTCTACTTCCTGACTCTGAACTAACTTTTTTATTTTGACAAGGCTCGGATCCCTATCTTGTTTCTCTTTCACCTCAGAAACTAAAGATGACTCTGAAGTACTCTGAACACATACACCACCCTCTAAAGTGTCGACTAATAGAACACCTAGTCTTGCAAGATGATGAATCTCCTGAGCTAATTTCTTCTTACTATCCTGAATATGGGAAACACTACCCATGGACAGTCTACTGAGTGCATCGGCCACTACATTGGCATTGCTAAGATGATAAAGGACACTCATATCATAATCTTTCAAGAGCTCTAACCACCTTCTCCGAAGAAGATTTTGATCTTTTCAAGAAAAGACATACCGAAGGATCTTATGATCTATGAAGACGTCTACATGAACACCGTATAGATAATGCCTCCAGCTCTTTAAGGAAACAACAAATGTTGCTAACTCAAGGTCAAGAGTTGGATAATTCTTCAAGAGTTGGATAATTCTTCTCATGGATCTTTAACTGTTTAGAGGTGTAGGATATGACTGTACCATGCTGCATGAGGACACAACCTAAACCTACTATGGATGCATCACAATATACTATGAATTCATCAAAACCATCGAGAAGTGCTAAAACTAGAGCTGAGGTCAGTCGAGTCTTCAACTCCTAAAAACTCTTCTTGTAAGGTTCTGAACACTAAAACTTAAACTTATTCTGAGTCAATCTTGACATAGGAGATGCAATAGAACAAAATCCCTCAACAAACCATCTGTAATAGCCAGCCAAACCTAAGAAATTCCTGATATCTAATGGATAGACAAAGCGAGGCCAGTTTCCTGCTGCTTCGATTTTCTGAGGATCTACTCTAATAACATCATTAGAAAAAATATGGCCAAGGAATGCTACTGATATGGTCCAAAATTCACACTTACTAAACTTGGCGAACAACTGGTGATACCTGATAGTCTGAAGAACAATTATGAGATAGACTAAATGATCATGCTCTATGTGAGAATAGACCAGAATATCATTTATAAAGACTATGACGAATGTGTCCAAGTACTGCTTGTACACCTGGTTCATCAAGTCCATGAAAGCTTTAGGGGCATTGGTTAGACCAAAGGACATGACTAGAAATTCAAAGTGACCATACCGAGTATGAAAAGCTGTCTTCGGAATGTCACATTCTCTAACTCTAAGTTGGTAATATACTGAGATGAGGTCTATCTTGTAGAAATAACTCGCACCCTAAAGTAGGTCAAACAAGTCATCTATCCTAGGCAACGGATACCTTTTGGGATGAATTCCTAAAAGATCTTTGGGAAAGACGTCTGAATATTCATTAACCACTAGGATTGATTTGAGACTGAGAGATTCAGAACTAGAATCCTTAACATGTACGAGATGATACACACGCACCTTAGAAATCATTTTCCTTGCTTGAAGGTAGGAAACAAGCTTAACCCTGAAAGATAAAGTGCTACACTTCTACTCTAGGATGGGCTCATTCCAGAACTAAAACTGAACTATCCTATTTCTACAGGTGACTATGGTAGCCAATCCATGCCGAGAATAACATCAAAATAAGTGATCTCTAAGTCGACTAAATCTACTAACGTGGATAAAACGGAGAGACTGACTAGAAATTATCCTTACTAGCATGACATGAATTCTAAAGAAAGGGAACTGTTCCTAAAACATCTCATAGCCTCCTGTACATAAATGTGGCGTGCAACATACCCATGTACAAGACTCTACTAGATGCAGTTTTTTGACTTCCTAGGACTCTATTGAAACCTTAGGCTCTGATTACAAGTTTGTAATGCCTTCATTTTTAGAATCAGAATGCAACACGATGCTCATGACCCCGAGGGACTACAAACTAAACCATAATTGATATCTATACCTGTACACTACATAATATACATATAATATGCAAAAAATCTGAATATGTTGGCCATAAGGTTCAACTGAAGAGATATAGTAACATCCATGGGGAAATGAATACCCAAAACAATTGAATATAAAACTGAATACTAAAACTGATATATAAATCTAACTAAATCTGAAAGTCTCTAAGTACTGTCCAAATAAGGAGTTGAAGGAACATGTCTTGAACTAACTCTGTAAAACTGAACTAAATTAATAAATGAATAAATCAAATTATATTATCCTCAATTGGATGAGGACTCACTACAACATTGAAATTGGAAAGCTATTGTTGGTCTGGAACTCATGGTTCTGGACCTATGGTGTAACATTAAAGTAAAGCACCATAGCGAAAATGCATCAGTACAACTAGAGTACTGAGTATACGGGTGAGGTATGCTAACACAAAGGGCTTACATGCATGAATAATGCTAACTGACTAACTGATATGAACATAAGACTACAAATATACATACATAGTAACTGAGATCATTAGTATGTGGTAGCTAAATCTATACGCTAATACATAACTAGAACTGTAGTTTTGATAACATAAGCGACTGTGTCTAACAATCCTGAATCTGGTAAAACTATCTGAGTCCCATGCTATAACTGAATTTGACTATATCTACCAAAGCTGGTATACTGATATCTGAAGAACTGTCTGAGTTTTTTTTTACTGAGACTGATACTGAAACTGTTGGAGGTAGTTGTTAAACCTACATGCCCAATGTATACCATTATGACTAAGCTGGGGTCCAATCTCTTCCCGGCTAGAGGGGTGTCAATACCACACCACTTGTAAGGATAGTTGTGAGTGGCCCTTATCTAAAAGGTACTCAAAGTGAGAACGGTAGGACACTAAACTGACAGGTTAAGCCACCTCATCAACCCTAATATGATAGGTTAAGATATCTCAACCTATGCTGGCTACGTAGTGCTAGAACACAAGGATAATAGCTAACAATCACACCCTGAACTAGCAGGTGAGTTCCCATCCTTGGGTTTGCTCAGTTCTATCTTCTACTTATATCTGAAGGGACTGAACATTATTCAACTGGTTGTACAAAGAGTGAATAACTGACATCAGTTGATGGACAGAGTAGTACTATTATTTGAGAGTTAACTAAGATCATGAGATTTCTGATGTTTCCTGAGTCACATGACTGATTGAGTTTTATAGAGTATAGCATGACTGAGATTATCATGATAACATAACATGGCTCTAGGCACACAACTATGTTTTTCAGGTATGAATACCCCCAGGACTCGATAGAAGGAAACTGACACACATGACATGAGTTGATCACAAGATTTGAGTCCACAATTCATAATATCATAAGTAGGGGATATCATAGTTCATATTGTTATCAACATCTTAAACATTGTAGGGAATGCATAGATATATTTCATGTACATATTGTATATCTCTATTATCTTACATGATCCATACCACCATAATAGCAACATATAAAAAGCATGGGATTCATATTGAAGAGTATAGCTAACATTGACTTGTAATTTAGACATCATAGAACCATAAAAACATAAATTTCTAGCATCCTAATCATTTTATCAAACACCTTGCATGCATTCTTTAAGGCATAGGTGAGTTTCATACTTGCACCATTTTAAACCACCTAAAGTTCATGGTTTTCAAATAACAAGCATATATATTCCATGAAAACACTTTTAGACATCATATTGGAACTTAAACAATAATCGTCAACCTGTACATACTCATATCACCATAAAAAGTTTACAAAATAATATTTCAAGCATGGTTCTTGAGCTCTATGAGCGGATTGGATCCATACATGAACACTACGTATGCCTTAATGCTTGATCTTGAAAGAGATCTATCTTTTTTGAAGGTTCCTGAAGAAATCCTTAGGCTTAACCTTGATTTTTTTGACTAGGATTTAACCCCTTTAGGAAAGAATATTCTTATTCCTGTGGAGATGATCTTGAAAGGAAACCCTAATCTTGTGGTTGAAAGCATAAGAGTGGGTTTTTAAGATGCTTAACTAAAGAAAAATAGGAAATATTATACCTCTTTAAGGTTATAAGTATTGGGAAGTGAAGGGAAAAGACCAAATACCCTTATGAAATAAATTCCCAGTTGCTGAAAATATTAGCTGACGACATTTGGGACAAGACATCAAAAATGTGACAAGCCATCAAAAATGTCATCTCACAGAAGCTGAATTCTGCCTAAGCCTGACGACATTTGTGACATGACATAAAAAATTAGGTAAGCCGTAGAAAATGTCACACACCAAAGCTGGATTCTACCTAAGGCTAACGACATTTGTGGTACGGTGTTAAAAATGCGGTAAGCCATACAAAATGTCATCAAACAGAAGCTGGATTATACTTAAGGCTAACGACATTTGTGACATGGTGTCACAAGTGTGGTAAGCTACCACGAATGTCGTCACACTGGAGCTAGTTTCTGCCTAAGGCTGACGACTTTTGTGATAGGGCGTCAAAAATATGGTAAGCTACCATGAATTCGATCACACTTGAACTAGTTTCTGCCTAAGTCTGATGACCTTTGTGATAGGGCATCACAAATGTGGTAAGCTTCCACGAATGTCGTCAAACTATTTTCAGGCTGACATGTTAGAGTAAAATATATACAACTCTTTACTTTGATATTGGATTTGGGTGAAATTTGTATTGTTGGAAAGAAAATTCAATTATCTATCTATTGATAGGTCATGAGATAAAAAATTCCAAGTATAATGAGAGATATGATCGTTTGAAGTTGACTATACCAGTATCATCCTCAAGAATTCAATCGGTAAGGAATGTTTTTGATTCATCTGATAGCAAGGAGTTATATGAAGCCTTAATATACATCTAACCTACTCATAAACTATAAAATAACCATGATGTACTATGCATGATCTTGGTACATGGCTCTAATATTAGTTTGAAATTTTTTGGGTTATTACATAGGTTCACTCGATACTAAACATCATTAACTCAACTATACAAAAAAAATTCATGGAGTTCCATTAACTGATGGAATACTATAGAATTCTATTAACTAATAGAATACTAATGAGTTATACTTGCTAACTGAGTTTCCGAAGGTCCAATCTAAATACTTCTTGGATATGATAACTGACTGATATCACTGAGATTCCAGAGATTACTGACATTAATAAATGAGACTTGACTGATACTGAGTTTACCAAGGTTTCCTGAGTCATATGACTAAGTAAATTTTAGTAATCAAGGCTTGGCTGAGAGTATCATGAAAATATGACACTGTCTCTAGGCACATAACTAAATTATCTGGTACAAGTACCCCAACACTCAATTGCATGAAAGTCATAGAACGTGACACTTTTTGAACACATGACCAATATCAATAATTCATAATACATCAATTTAGGAATTTCATAAAGCACTTGGATATCATAGTCTTGTACATGAATGGAATTGCATATAAACATGTCATACATTCATAAACATATTCTCATGGACATTCCCTAAACCATTCATAAAGTATACAATATCATGGAAGTCATTGTTGGTCATAGGGTAAAGCACACATTTATCACTTGGGTCATAATTAGGCTATATTGCATAGTTTGTATTCTCTTAGGCGTTTTATCAAACACCTTGTATGCATGACTTAGGGCATAGTCATGAACATCAAATTAATATAAAGCTCTGTATTTTAACTCAATTTCATATATTTCAGACCATATACTAGCATATGTTCATGAACAATACATAAGGATTCCAACATGGGAACCATACAGTAATAATCAGATGAACATAATCAACCCACAAGAAAATATTCCCAATAAAAGATTTAAATCTTGATTCTTGGGCTTCATGGATGAAAGAAATCCAGGAATGAACACTGTACATACCTTAGTTCTTGACTCTAAGAAGATTGACAAAGAGATTCTTGAATTTGTGCCTATGATTTGAATCTCCAATTAAAAACCCTAGCATGTTCTTGAGGGAAATTGAAAGAAACACTAGGTTTTTAATGAAAAATGGTAGAATCATGTGTTATTGGGGTTAAATAGGGGTAGAAAATTAACTCTTTTAACCCTTGTATGTGTATTTTAATTTTTTTGTGTAAATTTCCTAATTTTCATCCTTGACGCGAAGCGCCACTATTGCACCAAGTCACCAAAAGTGATAATTGGGAATCTGCATGATGGCGTAATGTGGGGGTATCACGTTTCCACTTTATTTACGACTTGGAAGTTTGGCTCAATGTAGAGACATCACGCTGAGACACTGAAAAAAGAGTAATTCTAAATTCTAGCCCTGGCGCGATGTGACATAATCGTAGAGGCTCATTGTATTTGGACGATTGCAATTTTGGCTTGCTCCCCAATGCGTTGATGGATCGAGTGTCGAATTTGGGCTAATATTGTATTGATGGAAAGCTTATTCAATTTTCCACATGATAAAAAGTTAAAATCATGAAAATACCATATGTATAAAAGTGGATTCATCTTTGAAAAAAGTGTTTAACATTTCTGGAATGATTTTAAGCTAGGTAAAAGTATGGGGTATTATATTTCTAGACTTTATGAAAAGTGTTTTCAGGCAGTTCTTAGATTTTTTTTCCATTGAGTTTATTAATGACATCCTGGTGTGTTCTAAGAGTAAGGTGGATCACACTAATCACCTCTGTGTGGTTTTGCAGACCTCGAAGGAATAATAGTTGTTTGCCAATTTCTCTAAGTGTGACTTTGAGTTGAATGATGTGACTTTTCTTGGTCACAATATTTATAGTAAGGGAATCATGGTGGATGCACAGAAGGTGGTTGTGGTTAAAAGATGGCCTAGATCCATGACTCCAAGCTATATTTGGAGCTTCTTGGTTTTGGCTGAGTGTTATAGGTTGTTTGTGGAAAGCTTTTCGATAATAGCTGCTCCTTTGACCAAATTGACTTAAAAGAAGGTCTAGGTTTCTTGTTCATATGCTTATGAGGGAATTTTTAAGAAGCGGAAGGATAAGCTAACTTTGGCTTCGATTTTTACATTGCCTAAAGGTAATAAGGAGTTTTTGGTTTATTGTGATGCATCCCGTGTGAGACTTGGCAGTGTTTTGATGAAGCATAGGAAGGTGATTGCCTATGCTTCCAAGAAATTTAAGGTGCATTAGAGGAATTATCCTACTCATGATTTCAAGCTTTTAACAATGTTTTTGCTTTAAAAATTTGGTGGCATTATTTGAATAGAGTGCACGTAGACATCTTTTCTAATCATAAGAGTCTACAATATGTGTTCTTTTAGAAGGAGCTTAATGTCAGGTAGAGGAGATGGCTTGAGCTGCTCAAGTACTATGATTTGAGTATTTACTATCACCAAAGTAAAGCTAACGTGGTTGCTTATGATCTTAGCAGGTTGTTCATGGGGTTTTTCGCTCATGTGGAGAAAGGAAATCTTGAATTACTAATGGATATTTATTGCTTAGAAAATCTTGGGGTTCATCTCTTAAGTTCTAATGATGGTGGGGTAATAGTTTAGGAAGTTCTTCAATTGTCTCGTGGTGTTGAGATCAAGGAGAAGCAAATGCTAGATCCTATCTTAATGAAAATTAAGAGTGATGTTATCGGGGAAAAAGTGATGGTATTCGAGATCTATGGCGATGGTACCTTGAGGTACAAAGGGAGGATGTGTGTTCCTGATGTCGACAGTTTATGACAAAGGGTTTTGGCTGAGGCAAATGAATTGCGCTATGTCTTTCATCCCAATTTAACAAAAATATATCATGATCTCAAGGATATATATTGGTGGAATGGTATGGAATAGGATGTGGTTGATTTTGTAGCCAAATGCATAGTGTGTCAACAAGTTAAAGTTGAGCACATGTGGCCTAGTCTATTGTATCAAGAAATTGATTTTCCTAAATATAAATAGGAGGTAATCAATATTGATTTCATTACCAGTCTTCTTCGATCTCGAAACCAATTTGATTTAATATGGGTCATCGTGTATAGGAGGACAGAGTCTGCTCACATCTTGCCATTTTGGACTATAATTTTGGCAGATGATTATATGAAGTTGTATCTTAAGACATTGTGATGCTACTAGGGTACTTGTTTCGATTATATCTTATCGTGGTAAAAAATTTCATCTCACTTTTCATGGTCTTTCCAAAGAGGGTTGGGGACTAAGATTAGTTTGAGTACTACTTTGCATCAGAAGATGGATGGGCAAGTAGTTAGGACAATTCAGACATTGAAAGATATGCTTCAGGCATCTGTGATTTATTATGGTGGCAGTTGGGTTGAGCATCTACCTGTTGTTGAGGTTGCTTACAACAAAAGCTATTATTCTAGCATTGCTATGGTAGGAGGTGTACATCTTCTATTGGGTGATTCGAGCTTGGTGAGGTGGATATATTTGTTCTGAACTTGGTTTATCAAGCGATGGAAAAGGTAAAGGTGATTTAAGGCATAGTGATTTAGAGTTTGAGGTTGGGGATAGGGTTTTCCTAAAAGAATCTCTCATTAAGAAAGTAATGCTATTTAGTAAGAAATAGAAGCTCAGTCCCCGATTTGTTGGTCTTTATAAGATTTTGTGAAAGCTTTATAATGTGGCTTATAAAGTTGACTTTCCTTCTAGTTTGAGCTTTAGTCATCTAATATTCCATATTTCCATGTTGAGAAATTGAATTGGTGGACCTTCTTCGATTGTTCCTTAAGAGAGGCTAGGTATCTCTGATTCTCTATCTTATGAGAGGTCCTTGTTGAGATATTGGATAGAAACGTTCAATAGTTACAGACAATGGATGTGGACTCAGTGAAGGTTCTATGGCAGAACCACAAGGTAAAAGAGGCTACATGGGAAACGAAGGAGGACATTAAGTCTAAGTATCTGCATTTGTTTTTTGCTCTTGGGATTCATGCGAAAGGCATATGTTTTTCATCATACTTTTGTTTTCAACATTTGTTAAAGAAAATATTAACGTTGTTGCAACTTTATATTCTAACTTTGTTAAGGGGTGGATTGATATTTGATATGGAAATGACTCTGTTTGTGGTTACCCTACCTTGTTTGTCATTCGGTATCAATGTTCCTAGTAAGGGGGACTATAATACCCTGGGTTTCTTTCCTTAGAAAATTTCTTGAATTTTAGGTCCCTAGATATGATACGACTAAGGGAAGCAACTTATACACTAGGAAACAAGTGGTATAGGTTAGTCCTATGTTGACTATTATTGGTTGGTTGGTTGGATTTGGTTTTTAGAATGGATACGAATTACGTGTTATTAGTCGTACCGGTGGATACAGGTTGTTTGGTCACTTCATTTATTCTTATACTTTGTAACATAAATTTGACCTGAATATGAGTGGCTCACCAAGAGCCATATGCCAGGGTATAAGTCGTACCATGGCCTCGTATATTGACCATTATTCAGTCCTCTTGGGATTCTATTCTGCCAGTGGTATGAATTATGGGTATTAGTGGTATAATTTGATACGACATAATTTAGGGAGAGTCATACCTTTGTCAGTTTTGGGTCCAAGAGAGATGACCTAAGGTATGAGTAGTGGGTACCACTCGTATTGGAGGGTACGACTGGTATGGATAGACATATACCTCTGGCGGGATTTTGGTGCAGTTTAAGTGAAGGTAATCTAGGCATTTCCCCACTTAACCTAAAATGGCCCCATGACTTTTAACTCACTTTGGAGGTTATTTACCCTATTATTAAATTCATTAACACTTAGAAAACAATTTACAATTTTCTCTAAAGTTCTTAGGAAATGGAAGCTAGGTATTTATCTTAATGATTAATGTTATTTCTCTCTATCATATTCTTGATTTAAGGCATGTTCTTTTCCCTCAATGTTAGTTCAAACTGAGGGCATGGTTTTATACAATGTTTTTGTGGTTTTATTATTTATGGCTTTGGATTTTCAAATATAAATAGTGCGTTTTGGTTATAAATGCTTGGTTATGATTTTCCCATGTTTTAATTATGCTTTTATATTCTTTAATAGTTGTTTTAGACAATTGGCTGCATGGGAATGTTGTTTGGTAATTGGCTTTGGTTTTGGAAATACTATACGCCCAATGTGTTTGATAAAATGCCTCTGAGAATATTTTCACTACATTGTTGAATTCTTAATGGAACTTATCCATGGTTTAAACTGGGTAATGGAACCCTAAATGGTTAAATGGTTTGGAATATTCAAAATGGAATAGTTATGGGTTTAACAATCATTATTATGAGGTACAATTAAATCCCCCAAGTAATCATAATAATGTAATACTTATGCGGTACATGGGACACCCCCATGTTATTTGGATAATGTGATTTATGGGTATATGCGAATCCCTTGATATCTAAATGGTTTGGCTAGGAACCATACTTTCAAGTTATAATCTGTATGATGATACCACTATGTATAGCCTCGATTACTAATAATGGTTTGGTTTGTTTGAAATGGTTATAATTGGGATATTAATGCGGGGTGTGATAGCTAACCGTGAAGGTTAGATTCTAACGGATGAACACTGGAAACTCATGTTTACCGACATGAGGGGTAGGTCATGGTAACCTTATATGATACTACGAGGTACATGGGAATCCTTTTAGTACATTGTACATATTTATCATGGAGGGTGAAGGGTACTTGGGAATCTCTTACTCTTATGGTATCTCTGGTTCGTATGGCTACACGCATCGGGGCCCGTTGAGGGGGTTATACGGGATTCATATAACCCGTGGGTGGTTAAGGATAGTTAAGATACACATAATAAGGTTAATGGTTTTAAATGCATGCTAAACCCGGTTCCCTTTACCAGAATGATTATATATGTGTATGGTTTGTATACTTAGTTATAATGGATGGCATTATTGTATCTTTATCTGGAGTAAATGGTAGTGTTCACCCACTAAACCTTATTTGGGCTGCTGTATCCCCCCACGATGTAGGAACTATCCATTCTATTCTTTATGCTTAAAAATTGGACTTCATGATCAGCTATTGGATCGAAATGGTGAATTTTCATCTTTCTGGAAGGCTCCATTTCATGTTATGGACATTTTCATATATTTAGCTTTATTTATGGATATTGGTTTTTGCTATGGGTGGGGGAGTGTCCCAACCGAACATTGTTTTTCTTTTGCTTAGAGGCATTTGTGGAACTAGTATGGGTTTGAATGGGCAAAATCGGTATTGGTGTTAGCCTTAGTATTGGTATTTGTATTGGGGCTGACATCGGTTGACTATATTGTTAGTTGTTTCTTCCTATTTTATTTTGGGATTACTTATAATTATTATGGAACTCATATGGTTATGATATGAATTATAGATTAGTTAGTATTTGTTGTCGCTTGATTATTGGATGGTTGGACTCATTTGGGTGGTCACGGATTTAGACCTATCCCAGGGTCTTGGATTTTACAATAATGCTATATTATTATTTTTTTAGAATTCATCCAACTCAAGGTATGCATAGGCAGGTTGGGTTGGGTAACGGGGGTGGTCCCCGGTCTTGGTTGGACTTGTGATGCCCATTACGAGAAGGCGCTGGTTAGGGTCGTGTCAGGTCCCAAAAGATAATATAAACAACCACTACCATTTACTAGTCCTCAATATACAAATAGAACTCATTCATATCATGTCACATTATCACCATTTTCTCATTTTCAGACCTAGCCAAGTCACAATTGTCAGTCTCACACCTCGATAACGTAATATCACAATAAGTACATTATCATACTATAATGTGTATATTCGAACTCAAATCGGTATGGATATTTAATAATTTCCTCAGAAATATCATCATCAATATCATCCTCCAATTCATTACCAATATCATTATTTCATCATTAATAAGATAGACATCTTATGGACTTACATTGGGTATAAATAACTGATATCATCATCATTATCTGAACATGAACCGGTATTTGTGTATTTCATATCATAATAAATATCCGTATATGAACCGGTAACCATAGATGGTGCTAGAATCATTAGTTAATTCAAGAGCATTATCTCTACTATAGCCATAACTAATTTTCATGCTTTTCGATAAATTTCATTTTAAGTATTTACATGAAAATTAGTAAAAATTGTCCAAATTGGGTCCGTGAGATTAATTTATTGAAAATAAACTCTTTCCCTAAATATGATTCTTCTAGTGCAACTGAAATACATTTTATGATGAATTTGCACTATTAGTTCATGTTCATAGGGACCGAATGACTTTCGACGGTCCAAAATATGTTTTGAAGGTTTTTGGTGCAGTTGTGGCCGCTTTATTGGCCTTTGACCATTTTACCAACAGATAAAGTGGCCTTTTGACCTCTTTGGCAGAATTTTTACCATCTAGTCACACTGCTTTATTGGATTAAGTGTTGTCTAAGCAACCATCACCGAGTATAAGACCCAAACCTAACCTATTTTGTATTTTTGACATTTTGGGAACTAGGAAGCTCCAATTTTTATGATTCTCCATGATTTTTTCTCATATAATCATTTCCATGTGATTAAAACATCATATTCTGATATTCCAAGATTTCCCATTTCGTTTTTGATAATTTCCAACAAAAATTGTGTGTCAAACTTTTGTTCCACCGTTGTTACAACATGGAGCCTATGATTGCCGAAAATCATACAACGAGGCTGTGGTGAGATAATTCAACACCTTTTTATCATTTTCCATGAATTTCCCCTTTCAAATTTCACTCCTTTCCACATAAATTCATAGAAGTTAGTTAAATTCCTAACTTAGTGGGTCGATTTGGGCCCAACTTAGATACACCTGAGTGCCCAACTCCTCTTGCAATGCTCTCCAAAACTACAAAATAAACACAACCACGATTTGAAATAATAGAAATGGGCACACCATGCCAAAGAACTATATCCCAAACACAAATATGGGATAATCTCTTAGCACTGAAGAACATTTGAGTAGGAATGAAATGTGTTAACTCAGTCAAACGATCAACAATGACACAAATACAATCGGAACAACAGGAGGTGAGAGGCAACCCAGTAATAATGGCAATGGTAATTCATTCTAAATTCAACTTAGGAATAGGTAATGTCTTAGTCAAACCACCAGGTCGGTGATGCTCGGCCTTTAGCTTCTAACAATATAGGCAACAGGCTATAAAATCTACCATATCTCTCTTCATACCACTCCACAATTAATGTTGTCTCAAATGTCTATACATCTTAGCTGTACCGAGGTAAATAGAATATCTTGAACTGTTAGCCTTATGAAAAATGAACTAAATCAAGTAATCAATCTGCGGAACACAAATACAACCATTAAACCTCAAAACACCCTCTGAATATATGGAGACACTCTCAGACTCACCCATTAAAACCTGATCGCGAAGGAAGCGAAGTTTGTTCTCCTCAAAGTGATGATCACGAATCTGCTCAAATAATAAAGACATCACGTCAACACAAGAAATAATCCTCCTAGGGTATGAAATATCAAGGCGAACCATAGAGATAGAACTAAGGAATGAATGTCCCATTCCATCGACCTCTAAGAAACTGAAATACAAGTCAAGCTACCCATACTCACTGCCTTCTAACTCAAGATATCTGCTACCACATTCGCCTTGCTAGGATGATACAATATTTAATTATGATATTTCATAAAAAACTCTTCTATCTGTGATATCAAGCAATAAGCTCCTTCGGGGTTATAAGATGCCAAAGGCTACTATGATTGGTGAAAATCTAACAATGCACACCATAAAAATAATGCCTCCAAATCATAAGCCCGAAAACTACTGCCGCAAACTCTAAATCATGTGTGGGGAAGGTGCGCTTGTTTCCCTTAAGCTATCTAGAAGCATAAGAATAACACGACCCTAATGCATTAGTACACAACCTAGACCAACACTAGAGACATTACAAACTGCAGTGAATTCCTTACCCTCAACAGGAAGTAGTAAAATAGGAGGTGAAGTGAGAAAATCCTTGCACTTTCCAAATCTAGAGTAGCAATCCTTGGACCATCAGATAAGAACCTCCTTCCAAGTCAATCAGGTCGTAAGGCCAAAAATAGTAGCAAAACCCTAGACGAAGTGTCTTTAATAACTAACAAAACCCATGAAGCTACGAACCTCAATCGAAGATGTGGTTCTAGACCTATCATGAATTGCCTCAATCTTAAATAGGTCTACCGTAGTACAATCCTTAGACACAACATATGCAAAAATGTCACCGACTCTAGCCAAAACTCTCACTTGGAGGGCTTGGAAAAAAGTACATGATCTCTTAAGGTTTGGAGCATAATCCTCAAATAATGTGTTTTCTCCTCACCATTCCTCAAACACAGAGGATATCATCAATCAACGCAATGGTAAAGAAATCAAAATAAAGTCCAAATACTCAGTTCATCAAATCCATGAATGCGATTGGAGAATTAGTCAACCCAAAAGATATCACTATGAACTCATAATGACCGTACCAGTCCTTAAAGCTATCTTTGGGATGTCCTCAACAAAAATATGCCCAAATCAATCTTAAAAAACACTACCACACCCTTAAGTTGGTAAAATAAATCATCAATACGATTCATACGATAACAGTTCTTCACTGTCACCTTATGAAGATACGTATATTCGATACACATATGCATAGATCAATCTTTCTTCTTAACAAAAAATATAGAATCACCTCAAAGAGACACACTCAATTAAATAAAACCCTTATTAAGAAGATCCTAAATATAAGAATTCAGCTCCTTAAGCTAGGCAGAAGACATGCAGTAAGGTGCCATAGAAATAGATCTGGTGCTAGGCTCAAGATCAATAGAAAACTAAATCTCATGAATAGGGGGAATACCAGGCAAGTCGTAGGCAACATATCAGGAAACTCACGAACAAAATGAATAGGGTGAAGTGACAAACTCTCCACACAAGTTTCACAAATATAAGCGAGATAATACTCAAAATACATCAAAATAATTTGCCTAGTATAAAAAGAAAAAAGGATTCCTATCGTCTCACAGCTAACTTATCCCTTCCACATGACTATAGGTGCGACGAGCATGACTAATTTAATGATCTTGGAAAAATAACACATGCACACACGATTGTAGGGTAACCAGTTCATGCCCAAAATCACATTAAAATCCACCACATAAGGAATAATAAGATCAACATAAGTATCAACATCACTAACTATCATAACAAGCAATCTGAATACTCGATCCACTATTACAAAATCACACATGGGAGTAGATACACATAATGGTATTGATAATGAATCATAAGACAACTCGAACTGTGGTGCATAATAAGTAAAAATATAAGAATTAGTGGATCCCAGATCAAATACAACAAGAGACGACTAGGAACGCACAAAAATTATACCTACAACAACAACATCTGAAGTCTCAGCTTAAATATTAGCAGAGACTACATATAACTGACCACACCAACCACCTGGGTGGGCCCCAGACTGACCTTCTATACTGCCTGTCTGAGAACCTCCTTGAGTACCTTGGAAACTAGCCTTGCGACCAGGAGGACCACGTCTAGTTAAGTGATGAACTATTATAATAGGGGAAATATCCTGAGTAAAAACAATAATTTCCCTATGAGTAGCGCACTTATACAACAAATAATCAAAAGACCCATAACTAAAACATGCTCCCAGAGCTAAACCAGAACCAACTGATCTGGCTGACCTAGAATAACAACCACAACTAGAATACCTAGAAGATGAACCCATATAAGAATGACCATTACCCTTGCAAGGGTGATAACTAGTGCTAGAATGATCTCTGTCAGTAATTGAAAGATCTACCTGAACCTGTTCACTGGGATGATGCTAAGGATAAAATGGATGTGGATAATGCCAACCATAAGAAACACTAACTATGAATAGAGAACTACTATGACTTTCATTGAAACTGCCCTTTTATCTAGCCCTCTTATTATAACCACCTAGGGCCTTATAATGCATTTCCTCTATTACTCGAGAAAGATTCAAAACCTCAGCAAAAGATCTACCCACAACAATTATCTCTTAATATCTATACAAATAAGGCGTCTCAATCCTCTAACAAAGCAACAAAATTTGGCATACATAGTGAATAAAATAAAAGTCGCATGCCTAGGTAACTCATGAAAATGAGCCTCATACTCTTCAATTGTCCTAAACCCCTACTCAAATATAGAGAATTGATCCCATAAATGATCTGTAAGGCTGCAAGGAATATAATTCTTTAAGAACATCTCATAGAACTAAGTCTAAGTCAAGGGATATGATCTATTTGGTCTAGAATCCATATAACTTCTCCACTAATGACGAGTATATAAGTCCAACTAAAATATGATGTAATCCATATAATCAGTCTCAATAAGGCCCAAATTATGATTCCTATCCTCATAAACAATAAGAAACTAATATGTATCATTGCTTGGAGCACTAGAATATCAAGGAAAAATCAATCTCAAGAATCTACCCAACATATTTTGCTCCTCAAATGACATAACAGGGTGCACAACCATTTGCTAAGCAACTACTGATATAGGAGGAACCTTAACTCTAGGAGCCGTAACTACTAGCTGTGCCCCTACCTAGGTACCACTATGATTAGTTGACTTTGTACCATCAGATGAGATACCACAAACTATCCCCAAGAGATAAATTAACAGTTTGTGCACCATCAGATGACATACAAAAAACTTACAAAAAACTATCCCCAAAATCCAAATTAATGTATCTCTATGCAGTGAAGAAAGAATAAACCCTAGTGGAGCCTGGGCTTGTCCCTAACCCATAGCTAGCTTCGACAAAAGAATCTCTATCTTAGGATCAAGAATAGGGTTTACGGAATGAGGCTTTTCCTAGCCACTAGCTAGAAATATATCACGTGACTATGTATGATCTCTAGGTCATCCATGAATAAGAGTAGGATAGTTAGGCTCAATCTCGGGACCCTCATCTTATGTAGAGGTAGCACGTGTACTCGCCTTCTAAAAAGGATAAAGTATAAGAAATACTCTACAACCCAACATAGTCTCTTAGCACGATATGAGTGAAATAAGTGGAAAACTACTAAGAATGTCCTAGTGCCTCCTAAAGATAGGAAATAGATGTCATTGTTCTGATCTGTAGGAATCTACTGGGCAATTACTCTTGTACCAACAATATTGGTGAAACCTAGGCTCTTATACCAATTTGGCATGACCAAATTTATGAATCATGATGGAACCTACTAAAACACACAAATAGATAAGCCGAACCATAAATTGGAGATAACCTAATGGGTTAATTTTGTAGAAAATTTGACAAATAGGTGCAAATAAACAACACAAAAAAATAATGAGCAAGTCATTCTAAATAGATAAGATAGTCAGATAGAACAACAATCCCAAAACTTGGTTGAGTCAGTACAAGAGCATACAATATCAATAATACAATCCAAATGTCTAAAAATAGTCAAGAAATCTATCTCAAAACAAAAGAATAAATATAAGGATAAAAGGAAATTCGTGGCTTGACTTCAAAGAGGTCACCCTATCTCTAAAATATCAACAATGCATGAACTCAGATCATTAATGAAAACTAGTACTCATATCTGCACTAAATGGTATAAAACTATATTATGAGTACCAAAAAATGATACACAGTGGCATCATCGGCCAGCTGAACTATGTCATAATTTAAGAATGATAAAATCCAAGATAACATAACTATGTCAAGGTATAGAATCAAACCCGAATATCTCAATCATCACTGAACATAAATAGTGTGTAAACAAAAGTAATAATGATAACATAATGTAAAGAATCAAGCATACGAAAACATAACTATGAACTTTGCTCCCATATGCCGATTGGTACAAAAAAAATAAAGAACTCATCATATCGTCCCATACGATTGGAGAGTACACACAAGAGAAGAATAGTCTAACTATTCATTATTTAAAACTGGCCCTCATCTTTATTTAACCATCATTCAACAATTCACCATCATTTGGTATTATGCCACCACTATCCATTTACCATCATTATTCCATAATGCAGTAGTCATCCCTTAATGTTCTTTTCTCACTAACATTTGATACCATCTAGTCACCATTTATCAACTAAGCATTATTAATTCTCTAGACCACTTACCCATTTTTCCATCACTTTATAATTTCATCAGGTCTTGGTAAATATCCAAACTTAAACAGGTAACATATATATAATAATCAGAATTAAATCAGTTAGAATATATATAATTCCCTGAATTTAACAGGTCATAATATAATCAATACCAAAAATGGAACTGGTCATAATATAATAAATACCTGTAATTGAACCATTCATAAAATACATAATCATCATTAATAGCATAACAAAATGAATGATCAATAGGTTTCCATCCTCACATTAACCAACATAACCATTAAATATCAATATTTATCAATGTTACCTCACTACACATTCTCAATTTTCTAAATAGCATAAACGTTACCATATGTCATAACCTAAAGAGAGTTAAGAGACCATTTCTACTCCTCGAGTTCAATTTTAGGCAAATTTCTACCCAAACTAAGGTTTGTAGATCAACTTTAAGATCTCAAATAAGCCTTAATTAGCCGAAAGATAAGGAAATCACCTTAAACATGAACAACTAAATGAATTATTCCTAATTAGAGTAATATAAGACATTTTTGTGCAAAACATGAGGAATGAAGTTTAATCCACTCTCAGTACAAGGAAACAAGCTAACTGTTTTAAGCTTCCAATGTAAAAAATTGCCTAAACACCTCAACTAACCCCAAGTCATGAATTCTATCAATCTATAGTTAATATTAGTCCAAAAATCAAAAAAAATATCATACAAATACTACAAATTAACTCAATATAATAAGGGATAAACCTAGACTACCTTGATGCCAAAGAAAGCTCAAGGACATCTAAACCTTTGATTTTTCCTTCCGAGAAGCCTCCTCAAGATGCCAAGCTATCAAAATCACATTTTACATATCAATATGAGAAAAATGATACCCATATTTCACCATTGTCCTTCAGGCCCAAGAATTACATAAAAACCCCATATTGGTTCCACTTATAAAAATCATATTTTTGAGGAAACCCAATGTTCATACATGATCAAGGAAATATAACACTCAATAATGGGTGAAAACTAAGATAAAATTAGGGCTAAATCAAGTCCTCAAGATATTGGGATTTTAGTGAAGATATCATTAAAAGCCACTAAGAAGAGGGGTGAAATCTTACCTTAATTCGGATGATAATCATGAAGATAGATGCTAATCAAGGTCCCACGTCACACACAAATCTCAATTTTGAGATATCCTACATTTTTGGTTTTTCTCTAATGGTATGGATTAATAATAAGGTAATTCGAGACATAAGATGCCTATTTATACCCCCACCAGATAATTAGATATTCCATTTATAGCATACAGGAATACAACTGCCTCTATAGCACATGAAAAGGTGTGGCGATCACAGCAACCCTTAGTACAATTACACTATCCCCTCTTCATAGGGTGCCACAATTGTGATACTTGGTGTGCAATCACCTGCCTATTAGATATCAGCTGAAACTTGGAAATTTTCTACGTTTTCACTAAGGATGCAAGATTTATTCAAAACCCTATACACATAAATAAATTTTGTATCCATACTAAATTCAATCTTTTGGATGCAATAGAAAAGTTTGATTTTAAATTTGAGGTCATTTTGACCAAATATGGGTTTCACACCCATATTACTAATTTTTTAACTCTTCGACCAATAGTTCAAAATGAGCCTGAGTTCCATGAGACTCAAATTAAAGGTCTAACAAACCTAAAATTAATATTTTGGAGCTACTAGCATAGTAAGAATTTGAATATATGGTTGTTTTGCTAAAGTTTTTACTCGGTGGCCAATAGGAAGAAGCAAAGACTTTAAAATAGGGAACAGGCTCTTAAAACTGAACACACTGGGTGATAGCAAAACTTTCCGTCTAAGAAAGTCATAAATGACTTAGGTAGCTATGAATAAGTTCTAATGGAAAAAATAAGTGGAATGATGGAAAATAAGCCAAAGCATAATTATAGATAACGTTGGTAGTAACGAAGTGTCACGATTGTGGTTCATATTATTAACCTCCTATATTTAAGTTTTATGTTTAAATAATGACAAAATAATATGTGAGCTTTGCAGGATATTGATGATCCTAAATGACTGAAGAAGATCTCACACAAAGGATATGGAAGATCTCAAATTATTGAGGATATCTCGCATAAGGCAAGGAAAATTCTATAAAAGAATATCATGCTAAATATGGAACCACATCAAATATATTGAATATCCCCAAAAATGAAAAGAAATCTTAAATAAAGGACATTAAAGATCTCAAATCAGGAAAGGATATCTTACACTATGAAAGAAATATTCTCTCAAATTTCATGCGATATATGAAGCCACATCAAAAGTAGGAAATCGTTTGACAAGGGAACAAAAATCATATCGACTGAAGATCCCAATAGAAAAGGCAATTGGATGAACCTCACAAAAGTTCAAAGGAGAAGAAAGACCTCAGTCCTCACATAGACATACATGATTTAGACATCTATAGATGTAAGAAAAGAATATTGCACCAAGTATGGACATATCTAATATGGACATACCATTAGGTGAAAACTCCCTCAATCAAGGAATGAATTCAAATCCTTCATTATGAAGAAATCCCTGTGGTTTTCTTATGATGAATAGCAGCTAAATACTATAAAAGACCATGAATGAAGAAAGACACGGGTCACGCAACATTAAGGATAAAATTCAAAGTGTCTCATTCTTAGTCTTATAATTCTCTGTAACTTTAGATTACAATTATTATGTAAATAGTAGGATATAGTCATCTTTATAAGATTAGCTAAAGTTATGTCACAAGATTCGAAGAGTAAAATAAGTCTTCAGAACTTGTTTCCCATCATTGTACTCAAACTAAACCTTCAACTATCTAAAGAAAATTTGAAATCCAAGGAGACTGGATGTAGGCACTGGATTGGTATGCCAAACCAGGATAAATATTGGTGTTTTTTTACTTTATGCTTCATTTTTTATATGCTTAAGTGTTTAAGTTTAACTCAGTTATGAAGTGTGTTGATCTGCAGGTGAGCCGACTTGAGGAGTTAGTAGTCGACTCACAGAAAAAAATTTAATTCATCCTCTCTTAAATTTCAATTTGTATCAGAGCAGGTCTCAAAGATAGCATTGCCTAACTAGAAGTGAGGAAAGATGAAATGGCCAATTATTAGATTCCTGGTTCTATCCTTAAGGATGGTCACTCCTCTACAAGACCACTGTACTATAATGGACAACATTACTCTTACTGGAAAAATAGATTCATGTTCTTTGTCCCATCAAATGACTTCCAAGCCTAGGTTATTATACAAAAATGTTCATATCTAATACAAGGTCTCAAGGAAAATTCAAAGGATAAAGATAAAGAATCTAGTAGTTTTGACATAGAAAATCTTGAAAACTTTGTGGTCAGTAAAGAACAGCAAAAGGTAATTCACATTAATGCATGCCCTATAAGTTTGCTTTTCTGTGTATTTAGGGGAGAAAAATACGACAAGATCTCAATGTATGAAACAACAAAAGAAATATGGGATAAATTTGAGATAACCTATGAAGGTACCACTAAAGTCAAGAAGTCAAAACTTGTTGCTCTTGTCAATGAATACCAGTTATTTAAAATAGAGAAAAATAAGGATATTAAAACAATGTTCGCCAGACTTAGTAAAATGATGTGCAAACTAAAATTACTGGGGATGATTTATCCTTATAGGTTGCAAGTCCACAAGTTGATCCGAAGTCTACAAAAAACTTGGAAAACCAACGCTGCCATTTTGGAAGATGGAATTCTTCACAACATAACATACGATGAAATATGACGTAACCTTATTCCATATGAAAAAATAATATCAATAAGTTTCATAAGGATGACAAGAAGGAACCAGTAGACTTTAATGCTGCTCCAATCAAAGAGAAGGATATTTGGGAAGATTCTAAGGGAGAAAAAATAGCCCTCATCAATCGCGAAGTAAGGTAGATCATGAGGCAAAGACAACAAAGATCCCTAAGAGGCAAAAATAATGATTCCACCAGAAATGATGAAGGTTGCTACCACTGTGGAAAGACTTCCCACTTCAAACAGAATTGTCAGAATTATAATGGAGAACAGCCGGGAAAAATCAAAACTTTGGGACCTGGAGTGATAAAGATAAAACTAAAAAGAAGGTTGAAGCCGCGTATATGTGCTTCATGGAACTTGGTGAATCCAGTGAGGTAAGACTACATAATTGTAATAATTTTAATAATTATAATACTGTTGAAGCTAAACTTGATATGAATACTGACTATTTTCAAATACTTATAGATGAGTATAACAAACTTACCAAATAAAGGAAAAGTTGTGAAGCTAAATTTAAACAAAAACTCGAAGAGGAATGATAAAACTGGAATGAAGAAATTAAAATATGTAAAGTAAAATTGACCTACTTCATGAAGAGCTTCATGATGCAAAAATAAAACTAACCTACTATAACACATCTATATGTGATTGTTTCATAAGATCAAACTCTTTTAAAAACTAGTCAAGTTGCTCCTCATGGTTGTTTAAATCGACTCTGAGCTATTTCTCTTGTAGAGGTCCCATTTGTTTCATCTGTAGGCAGAAAAAGGTACAAATCCTATAGTTACATTCATAAGCCTAAAAGTGTGTGGCTTTAGAAGCCTAAAAGAAGCATATCTACCTTATAAGGAACCAAGACCACTTGGGTAACTAAATCAAATATATCTTGTTTCAATGGAACATGTCCTGAAGAGCTACAAAAAGGGAATGTGGGTCATTAATAGTTGATGTTCTAGACATACGACTGGAAATAAAGAAAATTTCTATGGTCTAAAGAAAATAGATGGAGGATCAGCTATATTCGTTTACATTTCTAAAGGCATTCATTGCACCCAGTTCATAAACTTTTAGCTCCTTATGTGAGGTTACTTAAGAGTATCTAGAGGACGGCCTCTAACATATCGTGCTCAACATCAGTCAGTTGTGTGACGCCGGATTTGGAGTCTCCTTCAAAGTTTAAAGTTTCTCAATAAAAAAGGACAAAAAAGACATCTCTCTCATCAGTGAACATGTTGACAATATTTATGTTTTAAACATTCTTTATTTTTCTACTTTAACCGGTCTCACTGTGCAAACCTATGATATTTGTTTGTGGTACCGAAAGCTTGGGCATGTGAATATGCATATTGTCTTTTGATGAATCTAATCACCCACCTATGATTTTGAGTATTGAGAAATAACAGGTGAGTGATCTACAATCTGGAGGCAATACTAGCATAACCTCTGAGCCATCATAGGATGAGTCGACTATACCCCTTCAAGAGCCCGATCCCAGTACAAAAATAGTCAAACCAAATATTTCAAGGGAGTTGAAAAATGATGCTATCCATCTAAATTAACTTATTTAAAATCTAGATGATAGGAAGTAAATAAGAGTATCATTGAGAAAGAAAGTGTTTGTTGTCCTTGTATCTCAAATTTAACCAAAAATATAATGAGGCCCTCAAAGATGAATCATGGGTAAAAGAAATAAAGGATGAATTGGACCAGTTTGAATAAAATCAAGTTTGAACTCTTGTTGAAAAACCCAAGAACTGCTCAGTAATTAAAACTAGATGGGTCTACAGAAACAAATTAAATAAAGAAAGAGAATTTGATATGAGTCTTATGGGAGAGCTCACATTTTTCTTGTGATTACAAATAAAACAAACTCCCAAAGGTACCTTCATTAGTCAAGCTAATTACACAAAGGAACTTATAAAAAATTACATATGGAAAAATGAAAGGCATATGGAACTCGGATGAGTCTATCCACAAGTCTTAATTCAGACTCATATAGGAAGGATGTTGATGAAAAAATGTATAGAGGAATGATTGGATAACATATCCACTTCACCACTAGTGGATGCGACATCATGTTCAGTGTATGTAATTGTGACAAGTTCCGGTCGACTCCCGAAGAGTCTCAATTGACTATTGTTAAAAGGATGATCTGATACCTTATAGGAAACTCAAGACATTGGAGTATGGTAGCCTTGTTCTTACCACTTTGATTTAATTTGATATTCAAACACTGACTCTGTAGGTGATAAAAGTGATAGAAAAAGAACTATTGGAATGTGTTAAATTCTTTGTTATGCCCTGAGCTCACGGAAAACAAGAAGCAAAATTCAGTTGCTCTTTCAACAACTGAAGCTAAATACATAGCCGTTGGAAGTTGTGGTACTCAGATATTATGAATTATGCATCAACTATTTGATTTTAATTTTTATTTCAGTTTGTCTCGTTATTGTGTTACAATACCAGTGCTATTAGCGTATTTAAATATACTATCCATCAGTCTGTGGCCAAACACATTGATTTTAAGCATCATTTTTTGAGATCATGTAGAAAATGGTGATTTTTCATTCACATTTGCTAACTCCAAAAATCAATGAGCAGATATTTTTACAAAACCTTGTTAGAAGAAAGATATTGTTCCCTTAGAAAAGGACTTGGTATTCTTAATAATAATAAATTATGAGTCTAATGTTTGGATGAAAATCTCTTTTTCTTATTCCAATTTTCTCATCAGTTTTTAACCCAAAATTGGATTTGAAAAGGGGTTCATGTCCCTTGGTTTTGTTGGGTTTTAAGATGATTTTTTATAGACTATCTGCCACACTATTTGTTTTGCCTAGTACTAGTTAGTTAATACATTAAATATTTTCCATCTGTATACTGCTCTTTCAGCTACTCTATGGTTCTTTTTTACTCTGCCAAAAGAAGGAGAAATTCAGGAACATCCGAAGTGCCTAAAAGTAAGAGGGAGGAAATCTACTGATACTTAAGAAACATGGAACAACAGAAGTATTTGCAAGTCAAGGGGAGAAATCTAACTACTATGAAAAACATGAAAGGCAACTATGTTTATGCTTGTTTGTCATTATATAAAAGGGGGAGATTATTGTACTCCTATATCTATGTTTTATGTTTTAATAATGACAAACAAATAAGCAAACTTTGAATGATATTGGAGATCCTTAATGATAGAAAGAGACCACACACAGAAAACAATGATCTCAAATCATAGAGGATATCTCGCACAAAGTAAGGAATATTCTCTCAAAGAATATTGTTATAAATATGGATCCACATAAAAGATATTGAAGATCCCTAATGATGGAAAGAGATCTCACATAAAGGACATTGAACATCTCAAATAATGGGAGTATATCTCACACAAGGCAACGAATATTCTCTAAAATATTATGATAAATATGGAGCCAAATCAAATGTCAGATATCACTTGACAAGTCAACCAAAATTATATCAACAGAATATCCCAATAGACAAAGCAATTGGACGCACCTCATGACAAGATCAAAGGAGAAGGAAGATCTCACTCCTTACATGGAAATATCTGATATGGACCTGTATAGATATGAGAAAGAAAAATTGTACCAAGTATAGACATATCTGATATCGACATACCATAAGGTGCAAACTCTCTCAATCAAGGAATCAATTCAAATTCTTAATTTAAAAGAAATATCTTGGGGTTTCTTATGAATAATAGTAGCCAAAGACTATAAAATAAGATGACGGAAGACAGATACAGTTCATGCAAATTTAAGGAGAAAATTTAAAGTGTCTCATTGTTATTCTTACAAAGTTTTTTAATGTTAGTTTATAATTATTACATAAAGAGTAGGACCGAGTTATATTTATAACATCAACTGAAGCAGTGTAACAACATCTGAAGAGAAAAATATGTCTTCAGAAATTTTTTCCTATTATAGTTCTCAAACCAAACCTTCAATGATCTAAAGGAAATTTAAAACACAAGGGGACTAGACATAGGGACTGGATTGGGGTGCCGAACTAGGATAAATCGCTGTGTTGTTTACTTCATGCTTTATTATTTGTGTGTTTAATTATTTAGGTTTAATTCAGTTATGATGTGTTTTGATCTGTAGGTGAGTCGACTGTGAGGAGCCAGTAGTCAACTCATAGAAGAAAATTTCAATTCACCCCCCCCCCCTTCTCTGCTTGAATTTCACATGTCACAATTGCAACTAGCATGGAAAATAAAAATATATGGACATTGAGAGGCTTGGATCATAAGAGTGACACCCGAGCACCAAGGATAGGTATAAATAGACCCCTTTCTACCTAATTTTACTATTTATAACCCATTTTTGTAATGTCCCAAAATCCCATCTCGAGATATCACACGGTACTTAAGGATGCAAGTCGCTGTAAGTTAACCCTTTGAGCCTGCTACTAATTCTAATACTTGTTTCAGGATAAATTAGATAAAAATGATACTCTATTGTATCAACTATAATTCGAAATAATGTCTGAATAGCAAAAATACTAATAATTTGGAACATAACTTCAACTGACAGTCTAGTCTGACAAAGCCTATACTACTCAAACTGGTTAACCATTGGGACAGACCCCTAACTTACTCGCAATAATCTGAAAGTAAGACTCAAAATACTATGAAAGTGAAAAAAGTGCAATTATAGGTCCTTGAACCATGAGGACTCACCAACTGTGGAATTTAGACAAGACACTTGGATCAGCACTATGGGAATGTGCTAAATATATGGGGGTGCTTGCATTTACATAAAATAATATCACTACTGTTTAATAAAATCATGTATGCAAATATGAATGACTCGCATGACTTGAATAAGGCTAAAATATAAAACTCATAAATCATAAATAGTGAAATATGTAACACAAATCTCGTGAGTTATTATACTTAGCTTTAAAATCTAAACTCTCCTCCTATTCTCGGTCCATGAAGGATAAAGGAAGTTTTAAAGAATACTTTCAAACTCATACTTTTATCTTGTGTAGATTAAAACTTCTTTAAAACTTAAGGACTTACATGTTTTTGGAAACTTTTAACACTTGGGAACTTTGAATCTTCGCTCAATTTTTAAAATCTTTGGTGAGTTCTTGAAGTTCTTGGAGAAGGAATTGAGTTTACCCTTGAGTCAGAACACCCTAGGCCTTGATGTTCTTGATGGATATGAAGTTATTTGCTTCATTCTGAATATATATAAGTGTTTAAAGTATGGCAAAAGACCAAAAGTACTTTTAAAAATATGGCTTAATAATGCTAAATGGTATCTGTGATAGTTAGAGTAATGGTCTATCACTAGTCTAACGCGTCGGATCATCTGTCACACGTTGGTCTGAAAAATACCACACTTCTTCTTTGCGATGGTCTTAGTGATGGTCTATCGCTAGATTGACGGTCTGTCTTCCGGGCCATTGCACTTGGGTCAAAAGAGGGAGTCACTTCCTTGGTTATGACCATTTGGGCGATGGTACATCACAAGATCGACGGTCCGTTAACCTTCTCGTCGCACCTGGGTGATTTTGACAGATTTTAGTAAAACGGTAATAACTTCACTCCCCGATACCGGATTTGTATAAAATTTGAATAAATGAATTCAGATACCTTAGCCTAGTCCTATGTAGGATTCTCCATAGAATGTATATTGGGTATTAGAAGTGTGCCCTTTGACTAACCTTAGGCCAAAACTTGTATTAGTTCTAAAAAAACATTATACACTCATTATACACCTTATAAATTCTTATTGAGGAATATTGAGGAACTTTTGAACTTGGTAGTCACAATGGTTTAAGTTTGAGATTTGATGTCTTGTGATTACCCTAATTATCATACTTAATGATTAGCTTAACGGTAATACTACTGGTTATGCTACTGATCATGCTAGTGATTATGGTATTGGTTATGCTAGTGCTTACATTATTGATTATATTAACTATTATGATTATTCATTATGTTAGTGATTATATGTATTGATTATAATAGTAATTATACTCTCAATTAGGCTCTAGCAATCATGTCTATTTCCCAAGCTAGTGATCATGCTTATTGATTATGCTAAGTAATTCATGTTATCGATTATGTTAGTAATTATTCCCTTTATAAAGCTATATACTATTTAATAACTTGTTCGAGTTTGAATATTGATGATGACTTGATGATATACATATATAACCGGTTCATATCCAGAGAATAATTATGATGATGAGCATAAATGCCCGGCATAAGACCAGAGAATGTTTACATGGTGACGGGACCCACACTAATCCCAAGATAACCCATGTACTAGCATACTTCTTGCGCAACTAATTTGAAATATATAAAATAGCTAAGTTTGTTGTGCGAAAACATAATCATAAGGAAATCTGAATAATCATAATAGTGATAAAGTTTATAGTCTAATGAAATGGAAGAGAGAACTAAAATTTACATTTTTTGACTTTAACTGACCATCTAAAACGTCTCTACTATAATGACTATAGATAGATGGGACATGACTCCAACTACCACTAATCAATATACATGAATAATCAAAATAAAGTACATGGACTACAACTAACTGGAGTCCTCAAAATAGAAGGGGACATCACCTACTGACTGGAAGTTGCAACTGTCTAATTATGATATGTACGTTACAACTAGTACTAACATTATAAGACAATGTAGCACATAGACATATATGTGGATCAATACTTTAGAATGTATTGAGTAAGTGGGGCTGAATGTAATAAGTAAAATTGAGTAGGTACATAATCTTAAAACATGCATGCTAAGTACTAGTAGACTCACTAAAACACTAAAATCAACTAAAAGCTAAAATATCTTAAAATATGAGCAACAAGCATAATCTGATAATCTGGGGAATCGCTACACTAAATTTCTTAAATTCTTACTTTTGTAGAACAAGAAGAATTGAAGTTGGGATACAGTAATACATGAATACTGAATACAAATCTCATGTAAGCCTGAACATATTGCAAAACTAAATTGAGGACCATATATGGTACTAAGCATATAATCATAAACATGTAAAACTGAGAAGGCAAGGCAAAGTAAAACATGTACTACAATAATCTGAATACCGAATAATCTATAAAATTATCCGATTTAATAACTACTAATCTAATTACTTGGTCAAGCAAACTTGAACTGATATAATCTGAGTACTAACTAAAACGATGGGAGATATAATGTAATTGACATAAACCATGTAAGCTATCATGAAGCCCAATGTTTGACCCACGTAGAGAAGGGTTGTTCTATTCTTTCCATCGTAGTAGAACCTGAACTGGTGTGATCACTAAAATAAGCCCAAATTGGGCATGGGGAAACACTCTCTTCGAGGCTCCTAAACTTATGGTGGCACATAGTTAAGGAAAATATGGACTCTTACTAATGTCTCATTCCTAACAGATGAGGGAGATGCCATCCCTACATTCAGTAGGGTGCTATGTCCAACTCCCAACTGAAACACATTGAAATACTAACTGGTGTATGCACTGATAACAGAAAACTTAGAAGTTCAGGTCAAGGTATTCTAAAAATAATAGTGCATACACATTCTAAGGTAATTATAAGCATATGAACTAATAATGCTCAACATGATCATAGTGTTCTGAATATGATATTAAAATCATGGCCTGACTGACTTGTTACTTAAAAAAATAAAAATCATGTAAAACACATAGGCATTGGGTATTCATAACCCACCATCACTAAATGACCATAAAATATAATAGCAAAGATTAAAAATAGTAGTATGAAGACATGGTTCATAGACTCAAAATCTGGACATCTCACCACAAAGCAAAATGCTTGAACTTGAACATGGGCATATCTTAAAACATGAGAAAATAACATGATCACATGGATAAATTTACAATTCACTATCATAACATGAAATCCACTTGGAGATGAACATGAAATCCACTTGGAGATGACTTGAGATATTAGAAATTGAATCATGAGATAATTCTGACTTTTCATGGAATCTTACGTGAACACTTTAGTGTATAAGTATAATTTGTTAATTTGACCATGAAAGCATATTAAACTTAAGGGGATAGAAATTTCTCATCAAAGTAATGGAATTCAAGATAAAACATCAAATCTGTAGTTGGAAACATGAATAAATAAAACTCTAATGCTCTTTAGTCCCTTAATCACATGATAATGCTATATTTTCACACATAAGGATTTGGAGATGAATTCTATCTTAAAACATAAAAATTTAACTTGAAAAGTCATGAATTTTGACACAAGTTTGAAAGTTTAGCATTGTTTGAGACCCCACAAACCTTAATTGATAAATTCTAGAAGAAATCTTGAAATTGAAGTTTTAATCCATGTGTTCTTGAGAAGAAAAACTTTGATTATTGTTCTTGGGAAAGGGAGGGTTTTTACGTGAGCTGATTTGAAAATGATGGGCACATATTTCCCTTTTGGGTGCTTTAATTCGTGGCTTGGATGTTTAGGGATGAGGGAAAAGGTCCAAAGTGCCCCTTACCCTTCAGAAGCTAAAATAGAGAGGGAATAGGCTCCATATCACATCCTTTATCGCGTTGAGAGATCAATGCATTATTTCCCTTACCTGAGGGAGATACTGGAATGTCACGGCCAAATCGTGAACCTGTATTGCCTCTCACAAAAAAGGCCATAACTTTTTGCTCGAGTATCAGATTTAGGTAATATTGGTACCGTTAGAAAGCTAACTCAATTATCTATCATTAAGTGTGTATTAAACTGAAAAAATTTATGTATATTAAAAGTTTTACATGATCAAAATCAACTCTTGTATAATTGAATACCAAAACTTGGTCGAATAAAAAGTTGTTAGCTCAACTTTGCACTAAGTGATTTTTATGAACATTTTCACCTCCTAAGAACTTCACACACTAGGATAAAGATCATGAAACATATATTCTCATACAAATCATGGGATTAGATCTTAAACATGTAGGAACGATGGTTCAAAATCTAGCCCAAAAATGCGACGTGTTACAAGTTGAAAAAGGGATTAACAAAGGAATATTGCCTAGTTAAATGAGTTGTGTTGCAACTAATTGACTATTAGATGACTATTTTACTTGATTATAGAAATCTAGATTACTTTATTATGGACCTTGTTAGTTGAAATATGATAACTAGCAATTATGGTTGTTATGTGGTCAATGGTGCAATAGGTTAGCAATAGTGATAATTAATGGTATTGATGACTAAAGTTTAATGTTGCTGGGTTCTTAATTGAGGATTTATAGAATGTTATGGTAGATATTAAAAGTCATTGGTTGACAGATAGATATGCGCATTTGATCATGTGTAACCTTTTGTAAAATGATGACTAGTGCGTGTATGATAACTAGAAATAAGCTTCGGTTAAGTAGAATCTATGGATTAGTAGTACATCTTGACTAGATGTGGATATTGGATTTTTAGTGAATAATGGATAGTTCTATCTCGTGAATGAGGATTTAGCAAGAATTTTTTAAGGTATGTTTGGTAATTCTAAGATGGTAAGGGAATTAGTAACCTAATAATATGTAATGCTCTGATTTTTTGAACCGGAATGCTACACAGTTCTTATGACCACGATGGACCACAAGCTAACCCATGTCTAATATTTGTACCTGTATACTACAATTCATGACATAATAATGTGGAAAACATGCACAATATGCCATAAGGTTCAACTAAAATAATATAACATCCATATGGGAAAAAAATACCCAAAACAACTAAAAACTTAATCTGAAAGCTAAATATGAGCGTAAATCCAAAAGCCTCTAAGTACTGTCTAAAATAAGGAATTGAAGGAACATATCTCCATCTAACTCCATAAACTGATAACCGGCTAAAATAATAATGAATAAATCCAATCATATTGTCCTCGAATGAAGAGGACTCACTGAATCTCTCTAACTGGAAATGCTACGACTACTGCCGATCTGGAGCTCGTGTCTTCGAACCTATGATGTAACATGATAAAAAAGCACCATAGCACAAATACGTTAGTATAAGGAGATGTACTGAGTATACGAATGAGGTAGGCTAAATGTAAATAGGGTTTGCATGCATGAACAATGCTAACTGATTGAGTGATATGAACGTAGAAGTGCAAACACACATACATAGTAACTAATATCGTGAGTACGTAATGTATAAATATGTATGCTAATACATGACTGGAACCATAGTTTTGATAACATGGATAACTATATCTGACAACCCTGAATCTGGTTAAACTCTTTGAATTCCGTGCTATAACTGACACACATCAGATGACTTGATCACAAGATTTGAGTCCACAATTCATAATATCATAAGTAGGGGATATCATATTTCGTATAGTTATTCAACCTCTAAAACATTAAAAGGAATCCACGGATATATTTGTTGTGTATATTGTATATCTCCATTATCTTGCATGCTTCATACCACCATAATAGCAACACATGAAAAACATGGAATATATATTGAAGTATATAGATAACATGAAGTGGTCATTTAGACATCATAGAACCATACAAACATGAACTTCTAGCATCCTAAGAATTTTAGCAAACACTTTGCATGTATTCTTTAATGAATAGCTGGGTTTCATACTTGCACCATATTAAACCACCTCAAGTTCATGGTTTTCAATTAACAAACATATATACTCCATGAAAATGCCTTTAGACATCACATTTAAACTTAAAAAATAATCGTCAACATGTACATACTCATATCACCACAAATGGTTTTTAAAATAATATTTAAAACATGGTTCTTGAACTCAATGAACGGATTGGATCCATCGATGAATGACACGCATACCTTAGTGATTGAATCTTGAAAGAGACCTAATGTTTCTGAAGGTTATTGAAGACTTCCTTTGGCTTGCTGTTGAGGAGATGATCTTGAGAGAAAAACCTAATATTATGGTTGAGAGTATAAGAGAGGGTTTTTAAGATGTTTCAACTAAAGAGAATGGAAGATAATACGTTCTTTCAGGATTATTAGTAGTGGGTAGTGAAGGGAAAATACCAAAATACCCTTATGAAATAAATTTCCAGTTGCTGAAAATAATAGCTGACGACATTTGTGACAAGGAGTCATAAATGCGGTAAGCTACTACGAATGTCATCACTTAGGAGCTAGTTTCGGCCTAAGGCTGACGACCTTCATGGTAGGGCATCACAAGCATGGTAAGCTACCACAAATGTTGTCACTGAGGAGCTGGTTTCTACATAAGGTTAACGACCTTTGTGGTAGTGTGTCACAAGTGTGGTAAGCCACCATGAATGTCGTCATATAGTAGCCGATTTCTGCCTAAGGCTAACGACCTTCGTGGTAGGGTGTCACAAGTGTGGTAAGCTACCATGATGTCGTCTCACTCTTTCCAGTCTGACATAATTGAGTAAAATAGGAAAACTCTTTGCTCCGATACCAAATTTAGGATAAATTGGTATCGTTCGAAAGATAATTAAATTATCGATCTGTTGATAGGTCATAAGATCAAAAATTCAAAGTATAATGAGAGATATGGTCATTTGAAGTTTATTATACCAATATCCTTCTTAAGAATTCAATTGATATGGAATATTTTGATTTGTCTAATAACTAGGAGTTATTTGAAGACTTAATACACATCTAACTTACTCATAAAACTATAAAGGAACCATGATATACTATTTATTATCTTGGTACATGGTTCAATTATTGGTTTGGATTTTTGTCAGGGTATTACAATATCTTTCCCTTGGAAACATTCGTCCTCAAATGATGACTGCGTGAGAGGGGAGAAAAGATAAAATGACGCATACACTAACCATTTGCAACTGGCACATGATTTTAGGATAGAATTGTATTCTAAACTGAATATAGCTTGATTGAATATGCATATCTGATGCATGACTGATATGCTGAACGCATGAATTTATGACAAGCTATGCACTGATACTTGATACCAATTTTATACTGGAATTTTGAATGTGTAACTGAATAAGTTTAGGAAAATGGTTACCTCTAACTAATTCAGAATAAGCAGAGAAAAGATGAGGGTAATTGGTTCGCATGTCTGCTTCTGCTTCCCAAGTAGCTCACTCTGTGGACTGATTTCGCCAAAGAACCTTGACTAGAGGGACTTCTTTGTTCCTCAACCTACGAGTCTGATCGTCAAGGATTTAAACTGGAATATCTTTATAAGAGAGGCTATTCTGAATTTCAATGCCCTAAATAGGGACTACAACTGTTGGGTCACCTATGTGCTTCTTGAGCAAAGTGACATGGAAGACTGGATAGACTAAGGCTAAATCTAAAGGCAATTCGAGTTCATACTCTACCTTGCCGAAGCGACTGAGAATCCTAAAGGGAACAAAATATCAGGGACTAAGCTTTCCCTTCTTTCCGAATCTATTCACTCCCTTCATGAGAGAGATCTTGAGATAGACGTAGTTATCGACCTCGAATTCGAGATCATTTCTACAAACATCTGCATAAGACTTATGTCGGATCTGAGCAGCCCGAAGTCTTTCTCTGATCAACTGAACTTTCTCGAAGGCATCAAATACTAAGTCAGGACCTATCACTGTGGTCTTACTAACTTTAAACCAACCGATCAGAGACCTACATCTCCTACTATAGAGAGCTTTGAATTGAGCCATCTGAATACTAGAGTGATAGCTGTTGTCATATGCAAACTCAATCAAAGGCAAATGGTCATCCCAGCTTTTATTGAAGACAATTGGACACGCCCTTAGCATATCTTTTACAGTCTGAATGGTCCTTTTTGCTTGACTATCTTTCTGAGGATGAAACACTGTACTGAGATGAGCTTGGGTACCAAGACCGTTTTGTAATGCTTTCTAAAAGTGAGAGGTGAACTGGATACCTTTGTCTGAGATGATAGATAACGAAACACTGTGTAATCTGACCGACTCCCTGGTATAGATTTTAGCATAACCCTTAGTTGACTAAGAGGTACGAACTGGAAGGAAATGAGCTGACTTGTTTATTTTGTCTATAATGACCCAAGCAGAATCATGCTTATGACGTGTTCTATGAAAACCCATCACGAAGTCCATGTTCACTTCTTCCTACTTCCAAGTAGAAATAGTGAACTCCTGCATAGAACCACTACATTTTTGATGCTCTATCTTAACCTGTTGACATGTAGAGCCCTTAGCCACAAACTCTACAACATGCCTCTTCATCCCACTCCACCAATAGATCTCCCACAAGTCACGGTACATCTTAGTGGCCCCTGAATGAATAGATTATCGTGCACCATGTGCTTCTGTAAGGAGTCATTTTCTCAAGTCATCTCCAGTAGGAACACATAAATGACCTTGAAATGAAGAACACCATCTCCCTCTTTGGAGAAAACCTCTACATCATGACTCTGAACTGACCTTTTTATCTTGACAAGGTTAGGATCCATGTCTTACTTCTCGTTCACCTCAAAAACTAGAGATAGCTCTGAACTACTCTAAATACATACACCACCCTCTGGAGAGTCAACTAAGCGAATGCCTAGTCTTGAAAGTTGATGAATCTACTAAGCTAATTTCTTCTTACTATCCTTAACATGGGAAACACTACCCATGGGCAGTCTACTGAGTGCGTCGATCACTACATTGGCCTTTCCAGGATTATAAAGGACACTCATGTCATAATCTTTAAAGATCTCTCACCACGTTCTCTGATGAAGATTCATATATTTCTGGGAAAAGACATACTAACGGCTCTTATGATCTTTGAAGACGTCTAAATGAATACCGTATAGATAATGGCTCCAAATGTTTAAGGCAAAGACAACTGGTGCTAACTCAAGGTCATGGGTAGGACAATTATTCTCATGGGGCTTTAACTTTCTGGAGTCGTAGGCAATGACTCTACTATTCTACATGAGGACACAACCTAAACCTACTCTGGATGCATTACAATATAGTACAAATCCATCGGAACTATCGGGAAGTGCTAAAACTGGAGCTGAGGTAAGTCTAGTCTTCAACTCCTGAAAACTCTTGTCGCAAGGTTCTGACCAATAAAACTTGACCTTCTTCTGAGTCAATCTAGACATAGGAGATGCAATAGAAAAAAATTCCTTGACAAATCATCAATTAGTAGCCAGCCAAACCCAAGAAACTCCTGATATCTGATGGAGAAACAGGGCGAGGCCAGTTTCTTACTGCTTTGATTTTTTGAGGATCTACTCTAATGCCATCACCAAAACAAATGTGGCCAAGGAATTCAACTGATCTTAGCCAAAATTTGCACTTACTAAACTTGTCGAACAATTGGTGATCCCTGAGAGTCTGAAGAACAATTATGAGATAATCTGAATGATCATGCCCTATGCGAGAATAGACCAGAGTAACATCTTGAAGACTATGATGAATGTGTCCAAGTACTGCTTGAACACCCGGTTCATCAATTCCATGAAACCTACAGGGGCATTGGTAAGACCAAAGGACATGACTAGAAATTCAAAGTGACCATACCGAGTTTGAAAAACTATCTTCGGAATGTCACATTCTCTAACTCTGAGATGATGATAGCCTGATCTTAGGTCTATCTTGGAGAAATAACTAGCACCCTAAAGTTGGTCAAACAGGTCATCTATCTTAGCCAGCGGATACCTGTTCTTAACCATGAATTTGTTGAGTTGGCGATAATCAATACATATTATGATAGAACCGTCTTTCTTGCAAATGAATAAGACTGGCGAACCCCATGAGGATACACTGGGCCTGATGAATCCCTTATCTAAGAGATCCTTCAACTGATCTTTTAGTTTCTTGAGTTTTTCTAGTGCCATTCTATATGGCAGAAAATAAATTGGCTAAGTATTTCTGAGAAGGTCTATGCCAAAGTCTATTTCCCATTCGGGAGGAATGCCTTGAAGATCTTCGGGAAAGATGTCTAAATATTCATTAACAAATGGGAGTGATTCTAGAATGGGAGATTCAGAACTGGAATCCATAATATGAATGAGATGATACACACACCCATTAGAAATCATTTTCCTTGCCCGAAGGTAGGAAATAAGCTGACTCCTGAAAGACGAGGTGATACCCTTCCACTCTAGGACGGGCTTATTCGCGAACTGAAACTGAACTATCTTATTCTATATTCGACTATGGCATAGCAGGAATGAAGCCAATCCATGCCAAGAATGACATCAAAATCAGTCATCTCTAACTCAACTAAATCTGCTGATGTGTATTTCTGAAATATCGTAAAAAGGCAGTTCCGGTAAACCCGCCGAGCTATGATGGTTTTACCCACTAGGGAAGAGACTGAAAAAGGGCTCTGCTAAAATTTTAGGACTTATTCTGAAATCTCCTGCTATGTATGGAGTGACAAAAGACAAGGATGCACCTGGTTCTAGAAAAGAATCAACATGAACATGGAAAATCTGTAATGGGCTAGTAACGACATCATGAGAATTTTCTAGATCTTTTCGGGTCTGAAGATCATAGAGTCTATTTAGGCATTGCCCATTAGTAGCACTGGAAGTGGCACCCTACTGGTTCGGGCGACCGAACTGCGCTGTCGAATGATTCTTCTAACCTTGAGGTCCTGGATAAGGACACTCCCTAATCCTATGGCCTGTCTTATCACATCCAAAATAGACATCACTACCGGCTCTGCAAATACCCTTATGGTTCTTACCACAAGTCTGATAAAGAGGGTTTGTTTGGGCACTGCTAACACTGCCTTGAGATTTAGAGCCTGGTGCTCTGTCTCTGTTACCGTCCCTAAAATTTGGCACTGGGGAACTAGTAGAGGAAGAGGCTGGAACTACTGACTTAGGATGAAATTGCAGATGACTTTCTCCCTCTGATTTAGGCTGAGCAAAACTGAAACTGCCTATTCTTGCTCTCTTGTTCTGCCTCTCCCTAATATTAACCTTCCACTCCTCTATCTATTGAGAGTGGGTCATGAGCCTGGCTAAAGTCATATCGCTTTTTAGTATCACAGAGCTACACTCATTTACTATGCTATCATTTACCCGTGACACAAACTTGCTCATCTTAGCCCTGTTGTCTGCAACAACATGAGGGGAATATCTGGATAGTTGAGTAAATCTAAGAGAATAATCTCTAAATATCATATTTCCCTGCCTGAGATTGATGAACTCAAGAAGTTTGGCCTCTCTCAGCTCTCAGGGAAAGAGTCTGTCTAAGAAAGCCATGACAAATTCTTCCCACTCAACAGGACCTGCATCACCCAACCTTTCTGCTAACCATTGCTTGTACCATATGTGAGCGATATCCTACAATTGATATGCAACTAAATTGGCACTCTGAGAAGAAGTGACTCCCATTATATCAATGACCTTCTAGACTTAGTTAATGAATTCCTGAGGATCCTCATCTGGGTTAGACCTAAAGAAGGACGGAGGGTTTATTTGGGTGATATCCCAAATCATAGTAGTTGAATTGGTGATTGGGTTGGCGGGAACGACTGCTGGTCATTCATTCTGGGCAGCTACAAACTGAGCAAGAGTGGTAAATGTGACCCTGAACTCCGTATCAAAAACATGTTCGCCCAAAGGATCTACGGGTAGAGGAGCTAGCTAATTTCTTCTATTTGGAGGTATGTTTCTGAAATAAGAGAAGAGCAGATTAGACTGAGTGACTAAATTAAAATTATACTTACTAGCACGACATGAATATTGAATAAAGAGAACTATTCCTAAAACATCATATAGCCTTCTGTACATAAATGTGTAGCACAACACACCCATGTATAAGACTCTACTAGATGCGGCTTTCAGACTTCCTAGGACTCTATTGAACCTTAGGCCCTGATACCAAGTTTGTATTGCTCAGATTTTTTGAACCGGAATGCTACATGGTGCTTATGACCCTGAGGGACCACAAGCTAACCCATGACTGATATCTGTACCTGTATACTACGATTCATGACATAATATTGCAAAAAATATGTACAATAGGACATAAGGTTCAAATGAAATAATATAACATCCATATGGGTCAAAAATACCCAAATAACTAAAAACTGAATCTGAAATCTAAATCTGAGCAAAAATCCAAAAGCCTCTAAGTACTGTCTGAAATAAGAAGTTGAAGGAATATGTCTCCAACTAACTATGTAAACTAATAACTGGCTAAAATAATAATGAATAAATCCAATCATATTGTCCTCGTATGAAGAGGAGTCACTGAATCTCTGGGACTGGAAATGCTACGGCTACTGCCGATCTAGAGCTTGTGTCTCTGAATCTATGGTGTAACATTAAAAGAAAGCACCATAGCACAAATACGCTAGTATGAGGGGATGTATTGAATATACGAGTGAGGTAAGCTAAATATAACCAGGGTTTGGATACATACATAGTAACTAATATTATGAGTAAGTAATTGCTAAATCTGTACACTAATACATGATTGGAATTGTAGTTTTGATAATATGGATGATTATATATGATAGCCCTGAATCTGGTTAAACTCTCTGAGTTCTGTGCTTTAACTAAATTTGACTGTATCTAATAGTCCTGGTATACTGATATCTGAAGAAATGTCTAAGTTATTTTACTGACACTGATACTGAAATTGTGTATGGTAGTTGTTTAACTGACATGCCCCATATATGCCATTATGGCTAAGCTAGGGTCCAATCTCTGCCTCAACTAGAGGGGTTTTAATACCGCACCACTAGAAAGGATAATTGTGAGTGACCCTTATCTTGTAGGTACTCAGAGTAAGAGTGGTGGGACCCTAAATTGATAGTTAAGGAACCTTATCAACCCTAATTTGATAGGCTAAGATGTCTCAACCTATGCTGGCTACGTAGTTATGGAACACAAGGATGACTGCAAAAAATAACACACCCTAAAACTGGTAGGTGAGTCCCCATCCTTGGGTTCACTCAATGCTAACTATTACTCCTATCTGAAGAGACTAAACATGATTCAACTGACTATATATGGATAGATTAACTGACTTTTGTTGACTGACAGAGTAGTACTATTATCTAATAGTTAACTGAGATCATGAGATTTCTGAGGTTTTTTGAGTCACATGACTGACTGAGTCCTATAAATTATAGATTGACTGAGATTATCATGACAACATGACATGGATCTAGGCATACAACTATGTTTTTTGGGTACGAATATCCCCAAGACTCGATAGAATGAAACTGACACACATGACATAGCTTGATCACAAGATTTAAGTCCACAATTCATAATATCATAAGTAGGGAATATCATATTTCATATAGTTATTCAATATCTTCAACATTGTAGGGAATGCTTGGATAGATATATTTCGTGTGCATATTATATATCTCCTTTATCTTGCATGCTATATACCACCACAATAGCATCACATGAAAATTATGAAATTCTTATTGAAGTATATAGCTAACATGAAATTGTCATTTAGACATCATAGAACCATACAAACATAAAGTTCTAGCATCTTAAGCATTTTATCAATCACCTTGCCTGCATTCTTTAAGGCATAGGTAGCTTTCATACTTTCTACATATTAAACCACCTCTAGTTCATGATTTTCAATTAACAAACATATATATTCCATGAAAACACCTTTAGACATAACATTGAAACTTAAACAACAATCGTCAACATGTACATGCACATATTAACTCAAGAAGTTTACAAAATAATATTTAAAATATGGTTCTTGAGCTCTATGAATGGATTGGATCCATAGATGAACACTACGGATACCTTAGTGCTTGAATCTTGAAAGAGATCTAATATTTCTGAAAGTTCTTGAAGAATTCCTTAGGCTTGCTTTTGAGGAGATAATCTTGACAGAAAACCCTAATTTTATGGTAGAGAGTGTAAGAGAGGGTTTTTAAGATATTTCAACTATAGATAATGGAAGATAATACGCTCCTTGAGGGTTATTAGTCATCAAAAGTGAAGTGAAAAGACCAAAACACCCTCATGAAATAAATTACCAGTTGCTGAAAATAATAGCTGACGACATTTGTGACAAGGCATCACAAATGTGGTAAGCTAGCACAAATGTCATCACTTAGGAGGTTGTTACTGCTTAAGGATGACGACCTTCGAGGTAGGGTGTCACAAGTGTGGTAAGCTACCACGAATGTCGTCACTTAGGAGCTAGTTTCTGCCTAAGGCTGATGATCTTCATGGTAGGACATAACAAATATAGTAAGCTACCATGAATTTTTTCACTTAGGAGCTGGTTTCTGCCTAAGGTTGATGAACTTCACGGTAGGGCCTCACAAGTGTGGTAAGCTACCACGAATGTCGTCACTTAGGAGCTGGTTTCTGCCTAAGGCTGACAACCTTCCTGGTAAGGAATCACAAGTATGGTAAGATACCATGAATATCGTCACTTAGGAGCTGATTTCTGCATAAGGCTGATGACCTTCGGGGTAGGGCATCACAAGTGTTGTAAGCTACCATGAATGTCGTCACTTAGGAGCTGGTTTCTGCCTAGGGATAATGACCTTCGTGGTAGGGCATCAAAAGTGTGGTAATCTACCACGAATGTCGTCAATTAGGAGCTGGTTTCTACTTAAGGCTGACGACCTTCATGGTAGGGCATCACAAGTGTGGTAAGACACCACGAATGTCGTCACACTATTTCCAAACTGACATGCTTAAGTAAAATTGGAATAACTCTTTGCTCTAATATCAAATTTAGGTAAAATTGGTATCATTAGAAATCTAATTCAATTATCTCTCCGCTGATAGGTCATGAGCTCAAAAATTTCAGGTATAATTAGAGATATACTCATTTGAAGTTGACTATACCAATATCCTTCTCAAGAATTTAATCGGTATGAAATTGTTTGATTCGTCTGATAGATGGGAGTTATTTGGAGACTTAATATACATCTAACTTACTCATAAAACTATAAAATAACCATGATGTACTATGCATGATCTTGGTACATGGCTCTAATATTGGTTTTGATTTTTTTGGGGTATTGCATAATAGTAAGTGTTGGTTAGTCAATAATGACTAGACAAAGTGTACTGATATAATAGATATCTAAATACCTATATGGAAATAGTTATGATTACCTTGGTATATGTTATGTCAATTGCGGTAATTGATGATGATTATGAATCATGGTAAAATCCCATTGATGGGAAATATGGAAAACCTTGGATAGTAAAAAGTTGGTTATATATCTTGATACATTGATGATTTGATCAATTGATGCACTCTTTGGTGGTATGGAATGATGTGATGAGTTCTTTACTTTATGTTCTTTTGGGTGTACTCCCTGTTGGTATGGGACACCATGGTGAGTTCTTTTACTTTTTTAGGTAATGAATATGTGTGCATTAAAATTGTTATATAGCCAGTTGTACTTATATATATCACTTTACGCTCTTGCACTAATTACTGATATTATATGATAGTATTAGTATGTATTGATATGGGAGGTCATATTATTTTTCTAGTTGGTTAGTTATTTTATACAGTGATGATGAAGATTATTAAGGCTTTATTTACTACCTTGACTCAAAGATACTATCGTGCTTTATATCATAATTTTTCTTAGTCGGCCGATGATGCCTATTCAGTAATCGTTGTTTTGGTGCTCATACTACACTTTTGTACCTTTTTGGTGCAGACCCAACTACTAGTTGTTACAGCTGAGTTTAGATTATATAGTGTTGATCTTTCAGAGACAGGGCTTTCTCTTAGAGTTTTGAGACGCTCGTTTCCTTCCTATCTTTATTCAGTCTTTTGCATTCAAGATGAATGTATAAACTATTTTGACTTTTGGGTTGTATTTCCTATTATCGTACTTAGATGCTCTTGTACTGATATTACCAAGTCATGGGATTTATATTACCTTTTGATTATATTTTGTGGAATATTGTTGATCATGATTGTGTTCATCTGTTTAGGCCCTTGTCAGGCAGTGCTACCAAAGTAACCCATTGCCTTAGCTTTGGGTTACAATGTTGGCTTACTTACAGGTGGGTTTTAGTAGGTGACAATATGTCTCATGAATTAGGTCGTTATAATCCTAAATTTCAAATATAGTCTATTTAAATATTTTATTCACGTAGGTCGAATTCCAAATGAATCTAGAGACCTTGGTGGGAACATATAAAAATTTCTAAGTTCAGCTGGTTTTCTAGTGCAGGCATGATTGCACCAGAGGGTGTGAAGATTGCACAATCAAGTTTTAAGTGAGTAGTGCTATCACACTAAGGTTGTGGCGATTTCCATACCTCCTTCTGAGGGAATGGTGTATGATTGCTCCCCCGAGGTGTGTGATAGACATACCTAATGACCTAGAAGGTGTATAAAAAGATTTCTTAGATTGCAAATTAGGCTATTTTCCACCCCTCTCTTGAGAGTAAAAGCCCTAATGAGTGTGGTAACTTAAAATTGGGTTTTGTGAGTGACTTTGGAGCTTGATTAACATCTATGTTTGCAATTAATTTTTGATTAAAGGTAGGGTTACTTTATTTTGGACCAAAATTATCTTGGTTATCACCTATTTTTTAGGATTATGATTCTTTAATAATGTATGAACGTTGGGAAGGTTTCGAAAATCCATTTTCCATAAGTAAGACCTACTTGGAGTTTTTGGTGTTATTTTGGGACCCAAAGCACAATGGTGCAATATGTGTATAGATTACTATTTTGATAGCATGATGACATTTTGATATTGTTAAACAAAGATCGACGTTTGGTGAACAATTTAGATATTTTTTGTTCGGCTTTGAGGTAGGCTCTATCTACTATTCTTCAAAAGATGATGCATGTTATATATTGAACGTTAATGTGAATGTTAAGATCAATTATAGGTAGAATGACTTAGTCTTGTATATTGAAGTTTAGGGACTAGATGCGGGCAAGTACCCATAAGGTAAAGTGCTTATTACACTTTTAGAATCCTATTGCCTCATTAATAGATTAAACTAATTCATAATATAGCTATGATATGATGCTGGCTGTAGGATGTGGTTGTAGTGTTAGACATATGATTAGTGTTATTAACCTTAGTTGGGCTATTCTAGTGATCTTGAAATGGTAAGTTAGGAAGAGTTGGATTAAATGCCCATGTTTATAGGAAAAATTCCTATCTTAGGATTAGTTATGGCTTACTTGACATCTAGAAATTTAAATAGATACCTTAGCCTAGTTGGGGTATAAATTTCCTAAACATGGAATTTGAGGATTAGAAGTGGGTTTTTCTGGCCCACCATAGGCTAAGACTGTGTTATCCTTTGTGGACTTAGTTGAGAATGTTAGGAACATTTGAGACTCGTCAAACTTTACAGTAAGGTTACTTCACAACTTGGAGAATGATGATAGTATTTTCTCCGGATAATGATTAATGGATCTTGGCCTTGATATAGTCATAGATGTGATATTTGGCCTATAGATATGCTATTCCTCTTAGTTTTGATTCATGACCTAGTGATATATTATGCCGCCTAGATTTTAGATGCTTACTTACATTATGTTTGTTACATAATAGAGGGCTTATTATTATGATTATCGATATGAGCTTTGGATATGTATGTTGTCCTAAGGCCTTGATTATGATGTTGTAATTATTTAAGACATATTAATTGGCAAAAGGTTATGTTGTGATATCGATTGGGCATCTAACAAGTGTTATCTTTGTAAAGGTTGTGGTTGTGGTATATGTCTATATCAATGCTAATGGTTTCATTATTTGAATATTAGTGATGGCATACATAAATTTGGTACATTCATGATCAGTTATTTGGTGAATTAGGCAATTCTAGATAGTATATGATATTATTATAGATTCTCCTAAACAAGGGTTAAAGACCACCTTTTAACCTTAAAAACAGATTTCTTAATAGTAATAATTGCCTATCTTAATGGATAACTTATATGGGTAAAAATGGTTAATAATGTTGTTTTACATATTTGATCGGGATAGATTTTGGTCTATGATTTGATACTATTAATTACTCTGATAGTGAGAGATTTCAACCCTATCTACACTTTTATACAAATTTAGCCCCAAATTTTATTCCTGCTAATAGATTTATGGATTTACACTCTTTTAGACATGGCTTAAAGACATGGATTGATTCCAGGCACATATTGTATCTATATTCAAATCTCTCTGGTATGAGATGGAGGAATATGCAATATTAATGATTTATATTCTAGGTAAAAACCTGATGGCAGATTATTATATTAAGGATATACATATATATGTGTGTGTATTGATGATATTGAGGTTATTGATTCTTGGGTTTACTTGATGCTAACACCTACTCCCATTTGAAGAGACTAAACATGATTCAACTAACTGTACATGGACAGATTAACTGACTTCTATTGACTGACGAAGTATTACTATTATCTGAGAGTTAACTACGATCATAAGATTTCTGAGGTTTCCTGAGTCATAGGACTGACTGAGTTCTATAGATTATAGCTTGACTGAGATTATCATGACCGCATGACATGGCTATAGGCACATAGCTATATTTTTTGGGTACGAATACCCCCAGGACTCGATAGAAGGAAACTGACACACACGACATGACTTGATCATAATATTAGAGTCAGTAATTTGCTATATCATAAGTAGGAGATCGTATACTTCATGTATTTAATCAACACCTAAAACATGGTAGGGAAAGCATGGATATTATTTGCACACGAAATTCATATTTCCATCATCATACATACATTACGCCATCACCATAAGAATACATAAATAGCATGGGCATTCATATTGAGGTGCATCGCTAACATGTACTTGTCATTTAGATATCATGAAATCATGTTAATATGAACTTCTAACATCCTAGGCATTTTATCAAACACCTTACAACATTCTTTAAGGTACAGGTAGATTTCATACTTGTATTAGTTCAATGCACCCAAAGTTCATGATTTTCAACCAACAATCACATATATTCCATGAAAAAACATCCTTAGATATCATCTTGAAACTTGGACAACAATCATCAACGTGTACATTCTTATATCATCACAAAAGTTTACCAAATCATATTGAAAAGATGGTTCCTAAACTCTATGAATGAATTAACTCCATCGATGAACACTACGCATACCTTAAAGCTTGATCTTGAAAAAGATCTAATGTTTCTGAAGGTTCCTGAAGAAATCCTTAGGCTTGACCTCAATTTTTCTTGACTAGGGTTTAACCCCTTTTTGATAGAATGCCCTTGTTCCTGAGGATATGATCTTAAGAGAAAACCCTAATCATGTCGTTTAAAGTGTAAGAGACGATTTTTAAGATGTTTTAACTTAAGAGAATGGAAGATAATACGTTCCTTCAGGGTTATAAGTCATGGAAAGTGAAGGGAAAATACCAAAATACTCTTAGGAAATAAATTTCTAGTTGCTGAAAATCATAGCTGACGACATTTGTGACAAGGTATGAAAAATGTGGTAAGCCTTCAAAATGTCGTCACACAGGAGCTGGAACTGATGGTCTTCGCCTAAGTCTGATGACATTCGTGGTAGGGCATAAAAATATGATAATCTACCACAAATTTCATCACTTAGGAGCTGGTTTCTTTCTTATGCTGATGACCTTCGTTGTGGGGGGTCACAAATATGGTAAGCTACCACAAATGTCATCACTTAGGAGCTGGTTTCTGCCTAAGGCTGAGGACCTTCATGGTAGGCATCACAAATGTGGTAAGCTACCACGACTATCATCACTTAGGAGCTGGTTTCTGCCTAATTCTAACGACCTTTGTGGTAGGGCGTCACAAATTTGGGAAGGTACCAGGAATGTCGTCACAAAGTTTCCAGCCTGACATACTAGAGTAAAATCGGAATAACTCTTTGCTCCGATATCAGATTTAGGCTAAATTGGTATTTTTGGAAAGCTAATTCAATTATATATCTCATGATTGGTCATGAGCTCAAAATTTCCAACTATAACGTGATATATACTTAGTTTAATCTGAATATGGCAATATCTTTCTCAAGAATTCGATCGGCGAAGAATGTTTTGATCCGTCTTACAGTTAGGAGTTCTTTGAAGCCTTAATATACATCTAACCAACTCGTAAAACTATAAAAGAAATATGATGTACTATACATGATCTTGGTACATGTCTCGTATATTGGTTTGGATTTTTTGGGGTATTAAAATATCTCCCCCTCGGAAGTATCCATCCTTGAATGGTGACTGCTTGAGAGGGGAGAAAAGATAAAACGATGCATACATGATCATGCTTAACTGGCACATGATTTTAGGATTGAATTGAATTCTTAATTGAATGTAGCCCAACATAGCATGCATATCTGATGCAGGATTGATAAGCTAAACTCATGACTGCATGATAAGCTATGCACTAATACTTGATACCAATTTTATACTGGAACTTTTAACATGTAACTTAATAAGCTTAAGGAAAATTGTTACCTCGAGCTAAGTCTGAATTAGCACAGAAAATATTGGGGTACTTGATTTGTATGTCTTCTCCTACTTCCCAAGTAGCTCCCTCTAAGGACTGATTCCGCCAAAGAACCTTGACTAGAGGGACTTCTTTGTTCCTAAGCCTACGAGTCTGATAGTCGAGGATTTCGACTTGAATATCTTCAGAAGAGAGGTTATTCTGAGTGTCAACACTCTGAATAGGGACTAAAACTGTTGGGTCATCTATGCACTTCTTGACCAAAGAGGCATGGAAGACTGGATGGACTGAGGCTAGATCTGAAGGCAATTCGAGCTCATAGGCTACCTTGCCGAACCGACTGAGAATCCTGAATGGACCGACATATCGGGGACATAGCTTTCCCTTTTTGCCAAATCTCTTAACTCCTTTCATGGGAGAGATCTTAAGATAAATGTAGTCATCAACCTCAAATTCGAGATCCTTTATACTAACATCCACATAAGACTTCTGTCGGCTCTGAGTAGCCCGAAGTCTTTTCCTGATCAACTCAACTTTCTCTAAGGCATCGAATATAAGTCAGGCCCTATGACTGCGGTCTTACAAACTTTGAACCAACCAATTGGAGACCTACATCTCCTACCATAGAGATCTTCGAATGGAGCCATCTAAATAATTAAGTGATAGTTGTTATTGTATGAAAATTCAATCAAAGGAAAGTGGTCTTCTCAGCTTTCCTTGAAATCAATTACACACGCCCTTAGCATATCTTCTAGAGTATGAATGGTCCTTTCTGCTTAACCATTTGTCTGACGATGAAATATTATACTGATATAAACTTGGGTACCAAGACCCTTTTGGAACTCTTTCCATAATTGAGAGGTGATCTGGGTACCTCTGTCTGAGATAATAGATAGTGGAACACCATGTAATCTGACCAAGTCCCTGATATAGAGTTTGGCATATTCCTCGACTGAGTAAGAGGTACGAACTAGAAGGAAATGAGCTGACTTGGTGATTCTATCTACAATGACCCAAAATGAATCATGCTAATGATGTGTTCTAGGTAAACCTGTCACGATGTCCATGTTCACTTCTTCCCACTTCCAAGTAGGAATAGTGAACTCCTGCATGGAACCACTAGGTTTTTAATGCTTTATCTCAACCTGCTGACATGTAGAGCACTTAGCCCCAAACTTTACAACGTCCCTCTTTATCCCACTCTACCAATAAATCTTCCGCAAGTTTCGCTACATCTTAGTAGCCCCTGAAAGAATAGAGTATCACGCATCATGCGCTTCTGCAAGAATAGGCTACCTCAAGTCATCTACAACGGGAACACACCGACAACCATAACTATGAAGAACACTATCAACCCCTTGCGAGAAAACCTCCACTTCATGACTCTGAACTGCCTCTTTTAGCTTGACAAGGCTAGGATCCCTGTCTTGCTTCTCTTTCACCTTGGAAACTATAGATTACTCTTAACAACTCTGAACACATACACCACCCTTTGAAGAGTCGACTATAAGAATGCCAAATTTTGCAAGCTGATATATCTCTTAAGCTAATTTCTTCTTACTATCCTCAACATAGAAACACTACCCATGGACAGTCTAATGAGTGCATCAGCCACTATATTGGCCTTGCCAGGATGATAAAGGATAGTCATGTCATAATTCTTTAATAGCTCTAACCACCTTCTCTGATGAAGATTGAGATCTTTCTGGGAAAAGACATACTAAATGCTTTTATGATCTGTGAAGACATCTATATAAATACCGCATAGATAATGCCTCCAATTTTTAAGACAAAGATAACTGCTACTAACTTAAGGTCATGAGTAGGATAATTCTTCTCATGAGGCTTTAACTGTATGGAGGTGTAGGCTATGACTCTACTATGCTGCATAAGGACACAACCTAAACCTAATTTGGATGCATCATAATATACTACGAATCCATCGAAACTATCGGGAAGTGCTAAAACTGGAGCTGAGGTGAGTCGAGTCTTCAACTCCTAAAAAAATCATATCTCAAGGTTCTGACAACTGAAACTTGACCTTCTTCAAAGTCAATTTGGACATTGGAGATGCAATAGAATAAAATCGCTCGACCAACCATCGGTAATAGCCAGCTAAATTCAAAAATCTCCTGATATCTGATGGAAAGACAGGGCGAGGCCAGTTTCTTACCACTTTGGTTTTCTGAGTGTCTACACTAATGACATCACAAAAAATAATATGGCCACAGAATGCTACTGATTTTAGCAAAAATTTGCACTTGCTAAACTTGGCAAATAACCAGTGATCCCTGAGAGTCTAAAGAGCAATTATGAGATGGTCTGAATAATCACGCTCTATGCGAGAATAGACCAGAATATCATCTATGAAGAATATGACAAATATGTCCAAGTAATTCTTGGACACCCGGTTCATCAAGTCCATGAAAGTTGCAGGGGCATTGGTAAGACCAAAGGATATGACTAGAAATTCAAACTGACCGTACCAAGTATGAAAAGTTGTCTGAGGAATGTCACATTCTCTAAATCTAAGATGATGATAGCCTGAGCTGAGGTCTATCTTGGAGAAATAACTGGCACCCTGAAGTTGGTAAATAAGTCATCTACCCTAGGCAGTGGATACTTGTTCTTGACCGTGACTTTGTTCAGCTGACGGTAATCAATAAACATTCTGAGAGAACCATCTTTCTTGTGCACAAAAAATTTGATTGGTGCACCCCATAGGGATATACTGGGACTGATGAATCCCTTATCTAAGAGATCCTTCAATTCATCTTTTAGTTCCTTGAGTTCTATTAGTGAATTCTGTATGGTGGAATAGAAATAGGCTGAGTATCTAGGAGAAGGTCTATGGCGAAGTCTATTTCCCTTTCGGGAGAAATGCCTAGAAGATCTTCAGGAAAGACATGTGAATATTCATTAACCACTGGGACAGATTTGAGACTTGGAGGTTCGAAACTACATTCCTTAACATGCATGATATGATATGCATATCCCTTAGAAATATGAAGTGCTACCCTTCCACTCTAGGATGGGTTCATTTGGGAAATGAAATTAAACTATCCTATTTCTACAGTCTACTATGGCATAGCAGTAATGAAGCCAATCCAAGCCAAGAATGACATCAAAAAGCAGTTATCTCTAACTTAACTAAATCTGCTGATGTGGATTTCTAAAATATCATAATCGGGCAGATCCTGTATACCCACCAAGCTATGATAGTTTTATTCACTGCGGTGGAGACTTTAAAAGGGCTCTGCTAAAATTTTTGGACTAATTCTGAAATTGCCTACGATGTATGGAGTGACGAAAGACAAGGATACACCTGGGTCTAGCAAAGCATAAACATAAATTTGGAAAATCTATAACGTACGAGTAATGACATCGGGAGAAGTTTCCTAATCTCATCTGGTCTGAAGAGAATAGAGTCTATTTGGGCATTGCCCGCTAGTAGCATTGGAAGTGGCACCCTACTGGTTCGGGCGATCGGACTGAGCTGTGGAATGATTCTACTGAACCTGAGGACCTGGGTTAGGATAGTCCCTAACTCTATGTCCTGGCTTACCACAACCAAAACAAATTCCTTGACCCGCTCTACACACACCCTGATGGTGCTTAACACAGGTTTGACACTGAGGATAAGTGCGGGCACTACTAACACTGCTCTGAGATTTAGAGCCTGGTGCTCTGTCTGTTGCCGTCCCTAAATTTCAGCACTGAGGCTCAAGAAGGGGCTGGAACTGATAACTTTGGATGAAACTGTGAATGATTTCCTCTCTCTGATTTGGGCTGAGAAAAACTGAAACTGCCTGCTCTTGCTCTCTTATTCTGGCTCTCCCTAGTCTTAACCTTCTGCTCCTCTATCTTTTGAGCATGGGTCATAATCTTGGCTAAATTCATATCACTGTTCAGCATCGCAGAACTATACTCATTTCCATGCTATCATTCACCCCCTAACAGGAACTTGCTCATCTTATCCCTGTTGTCTGTAACCATATGAGGGGCATATCTGGCTAGCTGAGTAAATCTAAGAGAATACTCTCTAACTGTCATATTTCCCTTCTTGATATTGATGAACTCAAGAACTTTGACCTCACTCAGCTCTTGCGAAAAGAATCTATCCAAGAAAGCCGTGACAAATTTTTCTCACCCAACAGGACCTACATCCTTTAATCTTTCTACTTTCCACTGCTTATACCAAGTGTGAGTGACATCCTGTAATTGGTATGCGTCTAACTCAATACTCTAAGAAGAAGTGACTCCCATGATATCAATGACCTTCTAGACTTATTCAATAAATTCTTGAGGATCCTCATCTGGCTTAGACGCAAAGAAGGACTGAGGGTTCATTTAGGTGAAGTCTCGAATCCTAGTTGCTGCTGAATTGGCCATTGGTTTGGCCGGAATGACTATTAGTCATTCATTCTTGGCAGCTACAAACTTAGCAAGAGGGGTAAATATGATCGTGCACTCCGTATGAGAAATATGTTCGCCCAAAGGATCTTTGGGTTGAAGAGCTGGCTGATGTCTTCTCTCTAGAGGCATGTTTCTGAAATTAGAGAAGAGCTGATTAGATTCAGAGACTGACTTGAAATTACGCTTACTAGCATGACAAGAATATTGAAGAAAGGGAATTGTGCCTAATAAATCTCATAGCCTCTGGTACATAAATGTGGCGCACAACACACCCATGTACAAGACTCTACTAAATGTGGCTTTCAGAATTCCTAGGACTCTATTGAACCTTAGGATCTGATACAAAGTTTGTAACGCCCTAATTTTTTGAATTGCAATGCTACACGGTGCTCATGACCTCGAGGGACCACAAGCTAACCCATGACTGGTATCTGTACCTGTACACTGTATCTATAATATAATAATGCAAAAAATATGAACATGTAGGACATAAGGTTCAACTAAATAAAGATCTGTCAAGACACAATATCTATATGGGAGAAAGATACCCAAAATAAGTAAAAACTGAATCAAATCTGAATTAAATCTGAATACTGAATCTGGAAGCTTCTAAGTACTGTCTGAATAAGGAGTTGAAGGAATATGTCTCCAACTAACTCCATCTAGTAAAAACTAAGCTGAACTAATAAATGAAATAAAATAATATCGCCCTTGAATGGATGAGGACTCACTGTAACTCTGTGGATGGATGCTACTGCTGATCTAGAGCTCGTGTCTCTGAACCTATGGTGTAACATTAAAGAAAGCACTATAGAACAAATGCATCAGTATAACTAGACTACTGAGTATACAAGTGAGACAGGCTAATTCAAGGGTTTACATGCATGAATAATACTACTAACTTACTGAGAGTACAAATATACATACATAGTTACTAAGATCGTGATTATATGATGGATAAATCTATACGCTACTACATAGCTGGAACCGTAGTTCTAATAACATTGATGAATGTGTCTGACAGCTCTGAATCTTGTTGAACTCTTTGAGTTTCGTGCTATAACTAAATTTGACTGTATCTAACAGTCTTAGTAAACTGATATCTAAAGAACTATCTGTGTTCTTTTACTGAGACTAATATTGAAACTGTGGGAGGCAGTTGTTTAATCGATATACCCCATATGTGCCATTATGGCTAAGATGGGGACCAATCTCTGCCCTGGCTGGATGGTTGAAAATACCGCTCCACTGGTAAGGACAACATGTGCACAACCCTTATATAACAGGTAACTCTAGTGAGAATGGTGGGAACCCTCATATAACATGTTAACCTACCTCATCAACCCTTATATAACAGGCTGCGATGTCTCAACCTATGCTGGCTACATAGTTCTGGAACGCAAGGATGATTGCTAAGAATCACACCCTCACATATAGGTGAGTTTCAATCCTTGGGTTCACTCGGTGCTAACTCATACCCCCATCTGAAGAGACTAAACATGATTCAACTGACTGTACAGGGACAGATTAACTGACTTCCATTGACTGATGGAGTAGTACTATTATTTGAGAGTTAACTGAGATCATGAGATTTCTGAGGTTTCCTAAGTCACATGACTGACTAAGTTCTATGGATTATATCCTGACTGAGATTATTATGACAACATGACATGGCCCTAGGCACTCAGTTATATTTTTCACGTACGAATACCCCCAGGAATCGATAAAAGGAAACTGACGCACATGACATGACTTGATCGTAAGATTGGAGTCCACAATTCTCTGTATCATAAGTAGGGGATAGTATACTTCATGTATTTAATCAACACCTCAAAGATGGTAGAAGAAAAATGAATATAATTCACATATAAAATTCATATTTCCATCATTGTACATACTTCATGCCATCACCATAAGAATACATAAATAGCATAGGCATTATGTATCTCTAACATGGACTTGTCATTTAGATATCATGAAATCATGTAAATATAAAATTATAACATTCTAAGAATTTTGTCAAACCCCTTACATGATTTCTTTAAGGCACAGGTGGATTTCATACTTGCATTAGTTCAACCCACCTAAAGTTCATGATTTTCAACCAACAATGACATATATTCCATGAAAAAACATCCTTAGATATCATCTTGAAACTTGAAAAACAATCATCAACATGTAAATGCTTATATCACCACAAAAGTTTACAAAATAACGTTTAAGAGAATGGTTCTTAAACTCTATGAACGAATTGAATTCATAGATGAACACTACGCATACCTAAAAGCTTAATCTTGAAAGAGATCTAATATTTCTGAAGGTTCCTGAAGATATCCTTAGGCTTGCCCTTGATTTTTCCTTACTAGGGTTTAACATCTTTGGGAAAGAATGCTCTTGTTCCTGAGGAGATGATCTTAAGAGAAAATCCTAATCTTGTGGTTAAACATGTAAGAGAGGGTTTTTAAGATATTTTGACTAAAGAGAATGGAAGATAATACGTTCCTTGAGGGTTATAAGTCATGGGAAGTGAAGGGAAAATACCAAAATATCCTTATGAAAAAATTCCCAGTTGCTGAAAATTATAGCTGACGATATTTGTGACAAGGCGTCAAAAGTGTGGTAAGTCATCAGAATTTCATTACACGTGAGTTGGAACTGATGGTTTTTTCCTAAGTCTGATGACCTTCATGGTAGGTCATCACAAATGTGGTCAGCTACCATGAATGTCGTCACTTAGAAGCTGGTTTCTACCTATGGCTGATGACCTTCGTGGTAGGGCATCACAAATGTTGTAAGCTACCATGAATGTCATCACTTAAGAGCTAGTTTCTGCCTAAGGCTACAAACCTTCATGTTAGCGCGTCACAAATGTGGTAAGCTACAACAAATTTTGTCACTTAGGAGCTGGTTTCTTCCTAAGGCTGACGACTTTCGTGGTAGGGCATCACAAATGTGGTAAGCTACCACAAATCTTGTCACACAGTTTCCAGCTTGACATTCTCGAGTAAAATAGGAACAACTCTTTTCTCTGATATCGGATTTAGGCGAAATTGTTATCGTTTGAAAGCTAATTCAATTATATATCTGTTTATAAGTCATGAGCTCAAAATTCAAAGTATAAGGAGAGATATGATCGTTTGAATCTGACTATGACAATATCTTTCTCAAGAATTTAATCGGTGAGGAATGTTTTGATTCATCTGACAGCTGGGAGTTATTTGAAGCCTTAATATACATCTAACCTACTCATAAAAATATAAAATAACCATGATGTACTTTGTATGAGCTTGGTACATGGCTCTAATGTTGGTTTGGATTTTTTGGGGTATTATATGTATACTGCTCCGGTTGTTGATGAGCCAACTAAAGTTTTGTTCCTTGCTAAGTCATGATTTTGGGAAATCACTCATGAGAAGAAACATTCATCAAAATGGAAGAAATACTCACAAGAAAATGTTAGAATTTTTAGGAATAATGTTAAAGCATGTAGTAAAATAAATAATTAATTTTAAAGCCATAAAGAATTTCCTCCCTTTAATAAGGCTTTAAAATAGATTTTCCAATTTTGGAGATTGTTCAACAAAAATATTTTAAAAGTTGAGGAAACTTAAAACATTTGAGAGTGTCAAGAGATAGGGACAATTCATTTTTAATTCAGACCTCGTTAGGGATTTTATTGATGTTATTGCCCTCTTTCTTTATTTCTATTGGAAGATTCAACTTAGAAGGGGGCAGAGTCGACTCTTGTGACTTTGCCTCCTGCATTGTCACTGAATCGGATAGTTTTTTATCTACATTGTTTACAGACAAATTTAGACCTTTTTCTTTCTAGCTATACTTATGGAACATCCGCTATCAATACTTTCTTTTTATGGACTTTGTGGACATGTTCCTTGAAAATAATAAGATTAATTTTGCTTAGGTAACCAAGCGCTCATGGGTCCTTGTGGGTTAGATATACTTCCTTTGGCCTTCAAAACCCACATACATTTAGGCTTATACCTGCAACTGTAGTATTTGTGCCCTCTCCATCCACAAATAAAACAAATAAGTCCTTAATAGAAGAAATAGTTCTTATTTAATTTAAACAATCTTGGAGAGGAACACTAATAATTTTTAAAAGAGTTTCATCTTATGAAACTAGGGCTTAGGAATTCCTCAAAATCGTTTAATTTAATTTTTGCATCATTAAGTTCTTCATAAAGTAAGAGAATTTCAATTTACAGGCTTTAATTTCTATTTTCTAGTGTCATCATTCCTCTTTGAGATTTTGTTTAAATCGAGCTTCGAAACTTTTCTTCCCTTGGGCAAGTTTGTTATATTCTTCTATAACATTTTGAAGATCGCCAATAATCATGTCTAAGTTAGATTCAAGAGAATTATACTTATGACAATTGTGTAGCCTTACCTCGCTAAATTCACCTATTGTAATGGAGCACATATTTGCAGCCTCTATTTATTCTTCAATTTCATCTTCATCACTCCAGGATCCAAAGTTTTGGTTCATCCTGGATGTTCTATTTAATTCTAGACAATTCTTTTAGAAGTTGTCAAGCTTTCCACAGTAGTAGCATCTTTTACCATTTATAATTGAATTATTATTTTTGACTTATTTGGATCTTTGTTGTCTCTAGCTCATGATATGTCTTACCATACGGTTGATGAGTGCCATTCCTTCACTAGTATCATCTTCTAAAATGTCCCCCTCACTTGTTGGACTAGCATTGAAGGCTATTGTTTTCCATTTTCATCCTTGTGAAACTTGTTGATATAATTTGTCTTATATACAATAAAGTTACCTCCCTGTTCATCATATATAATGTTATGAAGATCTCCGTATTCCAGAATGGCATCCTTGGTTTCCTAAGTTTTTGGGAGACTTCAGACTAGCTTCTGGACATGCATGTTGTGAGGATAGATCATGCCTAGTGATTTTAGTTTGCACACAATTTTATTGAATTTGGCAAATAATATTTCAACATCCTTATTTTCCTCCATTTTGACTAACTCGTATTCATTGATAAGAGCAAAAATTTTTTACTTCTTGACTTTGGTGGTTCCTTCATAGTTTACCTCCAGTTTGTCCCATATTTCTTTTGTGATTTCACTCATTGAAATCTTGTCATATTCTTCTCCGCTAATTGTACACAAAAGTAAACTTATAGCATGTACATTAGGTTGAATTACCTCTTACTATTCTTTGGTTACCTCAACAATTTCAAGGTCTTCTAAGTCAATACTACTAGATTCCTTGTCTTTGTCCTTTGACTTTTTCTTAAGTCCCAAAATTGGCGTTTGACCATTCCTGATGACAACCCAGGCATGGAAGTTGTTTGATTTGACAAAAATTCTGAACCTATTTTTCCAGTAATAGTAATGATTCATATTAAAGTATGGTGGTCTTGTGTATTAGTGACCATCTTAAAGGAGAGCACCAGGAATTCGATAATTGGCCATTTGATCATTGCTCACTTGCAGTTAAACAATGTTATTTGTCAGATCTTCTCTGATACTAATTGAAATTCAAGAGAGGGTGAATTGATATTTTCATCTATGAGTCGACTACTGACCCTTCATAGTTGACTCACCTACAGATCTGAATACTTTACAAATAGATTAAGTTAAAAACAGTTAAGCAAGAAAGTAACAAAATGTAAAGTAATGACATAAAGATTTATCCTAGTTCGTCATACGAATGTAGTGCCTACGTATTGTGTACAATTATAGGAAACAAGTTCTGAAGACTTATTTTTCTCTTCAGATATTGTGACATAGCTTCAGTTAATGTTATAAAGCAGACTTGATCCTACTCTTTTTAATTAATTGTAAGCTAAAGTTACAGAGTCTTCTAAGACTAAGGAAGAGACACTTTTAATTTTCTTCTTCAAGTTGTATGAAATGTGTTTATCTTTGGTTTTCTTCTTTTATAGTCTTTGGCTGCTACTTTTCATAAGGAAACCCAAGATATTTCTTCTCAATCATGGATTTAAGTTGATATATTGATTGAGAAAAGTAGCTATTTGATATGTCTATATACTATTTTCGATCACGTCCATATCAGATATGTTTGTGATCTATCCTTTTTTGAAGTCTTGATGTCCATGTGACAATTGTGTCTTTTCTTCTTTCATTTTGAACTTGATTGATTTTTTGTCTAATCAAAACATTCACGATTATGGGATGGTGATTCTCCTTCTATTTTAAAGATATTAATTTGCTTTCCATGCTTGTTTGAGTGTCATGATCTTCTTATGATTGGATGTCCTTCGTTTCCTAGAGAGGTCTTCAATATCTTACTTCTTTTATTCTTTTACCACCACCAATCTTCTAGTATCTTGCATCTATTTTCCTGTAAAGATTTATTCATTAGTTTGTCATTATTAAAATGTTACCTAAGCAGAGTAATACCCTACTCATGATTTAGTGTAATTGGCAGTGGCATTTCTATTTAATATTTAGCATCAGTATCTTTATAGTGTTGATGTTGATATCTTTTCTGATTATAATAGCGTACAATATGGGTTTGCTTAGATAGAGTTATATTTTATGCAAAGAAGTTGGCTGCTGTTGTTGAAGGACTATGATATAAGTCTTCATTACCATTCAGTTAAAGCTAATGTAGTTTTTAATCCTCTTAGTAGGTTATCCATACAGATTCTAGCTTATGTGGATGAGGATAAGTGGGAATTAATTAAGGAAATTCACTATTTGGATAACCGTAAGGTTCGTCTCACAAACTCTGAGGATGGTGCTGTATTTTGCATCGAGTATCGCAGTTTTCTCTTGTCATTGAGATAAAGGAAAAATATATGTTGGATTCTAAATTAAGGATGATTAAGAGGAATTTGGGTAAGCAAAAGGTTGTTGTCTTTGCAATTAGGGGTGATGGTATCTTGAGGTACAAAGGTAGTTTATGTGTCCCCAATTTTAAAGCATTTAGGGGAAGGATTTTGGACAAAGTTCATGGATCACGTTATGCTATTCATCCTGGTTCTACGAAGATGTATCATGGTATTAAGAAGTTCTATTGGTGGAATAATATGAAGTAAGATTTGGCTAAGTTCATGGTATGTCAATAAGTGAAAGTTGAGCACATGAGACACTAAGGTTTGTACTAAGAGATTGAGTTGCCCAAATAGAAGTAGGAGGTAATTAATATGGATTTCATTATCGGTGATTCTAGGTCTCAAAATTAGTCTGATTTGATTTGGGTCATCGTGGATAGAATGACCAAGTATTCTTACTTCTTGCCTGTGAAGACTAGTTATTCGACTGTGGATTATGCCAAGTTATACCTTATAGAGATCATGAAGTTTTATGGTGCTCTAGTTTCTATCATAAAGGTTTGGGAACTAAGGTGTGCCTTAGTACCACTTTCCATCCGCAGTCAGATGGAGAAGTGGAGAGAACCATTCATATATTGGAAGATATGTTTCAGGCTTGCATGATTGACTACGAATATATTTGGTTTGACCATTTGCCTCTTATACAGTTTACTTATAACAATAGTTATCACTCCAGTATTAGTATGAATCCTTTTGAGAAATTTTATGGTAGGAGATGTCGCTCTCCAATTAAGTGGTATGAAGTTAGTAAAGGTAAGTTATTTTGCCTTGATTTGGTTAACTAATCCTTGGAAAAGGTGAAGGTAATTCATGATTGGTTGAAAGCTGCTCCAAGTCGCCAAAAGTCCTAAGCGAATGTGAGGCGTAGGAAGTGGGATTTCAAAGTTGGGGATTGTATATTTTTAAAGGTATCTCCCATGAAGGAAGTAATGCGGTTTTGTAAGAAGGGGACACTCAATCCTTGTTATATTAGTCCATACGTAGTTTTGAGAAGGGTTGGGAATGTTGCATATGAGTTGGAGTTGGCCTCTTTTTTTAGCTTCATTCATCTAATATTACATGTCTCTATGTTGAGAAAGTGTATGGGTGATCCTTCAACGGTTGTTCCTTTCGAACGATTTGGTATTTCAAATTCTTTAACTTATAAGGTAGTCTCAGTTAAATCTTGGATCGTCAAGTTTGTTGGTTACAAATGAAGGATGTGGCGTCGGTAAAGGTTCTTTGGAGGAACCACAAGAGTGAAGAAGCTACTTTGGAGGAAAAAAAGGACATAATGTTCAAGTATCCGCATTTGTTCTCCATTTCTGAAATTCGTGCTTGAGTTATGCATTGCTCTTCATATCTTTGTTAAAGAAAATATCAATTCCTTGATGTATTTGTTTTCTTATATTGGTTTAAAGGAATTTTGATGGGTAATAATGTGTTAAATCATGCTTGTGCTTGCCTTTACCTGTCATTGGAGGAGAAATGATCCTAGTGGGGGAGAATTAAAACATCTTGTCTTTTGAACCTTCGAGATTTCTTGAGTTTGAGATTTTTGATCACTATACGATTCAAGCTTACTTGTCGTATGATGTAGGAATAATTTAGGGGTCTTAATTGTATGTTACTCATTATCGTTTTGGATTTATTTTGTCTAAGGTACGAGTGGACGTCATAAGGGTCGTCTGTTGATAGTTCGATATAGGAGAGCCAGTCATATGTTGCTCAGTGTGTCAAGCCCTTTGTAGGTTATCTAGGGTACTGTTCTAGGGTAATAATCATATGTTATTGACATGAGTGTGTCTACGATGTCGTATGTTTGATAGGATTTGAGTCTAACTTTCTGTCTTAGGTACGAGTAGTGGGTACCACTAGTATGTTGTGTGTATGAGTTAGGGGGGCCAAGTCGTACCCTCATATGCATATTTTCAGCTTTTAAGTTGAGGTATTAAAGACATTTCCCACCACAAAACCCTTAAGACCCCATATTTTATAACACTAATAGATCTCTTATAACACACTTTGAAGGATCTAAACATTCCCTAAATACTTTCTAAATTCTTTCTTGAAGATTGGATTCGGGTTTCTTCAAGGTGTTCATCTAGACGCTTAAAGACCAAAATCTGTCTGTGTATCTTCATGAATAAGGCATGTGACTCTTCCCTCATTATTAGTGCATGAAAAATCTTGTGTTTAAAGCTTTGTTTATGAGTAATTAATGGTAGCCTTGAAAACCAATATTGAGGATTTTGTTGCCTATTGTTGATTATTGTTTACTGTTGGTTTAAATTATATTTATAAATGTTTTAATGATGGTTCTCCACATGTGGGTGATTGATAATTGTGGTTTAATAATTGGGTCATGGTTGACCCTAAACTTCATGGCTTTTACATCGGTTTTGGTCATGGCAATGGCCTGCCCTCAATTTGTTTGTGATAATGTCTAAGAGAACAAACTAGTCATATGTTGAATTGTGATTTGAACTAAGGCATTGGCCTAAATTGTGAATCATTGGTAATTGGTTTTGTGAAGGCCTTGTATGCTATAAATTGATTTTAATTGTAACCTTGGTATTTTAATTATCTAAATGGGTTCGAGTCGTAACACATTGAATCAAATTTATGTCTTTGTTAGACTATGGATTCGAATCTTAACTGAATAATTGACTAATAATGGTAACGGCATGTGGTACACTTTCAAGTGGTGCTGGTATGGCGATACCAATTGGATGACTTGGTAATTAATTGGTGGAATGGTCGTGCATGTGTAATGGATGTTTTAATTAGACTTTAAAGTGGGATGTATGGTCAGACCATAAAACTAGGGTCCAAAGAACTAATACTGGAAACCGTGCTAGACGGTGCAGGTGTATTTATGATCAGATGGTTCAAGTCCCCTAAATGAATATATTAATATGAGGATCGAGTCCCCCCTAATACATGTATTGGTTTTAGAATCACCTTGATTATTCTGGGAGGTTTAATTCCCCATATAGGCATTTATGATTTTTGATATTGTCTGGTTTGTGGACTACATGCACTGTATCCCTTCCTGGTAAGGGAGAGCTAGGCCTATATATCTTATAGGTGCCTTGATATATGCTAGTTATGCTACACAACCCAGGTTAATGTTGTCAAAGTTCATGTTAATCTTGTTCCCTATCTCGGTATAGTATATATATGTATGTATTTGATTAGATATATGGATTGGTTGATTGTGTTTGAAGTGTTGACATTATATTATCCTTTTCCTTGAGTTACATTCTAGCCCTCCAACCACTACCCATCTCCAGATTTCATATCGCAATGCAATGCTGGGATTGGTCAAACTATCACACACCTTTTCAGTGACATAGATTTTTGGACAGCATAAGTTGACTCGAATTGGTGAGCTTTCATACTTTGAACACTCCATTTCTTGCTTTCAGTTTATTATGACTTTACTGGTTTAGACTAGGACATTGGTTTTGGCTATGGTTATGGTCATGTCCTGACTAGATATTCTTGGATAGTTTTTGAGGCTTTGTATGGACAAATTGTGGACTTGGATAAGTTATGGAAGGGATATGGATTTGGGTATTATTTAGTGGTTTTTAGTTTGGTTTTAATGGTTGCCTTGGTTGGGTTGGTCTTTGTTATATACCTATCCCAAAGTCTTTACATTCTAAATGATCTCCATCTTGTTATATGTTTGGAATTTTTCCAACTTAGCGTATTTTGTTGGTTGGTGGATTGGGCGTTGGGGGTGATCTCTGGTGCTTGTTGGAATTGAGATGCCAATTATGATATGGTCCTGGTTCGGCTTGTGTCAAATGCATGGTAATGGTAAAAAGATTTGTAGGTACTTTGGTTTTCCCCAAATTACTTTGTTATGGCTTTGAAGCACATGTGCCCTCAACCAGTTTGATAAAATGCCAATGAGAATTATTTTATCTCATAGTTTGACTCTCCTTGAAACCTTTGCATTGCATAAAATGGAAATGGAACTTAAATTGGTTTAGTTGGTTTTAAATGGTTTGTAAAGGCCTTGGTGTCCATGGTGTTTCATTTATTGGAAACTTTGGAGTCAACTTGATTAAATGGCTTTTGTACGGCATAAATGGATAGACTTGCAATCTTTAATTTTTGTATGACGATACCAATGGTTAATGACTAACTAAAAGTCTCCTTGGTAATTGGTTTGTTTATGTTAAAATGGTTTAATTGGTCTTAAAGGGGGTTGATTAGCAAAGTCATGGAAGGTGGGGGATCCCTGGGGGATCACTGTTGGAAACTCACATTTTTTTATTTGAGGGTGGTCTAGGTTACCGTATGCATTATGTCACACTTTGTATTTTATGGGATGCACTAGTCATCCCAGGTTTCTATTCTCTGGTCATGTGGCTATCATGTATTGGGACCCTTTCAACAGGGAGAGATGAAACCATATAGCTCATGGGTGGTTTTACAATGGCCAAGCTACACAACACAAGTTAAGGTTTTAAATACATGCTAAAACGGATTCCCGTACCAGCATGGTATATATATGTCCGTATGTGATTGCATATGGTTATTTGACTTATTTTTTTATTACTAGCATTATTTTATCTTATCCTTGAGTACTTTCTAGTGTTTACACCGCTAACCATCTTCCGGCATTGTATCCCAATGAGATGTAGGAACCATCCATACTACTATTTCTCCTGCTCAGGGACTTGGATTTCTAGCAGAGTTTTGAGTTAGTTTAAAGTGGTGAGATTCAAAATTTTGGAAGTCTTCATTCCATTCTATGGTCTTCTTTTATTTTTATTATTTCTTTTGTATGGTTTTGGATACGGTCGGGGACATGTCTTGACAGGATTTTATTGATTCTAATAGAGGCTTTATCGGACTAATATGGGCATTGGCAGTTGATAACACTTAACATACATGTTAAATAAACTGCAAGGCGGGCATTGTTAATATAATAACCCCAAAAGTGTCGGGGTCGAATCCACGAGGAATAATGTGAGTGGAGAATAGTTAAGTTCGAAATGAAAGTACTTACTAAATTCAAACATAAGATATAAAGAGATAGGGTTTTTAAACAATTTCAAATGAGAAAGTAATTCTTGGGCTTCTAAGTGTCTAATTTGAGACTAAGAATAATTAAAGTCTAATTAATTAGGCACGGATCTTGGGATTATGCTATCTTAGGGGCAAGTTATGCATGGGTATGTGATAATTCCATGCAAAGTCTAGTCATTGAGGATATGGTAGGCCAGGTTAAGAGTCCTTGAGGCTAGTTTGTCAACAAAGACTTAAAGATATCACTCATTTACCCTTTCGAGTACCTAACAAGTGTGTCAATTAAATCCAGCCAACACCTCAATTTGGTATCCCTATTTCTAGGATGATACCCATGCTATCGTCAATCTTGTAATCATCCTTATGTCTAAGATAGTGAGAAATAGAAAACTATGCCCACAAAGTGTCTACTATTGCCTTAGTTTCCAAATCCCTTTTTCAAGGATGATGTGGATTCCACAAGTTCACCCAAACCCCTCTTTCAAGGACGGTTTGAGAGTTCAAGAACTTGGGGTTTTCATCCATCAAACCGATTTGGGTATTTGGGGCCTTTACCCAAAAATACCAATCAATTTAATCAAGAAAGAGTAAGCCTATCATCAAAAGACTAATCCATACAAATACATCACAACCCTCATACAATTGCACCCTAATCAAAGCATAACCCCAAGCGGTAGATCTAGCACATCATAAGGATAATGAAAACAAATATACATAGATGTCCATCAAATTTATTCATAAGAAAAATAAAGGGAGAAAAAAACACACTATAGACTCAAATGAATCTTCAAATGACAAAGCCAAATCTACACTTTAGAAATTCTCTAATTAAATCTTTCCTCAAATTTGTGTAAATTTAATCTCCAAGCTCCAAGAAATTACAAAAAGCCTAAACCAAGGATGGGTGGTAGAGTTGTGGACTGATGGTGATGAATAATGGATGTTAAAAACTGGGCTAAAAACCCTTATTTTAGTCCTAATTACATATTTTCCAAATATTAGAAAAATTCCCTTAAAACTTTTTCGCTCTGCGGCGATCTCCACATGTTCACCACGTTTGTGACTCCTTAAATTGCAGTAGTCATATCGCAATCTCCCTCCAGTTTACTTGTTGACTGGTCGTGATCGCGACCCTTAGACTGCAATCGCGGTAACTGAGGGTTGATTCTTAGGCTTGATTTCTAGCATTTGACTCTTTTCTTTCACACTTAACCTCTTTTTGACTTGAAGGACTTGCTCATCTTCCCTTTTAATCTTTTCCTACATCAATGAGCATTAAATAAGTGATTAATATTAAATTAATGGAAAAGCATGGTAATTCAGGCTTAAATGAGGCTAGAAAATCCTAAAATTAAGGATTTACCAACATTCCAAAACTTGAACTAATGCTTGTCCTCAAGCAACTAAGAACAATTCAAGGAGATAGGTTTTTCAACTCAAATCCACCAAAAACTATAGGAACAAGGTAACAAATCTCTATAAAGATTTTCAAATATATCTTGGCAACAAGTGAACAAAATTTTTTCAATAAGCACATCTTTATGAAGAAAGGATTCAAGTTTGTATCACATAAACCTTCCAAATTAACAAAGCATCTAAAGAGGAGACACAAAATCTTCACATATTGTCTTAATCTTAACAATGCAACTTACTTTACCCATTTACCCAAATCGCGAGTAAGATTTCACGCTCTACCCCAAAGTATCGATGCCACTTACAAGCAAAAGTTAGCTGTACACAGAAAAAGATATTGAAATTCCTAAAGGAGCTCAAATAATGAAATAATTCACACTCAATCTCACAATGAAATTCAAGTACAATGAAATTCAAGTACAATGAGTAGGACCATAAGCTTTCCCTTTGTTTTTTTTTCCACTAATGTAGACTTACATATTTTGGAATCACCAAGGTCTTGCAGGTGAAGTTAAAGGTTTATGGTGCGGGAAGGAATATACATGGATCAAGTGACTAATACAACCCCTTCAATGCAATTCCACAATCCCTTCTACTTCAAAATTTTCAAACTATCCACCTTATTCTCCTTCAAATAATTTCTCATATCCCCCTACCCTTTTTATTAGCAATTACAAAACAATTCAAAGCCACCATTTTCTTTCTTTATTTCTTTGGCCTTTTCAAGAGACTTTCTAAATTTAAACGCCTCTTAGCCCCTCATTTTCCTCTTTTATCTTCACATTCTATAGGTTAGGCTATACAACTTTACCATGAAGTATTTCTCTTATCTCTTTGAAAACCTTACATACACCTTTCTTGGCTCATCGTAGCACATCACATTAATCCCCCCGCCCCCCGACAAAACTTAGAGTATGACCCACCTTTACATTATATTTCAAGCTATACAAACCCTACAAACATAGGCTTTCACCTATATTTCATTACTTTGAATTATTGCTACACAATGTAGGATTTCACCTACATTCAATGTATCACTACGTGATGTAAGCACCAGAACTTCTACTTTTTCATCACAGTTATCAGGTTCTCAATTAGTTCGTGAGTTTACTTTGAAGTGGTGAGCTTTAATACTCCAAAGGCTTCATTTCATAGTCCTTCTTTCCAATGTCTTCGATCTTGTTTAGACTTTACTTTGGCTATTGTTGAGGGCATGTCCTAATATTTTATTGATTTCAGTTTTGTATAGGGTTTTTTGTATTCTTATGGCCTTGGGTGTTTTGGTTGACTATTTTGTTGAAGGAAGGTTATTCAACTACCAGTAGACGGTATAGACTTATGATGAATCATTATTAGTTTTATTCTACATTATCTTTTTATATGTTTGGAATTCATCCGACAGCTGAATTTTTAGTGCTGGCTAGGTTAGGTGAAGGGGGTGATCTCTGGTTCACATGGGACTTGAGATATCCATCACAGCCACGCATGGTTTGGGTCATGATAAATAAATGCTAGAATTCAATCAAAACTAAATAAATGCATAGTATGTTCTCAAGATTAAATCAATAATAAAGGTGTATAAGTCTATAAATCCATTTCTCGACATCAATTGGAACTAAATCGACATAGTAATATAGAAAGAGTCAAAATCTCCCTCGACCAGAGTGAATAAGTAGTGGTAAAAGAGAGTGGATTAATAATGTCTAAAATAAACCTCCGTCTACTTTCCAAATTAGTATGTTTAGTTAAAAATCATAATCTAATAATAAGGGTGGTATGACTTCCATTGTAAAAGAATAAATTTTATCGTTAAAAAGTTGAAATAAATCCCTTTTCTTGAAAACAGTAGTTAAACCAAGGTTTAAATATAATTGTACCACTAAAGAAGTATATGTTCCCCTAAAGGTATACACGCTATCACCAGTATCCAAATGATACAACCATAAGCATCTACACATCCATAAGTATAAGCACATCCTTTCTATGTATAAAGTCCTAATCTAGTGTCAAACTTGTATTCTAACCACAACCTTGAGCCCAATAATATATAATTCAACATAATATAAAAACCATACTAGAAAAATAAGGTAAACAAGGGCATAAAGCTACTAAGAGGGCCTAATTTAGGAAATACCATATAATTAACTAAGTAATATGGTGTGTCTTGAACTAAGGATCTTTAAAGTAAAACTATGGTTATACAAGTCTACAATCAAGATAATAAGGTTCTACAACCATTATAGTATTCTATACAAAGGTTTGGTTTACATTTATATTTTAATTCGCCAAAATAGGTGAAGTCTAAATATTAGTAGATATAAACATGTCCTATATATCATGAAATCTATACAATATACTATCTCGCAGAGAAAATTAGATCAAATCCTACCTCATAGTTAAACACAAAACTCAAATTATCCATAAATTTCTTATATTTATCCCATGGTCCTAAAAGTAACAGCGCACTGTAAGAAATATAATCTACACAGTAATATTATTTAAATGATACCTATATTGCAATTTAAAACTTCAGACATAAAATGGGATAAAAAATATCCTAGTGGGATCCGCTAATAAATTCAAAAATAGAATTTGTTATGAGGTCCCTCGAAAGACACAAAATGTATGCTCAAAATTTGAGGTCAAATGAAGATTAAATCGAGGCTTAAATTAGCCCACATAGTTAAGGAATTTGACTTAAATATGAGGAATTTATAAGGAAAAAGGATGGAAATTAATAGGAAAAGATAATTGAAAACAACCAAGGGGTTGTAGACACTCATAGATTATTTCACCAATTTGCATGCCAGTATTTTTAGCCTTCCCATAGTTCTACAGGTCATTTAGGGCTTGTCAGAACTTTTGATTCTATTATGGCACAGTTCATTTGGGTTTTAGGCTTATTTTCTAATTTGTAAGCTTTTGCTTTTAAGGAATTAGTCTCAAAGAAAAAAATACTTGTAGATGACTCGGATGAGAATTTCGACATTAGCATCAACTTTGGAACATCTCTGTTAGCTTAGGGGGACCCTTTCTTTAGGTCTAGAGGCTTTAAGACTCGTTTTGGGTTATTAGGTGAATTATACGAAAATGAAACTATAGATGTAGGACACACATTTAGCCAAAATAATCTTGAATGAAATTTTTTATGGTTCCATTGTGTTTGGAATGTCAAATTTGGTATGGTAGAATAGTTCATTTGTACTCACAGAGATCCAAATGAATCTCAAGCACCTGGTTGATGTTAATTTTTTGACTTAGCATAATCCGGTGCCTAATATATGGTATGATTGCTTAGTGGTCATGAAGTTTCTTAGGCTGCAAGCACTTTAATAGCCTTAGATTTTTTGTTAAGTACCACTTTAGTAGTAAAGGGGACCATTAAGTGGGCACCACTTTAGCATTTAACTGCCTCTTTAGCGGTACCCCCGACCCTCTAAAGGAGAGCTTTAGAAGATTTGTACCACTTAAGTGGTAGCCGCATTAGCAAACAAATATTCACTTTAACAGCACTTGGGGGATGTTTGTCTCTTTTCTCCATTCTTCTTCACTATTTTAAAACTATTTTGAGAGCCTGAAGAGATAAAAAATTTCAAATCATCTATTGAAGTTAATTTAAGTTAGTTTTACACTTCCTGGTCAATTCCTATTAATTATCCCATCAATTTCCACCATATTTTATGTTAAATTCCTAGAAATTAGATCTCTATAATCCCTAAAGCTTAGGGTCTAATTTGGGTCCAGATTTATATACCATTGTGAGCAACTTTTGAATGCACATTACTTGTCTTTTAAGGGACCTTGTGATAGATTCTATTTTAGATTCTATTTGCATGCCTCACTGGCTCATTTTTTACCAGTGATTCTTACTCGACACTTATTTTCTTCCTAGTGATGTGTAGGTACTATTTAAGGTGGATGATTTGTGGATAATTCAAAGATTTATAGTTTGCATCGATGTAGGATTCTATCTACTCTTCTTCATGAGGTAGTGTATTACATATATTCCATATTAGGTAAGGATGTAAGGATGTGATTATGAGTATATTACCATGTCTTAGCCTAAATTATGAGTTCAAGGGATAGAAGGGCAAATTGACCCTTGAAGAAAAAATACCTATTATGCTATTAGGATCCTATTACCCTAGGTTACTTATATGTTAGACATAATAAGGCTAGTAACCTTTTAATATAAGGTATACTACATGAATCGATGGTTTATTATGGGTTCTCAAATTATGGTGATGATAGTTGAATATTATACTCCCTGAGTCCTTGATTATAAAGTTAGTTACAATCTCGATGAGTGATTTATGCTTGTAAAGGACATAGTTGTAATCTATGGGTTTTTAAACGTTTAAAATTGTATTGATTAGATACTGGTGATGGCATGCATAGACTTAGTGCATTCATTCTCACTTAATGGTTTGATTCCAACTAAAAATATGGATTTACTATTATTTTCCTAAAAAGTTATTTATTCCTACTTTTTACCTTTAAAATATACTCTTTCATAAAAGGAATTGTACCACCTTAATGGATGGTTTATGAGATTTTTTGGAATTAAAAATGATGTTTTAGAAATCTGATCGAGATAGATTCCATTGTATGGGTTTACAACTACTATTTACTTTGGTCAAGATAGATTTTGACCCTTTATACTCTTTGATATTGATTTAGTCCTGGAGTTGATCTCAGGAAACAGATTTATAGACTTACACTCTTTTAGCCATAGTTTGAGTCTGAGCATTTGTTACATACATCTTTCAATTAATGGATTGATGAGATTTATAATGATTATGGTGATTTTTAGAAATCTTGGATTGGGAATAGATCAGTGTATATAGGTAATCCTACACACCCTAGGGGACTTTTCATTTTTGAGCTATCATGTCAAAGAAAAAAGGTCAGCATAGGTCCTTCCCATCCGAGCCATCAAGCTAGAGGAGGTGTATACACTGGTTACATTATGTTACATGGATCAGTTATGGTGTCCTGGATTTACTTTTCTTCATTCATATATGTGCATTACCTATCATTATTATATTGTTTAGTCCATATATCTATCAGCCTTATGAGGGGTTGCATAGGTATAGATTATGAGTGTTTGTTGTGTGTTGTGTATTAATTTAACCTTCAAATTTACAGGGCCCTATTAAGGTATTATTTGTGTACACTAACCCGATTACTTTATTAAAATTATTAGGTTCAGTTTTTGATAGGTTGATTATCGATTGGTATTGAGATTTGAGGTATCATTTTAATTTCTATGCCTTACGGTTATTTTACTATGGATAATTATCTAATGTATAGACTTTTGGATTACATACCTTGATTATGCCAGTTCAAGTTACTACTATTATTAGGAGGCCTTAATATGTTATTATGGCTACCTTAGGTTGTACCTTTGTGTTAGTCTGGTATGTATATATACATTTATGTATACGTATATGTATGTATGTATCTAGATATAGTGTTACCTTATATCCTTATTTTAATTCATTTATTCATGTTGTATATTCATTCCTTGGCCTTTTATACTACTATATATATTTCTTTTACCCGTTACTGGTATATTGGCAAGTGATATACAATGTAGTGCTTAGTGCCTAAGTATGACTGGGATATGATCGTTCATCCTTAGTCCCTTCATAGTTTTAATATATTGCAAAAGATGTTAACAAGGGACTGGCAATGCAAAAGATGTTAACAAGGGAATGGGACTATCCATGGAGTGTAGCAAAGCATATACAACAAATATGGCAGTTATTATCAGGCAAGCAAATTTAATTTTAGCATATACTAAGGGAAGGAAATAATTTAGCAGACTTTTTGGCTAATTGGTCACTAAAAAAGGGAAAGTTTTTATTCGCATCTATTCAATAGGTACATGTAATAGGAAAGAGGATAATTGATAGTGATAAATTACAATGCCCTTATCAGAGACTGTCACCAGCAAAAGGGTGAATGGCTGGGAAGGCTTAAGCTATGTTTTCACAAAAAGTTGTATTTATGTATCAATATGTTAAAAAAAATAGTGAAGCATCAAAGTATCCAAGTCTACAACAGCAAGCAAAAAAGGACAATCAGTGTAGGGGAGGGTTCTAAAAGTTTGTTAAAGCTCCAAGAACCTGAGGAACAAGGTACTTTCAATACAATCATCGATCCGAGCATCCCATTATCACACTCCTAACCTTGTCTGTAAAGAAGAAGAGATATCAGTACATCTAATTTTTGATATAATACAGAGAAAGGTAGAGTGTTACTTACTTGGAAGAGGTACCATTATTCCTCTGACAAGATCCCACAATAAACTTAAAAAATCAGGACAACATCTCATCTACTGGAGAACACAACTTAGCAAGATGAATTTCTAAAAGCTAGGGCTATTAAAAAATTTATCAGTAGCCAAGAAAGAGCAAACATGAAATCAGAAAATGAGCTTACTCATGCAAGATGCAACAAGATTCCAGCAATGGAGGCCAAGCAACCTTATTAATCATCCAAAGCTAAAGAAGAAGAAACTGATCATGGATATAGGGAAATATGGAAACAACAATGGAGGTAGCAAATGGGAAAGACTAGCTTAGTTTAGAAACCCTACTGATATTATATATTTTCGACTTTATTTTAATTTTATTATATTTTTTGAAGTGCACTGGGTAGGAATAATGGATAGTAGGTGTTATTTTGGTATTTGGGATTTTAAAGGAATGTGATGGTCCATTCTTTTCCAAGAATCTTTAATTTCTCATAAATAAAATTCAAAAAATTTAACCAAAAAATAGTTTTATTTTATTAACTTCCTAGATAATTGGCTGTAGTTTATATTTTTGCAGGCATGTTATCTATTTTTATATTATATTTGAAGGTCAGTCGCCCGTTGCCTACTAAGTACCACATATTTGGTACACACATAGTACATTATTGCAATATGCAGATCATAGTGTGGGTTCTTACCTCTATTATGTGCATCATACGAAACAGCTATGGATCAAATATTTAGGATGAGTACCAGATATTTAGAGTATTACTATTCTCCCTCTCATGGACTAGACTGATAGTTAGGTTGTATTCAAAATGAAGTTATACTTTATAATCATTATGTACTTTATTTTGCATTTTTATTACATTAGAAGTTCTTGTACTGATTCCACTAAGTTTTAGGACTATCTTCTATGCACTAGTCCTATGTTATATTTATTTCACATTTTTCTTCCATTTCTCTTAGTAATTTTTATTAGCAGTTTTGAACTACGGGTTGGCTTACCTACTTGTAAGTTATAGCAGGGCCGTCATGACCTGATAAATTTTGTTGTAAAAAATTGTAATCTAATCCTAGGTTTATCGGTTTATTGGTAGAAGAGCTAAGTGTCTAGTAGAGTCCTTAAAATCAATGCAGAGACATTTATATCCTCTCTTTGGGAGGCTAAACAACATTGTTAGGAAATTTTGACCCTGACTCTTCATCATGTTTTTGCATTTCTATAAGCCTCAAGTACAGGCTTTGCCTCAATTCTATTCTAAAGGGGTGATAGAAGGTTATGGTTAGATGCTGATGGAACTTTGGCATATATTTCTGGAGTTTTAACGCAACATTGGACTAGGGAACCAGAGACGGATATCAAAGATCTTCAATATCATCTAGAGGATTTGGGCCCAACCCAAGCTCCAATAGAGTTTGTGAACACTGTACCTTTTCGAGATTCAGCATTAGGGATTCCAAACACTTTTATGGATGCCTCACAGCTGGAGATAAGGTCTAGTTCATTAAGCAATTCTCAAAATAGAGTTGACTTTATTGGTTTCCAATATGGTTCCTTATTTATTTGGCAGTATGAGATTAGGTTTTTTACTGGGACACACATACGTGTATGTTATATCCTTTAGAGCATGATATATTGCATGGATTTATTAGTGGATTAGATCTTTATATCCATTTGTCGTAGAAGCATTTGATAGTAGTTGGGCACAAATAGAGCATATATTAAGACTTATAGAGATGGCTCTTAGCTCTACCATGGTGGATGTAGTGCGAAGAGTTCTCATCAGACCATTTAAAGTATTCTACATAGACCTTTAGGCCGTGGAACCCAGTCTAAATCACTGGTCATAGCACCTTAGAGTATCTTAGAATCTTGCCATGGATGTATAGAGATTGTTCATTTGTCTAATGAGTACCCTACGTGTAATTTGGTTGTTGATAAAACGTTGGAAAGTGCTCCTCGCCAGCCAAGAGTTCCTGAGGTATGTTACGATTATGGAGAGGATGATCATTTTTATTTGGAGTATCCTCGTTGTTAGTTTGTAAGCCAGTTAGGGTCAACTCATGTTTCTCTCTAGTTTAACGCTTTAGGAGTTTGATTCAACTTTAGAGAGATCAGTCATAGGTCCTAAGAGAATTGCCGATGCATGATTATTAGTCATTCAGCTTATCCAGATCATCTTCTGAATGATTTAGCACCTTCAGTTAGAGGTAGTGAACTTAGTACCCTCTGTTACTGATTCAAATGCTCACTCTGAGTTTTTACCTGCACGTTATGCATGTGACTTTAGATTCGACTATAGTAGGTATGCCTTTATTCATGCCTTTACCTTTTTATATGAGTATATTAGGGATTTCATACCTATCGATAATTGCATACCGTGGTATTTTATATTTATTATTGTGTGACTTGGTGTAGAGTTAATGATTATGTGATTACCTTCATAGATGATTTATTTTATTAGTGGATAGAGTAGATCGATATTAGTGTTTACTTAGGGGTGTAGTATTTAGGTTTAAGCCTATTAACCTTAGAATATTGGCCTTCTTATGGCCCTATAGTGGTACTTGTTGCTGATTTCATTTTTGTACAACCTACTCTTTACAGTAATGTTTATATTCCTATTGTTATTATCATCATTGTTTGATGTTGATTGCTTTTTTCTGGATAGATGACTAGACTAGAACTATCTAGTCAGGATTTTCTTTTTTATAATTTTTTTTGTGGGCGTAGGAGGCTAGCTCAGTTGGATAGTTTTGCTCTTTGAGCAATGTGAGGTTAGTTATTTTCCTCTTTTATTAGTGATTTTAGATGATGAGTGGTGATTTTTACACTCATTCGCACTCACCATTCATGCACATTACCTTGTTTTGAATGAATAAATAAGACATAATTGTTATTAAATGCACTAACGTCCACACTTTGTAGGAATAGAGTTGAGAAGATAGAAACATATGGATTTGAGCTTAAAATGATCAAAAAAGGAGCAAGAAAGTGCAGCGGGAGACCTAAAGCAGAAGGGCCTCAGTTGCTGTTGTCACAGTCTGCTAACCATGATTGCAACTGTCAAATAGGGTAAATCAACCATGATCGCATGTCTGTCACCATCGTGAAGGTTGCGGTTGCGGCCAAGCTTGTACGATTGCGTCTTAGCGGAAGAGTTCAGCCTAAGGGAAAATATTGAAATACATGTAGATGATCCCTATTTTGACAAAAACACTCAAACCCTTAAATTATGGATCAGATTCTAACTTACCCAATTTTTTATGTTTATTTCTTGAGTTCATAGATTCTATAGCAAGAAAGTGTAGCGGGAGACCTAAAGCAGAAGGGCCTCAGTTGCTGTTGTCACAGTCTGCTAACCGTGATTGCAATTGTCAAATAGGGTCAATCAACCATGATCGCATGTCTGTCACCATCGTGAAGGTTGCGGTTGCGGCCAAGCTAGTACGATTGCGTCTTAACGGAAGAGTTCAGCCTAAGGAAAAATATTGAAATACATGTAGATGATCCCTATTTTGACAAAAACACTCAAACCCTTAAATTATGGATCAGATTCTAACTTACCCAATTTTTTATGTTTATTTCTTGAGTTCATAGATTCTATACTTAGAGGAAAAAATATTGTAAAAATTTTGGGTGAAGAATACATTAGATGCCTTCTAAGTAGAGGAATAACTTACTTCTATTGTTGATTTGCACGAGAGCAAAGTTTGAAATAATATTCACTTAATCTTCAACAAGTTATTTCAATGGAGATTGTGGGTATATCTATACTTATTTATCTTATGTGTAGCTAGATCTCCCTCTTTGGGTAATGTGTGAATAAGGGTTAAAGTGTATATGGGTTATTATGGTTAGCCTTTTTTTTGTATTTCTTTTTTATGGGTTTTAACATTGCTATGCTAACTTTGTTAGGATTTGTATGTTAAAGCTCCAAATACCCACATTGGTTTGATAAGTGAAAGCTCTAAACTCTAGAAAGCTCAAGGCCATCTTTGAAAGAATAGTTTTGGGTGAACTTTAGGAATTCACATCATCCTTGAAAGAGGGATGTTGAGATCAAAGAAATGATATATAATTATGTGTATAGATTGTTTAATCTTCACTATCTTAAAAATAAGGCTGATGGTGAAGTTAACTATACCATGGGTATTATCCTAGAAATAAAGATGCCTAAATTGAGGTTTGGTTACCAAATGTTAAACACACCCATTAGGCATTCAAAACAATTAATGGATGAAAGTTTGGTGTTTTGTTGAAAGACTAGCATCCAAATTTATAACCGAACCTACCCATATTATATCTACTAAATAGATGTTGATTACTAACACCCACATGTCATTTCATTAGTAACACGTAATCCCAAGATCGATGTATAATTGTTAAAACTCTAATTATTCATAGCCCCAAATTTATACTAGAAAACCCCCAAAAAAAATATTAGTGTAGATACTTATCTCCCCCATTTTTATCTTTTTATACCGTTGTTTGAATTTAGCTAGTATCTATTATTTTGAATTAACTTGATTGCCACTCACATTATTTCTCGAGAATTCAACTCTGACTTTAAAGTTGGGTAAATATATTGACGACCATTGCCTTGTACTTAAACTGACGTGCAAGTTGAGAGTTATCATTAGATTGGTTGTTGAGTTGGATAGGTAACTAAAGGTAACTTGGCCTTCCTTGGTCCTATTATGGTTTTAAAGATGGTGATTTGGGGTTATATAGTTTATTTCTAAGGTTAACCACTTTGGGATCTATTCTTCTAATTTTGCTAGTTTATCGCTTGATAGTGGTTTTGATGTTAATGTTTAGACGTTATTGGCTTGCCTTTTGGGTTTGTTGGATTCGTGTCCTAGTGATTGCTGATTTTAATATTGGTATAGAGTTTAATACTCCATTCTTGATGTGACATAGTTTTTATTTTCCAGTAGAGTTAAGGGAGGCAGAGATATGGGATCTTTTCCTATGGCTGCTTCTTAAGTTGGCAAATTAAGCATTTGTTGCTGAGATGGATTATTTAATTGACCATTTTCCAACAAAAGTTGTATTTTCTCTGAGTTTCTAGATGTTTGGTTATCACTAGTACAATTTGCATTGTTGAAGAATTCTTGGGTATGCTTTTATGAATCGTTCCCTCCAATAGGTATGGAGGTTGTAGCTTGTGAGTTAAGACTATGATTTTCCTTTATCATGACTTTGATTCTTAGCCATGTTTTGATTTTGACTTTAGCATAATCTAGCAAGGATATGCCCGATCTTAGTTAGTGAAAGTGAGTTGGGTGTTTTTCCTTAGGTTAGACTTTTTGGCTTTAGTTTGGTTTTAATACTTTGGAATGTCAGCTTGCAGATTATATACAAGAATTGGATTATGGATGCTTACCTATTAAAAGAATTAGAGTGGATAGATGAGATCGGGTGATTCAGCCTTGGTGTCAAGATTTTAGTTATGAGTTGTAGAGTTTAGGTGCAACCTTCATTTTTAAATTTCCCTTAGTTAAGTTTAACTAATAGGATGGGTAGGCCTACTTCATGTCTACTTATTCATCCTTCTTCAATTCGGATTGATTGGGGTTAATAAATGTTCCAATTATGACCTATTGGCACTTGAGGATGATTTCTTTTTCTCTCGACCTCAGTTTTCATCAGAATATTTAGTAGGAGTAGTATAATCATATTGGATTTAGCATGGGTTTGTCCTTTATTAATGAAATATCCTAGAGAGGATTGTTTCATGGTGAGTACTTATACTTCGAACTCTCAATTTATTATTTTGAGGGTCATTCAAAATAGTTATGGCATTGGAATAGATTGCAGACTTCAATCATCTCTATTTTTATTCCCTGGTAATGCCATATGGGCTTAGGATTTTGTAGGAGTAGCTTCAGTCCTTCAAGGATAGTGCGATGGAGTAATGCGGATAGGACTCTAGTAATATCCTTCATGGTTTGGAGTTGATAGTACGCTTGTAAAAGGAAAAAAGGTTATATTTGGATATTGGTGTTAGGTGTATGATTCTTGCCATAGATGGCCTTTGGCTTGGATAAGTTTTGCATGGTTGTTTTATTATTGGTGTGGTACTAGTATGTTGTTGTTTGGAATTACTTTCATCAGCCTTCCTCAGTCTAGTAGGAGGATAGTTGGTTATTGAGGTTGAGTTTTGGCGTTTTGAGGAATGAAGTAACGAGTTGGTTGAAAAAAGGATACCATTGGCAAAATCCCTTGGAAGCAATGTACCATCTTAGAGGTTATCTACGGATTTATGTTAGAAGCATGTAGGCCTAATACCTCATCCCTTTTAGCTTTTGTGCTCTTCCTATCCATTGAATTTTAAGGAATAAATTCCTTTTAGTAGTGGATTTTGTAATGACTTGCTAGGTAATTTCTTTGATTTATGTCTATTTTTGGTATTTCTAGCCATTCCACCGCTACTACAGATTATTTATCACTTGGCAAAACTATTGGTTATGTTATCTCATTTGTGTTTTAGACTCATTTTTTTTGTTTTAGAGTTTTTGCTATTAAGGAATTGGTCTTGGACCAATAATCCTAGTAGATGAGCTCAAATGATAATTCTGACAACACCATCAACTCCTACACATTGATTTTACGTTGGACGAACCCATGGTTCAGGTCCAAAGGATTTCAGACTTATTTTTGGCTATTGGACGGGATATATTAAAAATGGAATTATAGATGTGGGACCTACTTTTAGTCAATACATGAAAAATAGAACTATAGGTACGGGACCTACATTTAGTCGAAATGATCTAAGATGAAATTTTTAGTGGTTCCATTGTGTCGAAAATGTCAATACTGGTATAGTAGAATATTTTATTTGCAAGCATGTGGTTCTGAATGAATCCCGACCACCCGATCAAAGTCTATTTTTAAAAAGAAAAATCTACTGCCTCATATCTCGTATGACAACATTTACGGTCATGGAGCCACTTTAGAGGCCTCAACTATTTTTTTAAGAGAAACTTTAGCAATAGTGGGGCCTCTTAATTACGCACAATTTTAACAGCCAGACGATCGGTGTAGCAGTAGCCTTGACCCTGTGCAAGACCACTTTAGCAGACTTGTACGGCTTAATGGTTGCTGCTTTAACGGAATCTGGGGGATGTTAAATCCCCTTTCTTCATCTGATTTTCTCCATTTTTCTTCACCAAATTACACTATTTTGAGAGATTATGGAGAGGAAAATATGTTGAATCATTCGTTGGAGCTATGGTAAGCTAGCCTAACACTCGTTGGTCATTTTCTACTAATTTTCAATCAATTTCAACCTTATTTTATTGTAAATTCTTAGAGATTAGGTCTTAAATCCCCAAACCTTAGGGGCTTATTTGGGCCCCGATTCATGCACCATTTGTGTTAAACTTTTGAGCACATATTTCTTATCCTTTGAGGGACCTCGTGACCAATTCAATTTTAGATTTCATTTACAGGCCCCGCCGACTTTTTCTTGTCCCAAATTCTTACCCAACCCTTTATATATTCATATAGGTTTTGTTTTACTCCTAAAGATGTGTAGTTTACTATTTTTCTATAGTGGAGGCATTTTTGGATTTTGGAGCAAAGCCAGTTGATTTGTGGGAGATTAAAAGACTTACGATTCGTCATCGAGGTAGGCTTTTGGTAACATTTCTTCATGAGGTAGTGTATTATATATATTGCATGTTAGGTAAGGATATTTTAATGTGAAAGTTAAATTATCTTGAATTAGCCTAAATAATAGGTTGAGGGGATTGAAGGGCAAATCGACCCTTAAGATTAAATACCTATTATCCTTATAGGATCCTATTACCTTAGATTACAAGCATGTAAGACATAGTTGAGGATAATGACCCTTTAGTATGAGGTTTAGTACTTGACTCAGTGGGTTATTTTGGGTTCTCAGATTATGGTTAAGCTAGTTGTATATTATTGTGATCGAGGCCTTGATTATGATATTTGCTGAACTCTGAGTGAGATAATTATCTTTGTAAAGGCTATAGTCGTTGTTTGAAGGTGTTTAGACAGTTATAATTGCATTATTTGTATACTGGTGATGAAATTCATAGATTCGGTAAATTAATGCTCACTTAATTGTACAATTCCAAATTTAAACATGGTTTTACTAATGTTTTCCTAAAAAGTGATTTATTTGCACTTTTTACTTTTAAAAAAAATTCATCTATAACGGGATTCGTATTTTAGAAATCTGAACGAGATAGATTTCAATCCATGATTTTACCATTACTATTTACTTTGTTCTAGGGAGATTCCAACCCTTTCTATTCTTTGATATTTATTTAGTCCAGTAGTTGATCTCAGACAATAGATTTACAAACTTACAATCTTTTAGCCACTGTTTGAGTTCATAGATTTATCAAAAATCTTCTCTCCATTTCTGGTGGAGGAGACTAATGATGATAATGATGATTATTAGAAATCCTAGATCGAGACAAGGTCAGAGTATATGGGTACTCTCGATCTCCCTAGTGACATTTTCATCCACGAGCTATAGTGCCAGAGAAGAGGGGTCGTCATAGGTATTTTCCATGAGAGTCATCGAGCTAGAGAAGGTGTATGTACTCGGTACGTGATGGCACTGGGATTAGTTATGGTATTATTGATTTGCTTTCCTTAATTCACGTATGCGCATTTCCTATCGTCAGTATGTATTTTTGTCCCTGTATCTGTCTGACTCACAGGGGTTGCATTGGTATAATTTATGAGAACATTTTACAGTGTATTGTATGTTGATTGAATGTTTTGATTTATGGGGTTCGGATAAGGAATTGTATATATGTATGAATCTATCTAGGTGTAGTATTACCATATATCCATTTCTTTTTTCATTTATTCATGTTGAATGTTCATTTCTTTGCCATGTATACTACTATATATCTTTCTTCCACCCTTTATTTGTATATTGACAAATGGTATACGATGTAGTGCTTAGTGCTTGACTAGAGACGGGATTGGATAGGTTATCCTTAGTGCCTCCCTAATTTTATTAAGTCAACTTCCTAGATAATTAACTGTATTTTACATTCCTACTTGCATGTTTTCTAGATTTACATTATCTTAGGATCTCAATCGATAGTTGCCAACTGAACATCACGTGTTTGATACTCATACTACATTTCTATAGGCTATAGATCATAGTACGATTACTCGCTATTGTTGTATGCCTCGTGCGAATAAACTTTGGATAGGTATTTGGGGTGAGCTCCTAGCATTTGGAGTAGTACTATTCTGTCTCTTATGGCCTACACAGATCTATATGTTGTATTTAGTTATGGGTTGTACTTGTATATTTATTTAATAATTCATTTGTTATTCTTATTACATTAGAATCTCTTGCACTAATTCTTCCTTGTTTTGGTACTATATTATATTTTTTTCCCTATATTATATATATTTTGCATTTTCCTTTTATTTCTCTTGGTAATCTGTTATTAGAAGTTCCACACTATGGGTTGACTTACCTACTAGTGGGTTATAGTAGATGCCATAGTGACCTGAGAAATTTAGTCATGACAAAGGTAATGAGTTAGCTTACCTTAGCCTTAAAGGATGTTTTCAATATTTTCCCACACTCCAAGCACCAACAATTGAGGGAAAATGCCCTAAAAATGAGGGAAATTTGAGTGAAGAGGACAATTTAATACCAAAAATGGCAGCTTTAGTAGCTATTGAGTCTCTGAAGAGGCTGTTGCTTAAGCGGTTGGGTAAGTATTTGTGGGGACCACTTAAGCGACGTTCACTTAAGTGGAAAAAGGATCACTAAAGCGACTCTCAGTTGATACTCAAGGTCACTAAAATAGCACAAAGTCACTTAAGCGACCACTGCTAATGTGGCCCTCAAGCCTCTTATGCGGCTGCACTAGCTATCAGACACTATTTTTTCACCAAGTCCAAATAAACTACGATTGGATGCTCGAGATACGTTTTGAACACATTCATGAAAGTAAAATTCTACCATAACACATTTGATATTTCAAAATCAACAAATCCATCAAAAAATTTATCCAAGATTTATTTGATTAAATGTGTTGTCGATACCTATTGTTCTATTTTATCAAATCCACACAATATCTAACTATGAGGCCGAAAACCTTGGGACCTAGACCAAGGGTTCTCCTTGCCTAAAATCAATGTTTCGGAGCTAATAATACTGTCGAAATCACTATTCCAGTCTATTTACTCGAAGTTTTGTACCAAGAATAATTCTCTAATAGTGATAGCTGCCAAATTAGAAAGATGAACTTAAAGCCCAAACAAATATTCCATAAATTGAACAAATAGTTCTGACTAGTCATAAATGATCTAGAGCCGCAATGGAAGGTTTGTAATGCTAAAAATGTGCGAAAGTGTGAAAATAACCTGGAGGGTCATTACAATATTAGATTCAATGATTAAGTATAAAAATTAAGAATAAAATACCATTCAATAATAAAAATACACTAAAAGCAAGTACATGTAAGTAAATGATCTAACCTACAATGTTTCTAATCGAACGGATAAGAAGTGCACAAAAAGAAATCCCAAGATTCAACTAAGAAGGAATAAAATTGAACTATGAAAATCATAGAAAAATGCAACTAAAATTGAAGCAAAATACAGATTAATAACATCAAATAAACAACAAAGAAGTAGAAATTTAACTATGAGCAAGCTTAGATCGGAGACAAATGCACATTAAAAATAACAAATAAGCAATCAAATATACGTTTTATAAACCTATATTGAAGCTCAAATTGGAGAAAAATTGACACTAAAACAAAAGATAATCAACAAGGATGAAGAAATGTACCAATGTTGAAGCTCAAATCGGAGAAATTTACGTAGAATTTGAGAAAAGAATTAAAAAATGGTAGAAATTAAAAAAGGAAATCTCAGAGAGAGATAGAGTAGGGTGTAAGAGAGAATCAATAATAAATATGTTTATTACCAAAAATGTACATCATGGGCCATTTGGGGTAATTTTGCAAAATTGGGTCATTTTTTGTGTTACTAATTTTAGTTGGCTAACATTTTGCATAATTTTTCATTGCAAACATCTATGAGCTATAAAACATTTAAAATTGTAGGTTTAAAATTGAAATAATATTTTGGAAAGATAAAAAATAATGATACAATTTAAGAAATACTTCACATTAAATATTTTTGTGTATTCTATATTTAAAAAAAATTGTATAAATGAAAAACAGTGTTTCTCCGACTCAATTTGACATTTTTAGGTAAACCAAACCAACATAGTTGGATGTTTTTCCTATACCAAATAAAGTTAAACAAAACCACTCATAGGGATTTTTTCAATTTGACTCAATTAACCGTTTATGGTTTGGTGTTATTCATTCCTAAATCTTACCCTAATGTGATGTTTTTTTTTAAAGAACTAGAGAATGTGGAAAATGAACTTATCTACCTAGAAATCATGAATTTCATGCACTATATGGGCTTGGATGATGTCTAGACTAATGAATGTTTGTCCACCATGACAAAATTCATGCACTGTACAATTGTTTTTTACATCATGCTCCCACAATAAAAAAATCTATTGTGATGATGCCACTTACACAAGCCCGCCGGTAAGTAAATCAACCCTTTGACAAATCAATTATCAAGTCAGTTGGTGAAAGTAAACTTCAAAGTTCAAATTTCATAAATAGAATGGAAGTACCTAAATGAAAAATACCCAAGACCTTGTGTCACCACTACAAGAGAAACTATAGAGATAATACATGTGTTTCAAAGATTCAAAACTATCAGAAAAGTAAAATAAAATAAGCTCAAAGTTGGAGGAAGCCAAACATTGTTTTAAGTGACTTGGAGTGCAAAATAGCTTACCTGACATTTCGAAGAAGTATCGTCAGATCAAAAATCAACTAGGCACGCTAATGTTAGGATTTGAATAAAAAAGATGCAATAATTTTTGTATAAGTACAAAATCATACATACTCAGTAGATATCATTTGTCGACCAAGATGAGTTAACAACTATACCACATAAATAATATTATAAAGCCATGAACACAAAAAAATATATTTGCAATTCAATAATAATAGAAGTAATTAATAAGGAACACTATAAGGTATAACAATATTAAATGTTTGAAATGCAATGCAATGTTATGAGTTGAAATAAAATGGGTGAGTTACCAGGTATATATACCCACCCTATACCAAATGAGCAATTTCTTGGGTGAAACAACTATTTCGATATTGAGAAATATCCCGGATGATACATACTGTATAGGATAATCCTTTATCCGAAAATATAATAGATGACTCTTTACGGGAATTTATTCTTCCACTTCCTCAATGTTAATGTGCATGATATACAATGCCATTAACAAAAAATCCTCGATTGAATTCATTCCTCAAAATGAACAATCATAAATTTATTCAAAATAATCAACGAGCGTAAGAGATTGAAAAATAATTAAATAGCATTACATATAAAGATTTAATTGTTGATTCATTTTACCAATATCAAGTGAGCCACACAAGCATATGAACAATGCTACAACTGCAATAAAACTTAGATAGTTATTGACTTTATTATATATGAGGGAAAATTTGAAATTACTCATATCATGGCACTGGTACACACACATGCGATAAAATACTAGAAATCCAAGTAAATCTCCGCAATCATGAAGTTTCATGTCATAAGCATCTATCAGCTATAGCCCAAACTAAATTTCACCAAGTATAATATGAATTTTAAATCATAAGCCCTTTATCAACTAAATTATTTGTTTTGTTTTTTACAACATCGCTACAATTCACTCAATACTTCTAAATATATAATTTCGCCTAACTCATAACATTATTTATATGATAAGTATCACCCAAGTTAAGTTTGAGAAAATTAAGACATAACCTATCTTAAAATCGAGCAAATGTATCTTGAACCTTCAAAAATGCCTCTTTTCTTTTCAAATTACCACAAAATGATTAGAATAAAAAAAGATATGATCTATGAGTGAATAGAGTATATTGATAACAATATTACTATATTTCTATCTTGGATATAAAAATTAAATCTTGAGTATAAAAAGTCAACTACTAGCTATTAGGGCAAAATAATAACTTTTTTTTCAAAATTTGTTTACCCATAAAATAAGAAACTCAATTTTAAAATTTCATAAAATTATGAGTTCAAAATGATCCTCAAATCATCAAAATATGATATCTCTATTTTTATGCTCATACGTGGTTTAAAACGATGAAATAATTAAGAAATCAGAGTTTTGATGCCAAAATTATTTACCTATGATATAAGTATCTTTGAAAAAATGATCTAAAAATCATAAAATGATATCCTCTAACTAATGGTTTATATTTTTCTATTTTTCTGGGGCTCAAAATCATAATTTTGTGAATCAAACCACGAAAACATTATGGGTTTTCTTGAAAAGTGAATAAAACAAATGTAAACTCATATATCATATATATATATATATGTATATATATATATATATATATGATAAGAACACATCAGACATCACCTTAATTGGGCCTTCGCACCTTCAAAAAGTTGAAAATACCAAAAATTAACGGCCTATCCACTGCCTAGGAGAATTTTCTTCTTTGCGTTTGTGGGATCCAACAATTTACAAAAAAATTCAACATTAACTGTTCATCATTAAAAAGTTCCTTCATGTTTGCATAACTCTATACAATTTGCAAAAGACAAACCTTACGCTAGAAAATCCAGCAATAAATATCCACTCTTAAAATACCCTAACATTCTCATACAAACTTGAAATATGATGTTCCATTTAGATAGTTCCTAAATCACAATTCGGATGCAATGATTTAATCAAAATATTATTTGGAGCTCATTTTATTAAAATAGTACTATAAAGGTCAACAATGTAAAATACTAATCTTCAAACAAACACCCATAAGTCATTCAAGACCCGTCAAATACAAATCAATATTACAAATAAATCATAAAATATATTCTAGATCGGTTGGATTTATCAAATCTACCATTTGAGGTTGTCTAGATAGAAAGTTTATCGTTGTCCACTCCAATCTTGAAGAAAACTAGAATTTTATCTAAATATTCAAAATACCCACAAATACCTCAGGACTCGTACCAACTATCCAACAAAGTCGAAAATTATTTTTCAAACCTAATGGAACTATCAAAATTTGAATGAAAGATTTTTGTCCTAGTTTGTTGACTTTGATCAAACTTCTCTATTTTAAAATATGAAAATTAAAAATATCACCTAATCCCACATCAGAAACTATGCCATCCATTCTCACAAATCATAAGAACATAATAAAGCTATAGAAATGTTCAACTTAGGGAAATGCATCAAAAATAACAAAAATGACTATGCAAGTCATTACATCATCCATTAACTAAACATTCATTCTTCATAGATTGGAAAAGAAAAAGTATCATGACAGTCAAATAACTGTAAAATACCCTTTATAGATCTAATGCAAGCATTGTCAAGTAAAGTTTACATCTATAGTAGTTCTTTTGCACCATAACTGTCAGGTGTTGCAAGATTTTAATTCATAAGCTTCTATTTATATTATTTAACACAAAAACTTCTCCAAATATCTAAAATTCATAAATTTGAACTATCTCTATTTGTAATGCCTGATTTAATATTCATCACAGTTATGAATGATATTGAATAATCAAAATCTATCATAGTCACCACAACTTGAATCGTCACTTTTTTCTTTCAAAAAAGGAGTTTGCTTGTTTTGAGAAATTCCAAGCATTTCTCTCCGAAATAGATCTTATCCAAGGTTGATAATGTAAATTCCATGTTTAGTAGTTTTGTTTCATTAAGTTGAAGAAACCTAGTCAAGAATCGATATCTAAAGAAGACCAATCTTCAAATGGTATGCGTCACACACTATTCCTATAATTCAGTTCTGAAGATAAAATTGTAAAATACAACTAACTTTTCCTAGACGCTCACTATATGAATTCATATATCCCAAACAAATCACCTACTATTTGTCCAACTTATTCCAAACTTCCATATTGCTTTCTTTAAAAAGGTAGTACCGATTCCAACCGAAATCCTTACTAAGAGTCAAACGAACTTGTGATGAGTTGTTGGGTGCATATCGTAGGATTCTAGTTGTTACCCCAAATAGGTTTTGTGTTGACTACGACTGGACCCTATGAGTCGTAGAGTCCTATTACAAGACATATCGGTTGAGTCATAGGGCCAATAGTTTGTGGTTTCCCTAGAAATTTTCTAGTCTATAACTCATGGTAATGAGTCGTAATGAGTTTATATGAGTCGTATAGTGAACCGTAGTCACTGACAACTAAATTTTAGTTTTTTAATAGAGGGCACTTGTGACAATTTCCTTCTCACCAAATTAAAAGCCAAGTTTGTAAATCGCTTAAGGGGGTTATTTCTCATCATAACTTACTCAAACACTTTTACAGATCTCTTGTGTCTCTCAAGAAGCCATACTTTGGGTTTCAAAGAAGTAGGCCATACAAGGGATCAAGGGTAGAATTATTTCGGTGAAACGTGGAATTTCAAGCATGTTAGTCTTTCCTAGTTGCTAATTTTTTAAAATCATATATTTTAAAGTATTGTTCATATGGTGTTGATTTTTGTTTTGAATAATGGGTTGGGGGTAGTGAATAATTATTGTTTATGTAATGTTTCATATTTGTCCCTGTATTGGTAATGTTTAAACGAAGATTTTAAAATTAATTTGATGCTTGGGTATGGTGAATAAACTAAGTGAGTGTGATTTTCCTAAACTTGTGACTTTTGAAGTTGCTAAGACCTAACCCTATATTGTGAAATTGCTTTTTGAGTATGAAAAGCATATTGAACCAAGTAAGCATATTGAACTACTCTTGAACAATTGTATAAAGTGAAAATTCAATGAAGTATAATGATTTTAAAATTGAAAATTATGGGGTTTTATCATTCCCCAAGCTAATGTATAATTTTATTAAGGGGGATATGAATGTTTCTCCACTAATGAAATTATTTCAGCATGTTCATATTACCTTGCAAGTGTATTTAGTATAATAATACGATCAATGTATGCCTAAATATTTATCTTTGTTCTAGGAATGAGAAATTGTGACAATTTTTTAAAATAGGCTTTAGTAAGGATTATGTAGCTGAGTCATTAAAGTGGAGGTCCTGAGGAATAAATATTTGAAATCATGGTTACTGACACAAGGGTTATATGATTGGGTGGTTTTATTCCCCCTTATTATTTTCATAAGATTGGGAGGTTTGAGTCCTCCATATTATATTATAATATTAGGTGCTTATGTCACGTTGATATGTTTGGAGGTTTGAGTCCCCTATAGTGCATATGTATACACTCTAGTTTTTACGGCCATACACAGTGGAAAAATACCTGCTAGGAGAGAGCTAGGTCTATATAGCCCATTGGTTCCTTCGTATGTTATGACGATTGAGCTACATAATCTGGGCTAATGTTTCAAAGTTCATGTTAATACTTATTCCCTACCCCAAAATATGATGTTATGAATATGTGAAATTGCATATAATGTTGTACATTATATTTTTTACTGGTTTTGAGTTTTTATTCATGATATTATTTTATGTCGCATCTCTAAGTTAAATGCTATCTCTCATTCCACTAATCATTTTTTTCGCTATATCCCTAAGCGATGCAGGCACCGAAGATATATCTACTTTTTCTACATATAGCTAGGTGGATTGGCTTGATTTGTTTGTTCATTATGGTGAAGTGGTATGCTGTCATTATCCAAAAGTCTTAAGTATTTCATCAATTACCATTATTGGATTTGAGTTGATAGTTTTCATTATTATTAACATTATTATTGTCATTGTCATTTGTCAAAGTCAGGAATATAGCCTGACCAACATAGGTTTTTATTTATTTTGTTAGAACGCTTCATTAGATTACCGTGCACTTGGGTGATATTAATCAGTTCTTTTGTATGATTACTTGTTATCCGTAATTTATTCTTTAAATTTTATCTTGTCCTATCTTGTTATATGTTTGAAATTTATCTGATATTGGGAATATTATGTTTGTTGGTTAGGTGCAAAGGGGTGCTCTATAATCCCCAGTAGACTTGTTATACCCGTCATGGCTAGACTATGGTTTGGGTCATGACAAAAATGGTATCAAAGCATAGGTTTTGTGTCATTAGTAGTCCATAAAGTTGTGTCAAGTAAAGTAACTTATATCAGTGTGTAGAGTGCCATAGTTATAGGGGAGAGGCTACGAGGCATTTAGGAATATATCCTTTTCTTGCTATTCTATTTTGTTCTATAAAGTCTAAAGTCTTGAATCTTATTTGATTCCCTTACGTTCATTTTTTAGAATATACCTCCCAAAAGATCTGATGTTTGAGAAAACTCTTCTATCCCTTCTAAGGATAGTTTGGACGAAGCTCTAGTTTGGACGAAGCTCTTCCTACTACAGGAGTTCAAACTCGGTCTAGGGTTGCTGCTTCTAATTCACCTAATGTAGCTTTAAGGATTCCCTTATCCCTCCAGAGGCACCTCAAGCGAGCAAGACCAATGCTAAGTTTTGCCAGTCGAATTATTTTCTTACCCTTTTAGTGGCCTCCCAGACTGAGAATGTCGATTCTATTTCTCCATCCTCCAAGGACACTAGAGTTTGACAATTTATAAGGTTGAGTCCTTCTATTTTCATTAGTTCTCAAATTGAAGAAGATCCTCATAATTTCATTGGTAAGATGAAAAAAATCTTTAGTATAATGAATACTACTGATGTGGAGGGTGTCGAGTTTGTAGCTTATCAGTTAAAGGACATAGTATACCAATGGTATGAAGAGTGGGAGAAACTTAGGGGAAATATTTCTGAGTTCACTTTGTTGGATGTCTTCTATAGTGCTTTCCATGAGCATTTCTTTCCTTAGGAGTTGAGGAAGGTGAAGGCTGAGAAATTCATGAATTTGAAGCAACACAAGATGATAGTAACGGAGTATGCCATGAAGTTTCATCAGTTGTTCCATTATGCTCCAAAATTGGTGTGGCTAGAATGAGTAAGGTTTTCTCTAGGTTACCCCATAAGTTGATCTTTAAAAGCATGGATGCTTTGTTAAACAAGGATATGGGCATCTCTAGACTTATGGTGTATATATAAGAAGATGAACTGGAAAAAAAAGAACATAGACATGAGTAAAAGATAGATTAAGAAGTTTTGATACTTGAAATAGGGTGGAGGTCAACAACAGAGGTATAGGGATGGTGGAAAGTAGTCTAAGAAGAAGTGGGGCAATTTTGGTTCCTACTCTATGACTAGTGCTCCTTATCAAAAGCCATCGGTTGATCATTATTCTCAGTATGATAGTGGGTTCAAAGCACCATGAGCCTAGCCTCAAGTTAATAAGGTTCAACCAGCTACATCTTATCCTTATTTTAGATTCTGTGGTCAGGTACGACATGGTATTTGCGAGGAGGAAGGAAAAATTGCTTTAAATGTCGTTAGATTGGTCATATATAGAGGGATTGTCCTTCTGAGGTTGCTTCTGTGTTAGATAAGGTTCATGTTGCTACTTCATCAGCTCCTGCACAAAAAGTTGCTACTTCTCCTTCTAGCTCTGGCACTGGACAAAACTGATTGTATACTCTTTCACATGCCATAAGTTTGAGGCATCTACCAATGTTGTTATTGGTACACTCAAACTTTTGTCACATGATTTATATTGTCTTCTGGATCGTGGTTCTACCCTCTCTTATGTAACCCCTTATGTGGCTATCCATTTTGTTTTGACCCTGAGTGTGTTCTCCATTCGTTTTCTGTATGCACCCCGATGGATGACTCCATGATGTGTAGAAGGGCCGATAGGGATAGTGTGATATTGGTTTACAGTAGAAAAATATTTATTTATTTAATAGAGTTTGACATGTTAGACTTTGATGGTAATTTAGTAATGGATTGGTTGCATTTGTGATATGCGTCTTTTGATTGTCAGACACGAAGGGTAAGTTTCCTTTTCCCAAATGAGCCAATGATTAAATGGGAAGGTAGTTCCCTAGTACATAAGGAAAGGTTCATTTCATATCATAGAGCCCAAAAGTTGGTTTCGAAGGGGTGCCTTTATCACTTAACACATGTTAAGGGTTCTAGATCTGAAGGTCCTTCTTTGCAAACTATCTCTATAGTCTTTGTATTTCCCAAGATATCCCTGATGATTATGTTGTTGTTCCTACCAGTAAGGAAATTTATTTTGGGATTGATCTTCATTCGAACACTCATCCTATTTCTATACCTCCTTACAGAATGGATCCAGTTGATTTGAAAAAAATCAAGGAGCCATTTAAAGATCTTTGAGATAGGATTTTTATCTATCCTAGTGTGTCTCAGTGGGGAACTCCTATTTTTTTTGAGTGTAAGAAAGATGGTTCCCTCTGAATGTGTATTGATTACCACCAACTAAATAAGGTGACTATGAAGAATAAATATCTCCTTCCAAGGATCGATAATCTGATGGATCAGTTTCAGAGTGCTAAGTTCTTTACTAAGATTGACCTTTAGTTGAGTTATCATTAGTTCAAGATTAGCGAGATGGATATTCCTATGACTGCTTTCCAGACCCAATATAGTCATTTTGAGATATGGTGATATCCTATTTTTTGACCAATGCCCTAACAACATTTATGGATCTTATGAATTATTTTTTCATCAGTTTTTGTATTTGTTAGTGATTGTCTTTATGGATGATATTTTAGTGTATTCCAATAGTGTGATAGATCATGTCGATCAACTTTGCCTTGTGTTTCAAACCTTGAAAGATCAGTGGTTGTATGTGAATTTCTCAAAGTGTTAGTTTTGGTTAAATGCTATAACTTATCTGGGACATGTTGTTTCTAGTGAAGAAATCATAGTGGATCCGCAAGAGGTTGTGATGGTTAAGACATGGCATAGACCTACGACTCCAATCGTCATTCCGAGATTCTTGGGTTTAGCTGGTTATTATAAAAGGTTTGTGAAAATTTTCTCTTCTATTGATTCACCATTGACTAAGTTGACTCAATAAAAGGTAAAATTTTTGTGGTCAGCTTCTTGTGATAATAGTTTTGAGAACCTGAAGGATAAGTTAACTTCATCTTTGGTCATGACTCTACCTAAGGGCACTGATAATTCTGTTGTATATTATGATGTATCCTACGTGGAACTAGCTTGTGAATTGATTTAGCATGGCAAGGTGGTTCCATATGCTATTAGACAGTTAAAAGTTCATAAGATGAATTATTCAACTTACGATTTGGAATTTTTAGTTATGGTGCTTTCATTAAAAATCTAACAGCAATAATTATATGAGGTCCATGTTAATATTTCTTGTGATCATAAGATCCTGCAATATGTTGTCATGTTGAATGAGCTAACTCTTAGTAAAAAGAGGTGTCTTGAGTTGTGTAAGGACTATGACATGAGTCTTTACTATCATATAGGTAAAGCTAACGTGGTTGTTGCTATTCTTAGAAGGTTGTCCATGCGAGATTTGGTTAAGGATATTCTCTACTTAGCTAATCTTGGAGTCTATCTCTTAGATTCTAAAGGTAATGGTACAATTTTTCAAGAGGTAGCGAAGTCATCTCTTTAAGTGGATTTAAAGCAGAAGCAAGTGAGACCCTACCTTGATGCAAATAAAGACTGACGTGGGTAGGAAAAAGTTGATGCCTTTCGATATTAGTGGTCATCGTATCTTGACATACCAAGGTGGATTATGATTTTCCGATGTTGATAGGTTATGAGGATGAATTTTAGATGAAGCTCATCAATCACGTTATACTATTTATCCTAGTTCAATTAAAAAATATCAAGATCTTAAACAGATTTATTAGTGGAATACTGTGAAGAGGGATGTGGACAATTTGGTGGCTAAATTCATGGTTTGTCTGCAAGTGAAGTTATAGAACTTGAGGCTTGATGGCTTGACTCAAGAGATTGAGCTATTGGTGTAGAAATGGGAGACAATTAATATGGATTTTGTTATTGGTTTTCCATGGTCTTGATAGTAATTTGATATTATTTGGGTGATCGTGGATAGGATGACTAAGTCTGCTCACTTTTTGGTAGTGAGGACTAATTCCATTTCAAGGATTATGCCAAGTTGTTCATTGAGGATTTGTAAAGTTTCATGGTACTCCAGTTTTCATTATATCTAATTGGGGTACTCAGTTCTCATATCTCTTTAGACGATCCCTTCTTAGAGGTTTGGGGACTAAGGTGAGCCTTAGTACCACTTTCTACCCATAGATGGACGGGCAAGTAGAAAGGAAAATTCAGGCCTTGAAAGATATTCTTCGGGCTTGTGTATTTAATTTTGGTGGTAGTTAGGTTGACTGCTTCCCTCTCATATAATTTTCCTACAACAATAATTATAACTCTAGTAGATGGTGTAGGTCTTCTATTAGGTGGTTTGAGGTTGGTGAAAATAATTTATTTGGCCTTGATTTGGTTCATCAAGCTATAGAGAAGGTGAGGTAATTTGGGATAGGCGTAAGGCCACCCAAAGTTTCCAAAAGTCCTAAACGGATGTAAGGCTAATGGAGTTAGAGTTTGGTGTTGGTGCTTGGATTCACTTTAAGGTATCCCTCATGAAGGGAGTTATGAGGTTTGGTAGGAAGGGGAAATTTATCAAGTGCTTTATGTTTTGTTGTTGAGAAAGTGTGTGGGTGATTCTTCGACGGTTGTTGTCTATGAAAATGTCGGCATTTTTTACTCCTTTTTCTGTGAGAATGTCCTGATTGAGATTTTGGATCGACAATTCCGTCGGTTGTGAATCAAGGATGTGGCATCTGTAAAGATTCTTTGGAGGAACTAAAAGTTTGAGATTTCAATGTGGGAAGCCGAGGAGGACCTGAAGCGCAAGTATCCATTCAAGTTCACCATTATGGCGTGTTTGAGGTATGTGTATTCCTTAGCATTTTTGTTTCTAAGTTGGATAAAGGAAATTGTAATTTCCTTGTCATCTTTGTATTTTTTCTTGGTTAAAGTTAATTGTGGTTGTATTGTAGTCAAACTGTGTTTATAACTGCCTGGTCCTATTATTCCAGGATAAATGATCCTAAGGGGGGATTATGTATCACCCCGATTTTTTGGTCCATGAATATTTTTCAATTTTACTCTCACTGCCTTCACTACGACTTACTCTACGATTCCTAAGGAGTCTTGATAAGTCGTTGGGCTTAAATCGGAACCTAAAAAGTTAGTGTGTGACTAAGTTCTGCTCTTAGTACAAGTGGCTCACTAAGAGTTATAAGGACTTGTTACGAGTCATTGGGTGCAAATTGTAGTATGTCCATTGTTTACCCTAAGTAGGTTTTGTGTTCACTACGACTGGACCCTAAGAGTCATAAGATCACATTATAAGTCGTAGTGTTAACAGTGTGGGTTCCCTTGAAACTGCCTTTGATACTACTCAAGGTAATGAGTTATAATGAGTCTGTACGAGTCGTATAGTGGCCCGTTGTCACTGATGACTAAATTTTAGTTTTAAAAATAAGGGCACTTTGGACTCTTTCTTTCTCACCTAATTAAAAACTCATGTTCTTAAAGCACTTATGGGAGTTATTTCTCATTCATAACATACGCAAACACTTCAAAAGCTCTCTCAAATCTCCCAAGCAGCCATACTTATGGTTTCAAAGAAGTCGGTCATCAAGGGATCATAGGTTGAATTCTTTCCGTGAAACTTGGTGTTTAAGGCATGTCACTCTTCCCTAACTACTAATTTGTTAATAGCCTATGTTTTAAATAGTTATTCATATTGTATTAAAACAAGGTTGACGGTCTTGAATGTTTATTGTTTATGTAGTATTTCTTTTTTATCCCTGCATTGGTTATGTTTGAACGGTGATTTTAAAATAAATTTAATGCATGGGTATGGCAAATAAACGAAGAGAGTGTAATTTCCCCAAACTTGTGACTTTTGAAGTGGTTATAACCTCATTCCATATTGTGAATTTTTTTTTGAGTATGAAAAGTATGCATAGTGAACTACTCCTGAACTATTGCATAGAGTGAAAAATTCGATGAAGCATAATGGTTTTGATATTGAATCTTACATAGTTATGTGATTCTCCAAGAAAATGTAAATTGAACCAAGGGGGCTATGAATATTTCCCCAATATTGAAATTGTTTTGACATGTTGATATTATCTTGTAAGTGTAGTTAGTATGACGATACCAACAATGTATGCCTAAATATGTGTCTTAGTTCAAGGAATGGGAATATGTGATAATTGTTTTAATTAGGATTTATGGAGGGTTATGTAGATGAGTCGTGAATATGGAGGTCTCGAGGGACCAATACTAGAAACTGTGGTTGTCGATGTGCCATCTATATGATTATGTGGTTCTTCTCCCCTTTATTATTTTCATATGATTGGGAGGTTCGAGTCCCTCATATTATATTACATGATTGTGTGCTTGTTTTACCTTAATGTGATGGGATTTCTGAGTCCCACATAGTGCATATGTATATCCTCTCCCTCGTACGGCTACATATACTGGGCCCTACCAGCTGGGGAAGAGCTAGGCCTATATAGCCCATGGGTTCCTTCTTATGTAATGATGGTTGAGCTACACAATACATGGTAAGTTTTCAAAGTGTATGTTAAGCCTTGTTCCCTAACCCATCATGTGATTTTATTAATATAAACAATTGCATTTAATATTGTGCATTGGATTTTGGGCTGATTTTGAATTATTATTAATGACATTATTGTATCCCCTTTCCCTGAGTTGGATGCTAACGCTCCTACTGTTAACCATCTTCGTACGTTGTATCCCCAGAGAATGCAGGCACAAGAGATACCTCTACTTTACCAACACAAAGTTAGGTGGATCGGCTCAGTTCGTTGGTTCATTGTGGTGAAGTGGCTAGCTTTCATTCTCCAGAATGCTTAGGCATTTCATCTGTTTCCATTTTTAGATTTGAATTGATAGGTTTCATCATCTTTAACATTGTCATTGTTATTATCATCTGTCGGAGTCGGGGACATGTACCGACCAAGTCTGGTTTTTGGTTCTTTCTTTATAAGGATTTGTTGGATTACTGTGGACTTGGGTGTTTGTCAGTTGTTTTTCCCATTTACTAGTTACCGTTCATAGACTTATCATTTATTAATTAAATCTTATCTTGTGCTCTCTTGTTATATGTTTGAAATTCATTAGACATTCTTGTTCTAGGTTTGAAACTTTTTAGATATTAGGGATATTGTATTATTTGGTTATGTGTAATGGGGTGGGCTTTCATCACCAGTGTACTTGAGATACCCGTCACGGCCAAGCCCTGGTTCGGGTCATTAAAAAGATAGATTCTGATCCATGGTTTATTAGCTCTTTTACTACTATAGTTCATAGCTCACACTTCGGTGTAGACCCTGGACATAACAATCTTTGTATTAGAGCACTAGGTTCAAGTGTCCTCGGGTGTTGTGACACCGTGTCTAATTGAGTCCTAATCATGGGGTGTGAGGTATGCCATATTTATAACTAGGAGGCTTCAAGGCTTATAAGGATATTTTTCTTCTTTCATGAACTAGTTTGTGCAATAGAGTTTAGCTATATGGATATCTTCTAGCTCATTCTTCAAATATGTTGTAGAACGTGCCTTCAAATAGCACCGACACTAAAAGGGATACTTTTATTGTTGGAGCCGATTCAACTTCGGTAACTCCCTTATGCTATGCAAATTAAGAGTGAAACCCAATTCTCTAGTTAGAATGCTAACTGCTTCACCTATGTCATCGGTTACATAGAGGAGTTTTGGTTCATTTGCTAATCGACAACCTTATGTTGACCCCGCTCTTATGTTTAGAAATGAGATTTACATATTGACTTAAATAGTAGACACAAAAAGCAACCATTAACCCCAAACATTTCTGGTTCTTAGGAAGATTTTAGAATCCATGAATTTCTCAAGACAAGCCCTTTAGAGTTAACAAAGTCAAAGATTGGTAAGGACTTTCAAATGTTTATTGATGAGATCAAGAATATTCTTCAAGAGATGCACATTAATGGTACTAAGGGATTTGAGATTTCTTCCTACTAGCTTAAGGATTTTGCAAATCTATGGGATGATCAATTGAAAGTTGCACAAGCTAAAGATGCAATATTAGCAGAGTGGGATGACTTTAAGGAAAAATTCTTTGGACATTTCTTTCTCTAAGATTTGAGGAAGGCAAAGCCATGGAAGTTTATCAATTTGGAGCAAGTTTTTAAGTGTAAAGGAGTACAACATTGAGTTCACCTAGTTATCTCTCTATGCTCTAGATATGGTGTATGATATGAGGAATAAGATGAGCATGTTTGTGCCTGGATTTATCGGTTATATGGACTTTTCCATACTTAAGATTTATTTTAAAATAGGTTGAGCAAGATAAGTTGAGATAGAGAAAAGAGCATTAGAGTAAGAAGGCCAAAATGTCTAACTATGGGGAAGACAATTAAAGCCTAAGAATAGGAATAAGCCATCTTTATGTATGAATTCAATTGATTAGAATATCCCCATCTTCATCTAATGAACTAGGAATATTAAAAGTTATATATTTTGTAGCTCAGTCTCAGGGAAGTGTTGCAAGGCTTCATACCCTTATTATTAGAAGTTTGAAAAGTACCATCTTGGTAGTGACTTTACTATAAGGATGGGTGCTTCAGATGTAGTCATTAGGGTCATATTTTTAGAGACTTCTGTTCGTCCAGATAGGGCCATGGGGGTAGAATAGATCAAACTACTACATCAGCCCCAACAAGTTATGTTACACAGGTAAGAAATGCTTTTGTTATAGGTAGCGGTAAGAACTGCTTTTATGTCTTATGAAGTTGATGCTAACTCCATATTGACATAGTATATTTTAATAATGACAAACTAATAAACAAATATGTGCAGGATATACTGAATATATAGTCATGGAAAGTAATATGTTCCAGGAGGTAAATACGGAAGAGCATCCCACGTGATCCCTAACTATAAGGAAGTCAGCATTGGATTTGGAATCACATTAGAAAAAGATCTCATTGGATCTAAATTAAATGGAAAATAACTGACAGTTAATAACAATAACATCTCACAAGGAATAACGAAAGGAAGGATATCATTCCCTCTACATGGACATAGATGATATGGACATGTAGTGTTGTGAGTCTATATTCGACAGAGAAAGGTTGCACCATACATATGGACATATCTGATTAGACGTACCATATGGTGTAATTCCTCAATACAAATCCTTGGTTGAGAAGAATTTCCTTGAGTTTTTCTTATAGAGAAAAGAATCCCAAGAAGCTGAACATTATAAAAGAGAAGACTTAAAACCAAAGACACCACGCAACTTCACAGGAAATTCTTAGTGCGTCTCAATCTTTAGCCTCCGTAAATCTTTGAATTTCAGGTTTACAATAGTTACCAAAGAGAAAGGTTGATTAAACTTAGTCATATCAGTTGTGACTGTGTCACAAGATATGAATAAAAAAATAAGATTAAAAAATTATTCACTCCATTAGTACTCCAACTCATACTTTGCAAACTCTAGGGAAATCCTTGTAACCTAAGAGGACTAGAAGTAGGCACCATATCGGTGTTATGAAACAGGATAAATCTCTGTGTTTTGTTCTTACTTACATGTTTATTTGTTTACACATTTACATCTAATGTATTTTATTATCTATACTAATATGTAGGTGAGTTGACTGTCAAGACTGATCAGTCGACTCATTAAAAGTATTCAGTTCACTCCTCTCTTGAATTTCTATTGGTATCAGAGCAAGTCTCACCAAAGTGTTGCTTAACTGCACGTTATCAAAGATATAATGGAAAACTATCAGATTCCAAGAGCACTCCTTCAAGATGGTCACTCATCATCTACACCACCATACTTTAATGAACAACACTAGTCTCACTAGAAGAATAAATTGAAGAGTTTTGTTCAGCCAAATGATTTCCAAGCCTGGGTTGTCATTAAGAAAGGACCAAAACTTATTCGAATAATCAAGGACAAGGATAAAGACATGAAGAATGACCAATAATCTAAAAGCATTGATTTGGACGACATTAAAGACTTCATAGTCACCAGGGAACAACCAGAGGTAATAAAAAGTAACGCAAGAGCTATAACCCTACTTTACTTTGAAGTTAGTGGAGCAGAATATTAGATATCAACCTATGAAATAGAAAAATATGTGGGATAAATTAGTAGTGACCTACGAAGGAACCACTAAAGTAAAGAAGGAACGAATCAACATGTCATGACCTTCATCAAGGCCTGACTGTGACAGGTATCTCTAGTCACACGTGGATCGAAGATCACCCCCTTCACCAAACTGAACTAATACAACATACTCAAATGTTGCATTAATTTCAAACATATAACAAAATAGCGGATTACACCACTAATAACAATTCATTATGTGTCTATACCATTGACCGATAATCGATCAATAGTCCTCCAACAAAATAATAAACCAAAACACCCAAGTCCACAGTAATACAACAAAGCCTTTACAAAATCTGAAGGAGATAACATGTTGGGACATGCCCCCGACAGTAGCCAAAACAAAGTCTATGCAAGGTCTAAGACATAAGAGACAAGGACCATGAAATGAAGACTTTTGAATTGAAGAAACTCACTACTTCAATTTTAACTCACAAACTAACTCGAGCAGCTGATCACTGTGCAGGAAAAGTATATGAAGTTCTGGTACCTTTATCGCCTGGGGATACAATGTTCATAGATGGTTAGCAGTTGGAGCTCTAGTATGTAACTCATGGATTGATGAATAAAATAATGCCATCATTCAAAACTAAATCAAATAACCATATACAATCACATACATACATATATATCATGTCTGGATAGGGAACAAGTTTTAACACACAGTTAAATAACTTAACTGGGGCTGTGCATCATAACCGTCATATAACAAGGCACCCACAAGCTAAATAGGCCTAACTCTCCCCTAGTTTGAAGGGCCCTAGTGCGTGTAGCCATACGAACCTGTGAATGTCCATAATTTTATACATATTTATGGGAGACTCGAACCACCTGACATAATTAAGGTGACTTATGCACCAATATATACAATCTGGGGGACTACAACGTCCCATTTATATACTCATTTCAGGAACTCGAACCATCTAGTCAAATACATATCCATATTGGCTAGCACGGTTTTCAGTGTTGGTCCTTTGGACACCACATTCATAGACTAACTACACATCCCACTTTAAAGAACAAATTAAAATATTCATTACACATACCCAACCATTATTCTAATTACTTGACAAAGGCATCCCGTTGGTATCATCATACCAACCCCACTTGCAAGTGTACAACATGCCATACCCATTATTAATCAACTTGGGAATCAAACACATGGTCTATTCAAAGATATCAATTCAAATCAACATTTAGGGACTCAAACCCATTTAGTAATCTCAAAGAAATTTATGACCAACAAGGCCTTCATAAATCATTTACGAATCATTAACATTCATAGGCCAATGACTTATATCAAAACATAATTCTGCATATGACAAGATAATTCTCATTGTCATTTTCACAAATAATTTGAGGGCATATAATTATCAAAGCCGAAAAGCAACAAATTTAGTGTTAAACATGACCTATTTGTTAAACCTCAATTCCTATGCACCCACATGTGTAAAACCATTATAAAAATCATGTATAATCAGGAGTCAAATTAGTAGAAGTAATACCCAACAACATATATTCAAACCCTCAACCTTGGATTCCAAAACCAATCTTAATAACTCATGAACTATGTTTAAAATACATGATTTTTTTGAACTAACAATAAATGAAGAGTCACATTCCTGTGTTACGAAGATTCATAGAGAGATTTTGATCTTTAAACCTCTAAATGACCACCTTGAAGAAACCCTATACCAATTTTCTTGAGAGGTTTTTGAGATTGTTTAAAGAGTATTTTAATCTTCTAAAGTGTAGAATGAACCAAAAAGTGGTATAAGACATGGGGTCTGAAGGGCTTGGGTAGGAAATTTCCAAAAGACTCTCAGCTTAAAAGTTGTGGAAAACTCGTAGGTGGGTATTAGTTGACCCTCCAAATTATCACTACAACATATGAGAGGTAGCTTCAAGTCATCACAAGATCAGAATGTTGGTCATCACACTCCATGCAACTTACGATTTCTTTGCTCTACTGATCAGAATACGATATGACTAATACCATAAAGTCATATCCAAGGTAGAACATCAAGGTCTAGACAGTGGAAAATAGACGATTGGACCCTAAATCTTTGACCACAAGACCATGAAACTCTTATGGAGCCTCTCATAACTAGGACAGAACTTGGCCAGCAACATACTAATCAACATATGACTAGGGTCCCTTGAGGTGTCACCACCCCATATGACTTATGGTGTGAATATTATGATGACCAGGGAGTTTAAAACTTAAGAAATTTGCAAAGACCAAAGTTTGGGGTATTTTAGTCTCACCCACTTAGGATCATTCATCCTCGAATAATGGGAAAAGGTAACACAAGCACGGTTGTACTCCTTGTATTTCTACTCTTACCTTTAAGATAGAAAACGAAATTCAAAGGAATTCACCATCTACCATTAACAATGACCAAAAACAAGGATGTTAAGATCAATACATACCTCAAGCATTAATTTCTAGAATCGGGAATACGAATGGATACTTGAACTTCATGTCCACCTCGGCATCTAAAGTAGCTTCCTCAGACTTTTGGTTCTGCCATAGAACCTTTACTGAAACCACGTCTTTTGTTTGCAACCAATGAACTTGCTGATCCAAGATCCTTACCAAAGGACAAAGAATCAAAAATATCAATGTTCTCAAAGGTAACAATCAACGAAGGATCACCCACACATTTCAGCAACATGGACACATGAAATATGAGATGCATGGAACTCATGCTAAAAAGGTAGATACCACTCATACTCAATGCTACCAATCCTTCTCAAAACCATGTACGGTCCAACATATCAGGGACTAAACTTCCCCTTCTTCGAAAATTGCATTACTCACTTTATGGGAGACACCTTCAAGAACACCCAATCTCCAACCTCAAATTCCAAGTCCCTTCGCCTCTCGTCTGCATAGGAGTTTTGGCGAATTTGTGAGGTTTTATGCCTATATCAAATCACTTTCACCTTCTTCATAGCTTGGTGGATGAAATTTGGGCCAAACATCTCCGCTTTACCAAACTCAAACTACCCAAAAGGATATCTACACCTTCTTCTGTATAACACCTCAAACGAGGCCATACCAATGGTAGCATGGTAACTATTGTTATAGGAAAAATTGATGAGAGGTAAGTGGTCTAAACCACTTCCACCAAAGTCAATTATACAAGCTCGCAATATATATTCCAAAGTCTAAATTGTTTTTTCTACTTGCCCATCAGACTGCGGGTGAAAGGCATTACTAAAGCTTACTTTGGTCCCTAAACCATACTGAAACTAGTGCAAGAAATGTGATGAAAATTGAGTACCACAATTTTAAAATATCGATACAAGCATACCAATAGTTACCATGAAGGAACCTCCTGAAGGAACAACCTCACATAATTTTGAGGTTATGTGATGCCAAATTTTCAATGCAAAAACCACAGTCATGAGTCAAATAATTCTTCTCCTGAACCTTCACCTGTCTAGAGGAATAAGTAATGACCTTGCCATGCTACGTCTATGCATAACCCAAACTAAACACGAAAACATCATAATAAATAATGAAACCCTCGGTGACTTTAGGCAGAGTAAAGACCAGAGCTGAAGTGAACTTATCCTTTAACTTTGGAAAACTACCCTCATAAGTATTGGACCACAAAAAATTCAACTTATTTTGAGTAAACTTAGTTAATGGAGCAACATTAGAACAAAACCTTTCCACAAACCTCCTATAATGACTGGCTAAACCCATGAAGATCTAAATATAGGTTGGAGTCGTCGGTCTAGGCCACTCCTTAACTACTACAACTTTTTGAGGATCCATCTTGATCCCATCACTAGGCATAACATGACCCAGAAATGTTATTGAGTTCAACAAAAATTCACATTTCAAAAATATAACATATAATTATTGGTCTTTCCCAGACCTCATTATGTGGGAATACACTGGGTTTGTTGTTGTTGTAAAATTATTGGTCTTTCAATATCTGTGACACAATGTGGAAGTGATCAACATGATCCTCCTTACTTTTTGAGTATACAAAAATATCATCAATGAAAACAATTTGAACAAATCTAGAAATTAGTGAAAGACCCTATTCATCAAACCCATAATACCATAGGTAGTCAACCCAAAATATAAGACCAAGAATTGAAAATGCCCATATCGGGTATAGAAAATTTTCTTAGGGATATTGTAATACCCCAAAAAGGGTATCATGACGTCACACGATGCTCCAAACTAAAAGTAGCCCTGAGCTAACCCTGAAAGCTTGTTACTCATTCTGAAGACCCAGGTAAAATAATACAAGTATGTGATATGCTAATTTACTAAAATACTATCAGAACTAGGCTGAGTTAAATTGAGCATAATGTCTCAAAATACAAAACTACGAAATCTAAAACAACCAACACAAAAAAGCTGAAATATATCTAATACTCAAACTAGCCTCTAATACATTACTAGAAAGTAACTGGGACAGACCACTAGCTAGCTCAAACTATATGACATAATTAAATAAACTAATATAGAAAGCTGAAAATATGAATTACTCAAACCCCGAACTATGAGGACTCACCCACTGTTGAGATATAGATAAAGATGCATACGGTCAATTACACTACTGGAACTTAGCAATTGAACCTACATTATGAGACAATATATCACATGGACATATATATGGATCAGTACTTTTGGAATATATTGAGCATGTGAGGGTGAATGCATAAGTAAAACAATATCTCAACATTTACATATACTAATAAAATAATGCTTGCTAAATGTAAATAACTCATGTTAGCTTGAATAACTGAAAGCTGAAAATCATGATTAGGAACCATAAAGCATACTGGATAAATCTTGTGAGCCATAACACTTCGTTCTAAAAGTTGTACTTGTAATCTATTTTAAATTTATGCAAGCTAAGTGTAAAAGGACTCACCTTTGTATCTATAAATAAAAGCTTAAATGTCATGGCTAATGACTTATTTAAAACAAGATTTGAATAATAATAAGAGATTGTACAGTTAGTCTCTAAAAGCTTTTATGTTATTCTTTTTTATCAAGATTACTCTGTTCTGTAGGTTGTAGGGAAATAGTTTTAAAAACTACTCTTCAAAGGGGTTCTTCTAACTGACATACACTGTGTGAGCTATCGTAGTGTCCAACGTCTAGTTCCCGTTAGGGATTGGTGCCATACTCTTTCGAAGGAGTATAACCTAATCTAAGTAATCACATCTGTAACTGTCATCCATACAGAAATGGGAATAATCTAAATAATTTCTACCTACGTTGGCTCATAGTTCTAGGGCATATAAACATACCCAACTCGATTCTAAATACTACTCCTTTTAAATCTGTATACTCATTCTGTAGGAAATCCACTTTAAAAACAACATAAGGGTTTATAATAAAAATCGGTTATGCATCTGTCTATTTTAAATTGTAATTCAAACAAAATGTGTGGATTCCATAACTTAACTGAGGATCAAAAGATCAAATCTTTTATGAAAAATCTGAATATAAGATAGTCATAGGATGCTTAAGAGTATCATCTTCTTGCAATATCAATACATATACTTAGGGATTAAAACCCATGACTCAAACTGATGACAACTAATAACAAAGTCATGCTCAATAATAAACATCATGAAGTTCTTGCATAATTCTAGTCAAGATAGTGAAATTCGACTCTCAATGTAAATAAAATCACTTCACATGCATAAATATGCAAAAGTATAGATGTAATTCAACATTTAATCATTTGTAACATTAGCATCTACAAATAATGATAATTGGTATGAACCCCAAACTCTAAAACATAAAATCTCATGTAAATTAAACTTTAAAAACTAGTTTTGGGCACAAGGATGAAAGAGGATCCTTGTTCATAAACCCACATACCTTGCTTGATGAATTGAATGTAAAAGCTTGAACTTTTGAATCTATAATGGTGTTCGTGAATCTTCATCTAAAAGTTCTTGAACCCAAAACTTGGGTTTATAGGCTTTGTTGGAGTAGGAGTTATGGAATTGTTCTTGATTATTGGAGCTAAGATTTTGTTCTTGGAGAGGAAAAAGATTAATACTTAAGCATCTATGCTATTTGGGGCTAAAATTATATGTTATGTGTAGATTTTGGTGAGGGTAAATGACTCAATTTCCCCCCATAAACACGTCATTTAACAACAAAAAAATTGGGTATCAACGTGATCAGCGATGCGTTGCTTTGTCTACCCAACGCAGCCACTAATGCGGCACATCTGCATCGCGTCGATATTCTATTTTGGCGAACTAAATATGCCCCAAACCATCTCTAAAAATTCCAAAACACATCCCAAAGATAATATGGACTACCCTTATCATGAAATAATTTATAAATTGACATTCCAAGGTTAGGAAGGTAGAGAATAAAATTGTCAAAGTTTAGAGGAAAAAAATGAGACTAAGTCTACAATACTTATCTAAAATTTCAGTGCCTAAGTCTATGGTGTGTCTCTTTTGAGCTGAATTAAACTAGAAAGAATATGGGGTATTATAGATATCAACCTCCCTAATCTATAGCTGATGATACCTAGACAACATATTTATCTGAGAGAAGAATTTGTCACCCTGAAGATGATCAAAGAGATTATCAATTCTCGGAAGAGGATACTTATTCTTTACTGTCACTTTATTAAGCTGTCAGTAATCAATACACATTCGAAGAGAACCATCCTTATTACGCATAAGAAAATTAATATACCCTATGGGGATATAGTATGATGGATGAAATCCTCATCTAAAAGATCCCTAAATCATTCCTTAATCTGTTTTATCTCAGTCAGAGCCATTCTATATGGGGGAATTGAAATAGGACAAGTGTCCAGAACAAGATCTATCCCAAAATCTATCTCTCTATCAGGAGGAATACCAAGATGGTCATCAGAGAAGACCTTAGGAAATTCATTCACCACCAAGATGGAATACAAAGAAAGACCCTCCGGGATAGAAACTTTAACCCAAACCAGATGATAGGGACACCCTTTGGAGATTAATCTCTAAGCTCTAATATCCGATATGAACCTTTCCTTAGGATCTAGGGAACCCCCTCCCCCTAAATGACTGACTCAATAGGGAATTTTTAAATGACTTTATGGGTCCAATAATCTAAAGAAGCATAGCATGAATGCAACCAATCCTCACTAATATGACATTAAATTAACCATGTCTACTTCAAACAGATCCACCAAATTCTCTCGACTATCAATAGATACCACACAAAACCTATAGATTCTTCTACCAACCACAGATTTACCCACCGGGTTAGACACAAAAATAGGGTGCAATATACACTTAGGACCAAACCCAAAATACACAGCCAAAAATGGGGTCACATAAAGAAAGTGGGCCTTGAATCATGCAAATACTATACATCATAGGAAAAGAGTTTAAACAGATCAATAACAATATTGGGAGGTGCCTTAGAATCTTAATGGTAAGCAAATGCATATAAAAAATTTTGGCTAGTGTTGGTACCATAATCAAAAGCAACACCCTTGGGTGTAGGAGCTGATGAAGAGAAATCAAGAACCTTATTGGCCCCATAAGAAACCCTAGAAAGGCAATTACATTGCATATGGCCAATCTAAACATAATTAAAACATCAGTTTCTCTCCTTCTTACATTGGTCAAGGTGTGGCTGACCATAAAATCATCATGGAGGATATGATAGAGCAAATTGAGCCCTACTAGCCTAAGATTAGGAAGCCTATGCCCTGTACCCTCAAATATGATAAGAAAAACAATTACCCAACACCTTTAGTTAAGGAGTACTAGCTGTAGACAAAGAACCAGAACTACTTTATTTCTTCATAGGACACTTTCCCCCATCTCTACCACTCTGCTGCCGGCCTCTACCCTAATAAAAAAGTCTAAATTTCTTACTCTACCTCTTACCCATCTCATGAATCTGCTTAATTTCCTCCTCAACTTATTGCATATATACCATAAATTGAGAAATATCCATATCCTTGTTCAAGAATGAAACCTTACTCTCTTAAATCAACCCACGGGATAAGGACGAAGCAAACGGATGCATTTTAGACCTCATGATAGACACCAACTCAGGAGCATACCTGGACATCTAATGGAATTTCAAAACATACTCTTTGATTGTCATTATTTCTTACTTCAAGTTAACGAATTTCTCCACTATTCCCTCGCTCAGATCCTGAGAAAAGAAGCATTCCTAAAAGGCACTAGAGAAGTCATCCCACAATGCAAAATTAGTATCACCTCCCCTAGACTGTTCTCACTTTTCATACCACTGGTACGTCACATCCTTTAATTATTAGGGAGAAAACTCCATACCTTCAATATATGTTGCATGCATAAATCAGAAGGTCTTTTCCATCTCATTAATAAAATGTTGAGGATCCTTCTCAACCTGAACACCAGTAAAAATTTAAGGACTTAACCTCGTAAATTGGCCAACTATTGTGGCCTTAGAATATGGAGTAACAGAAGCAGCACACTCAGACTGAGAAGGTGCAAACTGAGCCAATATATGAATAGACAGGCCAAACTCAGCATCCATCACATCAATCGACGGAGCTCGAGGAGGGCTAGAGGGAACCGCTAGAACTCCACAGGGCAATCTGGAAATGGAACCCTAGACTTAGTCTAAACCCCATAGTAGGGTGTGTCCTATTAACAATGTCCCTAAATAGAAAAGAAGAGTTTCCATGAGCTTTAAATTGTCTGAGAAGCATTATCTAAAAAAGTGAGCAAATAGGAATTAGGGAAATCTAAGACCTTAGACTCTACTGCTCGAAATATAACAATAAGAAAGGAAAACATACCTAAATGTCTCATAGCCACTCTTTTATAAGTGTGGTCTACTACACACCCATAAAACAAAATCTAATTGACATAGATTTGTGTACACATAAGTGTCCATGAACCTAAGGATCTGATACCATCTTTGTTATGACCCAAATCATTTGTATACCATGATGGGTATATCAAGTCACACATGGACTGAAGATCACCCCTACACCTAACCAAACCAACACCATATACTCAAATGTTAGATAAATTCTAAATATATAACAAGATAGCGTATAGAACCACTAATAACAATTCATTAAGTGTTTATACCATCCATCGATAACACAACAACCTTCCGCTGTTAAAATAATTAACCAAACCACCCAAGTCTATAGTAATCCAATAAAGCCTCTACAAAATCCAAAATTAATAAAATATCAGGACATACCTATGACATTAGCCAAAAAAAGCCTAAGCAATGTCTAAGACATAAGAGACAAGGACCATAAAATGAAGCCTTTAAAAGTATGAAAGCTAACCACGTAAATGTCAACTCATCAACTAACTCAAGCACCTGATCACTACATAGGAAAAGTAGATGAAGTTTCATTACCTGTATTGCATGGGGATACAACATCTGAAGATAGTTAGCGGTTAGAGTGCTAGCATGTAACTCAGGGATGTAGGAATAAAATAATGCCATCATTCAAAACCATGTCAAATAATCATATGCATTCATAGACATACATATATATATATTGTGCTGGAATATGGATCAAGGTTTAACATGTGTTTAAAAGCCTTAACCTGGGCTACGTAGCATAACTATCATATAAAAAGGCATTCAAAGACAAAATGGTCCTAGCTCACCCTTAGCTGGAAGGGCCCCAATGTGTTTAGCCGCATGAATAAGAGAATATCCATAACCATACATACCTTCATTGGGGACTCGAACATCACTGCATAATGAAGGTTACTTAAGAACCAATGTATACAGTATGGGGGACTCTAACCTCCCATTTGTATACTCATGCAGAGGACTTAAACTGCTTGGTCCTGTAGACACCTGTATTAGCTAGCATAGTTTCTAGTATTTGTCCTTTTGACCCCACTATAACGGCCCGAGTACACATCTCGCTTTAAAGCTGAGATTGAAACATTCATTGCACATACCAAACCATAATTCTAATTACCTACCAAAGGCATCCCATTGGTATCGTCATACCAACCCCACTTGTAAGTATAAAATATGTCATTCCTATTATTAATCAACTTTGGACTGGAACCCATGGTCTAAATAAATACATCAATTCAATTCAACATTTTGAGAATGGAACCTATTTAGTATTTTGAAATAAATTTATGACCAACAAGTACTTCATAAATTATTTACCAATCATTCACATTCATAAGCCAATGCCTTAGTTCAAAACACAATTCCACATATAACAAGATTATTCTCATTGGCATTTTTACCAAAAAGTAGATTACATATCATTATCAACGCCAAAAAGCAATAAATTTATGGTTAAATATGACCTATTGGTTAAACCACAATGCCCATGAACCTACATGTGCAAAACCATTAACAAAATATGTATAAATTTGACTGAAATCATAAGAAACCAATACCCACCAACATTCATTCAAACATTAAACCTTGGTTTCTAAAACCACTATTAATTACTCGTGATAAATGTTTAAAATACATGTTTTAAGTGAACTGATAATGAAGGAAGTGTCACATGCCTAAGTTACAAAGATATATGAAGAGATTTTGATCCTTAAGAATCTAAATGACAATTTTGTAGAAACCCTAGCCCACTCTTCTTAAGAGGTTTTTGAGAGAGTTTATAGAGTGTTTTAATCTTCTCAAGTATAAAATGAATGACCATAATGTGGTATAAGACGTGGTATCTAAAGGGATTTAGCGGGAAATATCCAAAATACACTCAGCTGAAAAGCTGTAGAAAATATACGGGTACCACAACATATGAGTGGTACCTTTATGTTGCCATAAAATAAGATGATTGGACATCACACTCTAACCAACTTACAACTTCCTAGCTCAACTCATCACAGTATCATATGACTAATACCATTATGCTGTATCCAAGGAAGAACATTAAGGGCTAGAAACTGTACAACATATGATTGGATCCAAAACCTCTCATCATGAGACCATATGACCCATATGTAGTCTCTAATAACTAGGAAAAAACTTGGCCAACAACACAATGACCAATATATGATTAGTGTCCCTAGACCCGTCACCACACCATACAACATGTAGTGTGAGTCTTATGATGAATAGAGAGTTCAAAACTCAAGAAATCACAAGGGACAAAGTTTGGGGTTTTTCATAATGCCCTGGTCAATGAATATGAGCTCTTTAAAATGGGACAAAATGAAAGCATGGAATCAATTTTTGCATGATTCAACAAAATTGTATATGAACTGGAGTCCTTAGGAATGATCTATCTAAAAAGTTTGCAAGTACAAAAGATCATAAGAAGTCTCCTAAAAGGAAATGAAACTAAAGCTATCATTCTAAAAGATGAGGATCTTCACAATATGACCTATGAAAAATCTAGAGGTAACCTCATTGCCTATGAACAAATTTTATAAGTAGGTACAACAAAGTGGGAAAAAAAAATTATGGCTTTTAATGTTGTAACTACTAGAGAAGAAGAATCCCTGGATGAAAAAAATAGCGAGGGAATGACTCTCATAAATCATAGAGTAAGGAAAATAATAAGAACAAGGAAACAAAGAACACAAGGCTACTAGAATAATGAGTTAACAAGGAATTATGATCATTGTTATCACTGTGGTAAACCCGGACACCTGAAATAGAATTATCTAGAGTGAGGAGAAGATCATCAAAGAAAAAATGAAAAAATAGGGCATGGAGTGATAAAGATGAAACTTAAGAGGATGCAGAAACAATCAATATTTCTTCATATCAATGGGTGAACCAAGTGATGTAAGACCCTACAATTGTAAAAAATGTAACATTCTTCTGTCAAATATTTATATGATCTCTGAAGATATAAAATAATTATTGATTAATAAAATAAACTTGCACAAGAAAGGAAAAATTGGCAATCTTAGTTAAAATAAAATATTGAAGAGGAAAGAAAGAATGGGAATGTTGAACTTTAAGAATGTCAAGTTGAAATAAACCTACTTCAAGAAGAACTTGATAATGTAAAAATATAGTTAAACAGCATTAGAAAATCACCAAGTCATATCTCTAAATGATCAAATTTTTTTAAGACTAAATCAAGCTCTTCATCAAGATTGTTTGAGTATGCTAAAACCCCTTTTCTTTTTGTGGTCCAATATTCTACACCTATGGTAAAAGGAGGAATAAATCATATAACTACTAGCAAAAACCTAAGGGGGCATTGGTTTAGTGATCCAAAGTGAGCACATATATCTATTAAGGACCTAAGACCACTTGGGTTCCTGATCCAAATTAACCTACTTTTTTTACAGGAACATGTCCACAAAATCTACAAGAAAGAAATTTGGGTCATAGATAGCAGATGTTCCATACACATGATCATAATAAAAGAAAAATTCTATTCTTTAAAGAAAATTGAAGGAGGATCACTCAGATTTGTGGATAATGGCAAAGGTGATGTAATTAGAGGTAGCTTAGTGAACTTAACTTCTTCTGTGAACTAATTAAAGTATATCTCATAGACAGACTTAAACACAACCTATAGAGTCTCAGTCAGCTGTTTGATGTAGGGTTTGGAGTATTCTTCAATGCTAAGAGTTGTTGTATCAATCATAAAAACTGAAATATTTCTCTTATCTATAAATATATTGACAATATTTTCCTTATAAACAATCTTGATTTTTCCACATTGGTGTGTCTTATGGTGCAAATCAGTGAAAAATCATTTAGGTACTGAAGACTCAAATATGATAGCACGTATACCATCGAAAAAACTCTATGGAATTAAATTGGTGAAAGGTCTGTCACAGCTAAAGTTAGAAAAGGATCACATCTGTGATGCTTGTCAACATGGTAAGAAGATTTGAACAACTTATAATGTAAAAGATATTTTTAATAAAACCAAACCCCTTCAAACAATCCACATGGATTTATTTGGACCCACAAAGACTGCAAGTATTGGTGAAAAATGATATGTTTTTGTCATTGTTGATGATTATTCTCATTTTACTTTGGCAATGTTTCTTGGTCACAATAATAAAGAATTTATTAGTTTTTAGATATTTTATAGAATAGTACTAAGAGAAGCAGTATATTTCATTATTTAAGTTCATAGTGATCATGAAGGACAATTTGAAAACAAAGCATTTGAGGAATACTGTGCTAAAAATAGTTATTCTATGAATATGTCATCTTCTTGATCTCCTTATCAAAAAAGTGTGGTGGTACGGAAGAATAGATCTCTTCAAGAGGTAAAATGAACCATGCTTCTAGAATAGAATCTACCTGATAACTTTTTGGTAGAGGCAGTGAGCACAACATGTCATATCCTCAACAGATTTCTCTTTAGACCAATTCTAAAGAAGAATTCTTATGAGTTGTGGATAAGAAAAAAACACAATATCAGTTATTTTCAACCCTTTAGATGTTAATAATTTATTAACAATAATGGTAAAAATAACTTAGGAAAGTTGGACCTATGAAGTGATGATGGAATTTTTCTTGTGTAGTCTCCCACTAGCCACGTCTATAGAGCTTATAATAAGCAGATTGTATGTGTATAAGAATTTATGAATATTTTATTCATTGAAACTGAAAACTCCTCTATGATCTTGAGTTTTGATGAAGCGTAGGTATATGATCTAATGTCAGGAGAAATATTAGACATAACTCCTTAGCCAACAACCTCCGATTCAACTATAGCGTACCTAGAGTTAGATCCAATTACTGAAACAACTAAAATAAATGCCCTAAGAGAATGGAGATATAATGAAAGCTTTAGAACTGACTTCGTCCTTTGAAACCCAGATAATAAGATGTAGATAACATCATTAAAATATCCTATTTTTGTAGCTCTTGTATCTCAAATTAAACCGAAAAAGGTTAATGAGGTCCTCAAAGATGAATCTTGAATTGAGGCCATAAAGGAATATTTTGATCAATATGAATGCATTCGAGTTTGGAAACTAGTTGAAAGACCAAAAAATTGTGCAATTGTTGCAACTAGATGGGTCTACTTGTAGGTCAAAGCTACTCCCAACAAGAAATTATTGATTATGATGAAACTTTTATTGTTGTAGCAAGGTTAGAATCGATTCAATTTTTTTTAACTTTTGTTGTCTTTAAATGTTTTAAATTATACTCAATGGATGTTAAAAGTGCTTTTGTAAATGGTTTTATTCATTAGGAAGTTCACGTAAAACAACCTCATAGGTTTGAAATACATCTTATCCAAACCATGCTTTAAAACTAACAAAAACACTCTCTGGTCTCAAGTAGGCCCAATAAGCCTTGTATGAGAGGTTGAGTACTTTTCTGTTACATAATAATTTTCAAAGAGGTAAAATAGATAGTACTATTTTTTCTTCAAAGTTAGATTCTAATCAACTTATTGTGCAAATTTATGATGATGATATTATTTTTGGTAGTCGAGCCATTTCCTTGCGTTAGCATTTTTAAAATAAAAACAAAGGAGAATTTGAAAAGAGTCTCATGGGAGAACTCAAATTTTTATTTGGATTACAAAAGAAGAACACTCCCAAAGGTACATTTATTAGTAAAGCAAACTATACAAAGTAACTCATTAAGAAATTTAGTATTGAAAAAAGAAAGGCTTTCTAAACTCTAATGAGTTCCTCCACAAATCTTTATTCAGACTTAGTCGGAAAGGACGTTGATGAAAAAACATACAGAGGGATGATTGGATCGCTACTGTACTTGAATGTATGTTTATCAGATATTATTTTCAGTGTGTGCGAATGTTAGAAGTTGTCCACAGGGTCATATTTTTGAGAGACAACCCTTCTCTAGATAAGGCCATGTTGGTAGGAGAGATCAAACTACTTCATTAGTCCCATCAAATAATGTAGCTTAGATAGGAAATTCTATATGTATAGGTAGTGATCAAAACTGCTTTTATGATGTATCTAGCTGTTTTTAACCCTATATTGACATAATACATTTCAATAATGACAAACTAATAACAAATAGGTGCAGGATACACCAAAGATGTAGTCAAGGCAAGAAAGATCTTGCAGGAGCTACAAATGGAAGAGTACCTCATGTTATTCCTAACTACAAGAAAGTCTGTGCTAGATTTGGAATTGCATTAGAAAAAGATCTCATTTTATCCTAAATTATAAGAAAGATAATTGATAGTCAATCACAATAGTATCTCACAAGGAATCATAAAAGAAAGGAAGATCACACCCTCTACATGGACATATTTGGTATGGACATATATGGTTGTGAGGCTATATTCGAGAAAGGTGGTTGCACCATAGTAGGGACATATCTAATATGGATGTACCATATGTTACTATTCCTTAGTTAATGAATCAATACAAATCTTTTATTGAGAAGAAATCCCTCAGGTTTTCCTTATAGAGCAATGAATTCGAATAATCTTAATATTATAAAAGAGGAGATTGAAGACCAAAGACACCACAAAACTTCATAGGAAATTCTTAGTCTGTCTCAATCTTAGTCACCATAAAGCTTTGTAATTTCAAGTTTACAATAGTTTTAAAATAGAAAAGTTGAGTCAACTTATTCATACTAGTTGAGGTATTGTCACAAGATCATACTAACAAAATAAGATTAAGAAATAGTATACTCCATATATACTCCAACTCATACTTAGAAAGCTCAAAGGAAATCTTGTAACCCAAGGGGATTAGAAGTAGGCACCATATTAGTGTTCACTATGATAAGTCTCTATGTTATTTTATTACTTACTTGTTTATGTGCTTACACCTTTAAGTTTAATCTATTTTATTTAGTATACTAATCTGTAGGTGACTTGAAAGTCAAGATTAATCAGTTGAGTAATAAAAGTTTTCAGTTCATCCCCCCTCTTAAATTTCAATTGGTATTAGAGTTGGTCTCAGTAAATTATTTCTTAACTGCACGTGAGCAAAGATATAATATCAAACTATCATATTCGAAGAGAACTCTTTCAAGATGGACACTCATCAACCATACCATCATACTTTTATGGACAACACTATTCTGACTAGAAGAATATTAAAGATTTTTCTTTAGTAAAATGACATTCAACCTTGTGTTGTCATTAATAAGGAACCAAAACCTATTCCTACAAATAAGGACAAGGACAAGGACAAGGACAAGAAGAAGAACAAGGAATCTAGAAGAACTGACTTGGATGACTTTGAAAACTTCAAAGTCACCAAGGAGAAACAAGAGGTAATTGAAACTAATATAAGAGCTATAAGCCTACTTTATTGTCCAGTTAGTTGAGAAAATATTACAAGATATCACTATTAGAAATGAAAATAAAATTGTGGGACAAATTAGAAGTGTCCTACGAACTAATCAACAAATTAAAGAAGGCTAGAATTAGTGTCCTAGCTAATTAATATGAGCTCTTCAAAATGGATGAAAATGAATTCATGGAATTAATGTTTGCATGATTCAGTAAAATTATATGTGAACTGAGTCCTCAGGAATGATCTATACAAATAGTTTTCAATTCCAAAAGCACTTAAGAAGTCTCCAAAAAGCACAGGAAAATAAGGCTGCCATTCTAGAGAAGGGGAACTTCACAACATGACTTATGACAAATTGAGAGGCAACCTTATTGCCTATGAACCAAATCTTATAAGAAGGTACAAAAAGAGGAAAGAAAGAAAACTATGGGTTTTCAATTTTTTAACTGCTAGAGAATAAGAATCTCTAGAGGAGGAAAAAAATGAGGGAATACCTATGATAAATCGCTAAGTAAAGAAATTCTTAAGACTAAAGCAGCAGAGACCACAAGGCTACTAATAGCTCACATGGAATGATGATCATTGTTATCACTGTGGGAAAATTTGACACATGAAACAAAATCATCCAGAGTTAAGGAGAAGATCATAAATGTAAATCAAAAACTTTGAGGCACGGAGTGATGAAGATAAAACTTAAGATATGCAAGAACATCAAGTATGTGCTTCGTAGGAAAGGATGAACAAAGTAATGTATGACCCTTAAGCTGTTCAAATTGTAACTTTCATCATTCAAATTTTGATAGTAGAGAAACACATCCACAAAATCTACAAGAAAGTAATGTGGGTCATATATAGTAGATGTTCCAGTCACATGATCAAAAATAAAGAAAACTTCTATTCTCTAAAGAAAATTGAAGGAGGATCACTCAGATTTGGGTATAATGCCAAAGGTGATGTCATCAGAGTTAGCTTGGTGAGGCTCGACTACTTATGATATATGGACTCAAAAACAACCTATTAAGTATCAGTCAATTATTAGATGTAGGATTTGGATTATCCTTCAACGCTGAGAGTTGCTACTTCAATCATAAAAAAATAAAATATTTCTCTTATCGATGAATGTGTTCACTTACATTATAAACAATCTTGATTTTTCCACATTGGCATGACTTAATTTCCAAACCAATGACACATGGTTGTGGCATGGAAGACTCAGACATGACAACATGCTTTCCATCAAAAACTCTCGAAACTTAAATTGGTGAAAAGTCTTCCAAAACTAAAGTTTGAAAAGGATAACATTTGTGATGATTGTAAACTTGGTAAATAGACTCGAACATCATTTAAAGTAAAAGATATTGTCAGTACCACCATGGCCCTTAAAATAATCAACATGGAATTGTTTAGAACCACCAAGACTACTAGTATTGGTTGAAAAAGATATGTTTTGTCATTGTTGATGATTATTCTCATTTTACTTGGGTAATATTTCTCGGTCACAAGAATTATTCATTTACTTGTTTTGAGATCTTTTCTATAGTAGTACAAAAAGAAGTACGATATTTCATCACTTATGTTCATATTGATCATGTAGTAGAAATAACAAACCAAGCATTTGAGGAATGCTGTGCGCAAAATGGTTATTCTTAGAACATCTCATATCCTTGATCCCTTAACAAAATGGTGTGGTGGAATGGAAGTACTAATGTCTTCAAGGGACAACAAGAACCATGATTCTAGAACAAAATCTACTAGAACATTTTTTGGCAGAGGTAGTGCGGACCAATCTCAGCCGTTGGAACTATATTGATCAACATAAATAAATTGAAATAAGAAGGTAAGGTTGTCCAAAATAAGGCCAAAGTGGTAGCTTAAGGCTAATCCCAACATAAAGGTATTAATTACAATGAAACTTCTGCTCTTGTAGCAAGGTTCAAAATGATTCAATTTTTTCTAGCTTTTGTCGTCTTTAGACGTTTTGAATTATATCAGATAGATGTTAAAAGTCCCTTTTTAAATGTGTTTATTCATAAGGAAGTTTATGTAAAAAACCTCCTAGTTTTGAAATTTTATCTTTTCTTTCTTCAAATTATCACAAGCAGTCAACGGTCTTATTCTGGCCCCAAAAGCCTTATATGAGATGTTGATTACTTTGTTGTTAAACAATAATTTTCAAAGAGGTAAAATAGAGACTACTCTTTTTACTCAAAATTTAGATTCTAATCTACTCATTGTGCAAATTTATGTCTATGATATTATTTTTGGTAGTCCTAGCATTTCCTTGTGAGAGAATTTTGCAAATTTGATGAAAGGAGAATTTGAAATTAGCCTTATGGAAAAACTCAAAATTTTCTTTGAATTATAAATCAAGAAAAATCCCAAAGGTAAATTTATCAATCAAGCTAAATAGACAAAGCAACTCACTAAGAAATTTGGTATGGAAAAAATAAAGGCTTTCAAAATTGCAATGAGTCCCTTTATAAATATTGATTCAGACGCGTCCAAAAAAGATATGGATGAAATGACATGTAGCGAGATTATTAGATTGCTACTATATTTGACTAAAATTTTACCAGATATTATGTTTAATGTGTTCAAATGTTCAAGGTTTTAGTTGTCTTCTAAAGTGTACCATCTGACTGCCATCAAAAGAATCATTTGATATCTCATTAGGAAATGAAATATTGTACTATGGTACCCTCACTCTTCACATATTAATTTAGTTGGCTATTTAGATGCTAATTTTACAGGTGACTAGTATGATGGAAAGTGTAATAGTGAAACACACCAGATTCTTGGCTATGCGCTAATTTGATGGCATAGGAAAAAAAACCTCAGTTGCTCTATTAATTACTAAAGCTGAATTCATAGCCATCGGAAATTACTGTATTCAAATTTTATGGTTTATGAATCAATCACTTGATTTTGATTTATCTTTTGAATATGTGTCAATCATGTGTGACAAAAGTAGTGAAATTAGCTTATCAAATATACTGTTCATCATTCTATATCTAAGTATATAGTTATCAAGCATCATTTTATTCTAGATCATGTAGAAAATGGAGATTTTTATTTAAAATTTGTTGATTCTGAAAATAAGTTGGCTAATATTTTTACTAAACCCTTGTTAGAAGAAATATTTTTTTCCTTTACGAAAAGACTTGGCATAACCTGCATTAATGACATTTGACTATAACCTTTTTATTTGGTAAAAAGCTTCTGCACTATTTTATTGTTTTACCACCACCCCACCCCGACTCAACATCATCACCTCTTTTTATTCACCATTTTATGTTGTCTTTTTATCTCTTTCTTGAATTGCTGCCACATTACCTTTTATTTTCCCATGACCTATGCCATTCTTTCACTTTACTAGTTACCTCTATTCAATTCACCCCTCTTCAACTTCAAAACTTTTTATCTCCCTCTCGGCCTCTTTGAACACTCTCAATACCTAACATTCCTGAATGACCAGAACAAGTTCAATGTCTAATTTTACAAAAACCCATCTAGATTGCCACATTAACAATTATGATCCAGTCCTTATCACTGAATTATCTGAGGAAGCCTCTTCTCACTGATTTCACTCAACTTATCCTAAAAAATGCTCCGACCCGAGCCAAAATTCATCTTTCAAGAAATCTCTTCCCACCTTTATGGATTCACTTCCTTTAGATGATATGCATTAATTGTTGACTTGCTCAGAACGGGATAAGTCTATCGCCTTCAAAAACTACTCTGTTGTACCCGACTAAATTATTTATCTCTCAGTTAAAAGAATCTCACTGCAATGCAAGTTCCTTCTTCAAATATCAAGACTTGTCTCTATTATTTCACCTATTTAGAATAGAAGTGTATGAGGATCTTCTATGCATATTCTAGGCAAATCTTTTCCTTTCTCAAGATAGCGGTGAATTAGAAACCCTTTTCCTTGGGAAAAGAATTATTCTAAATGATTTCCTATTTGAAATTGTTTCTTACCCTATGTTCTCTGGGTCATTCCATTCATGAGTGGTACATGGACATAAAATTCCGAGGTTAGCTTCGAGGAATCCAAATAGGTCGTTTCTGACCCAAATGTAAATTTATCCAACTTTGGTCCTCTATCTGTCAACTTTAAATACAAAATTCTGGTTCAAATTATCCTCACCACTCTTATTCCTCAAAAAGTTCATATTTTTAAAGTGACATGCCACGATGTGTTTGTGCTTTACCGCATGGTGAAAAAGTATAAAATAAATTGCGCTGTTTAGTTTTGAGAATATATGTTGTAAAATGATGCAGATGCTAATGCCTTTACTAACCTGCCCTATGGACTGTTGATCACCAGAATCCTCCTTTATTACTCCGTTGATCTCTCTATATACCCTATTGTCGAAGTCTCAATAGCTTATGATTCTAAGACCTTTGCCAGTAAGGGATTCGTCTTTCTCGATAATGAATGGTGCAAGGACTCTACCAAAGCACGAAAAGATCTCCCTAAGGCCAGAAAATCTTTGTTAAATCCATTATTCCCTATGATTAAATAAATAGAGAAACTCTAGGATAGAATCAAGGAAATCATAGAAGGTTTGCTGCCTCTTTAGGAGTCGACTACCCGACTACTCAAGTTGGATAAGGAAACCAGTACTGGCATAGGCAAAGTGCTACTAACTATTGATGGATTTAAGTAGGAAGGTATCAAGCATTTTATCTATTCCCAAAATTCACCTCCAATTAAGGATAAAGAGGTAACAATCAAGTTTAATAACCTAACTAGGTTGGGGTCGAACCCACAAGGAAGACTTAGAAGTATATCTATGGTTTGCTGAACTCAATGAGCTGAATATAAGGTAAATAGGCAGTTTTTAGTAACAGTATCGAACACAAAACTATATGGAACTTTTGATTTAAGCAGTTGAAGATGAAAAATAGAGCTATATTCCCCCTAGCTTCTTAAATTTGTAGGTTTATCGTGCATTGCTGAACAACTCAATACTTTGCATGAAAAATCTAATAAGTTATGTACCTTCAACTATCTTGCATATTCATTGATGGATTTCATCCTTTACATTTTGAGTCTTAGGATGTTGCATTACTAACCCTTATCCTAGATCCCATTTAATTATTACCTTTTGAGTATCAAGTTATTAGATGATAGATAACCATCTTACAAAAATAATACTGATTAGCATAGATCGACAGTTAAACATCTAGTTACTATTTTAATTATCTTTTCCTAGTCACTACTCCTCTTGTGGAGTAAGTAACAATAATATAGGGGGATGCTAACATTTTGAAACCTGAAAAAACAAAACTTGGGGCCTTGTCATTATGGGCCTTAGCATTGCTATCTCTTCCTGCTGTGCCAAATGGGCTTTCTCATCCTCTTTCCTCTGATTAGCTACCTGTGCTAACATATTTTCTATCTGTCTATCTGCAATATTTTATGGATCACCAGAGTGGGAAAAGGTACAACATTCGGATCATCCCAAACCACTTCGATATTTCCTGCACGTATTAGATCTACCATCGTATAATTAGGCTGTAGCAGTCTCTTTGGGTTAGGATTCAGCGAGTGTAAGGGATTGCCTTAACTTCAGATATTAGGAATACACCAACATAAAATAATAGAAAGTAAAAAGTCACAAACTGCAACAAACTTTAATAAAAAAACCACTATCTTTCCCAAAAACGACAAAAAAATTTTGATTAATACCGAAACTATTACTCCAATTGAGGATAAAACGATCGCTATCAAGTAAAATAACATCATTAGTTGGGGTCAAACCCATAAAGAAGAATGGAATGTATATCCTTGGTTTGCTCAACTTAATGGGATGAATAGAAAGTAAATAGGGGGTTTGTTATAACAAAGTTGAACACGTAAGAGTATGTATCTTTTGTTGTAAATAGTTAGAGAAGAACATTAGAGCTACGTTCCCCCTTGCTTGTCTAATCAATAGGTTTATCGTTCTTTACTGAACCAATCAAGTAATTTACAAGCAGAATTTGATAAGTTCTGTACCCTCAACTATCTTGTAGAGTCATTGACGAATTTCATCTTTTACATTTTTAGTTCATGTCACATTACAAACCTTTATCCTAGATTCTAGTTAACTACTACCTTTTGAGTCTCAAGTTATTCAATAAAAGATAACAATATTACATAGATAATACTGATTAGCCTAGATCGACAGTTAAACTTCAAATTACTATTGTAATTATATTTTCCCAGTCACTACCCTACTCGCAGAGTAAGTAGCGATAATCTTTGCTAGATCCTAACATTTGCAACTGCTAGAAAAACTATAAAATCAAAAATAATACCTTTTTTGGTTTATTTTGTACTTTTACTTATTAATACAAAATAATATCCACAACGAATGGACCAACCCATCCAAAACAAAAATATAGACCTATATTCAGACCGGCCCAAAGAATGACCTGTCCATTTCTAAAGCAACATATAAGAGAGTAGGGTATCCAAAAAGAAGTAAGTCAGCTCTTTTACCACTAAGCTTTTTGCCTCCTCCACCATGGTTTACTTCACCAACCTTCGATTTGAGCTGCTCCAACCGTGGGTGATAAACGTTTTACCTTTGTCTTGCTGATTCGAATCCATTTCCAGCTTGTGTAAGAGTAAACTTTTTTTCTTCTGTTCTGATTTAGCACTTGTTATTTGACTCTTGTTAAATGTTATCTTCTCTTTATTTCTAGCTGAGATCTCTAGTATAAGGGTGTATGCTATGATTTTTGGTGCTAAAAAAATGGTCCAGGTCACTTGCTGAGGTTTGATATTTAATCCCTCATAAGTTACCTTCACTATTGTATTTGCTTTTGTTTCTCCTACTAAGAACTAATCTTATCATTCTTGAGTAGTTATGGAATGTATGGAGATTATGCGATGCTGGACCCAGTTATATCTTGATGATATCAAAATCCTCAACGAAAGACAATGAAAATTTATCCTTATAACCCCTAATCTAATAGGACTCCATTTTTGTTGGCTAGTGTAGTTAGGCGAAGTAGTAATTTCCCTTTTTTTGTGTACCTTCTTAGGTTGTAAATTTGATACATGTGGATAAACTAGTTGTAGCCTCTCTAGTCTATATACTTTTTTGCTAATGCTAATCTCAAATATGGATATTGGCACTTATCACTGTTCAAAATATTTTTTCCTGTACTTAGTTGTTCTTGGAATACTTTGTATGTAAAGATATTTTGTTCCAATGTTATGTTAGCCAAGTAATCTGCTAATTCATTGCCTTCTCCATGAATATGAATTATCTACACTTGCTTGGTAGAAACTAGTTGCCAAATTTTCATAATCATGTCTTCTACTTGCCATGGTATCTCCCATTCCCTCATAACATCCTCTGCATTTGCATAGAATCAATCAGAAGGATTAATTTTTCATGATCCGATAAATTACAATGCCTAGCTTCCTTTAATATATCCATTGCCTCTGTTTGCAAGCTATTAGTGTCCTCCATTGCTACTCTTTCGACATGTAGTAAATCTCTATTTTTATCCCTTAAACAAAAAGTCTTAGGACTACTCCTCAAATTTCCCTTTGAGACCCCATTATTGTTGTATTTAACCGACCCTTGTTTTGGAACCTTCCAAAGTACTGGTATCACCTTAATTTTAGGCTTCAATTGACTAAGCTATTGTAAGATAACCTGTCATTCAAAAGAAAACTCCAATGATGGTTTAATCACTTTAAGAAGCATTCTTAAATGTCTTGTAACATTCATAATCAGTCTATGCACAGATACACCTTTCCCTTCACGTTTCAAAGCATTTCTTCTATTCCAAAGCTCTGATATTATCCTTACTGGTATTGCTCTGAAATACACATTTTCTTTTGTCTTCACTGTGCATTCCACCATGCATAATTGTATTCCTTAGGATCAAACCTTGAATATTCATACCTGCAAAAGAAGAGAAATAGGAATAAGTCCCGTTAGCATAATCTAGTCTTAGCAACACATGAGACACAGTCTTGTGTTAGACTTTGGTAGCACCAACATTTATAAGGACCTTCCACCCCCATTTTCTAATGTTTGCATCCACTGATATCTTATGCCTCCATATTCTCCACATGAAGAATACTATCTTTAAAGGAAAATCTTTAATCCCCAACTATTTGTAGAAATCATTAGTATCCTATTTATACCTCACATTCTGCCATGCTAATTTGACTGTAAAATTTCCTCTTGCTTTTACTGACCATATTGCAGTATTTCTCTAAGATGTGTGATAAAGAAGAGACACTCCAGCTTTATATACTTTCCCATATCCGCTTTGAACAATTCATTCAAAAACTTTATATTCCACTGCCTATTTTTTTTTTCAATTCCTTGACTGTTTGATATCTTCTATCCCAATCTATGATATGTTCCATAATGGAATACAAATCTCCTACTCCACTTCTATTATCATACAAAATATTTGCATCTCCACCCATTATTCTCCATGTTATAAGATGATTCGTGAGATCATTGACTTGTAGCATCTTTTCAAAACTTGGGATACTCTTCCTGACTTCCACATGACTTCTTTTGGATGAAGTTTTTTGCAATACTTATTCAACATAAACTCACTCCATTTAGGACATTTTGTTCTAAAATTCCACCATAGTTTATAGAAAAGAGTTGTGGATAGATCCTAAAGTAGTTTAAAACCTAAACCACCCTCCTCTTTCGGCAAACACATCTTTTGCCATGCTACCCAATGCCTACCCTTACCACCAATAGTACTACTCCAAAAAAATGTAGCAAAGCATTTATGAATAGTACTTAAAACATTCTTTGGGTGGTTAATAATCGATAGACAATTTATAGGAACACTTCACATGCTTAATTAAGACTGCTCTACCACCAAATGATAAAATTTTACCCTGCGAATCTTTCAATTTGTTACTGATTGTATTCATTAGTTGTTGATAAAAATATTCTTCTTCCTCATATAGAATACTGGGCATCCTAGATAATAGAATGAAAACTCCTATCCCAAAAATCCAGTAGCAACTTTAGCAATAACAACTACTCTATTGGACACACTACTATGTAAATACAAAACATTCTTTTCTTTATTTATATTCTAACTAGACACAACTTCATACCTCTCCAAAGATGTTGTCAGCAATTGTAGAGTACCCAATTCAAATTTACAAAGAATGATCATGTAATCCGTAAAAGCAAGGTAACTGATTCTTATACTCCCTCTAGGCATGCCAAACAACTTAAATTCTTTCCTTAGCAATAATTCCTTCAATCCTCTGAATAGTGCCTCTGCTACAATGATGAATAAAGTAGTTTATTAAGGATCCCCTTACTTAAGATGTCTGGATGATTTGAAAAACCCTTTAGGTTGTCCATTCAGCAATAATTAATACCAATTATTGGTCAATAATCTGAATACCATGTCTATGATCTCTTCATAGAAGCCAATCTTCCTCAAAAGTTTTGTGAAGAAAAGCAATTCCACTCTATCATAAACCTTCACCATGCCTAATTTCATGACTATGTTTGGTGGTTTTGCCCTCTTTGTAATTTCATATACTATCTCCTGAACTACCAGAATATTCTCAACAATATATCTAGCTTGATCAATTCTAGCTTGTTCTTTAGACACAATATCAGGAAACAAACACTTAAATCTTTCTTGAAGAAGTCTTGAGAAGATTTTATTCACAAAGTTTCTAAGTTAAATAGATCTCAGGTATGAAAAGTTATTTACAACTAATTTCTTTGGCAACAAAACCAAGTTGGTATGTGTGATAAACCTTGAAAGGTTATAAACACAGAATAAACCTATTACCATTTGAGTTAGATACTTTGAGATAATGTACCAAGTATCCTATAAGTAGGCACCTGTGATACCATCTGGTCCTATAGCACTGTTTCTATTCAAACCCATAACTGCCACGTTTAATTCTTCTACGATTGGTGTTCTTATTAACTCTACGTTATGTGCTTCTGTTATTACATTTGGTAGTGCATCTAGCATTGTAAAATCCTTTGCATCCTCTTGCTTCTGAAATTGGTTCTGATAGAAAGTAGAAGGAGCTTCAGCAATTTCATCCTAATTCACGTACCAGATATCGAAATCATTCTAAATTTTCTTAATCTTTAGTCTGTACCTTCGTCCATTCACCAATGCACTGAAGAATCGTTTGTTCCTTTCGTAATCCTTAAACCACTCAAAGCCTGCTTTCTGTTTCCAAAAAATTTTCTCTCTTTTTATTTGCATTTCCATTTCAACTTGTTCTTTGTATAAAGTTTCCTTGTTATTTCCTGTGGGATCTTCTTCCAACAGTCTTTCCCTTACTGTAATAACTTCTTAAAGAGTAGCAATCTCTTGAAAAATATTTCCAAAAGTTTTGTTACTCCATTGAGTCAATAAAGATTTAGTCCTCTTTAAGTTTTGCTAAAAAATAATAAAAGGATTACCCTCAATATCCACTATGTAGTTTTTCTTAATTACCTCCATGCAAGATCTTTATTTTAGCAAAATATTAAGGAATTTAAATGTCTTAACTAGTTGTTCCTACTAAGAATTACAGTGCAATAACATTGGTGCATGGTCAGACCCACTTTTTACAAAATATTGTACCTCCATAACATGAAACAATTCCTGTATTTTATCACTAGTGAAAACCCTATCCAGTCTCTTGAAAATGCATTCCTCATCTACTGTGCCATTCCACCAAGTAAATTTTCCCCACTTGAAAGCAATCTCCTCCAAATTACAAGTGCTAATATAGTGATTAAAATCTTCCTAGCTTCTCTTCATCAGGCCTTATGACATTACATTATTCACCTACCATCCAAGGTTTATTTATTACACTAGCCAATACCCCAAGCAATTCCCACAATTGAAGTCTCTCAGTTTGAGGAGATTTTGCATAAACTAGTGTAACCACAACTACTACTCCAGTATTCTGATTTTCCATCCCGAGTGAGAGTTTTTGTTCCTCACACTAATGACAGTATAATCCATATTTTAATCGATAAAGGACCAAACCTTACCTAACATGTTCACTATTTCATGTTATATGCCAAGCCTTCTTCTGTAATTCTTAATATGTTGCCTTTCCTAAAATGGTTCCATAAGACCTATGAAACAAAATTGGTAGCTTTTGTGCATTGTTATAAGCCTTGTAAAATCCATCTCTGTATTCACAAACCAGATATTCTAAATTAAAGCGTTCATTTTGAGGCATAATTTGATGTATGACTCCTTATCTACATTAAACTTGCAACTATATTTTTGTTTTTTCTGTTGTGTTTTCCATGTTATGCCTTTAGAGACCGGACATATTTTGGCGATAAATCTCCCTCCATTGCTACCTACTTAATATTATTCCTCAAATTTTCTGTATCCATATCTTCCTTCCTGTTATTAATAATATCCATCATATTCCCTGCTTCAATCACCAAAGGTGTCACATTCTCCAGTATTTGTTCTTGATTTTCATTCATTTCTTCCTCCAGTCACAGTAGCTCTTTCAACTTATTTTGGGTATTTACACCTTTTTACTAGTTGTTTCACTTGTGCTTGCTTCTTATCTATTGTATGGACTGCTATTTCTTCTGTTTGTTGTTCCATCTTATTGTTGTCCTTGTCCCCCTTATTATGCTCCTTGTTACTATCCTTGTAGGATTGTGCCTCTTCTTCTTTTATGGTGTTTTATTTTCCAAAACTCTTATTCACCCAATCCTTTGTGTTTTTCCTTTCCTTTATGTGGTTGGGGATTTTTTTCTCTTCTGTCTACTCATTATCTAAGATATAAAAAGCATTTAAAGTTTCTAATTTAGTTGACTTCTCGGTCATCTCCCCCATTATATGACCATATTTGTCCTTTCTTTACTTGCATTTTCTTTGCATCTATTTATTTTTGTCCTTGACAGTATCTGCACTCTTATATACTCTCTCTTCATCATTGCCCTCTTCATTGACCTTGTTATCTGCATCTTTTTACCACTATAATTGATCAAACAGCTTAAGGTGAATATTCCAACAGCTTTCCTCATCATGTCGTCTAAAACAACATTCTTCGCAATACTTAGGCTTATGACCATACCGAATATGAATCCATTACGACTTAATATTACTAGTGATATCATCTTCTTCATTGATTTTAACTCTGTGTGGTATTTTAGCTACAAAATCTACCTCCTTGGCCTTGTATAATTCCTTGTGGCCATATCTATCACTTAATGTTTTCTTATTGCAGATGAAATTGAAAAACTGGCTTTCTTGGAAAAAAATTGCGTGGAAGATCTGGTAATGAGATCTATACCACTCCAATAGTAGTTTCAACATCCGGTTCAAACCATGGGTCCCGCTTGAGAGTCCTCCTTTTCCCATACATGTCTTTGGCTATAATATATTACTCAGTAGTTGATATTAATTATACATAGTCGTCTAGCTGATTCAAATGAATATGGATATGTCTTGTATCCAGTACTCCTGTTGTAAGATCTCCCTTAATCCCACATTGCTTTGGTATTACTTTTCTAAGTACATTAACATCAAGCTTGTAATAGGAGAATTTATCCATGATTGCATGTTGTAAGTTTTCTTAAATTATCAAGATTTATAATTCTGAAGACTTCCACGTAATAGATGGTTCCCCATGTAGCATAACGATAGGTTTAAGAAAAACCATCATATTCTCATTCATGCAAAGTTTTTCCTCCAAATCAGTAATTTGTTTCTGAGGTTCCTCTGGTGGGTTAATCCCACCAAAAGTAGTAGCCATATAAGTCGGAAAATTAGTTAACAAGGAAGGTTATTCTACTTCGTCTTTATATAGAAGATAATACAATGTATTCACAAGTACTAGTTCAGAACAACCTCACACTTCCCCTATTTTATCAATATTACATGGTTTCCACAACCCTAGCTAAGTGTTTTAGCCACTAATGCTTGTAAAACAATCAATTGAGTTAATGATGAAACCTATGAAACAATATCAGAAGAATTCTGAAACTGAATTATCAACCAAAATCAATAAAAAAGCAATCCCAAGATCAAACTTGAATCTTGGAATCTAATTATAAATTGTAAGTGTTAAGGGTGTGTAACCTAACTACAAAATGTCAAAAGGGTATATAAGTGCCCAAGGAGACCTTAAAATCAAATCACAAATGAAATTTTTTTTTAAGGTTGGTAGCCACTTACTGAGGCCACATACGAACCGTATGCGATACATACGGACCGTATTTGGACCTAGGTAAGTGCAAAACTTTTTCACACATCCTATAGCTCACAGGACTTTCAATCTCCGCACATACCTGGGTCTTATATGGATGGTATATACCATATACGGACAATATGTGGACATCGGTATGTACAAAGTCTTCTTTTTTATTCTCCTGATACTCTAGACTTCAATTTTTGCTACATTCTTTGATTACCTATGCCCAATAAGTTGCACATATGCCCAAAATTCCCTCGGTAAGTAGTAAAAAATATCAATGTTTATGTTTTTCTTTAGCTAATTATCCAATATCTAATTTCCTACAAAATATACCCAAAACACAGTTTATCACATAAAATGACCTAAGAAACTTACATATTATCATAGTTTATATAATTAAAAGTGTTATAAATCCATACCACATCACTGTCTAATAGACTATTTGCTCGCATTGAATCCATCAAATTAAAGACCAACTCCTTCAATAATGAGCTTGCCATATCAATCTAGAATTCGTACTCTAGCTATCCCAAAAATGTTGAAAGGTCCTATGTGTAATTCTGTCAGCATATTTTCATGACCGCAAATCCAAGGGTCATGATGGAACTCGTCACAGTAAACCTTGACTAGTATGCCTATCAGCCAAACTGATACACAATAGGGGAAAAAAGACAAAGTACCCCTAAGGTAAGGCTTTAAGAATGAGGCCGAACTATATAAGTATAACAAATGTGAAAAAATGTAATAAAAAATGTATCTATAGCTCCAAAACCATGTATCAACAGTACAAGAATGTATTTAGTATAACTCAAATTCAAAAGAAATTCATAAGAAATCCAATAGATACAACTTCATATTTGCAAACTAGTAAAGACATAGTCTAATGATAAAGAAAGATTATAAAAGACAATTGGGCATCTAAAGGCCAACCACTACCTTGAAAGCTTCAACAATCGCTTAAATCAAACAACATGGGGAACACCTAAACCTAAATCTACACAATAAGGGAACAATAGGAGTGTGTACGGGCCATTTGTACTTACAAAGTATAATAGTTCAACTAAGCAACGTAGATAATAAAACATTCAAAATAAAGACTAAGGGCATGCCATCTCTAATCAGAAAATGTTCCACATAGTACCCCACACCCCTTGCACTAAAAGTTCTAATATACGTATGTCATATATTGCAAAAACACAACAAAGTAGAGCAAGAGCATACATCATATGACATAAAAGTAGGGACAAGGAAGGACAATGTACATACAATATCATTGAGCACAGCTATAATAAGATAGAACAATTAGATAGGTATTACGTATGAGTAGAAGTACAATCATATCACAGCCATAATTAAATAAACATAATAAGAATAATAATGATGAAAATGATGATAATGATAATGAGGGAAAAGTATGAGGTTGTCGTACAACGTTTGTATACTCCTATGCAGGCAGGCCTCCCGATGTAGGACCCATGAAGGGTTCGTCAAACCATATACTATCCCAAATACACCATTGGAGGAAACCATCATGAATTAGGACCCATGGAGGATTTGTTAACCCTTATAAAACAAATATCCATGACTCTTCTTTGGCATAACCTTCAGAGAAGATCTATAAGATCCAATATCTAATATCACTATCAATAACTCTTGTCCGGCACCTCCCTCGAAGAAGATCTAAAATTTGATGTTCCCAGTATTTTTAGAGTCTCCAAAATTCCAGTAGTTGAAGTTTTTCCAAATCACATACATTAAATATGACACAAATCAAGTACATTTTAAAACAACAAGCATATATATAAAGCATACAACAAATAAGTTAAATTATGTGTGTGATGCCATGAGAATGATGAAACAATGTTCACAACCAACAAAAAAGCATATTTCCACAACCAACCAATATACGAATTATGTGAGTAAATTATCTACCTATTATTTCAACCATTCATAAACTCTAACATGATTCATATGCCAATAAAGAATGAATAACACACAATACAACAATGATTCACTAATAAAGATTTCAATAGCATATTTCCCATATTCACATGTATTATAGGCTATTAATATAACATAGGACACCACACGATCACACATATCACGTAATATCTCAAAACCAACAATTGAATAACATATAGTCCCCTGCACAACAAAAACACATTAAGATAGAAAATTATATGATTAATAAATCCATAAGAAATGGGTAAATTCTTCACTTAAATCCATAAGAGAATTGAGAAATGGATGTCAATCTAGCTTCCCAAGAACCCACAAGCTTCACTTTTAATCTTTCACTCAATTTTAGGATTTCTGGGTTTCAAGAATTTGTGAGAAATGACCAATTCGTGACCTAAGGGGTCATTTTATATCAATACCATGTTCTTAGATGCTAAAATTGTAGCATGCAGGCTGCAATCGCACTATCGGGTGCTAGAACAAGATGAAATAATCACTATAAGAAGTATTGCAATTTCACTCTCCTCTCCACATTATGTATGATTATTACCTACACCAGATTACAGCTAAAAGCTAAAATTTTGAATTTTTCCAAGTTTTTTCTAAGGCCTCAAGATTTATTTGGACGTCAATACACCTAAACAATCTAGGTCAGCATAATAAATTTGATGTTCCAAATCTGTTGTTGTAGTTTGTTCAATCATTCCTCATACAGATCAAAAGATCAGCACATAAGTCCATAATGAGTCTCTTTAACCCTCCAGAAGCCACACGATCGCACAAATGGCACCAAAGTGCATTGAGAACTATGCCAATCACCCCCATAACTCAGGAATATTACAATGCAACAATAGGAAGGGGTAAAATAGTCAAATCACACAAAAACACACCTTTCATTAACATTCAGGTTGTTAAATCCTCCACCACTAAAAATCTAGTTCATCTGAAAACTAAGGCAACGAAATATCTAAATCAACAATGATTTGGGGATAAGAACTGTGCATATTAGATTCGACCTCCTAAGTAGCCTCATCTATAGGTCGATGTCGCCACTTAACCTTAACCATAGGGATAACTCTAGAACGCATCCATCTAAAATATCTAGCTAGAATGGAGACTTGCTCATCAGCAAACGACAACTGCTCATCTAACTGAATCGACTCCCAATGAATGACATGAAACTCATCATGAATGTAATGGTAAAGTAGAGTAACATGAAAAATTAGATGAATAGCTTATAAATCTGGGGGCAAGGTCAACTCATAAGCCATATTACAAACAGACTAAAGAATATCAAATGGACCAATATACCTAGGGCTGAGCTTACCCCTTTTTGTAAACCTCATCACACCCTTCATGGGTGAAAATCAAAGTAAAACACGATGACCAACTCCAAATCTCAAGTCACGAAGGCTACAATTTGCATAACACTTCTTACTACTCTAAGGTACTCACATTCTATGCTGAATGGCCAAAACTCTATCCAAAGACTCATGAAGTAAGTTCATATCTAACAGTCTAACATTTAAAACATCAAGCCAATCCACTTGGAGAACAAAAATGCCTACCATATAATGCTTTAATGGAGCCATATTAATACCGTAACGGTAGATAATAATATAAGAAAACTCTTGTAAAGAGAAATGCTGCTCCCAGTTGCCCCCAAAATCCATCACACATGGTTGGAGCTTATCCTCAACAACCTTGATAGTCTTCTCTGACTGAACATCAGCTTGGGGTGAAATGTCATTCTAAGATCAACCTGAGAGCCCAAATCATCCTAAAAAATAATCCAAAAGTGAGATGTTAACACCGAACCATTATTTGAGATGATAGACAGAGGCACACCATTTAAATGTACATTCTTATAAATGTTGATACGGGCCAACCTCTTAGCACTGAAGGAAACTTAGATTGAAATCAAATAAGAAGTCTTGGTCAATAAATCAATGATGACCCCAAACACTATATGATCCCTAAAAAATGTAAGGCAGTCTGATCACGAAATTCGTAGTAATCCATTTCCACTTCAACTCGGGAATGGGTAGTTGCTGATAAAATCAAAAAAGGCCTTAAATGCTCAGAATTCACCTTCTATGAAAAAGGGCAACAAGCTAGAAAATTTTCTACATCCTTCCTCATACCACCCACCAATAATTCTATCTCAATTGCAATACATCATAGTCATTCATGGATAGATAAAGTATCTTCAATAAATGTGTCTCCTCCAAAATCAATCTAATACAATCACCTACTCATCACATACAAACTCGGCCTCCAATCTATAAAACACCATCTGACTCAAGTTACTCTTCTGTAGACTCGCCACTCAGCACCTTATTTGAAATCAATATAAACCCTACATCATCAAATTAATGAGCTTGAATCTGTATCCCTCAAAGATGACCTAGCCTCCATGAATGATAAAACACACCCAGGTGTCAAAACATCAAGACTAACTATTTGGTTATCTAAGGACTGAACCTCTATGGACAAAGGCCTCTCTTAGGTCAAAAGATATGTCAAGCAGCCTATGCTAGTTGACTTCTAGATCAAGGCATCCACAACCAAATTAGCCATGCTTGGTTGATGGGGAATAGTCAAGTCATTATCCATGAACAACTCCAGATAATGGCAATGCCTTATATTAAGACATCATTAACTATAGAAATACTGAAGGCTATGATGATCTGAAAAAATCTTTCAACAGACTCCATTGATGTAGCACCTCTATAACTTCAAAGCAAAAATAGTTGTGTACAACTCCAAATCATGGGTAGGGTAATTTCTTTCATATGGATTTAACTGAGGAGAGGCATTGGAAATCAACTTACCATCCTTCATTAGCATAAAACCCAAACCAACACTCGAAGCATTACAAAATATGGTGAAACACATGCCCTACTTAGGAAAATTCAAGATAGGAGCTGAAGTCAACAAATCCTTGAGCTTTTGAAAGCTTGCATGACAAAAACCAGATCACTGAAAGGAAATATTATTTATTAGTCAACTTGCTCAATGGGGCTCTAAAAGATGAAAAACCCTCAACAAAATGCCAATAATCACCTTCAATACCAATAATACTACGAATCTCAAAAAGCAAAGTAGGTCTAACCCAATCACGAATTGCTGAAATATTGGCTGGATACACCATAATACCCTCGTTAGTAACCACTTGACCCAAGAAATAAAAAGACTCCAACCAAGAAGTCACACTTGGAAAACTTAGCTTATAACTTCTTATCCCTCAATCTTTAAAGAACAATATGCAAATGCTTTTAATGCTCAACCTCACTCATGTAATAAACCAAGAGTGATACCCTATAATGATATAGTAGCACAGATAAATCTTTTATCCAATAACTCTTTCAACTAATCCTACAATTTCTTCAACTCGACTGGGGCCATTTTATAAGGAGGAATAGATATAGGTTTGGTGCCTAACTCAATATTAATAAAAAACTGATATCATAATCTGGAGGTATACCAAGCAATTCCATAGGGAACACATCTATAAGCTCATGGACAATACAGTCAGAATCAAAAGAATGAGGTGAAGGCACGCTAATATCATAAATATAAGCCAAATAAGATAAAACCCCTCTCAAAAATTCTAAATGTCTAAACATAGGATATAATCCTCTTAGGACCCAAATGAAGGACCATTACATAGAGTATCGAATAAGCTTTCCAAAATGGACACCCAAGCAACGAGTAATGAATATTCCGATTGAACCATGAATAGTAGTGAATAGTAAAACGTGCAGGAAAAAGTACTGAGGCCAATTATCTGGGGTATCTACTATATATAACTAGAAAGCTCTGCGATTCCTCTTTCTAATGAAATTGGTTTCATACAATTTGTCTATCAAACCAAAAATTTATCGTCAATCTACTTTAGCCTATCAAAAGTGAATTTTTGGGTCAACTTCAAACAATCATAACTCATCGTACACAATGATCTGGGTGAGATACTATATATTAATAGAAAGATATGAGAGTGATCTTTCTAATGAAATTAGTTTTATCCAATTTAGATATCGGAGTAAAACATTATGGTTGATCTACTTTAGACTATCAAGACAGTTCACCAAAGGGCAGATTCAAGAATTATTTGATTTTTAGGGGCGTTTTTGTCATTCTCCCTCACCCAAAATCTATCCAAACCCTATATTAAAGCCTATTAAAAGAATTATACATTATATTTCATCAAATTCCCTCAAAAATAAAACCCTAAGATCGTACATCCAACTTCAAGAACCTCCAAAGTTCACCATTAATTCGGTAAATTTATTAAAGATTCCAAGTTCCTAGTTCAAGAACTCCAAGAACCATTATTCAAAGGCACGATTAACATCTCAAAATCAAGTGTCGATCTAAAGTTCATCATTCAAGGTATGTGGGGTTTTTGAACAAGAACTCTCTTTCGTTCTTCTGCCCAAAAGTAATTTTCTTTACAAAGGCATGATTTTTATTTGATTTTTACGAATTTGAAGCATGAACCCATATTTATGATAATTACTATGAAATCTTGATGTTTCTGATTTTTAAAGATGAATTTTTCATGTGTGGAGATATAAAGCATGAATCTTGAATGATATTTATCATGATTTTGATATTTGGGTCACGAATCCCCATTAGAAATTGTGTTTTTTTTAGAAAGTATGTGTTATAAGCACGTTGATATTGAATATTTGAGATATTTTGAATGATTTGACCTTTTGGTCTTAATGGAGTTGTTTTGAACTCGAGTGTGAAAGAAATCCACAACGTGGTTGATTTTGATAGATGGGAAGCATGATGTCTCCCGATGTATATTTATATATTACTAAAATTATTTTGTTGTGGATTGTCTTTAAAATGATCTAAGCTAAGTCCGAGAGAAATATTTAGCATCGAGTGGGAGGCATAAAGCAACCTTACATCCCTAGAACTACGTGCCCCCATAGGAGTGAGACTGAGCCTGATTTATATAGTTATCATTAGTTTATGTGGATTTGCTATCAATAGTCCTACTCCGATGGCAATGATAGGACGGCTCTCCCCAACGTGGGTCGTACGTTGGACTCTATATAGCTTACAAGGTTTATGTCGGTTATAGGATCTCCCAGTGTGTGTGTGTTTCCTTGTGTCTATGGTGAATGGTGAAGTGATTTGAAAGTAGAATTGTGAAAGTTATTCTTTCGAAAGATATAAATGATATTTACATTATGAGAATTGATATTCTTGATGAACTAAAAATGATTGACAAATTATATGATGACTCATATGTGTTATTGTACTTATTTTATCCTCTCATGATAATGATGATTTTCTTCGGGCTGTGTTAGTCTTTCATACATTCTGCATGTTTCTTATAAATATTTATGATGATGATGTTTATACAACTGCATACACCCCCATATACATAGTTCCTTTCCTTGGTACTGTCCCACATCTTCAGATGTGGGCTGCATTTTCTCAGAATATAGGTTTAGGTGCTCAGTTCCAGGTTTGACAATGATTCTTCGGGCACGCTGTTCTACATCCTCTGTTGTGGTGAGTCCTCATGTTTCGAGGATGTGATGTCTGATGTTGGTTTCACAGAATCATTTACATTTGATAACTAAGTATGAGTAAGTTAGGGCATGTCTCAATGGATCGCTGGTTTTATTGATTTTCTTAGACGCTTGTCAGACTAGTATAGATGTTGGGAGTTGACTAATAAGTCATATTTTGTTATCTTTCTGAAATTCTTTTATTCTTGGATGATGATTACTCTGTTGATATTTAAGTGTTATTTATGGAAACCCCGTTGATTTGTGTTAAGCTGAATAAAAATGGCTCAACGGGTTAGCTTAGGGCTACTCATAGCCTCAATCAGCATGTGACGCTCCGGGACCCATTTTCTGAGGCGTTACATAACAAGAGGACCCATACTCATGACTTGTGAGACACCATAACTAGACTCTCTCATAGGCAGAGGTACAAGACTTGGAGCTATGGAAATACCAAATAAACTCAAAATAGCACCCTCCAAATGTATCAACAATTAAATTAGCAATCCCTCCAAGACTTATATAGAATAATTCTAAGGAGATGGAGTTGAACCCACCCCAATATGCTCAACACGAGGCATAGGGGTTGGCTCCCTAACACTCCTCCTAGAGGGGGTTTATCTATGAGGCCATCTACTCCATTGGGTCCATCCTTAACTCGAGGCGCACCCTATATGTTAAGGCTCCACATATTTGATTCTGGACCTAGTTGACACCATCTATTTAAAAATAGTGGATCATAACTCAATAAATAAGGTATATAAGATATTCGCATAATAAGGAATAAAATGAGGGAATTTTCCTTATGACATCCTAATGCCTCTAAAAATAGATATGGACGTGTATGTACGTGTCTGTGAAACTCTATTAGGCATCCATTCTTACACTATTGAGACCAATGAAACCTAGCACTGATACCAATTTTTCAAGACCCAAAATGCTAGGGTAATAATAGAAATTGTCATGGCGAACCTTGACGACTAAGCCTATCGCCAAAATTGGTTCAAAAAGGGGAAAAAGATAGAAATACCCCCAATGTAAGGGTCTTAGAACAGAGTTGAACCTTATAAATACAACAAATGCGGAAAGAACATAATCAACAATGTAGTAATAAGTCCCAAAACTTAGTGTCAACAACATAAAAATGTATCTTATACAACTCGAATTCAAAATGAATACATAAGATATATAATAGACATAACTCTATCACTAGAAAATATTAAAGACATAGTCTAATGATAGAAAAAGATAGTGAAAGACATCCAGATGCCTGAAAATCAACCGCTACCATAAAAGCTTCAACAATCCCACAAATCAAGTAGAATGGGGCACAACCAAAACTGAATCTACATAAAAAGAGTACAACAAGAGTGAGTATAGTCCACTTGTACTCAGTAGGTATCATAAGCTGATTGAGAAACTTATATAGTAAATCATACCAAAATCACACTAAAGGCACATTATCTGCAATCAGAATATGTCCCACAACGGTATCCCACACCACTTGCACTAATAGTTCTAATATACATATCTAATAATGTGCAAAAATACAACCAAGTAAAGCATAAGTATACATTTCATCACATACATGTAGGAACAAGGAAGGACAATATGCATTCAAGATCATTAAGCACAAGTATAAGAAGTTAAAACAACAAGATAGTTATTAAGTCAAAGAAGAAATACAATCACATCACAACCATAATAAAAGATACACAATAAGAATGATGATGATGATAATGATAATGATGATGAAAATATTGACAATGATAATAAGCATGAAGCCTGAGGTTGTTGTACAAACTCCGTATACACCTAAAGAGATAAGCCTTTCGGTGTAGGACCTATGAAGGGTTTTACCACCCATATACTATGCCGTATGCATCTAGAGAGGAAATACTCCTGACATAGGACCTATGGAGGGTTAATCAGCCTTTCTAAAACCAATATCCATGACTCTTTTTTGGAAAAAGCTTCCTAGAAGATCCGTAAAATCCAATATCTATGACTCCTCTCCAGCACCATCCTCGGAGAAGGTCTATAAAATTTGATGGTCCCAGTATTTTAAGAGTCTCCAATATTTCTAGTATTTCTAGTGTTTCTAAAGCACATCATAACATAATACACAAATAAAGTACACATTCAACAGGATCAAGAATAAATATAAAGTTTACAACAAACAAGTTAAATTATATGTATGATGCCATAAGGATTATGATGTAATGTTCACAACCAATAGAAATGTGTATTTCTAGAACCAACCAATACACCAATTACGTGAGCAAATTTTCTACGCGTTATTTCCAACCACTAATAAATTCCTATATGATTCATATATCAATAAAATATAAATAATAAATAATAAGCCAATGGTACCCCAATAGGCATTCCAACAACACAATACCAACATTATCATGTATTTTAGGCTATAACCATCAAATAAAATCCTACATAGTCAAACATATCATGAAATATCTAAAAACCAACAATTGAATTACTTATAGGCTCCCACACGGCAATAAGACATTAAGATAGCAAATTTGATTATTAGTTCCCATAAGCTTAACATGCATTTTGAATACAAATTAACTTTCTAACCATGTTCAAAAGAGTTAAGCCATAACATAACTCAATGTCGGAATTGGTCCACAACATATACTATGACCTTACATCACACGAATGATCTTAAAATCAACTAAAACCAAGAAATATAGAATATACATTTCAAAACAAGGACAACAATACCTATTTTGCTTAATTTTGGTTTAGGGTCAAAACGGACCTCCAAATGTTTTTCAAAAAAAGGGCAGAATCATAAATTTATTTCAAAAATGTGTCTCTAAAATCCTTAGGAATATATAGTTGATAACCCAAGTCAAATCATGTTCAAAACTAGGTTTAAATTGAATAAAAACGATTTTTAAATTTTACCCGGTAAAACCTTTGAAATTTATTATAAAATCAAGAATCAAAGTTATTTTGAAGGTTAAATTGAGGGGACACTAGTAATTTTATGATTAGGAACATTATTCAAATGAAAAGGAGTGAATCGGAGTTTAAAATCAATCCCTAATGTTTTTTGAGGTTTTGAGTAACAGAATAAGAAATTCTTCTAACAAAAGGGTAAATTCTTACCTTAAATCCATAAGAGAATTGAGAAATGGATATTAATAGAGCTTCCCAAGCACCCACAAGCTTCACTTTTAAAATTTAAAATTTCACACTATTTTATGGTTTTTGGCTATCAGGAATAAGTGAGAAATAGCCAATTCATGATCTAAGAGGTCAACAATTTATACCCATATTAGATTCTCATGTGTTATAATCGCAGCCTGCAAGCTGCAATCATATTATCTGGTGCTTGAACCAGATAATGCAATCACCACAAGAAGCAGTGTGATTACACTATCCTTTGTACATCATGTGCGATCGAAGCCCACATAAGATGAAAACTTAAAGTTGAAACTTTTATATTTTCCATGTTTTTGATCCTCAAGATTTATTTGGACTCTAATACATGCAAAATAACTTTGTCACCACACTATATTAGATGTTTTGGATCTACTTGCATAGTCCGTTCAGCCGTCAATTGCATGGTTCAAAAGATAACCACATAAGTCAATAATGAGGCTCTTAAAGCCTCCAAAAACAATAATATTGAACAAATAGCACCAAATTGCATTGGGAACAATGCCAATAACCCCCACACCCTATAAATACCATAACATAACTAAGAGAAGGGGTAAAATTTTAAAATTAAATAAAAACATATATTTCACATATTTTATCAAAATTCAGGATTACAAATATACACATCACTCTTACCTATTTTTGGCCGAATACTGAGATGATGATTGCTTTTCAAAAAGGGGCCATATCTCTTCTCTCTTTTAGGTTCTGTAACTAATACTTTATCTTGTCCTACCACAATCCTTTTTTCTTTATTTTTGGTTTATTTGTTGTGTTTTTTTCATACTGTTAGTATGTGTTTTGCCTATTTTTCTATGCTTTGCTTTTTTTTTAATTTTGTTAAAAAAGGGGTAAGTTGAAGAGGTGGGTCTCCAACTAAGGGTGATCCAATCGACTAATAATGATATAAAGTCAAATAATGACAAAGGCAAAAGAGTCATCAATAAAGTAGGAGCAAGCTAACTACAAGAACAGGGAAGTCAATTGATGTTTATTATTTCTCATTACCAAAAAGTGGGAGATTGTTAGCACTATATTGACATAATATATTTAAATAATGAAAAACTACTAAACAAATATTTTCAAGATTCACTTAAGATGTAGTCAAGGCAAGAAAGATATTTTAGGAGCATCTTCTATGATCCCTAACTACAAGCAATTTAGTGCTAGATTTGTAATTATATAAGAAGCGCATCTCATTGGGTCACAATCTATAAGCAAGATAATTGAAATTCAATCACAACAACAAGGAATCACAAAAGAAAAGAAGATCACACCCTCTACATGGACATATCTGATATGGGCATATATGGTTATGAGTATACATCTAAGAAAGGAAAGATGTAGATCTAGACTCACAATTGTTGCCTGTGAAGTCTACCGATAGAATGCGATTGCTCGGTCATAGCAGTTACCGCAGTTGTGTGATCATAGTCGAAGCTTTACAACCATGGTGTAATTGGTTAAATGATTAGAGAGAATTGTAGTCAACTCGGAAGTTGAATTATAGGACTTATAGGAAGGATCCAAAGCATAAAGAGGGGTGTGCAAGAGGGAGGGAAAGACCCTATACTTTGAGAGAGAAAAAATAATTTTTTATAGTTGGTAAAGGTATTTTATTCAAAGAAAAAGCAAGAAACATTGGAGTGTGGAATCGAAGATTATTTTTACCCTTTTTCATCATGAAAACCATAGATGAAATACATGGTAAAAGTTTTTTCTCCTATGTTATGAGTATGTAACCTCTTTAGTCTTAGGATTATGTTAAACTAAAGTGTAATTGTATATAGGTGTTGTTTTTTTCCCATGATTCCGAGTTGATGAGTATGGATTCCACCATTGCTTGAATTTATGAGGTGAAATTTATGGGTGAAAGTGACAAATATCCAAATGGGTTTGATGGATGAGAACCCTAAACTCTTAAAACCCTCTATCATCCTTGTAAAAGTGATGAAAGTGAACTTTAGGTAACCCATAACATTCTTGAAAGAGGGGTTAGGGGGGCAAGGTAATGGTAGACAATTGAGCCTATGGCTTACTATCTTTTGCAATCTTAGAAATATAGGTAACTGGTGCGTAAGCCATGACAAGAGCATCTTCCTAGAAATAGGGATGTTTGATTGAGGTTTTGGGTGATTGTAATTTCTAGACTTGTTTGGTGCTTGAAAGAACCAATGAATGAAATCATCGTGGTTTTAATGAAAGATTGTCCATAATGACTATAGACTTAGCCTATCCTTTACTTAAAAACTAAGTTTCATGTTAAACCATGAACAACCCTCATGCATCACTTTTAAGTCAAAGTTTAATGTTAAACCATGAACAACCCGCATGCATCACTTTTAAGTAGACTTAATCCCAAGATCTCCTCAAATCTTGATTTCAAGTCAATAGTATTGCTTTGGTGAATTGTAGTAAAAAATTATTTCAAACCAACCTCAAATTACATCCCCCTATTTTATTTTTCATATTGTGTTTATAAAAACTCTAGGTTCTGTTCTAGTTATTAGAGCACCCATAAGACTCAAACTTATAATTCGCTCCTTATGGATTCGACCCCAACTCTAGTTGGGTTATTGACAATGACCGCCTCAACCTTCAAACATGGAAGCGAGTTGAGCGTTATCAGTTAAATCACAGAAATGAGCCTCATACTTTACAACTATCATGGAGCCATGCTCTAATCTAGAAAAATGATCTCTTCGGAAATCCCTAATACTGCTGAGAATTTACTCCTCCATGAACATCTTAGAGAACTAAGTCTATGCCAAAGGAGAAGATCTAGTTGGTCTAGAATCCATATAACTTTCCACTAAGGCCAAGTAGCCAAATCAACCTGAAATATAGTGTAATCCACACCACAATTTTTAGCAAGGCCCAAATCATGGAGCCTATCCTCATAAGTAATTCGAAACTCATACATATCCTCATCTGGAGCACAAAAAAACCTAAACGGAGCCAATTTAAGGAAACCACCCAATATCTTTTACTCCTCAACAAACATAGTAGGTTGGGCAACTGCTAGCGAGGTAGATATTGATTGAGCAATCATCGGTGTAAGAGGGACCTTAACTTTTTAAGCTGCAGCTATAAGATGTGCCACTGCCTCTGTACCACTCTGATCTATAAATTGTGTACCATCAGATGGTGCACTACTAACTATCCCCAAAAGCTGAACCAAATAATCTCTAAGCACTGAAGAAGAAATAAACCTTAGTGGAACCTAGGTTGGTTCCCAGCCCACCACTGGCTAGGGCAAAAGAATGTTTTTCTTAGGAAAGAGAATAGGGTCTGATGAAGGCCCCCTATCTTGGCCCCTATGTGGGGATACATCTCAAGGATGTCCACAACCTCTAGGTCATCCCCGAACAATAGTAGGATTCCTATACTTGATCTTGACAACTGCATTTTGTATAGCGATATCACGTGTCATGTCCACCTGCAAAACAGTGAATTCAATGGAATGTTCTATAAACCAACTCAGATAGTTAGTATGATATGAGTAAAATAATAGAAGAACTCCTAAGAATGACTCACAGCCTCCCAAAGATAGGAAAATAACATTAGTCTTCCAATCTGTAGGACTCTTCTAGACACTTTTTCTTGTACTAATAATACAAGTGAAATCTAAGCTCTGATACTAATTTATCCAGACCCAATTTACAAGTCATGATGTCACCTACTAAATCCCGCCAAAGGTAAGACAAATCGTAATGCAAAGCTAGATTAAATGAGTTAACTTGATGGAAAATTCCCAATAAGGTAGAAATCAACAACATATTTTGTATTTTAATATGAAAATATAAATAGATAAGAGTAAATCAACAATATAGAAATACATCCCATGACATGGTAGAGCAAGTACAAGAGCATCGAGTAATAATACATCCCAAGTATTAAATAGTAAATATAATCCTTACTAGAAACAAAATACTAGACATGAAAGATAAAAGGCACTGGGTGACTCTAACTCCAAGATCTTGCTCAATCTTTTGAGAATTAACACAGCCCAAACATCTTTCAACGATAGCAACTAGTACTCGAATATTTACCAAAAGGTACGAAAGTGTAGCATGAGTATAAAAATAATGGGTAATCAGTAGGCATCATTGTTTGACTATGCTAAATCAAGATATGAATTTTATAAAATACAATATAACATAACTAAGTCATGGCAGGGACGAACCTGAATGAACTCCAAAACCATTGTGCATAGTTAGGAAAATAAACATAAATAATAGCATAACAAAATGTGAAGCATCAACACACACAATATTAACAAGATAATTAGCTACCATAGACCAATTGGTATGGAAAAATAAATAACCCATCTCAATCCCCCATAAACTTTAATGATACACACAAGATAATATAACCCGCCATCGTTATTTATGTAATGACCCTTTCATTCATTTTTTATGTTTCCACTAATCTTCTCTAATAGGGCTTCTCCATCCCTGTCCAAAATAATTTATTACTTTCTAGGATTAATGGTTTGGTTACTGAGTAGTTGATTTGATTTTTAGAGTTAATTCCCTATTTTGAAGTCTTCATTGTTTCCAAATGGCGATCGGGTGAAAACTTCATTAAAATAATCTCGGATGTAATTTTTTACTATTCTAGTAGATTTAAATATCAATTTTAGTCCAGGTAGACTTTTTGATCGTGTTTAAATGCACCCGAGCTCATTTTGACATATTGGCTGAAAAGTTGGAAAATTAAAGTAAGGGTGTGGGCCACACATTTGGTTGAAATGACCTCAGATTGCATATCCGACTTCTCCATCTTGTTTGAAACATCAATTTTAGGTTATCTCAATCGGATATGCAATCTGAGGCCCCCACTATTTGCCACAATGATCTTAGATTAAAATTTTGATAATTTCAATGGATTTGAAATGTTCATTATACTTGAAATTTACTATTGGATCATATTATTTGTCTTTTGATGGTATAAAATAAGTTTTTGACTTTTTTGTTCAGGGGAATACCGTATCTCTTCACCGAGAGGATCTATACATTGACCCCAAGGTTGGAAATTTGGGCATTTTCACTTTATATTTTAGAGCCTAAAATCCGAAATGGGTATGATAACCATAGATATGAATTTTTCTCTTAGTTATGATGTGTGGCTGATATAGATACATGTTTCTCTTAGTTTTGACATTTTCCCATAGAGATGAATTTTTCTCTTTAGTTCTGACGTGTGGACCATAGAGATGCATTGTTCTTTTAGTTATGATATTTGTCTTATAGAGATGTATTTTCCTCTTAGTTATGATATTTGACCCATAGAGTTGCATTTTCCTCTTAGTTATGATATTTGGCCCATAGAGATGCATTTTCCTCTAAGTTATGATATTATTCCCATAGAAAAGCAGTTTCCTCTTAGTTATGAGATTTTGTCTATAGAGATGATTTTTCTTTTAGTTATGATGATTGGGCTTGTAGAGATAATTTTTTGATGTAATGCCCCGCACTTTCCTAAGCTAGAAAGCGAATCATTGCTCGTACATGTGAAACCCCCAACTTCGTAAGCCATATTTGGGAACATGAATTATAAAGATTAACCTAGTTATAAGATATCTCTTGATATATTAAGTGTGGTTATATGAGTCACTTAAGGTAGTAGAAGCTAAGAGTTTCGAAATCCATCAAGTTTTAGAGTTTGAATTCGCAAGGGTAATTTTTGATTGAGCATAACTTGATAAATAAGTGGTATTTCTATATATTTCTACCTACCAACTCACATAGAATCGAATTATCTTTCCAATGATACCAATTTCATCAAAATCCGACATCTGAGCAAGGAGTTATGGCTTTACAAAGTAGAGTGCATCGCCTAACCAATCGTACATGGCTATTGGAATAAGTGTGCGATAAGTAATGTGGTGCATACCTAAATGTGTGCGATAAGCAATGTGGCGCATTATTAAATATGTGAGATAAGCAATGCGGCGCATATGTAAATATATGCGATAAGCAATGCGGCGCACACTTGGTGTTTCAAGTAATAAAAACACTTCATTTTGAGTTATTTTGAGGGCAATTAAGTCTTTTGTCACTCCTTACACACCCCTAAACTTGACCTTATGAATTTAATAGAATCTAAACATATCATAACCCTTTTATCAATCTAAGTTCTTCATCATAGAGCACTAAAGGAGAAAAACAACTAGGGTTACATAATCAACATTGATGGTCCAATCTTTAAATGAATCCGTTACCATAAAGGTATGTGGGGTTTTCAACAAGAACATCCTTTCATTCTTGTGCACAAAAAATTGAATTATTGTACAAAGATACATGAATTTACCTGTTTAATTATAAATTTAAGATGGAAACTATTATCGTATATTCTTGTTCAAGAATCTATGATATTTTTGTGATGTCTTAAAGATAAATTCCTTGAGTTTTGATGTTAATATCATGTTTCAAGTTGAATTTCCAGATTTTCAAATAAGTTATACTTGTTTGCTATAGAAAGTGTGAATCTTGAAATGTTTTGCTCAAGTGTTGATATATGGGATTTAAAACCTCTTTGAGATTATGATCTTTGGTGAATTATTGTGTGATACAAACCTTGATATTTGAATGATTTGTCCTTTTAATCTTGAAAGAGTTATTTTTGAACTGGAATGAGAAAAGAAATCCACATGTTGATTTATTATGAAAAAGGGGTAGCATGATGGTTCCCAATATCAATTGTTGAATTGTGTTATTGTGGATTTTCTTTTGGAATGATCTGAACTCAGTTTTGGAGTAGTCTTTAGCACCTAGTAAGAGGTATAATTGTGATTGGTACTTCTCTATAACTACGTACCACTGTAGGATATGAGCCTAAGGCTTATTGATATAGTGATCACTAGTGAATTAAAGATTAAGGTCCTACTCTGATGGCAAGGATAGGACAGCTCTCCCCAATGTGGGTTAGACATTGGACTGCATGTAGCTCACATGGTTTATCTCGATTGTAAGAGACTCCCAGTGTGTGTGTGTATTCTTCTAATTAAGATGAAAAATTTAATAGTTTGAAAGTGTGAGTTGAGAAAGTTATCATTTTTGAAGAATTTGATGGATATTTCAATATCTTAAAGAGAATTTTTATGAAAGCTACTCGTTTTGTTGACTTGAAAATGATTATGAAAGTGATTGGGATTTACTATGATGACTTATATTTTTTCATCTGATGTGTTTTGCTCTATGATGATTACGACGATTTTATTTCGAGCTATGTGAGTCTCTTATTACAGCATGCACATTTTTCTACGAATATTTGTGATATAGGACTTTTCTGAAAACTTGTATACACCCCCATATAATTGGTTTATATTCCATGGTAATGACCCTTGTATTCGTACGTGGGCTATATTTTCCCTATAATATAGGTTCAGGTGCTTATTCCTAGGCTTGACATGATTCTCCGAGCACATTAGTCTACATTTTGTGCAGTGGTGAGTCCACATAGTTCAAGGACTAGTTATTTCAGATTTCACTTTTTTATTTTGGGTTATCATTTTATTCCCTGATGTTAGCGTTAGTTGGGGTCGGTCCCAATGGCTCAGTGTTATACAGTTTTGTAGAGGCAAGGAAGACTAGATGGTTAGATTGATCAGTCTTGTAGAGAGTTCGTATTTTGTTACTTTTCTCATCTCTTTCAATTTGAATTATGATATTTTGGAGAATATCTTGATGTTTGATTATAGTAATCCTATCGATGAGTGTTGAATGGTTTGAAAATGGCTCAAAGGGTTAGCTTGAGGCTACTTGTATTCTTAAGCACTTTATGACATTTAGAGATGAGATGTCTAAAAGAGATGATATTCTGATTGATATTATGTCTCCTAGATATGAGATGTCTTCTATATGTAAGATAATTATAGATATGATATTGCTTATATATACACTTGATTCAAGTCAGGCGAATACTATTGTGATGATATATATACCCGATTTGAGTTCATAGGATACAATTCTGATGATATATATATATACTCGATACGAGTTTGAAAGACATTGTGATGATGTGTTGATACCCAAAAAATATGGAGGTTTATTAAGATGATGATAAAGGTTATGATGATGAGATTTTGATGTTGATTGTGTACCTTGCTTTATTTTTGCATATATATATCTCCTATCATAGGTATACACCAATGTCTATCATTCATTATGGGACGGTTGCGTGGATATGGGTTATGAATATGCCTTGCATTAAAGTATATCGATTGAACCTTTTGATCCTGGGGTGGTGGGGTACGCATAGGCTCAGGTAGGTGTTTGGTTTTCCTAAATAATCGATTATTCGCACTGTTTTTTATATTGTTATGATCATTATTAAGGATGGCTTATGAAAGATTTTTCATTGTTTTGGTATCAAGATTTAAGGTATGTTCCTGTCCATTTTTATCTTACAATTGCATTATTATACATTATTAATACATGTCTATCCATCTAGGTTTGAAACCCTAATTATGAGAGTATTAAATCCTTATCAGATTATATTAAGGTCAAATAATAAGGACATGATGATTTAGGTTATTCTTTGAATTAAACTTATTTCAATACATATATTTTTATATATATATATATATATATATATATCTAGCTATACGTAGCTATGGTGCTACCATGTACCCCTTCTTTATTTGTTAGAATTGTATATTTATCCCTTGGCCTTGTATAATTTTATCTACCTTTTTCTCCCATTATTATAGTATTGAGATTTATGAATTTGGACATGAATAGGATACTTGATGTTTGATAGTTCCTTAGCCTTATTATGTTTGTTTCTTGGACATAAATAATATAGGCTATCCTTATTGTCTCATTAACCTGTTATATGATTTATGGACTCTTAGGTGTAATTTTCATTCTCTTTTTATGTTGTTTATATGTGCTTTATCTTTAGAGCTCAGTTGGTAGTTGCCTACTGAGTACCATTCATTTAGTACACATACTACACTTTTATAGTCTGGAGATTATAGTACGGGTTATCTATATTGACGTATGTATCTGTGGAGCAGCCATGATTCAGAGATACCGAGTAAGATCTTGACGTTGGGAGTATTACTTTCCTTCATCTTATGTATTAGAATAGTCTATATGTTGTACTTAAAGATAAGTTATATCAGTGTATTTCACTTTTGCAATCTTATTATATTAGAAGGTCTTGTACTGATACCCCCATGTTTTGGAATTTATTCATGTATTTGCAGTTTTGTTATACTTATTTCACATTCTTTCCTTATTCAATTGAGTAGTCCATTACTAACCATTCTAGAGAGTGTGTTTCTCTTGCCTACTGGTGGTTCATAGTAGGCGCCATGATGACTTGAGAAATTAGGTCGTGACAAATTGGTATTAGAGAATAGGTTTCACCAGTGTATTAGTATAGGAGCGAAGTGTTAGTAGTGTCCTGCAGATTGGTACGGAGACATCAGTAACCTATTTTTGGGTTGCTATGAGGTTAATTTAGGAAATTCACTTCGTTACCCTTATCATGTGTCCATATTTCTATGAACTTCGAACACATCCTTTGACTCTATTTTACCCGTGATGAACGATTCAAGTTGGACGACGATGTGGATAAATATGGATGAGACTGTAGCATGTATTCTTAGAGTTTCACTGTAATATTAGAGTACAGAGTTAGATATGGATGTAGAAGTTCTTCAATATCAGCCAAAGGGTTTAGGGCTAAATTAGACTCTAATTGAGCTCATGACTACTTCAGCCTTTGAGATTCAACATTGGGAATATTAGTTATGTTATAGATCCCTCATAGCCATGGACGACATTTGATTCACCAAGCAGTTCTTATACTAGAGTTGGGTCTAGAAGTGTTTATCAGGCTACCTTACTAGTTTTGAGTACAAGATTGGATTTCTTGAGTGGGCCAAACTTATTCTTAGTTATATCCTTCTAAGCTAGACATTGGTGCATGGATGTATTAGAGGATTAGTATTGTCACTCCATTTGTCATCAGAGCACTTGATAATAGTTAAGTCTTCCTTTTCTCATGTTGTTAATTATGAGAGGACCATAGAGAGCACATAAATTGAGGCTTATAAAAGTGGTGGCAAGAGGCTATGCCATTAGTATAGTGCTATTGTTGTTGTATTTGTAATTGAGGATCTTTTTGGTTAAGTTCTACTTTATTAGTCGCCTATCAATTCTACAAAGTTAATATTTTAGAGTATTAGATAGTTTATTAGATAAAGCTATCATGTATTCCATACCAGCCTTGAGTTTTTCAGATAGACTAGGATTACGGAAGAATAGACATAATTTTACATACTTCTGTCAGTATCAGTTCGCCAACCAATTGAGCTTAGTTTTTGTTTCTGCCATGTTAATGCTTAAAAAGTTGCTACGACTATAAAGAGATTGACTATTGACCTAGAAAGTATCCCCAATTTGGGATTTCTAGTTATTCAGCTCATTAAGATCAGCCCCGTGATATTATGGCATCTTTAGTTAGAAATAGTGCGCTTGGTACCTTAGTTGATGATTCAGTCGATCTGTTTGAGTTTGGACCTATTCTAATTTATTCTTCTTATGCCCGTCAGGTATTTAAGTGTGCATTTCACCATTATAGGTGTGCTTGTATTTCCTACATTTATCTTTTATGATATGTATTGGGGTTTTCATATCCATTGAGGATTATATGCCTTGATGAGTTGATATTGATTATAATGTGTCATATTATATAATTCAAAATTATGTTACTACTCTATCGTTTATTTCATTTAGTAATAGATGGAGTAGATCTATATAGATATTTGCTCCCTATAGTCTAGATTATGGGTTAGAGTCCCCTTTATCTTGTTATATTAGCCTTATTGTGGCCTTTTAGTAGTACATGATAGCCTTATTGTGGCCGTCGTATGGTATATGATATTGACGTTCATTTTGGTAGTGCCTATATATTATAATCGTATTGATATTACTTTTACTATTACTACCACCACTGGAGGTTATTGATATTATTTGATATTATTACTTTATGTAATTAATCGTTAATGGGTAGCTTCTTTACTAGTGTAATCTAGTTAGAATTATATTTCTTTGTATCTTAGTAGACATAGCTCTATTATAGAATGATGATAATGATTTTTCCCATCTTGGTTAGCTGTTATATTGATTTAGCAATATATTATGGTATCGAAGGTAAGTTAACCTTCCATGGTTCTATGTGGTTTTTAAGTTGGCAATTTAATTATATTGCTTGTTATTGAGTTTGATATTCTAAGACTTGCCTACTGGCTTGAGAAGGATTTTATTTTGCCTATCCTTTCTGATACAACCTATTTTTAAGATTGACCAATTTAATTTTTGTTCTTTGGTTGTGCCTATTTCATTGCCTGATAGTGGGTTTGACAACGATATTGAGGTATCACTGATTCATCTCTTAGATTTTATGGGTTTGTTCCCTTGTGTGGTTTTCTCTTATTATTATTATGGTGATTAGGTATTCCCTTCATGCTGTGATATGGTTTTGTCTTAAGTGGACTTCGAAAGTTAGAGGAAGGTGGCCTTTATTGAGATCGCTTCTTAAGTTAGAAAATTGGAAATTCCTTATGTTGAGTTGTTGATTTTCGGGTGGTAGTCTTGAATTTGACCTTGGTTTTGGGATTGATATATAATTTTCTTTGATAATGTAATTCTTCAGCGGATTCAGGAAATCCTAATTCTAATGTTTTTTTGTCCTAATAAGGCTTGCTGGAGTGTTTATCCTTAATAATACGTTCCTATGGCTACTCTTTTCTGAGATGGTGTATTGATTATTTACTTTCAGCTTAAGCTGTATTTATCTGAATTGTTAGTATTTTTTTTTTCTTGTATGGTTTGTAGCCTTGGGGAGTTCTGTTTGAGTATATTTAGATAGATCATGCTCTCCAACAGATATGGGGTGGGATATTTACATTTTCAACCGACGATTTCCCCTTTTGCATATTTTTTTATTGTGTCTCGGTATAATTTATCTCGAATATATCAAATTTTGATAATAAAGTCGATTTGAATGGTTGGTAATGATATTGTCTTATTAGTTTAGTTTTGACATAACTCTTTGGAATGATGACTTGAAAGTTGTGATAAACTTTTAACATGATTGCCTACGTATCATCAGGTTTGGTTTTGGTAGTTAAAATCGAGCGATTTAGCCTCGAAATTCATATTTAGCTAGATGTTTTAGAGCATACATTCAACATTAATTTTGGACCTGTCTTTATTTAGATTTTATTTATAAGTTGACTGAGCCTACTCTATGGTTGTCTATTAGTTCTTCTTAACTTCAAATGGATTATAGGTTATAAGTGTTCAGATGACAAACCAAAATCCCGATATTGGTTCTTTTTTCTTAGACCTCGAGTCTAATTTTCTTTAGAAATTTTGATGATATACTCAGTGGGAGTAATAACTAGAGATGGATTTAGTATGGTTTTATTATTGATTAATGTGACATCCTAGTTATAGCATTGGCATGGATTGTATCCCTTGATTATCTCAATTTCTATTGCCAGACAATGCCTTTTGGGCCTTTTCTCATGTTTGATATATGGACTTTCAGCATATCATCATTAGTTCTTTGAGTTCTCAATGAGAAGATTACGTGGACAAGACTTATGTGATTTCCTCTTGGTTTGGGGTAGATGGCAGGCGCAAAAAGGTAAAGAAAGGTTATATTTTAATTTGGAGTGAGTGGCTTAAATCATGTCTTGGGTTGGTTTTGCCTTGGATGGGACTTTGATTGACTTGTTTGGTTATTGAGATAGTATCAGTGTGTTGTGGTTTAGTTTTTGTGCAGCAACCTTTTAGGTTCAGTTGGATTCCAGTTAGTGGTCGAAATAGAGTTTGGCTATCTGGAAGTAATATGAGGTTATTGGTTGAAAAAGAGATATCTGTGGAGAAATCCCTTGCAAGTGTTCTCTTCTTATTGAGGTCATCTGGGAAGTCATGAATAGAGAGCATGTGATCCCAGTACCTCATCCTTTCAATCATTTCAGTTTCTTTCTATTCATTGACTTTCGAGGACTAAAGACCTTTTAGTAGTGGATATTGTAATGACCCTTCCAGTCATTTTTCATGTTTCTACTTATCTTCACAATTAGCGTTTCTTCATAGCTTCCCTAAGTCATTTATGACTTCCTGGCATTGATGGTTCAGTTACTGAGCAATTTATTTGATTTTTATAGCCAATTCCCTATTCTAAAGTCTTCGTTGGTTCCAAATGGCCATCAGGCAAAAACCTCAGTCAAATGATCTCAGATGAAAATTTCAACTGTGCCAGCGTATACAAAATATTGATTTTAGTGTAGGTAGACCTTTAGTTCAGGTTCAATGCGCCCAAGTTCATTTTGGCCTATTGGTCAAAAAGTTGGACAATTGAAATATTGAGTATGGGACCCATATTTGGTCAAAACAACCTCAAATTTAAAATCCAACTTCGCCATTGCATCTGAAATGCAATTTTAGGCTAAGGGAAGCACTAGTTCAGGTCCCAAGGCATCTGAACTTATTTTGGATAATTGAGTGGATTTTATGAAAAATAAAACTACAGGTGCAGGTCCCATTTTTTTAGATACTATCTCAGAAGAATGTTTTGTTTATTCCAATGGATTTAAAATGTGATTTACACTCAAATTTCACTATTAAATCATGCTATTTAGCTTCCGAGTGAGTCTTAAAGGTTAAAAATAAGTTTTTGACTTTGCTTTCATGGGGATATCGTATCTCTTTGCTGAGGGTGCGTATAAATAGACCCCAAGATTGGTAATTTGGGCATTTTCCCTACATATTTGAGAAACTAAAACCCTGAATATGTATGATAACTCAAAATTAAGTCTTGTGGGTTTCTAGGTAGTTTTGTAAACATCCTTTAGAATGATTATTGTCCGTACTAAGGTAAGATTTCATCACTATATTGGTGAATTTCTTCATTCTTGACCAAAAACCCCTATTTAACTTAGGTCTTGATTTATCCCCAAATTTGATTTGATTGCACCCATTAATTAATGTTCATGATTCCTTGGTGATGTAGGAACATTGGGTTTACCTCAGAAATGTGATTTCCGTATGCGGATTCCACTTGGGGTTTTAGTGTCATTTTTGAACTAGAAGCATGATAGTGAAATATGGGTATCGTTAGACTCGTATTCATTTATAGATTATGTTTTTGATAGCATGATGGCACTTTGACAATTTTGAAGTAAAGACGAGCATGTGGCGTATGATGTGAGGTTTTGTAGTTCAGCCTTGAGGTAGGCTTCTGCGTACTCTTCTTCAAAGATGATGTGTTTTATGTATGGCATATGAATATGAATGTTAGGATTGATTATGAATAAATAAACTAGTATTGATTATTGATGTTTGAGGAATTCAATAAGGGTTTTGAACCAGTAAGGTGGTATGTTTATGACACATTTAGAATCGTATTGCCTTCTCCCTAGATTGAATTACTTTGTAGTATGGAAATGTTATGATGCTAGGTTTGGGATATGGTCCATGTTGTGGAATCATGGATCGTGTGATTTACCTTAGTTTGGTTAGTCTATTAATCTTGAAACAATATTTTTGGGTAGAATTGACATAATTGCCCATGTTTCTATATGAATTTACTATTTTAGTATTGGTTATGGCTTACTTGAAATCTAGAAGTTGAACTACAGACCTTAGCCTAGTTTTGAGCCTAGTTGATGATTAATAGTGGTATCATTCGGCCCACTTAGGCCAAGACTTGTGTTACCCCTTATGGGCTTAGTTGCAGATAGTAGGTCTAGTTGAGACTAATAGGCCTTGTTTATGATATTTACTTGGTGAATTGATAAATTGTGATGAGTTTCAAAGAATTATAATTGATATACTCTATAGACGTTAATTTCCCTTAGATGTGATATTAGGCCTTTACAAATGTTATTTCCTCTTAGTTATGATATTTGGCCTATGTAGATGCATTTTTTCCTTAGTTATGATGTTTGGCCCATTGAGATGCATTTTCATCGTAGTTATGATATTTGGCTCAGAGAGATACATTTTCCTCTAGTTTAAGATTTTGGCCTAGAGAGTTGTATTTTCCTCTTAGTTATGATATTTTGCCCATAGAGATGGATTTTGCTCTTAGTTATGATATTTTACCAATAGAGATGTACTTTCCTATTAGTTATACATTGGGCCCATAGAGACGCATTTTCCTCTTAGTTATGATATTTTGCCCATAGAGATGCATTTTTTTCTTAGGTATGATATTTGTTCCATAGATTTACATTTTCCACTTATTTATAATATTTTTCCCATAGAGATGAATCTTCCTCTTAGTTATGATATTTCGCCCATAGAGATGCATTTTCGTCTTAGTTATGATATTTGGCCCATAGAAATGTATTTTCCTCTTAGTCATAATATTTAGCCTATAAAGATGATTTTCCTCTTAGTTATGACCGTAGGGCTTATAGATATGATTTTCCTTTTGTTCATGATGTATAACCTATAGATATGAGAAGTCTAATAGAGGTGATATTCTTATTGATATTATGCTTCCTAGATGTGAGATGCATCCTATATGTGAGATGATTATAAATATGATACATCTTATAAATATGTTTATCGATATGAGTTCTTGATATGTATATGTACCTAAGGTCGTGATTATGATTTCAAAATTATTCCCAATATATTATTGGGCCGAGGGTCGTGTTATTATATTAGTTGGATATCCGGGAAGTATTTATCATTGTAAAGGATACAGTTGTAGAATTTTGATACATATATGTTTATGTTACCTAGATTTCATTAATTGAATACTGATAATGGCATGGATATATTTGTTATACTCATGATAATTATATCAGTATAAATGTGATCCTTGATGAAAAATGACCTTATCACTATTTTTCTAAATAACGATTAATACCCACTTTTAACCTTAATAGTGAATTTCATTACTAGATTAATTGTCTAACCAAATGGAATATTTATAAGTATAAAAGAGGTTAAAAATATTATTTTAAAGATCTATAGGAGACAGATTCTAGTCCATGAATTAACACACTTATTTACTTTTGTTGTGAGATATTTTAACCCTTTCTACACTTTTACAATGTATAGTTTTGAAGATGATTCCGGGCAATAGACTTATAAATATATGCTCTTTTAACTACGGCTTAAGTCCGTGCATATATTATATTTCTCTATATATATGTATTGATGGTTATGATCATATATATACCCGATTTGAGTCAAAAAGATACCGTTGTGATAATATATAAACCTAATTCAAGTCAGGAGATATTGTTGTGTTGATATATATTCACGGTTCCATTTCAGAGGATACTCTTGTAATTATATATATACTCGGTTAGATTCTGAAGGATATTGTGATGATATGTTGATACCCGGCATGAGCAGAGATTGATTAAGATATCAATGATTGTTACAATGATGAGATTGTGATGTTTATTATGTACTTTGAATCATTCTTGCATGTACATCACCTATCACTAATATGCGGATATGTCTATCAGCCGGTATAGGATGGTTGTATGTATATCGGTGATGAATATGCCTTTTGTTATATAGATTGATTGAATCTTCCGAGCTTGTGCCGGTGGGGTACACGTAGGCTCGACTAGGAGTTTGGTTTTCCAGAATAATCGGTTACTTGCGCTATTATGATAATGTTATTATCATTGTTCTGATCATTATTATGTCTATCTTATGATATATAGGTCATTTATTCGGTATCAAGATTTGAGTAAGTTCCTGTTTACTTTTATCTTATGATTGCATTATTATACATGATTTATTCATGTCTAGCCATTTGGGTTATAAACCTTAATTATGAGGATATTTAATCACCATCAGATTATAATGAGATCTTAAAATGACGACATGATGATTTATGTTATGCTTTGAGTTGACCTCATAACTATACTTATATATATCCAGATATACGTAGATATGGTACAACCGTTTATCTGTCCTTCATTTGTATATTTAGTATTTATTCCTTGGCCTTGTACATTGTTATCAACCTTTCTTTTGACATTTATTCACATATTAGTCTGGGATATATGATATAGTATGGAGATTTACAAATTTTGTAGTGAATAGGATAGTTCATCCTTGATACTTCCTTAGCCTTTTAATGTTAGTCTCTAGACCATGAATAGAATTGGCTATCATTATTGTCTCATTCACCTGTTATATGATTTATGGACTCCTGGGTGTAGTTTCCATTTTGTTTATATTTTGTATATACCTGCTTTATCTTTAGATCAAAGTTGGCAGTTGAATACTAAGTACCATTCTTTTTGTCCTCATACTACACTTCTGTAGCATGCAAATTATAGTACGGTTATCGCCATTAGTGTTTGTGTCGTGTGGAGCAGCCATGGTTCGGAGATACAGAATGAGCTTCCTACTTTCAGAGTATTACTTTCCTCCCTCTTATGTATTAGACTAGTATTTTTTTTATACTCAAAGATAAGTTGTATAAGTGTATTTTCCTTGAGATTTCACTTTTGTTCTCTTATTATATTAGAAGCTCTTGTACTGATAACACCAGGTTTGGGATTTATTCATGTATTTGCATTTTGTTATACTTATCCTGCATTCTTTCCTTATTCAATTGAGTAGTCTGTTACTAGCCATTCTAGACATTGGGTTTTGCTTGCCTACTAGTGGGTTATTGTAGGCGCCATCATTAACGGGGTTGGATTTGTCTCGTCCCAATTCACAAGTCATGATGGTACCTACTAAACCATAAGAAGGTAAGACAACACCATAACCCATAGCTAAGGCAATTGGTTACTCCTGTAGAAATGCCCAACAAGGGCCACAATAGAAGAACACAATAACAAACAACAATGTTCCACAAGACAGTCACTAAGGATACAAATTTCCAATGACCTGGTAATATAAGTACAAGAGCATCTAAGTGTGACTATAGAAAATAACAACTCAAAGACTTAATACTCATATGCATTCACCTTGAATACAAAAAAGTGAATAAGGATAGGATGGAAATACGTTACACAAAACTCCAAAAGCTCACCCTGTCTTCGAAAGATCAACACAATAAGATCTTAACTCAGCGGAAGCAACTAGTACTCAGGTCTGCACCAAAAAGGTACAAAAGTGTAGCATGAGTGCCAAAACAATGGGTACTCAGTAGGTATCATCGGCTGACTGAGCTAACTTATGATATAAAGATGATACAAACTAAGACAATAACTACAGGTCAGGGTATAGAATCAAACTTGAAGTGTCTCCATCATCACTGTACAAACTAACTAACCAATTAGAACAATAATACGACATCTTATATCAATATGTACACCAACCGTTATACAAAATGAATAACCAATTTGAATGTGTAAAATATCATGTATATACAATCACAATCGATAAAGCATAAAGTAAGAGAACTTACCACGGCGCCCCATACCACTGGAAAGTACACCCAAAAGAACACAAGTAAAGAACTCATCATGACGTCCCATACAACAGGAGAGTGCACTAATAAACCAATTCATCAACTCATCCAGACACATATATATAACCAACTCACTTTTACCCACGGTTTACACATTTCCATTGTGGTCATTTTCCAAGGTCCATAAGCATCACCTATTTTCCGTAAATCGACACGACGAAACCAATATAGTCATCACCATAGTTACATAGCCATTTAGATATCTATGTCATTTTACTACCATAATTACTAGTTACAACATTTTAACTAAACAAGGTCCGCTAGCTAGCATTCTAGTCATCTATGCATCAAGTATCATAACCACTTTATGTAGACAACTAGTTATCAAGATAGACTATTTTACTAGGTGAATTCCAAAACATAACCATTCATTCAAGCCGAGGATATTCACCAGGTGAATTCTTAATTCTAAAAAAAATTAAACTTACCAAATTAGTCTTAACTCAATAACCGACATATACTACTTCTATTCGCTATTTAGTCTTAACAAGAGCCATGCCACTTAACTAGTGAATAATTGTAGAGAATAATACACAACTTCCCAAGAATAACATCATCATTGTAATGCACATACAGTGTAATAATACAAGGGCATAAACACATATATACATATATATTATTAAATTCTTACCATATATAACATCACCATAACATCAACATATCGTCCTGGTTCACCGGGCATCATCATAACATCTTTACCTCTTCCAGATTTACCGAGCATCATCACAACCTTTATATATCCTTGGGTTTTACCAAGCATTAAAATATCATTAATATAACCTTCGGCCATGCCGGACATCGCATTATCATCAATATATACTCCAGACTTGCTAGGCATCACAATATTATCAATATATCCTCCGGCCCTGCCGGGCATCACAATGTCATAAATATTCATCATAGAATCAATAATTATCATACCAACAAGATATACTTGAGTATATAGGTGTAACAAAATCATAGGTAAGAATAAATCCCACAAATGATAGAATGCAAGAGGCACAAGGAATGTCATATCATAATATCTCACTATTCAGTATCAACATATAATAATAGATGGTCCATGAACAGGTATATCCATATGATATGAACACTCAACTTATTACCGGGCTTAGAATGATTATTAGAATGATAAATTACAAGTCATGGTTATACCTTCTAGAATCTCATTCATTAGTCGTGCTTCACACTACTAGAACAATGGGTTCCTTCAACCCATACATAAGTTTAGTCCTTAGTATTTAGTATAATATGAGTAATAATATAATCCAAGGCTCCCTGAGGGAACTAATGAAAAATCAAGTGATAGCATAGTCAGGGATTCAATGTACAAGACTATTCAGTGCTATTCAAATTGTGAGATAGGATCACAATCAAGCATACACAATATTTTTGAATCAACATCATGAATGAACCATTTATCGTGTTTATGTATCATACTACCCATAGCATATTCTAGGCGCGTAACACATATCAAAGTCTTTAATGAAGTTACATAGTCCAAGATTAAGGTGGGTAAAGTTCTGCTTCTAATATTTGAAATTATCTTCCTCAAGTCTAACTTCTACCCAAGTTGGACTAGGTAATCTGCATCATGTCTTAAAGACTTACCAATCCTCACTAGTTCTATCAAAAAATTCTTCCTCAAGTCTTATACTTCGGTCATCCAAGCACCTAAAGCCAATTCACAACTATAAAAAATAGGCCAACATATTCATGGGGTGAGTGAACAAGGTCAATCACATCTAACTAGAGCAACTACATCATTTTGATGCTATTCTTGAGATAACAAGTCCAACTAAACAAGGTTCTAGGATAAGAGTCAAATATCACACTTAAAAAGTTCAATGGCCTATACACTTCTACTAATCTCAAATATTACTATTTACAGTTTTAACGTAAAAAACCTGACCCAATATTATAAAAATATCATAGCAATACCAAAATAAATATTAATTTCACTACAAGTATGCCTAACCTACCTCAATTCCAAGTATAGATCATGAACCAATAATCTTTGTGTTCCCTTTCCTCGAAGATTCATGCATGAGGCAAACTATGAACAACAGAATCTATGCATTATTAGGGGAATAACAACACAACTATTTGACCATTATGCTTTGGGTCCAATACAACACCAAAAACAACCCAAGTGGCTCCCATATACGAAAAACAAGTTTTCAAGGCTAACCCATCTTTAAAATACCATAAGGGATTTATACCCTACAAGAAATTTGCGCAAACAACCATATTTATGTTTAAAATGAAGCCTCATTCCATATGGGGTGTTAGATCTCAATATAAAGAAATGAAAACAAAAATTAAAGGAATCTTATCTTAGAATTGATGTTAACTATAAAAACACAAGTTTTGCATGATCGAAACGAACCACAAGACTCACTTTACGGATTTCACACTCTATTAGAATTTTAAAGCTCAGGAGTGAGGCACAAATGACCAAATTCTCGGTTAATACAACATTTAAATAGGCCTTTCCTGGGCTCAGGAATAGCAATTGCATACTAGCACTAGGACATGATTACAGCTCATGTATTCACAATTCACCCACCGCGATCACGATATCTCACCCTGTTGCAATCGACAGCTAAAACTTGGAATTTGATTACAATTTTCAGCCAATGCTTCGGGGTGCATCCGAAATCTAATATGAGTAAAAAATATGCAGCCATATAGATTTTGATGCTTTGTAAGCATTAGCGATGTTGGATTTTCCATCCCATATTATTTTACTACTGTTTTTCCTCATTGGCCATTTGGAACCAATGAAGACTTCTCTATGGAAAAATGGTTATAATAACCAAACAAACGACAAGGCCACCAAATTATTGATTCTGTCAAGTCATAAATGACTTAGGGTTTTACAACATCCATTACTAAGGAACTTTCATCCCTAAAAGTTAAAGAAGAAGGAAACACCTGAAGTCTCTAACAAACGAGGGTATTAGGCCTGCACCTAACTCTCGATCTCCTAAGTAGACACTTCTATGAGTCGATGCCTCCACTGAACCTTAACTATAGGAATCTCTCTTGTACGCAACTATTATATATCACTAGGCAAAATAAGCATGGGCTCCTACACAAAGATCAACTACTCATGAAAATAATCTGAATCCCACCTAACCACATGAGACAGATCTAGAATATACTTCCGCAACATAGAGACATGAAAAATCGAATGAAGAACTTCAAAATTAAGACTAACTCTTATGCCATTCCGCCCACTACAAGAAGAATCTTAATAGGACCAATATATCAAGGGAAGAGCTTACCTTTCCTTACAAACCTCATCACACCTGTCATAGGCAAAACCTGAAGGAACAGTCGATCACCAACTCCAAGTCTTAAGGCACGTAGCCTATGGTTGGCATAGGCTTTCTACCTACTATGGACTGCTCTCAGCCTATCCTAAATCATCGTGAATTTATTCAATGAGTCCTGAAGCAAATATGTATCTCAAGGTCATACATCAGAGGTCACTAACCATTCTAGCAGAGAACGACATCTCCTGTCATACAATACGTCATATGGCTCCATCTCAATAATCAAATTATATATGTTGTTGTAGGCGAACTCTGCTAACGAAAATTGATGATCCCACTATCATCTAAAATGCACAAAATAGGCTCAGAGCATATCTTTAAGCACATGAATAGTCTGCTCAAACTGACCATCTATCTGTGAATAAAAGGATTTACTTAAATCCACTCAGGAACCCAACTCATCCTCAAATACTCTCTAAAATTGAGACGTAAACAAAAAACCACAGTTCGATATGATAGAAATGGGCACTCCATGCTAATAGACTATCTCTAAAATATAAACCTGGTTAAACACTTATAACTAAAGGTTATATGAATTGAAATGAAATGTGTTGACTTGGTCAAACGATCCACAATAACTCAAAAACCATAAAGAACACCAAAATTATGAGTCAAACCTCTAATAAAATCCATAATAATCTTTTGCCACTTCTACTCAGGAATGGGCAATCTCTGGGTCAATCCATCCGGATCCTGATGGTCGGCCTTAACCTTCTGGCAACATGAGCAATTAGCAACAAAATCTGCCATATCTTTCTTTATACCGCCCACTACTAGTAATGCTGCCTTAAATCTCTATACATTTAGATATACCGGGGTAACTAGAATATCTAGAGCTATAAGGATCATGAAGAATAAACTCAATGATGACATCAAGTTATGGAACACAAATATGACCCTAGAAACATAAAATACCCTCAAAATTAATGGTACGTCTCCCAAATGCACCACCTAATCATGGAGGAAAGACAACTTGCTATCCCCATACTGACAATCTTAAATCTACTCAAATAAGGAGGACCTTAACTCCACCCAAGCCAAAATCCTAGCAGGATCTAAAATATTAAAGCGAACTATCAAAATGGTTAGGAACATAAGATCCAGTGCCATAGGCATATAAGAAATAAAATTTCAAGCCAAGCTAATCATACTGACTACCTTGCAAATCAAGGCATAAACTACCATATTTTCCTTACCTGGGTGATACAAGAGTGAAATATCATAGTCCTCCAACAACTCCATCCATCTACGCTGACAGGCATTATGCTCTCTATGGGTCATAAGATGTTGAAGAGTATAATGATTGGTGAAAATCTTATAATGCATAACATAAAGTAATTTCTCTAAATCTTTAGCCTACCATGTACAACATATAAGTTCCTCTCCTACCACCTGACTAGGTGTGTGACCGACTACCTATCCTACCTTTCTGAGAAACTACTCGATGACCTTAGGGACCAATTCAACCACCCTACATAAATTATCTAGTTTGGGCGGCACTTCCCAAATTAGTGAAACACTCTATACTAGAAGTACAACCACCCTACGCTAAGGACACTTTCTAAGGAAATAGCTAAAAGCCCCGTACTCAAAATACGTCCCTAGTGCAGCACTATAACTAAAGGATTCAGTTGACCCAAAATAGTTGTCTTGACTAGATAACCCAGTATATGCACCTATCAAACACTAACTACTACTCTGGCCAAGATAATCATTGTAGATAGGTTGTCCCCCAATAATAATATGAAGTGGCACAAGAATGGATATGCTAGACTAACCCTAATGCTGATAACACTAGCATAGAGGGTACCTACCCCAATAACCTCTGACTTAAAACTATAAGACACTATAGTTCCCACTAAGTTTACCCTGGTAATGTGACCTCTTATTTTATTTCTTTTGGCTCACAATGTTTCTTCTTTATAGCCTGAGCAAAATTAGAGACCTCAATAAAAGACCTACCAGCAAACTGAACTTTGTGTATATTTTTGAAGAGGGAGTCTTTATCCCTAAATAAAACATTAAATCCACTCATACTCGATTGGAAAAATAGTTTTAGGATAACTGCCTAACTGAAAAAAAAAAAAACCTTACACTCCAGGACAGTAATATAACCATGCTCCAATCTCTAAAATTAATCTCTCATATCCTCTCTAAGATTGTGAGGCATATAATTCTCAAAAAAAACCTTGAAGAACTAAATCCAACTCAATAGAGGATATCTAACTGGCTTCAAATAAACATAACCTCTCCACCAATGTTTAGCTACCAGATCTAACTGAAAAAATAGTTTCTCCACTAGCCCCAAATTATGAAGCCAATCCACTTTAATGTATTCTCACTTAATGACCTAAAAAACCTAGGCGGAGTCATTCTCAAGAATCTACCCAACATTTTTTACATTTATTTGACATAGCACACTGGGCCACTAGCTATTGAGTGACTGCCGACATTGGAGAAATATGAACTTTGGGAGCCACATCTAAAATTTGCATTGCTGCCTCAGTACCACTTTGATCCATGGATAGAGAACTATAAAATGGTGGACTACAAACTGTAGTGATGAAGAAATAAACCTTGGTAGAGCCTAGGTTTCCCCTAGACCACCACTAACTGAGGTGAAGGAATCTTTGGTATGATAGGGTTTGATGAAACCTTACTATCTTTATCATTATCCTAGGATAAAGATCTTGCTTGATCATATTCATACCTCTAGGTCATCTATGTCTTATGATAGGATCCCGAGATGAAGACTTGAGGTCCACTCACTAGCAATAGTAGCTCACATCCTAGCCACATGTAAAAGAGTGAAATTACGTGATTCTTAGAAACCAACAAAGACACTAAAAAAAAATGAATAAAGGAAGGGAAGATCTTCTAAGAATTTCCTATAGACTCTCATAGATCTCATCATTCTATTCCCAGGGACTCTACTATACACTAGCTCTTGTAATAACTATACTACTGAACCTATGTTCTAATACCATTTTTTCACAACCTCATTCCTTATGTCAAGATGGCTCTTACTTTGACCCACCAGTAGATAAGACAAAGTAGCCTAGAACGAATAGTAATGGGCTAATTGATGGAAAATAGAATAAATACCAAAATTATGCACGTAGTGAAATTACAAACAATATTATATAAGAATAGCATAACTAGGGATAAATAAAGAGAATGTTTAAAATATTCCATGACCTAGTAAGGTAAGTAGAAGAGTGTTAAGAAAAAAGCTGAGAGTAATATCTATGCTCTTACTTTGACCCACCAGTAGATAAGACAAAGTAGCCTAGAACGAATAGTAATGGGCTAATTGATGGAAAATAGAATAAATACCAAAATTATGCACGTAGTGAAATTACAAACAATATTATATAAGAATAGCATAACTAGGGATAAATAAAGAGAATGTTTAAAATATTCCATGACCTAGTAAGGTAAGTAGAAGAGTGTTAAGAAAAAAGCTGAGAGTAATATCTATAAAAAAAGAATAGTCTTCGAGTAGACATACAATCAAAAATAGAAGAATGAGAGAAAGATAGTTACATCTCCAAAAGTTCACTCTATATTTGAATTGAACAACACCAAGCCAATATTAAAAGAGGTAGCTGGTACTCATATCTGCACTAGAAAAGGATGCAAAAGAGTAGTATGAGTTCCAAAATAATGGGTACTCAGTATGCATCATAGCCCAAATGAGATAACATGATGTAACAACAATAAGATGCAAAATAATAAGCTAAGTCAGGGAAAAAGGGAAACCTTTGAATAATACTTAAAATACTAAAAGTGAATAACCAAATACATAATATTAAAGAAAACATAACTAGCATAGAATAATTGGACCCCCATAAGCCCAACGTACATAAAAAAGAGAAATAATCCATGTGAGCCCCCATAATATCGATGGATGCAATTAAGAACAATTAAAAATAGTAATTATCCAAATATACATATCTCAAGATTATATTTATGTATTCCCTCCTACCATAAACACCAGACTCGAACTAATACTATAACCATCATAATTACCCTGCAATGTAAGACTCAAACTAAAAATATATCTAATAAGCCAGACTTGAACCATATATAATATCATGAATATCATTCTAGAATCAGGAATAATATCATGATAATTATCAATATTAAACTACCCTTAATATCTTAATTTGCTAGACTCGAACCTATCTTAACAACTCCTATGTATAAGCTTAGTCAAAGTTAGAATATATTGACATCCTTCTTGGGATCAAGAATTTAAATAAGATGACGTAAGAAGTCCTATTGAGTCTACAAGAAACCAATAACAATCTTTTTCTAAAGTAGCTGGAGGGGCCAACTTCTAACACAAAAGTCTATTCTAAGGTACATTCTACCTCAAACTATGCTAATTTTCCAAAATCCCACTACAAGGTACTAATTTAGCCTCATAAATTCCTATGATAAAAATTTAACCTAAGAAATGTAGTTAGGTCAATTCTCCTAAATACGACTCACTAATTGACAAAATAGTACAATCTTTTTTAATTATCAAGCAAAGTAATAATTCAAATCCAAAAATATCATAATATTGAGCCTACACAAAAATAAAGATCAATCCAATAGGAGGGTAAGCCTAGTCTATTTAGATGCCAAAGAATACCTAGCTAAGCCTGCTAGATTTGAGATATCCCCCTCCAAGAAGCCTTTGTATGATGCCACACTATTAAATAGTATTCTATACATTAATGCAATAGTAATTATACCTAAATTTCATTTTATGCTTTGGGTCCAAATTTCAGTCAAAGCCCTATGTGTGGATGCTTGCAGAACTACTCTATAAAAGTCGTCAACTCGTCCCCCTATGCTCAGGGAATATTTACCATCAAGAATCGATAAATTCTATGAACAAATGATGTCACAATAAACTCATCAATAAACTCATAGAATATTTTCCATAAGAAATGTTCTTCATATAAAAGAAGGTAAGAAAGATCTTTTGAAGGATGTTCATTGGATCACATATTGTTGCTAGCCTTATGGATTTTGGTAATGGTGGTATAATAGTGTAGAATGGTTATGAGCCCTCATAATTGATTATAGTACCATGCTACTTTAGTTGAAAGAAATATTTCTTATGTAAAAGCTATAGATTTTGTCCTAAGGGGTGTGGTGATTTTAAATATCAAGATAGATTATGTGTTAAATATATTAATGATTTGAGAGAGTAGATTATAATTGAGGTACACCATTCAAGGTACCCCATTCTTCTAGGCTCCATAATTATCTAAAAGTATTTGAGAGAGGTTTATTGGTGGAATGATATGAATAAATATATTGCAGATTTTGTAAATAAGTGTCCTAATTATCAACAAGTAAGGGTTAAGAATCAATGACCTCACGAATTTTCTCCAGACATATGTATTCCAACAAGGAAGAGTAAGATTCTTAGTATAGACTTCATAACAAGTTTGCTATGCTTAAGTCACTACATGATTTGATTATTCTTATAGTTGATCAAATGACTAAACTATCCGAATATTTGCCTATAAAAATGATTTATATAATTGGGGATTACACTAGGATGTACATCAAAGAGATATTTAAGCTTAATGGAATTCATTTATCCATTATTTCATATATATTTCATAGTTAACAACTCACTGTTAGTTTTAGTTTTAGAATATTATAGGAATAACGGTGATCCATTGTTTCTCTTTCCATCCATAGAATAATGGGTAGGGTAAGTGCATGATCTAGGGTGGATTTATGTACCTCAGCATTGTTATCCTGGCTTGTTTAGCCTTGTTTTGAGGACTTTTTATGCTTTCAATGATATAATTTAAAATATAATTTCTAACATTATTTAATATAATTTTTAAGGTGTGTTTCAAAAAATTTTTGATTCAATTTTTTCACTTAGAGTTTGGACAAAAAAACTAGGGTTACTAGCTTGAGCTGTGTTATTCTAATTGATCTCAATGGATTTTAGTATACGTAGTGAGTACCTTAGGGTATGAATGTGTCATTAGGTGGAGAATAACTTTTTTTATTGTTTAAGATTCAATTTAAACATGACAAGAGTCACAACTAAGTTAATGATCCAAAGGACAAAACTTGTATCCTTAGCTTAATTTTCTAATTCACCGTCTTGGATATTTTGTTATTTTGAGCTCTAATTGGTAGTGTTTTATGATACAGGATGCCTGATAAGTAGATAATGATAATATATGGATGATAAAAATTCCGTAAATCAGTTATAAATAACATCACAAGTCTTGGATTTTATTAAGAAACACACGACATAAAATTCGACAAAAAATGGACGTTTTAGATTCAATAGAGTACCATGGACCTTAATACCATGTTAGTGTCTATGCCTAGGAATTAGTGGCATTATTAATTATCAACTACAGTGTTTAACCACAACATGGGTGTTCCACAGACTTTAGGTGCCGCAATAAGGGGTATGGTGTGGTCGTAAGTTAAAATCGGCAGCTTGTGTCCTCCTATAAATAGGACCCTTGAACATTATGTTACATGCCTTGAACGACTTGAAACTTTGACAGAGGCTGTATAAAACTTAAAATAGTGTTTTTAATCATTTAATTTAGTTTTTTATTTAACCTATATTCATCAATCATAATTACGATATGTTTATAATCGGCTAAACACTATTTTTCGGGGTTAAGGCCAAGAACATGAGTATTATTGCTATGCATTGATTTGGCTTTAATTATTTATCATATTTTTTTATATATAATTTTTATCACCCTTTTAAGGATTTGCGACCCTAACAATACATCCATTGTCATTTTGTGAGCCCGAAAGAAGGAACTAGAGGCTAGTACATGGGGTTTAATATAATAGGATTGCAATCTTCCACAGAATAAAGTTATAATTTTCATTCACTGTAGTAATATACCTAATTTCCCTATTTGGTTAACTTGTAGGAAGAAATATTAATGTATTTAAATTTGTTCTCATATCCCCGCTTAATGATGTAGTTGTGGGTCTAAGTTAGATAAGTGACTAGTGGCTCAAAAGGCCATAATCATAGTATCAACCCCGTGAATCAACAACAAAGATAAGTAACCTAATCGATGATGTTCAATAGAATAGTATGGTTTTTCACTGAGCCTAAACCTGGGTTCCTCTAATTGATTATCTAGTAACCTTTTCTTTACGACATTCTTTACTTTATTTTAGTTGATAAATCTCAAATAATTTATGTTACTTTTACACCCCCTTTAATCTTAATAGTGAACTAGAATTAGGTAGTTTTTAATACAAATATCTGTGGGATCAATACTTGGCTTGTAAAAGGCCCTTACTCTTCATGGTGGGGAGCACGTTTACTTGTTTTTCCATAACAAGTTTTTGGTGTCATTGCCAGGGACAGGTAATTAGGAAACTATCATGTTTTAAGTTTTTCTATATTGATTTGTACAGAGTTTAGTATTTGTTTTCTTTTTAGATTTTTATAGTTTTTTTTGTCACACTTCTTGATATGTCATCCTAGGATAGATTGTTTTTGAGTGATAATGATTCTTGTTATTTTTGGGAAGGACCCCATCAGGAGAGTATTTCTCCAAATTTTTTTGGAATTGTATGGTTTGAAACTTTACTAGATGAGGTGGATATTAGCCTAGCTGTGGAACTAACACAAGAATTTCAGTCACTCAACTATAATTTTTTCTTAATAATGACATTGTGAAGGTGAATAAGAGTGAGTGTGTGGTGGATGATTTAAATTTGGAAGTGGGATTGGTTGGGTCAAATAAAAAGACATTTTCTAAATTATTTTTAGATAATGACTTATATTTTAAGTTATTTGAAATAGTGGAAGAGTGTGACGGTAAGGAAAAAGAATCCTATATCCTTAAATTTACACCAATCAAGCAATATAAAAACATGCCTCACCTAAAGGCCGAGTGGTTCATGGTGCACCATATATTACTCGGTTCTTTCATCATTGTACCACCATCGTATGAGCGAAGCAAAAAAATAGATGCGAGGTTGGGTTTCGCTACACTAAACCAGGCACTGCTTGGAAGGCAACCCAAATTAGGGTAGGGTTTATTTTCAATAATTTTAGTTTTTACATCATGTACTTTTTTTTGTTGAGTCACAGGTTGATGGGAAGTCTAAGTATTTGAATCTTGAGCTGAGAAGCATGGTAGAGACTGAGTGTGGGGTCCCCAGACCGTATTAATGATAAAAGAAGATACTAGCTAGGCCTAGAGGCCCCAAGGAGTATTTCTATCTTTCCATTTATGTATACTTTGTGGACAAAATAGTTATTTAACTATGGGGTAGGGAAATTCTCATTGTTTAAGGTGAACAAATGCGATAAGTCTTGAGTGATAATTGTTTTTCTAGTTTTTTGGTAAATTTAAAAAAAAAAAACAAAAAGATTCTCCTTTTAGGTTTTAGTTGTTTAGTTTAGTAGGTATACACTTCACCCACACATGGTTGTTCTTTACAATTCACTTCCATAAGGGCGCCCCGTGAACCTAGTATCCTTTTTTCATTTTCAGAGTAATTTTAATTTTTTTTAGGTAAGTCAGATATTCTTGTTCACGCTATGTATGATCGCATAATGAAAGTTGGATTTGTATGTAATGGCATGTTGTTATGATGAATGACCACTTTTAAGATTCCTAGGATCATGATTCTGTCTCTTATACTTATTTGCTTAATATTTAATTCATGCAATTATGTGGTTGAGAGTCTATGATGATCCTACTAAGGTTGAGTATGTTCCATGTATGTGTGAGGTTGTTTCTGTATTCTTTTTTTATTTAATGTCTAGAACTTGCTTTTGTATTTGAAAAGAAAAATAAAGAGTGTTGGTTTTGTAGATGATATGGGTATTTCATTGATAGCCATGTTTTGATAACCTCTTTTACCTACCCTTGTGCAAAATCCTAGTTAGCCTCGTTGAGTCATTAGCTTATTCTTTAGTAGCCTCATATGTACACTAATTCCCTTTCTTTGATGGACCATATTTTGATCCAAATATCCTAAGCGTTTTAGTTAAAGATAAATTGTGTTAAGTAGTTTGAAATTCAAGTAGTAAAAAGGTTAAAGTGTAACCCCCAAGAAATAGCTATTTGTTTTTAAAATTTATATGAGTTATGATTGGGAATTGTGTATTAAAATAAATAAAGAGTTGTGTTATTATTTAATTATGAATTAGCAGACAATACTCCCTTCCATATTGCATGTGAGTGAGCTGATTGTGATGGGGCAAAATAGAAGATGTGGGTGCACAAAAGTGGTGGAAATTTGTTATTAAAGGTGAATAGAATAAAAAGTGTGATATATTAAATCGCTTAGGGAAGAGAGTCACTATTCGTGGACAAAATTTCTCTTACATATCCCTTAGCCTGCATTAAAACCCTTAAAGACCTATTTTATCCTAAGCTTCATCATTTTGATATTAGTGGAGTACTGTACTAAGGGCAAGCCTATGGTTCACCTGGTGTAACTATTGAATTCTTTGTGAAAGTGAGTGTACTGCTTGTACCCAATTTGAGATAAACTGAATCTCTCTAAGTGAGTATAGGTAACTCACTTGTGGTGAGTGCCAATGTTTACCGATATTTTGGTAATTTGTATGATTTCTTTGATTGAGCAATATGGATGAGTTTTCATACATGGTAAGTCAATTCTTTAGTCTAGGATGTTTTGGAGTTGTGTTCTTGAGATTTCAATTGTGTGTAACATGCTTAGTGTAATGAATTACACTCTATGTAGTCATTGTTGTACTGGATTGAGTATATTTTAAGTAGTATAAATATGGATAATCCTCTCAATATAATTCTTAGAGTGAAAAGTTGTTTCAGTATGAACAAAATTTAAGTGTGGGGTGATGATGTGAGGTGGATTTATGCACCTCAACATTGCTATCCAAGCTTATTTAGCCTTGTTTTGAGGACTTTTTGTGTGCTTGATGTGATTTTCATGATTTAATTTTGAATCTAAGTATTAAAATACTTGACTACAATGTTTCAGGTGTGTTTAAAACATTCTTGTATTCATTTTTGTCACATAGAGTTTCGACAAGAAAACAAGTGTTACTAGCTTGAGCTATGAGTTGTCCTATTTAATCTCGATGGATTCTAGATGCGTAATGAGTTCATAAGTGTATTAATGTGTTATTATGTGTGGATAAATTTTTTATTGTTTAATTTCCAATTTAAACAAGGAAATAGTCACAACTAAGTTAAAGATCAAAAGGACAAAACTAGTATTCTTAGCATAAGTTTCTAGTTCACAGTCTTGGATATTATGCTATTTTGAGCACTAATTCATGGTGTTTGATGCTATTTGATAATTGGATAGTTTATAATGATGATATATTGATTATACAAAAGATGGAAATTAATTATTAATAACATCACAAGACTTTGAATGGATGGACAAAAACATGGGACAAGATTGGACAAAAAATGGATGTTTTTGAGTCATTGCCATGCCATGGACCTTAGCATCATGTTAAGGTCTATTCCAGGGTATTGGGGTATCCTAAATTACAAAATCAGATGTTTCACCGATATATTAGCATCCAAAGGACCTTAGGCACTGTGATATGGGGCCTGTCGCAAACTTAAGTTCAGATCCGCAACTTATGTACTCCTTTAAATAGAACCCGTAATGATTATGTTACACACCTTGAAAAACCTTTAAACTTTGAGGGGGGCTGTATAACACTTCATACGAGGTTTTTTTTCTTTATTTAATTTTGTTTATGTATTTTAAGATTTATTTATCTATCGTGATTACGATTATCTCTATAATCGGCTAAACACCTTTTTTCGGGTTGAGGGCAAGACCATTACTATTATTGCTATAAATTGATTTTTTTTATTTATCAGATTTTATTGTTTATCTATCCTTGTTATCACTATTTTATAGATTCACAACCCTTAGAATACATCCATTGTCAATTTATGAGCTCGGAAAGAGGAACAAGAGGATAGAATGTGGGGGCAAATGGAATGGGATTGTAAGCTTCTATAGAATAAAGTTATAATTTAAATTTAGGATAGGAATATACTTGAGTTCTATATTTTGTTTACTTATGGCATGAAATATGAATGCATTTAACTTAGTTCTCATATTCTCTCTCAAAGATATAGTTGTGGGGCTAAGTTAGATAGGTGACTATAGGCTCAGAAAACTATAATCATAATATTAAATCCATGAATCAACAACCAAGATAAGTAACCCAACCAATGAGGTTTAATAACATAGTATGATTCTTCACAGAGCCATAACCCTCGGTTCCTACAATTAATCATCCAAGAATGTTTACTTTTATGAATTGTTTACTTTACTTTCATTTTATGACTGTCAAACTCTTTTGGTTCTTGTAAACTCCTTTAATCTTAATATTGAACTAGAACGGGATAGTTGTCAATATAAGTCTCTGTGGGATTGATTCTTGTCTTGCAAAAGGCCACTTTACTACATGGTGGGACCACGTACGCTTGAATATGCACTTGGGTGAAACAATGCAATATTCATACACTAGACAATATATTTATAGCTTGTGCTATTGATTTCAATGGTAATTGGATTAATTTCCACCTCTTATTAAGTTTACCTATAATTACAACTTTAACTCCAACATTTAAATGGCCCTATTTGAGGTTCTTTATGGGTAGAGATGAGGATTTCTTATTTTAAGATTTGTGGTTAGTTCAACAACATTGTTAGATATAGACATAGTTCATAAGGCTATGGAGAAAGTTTGAGTGATGCAAGAGTCGTTGTATAGTACAGAAGACTAAAATCTTATTTATATATGAGTCAAGAAAACTTAAGAGTTCAATATTCATTGTTTTTTTTGAAAGTTTTTACCAATGAAGTGCTTAATGAAATTTGGTTAGAAAGGGAACTTATTCCCTCGTTTATTGGGTCCCCTATAAATTGTAAATAGAATGAGTAAATTGGAATATGAGTGACATTCACCTATAGAGTTAGCATTCGTGAATCTAGTGTTTTAAATCACTATATTGGAGAAGTTTATTGGTGATTCTTCATATTTTTTCATATAAAAATGTTGGAAATTATGAAAAAACAAATTAGGAAGATGTTCCAATTTAGATTTTAAATTATCATGTTCATAAGTTGAGAGCCAAAGATGTTGCATTAGTTAAATAGTTATGGATAAATCAAGTTGTTGAAGGAGCTATGTGGTAAGCTAAAGACAAAATGAAATCTATATACCCTCATAATTTCACTCCTTCCACTAATAACAACTAAGGTAGCAACAATATTCTTATAGTGATTCTAAGAACTCTTTTTATGTCTTGATCTACTATATGCTAATGTCTATGCTTTTGATCATGTACTCTCTAATTTAGTTCAAAGTCTTAATATAATTACTATATGATTTAAATATAATCTTGTTCGTTCTTTGACTCTTGCTTTGACATTATTGAAGTATGAGTGATCTTAAGAGGGAGATATTGTATCACCTAAGAAGCAAAATTCATAATTATTCAGTACCTAGCTTGGTTTTAGATTAAATCTTAGATTTCCAGGCTTCCACAAGAGGAACCATGACTTATAGTTTAAGTTCACGAATCGTATTTCTAACCATATTATTGGTACTAAAAACCTTAAGTGCTCTAGGTTACCACGGATGTATCCATAACCAATGACATTAGACCATGACATATTGGATAAAATATGGTATTAGACCTTTTAGATAACAATTTCTTTTAGAAACCTATAAAAGGTTTCATGAGGCCTAAACCTCAGTTCATGGTCTACAGAGCCAAATCATAAAGATTTAAAACTCTAGTAAATTTCCTCCAGGAAATAGTAATAATGCAACAGTTTGTAAAACCTATTCCATGGAACATGAAGTCTATTTGTGGTTGCATTGTAGAATCTTGGAAAAATCTTCTAGAGCACTACGGATCATACCCTGACTTGTGGAAATGATCAATGGTCTATGAAACAACTCATAAAATGAAATAAAAAAGTTCCAACAAAATTTTAAAAAGGGTATATTTTACTTTTCCTTACCCTATTACCCTATCTCGAATATTCTTAAGCACTCAGAACTTTGGCCTTTGAAAATTTCTTCAGTCTTGAATTTTCTGATAATCATTCGACTCACACTTACTAGTAAAATAATGTGGTTATGGTTTGAGGACCCTAGTTGAATGTTTGTTAGTTTTATATTGGCCAAGTTCTAGTTAAGGTACAAGAAGAATCCATATATTTCATATGTTCATAATATGAGAAGTATAGTTCCCAATTGTATGTTGTCAGTGTCTTGACTGTGATGTTCTTCTTAGGGTACTAGTCGTATGGTGATGGTACGAGTTTGGCTAAGGATTCAAATGTTGGATAGAATGAGGTGTCCAACCTTTTGATCAAGTTACAAGATGAAGTTACCACTACTATGATCTGGATACGAGTAAAGGGGTCCAACCATACCCTCCTGCATTCTTTTTACATGTTTTAAGATGAGGGTATTTTCGATAATTCCCACCCCCGGCCCTTAAGACCCCATAACTTATAACACTATTTGGTACATCATTCTGGACTTTAGAAGATTAAAACACACTCAAAACTATCTAAAAATCTCATAAGGAGAATGGGCTAGGGTTTCGTCAAAGTTTTCATCTAGAGGCTTAGTGATCAAAATCTCTTTGTGAATCTTCATAACATAAGCATGTGACTCTTTTCTCATCGTTAGTTCAAAAAATCATATGTATTAGACATTTTTCATGAATAATTGATGGTAGTTTTGAAAATAATGGTTCAGGGTTTTTAATTCATAATGTTGAGTATTGTTCACATATGCCTTAAGTTATGGTTTTACATGCTTTGGTAATTGTTTTGCATATCTGGGTATTTGGGAATAGTTATTAAAACTAAGGGGTCATGGATAACTATAACGCCCCGAATCAGGTACCCAGAACTCATGAGCCAGAAGGACCATAAGCTAACCCATGATAAATATCTGTGCCTGTACACGGCATGATATACTGTATAATACGGAAACATAAAGTAAAAAGCCATAAGGTTCAAACTATAACAAAAAATGCCAGCACAGAAATAGAAAGAGTCGTGCTTCAATTCAGGATCTTTCGCTGCGCGAATTTCCTGAGAAACGTCAAATAAAATGTAACATCTGGGATGAGGTATAAATTCCCAAAACAAAACTGTCTAAACGTACTATAGTTTGAAAAGCCTCTTAAACATAAATGTCTAAATAAGAAGATGATGGGACATATCCCCAACTAACTTCAGCTAATAAACTAATTAATAAGACAATAAAGAAATGATCATGTCCTAAAAAGATGAGGACTCACTGCTAACTCTGACTGTGGAGACTGGAATGCTACTGATGCTCTGAAGCTCGTGCTTCTGAACCAATGGTATAAGACACTATAGAGAAAATATGTCAGTACTTTAAATGTACTGGTATGCATATGAGGTAGGCTGAATGAAAAAGGTTTATATGCATGATCTATACTAACTGACTGAATAATATGAATAAGAGAATACAGACATGAATACATAATAAATGTAACTAGGGTCGTGATAAAAGGATTACAAAGTCTGAGTACTGATAACATGAGATACTGATAAATGTAACTAGGGTTGTGATAAAATGATTACAAAGTCTGAGTACAGATAACATGAGATACTGATAACTCTATAACTAAAATAACTAATACTGAGTGACTCTACCTGGAAGTCAAGTTTCTGATAGAACTAGCTGAGTTCTGCATTATTTTTACTTGACTGTATATGACAACCCTAAATTCTGTATAACTATCTGGCTTCTATTACTAAGAATGAATGATTGTATCTGACACTTCTTATTCTATAACTGAAACTATGGGAGGTAGTTATCTAACCCACTGTAACACCCCGTAAAAGGCGTGCATAGATTAGTCTTTAATATTGAGCTCTTAGATTTAATTAGTTACAATTTTCTAAGTGTAAAATGAGACTTAGTCATTTTAGCTGTCAATCTTCGGGATACAACTTTTCAACCTTTCGACATTCATTTTTAGATTTTGAAGTTGCGTTACGATTGGGAAAGCTCATAGTGTATCTCAAATAAGTTTCAGAATTTTTCGGAACGAATAAGGCTGCGTTTGGATTTAAAAACAGTAGCAAAACGCATAGCCTATTGCACAATTTTCAGCATTTTAGGGTCAACTTCAAACAATCATAACTCCCTGTATATAATTAAATGTGTGCTCTATAATCTATAAAATGAAAGATCCCTGTATAATCATAACTTAATTGTTCCTTAGGGGTAATTTGGTCATCCTTCATCCCTATATATACCACCAAAAGGGGATTTAATCACTCAAACACCAAAATACACCTTAATTTATCAAAATTGCTCAAGAACACTCCTTAGGGTTTCAAAATAAAAATGCAAATAGTTCAAGATTCGACCATAGGTTTTCAAAGATAATTACATATCCGGAATCACAAATCCGTGAGCTTCAAGAAACATCTAGTATTTTTGAAAATAGAGGCACCTAAAATCTCATGGGTATAGTTTTTATGAACATGCATGCTTTTAAATGGGGGTTTTCAATCAGATGCGAATAACTTGCTTTCAATATGATTTCTAAGTCATTTTTCTTTATGTCATGGGAATTGTTTGCCTATATACTTCAATGGTTGAAACCATGCATATGTGATTTGAGACTTTCCATGGATGTTTGATAAATATGAATGATAAATTGCTTTCAAATTCCCATGATAATGTCATGATACCCCATATCATATTATGACCAATAAAAGAGAGCATGAATTTGAAATCATTATTGTTCACCACTTGTAAATGATGAAGCACCTTGGTTTTTACATGATTATCCATATGTGGATGTGATATTGATGACTTGTAAGTTGGGTATGATGATACCCTGCAGAATATGATACGTGATTAAATTAAATGAAGTTTGAATGCATTGATTTTATATGAGATAGGTTGATTCCCGAAGAAGGAATTTGAGTGTAAGGGATCATCATTGGAAAACGTGTTTTCTGATATGGGAATTTGGTACCAGGCTATGTGATCTTGTGTACTTGACTTTATCTAATTCCCACATTGCGACTATAGGTAGGAGCTCGGGCTAAGTGATCTTGGGCACTACCATTTCATCAACATACCATGCTTCGTGGTCTTGTGTGTCTCTCCCTCACTTATACTCTAATCTCGGCAGCAACCGAGGTTTGACAGTTGGTGTAAATTATGTAGGGTATTCCACCTAGCTCAGTAGCATTTCATTGTTGTTGAGAAACTATTGCATTATGCCCATGTATTTTCAAATGATTTGATATGAAATCGCTTTATAATAGCTGTCAACTATATTTTGTAAAATTACTATGTTTTGTTTTGATATCTCTATGTGCTAATACTTTTGTGCTGACCCTCTCCCCTCTCCAACCTCTCAGGTTCAGAGGCCCAGTCTAGGGGTCAAGAGAATCAGTAGATAATTCAGACAGTTGCAGAGACAAGTCCTGTAGTCCTTTTATCTTATATTTAGTTTTGGGATCTACTAGGGGCCTTGTCCCAGTTTATATATAGTTACTTGACTTAGTTATTTGTTAGAGATTTTTGCAGACAGTTGTTTAGAGGTTGATTGATGTTGGGGGAACTTTATTTCCCCGTTATTGTTTCTTTTAATATTTATGACCATGTTTTGGAATTATTGTGTTTCTTCCGCATTACTTTGATCATATGAATTAGGTGCATGATTACCAGATAGATAGGGGTGTTTCAGGCCTCCATGGTTCAAAATGCTCATCACGGCCAGACCCTGATTTGGTCATGACAAACTTGGTATCAAAGCACGATTCATGGTCCTAGGGTGTCTGCGAAATCGCATTGGGTAGAGTCGTGTTTATGGGTTTGTAGATCACCATACTTATAAGTGAGAGGCTACTAGGCGTTTAGGAATGTCTCTCTTTCTTCATGTTCTAGTTTGTGCAATAGAGTCAGAATGTTCCACTTTCATACTCTAATTCGTGCTATAGTATCGCCCATACGAAAGTAAAAAGTCATCCCACATTATTTCCTTACTCTAATGTCCTTAGATATGTCTCATTATTGAGGTGATTCAAGTAGAGAATTTTAGAATCTAAATGGTATGGTCTTTTCTGATTTAACCATATATGAGTTAAAATTTGTGCAAGGACTTGATAAAGTCCGTTAGTGCTTTAATGTGTATTGATTTTGATGTAAACATTGATCCTGATGGAATCATGCTTTTCAGCTTGAGGTATTAATTGCATTTAGTCCCCTTCAAATTTATGTTACAAATGTCTTGCTTAAGGGGGGATGATGTGTAGTATAATGTTGGAATTATATTTTCACCCGAATAGCAGTATGCGATAAAGTGTTGTTGTCATGACCTATTGGTAGTGATATTTCACCAAGAAGTTGTGGATGTGAAGTCACAAAGTTAGAAGTCAAAGTGAGGGTGACTTTTGTGTAAATAAATATTTTAGTTGAATATCCGATGTTCGAGAATGATTTACCCCCTTATGGTGATAGACTAATGTGGTAGCTAGTAGCATGTGTGGATTGTATGGTAGTCTGTGGGGGAAGTGTTTGACTCAGATATTTATTTATACAGAGTAAGATTGCATCCTTAGATCATTGAATATTGTGTGTCAATTTTCTATCTCTTGTAATATGTAATCTTATTATCATGGTGTTTTTAAAAAAAATCAAAGTCTAGTGAAACTGTGTGGGGCTCTTTTGATTCACTAGCATAGTTTCTTTGTTATTCATTTTATTTCTTGTTCAAATCACAAAAATTCAAAGTCTAGTGAAGCCGTGTGAGGCCGATTAACTAGCAGCTTGCTGTCCAACTTGTTGTTCTTGTGTTTGTTTAATATATGTGTAGCAAAATATGTTTGCATGAGACTGAGTAAGTAATTAGGAGGTGAGAGATCAGTATAAGTAGATAAGATTGTATGGGGTTATAATATCAGATTAAGGTTAACCATGCCAATTATGTGACATTACCTTCCCTTGACCTTCTTTTATTGGTAGTTGTAAACTAGTACTACTTGTGAGAAGGTGTGTAGTAGATTTGTGTGGTATTTGGATAGAATGTTCAGATTTAACGGACTAGTATATTATGTTGCCTTCTTCATTGATGGTAGATGATTAATGCAAGACTATTGGCTTGAATTTAATGTAGAATGTGGATTTCAGAATAGTGGCATGAGATTGATAGTGTTGGGCTTTTTTATATGATCTTGATTCTCATAGTAATGAGGTATAATTTTGGAGTCGTGATATTGGTAGGCTATGACGAAAATGCAATGGTTCATCAAAGGCTCGATGATATCTATGTTAACTGTTAGAAATATAAGTTTGAGCTTTGAAGGTTGAACTGATAGAAATAAATGTGCAAGCATCATACTATGACTATTGGGGCTATCGAAATATAGAGTGTATATCAGAAGGTATTATTAGCAGTGGGCTTTCCACTTTCATGTGTGATCTTTTGGGTTAAATTTCTATTTAATTATGTGTATTGTAGTATTCCAGACCCCAAAGTGCGGTGAGTGTAGTTCATCTTAGAGTCTAGTAATAAGGGATCTCTGGAACTTAATATGATGGGTTAAAGCCAAGGAGGAGATGATAGAACGAATAACCAAGTGAGGCTCTCAGATTTCTAGTAGTGATATCATGATGATATAGAACGTCAGAAAGTGAGGGTGAGAATCAACCCATTCTTATATTCTTATCTTAGTATTTTTCAGTGATCCCAATGCCTACTCAAGCTTTATGTTTCAGTTCTGTGATCATATTTCATGATTCCTGTATTTGATAGAGAGTCGCATACTCTTCCAGTTCCAAGATAATGAGTTCTAGTTAATTCAAGTAGTCGGAATCACATTCCTTATGTTAGGAACTTTAGTTGAGGTCATGCAACTCATAATGCATGTACTCACTCTTTATAGTGTGCTTAGTCCCGTATAAAAATTTTCTCATGCTTCAGGGTCTTATTTTTTAACCTTTTAGTGACCTTCCCTATGTAATGATAGTGGTGATGATGTAAATGTTCTTGTTGATGGAAGATCATAGTACGTTTGTTTAGATAAGGCCATAAGTATGAAGTAAAATTTAGGGCCAATCTTTGATACATGTGATGGTTAGTGGAAAAGTTTGTGTGTATGTTTTAGGGTAGCGCATGGAATTTATATTGACATATTTTAGAAACTATGTGAAGTATGTATTTATGGGTAGTTGCCTTGAAGTAAACATGTGGTTATAAAATAGGCTTGAATGATGTTTTGGGATTGTAGTGGGAGGTCGCAATATGCATTAGCAACCTCATATTAAGAGTTCAGAGTATTCATTGAAGTGGTATGGCATGTTATACTTAGGATGTGACCTTTGAAAGAGGTATAGAAGGTGGCGTCATATGGTTTAGAATAATAGCCTGGTGTAGCATGTTGTATTTTTTTGACTTAGAGTTAGGATTGATCGCGGTGTAAGGATTAAGCTATTTTAGACATTAGTAGAAAAATTTGTCAATGCTCATATCAGAATTTTAAGCTAAATTGAATGAATATGATATTTATAGGGAATAGTATAGTTAAGGGATATTCGAGAAGTATACTAAGCTTGAAAGTAAGAAGTTGTATTGCCGAAGGTCTGGTAATTCTATCCTAATTTAGGAGTTATATGTCTATATTCCAGACTGCAGAGTAGTGTCAATTTTGTGTTTTCTTCAGTGGGATGTCTTGTGTGAACCATACCCAAGATTTGTGGCTCCCTATTACTGTTAGAACTTGTTTAGAGATAGCGTTGAAGAGATACTCCAATTAAGTATGAGGGTCAAGCATAATTCAGTCTGTATAGCCAGTAAGTCAGTTTAGCAGTTAGATTCGCATGACTTGTTTTCTCGTCTTTTAATTTATTCATGCTACCCGAAATCTAAGATACTATTCCAAGATAGAGTATACTAGTAATTGCGTGTATAGCTCAGTTCATGCGTCATGCATTAGATTCAAATTCCAGAGGTTCAGTTATAAATTAAATCGTAGGTGCTTTGTGCATTGCCTCCATTTTTCGAGTATCTTTGTGAATTGGGCACTCATAGAGGGACATAGGTTACCAAGGGGGAGACACCCCATTCGGTTGCATGCATAGGTTCTTATTATAAGCTTCGCATCAGTTATTTTTGCATATTCAGTCATATGTTCTTGTGTCAGTTCAGTAAGATATGCCTGCATTAGAAATGCATGTTCAATAGAAAAAGTTCAGCTTATCAGTGTATTCAGTCCTGCGTTAATGAGGAAAACTCAGACACAGACCCATGCATCAAATATGCATGTCCGGTGTAAGAATTCAGAACATCAGTAGTTCGAGTCTTATAGTCATGTTTCAGATCAGTGTATTTTTTATTAAAGGACATGTCATGTCCGCGTTATTCCGTAGCTTTAAGGCTTTAACAAGTTCCTACCTGTCATTCGAGGATTAAAGATCCCAAGGGGGATATAATGTAACGCCCCGTAAAAGGCGTGCATAGATTAGTCTTTAATATTGAGCTCTTAGACTTAATGACTTAAAATTTTCTAAGTGTAAAATGAGACTTAGTCATTTTAGCTGGCAATCTTCGGGATATAACTTTTCAACCTTCCTGACCTCCGTTTCTAGATTTTCAAGTTGCGTTACAAATGGGAAAGCTCATAGTACATCTCAGATAAGTTTCGGAATTTTTTGGAATGCATAAGGCTGCGTTTGGATTACAAAATAGTAGCAAAACGCATAGCCTATTGTCCAGTTTTCAGCATGTCAGAGTCAACTTCAAATAATCATAACTCCCTGTCTATAATAAACTGTGTGACCAATAATAAATCAAACAAAAGATCTTTGAGTCATCTTTTAAATGCAGCTGGTTTCATCCAATTTTATTGTATGAGTAAAAAGTTATAATCGATTTACTCCAGATTATCAAACTGTCAACTGAGGGACAGATTTTAACTTAATTATTCCTTAGGGGTATTTTGGTCATCCTTCACCCCTATATAACCACCAACACAAGATTTAATCCCTCAAACACAAAAATACACCTTCATTCATAAAAATTGCTCAAGAACACTCCTTAGGGTTTAAAAATAAAAACCCAAATAGTTCAAGATTCGACCGTAGGTTTTCAAAGATAATTACATATTCGGAATCACAAATCTAAGAGCTTCAAGAAACATCTAGTATTTTTGGAAATAGAGGTATGTGGAATTATCCTAAAATCTCATGGGTGTAGTTTTTATGAACATGCATGCTTTTAAATGGGGGTTTTCAATCAAATGCTAATAACTTGCTTTCAATATGATTTCTAAGTCATTTTTCTTCATGTCATGGGAATGGTTTGCCTATATACTTCAATGGTTGAAACCATGCATATGTGATTTGAGATTTTTCATGGATGTTTGATAAATATGAATGATAAATTGCTTTCAAATTCCAATAATAATGTCTTGATACCCCATATCATATTGTGACCAACAAAAGAGAGCATGAATTTGAAATAATTATTGTTCACCACTTGTAAATGATGAAGCACCTTGGTTTTTACATGATTATGCATATATGAATGTGATATTGATGAATTTCAAGTCAAGTATGACGATACCCTATAGAATATAATACGTGATTGAATTAAATGAAGTTTGAATGCATTGATTTTACGTGAGGTAGGTGGATGCCCGAAGAAGGCGTTTGATTGTAAGGGCTCATCGCTTAAAACCATGATTTCCAACACGGAAATTTGGCACCAGTCTAACTGATCTTCTGTACTTGTCTTTATGTCATTCCCAAATTGGGACTATAGGTAGGAGCCCGGGCTAACTGATCTTGGGCACTACCATTGGGTCGAGACACCATGGTTCGTGGTCTTCTGTGTCTCTCCCTCACTTATACTCTAATCTTGGTGACCACTAAGGTTTGACAGTTAGTGTAAATTATGTAGGGTATCCCACCTAGCTCAGTTACATTTCATTATTTTTGAGAAACTATTGCATTATGCCCATGTGTTTTCAAATAATTTGATATGAAATTTCTTTATAATGGCTCTAAACTATATTTCGTAAAAATATTATATTTTGTTTTGATATCTCTGGGTGCCAGTACTTTTGTGCTAACCCCCTCCCCTCTCCAACCTCTCAGGTTCAGAGGCCCAGTCTAGGGGTCAAGAGAATCAGAAGAGCATTAAGACAGAGTTGCAGAGACAAGTCGTGAGCCTTTTATATTTGGAAGGTCTTATGTCCTGCAGTCCTTTTATCTTATATTTAGTTTTAGGGTCTACTGGGGGCCTTGTCCTAGTTTATATACTGTTACTTGACTCAGTCATTTGTTAGAGATTTTCGTAGATAATTGCTTATAGGTTGATTGATGTTGGGGGAACTTTATTTCCCCATTATTTTTTATTTTCATATTTTTGACCATGTTTCCGAATTATTATGTTTCTTCCGCATTACTTTGATCATATGAATTAGGTGCATGATTACCAAATAGATAGGGGTGTTTTGGGCCTCTATGGTTCGAAATACTCATCACGGCTAGGCCTTGGTTCGAGTTGTGACACCGACATTCCCCAAAACTGAACTGGTGGGGTCCAACCTATAACCCCAGCTTGAAGGGTGTCAATACCATGCCACAAGTAAAGACTAGCTGTGAGTAGACCCTCTATGACAGGTAGCTATTCTGTCAACCCCTCCTGGTAGGTAACCAAAATGAGATGTCTAAGTCCCTACACATGTAGGGTGCATGTCAACCTATGCTGGCTGCATAGTTATTGAAAACAAGTATTGCTTTTAAGGATCACACCCTCCATTGAGTACCAGGTGAGTTCCCATCCTTGGGTTGACACGGTGCTGAATCCTACTCACAACTGAACAAAAACATAAGTTATTAACCTAAATGAACTGATACTAATTATATTATTTAGAGGGGCTAAACTAAGTTCACTAAGTTTCGTTGGTTGACAAAATTCTACTGAGATTTGAGGACTGACTGAGAATACTAAAGGTACTGAAATTTTCTAGGAATACTAAGGTTATCGAGATTACTGAGTACTGAGATCACTGAGATTACTAAATTACTAAGATTATTAAGATTTTTAAGATTCCCTGATTCCCATGATTGACAGGGTTCTATGGATCATGGCTTGATTGTGATTATCATGTAACTATGACACTAGCTCTAGTCAAATAGCTAAATTATTGGGTACAAGTACCCCGAGGACTACATGGAATGAAATTGACAAAGCATGACTTTCTTGAATACATGACTAACATCAACAATCCTTAGTTAATTGATTAACACATTTCATCAAACACTTGTCATGCGTGAACTTGTACATGAATGGGGATTATATATTATAGTACTAGTATGGAACTTTTCCTTTGCATAGGCATTTAATCAAACACATAGGGAGCATGTTGTGGTTATACAATTATCAACATATCTAATAATCATGGATATATTAATCAACTTGTAAATTTAAGGGGGTTTATCAAGGTTATTATGCAAATCTTCATATACTAGTGTCAATTATTGGAATATGTAATTTGAAGCATGAATCAAAACACCACAACATCATGAACCTGAATTTCAATTCAATTTAAATCATGAACATTCATCAATACATGAATCCTGGATTTTTGAAAACTGATTCTTGAGCTTTATGGGTGAAAGGGACCCATGAATCAATATATGACATACCTTGATTGTGAGTTTCTTGAAGTTCTTGAACTTAAATAACTCAAATTTATTGGTTTATTGAAGAAGGATTTGGATCTTATTCTTGGGGATTATATTTCAGGGGAAACCATAATTTGATGTTGTGAAAGAATAATGAACTTATGGCCATTGGTCTGATATAATTATAGGTTAAAACGGGTGGAAAAAGACCCAAATACCCGTTAAAAATGGCTTAAAATTCATTGGGATGGCTCATGTGACATTCTATTGGTGGCTCGATGGTCTATCATTTCTATCGTCCTACATGGACCAAAAAAAAAACTTGCTACCTTATAGCGATGGCTTGGGCGGCAGTCCATCGCAAGTTCGACTATCCATCAACTAGTCCATCGCACCATATCCAAAAGTTTAATTCACTATCTTGGCTACAACATTCTATGTAACGGTCCATCGCTAGATCAACGGTCCGTAAACCTGGCCATCTCATCTGGGTGAACTAAACTGAGCCCCTAAATACATGGCTCATGACTGCGATTTGAAATTGGGAGTCAACTTTTAAGTACCCGCTACTCCAATCTGAATCCATTTCGAGAAAAGGGAGTTAGATTTTTAAGTAATGAATATTCGGGGGATTATAGCATATCTCTATATTAGGACACTAGGTCCCTCTAGGAATATTGACTTGGCTAAGCTACTGAGGGAAACTGAGGCGATGTGTAAGGCACCTAGGAACTGATTCTTGACTGATTTTTTTAGATCTAAAACTAAGTCCTGATATATGAGTTAATCTGAGCTTGCATCCACATGATTGGTTCATCTTAGAATAGTTTCATTCATGAGATTTTTGCTAGAGAGAATAGATGGAAAGAGAGGAAACCAAATTATATGAACTTGTTTGTATGAGACTAACACATGCTGAAAACCTATAGGCGACTGGAGCATTTCCTTAACACCCTTTATGTAGATCTCTAATGGCTTTAGGTCACAAGGAAATCTTGCCGTGGTCTGAACAAGACAGTTTAATAGGAAAAATCATTGCCTGGGTAAAAGTTGGTAAGATAGATTAAGACCTATGAACATTATTTAAGATAAAATGAATAAGATTCTTGTACTGCAACAGAGACTACAGAAAAGATTCAAATGGGCATTGAGCATGAATGCACAAACATACTGACTTATCTGATTAACTAAATAACTAATAGCTAAATACTGGATATGTGAGATTGTTCTGCACTTAGTCTGAGGCTATAGAATATTATGCATAGGAGGTAATAATTGAATGGATAACATGAGTAACTGATATATTTTGTAGACTAACATACTAAAATACTACTAACTGAGTAACTGATAGTTGTAGCATTGGTCAAGAAAGTCTGGAACTAAACTGAGTTTCTTATTTGATTACTAAACTCAGGCTAGCATTATAACTAAGACTGTATCAGAGACTGTGACTAAGTCTATAATTGAGACTCATATAGGTACCGAATGCTAGTAACTGAGGCTGATACTGATACTAAAATACTGAATCCTAATGGCTAAGTAATTTATAATGGATAACCATGGTCCCGTAGGCCTATCTGTGTCCTTTATAGAATATTAATTGCTAAACTGATGTTGTAACTAAGAATTGAGGGATAAAACATTAATGTCACGAATTTATCAAGGAATCTAAACTGAGAGTATACATGGCATAAGTTGAGTTTGGCTAATCACTAGGGAAGGAGCTTGAGTCATATGGGCTGGACATACTGTAAAACATAACATGAGTACATAAGTCATGAGCTGTATGACCTGAGTCTGGAATTTCTGTGTTCATGGGACATGATTTGTAACACTGAGTGAATTGGAATTCCTTATACTAGGAACTTCAAATACACATTATTCTATGAAAAGAATGTGGATACAAGCTGTATTTATAGAACTAAAATAGGTAGCATGCGTAAATATTGTGATGACTATAGTACGAATCTTTGGACAATGACAGGAATGGGTCACAAATCGTCTTCCCTTACTAATTATCTACACATACTGGAACTATAACTAGAATTTGAAGGCTTGAATTTATGACCCCCAAAGTTTAACTACTATGCAAGGTTTCAAAAGAAAAGAAACTCATGAATCTGAAGAAGCATGAACATGTAAATGAGCGATCTGTAACATACCAGTAACTGCATCAAGTGGACTTTCCTAATTCTACTGGGACCGAAGTGCATAGAGTCTATTTGGGCGTTGCCTATTGATAGTGCTGCACTAGGCACCCTGCCATTTCAGGTGACTGAACTGAGCTGAAGAACAACCATACTGACTTTGAGGACCGGGTTTAGGATAATCTCGGACTTTGTGACCTATTTTTCCAAATCCGAAACACACATTACTGCCGGTTCTACACCCACCCTATGATACTTACCATACTATTTGCAAAATGGATTAGTAAAAATCCTGCTCTCACTACCCTGGGCCTTGGAGTCTGGTGTATTAGATGAAGGGAGAACTGGGACTAAAGATTTCTGACTATGCTGAGAATGGTTACCACCCTATAACCCTAGCTGAGAAAAACTATACCTACGAATTTTGGCCCTCTTATTTTCTCTCTCCTTTTTCTGAAGCTTCTATTCCTCCATCTATTAGGCATAGACCATAAGCCTAGATTTGTGCATATTACTAATCAATATTGCAGTCCTACACTCCGTAGCCACTCTACCTGATACCCTTGACATAAACTTACACATTCTGGATCTACTATCTGCTACTGTATGAGAAGCATGGCTGGCTAACTAAGTGAACTTAAGGGAGCACTCTTTCACAATCATGGTGCCTTGTCTGAGATTTATGAACTTTTAACACTTTGGCTTCGTTTTTCTCTAGGGGAAAGAATCTATCTAGGAAGGCGGTAGCAAACTCTTCCCACTCTATGGGCTCTATATCTATAGCCTTATCTACCTTTCACTACTTATACCATGTATGGTCTACGTCTTATAGCTGATAGGTGACTAACTCGACGATCTCACTGGAAGTCACTCCCATGATGTCTGTGACTTTCTAAACCTAGTCTAGGAACTCCTTTAGATCCTTTTCGAACTTAGAACTGGTGAATAGGGTAGTATTCATTTGGTTAAACTCCCAAATCCTGGCTGTAGTAACATTAGCCCCTGTGTTAGCCGAAATGGTGTCGGGCTGTTCATTTTGAGTTATGACTAAATGAGTTAGCCCTTTTGGGAGGATTGATCTATAAATTAAGGGAAAAAGCAGATTAGACTGAGAGTTTAGCTGGAGCTTATGCTCACTAGCACGACATAAATACTGAAAGAAGGGAAACTATTCCTAAAACATCTCATAGCCTCCTACACAAAAGTGTAGTGCACAATACAACTATGCACAAGACTCTACTAGAAACGACTTTTAGACTTCCTAGGACTCTATTGAACCTTAGGCTCTGATACTAAGTTTGTAATGCCCCGAATCTAGTACCCAGAATGCTATACTATACTAATAACACAGAAGGACCAGAAGCTTACTTATGACTGATATTTGTGCTTGTATACTGCATGATATACTGTATAATGTAGAAACATGAATTGAATGGCCATAAGGTTCAAACTATAACAAAATATCCAATAAAATAAAATATCTGGGATGAGGTATAAATGCCTAAAACAAAACTGGCTAAACATACGTTAGTCTGAAAAGCCTCTAAAATATAACTGTCTGAATAAGGAGATGCTGGAACATGTCCCCAACTAACTTTAACTAATAAACTAATTAATAAGATAATAAATAAATAATCATGTCCTCAAAAGATAAGGACTCACTTCTAACTCTGACCGCAGAGACTAGAATGTTACTGATGCTCTGGAGCTCGTCCTTCAGAACCTATGGTATAAGACACCATAGCGCAAATGCGTAAATACTTTGAATGTACTAGTATGCATGTGAGGTAGGCTTAATTCAATGGGTTTACATGAATGATTTATACTATCTGAGTGAATAATATCAACGTTAGAATACATATATGAATACGTGATAACTGTAACTAGGGTTGTGATAACAGGATTATTGAGTCTAAGTACTGATAACATGAGATACTGATAATTGTAAAACTGAAATAACTGATACTAAGAGACTGTACCTGATAGTCTAGTTTCTTATGGAACTAGCTGAGTTCCGTACTATTCTGAGTAGACTGTATCTGACAACCCTGAATTTTTTTTAACTACCTAAGTTCTATTACTGATACTGAATGACTATATCTGACAGTCCTAATTATGTAACTGAAATTGTTGGAGGTAGTTATTGAACTGACATGCCCCAAAACTGAACTGGTGGGGTCCAACTTGTAACCCCAACTGGAAGGGTGTCAATAACATGCCTGGGAAAAGACTATCTAGGAGTATACCCTCTATGATAGGTAGATTTTTTGTCAACCCCTCCTGGTAAGAGACCTAAATGAGATGTATAAGTCCCTTCACGCGTAGGGTACATCTCAACCTATGTTAGCTACGTAGTTTTGGAACACAAGGATTGCTTCTAAGGATCACACCCTTCACAGAATAACAAGTGTGTCCCCATCCTTGGGTTCACTCGGTGCTGAATCGTACTCCCAACTGAATGGACACTGAACTGAATAACTGAACTAAACTGATACTAATGGTATTATTTAGTGGATCTAAACTAAGTTCACTAAGGTCCATTGGCTGATGGAATTCTACTGAGATCTAAGGACTAACTGAGAGTAGTGAAGTTACTGAGATTTTTTGGGAATACTGAGGTTACCAAGATTACTGAGTACTGAGATTAATGAGATTACTATGATTTTTTGGTTTTCCTGAGTCACATGACTAACTGGGTTCTATAGATCATGGCTTGACTGAGCATATCATGAAAACATAACACTGGCCCTATTCATACAACTAAATTGTCGGGTACAGGTACCCCCCAGACTCGACGGAAATAAACTGACAAAGCATGACTTTCTTGAGTACATGACTAATATCAACAATCTATATTTCATTGATTAAGACCTATCATCAAAAACTTGACATGCATGAACTTGTAGATGAATGGGGATTACATATTATTATACTAGTATGGTACTTTTGCTTCGCATAGGCATTTAATCAAACACATGGGGAAAATGTTGTTGTTATACAATCATCAACACATCTAATAATCATAGTTACATTGATCAACTTGTAAATCGAACGGGGTTTATCATGGTTATTATGCAAATCTTCATATACTGGGGTCAATTATTGGAATATGTAATTTAAAGCATGAATCAAAACCCCACAACATCATCAACAGAAATTTATATAAAATTTAAATCATGAATATTGATCAATACACAAATTTTGGATTTTTGAAAAGAGATTCTTTTTGAACTTAATGGATGAAAGGGACCCATAAATCAACACATGACATACCTTGATTGTGAGTTTCTTATAGTTCTTGGACTTAAAGAACTTGAATTTCTTGGTTTCTTGAAGAAGGATTTGGATCTTGTTCTTGGGGATTATCTTTGAGAGAAAACCCTAATTTAATGTTTTTAATGAATAATGAACTTATGAGCCTTGGTATGATATAATTAGGGGTTAAAACGGTGGAAAAATACCCAAATACCATTTAAAAAAGACTTAAAATTCATTAAATACGACCTATGATGGCTCGTGCGACTGTCCGCTGCTAGCTCGATGGTCCATCATTTTGATCATTGTATGTGGACAAAAAAAATGACTCGCTGCCTTATACCGACGGCTTGGACGATGGTCCATCGCAAGTTCGACTATCCATCAACCTATGCATTTCACCTTATCTAGAAGTTTAACTCCCTTCCTTGGTTACGACTATCAAGGCGACAGTCTATTGCTAGATCGATGGTTCATCAACATTGCCGTTGCACATGGGCAATTCTGATAGCTTTAAGTAAAACTTCCATAAAGTTTTACTTTGATACCGGATTTTGATGAAATTTGTATCATTCGAAAGCTAATTCAATTTCCCAAATGATAAAAAGTGAAAATCTTAAAAATTCAACATGTAAAAAATTAAATCATATTTTAGAGTAAGTTTCTAACATTTTTTGGATGATTTCAAGCCTGGTAGAAGTATAGGGTATTACAATAACCATAACAATATGGTTTTTCACTTGAATAACTATTTTATAATGGTATTCCCTCAACCTATTTATGAAAAAATAAATGAGATGAATCTTATCATATATGAATTATGTTTTGAACTAAGGCATTGGCCTATGATTTTTAATGATCGGTAATTGGTTTTATGAATACTTTGTTGTCAATAATTTGATTTGAATCATAACCTTGGTGGTTTAATTAGCTAAGTTTATTTGAGTCCCTATATGTTTAATTGAATTGATGACTTGGTTTAAACAAGGGGTTCAAGTCCCAAAGTTGATTAATAATACTTATTGCATGTTTTACACTTACAAGTGGATTTGGTATAATGATACCAATGGGATGCCTTTGGTATGTAATTATATTAATGGTGGTGTATGTGTAATTAATGTTTTAACTCAATTTTAAAGCAGGATGTGCAGACGGACCTTGAAAGTAGAGACCAATGTACTAACACTAGAAATAGCACTAGCCGGTGTGGGTATCTATATTACCACAATGTTCTAGTCCCCCAAATGGATTTATGAATGGAACATTTGAGTCCCCCATATTGTATACATTAGTTCTTAAGTCACCTAGATTATGGCAGAAGTTTTAGGTCCCTCACAAAGGCATATATGGATATAGATATTCTCTAGTTTGTGCAGTTACACATACTGGGTTCCTTCTAGCTAGGGGAGCGATGGGACCATATAACCCATGGGTGCCTTTTTATATGAAGGTTATGCTACAAAACCTAGGTTAATGTTTTCAAAGTTTATGCTAAACCTTGTTCTATATCTTAACATAATATATATATATGTATGGGATTGCATATTGTTATTTGACTCTCTTTTGAATGATGGCATTATTTTATTCTTCTATCCCAGAGTTACAAGCTAACTCTCAAACTACTAACCATCTTCGAATATTGTATCCCTATACGACGCAGGTACCAGAACTTCTTCTACTTTTTTCTTGCGGAATCAGCAGGTGTTCGAGTAGTTTGCGAGTTGGCATTGAAGTGGTGATCTTTCATACATCAAAAAGATTCATTTCATAATCTTTATATACTATGACTTAGACCTATTTAGACTTTAGTTTTGGCTATTATCTGGGCATGTCCTGATATTTTATTGACTTTGGATTCATAAAGCCTTTGTTGGATTACCGTGGACTTAGGTTTGTAATGTTTGTAGATTGATTTGAATTGTAACCTTGGTATTTTAATCATCTAAATGGGTTTGATTCCTAACACATTGAATCAAATTGATGTCTTTTTTAAACTATGGGTTTGAGTCTTAATTGAATAATTGACTAATAAAGGTAACGACATGTGCTACACTTGCAAGTGGTGTTGGTATGGCGATACCAATTGGATGACTTGGTAATTAATTGGTTGAATAGTCGTGCTTATTTAATGGATGTTTTAATTAGACATTAAAGTGGGATGTATGGCCGGACCATGAAACTAGAGTTCAAAGAACTAATACTGGAAACCGTGCTAGCCAGTACAGGTGTCTTTATGACCAGGTGGTTCAAGTCCCACAAATGAATATATTAATGTGAGGTTCGAGTCCCCCGTAATACATGTATTAGTTTTCTACTCACCTTCATTATTCTGGGAGGTTTAATTCCCTATATAGGCATTTACGTTTTTGGATATTGTTTGGTTTGTGGACTACATGCACTGTAGACCTTCCTACTAAGGGAGATTTAGGCCTATATATCTTATGGGTTCCTTGATATATGATAGTTATGCTACGCAAGCTAGGTTAATGTTTTCAAAGTTCATGTTAATCTTGTTCCCTATCCCTATATGGTATATATATATGTATGTATTTGATTGGATATATGCATTGGTTGATTGATTTTGAATTATTAACATTATATTATCCTTTTCCTTGAGTTACATTCTAGCGCTCCAACCACTAGATGTCTCCAAATTTTATATCGTAATGCAATGCAGGGATTGGTCATACTATCACATGCCCTATTCAGTGACATAGATTTTGGGACGGCTTGATTTAACTTAAAATGGCGAGCTTTCATACTTTGAAACACTCAATTTCTTGCTTTCAGTTTATTATGACTTTACTAGTTTAGACTAGGACATTGGTTTTGGCTATGGTTATGGTGATTTCATGATTAGATATTCTTGGATAGTTTTTGAGGCTTTGTATGGACAAACTATAGACTTGGATAAGTTATGGAAGGGATATGGATTTGGGTATTGTTTAGTAGTTTTTGGTTTGGTTTTGATGGTTGACTTGGTTAGGTTGGTCTATTTTATATACCTATCCTAAAGTCTTTACATTCTAAATGATCTCTATTTTGTTATATGTTCGGAATTTTTCCAACTTTGTGTATATGTTGGTCAGTTGGTTTGGGTGTTGGAGGTGATCTCTTGTGCTTGTTGAACTTGAGATGCCTATTACGATATGGACCTGGTTTGGGTTATTTCAAATGCATGGTAATGGTAAAAAGATTTATAGGTACTTTGGTTTTCCCCAAATTACTTTGTTATGGCTTTGAAGCACATCTGTCCTCATCCAGTTCGATAAAATGCCAATGAGAATGATATATCTCATAGTTTGACTCTCCTTGAAACCTTTGCATTGCATAAAATGGAAATGGAACTTAAATTGGTTTAGTTCGTTTTAAAAGATTTGTAAAGGCCTTGGTGGCCATGGTGTTTGTTTTATTGGAAACTTTGGAGTCAACTAGATTAAATGGCTTTGGTACGACATAAATGGATAGTCTTGCAAGCTTTAATTTTGGTGTGACGATACCAATGGTTAATGACTAACTAAAAGTCTCCTTGGTAATTGGTTTCTGTATATTAAAATGGTTTAATTGGTCTTAAAGGGGGTTGATTAGCAAACTCAAGGAAGGTGGGGGATCCCCGGGTGATCACCATTGGAAACTCGCAATTTTTGATGTGATGGTGGTCTAGGTGACCGTATGCATTATGTCACACTTTTTATTTTAGGGGATGTACTAGTCATCCTAGGTTTCTATTCTCTGGTCGTGTGGATATCACGTATTGGGGCCTTTCAACAGGGGGAGATGAACCAATATAGCTCATGGGTTCTTTTATAATGGCTAAGCTACACAACACAAATTAAGGTTTTAAATGCATGCTAAAAATAATTCCCTTATCAGCATGGTATATATATGTCTGTATGTCATTGCTTATGGTTACTTGACTTATTTTTTTATTACTGGAATTATTTTATCTTATCCTTGAGTACTTGTTAGTGTTTACACTGCTAACCATCTGTCGGCATGGTATCCCAATAAGATATAGGAACCAGCCATACTACTATTTCTCCTGCTCAGGGACTTGGATTTCTAGGACAGTTTTGAGTTAGACTAAAGTGGTGAACTTCAAAATTTTGGAAGTCTCCATTCCATTCTATGGTCTTCTCTTATTTTTATTATTTCTTTGGTTTGGTTTTGGCTATGGTCGGGGGTATGTTCTGACAGGATTATATTGATTCTAGTAGAGGCTTTATCGGACTACTATGGGCATGGGTAGTTGATAACACTTAACTTACATGTTAAATTAAGTGCAAGGTTGTCATTGTTAATATAATAACCCCACAAGTGTCGGGGTCGAATCGACAAGGAATAATGTGAGTGGAGAATGGGTAAGTTCGAAATGAAAGTACATACTAAATTCAAACATAAGATACAAAGAGATAGGGTTTTTAAAAAATTTCAAATGAGAAAGTAATTCTTGGGCTTCTAAGGGTCTAAGTCGAGTCTAAGAATAATTAAAGTGTAATTAATTAGGCACAGATCTTTGGATTATGCTATCTTAGGGGCAAGTGATACATGGTATGTGATAAGTCGATGCAAAGTCTAGGCAATGAGGATATGTTAGGCCAGGTTGAGAGTCCTTAAGGATAGTTTGTCAACAAAGTCTTAAGGATATCACTCATTTACCCTTTCGAGTACCTAACAAGTGTGTCAATTAAATCCACCCAACACCTCAATTGGGTATCCCTATTTCTAGGATGATACCCATGCTATCGTCAAACTTGAAATCATCTTTATGTCTAAGATAGTGAGAAATAGAAAACTATGCCCACAAAGTGTCTACTATTGCCTTAGTTTCCACATCCCTTTTTCACGGATGATGTGGGTTCCACAAGTTCAGCCAAACCCCTCTTTCAAGGATGGTTTGACCTTTCAAGACCTTGGGGTTTTCATCCATCAAACCGATTTGGGTATTTGGGGATTTTACCCAAAAATCCCATCCAATTTAATCAAGCAATAGTAAACCCATCATCAAAAGACTATAATCCATACAAATACATCACAACCCTCATACAATTGCACCCTAATCAAAGCATAACCCTAAGCGGTAGATCTAGCACATCATAAGGATAATGAAAACAAATATACCAAGATGTCCATCAAATTTATTCATAAGAAAAATAAAGAGAGAGAAAAACACACTATAGACTCAAACTAATCTTCAAATGACAAAGCCAAATCTACATATTAAAAATTCTCTAGTTAAATCCTGCCTTAAATTTGAGTAAATTTAAGCTCCAAGCTACAAGAAATTAAAAAAACCGTAAACTAAGGATGGCTGGTAGACTTGTGGAATGACGGTGATGAATAATGGATGGTCAAAAATGGGCTAAAACCCCTTATTTTATCCCTAATTCTATATTTTCCAAATATTACAAATATGCCCTTAAAATATTTCTGCTCTACCGCAATCTCCACATCTTTACCACATTTGCGACTCCTGTGATTGCTGTAGTCTTATCACAAGCGCCCTCCACTTGACTTGTTGACTGGTCGAGATCGCGACCCTAAGACTGCAATCGCGGTAACTGAGGGTTGATTCTTAGGCTTGATTTCTAGCATTTGACTCTTTTCTTTCACATTTAACCTCTTTTTGACTTGAAGGACTTGCTCATCTTCCTTTTTCATATTTTCCTACACCAATGAGCATTAAATAAGTGATTAATATTAAATTAATGGAAAAGCATGGTAATTCAGTCTTAAAAGGTGCTAGAAAATCCTAAAATTAAGGACTTATCAACATCTGCAAACTTAAACTAATGCTTGTCCTCAAGCCACTAAGAATAATTCACTGAGGTAGGTTGTTCAACTCAAATCCACCAAAAAGAAATCTATACTATAGGAACAAGGTAACAAATGTCTATAAAGATTTTCAAACATGTCATGGCAACAAGTGAACAAAAATTTTTCAATAAGCACATCTTTATGAAGAAAGGATGAAAATTTGTATCACATGAACCTTCCAAATTAACAAAGCATCTCAAGAGGAGACTCAAAATCTTCAAAGATTGTCTTAATCTTAACAATGCAACTTACTTTACCCATTTACCCAAACCGAGAGTAAGATTTCACCCTTTACCCCAAAGTATCGATGCCACTCACAAGCAAGAGTTAGCTGCACACAAAAAAAGATATTGAAATTTCTAAAGGAGCTCAAATAATGAAAGAATTCACACAAACTCTCACAATGAAATTCAAGTATAATGAGTAGGACCATAAGTTTGCCCTTTGTTTTTTTTGCCACTAATGTAGACTTACGTATTTTGGAATCACCAAGGTCTTACGGGTCAAGATAAAGGTTTAAGGTGCGAGAAGAAATACATATGGATCAAGTGACTAATATAGCCCCTTCAACGCAATTCCACAATCCCTTCTACTCTGAAATTTTTAAACTATCCACCTTATTCTCCTTCAAATCATTTCAAATATCCCCCTACCCTTTTTATTAGCATTTATAAAACAATGCAAAGCAACCATTTTCTTTCTTTATTTCTTTGGCCTTTTCAAGAGACTTTCCAACTTTAAATGCTTCTTAGCCCCTCATTTGCCTCTTTTATCTTCACATTCTATAGTTTAGGCTATACAACTTTACCATTAATTGTTTCTCTTATCTCTTTGACCTCCTTACATACACCTTTCTTTGCTCATCATACCACATCACATTAATCTCCCCCCCAAAACATAGAGTATGCCCTACCCTTACATTATATTCCAAGCTTTACAAACCCTCCAACATAGGTTTTCACCTACATTTAATTACTTTGAATCATCGCTACACGATGTAGGCTTTCACCTACATTCAATGTATCCCTACGTGATGCAAGCACCAGAACTTCTTCTACTTTTTCATCACAGTGATCAGGTGCTCAATTAGTTCGTGAGTTTACTTTGAAGTGGTGAGCTTCAATACTCCGAACGCTTCATTTCATGGTCCTTCTTTCCAATGTATTAGATCTTGTTTAGACTTTGTTTTGGCTACTGTTGAGGGCATTTCCCAATATTTTATTGATTTCAGTTTTGTATAGGGTTTGTTGTATTTTTATGGCCTTGGGGTGTTTTGGTTGATTATTTTGGTGAAGGACGATTGTTCAATTACCAGTAGATGGTATAGACTTATGATGAATCATTAGTAGTTTTATTCTACATTATCTTGTTATATGTTTGGAATACATCCGACAGTTGAAGTTGTAGTGCTGGCCAGTTTAGGTGAAGGGAGGTGATCTCTGGTCCACATGGGACTTGAGATATCCATCTCAACCAGGCCCTGGTTTGGGTCATGACAAATAAATACTAGAATTAAATCAAAACTAAATAAATTCATAGTATGTGCTTAAGAAGAAATCAATGATAAAGGAGTATAAGTCTATAAATCCATTGCTCGACAATAATTTTGGAACTAAATCGACATAGTAATATAGAAAGAGTCAAAATCTCCCTCGACCAGAGTGAATAAGTAGTGGTAAAAGAGAGTGGATTAATAATGTCTAAAATAAACCTCCGTCTACTTTCCAAATTAGTATGTTTAGTTAAATATCATAATCTAATAATAAGGGTGGTACGACTTCCATTGTAAAAGAAAAAATTTTATCTTTAAAAAGTTGAAATAAATACCTTTTCTTGAAAATAGTAGTTAAACCAAGGTTTAACTATAATTGTACCACTAAAGAAATATATGTGCGCCTGAATGTATACATGCTATACTAGTATCCAAATGATACAATAGTAAGCATCTACACATCCATAAGTATAAGCACATCCTTTCTATGTATAAAGTCCTAATCTAGTGTCAAACTTGTATTGTAACCCCAAGCCCGAGCCCAATAATAGATAATTCAACATAATATAAACACTATAAACTAGAAAAATAAGGTAAACAATGGCATAAAGCTACTAAGAGGGACTAATTTAGGAAATACCATATAATTAACTAAGTAATATGGTGTGTCTTGAACTAAGGATCTTTAAAGTAAAACTATGGTTATAGAAGTCTACAATAAAGATAATAAGGTTCTACAACCATTATAGTATTCTATACAAAGGTTTGGTTTACATTTATATTTTAATTCACCAAAATAGGTCAAGTCTGAATATTGGTAGATATAAACATGTCCTATATATCATACAATCTATACAATATACTATCTCGTAGAGAAAAGTAGATCAAATCCTACCTCATAGTTAAACACAAAACTCAAACTATCCACAAATTGCTTATCTTTATTCCATGGTCCCAAAAGTAACAGCGTACTATAAGAAATATAATCTGCACACTAATAGGATTTAAATGATACCTATATTGCAATTTAAACTTCAGACATAAAATGGGATAAAAAACATCCTTGTGGGACCCGCTAATAAATTCAAAAATATAATTTGTTACGAGGTCCCTCGAAAGACACAAAATGTGTGCTCAAAATTTGAGCTCAAATATAGAATAAATCGAGGCTTAAATTAACCCATATAGTTAAGGAATTTGACTTAAATTTGAGGAATTTATAAGTAAAAGGGATGGAATTTGATGGGAAAAGATAATGGAAAACAACCAAGGGGTTGAAGACACTCCTAGGTTATTTCACCAATTTACATGCCAGCATTTTGAGTCTTCCCATAGTTCTGCAGGTCATTTATGGCTTGTAGGAACTTTTGATTTTGTTATGGGACAGTTCATTTGGGTTTTAGGCTCATTTCCTAATTTTAATGCTTTTGCTTTTAAGGAATTAGTCTCAAAGAAAAAAATACTTATAGATGACTCGGATGAGAATTTCGACATTAGCATCAACTTTGGAACATCTCTTTTAGGTTAGGGAGACCCTTTGTTTAGGTCTCAAGGCTTTTAGACTCGTTTTGGGATATTAGGTGAATTATATGAAAATGGAACTATAGATGTAGGACTCACATTTAGCCAAAATAATCTTGAATGAAAGTTTTTATGCTTTTATTGAGTTTGGAATGTCAAATTTGGTATGGTAGAATAGTTCATTTGTATACACAGAGTTCCAAATGAATATCGAGCACCTAGTTGAAGTCAATTTTTTGACTTAGCATAATCCGGTGCATCATATATGGTATAATGGCTTAGTGGTCAAGGATTTTCTAAGGCAGAAAGCGCTTTAGTAGCCTTAGATTTTTTGTTAAGTACCACTTTAGTAGTAAAGGGGACCGTTAAGTGGGCATAACTTTAGCATTTAACTACCTCTTTAGAGGTATCCCCGACCCTGTGAAGGAGAGCTTTAGAAGATTTGTACCACTTAAGTGGTAGCCGCTTTAGCAAACAAATTTTCACTTTAACAGCACGTTGGGGATGTTACATCCCTTTTCTTCATTCAATTTCTCCATTCTTCTTCACCGTTTTAAAACTATTTTGAGAGCCTGAAGAGAGCAAAAAATTGTAATCATCTATTGAAGTTAATTTAAGTTAGACTTACACTTCTTGGTCAATTCCTGTTAATTATCCTATCAATTTTCACCATATTTCATGGTAAATTCCTAGAAATTAGGTCTTTATAATCCCTAAACCTTAGGGTCTAATTTGGGTCCGGATTTATACACCATTTGTGTACAACTTTTGAATTTACATTCCTTGTCCTTCAAAGGACCTTGTGACAGATTCTATTTTAGATTCTATTTGCATGCCTCGCTGGCTCATTCCTTACCAGTGATTCTTACTCGACACTTATTTTCTTCCTAATGATGTTTAGGTACTATTTTTATAGGTTGGTCGTGTTTGGGATCATGGAGGAAAGGTGAATAATATGTAGATAATTCAAAGATTTATAGTTTGCATCGATGTAGGATTCTATCTACTCTTCTTCACGAGGTAGTGTATTATATATATTCCATGTTTGGTAAGGATGTGATTATGAGTATATTACCTTGTCTTAGCCTAAACTATGAGTTCAAGGGATTGAAGGGCAAATTCACCCTTGAAGAAAAAATACCTATTATGCTATTAGGATCCTATTACCCTAGGTTACTTACCTATTAGACATAATCAGGCTAGTAACCATTTAGTCTAAGGTATACTACTTGAAACGATGGTTTATTATGGGTTCTCAAATTATGGTGATGATATTTGTATATTATACTCCCTAAGGCCTTGATTATAAAGTTAGTTACAATCTCGATGAGTGATTTATGCTTATAAAGGACATAGTTGTTATTTATGGTTGTTTAAACGCTTATAATTGTATTATTTGGATACTGTTGATGGCATGCATAAATTTAGTACATTCATTCTCACTTAATGGTATGATTCCAACTAAAAATCTGGATTTACAATAATTTTCCTAAAAATTTATTTATTCCCACATTTTACCTTTAAAATATACTCTTTCATAATAGGAATTGTACCACCTTAATGGATAATTTATGAGTTTTTTGGAATTAAAATGATGTTTCAGAAATCTGACCGAGATAGATTCCATTGTATGGTTGTACAACTACTATTTACTTTGGTCAAGAGAGATTTCGACCCTTTAAACTCTTTGATATTGATTTAGTCCTGGAGTTGATCTCAGGAAATAGATTTATAAACTTACACTTTGTTAGCCATAGTTTGAGTCTGTGAATTTGTTACATACATCTTTCAATTAATGCATGGATGAGATTAATAATGATTATGGTGATTATTAGAAATCTTGGATTGGGAATAGGTCAATGTATATGGGTAATCCCACACCTCCTAGGGGACCTTTCATTTTTGAGCTATTATGTCAAAGAAAAAAGGTTACCATAGGTCCTTCCCATCCGAGCCATCAAGCTGGAGGAGGTGTATACACTGGTTATATTATGTTACATGGATCAATTATGGTATCATGGATTTACTTGTATTTATTCATGTATGTGCATTACCTATCACTATTATATTGTTTGGTCGATATATCTATCAGCCTTATGAGGGGTTGCATAGGTATAGATTATGAGTGTTGTTTGTTGTGTGTTGTGTACTAATTTAACCTTCAAATTTATAGGGCCCTATTAAGGTATTATTTGTGTAGAATAACACGATTACATTATTAATATTATTAGGTTCAGTTTTTGATAGGTTAATTGTGGATTGGTATTGAGATTTGAGGTATCATTTTAATTTCTATGTCTTATGGTTATTATACTATGGATAATTATCTGATGTATAGACGTTTGGATTAGGTACCTTGATTATGCCAGTTCAAGTTACTACTATTATTAGGAGGCCTTAGTATGTTATTATGGCTACCTTAGGTAGTACCTTTGTGTTAGTCTTTTATATATATATGTATATACATGCATGTATATGTATATGTATGTATGTATCTAGATATAGTATTACCTTATATCCTTATTTTAATTCATTTATTCATGTTGTATATTCATTCCTTGGCCTTTTATACTACTATATATATTTCTTTTACCCCTTACTGGTATATTGGCAAGTGATATACGATGTAGTGCTTAGTGCCTAAGTATGACTGGGATATGATTGTTCATACTTAACCCCTTCTTAGTTTTACTATATTTCAAAATATGTTAACAAGGGACTAGGAATGCAAAAGAAGTTAACAAGGGCCTGCGACTATCCATGGAGTATAGCAGAGCATATACAACAAATATGGCAGTTATTATCAGGCAAGCAAGTTCAATTTTAGCATATAGTAAGGGAAAGAAATCATTTAGAAGACTTTTAGGATAATTGGTCACTAGAAAAAGGGAAAGTTCATATTCACATCTGTTCAACAGGTACATGTAGTAGGAAAGAGGATAATTGATAATGATAAATTATAATGCCCTTATCAGAGACTGTCACCAGCAAAAGGGTGAATGGTTGGGAAGGCTTAAGCTATGTTTTAAAAAGAAGTTGTATTTATGTATCAATATGATAACAAAAATAGTGAAGCATCTAAATAGCCTAGTCTACAACAGCCAACAGAAAAGGACTCTCAGTATAGGGGAGGGGGTCTAAAAGTTTGGTAAAGCTCCAAGAACCAGAGAAAAAGTTACTTTCCATACAATCATTGATCCAAGCATCCCATTATCATGCTCGTAACCATGTCTGTAGAAAAGAAGAGATATCAGTACATCTAATTTTCAATACATAATAGAGAAAAGTGGAGAGTGTTACTTACTTGCATGAGGTACCATTTTTCCTCTGACTAGATCCCACAATAAACCTTAAAAATCAGGACAACATCTCATCTACTGGAGAACACAATTGAACAAGATAAATTTCTAAAAGCTAGGGCTATTACAAAATTTATCAATAGCCAATAGAGAACAAACAGGAAATCAGAAAATGAGATTACTCATGCAAGATGCAACAAGATTCTAGCAATGGAGGCCAAGGAACCTTATTAATCACCCAAAGATAAAGAAGAAGAAGCTGATCATGGATAAAGGGAAATATGGAAACAACAACGGAGGTAGCAAAAGGGAAAGACTAGCTTAATTTAGAAACCCTACTGTCATTATATATTTTCAACTTTTTTTTAATTTTATTTTATTTTTTGAAGTGGACTTGGTAGCAATAATGGATAGTAGGTGTTATTTTGGTATTTGGGATTTTAAAGGAATATGATGGTCCATTCTTGTCTAAGAATCTTTAATTTTTGATAAATAAAATTCCAAAAACTTAACCAAAAAATATTTTTATTCTATTAACTTCCTAGATAATTGGCTGTATTTTACATTTCTGCTGGCATATTATCTATTTTCAAATTATATTTGGAGGTTAGTCGGTCATGGCCTACTGAGTACAACATATTTGGTACACAAACACTACATTATTGCAACATGCAAATCATAGTGCGGGTTCTCACCTCTATTATGTAAATCATCTGAAACAGGTATGGATCAAATATATAGGATGAGTACCAGACATTTAGAGTATTACTATTCTCCCTCTCATGGACTAGACTGATCTTTAGGTTGTATTCGGTATGAAGTTATACATTTATAATCATTTTGTACTTTATTTTGCATTTTTATTACATTAGAAGTTCTTGTACTGATTCTACTAAGTTTTAGGACTATCTTATATGCATTAGTCCTATATTATATTTATTTCACATTTTTCTTTCATTTCTCTTAGTAATTTTTATTAGAATTTTTGAACTACGGGTTGGCTTACCTACTGGTAGGTTATAGCAGGGCCATCATGACCTGATAAATTTGGTCAAGAAAAATAGTAATCTGATCCTAGGTTTATCGGTTTGTTGGTAGAAGAGCTAAGTGTGTAGTAGAGTCCTTAAAATTAATGCAAAGACATTTAAATACTCTCTTTGGGAAGCTACACAACATTGTTAGGAAATTTTGATCCTGACTCTTCATCATGTGTCTGCATTTCTATGAGCCTCAAGTAGAGGCTTTGCCTCTATTCTATTCTAAAGGAATGATAGAAGGTTATGGTTAGATGCTGATGGAACTTTGGCATATATTTCTAGAGTTTCAACACAACAGTGGACTAGGGAACCAGAGACGGATATCAAAGATCTTTAACATCATCTAGAGGATTTGGGCCCAACCCAGGCTCCAATAGAGTTTGTGACCACTGCACCTTTTTGAGATTTAGCATTAGGGATTCCAACAACTTTTATGGATATCTAACAACCAGAGATAAGGTCTAGTTCATTAAGTAGTTCTCAGGATAGAGTTGACTTTGTCGGTGTATAATATGGTTCCTTATTTATTTGGTAGTTTGAGATTAGGTTTTTTAGTGGGACACACATACGTGTATGTTATATCCTTTAGAGTATCAGATCGTTCATGGATTTATTAGTGGATTAGATCTTCCACTCTATTTGTCGTAGAAGTATTCGATAGTAGTTGGGCACAAATAGAGCATGCATTAAGACTTATAGAGGTAGCTCTTAGATCTGCCATGGTGGATGCAGTGCGAAGAGTTCTCATCAGACTATATAAAGTATTCTACATAGAGCATTAGGCCATGGAACCCATTCTAAATCGTTGGGCACAGTACCTTAAAGTATCTTAGAATCTTGCCATAGATGTGTGAAGATTGTTCATTTGTCTAATGAGTACCCCAGGTGTAAGTTGGTTGTTGATACAAAGTTAGAAAGTGCTCCCCTCCTGCCAAGAGTTACTGAGGTATGTTATTATTATGGAGAGGATGATCATTTTTATTGGGAGTGTCCTCAGTGTTAGTTTGTAAGCCAGTCAGGGTCAACTCATGTTTCTCTCTAGGTTAAGGCTTTTGGAGTTTGATTCAACTTTAGAGAGATCAGTCATAGGTCCTGAGAGAATTGCCGATGTATAATTATTATTCATTTAGCCTATCCAGATCATCTTCTGAGTGTTTTAGCACCTTCAGTTAGAGGCAGTGAACTTATTACCCTCTTTTACTGATTCAGATGCTGACTCCGAGTTTTTACTTGCACATTATGCATGTGACTTCAGATTTAACTATAGTAGGTATCTCTTTATTCATGCCATTACCTTTTTATTTCAGTATATTAGGGATTTCTTACCTATCAATAATTGTATACCTTGGTATTTTATATTATTTATTGTGTGACTTGGTGTAGAGTTAATGATTGTGTGATTACCCTCATAGATGATTTATTTTAATAGTGGATTGAGTGGATCGATATCAGTCTTTACTTAGGGGTGTAGTATTTAGGTTTAAGTCTATTTACCTTAGAATATTGGCCTTCTTATGGACCTATAGTGGTACTTGTTGTTGATTTCATTTTGGTACCACCTACTCTTTATAGTAGTGTTTATATTTCTATTGTTATTATCATTATTTTTTGATGTTGATTTCTCTTTTCTGGATAGATGACTAGACTAGCACTATCTAGATAGAATTTTCTTTCTTATAATTTTTTTGTGGGCCTAGGAGGCTAGCTCAGTTGGATAGTTTTGCTCTTTTAGCAAGGTGAGGTTAGTTGTTTTCCTCTTTTATTAGCGATGTTAGATGATGAGTGGTGATTTTTCCACTCATTCGCACTCACCATTGATGCACATTACCTTGTTTTGAATGAATAAATAAGACATAATTGTTATTAAATGCACTAACATCCACACTTTGCAGGCATAGATTTGAGAAGATAGAAAGATGTGGATTAGAGCTTAAAATGATCCAAAAGGGAGCAAGAAAGTACAGCTGGAGACCTGGAGCAGAAGGGTCTCAATTACTGCGGTCAGAGCCTGCTAACCATGATTGTTGCTTTCAAATACGGTCAATCAACCGTGATCGCATGTCTGTCACTATCGTGAAGGCTGCGATCGCAGCCAAGCTAGTGCGATCACGTCTTAGCAGATGAGATCATCCTAAGGAAAAATATTGAAATGCACGTAGATTATCCCTATTTTGACAAAAACACTCAAACCCTTAAATTATGGATCAAATTCCAACTTACCCAAATTTTTATGTTTAGATCTTAAGTTCATAGCTTCTATACTTGGAGAAAAAAATATTGCAAAAATTTTGGGTGAAGAATACATTAGATGCATTCTAAGTAGACGAATAGCTTACTTCTATTGTTGATTTGTATGAGAGCAAAGTTTGAAGTAATATTCACTTAATCTTCAACAGGTTATTTCAATGAAGATTGTGGGTATATCTATACTTATTTATCTTATGTATAGCTAGATCTCTCTCTTGGGGTAATGTGTGAATAACGGTTTAAGCGTGTATGGGTTATTATTGTTAGCCTTTTTTTGTATTTCTTTTTTATGGGTTTTATCATTGCTATGCTAACTTGGTTAGGATTTGTATGTTAAAGCTACAAATACCCACATGAGTTTGATAAGTGAAAGCTCTAAACTATAGAGAGCTGAAGGCCATCTTTAAAAGAATGGTTTAGGGTGAACTTTAGGAATCCACATCATCCTTGAAAGAGGGATATGGAGACCAAAACAATGATATATAATTATGTGTATTGTTTGCTAAATCTTCACTATCTTATAAATAAGGGTGATTGTAAAGTTAACTATACCATGGGTATTATCCTAGAAATAGGGATGCCTAAATTGAGGTTTGGTTACCAAATGTTAAACACACCCATTAGGTATTTGAAAGAATTAATGGGTGAAAGTTTGGTGTTTTGTTTAAAGACTAGCATCCATATCTATAACCGAACCTACCCATATTATATCTACTAAATAGATGTTAATTACTAACACCCACATGTCATTTCATTAGTAACACTTAATCCCAAGATCGATGCATAATTATATCTAAGTATTCGTAGCACCAAATTTATACTAGAAAACCCAAAAAGAGATATTAGTGTAGATACTTATCTCCCCAATTTTTATCATTTTATAGCATTGGTTTGAATTTAGCTAGTATCTAATATTTTTAATTAACTTGATTGCCACTACATTGTTTCTCAACAATTCAACTCTGACTTTAAAGTTAGGTAAATATATTGATGACGATCGCCTTACACTTAAATTGACATGCAAGTTGCGAGTTATCATTAGATTGGTTGTTGAGTGGGCTAGGTAACTAAAGGTAGCTTGGCCTTCCTTTGTCCTATTATGGTTTTAAAGATAGAGATTTGGGGTTATATAGTTTATTTCTAAGGTTGACCATTTTGGGATCCATTCTTCTAATTTTACTAGTTTATTACTTGATAGTGGTTTGGATGTTAATGTTGAGATGTTTTTAGCTTGACTTTTGGGTTTATTGGGTTCGTGTCCTAGTGATCGTTGATCTTAGTATTGGTATAGAGTTGGATACTCCGTTCTTCGTATGACATAGTTTTTATTTTCCAGTGGAGTTAAGGGAGGTAGAGATATGGGATCTTTTCCTTTGACTTCTTCTTAAGGTTGCAAATTAAGTATTTGTTGCTGAGAGAGATTATTTAATTGACCAATTTCCAACAAAGGTTGTATTTTCTCTGATTTTCTAGAGTTTTGGTTATCACTAGTACAATTTGCATTGTTGATGAGTTCTTGGTATGCTTTTATGAATTGTTTCCTCAAATAGGTATGGAGTTGGTAGGTTGTGACTTAAGACTGTGATTTTCCTTTATCATTACTTTGATTCTTAGCTATGTTTTGATTTTGACTTTAGCATAATCTAGTAAGGATATGCCCGATCTTAGATAGTGAAGGTGAGTTAGGTTTTTTTCCCTAGGTTAGACTTATTGGCTTTAGTTTGGATTTAATGCTTTGGAATGGCAGCTTGTAGATTTTGTACCAGATTTGGAGTATGGATGCTTACCTATCTAGAGAATAAGAGTGGATAAATGAGATCGGGTGATTCAGCCTTGGTGTCAAGATTTTAGTTATGAGTTGTAGAGTTTGGGTGCAACCTTCATTTTTAAATTTCCCTTAGTTAAGTTTAACTAATAGGCTGGGTAAGCCTACTTCATGTCTACTTATTTTTCCTTCGTCAATTCGAATTGATTGGGGTTAATAGATATTCCAATTGTGACCTATTGGCACTTGAGGATGATTTTTTTTTCTCTTGACCTCAGTTTTCATCAGAATATTCAGCAGGAGTAGTATAATCATATTGGATTTAGCATGGGTTTGTCCTTAATTAATGAAATATCCTAGAGAGGATTGTTTTATGGTGAGTGCTTATGCTTCGAACTCTCGATTTACTTTTTTGAGGGTCATTCAAAATAGTTGTGGCATCGGAATAGATTTCAGACTTCGATCATCTCTATTTTTATGCCCTGGTAATGCCATATAGACTTATTCTCATGCTTTCTATTATGGATTTTGTAGGATTAGCTTCAATCCTTCAAGGATAGTGCGTGGAGTTATGCGAATAGGACTCTGGTGATTTCCTTCATGGTTTAAAGTTGATAGTATGCTTGTAAAAGGAAAAGAAGGTTATACTTGGATATTGGAGTTGGGTGTATGATTTATGCCTTAGATGGCCTTTGGCTTGGATAAGTTTTTCATGGTTGTGTTATTATTGGTGTACTATTAGTATGTTGTTGTTTTGAATTGCTTTCATCATCCTTCCTCAGTCCAGTAGGAGGCTAGTTAGTTATTGAGGTTGAGTTTTGCTGGTTTGAGGAATGAATTAAGGAGTTGGTTGAAAAAAGGATACCATTGGAAAAATCCCTTGGAAGCATTGTATCTTCTTAGAGGTTATCTGCGGATTTATGTTAGGAGCATGTAGGCCTAGTACCTCATCCCTTTTAGCTTTTGTGCTTTTCCTATCCATTGAATTTTGAGGAATAAATTCCTTTTAGTAGTGGATGTTGTAATGACTTGCTAAGTAATTTCCTTGATTTATGTGTATTTTTGGTATTTCTAGCCATTCCACCGCTACTATAGATTATTTATTACTTGGCAAAACTGTCAGTTATGTTATCTCATTTGGGTTTTAGATTCATTTTTTTTTGTTTTAGAGCTTTCACTATTAAGGAATTGGTCTTAGACCAATAATCCTAGTATATCAGCTCAAATGATAATTCTGACAACACCATTAGCTCTTACACATTGATTTTAGGTCTAACGAACCCATGGTTCTGGTCCAAAGGATTTCAGACTCATTTTCGACTATTGGATGGGATATATGAAAAATAGAATTATTGATGTGGGACCTACTTTTAGTCAATACATGAAAAATAGAATTATAGGTATGGGACCTACATTTAGTCGAAAGGATCTACGATGAAATTTTTAGTGGTTCCATTGTGTCCAAAATGTCAATACTGGTATGGTAGCATAATTTATTTGCAAGCATGTTGTTCTGAATGAATCCCGACCACCAGATCAAAGTCTATTTTTAGAAAAAGAAAAATCTACTACCTAATATCTCGTGTGACAAGATTTGCGGTCACAGAGCCGTGTTAGAGGCCTCAACTATTTTCCTAAGAACTTTAGCAATAATGGGGCCTCTTAAGTGGGCACCATTTGAACAGCCAGACGATCGGTTTAGCAGTACCCTTGACCCTATGCAAGACCACTTTAGCAGACTTGTACGGCTTAGTGGTAGCTGCTTTAACGGAACCTGAGGGATGTTAAATCCCCTTTCTTCATTTTTCTTCACCAATTTTACACCATTTTGAGAGATTATAGAGAGGAAAATATATGGAATCATTCATTGGAGCTAAGGTAAGTTAGCCTAACACTCGTTGGTCATTTTCCATTAATTTTCAATCAATCTCAACCTTATTTTACTGTAAATTCATAGAGATTAGGTATTAAATCCCCAAAACTTAGGGGATTATTTGGGCCCCTATTCATGGACCATTTTTGTTAAACTTTTGAGCACACATTCCTTATCCTTTGAGGGACCTCGTGACCAATTCAATTTTAGATTCCATTTACAGGCCCTGCCGGCTTTATCTTGTCCCAAATTCTTACCCAACCCTTTATATATTTAGATAGGTTTTGTTTTACTCCTAAAGATGTATAGGTTACTATTTTTCTATAGTAGAGACATTTTGGGATTATGGAGAAAAGCCAGTTGATTTGTGGGAGATTAAAAGACGTACGATTCAACATCAAGGTAGGCTTTTGGCCACATTTCTTCATGAGGTATTGTATTATACATATTGCATGTTAGCTAAGGATATTTTAATGTGAAAGGTAAATTATCATAAACTAGCGTAAATAATGGGTTGAGGGGATTGAAGGGCGAATCGACCCTTAAGATTAAATACCTATTATGCTTATAGGATCCTATTACCTTAGATTACAAGCATGTAAGACATAGTTGAGGCTGATGACCCTTCAGTATAAGGTTTAGTACTTGACTCGGTGGGTTATTTTGGGTTCTCAGATTATGGTTAAGCTAGTTGTATATTATTGTTATCGAGGCCTTGATTATGATATTCGCTGAACTCCGAGTGAGATATTTATCTTTATAAAGGCTATAGTCGTTGCTTATAGGTGTTCAGACAATTATAATTGTATTATTTGTATACTGGTGATGAAATTCATAGATTTGGTAACTTAATGCTCACTTAATTGTACAATTCCAACTTAAACATTGTTTTACTAATGTTTTCCTAAAAAGTGATTTATTCCTACCTTTTTCTTTTAAAAAAAATTCATTCATAACCGGATTCGTACCACCTTAATGGATGATTTAAGTGTTTTTTTGAAATTAATAGTTATATTTTAGAAATCTGAAGGAGATAGATTCCAGTCCATGATTTTACTATTACTATTTACTTTGTTCTAGAGAGATTACAACCCTTTCTATTATTTGATATTGATTTAGTCCATGAGTTGATCTCGGACAATAGATTTACAAACTTACAATCTTTTAACCACTGTTTGAGTTCATGGATTTATCAAAAATCATCTCTCTAGTTCTGGTGGAGGAGACTGATGATGATAATGATGATTATTAGAAATCCTAGATCGAGAAATGGTCAGAGTATATGGGTACTCCCGATCTCGCTAGTGGCATCTTCATCCACGAACTATAGTGTTAGATAAGAGGGTTCGTCATAGGTATTTTCCATGAGAGTCATCGAGCTAGAGAAGGTGTATGTACTGGGTACGTTATGACACTAGGATTAGTTATGGTATTATTGATTTGGTTGCCTTAATTCATGTATGTACATTTCCTATCATCAGTATGTTGTTTTGTCCCTGTATCTGTCTGACTTACAGGGGTTGCATTGGTATAGGTTATGAGTATATTTTACTGTGTATTGTATGTTGATTGAATGTTCTGATTTATAGGGTTCGATTAAGGAATTTTACTGTACACTGGTCGGTTACTTTATTGTTATTAATATGGTTTGTTCGTGGCAGATTGATTATAGACTAGTACCGATATTTGAGGTATGATTTGTATTTCTTTATCTTATGATAATTTAAATATGGATAATTATCTAATGTATATATGTTTGGACTAGGGACCTTGATTATGCCAGATAAAGTTCCTATTAGGATTAGGAGGCCTTATAATAACCTTAGGTTGTACCTTTAAGTTAGTCTTGTATATATATATATATATTATGTTATATATATATATATATATGTATGTGTGTATCTAGGTGTAGTATTACCATATATCTATTTCTTTCTTCATTTATTCATGTTGTATGTTCATATCTTTGCCATGTATACTACTATATATCTTTCTCCTACCCTTTATTTGTATATTGATCAATCGTATACGATGTAGTGCTTAGTGCTTGACTACAGACGGGATAGGATAGTTTATCCTTAGTGCCTCCCTAATTTTATTAAGTTAACTTCCTAGATAATTAGTATTTTACATTCCTACTTGCATATTATCAAGATTTATATTATCTTAGAATCTCACTCGATAGTTGCCTACTGAATATCACGTGTTTGATACTCATACAACATTTCTATAGGCTGTATATCATAGTACGATTTCTCGCTATTATTGTGCGCATCGTGCGAAGCAACTATGGATAGATATTTGGGGTGAGCTCTTGGCATTTGGAGTAGTACTATTCTCTCTCTTATGGCCTAGAGGGATCTATGTGTTGTATTTAGTTATGGGTTGTACTTGATTATTTATTTAATAATTCATTTTCTATTCTTATTACATTAGAAGCTCTTGTACTAATTCCTCCTTGTTTTGGTACTATCTTATATTTTTTTTCCTATATTTTATTTATTTTGAATTTTCCTTTTATTTCTCTTGGTAATCTATTATTAGAAGTTCCACACTATTGGTTGACTTACCTACTTGTAGGTTATAGTAGGTGCCATAGTGAACTTAGAAATTTAATCATGACAAAGGAAATGAGTTAGCCTACCTTAGCCTTAAAGGATGTTTTCAATACTTTCCCGCACTCCAAGCACCAACAATAGAGGAAAAATGCCCTAAAAATAAGGGAAATTTGAGTGAAGAGGAAAATTTAATACCAAAAGTGGCCGCTTTAGCAGTTATTGAGTCTCTGAAGAGGCTGTTGCTTAAGCGGTTGGGTAAGTATTGGTGGGGACCAGTTAAGCGATGTTCACTTAAGTGGAAAAAGGATCGCTAAAGCGAATCTTAGTCGATACGCAAGGTCACTATAATAGCACAAAGTCACATAAGCGACCACTGCTAATGTGGCCCTCAAGCCTCTTAAGCGCCTGCACTAGCTATCAGACACTATTTTTTCACCAAGTCCAAATAGACTCCGATTGGATGCTCGAGATACGTTTTGAACACATGCATGCAAGAAAAATTCTACTATAACACATTTAATATTTCAAAATCAACATAACCATCAAAAATTTATCCAAGATTGATTTGATTAAATGTGTCGCCGACACCTATAGTTCTATTTTTATCAAATCCACACAATATCCACCTATGAGGCTAAAAGCTTCAGGACCTAGACCAAGGGTTCTCCTTGCCTAAAATTAATGTGTCATAGCTAATAATACTGTCGAAATCACCATTCAAGTCTATTTACTAGAAATTTTGTTTCAAAAATGATTATCCAATAGTGAAAGTTGTCAAAATAGAAAGATGATCCTAAAGCCCAAACAAACTGTCCACAAATTGAACAAATAGTTCTGACTAGTCATAAATGATCTAGAGCCGCTATGGAAGGTTTGAAGAGCTAAAAATGTGCAAAATCGTGAAAATAACCTGGAGGGTCATCACAATATTTGATTCAATGATTAAGTATAAAAATAAAGAATAAAATACCATTCAATAATAAAATTACACTAAAAGCAAATACATGTAAGTAAATGATCTAACCTACAATGTTTCTAATCGAACGGATAAAAAGTGCACAAAAATAAATCCAAAGATTCAACTAAGAAGGAATAAATTTGAACTATGAAAATCATAGCAAAATGCACCTAAAATTGAAGCAAAATACAGATTAATAAGATCAAATAAACAACAATGAAGTAGAAATTTAACTATAAGCAAGCTTAGGTCGGAGACAAATGCACATAAAAACAACAAATAATCAATCAAATATACATTTTATTAACCTATATTGAAGCTCAGATTGGAGAAAAATTGGCATAAAAACAAAAGATAATCAACAAGGAAGAAGAAATGTACCAATGTTGAAGCTCAAGTAGGAGAAATTTATGTAGAATTTGATAAAAGAATTAAAAAATGGTCGAAATAGAAAGAGGAAAGCTTAGAGAGAGATAGAGTAGGGTGTAAGAGAGAATCAATAATAAATATATTTATTACCAAAAATGTACAACATGGTCTATTTGGGGTAATTTTGCAAAATTGGGTCATTTATTTTGTTACTAATTTTAGTGGGCTAACATTTTGCATAATTTTTCGTTACAAATATCTATGAGCTATAAAACTTTTATAATTTTAGGTTTAAACTTGAAATAATATTTTGAAAGATAAAAAATAATGATACAATTTAAGAAATACTTCACATTAAGTATTTTTGTGTATTCCATAATTTAAAAATTGTATAAATGAAAATCAGGGTTGCTCCGACTCAATTTGACATTTTTAGTTAAACCAAACCAACATAGTTGGATGTTTTTCCTATACCAAATAAAGTTAAACCAAACCACTCGTAGGGATTTTTTTCAATTTGACTCAATTAGCCGTTTGTGGTTTGGTGTTATTCATTCCTAATGTAATGTTTTTTTTTTTAAAAAAAAACTAGAGAATGTGGAAAATGAACTTATCTACCTACAAAGCATGAATTTCATGCTCTATATGGGCTTGGATGATGTCTAAGCTAATGAACGTTGGTCCACTTTGACAAAATTCATGCATTGTACAATTGTTTTTTATATCATGCTCCCACAATCAAAAATCTATTGTGATGATGCCACTTACACAAGCCCGCCGGTAGGTAAATAAACCCTTTGACAAATCAATTATCAAGTCACTATGTGAAAGTAAACTTCAAAGTTGAACTTTCATAAATAGAATGGAAGTACAGAAATAAAAAATACCCAAGACCTTGTGTCACCACTACAAAAGAATCTATAGAGATAATAGATGTATTTCAAAGATTCAAAACAATCTGAAAAGTGAAAGATAATAAACTCAAAGTTGGAGGAACCCAAACATTGTTTTAGGCGACTTGAAGTGCCAAACAGCTTACCTGACATTTCGGAGAAGTATCATCAGATCAAAAATCAACTAGGCACGCTAATGTTAGGATTTGCATAAAAAAGATGCAATAATTTTTGTATAAGTACAAAATCACACATACTCACTTACTATAGGATAATTCTTTATCCGAAAATATAATAAATTACTCTTTATGAGAATTTATTCTTCCACTTCCTCAATGTTAATGTGCATGAGATACAGTGCCAATAACAACAAATCCTCTATGGAATTCATTCCTCAAAATGAACAATCATAAATTTATTCAAAATAATCAATAATGAGAGTAAGAGATTGAAAGAATAATTAAATAGTATTTCATATAAATATTTAAGCATTGATTCATTTTACCAATATCAAGTGAGCCGCACAAGCATATGACCAATGCTACAACTACAATAAAACTTAGATAGTAATAGAATTTATTATATATGACGGAAAATCTCAAATTACTCATATCATGGCACCGGTACACACACATGCGATAAAATACTAGAAATCCAAGTAAATCTCCGCAATCATGAAATTTCATGTCATAATCATCTATCATCTATAGCCCACACTAAATTTCACCAAGTGTATTATTAATTTTAAATCATAAGCCCTTTATCAACTAAATTTTCTGTTTTGTTTTTTACAACATCTCTACAATTCACTCAATACTTCTAAATATATAATTTCGCCTAACTCATAACATGATTTATATGATAAGTATCACCCAGGTTATGTTTGAGAAAACTAAGACATAACCTATGTTAAAATCGAGCAAATGTATCATGAACCTTTACAAATGCCTCTTATCTTTTCAAACTACCACAAAATGATTAAAATCAAACAAGATATAATCTATGAGTGAATAAGGTATATTGATAAAAATATTACTATATTTCTATCTTGGGTATAAAAAATAAATCTTGAGTATAACAAGTCAACTACTAGCTATTAGAGCAAAACAATAACTCTTTTTCAAAATTTGTTTAGCCAAAAAATAAGAAACTAAATTTTAAAATTTCATAAAATCATGAGTTCAAAATGATCCTCAAATCATTAAAATATGATATCTCTATTTTTTATGCTCTTACGTGGCTTAAAACGATGAAATAATTAAGAAATCAGAGTTTTGATGCCAAAATTATTTACCTATGATATAAGTATCTTTGAAAAAATCAACTAAAAAAAATAAAATGAAATCGTCTAACTAATGGTTTTTAGTTTTCTTTTCATTGGGGGCTCAAAATCAAAATTTTGTGAATCAAACAACGAAAACATAATGGGTTTTCTTGAAAAGTGAATAAAATAAAGGCAAACTCACATATCCTATATATATATATATATATATATATATAATAAGAACCCATCAAACATCACCTTAATTGGGCCTTCGTAGCTCCAAAAAGTTTAAACTACCCAAAATTAATGACCTATCCACTGCCTGGGAGATTTTTCTTCTTTGCTTTTGTGGGATCCATCACATTCACAAAAAATTCAACATTAACTGTTCATTGTTAAAAAGTTCCTTCATGTTTGCAATACTTTATTTAATTTGCAAAAAACAAACCTTACGCTAGAAAATCCAGCAATAAATATCCACTCTTAAAAGACCCTAACATTCTCATATGGACTTGAAATATGATGTTCCATTTAAATAGTTCTTAAATCACAATTCGGATGCAATGATTTAATAAAAATATTATTTAGAGCTCATTTTATTGAAGTAGTATTATAAAGGTCAACAATGTAAATTACTAATCTTCGAACAAACACCCATAAGTCATCCAAGACCCGCCAAATGCAAATCAATATTACAAATAAATCATAAAATATATTCTAGATCGGTTGGATTTATCAAATCAACCATTTGAGGTTGTGTTGACAGAAAGTTTACCGTTGTCCACTCCAAGCTTGAAGAAAACTAGAATTTTATCTAACTATTAAAAATGCCCACAAATACCTCAGGACTGGTACCAATTATCCAACAAAGTCAAAAATTATTTTTGAAACCTAATGGAACCATGAAAATTTGAATGAAAGATTTTTGTCCTAGTATGTTGACTTTGATCAAACTTCTCAATTTTAAAATATGAAAATTAAAAATATCACCTAATCCCACCTTAGGAATTATGCCATCTATTCTCACAAATCATAAGAACATAATAAAGCTATAGAAAGGTTCAACTTGGGGAAATGCATCTAAAATAACAAAAATGACTATGCGAGTCATTACATCATCCATTAACTAAACGTCCATTCCTCATAGAATGGAAAAGGAAAAGTATCATGATGGTCAAATAACTGTAAATACCCTTTATAGATCTAATTCAAGCATTGTCAAGTAAATTTTACATCTATAGTATTGCTTGTGCCCCATAACTGTCAGGTGTTGTAAGGTTTTAACTCATAAGCTTCTATTTATATTATTTAAAACAAAAACTTCTCCAAATAACTAAAATTCATAAATTTGAACTATCTCTATGTGTAATGCCTAATTTAATATTCATCATAGTTATGAATGGTATTGAATAATCAAGATCTATCATACTCACCACAATTTGAATCGTCACTTTTTTCTTTCAAAAAAGGTGTTTGCTTGTTTTGAGAAATTCTAAGCATTTCTCTCAGAAATAGATCTTATCCAAGGCTGATTATGCAAATTCCATGTTTAGTAGTTTTGTTTCATTAAGTTGAAAAAACCTAGTCAAGAATCGATATCTAAAGCAGACCAATTGTCAAATGGTATGCCTCACACACTATTCCTATAATTCAATTCTCAAGACAAAATTGTAAAAAACAACTAACCTTACCTAGAGGCTCCCCATATGTATTCATATGACCCAAACAAATCACCTTCTATATGTCCAACTCATTGCGAATTTCCATGTTGCCCTCTTTAAAAACTAGTATCGATTCCAACCAAACTACTCACTAAGAGTTATAAGGACTTGTTATGAGTTGTTGGGTGGATATCGTAGGATTCTAGTTGTTATCCTTAATGGGTTTTGTGTTGACTATGACTGAACCCTATGAGTCGTAGAGTCCTATTACAAGCCATATCGGTTGAGTCTTAGGGGTAATAGTTTGTGGTTTCCCTGGAAATTTTCTTGTCTACAATGTATGGTAATGAATCGTAATGAGTTTATACGAGTCGTATAGGGAACCGTAGTCACTGCATACTAAATTTTAGTTTTTAAATTGAGGGAACTTTTGACAATTTCCTTCTCACCCAATTAAAATCTAAGGGGGTTATTTCTCAACATAACTTACTCAAACACTTTTAAAGATCTCTCACATCTCTCAAGAAGCCATACTTAGTATTTTAAAGAAGTAGGCCATCCAAGGGATCAAGGGTGGAATTATTTTTGTGAAACATGGAATTTCAAGCGTGTTAGTCTTTCCTAGTTGCTAATTTTTTAAAATCATATATTTTAAAGCATTGTTCATATGGTGTTGAGTTTTTTTTGAATCATGGGTTGAGGGTAGTGAATAATTGTTGTTTATGTAATGTTTCATATTTGTCCCTGCACTAGTCATGTTTAAAATTAATTTGATGCATGGGTATGGTGAATAAACTAAGTGAGTGTGATTTCCCTAAACTTGTGAATTTTGAAGTTGCTATGACCTAACCCCATAGTGTGAAATTGGTTTTTGAGTATGAAAAGTATATATATTGAACTACTCTTGAACAATTGTATAAAGTGAAAAGTCATTGAAGTTTAATGATTTTAAAATTGAAACTTATGGGGTTTTGTCATTCCCCAAGCTAATGTATAATTTTACTAAAGGGGCTATGAATGTTTCTCCACTAATGAAATTATTTCAGCATGTTGATATTACCTTGCAAGTGTAGTTTTTCTAACAATACGATAAATGTATGCCTAAATATTTATCTTTGTTCTAGGAAGGAGAAATTATGACAATTTTTTAAAATGGTCTTTAGTAAGGATTTTGTAGCTGAGTCATGAAAGTGGAGGTACCGAGGAACAAATAGTGGAAATCATGGTTACTGACGCAAGGGTCATATGATTGGGTGGTTTGAGTCTCCCTTATTATTTTTATAAGATTGAGTGGTTTGAGTCCTCCTTATTATATTACATTATATGGTGCTTACGTCACGTTGATATGTTTGGAGGTTTGAGTCCCCTATAGTGCATACGTATGCCGTCTAGTTTGTGTGGCCATACACACTAGAAAACTACCTGCTAAGAGAGAGATAGGTCTATATAGCCTATTGGTGCCTTCGTATGTTATGACGATTGAGCTACTTAATCGAGGCTAATGTTTTAAAGTTCATGTTAATACTTATTCCCTATGCCAAATGCGATGTTATGAATATGTGAAATTGCATATAACGTTGTACATTATATTTTTTACTGGTTTTGAGTTGTTATTCATGATATTATTTTATCTCGCATCTCTAATTTAAATGCTATCTCTCCATCCACTAATCATCTTTGTACGCTATATCCTTACGCGATGCAAGCACTGAAGATATATCTATTTTTCCTACATATAGCTAGGTGGATTGGCTCAATTTGTTGGTTCGTTATGGTGAAGTGGTAAGCTTCCATTCTCCGAAAGTCTTATTTATTTCATCAGTTTCTATTTTTAGATCTGAGTTGATAGTTTTCATTATTATTAACATTATTATTTTCATTGTTATCTATCAGAGTCAGGGATATATCCCAACCAAGATAGGTTTTTGTTTATTTTGTTAGAAGGCTTTATTAGATTACCGTGCACTTAGGTGATATTAATCAGTTCTTTTGTATGATTACTTGTTATTAGTAATTTATTATTTAAATTTTATCTTGTCCTATCTTTTTATATGTTTGAAATTTATCTGATATTAGGAATATTATGTTTTTTGGTTAGGTACAAAGGGGTGCTCTATGATCCCCAGTAGACTTGTGATACCCGTCCTGGCTAGGCCTTGGTTTGGGTCATGACAAACATGGAATCAAAGCATAGGTTTTGTGTCATCAGTAGTCCATAGAGTTGTGTTAAGTAGAGTCACTTATATTAGTGTGTAGAGTACCAAACTTACAAGGGAGAGACTACGAGGCATTTAGGAATATTTCCTTTTCTTGATATTCTAGTTTGTTCTATAAAGTTTAAGGTCTTGAATCTTATCTGATTCCCTTATGTTCATTTTTTAGAATATACCTCCCAAAAGATCTAATGTTTAGGAAATACTTCTATCCCATCTAAGGATAGTATGGGTGGAGCTCTTTCTACTCCAGGAGTTCAAACTCGGTCTAGGGTTGCTACTTTTGATTTAACTAATGGAGCTCTAATGATTCCCTTATCCCTCCAGAGGTGCAAGACCAATGCTATGTTTTTCTAGTCAAATTATTTTCTTACCCTTTTATTGGCCTTCTAGACTGAGTATGTCGATTATATTTCTCTATCCTCCAACCACACTAGAGTTTGCCAATTTATAAGGGCGAGCCCTTTTATTTTCATTGGTTCTCAAATTGAGGAAAATCCTCAAAATTACATTTGTAAGATGAAAAAGATCTTTAGTACAATGAATACTACTGATGTGGAAGGTGTAGAGTTTGTAGATTATCAGTTAAAGGATGTAGTATACGACTGGTATGTAGAGTGGGAGAAACTTAAGGGAGATATTTTTGAGTTCACTTTGTTGGACGTCTTCTATAGTGCTTTCCTTGATCGTTTCTTTCATCAGGAGTTGAGGAAAGTGAAGGCTAAGGAATTCATGAATTTGAAGCAAGGAAAGATAATAGTAAAGGAGTATGCCATGAAGTTTCATCAGCTGTTACATTATGCTCCAAAATTGGTGTGGCTAGAATGAGTAAGGCTTGCTCTAGGTTATCCCATGACTTGATCTTTAAAAGCATGGATGTTTTGCTGAACCAGGATATGGACATCTCTAGACTTATGGTGTATATATAACAAGAGGATGTGAAAAAAAAAGAAAATAGACATGAGTGAAATATAGATTAAGAAGTTTTGCTACTTGAAATAGGGTGGAGGTCAACAACAGAATGATAGGGATGGTGGAAAGTAGTCTAAGAATAAGTAGGGCAATTTTGGTTCCTACTTTATGGCTAGTGCTCCTTATCAAAAGCCATCGGCTGATCATTATTCTCAGTATGACAGTGGGATCAAAGCACCATGAGCCCAGCCTCAAGTTAATAGGGTTCAATCAGCTACATCTTACCTTTTTTTTAGATTTTGTGGTCAGGTGCACCATGGTATTTGCGAAGAGGGGAGGAACAATTGCTTTGAATGTCATTAGATTGGTCATATGTAGAGAGATTGTCATTCTGAGGTTACTTCTATTTAAATAAGATTCCTATTGCTACTTTATCAACTCCTGCACCAAAAGCTGCTATTTCTTCTTCTAGCTCTAGCACTGGACAAAACCAGTTGCATGCTCTTTCACTTTCCATAAGTTTGAGGCATCCACCAATATTGTTATTAGTATACTTAAACTTTTGTCTCATTATTTATATTGTCTTCTGGATCCTGGTTCTACCCTCTCTTATGTAACCCGTTATGTGGCTATCCATTTTTTGACCCTGAGTGGATTCTCTATCCTTTTTCTGTGTGCACCCCGACGGATGACTCCATTATGTGTAGAAGGGTCTATAGGGATTGCGTGATATCGGTCTATAGTAGAAAAATATTTATTTATTTAATAGAGTTTGACATATTAGACTTTGATATTTTTTTGGTAATGGATTGGTTGCATTTGTGATATGCATCTATTGATTGTCAGACAGGAAGGGTCAGTTTCCTTTTCCCAAATGAGTTAGCGATTGAATGGGAAGGTAGTTCCCTAGTACCTAAGGGAAGGTTCATTTCATATCATAGAGCCTAAAAGTTTATTTCCAAGGATTGCCTTTATCACTTAACACATGTTACGGGTTCTAGATCTGAAGGTTCTTTTTTGAAAACTGTCTCTATGGTGTGTGTATTTCCCAAGATGTCCCTAATGATCACCTTGTTTTTCCTACTATCAAGGAAATTTATTTTGGGATTGATCTTCATTCGAACACTCATCCTATTTCTATAGCTCCTTACAAAATGGATCCAATTGAGTTGAAAAAACTCAAGGAGCCATTGAAAGATCTTCGAGATAGGAGTTTTATTTGCCCTAGTGTCTCTCAGTGGGGAACTCCTATTCCTTTTGTGTGTAAGAAGGATGGGTTCCTTTGAATGTGTATTGATTACCACCAATTAAATGAGGTGACCATAAAGAATAAGTATCTCCTTCCAAAGTTTGATAATCTGTTCGATCAGCTTTAGAGTGATAAGTTCTTTTCTAAGATTGACCTTCAGTTGAGTTATCATTAGTTGAAGATTAGGGAGGTGGATATTTCTATGACTTCTTTCCAGCCCTGATATGGTCATTTTGAGATTATGGTGATATCATTTTATTTGACCAATTCCCTAACAACATTTATGGATCTTATGAATTGTTTTTTTATCAGTTTTTGTATTTGTTAGTGATTGTATTTATTGATGATATTTTAGTGTATTCCAAGAGTGTGACAGATCATGCTGATCACCTTTGCCTTGTGTTTCAAACCTTGAAAGATCAGTGGTTGTATGTGAATTTATCAAAGTGTGAGTTTTGGTTAAATGCTATAACTTATCTAGGACATGTTGTTTCTAGTGAAGGAATCATAGTGGATCCACAAGAGGTTGTGATGGTTAAGACGTGGCCTAGACCTACGACTCCAACCGTCATTTAGAGATTCTTGGGTTTAGCTGGTCATTATTAAAGGTTTGTGAAAATTTTCTCTTCTATTGCTTCACCATTGACTAAGTTGACTCAATAAAAGGTGAAATTTTTGTGGTTAGCTACTTGTGATGGTAGTTTTGATAAGCTTAAGGATAAGTTGACTTCGTCTATGGTCACGACTCTACCTAAGGGCACTGATGGTTCTATTGTATATTATGATGTATCCTAGGTGGAACTGGCTTGTGTACTAATTTAACATGGCAAGGTGGTTCCGTATGCTATTAGACAGTTAAAAGTTCATGAGATGAATTATTCGACTTATGATTTAGAATTGTTAGTTGTGGTGTTTGCATTTAAATTCTAACAACATTAATTATATGGGGTCCATTTTAATATTTCTTCTGATCATAAAATCCTACAATACGTGTTCACATAGAAGGAGCTAAATCTTAGGAAAAAAAGGTGTCTTGAGTTGTTCAAGGACTATGACATGAGTCTTCACTATCATATAGGTAAAGATAACATAGTTGTTGATGTTCTTAGAAGGTTGTCCATAGGAACCTTATCTCATATGGATGAGGAAAAGTCTGATTTGGTGAAGGATATTCACTATTTAGCTAATCTTAGAGTCCATCTCTTAGATTCTAAAGATGATGGTGCAATTTTTCAAGAGATAACAAAGTCATCTCTTTGAGTGGATTTAAAGTAGAAACAAGTAGGACCCTAACTTGATGGAAATAATGACTAATATGGGTAGGAAAAAGTTGATGGCTTTCGATATTAGTGGTCATCGTATCCTGAGATACCAAGGTGGATTATGTGTTTCCGAGGATGATAGGTTGTGAGGAAGAATTTTAGATGAAGCTCATCAATCACGTTATACTACTTATACTAGTTCGATAAAAAAATATCAAGATCTTAAATAGATTTGTTAGTGGCATAATATGAAGAGTGATGTGGATAATTTTGCAGCTAAGTTCATGGTTTCTCTGCAACTGAAGCTGTAGAACTTGAGGCCCAATGGCTTGACTCAAGAGATCGAGCTATTGGTATAGAAATGGGAGATAATTAATATCGATTTTGTTATTGTTATTCCGTGGTCTTGATAGCAATTTGATTTTATTTGGGTAATTGTGGATAGGATGACTAAGTCTGCTCACTTTTTTGCAGTGAGGACTAATTCCATTTTTAAGGATTTCGCCAAGTTGTTCATTGAGGATTTGTAAAGTTTCATGGTACTCCAGTTTTCATTATATCTAATTGGGTACTCAGTTCTCATATCTCTTTACATGATGCCTTCGTAGAGGTTTGGGGACTAAGATGAGCCTTAGTACCACTTTCTACCCGTAGATAGACGGGAAAGTAGAAAGGAAAATTCAGGCCTTGGAAGATATGCTTCGAGCTTGTGTATTTGATTTTGGTGGTAGTTGGGTTGACTGCTTGCCTCTCATATAATTTTCTTACAACAACAATTATAACTCTAGTAAATGATATAGGTTTTCTATTAGGTGGTTATAGGTTAGTGAAAATAATTTATTTAGCGTTGATTTGGTTCATCAAGACATAGAGAAGGTGAGGTGATTTGGGATAGGCTTAAGGCCGCCCAAAGTTTCCAAAAGTCATACATGGATGTAAGGCTAATGGTGTTATAGTTTGGTGTTGGTGATTGGATTTACTTTAAGTTATTCCTCATGAAGGGAGTTATGAGGTTTGGTATGAAGGGGAAACTCAGTCCCCATTATATTAGCCCATACTTGGTTTTGAAGAGGGTTGGTAATGTTACATATAAATTGGAGTTGCCTCCTAATTTGAGCTAAATCTATCAAGTGTTTCATGTTTTAGTGTTGAGAATGTGTGTGGGTGATCCTTCGACGATTGTTGCCTATGAAAATGTGGGCATTTCTTACTCATTTTCCTTTGAGAATGTCCTGATTGAGATTTTGGATCGACAATTCTGTCAGTTGTGGACCAAGGATGTGGCATCTGTAAAGATTCTTTGGAGGAAGTAAAAGGTCGAGAATGCTATGTGGGAAACCGAGGAGGACCTGAAGTGAAAGTATCCATTCTTGTTCACCGTTCTGGCGTGCTTGAAGAATGTTTATTCCTTAGCATTTTTGTTTCTAAATTGGATAAAGGAAATTGTAATTTCCTTGTCATCTTTGTATTTTGTCTTGGTTAAAGGTAATTGTGGTTGTATTGTAGTCAAATCATGCTTATAACTGCCTTGTCCTATTATTCAAGGATGAATGAACCTAAGGGGAGAGTATGTAGCACCCCGATTTTTTCGTCCATGAAGATTTTTCAATTTTACTCTCTCTGCCTTCACTACGACTTACCCTACCAGCCCTAAGGAGTCTTGACAAGTCGTTGGTCTCAAATTGTAACCTAAAAAGTTAGTGTGTGGCTAAGTTCTTCTCTGAGTACAAGTGGCTCACTAAGAGTTGTAAGGACTTGTTACGAGTCGTTGGGTGTAAATTATAGTATGTCCACTGCTTACCATAAATAGGTTTTGTGTTCACTATGACTTAACCCTAAGAGTCATAAGGTCCCATTATGAGTCATAGTATTAATAGTGTGTGGGTTCCCTTGAAACTTCCTTTGATACTACTCAAGGTAACGAGTTATAATGAGTGTCTAAGAGTTGTATAGTGGCCTGTTGTCACTGATGACTAAATTTTAGTTTTAATATTAAGGGTACTTTGGACCATTTCTTTCTCACCTAATTAAAAACTCATGTTCTTAAAGCACTTATGGAGTTATTTCTCATTTATAACATACTCAAACACTTCCAAAGCTCTCTCAAATCTCCCAAGCAGCCATACTTATAGTTTCAAATAAGTCAGTCATCAAAGAGAGCATAGGTTGAATTTTTTCCGTGAAACTTAGTGTTTAAGGCATGTTACTCTTCACTAACTACTAATTTGTTAATAGCCTATGTTGTAAAGTGTTGTTCATATTGTATTAAAACAAGGTTGAGGGTCTTGAATAATTATTATTTGTGTAATATTTCTTTTTTGTCCCTACATTGGTTATGTTTGAATGATGATTTTAAAATAAATTTAATGCATGGGTATGGCAAATAAACTAAGAGATTGTAATTTCCCCAAACTTGTGACTTTTGAAGTGGTTATGACCTCATTCCATAGTGTGAAATTACTTTTTTAGTATGAAAAGTATACATAGTGAACTACTCTTGAACTATTGCATAGAGTGAAAAAGTCGATGAAGCATAATAGTTTTGATATTGAATCTTACATGGTTATGTGATTCCCCAAGCTAATGTATAATTGAACCAAGGGGGGGCTATGAATATTTCCTCAATAATGAAATTATTTTGACATGTTGATATTATCTTGTAAGTTTAGTTAGTATGACGATACCAATAATGTATGCCTAAATATATGTCTTAGTTCAAGGAATGGGAATATGTGATAATTATTTTAATTGGGATATAAGGAGGGTTGTGTAGCTGAGTTGTGAATGTGGAGGTCCCGAGGGACTAAAACTAGAAACTGCAGTTGCCAATGTGGGGTCTATATGACTCTGTGGTTCTTCTCCCCTTTATTATTTTCATATGATTGGGAGGTTCGAGTCCCTCATACTATATAACATGATTGGGTACTTGTGTCACCTTAATGTGATGGAATTTCTGAGTCCCACATAGTGCATATGTACACCCTCTAGCTCGTGCGGCTACACATATTGGGCACTACCAGCTGGGGAAGAGCTGGGCCTATATTTCTCATGGGTTCCTTTTTATGTAATGATGGTTGAGCTACACAATACATGGTATGTTTTCAAAGTGTATGTTAAGCCTTGTTCCCTAACCCATTATGTGATATTATTAGTATATATAATTGCATATAATGTTGTGCATTGGATTTTGGGCAGGTTTTGAATTGTTATTGATGACATTATTTTATCTTCTTTCCCTGAGTTGGATGCTAGCGCTCCTCCTGCTAACTATCTTCGTACACTGTATCCCCAGAAAATGCAGGCACAAGAGATACCTCTACTTTACCTACACAGAGTTAGGTGGATCGACTCAGTTCATTGGTTCATTGTGGTGAAATGGTGAGCTTTCATTCGCCAAAATGTCTAGGCATTTCATCAGTTTCTATTTTTAGATTTGAATTGATAGTTTTCATCATCATTAACATTATCATTGTTATTATCATCTGTCGGAGTCGGGGGCATGTACCGACAAAGATTGGTTTTTTGCTCTTTCGTTATAAGGCTTTGTTCGATTACTGTGGACTTGGGTGTTAGTCGGTTGTTTTTGTCGTTTACTAGTTACCATTCATAGATTTATCATTTATTCATTAAATCTTTTCTTGTTCTCTCTTGTTATATGTTTGAAATTCAATAGACATTAGGGCTATTGTATTATTTGGTTAGGTGTATTGGGCTGGGCTTTCATTACCAGTGTACTTGAGATACCCGTCACGGCCAAGCCTTGGTTTGAGTCTTTAAAAAGATAGATTATGATCCATGGTTTATCAACTCTTTTACTACTATTGTTCATGGCTCACACTTTGGTGTAGACCCTGGTCATAACAATATTTTTATTAGAGTATTATGTTCAAGTGTCTTCGGGTGTTTTGACACCGTGTCTAATACAGTCCTAATCATGGGGTGTGAGGTATGCCACATTTATAAGTAGGATGCTTCAAGGCTTGTAAGGATATTTTTCTTCTTTCATGAACTAGTTTGCGCAATAGAGTTTAGCTATATGGATATCTTCTAGCTCATGCTTCAGATATATTGTAAAACCTGACTCCAAATAGCACCAACAGTCAAAGGGATACTTCTATTGTTGGAGCCGATTCAACTTCGGTAACTCCCTTTTGCTATGCAAAGTTAGAGTGGAACCCAATTCTCTAGTTAGAATGCTAACTGTTTCACCTATGTCATCGGTTACATAGAGGAGTTTTGGTTCATCTGCTGATCAAACAACCTTATGTTGACCTCGCTCTTGTGTTTAGAAATGAGATTTACATATTGACTCATATAGTAGACACAAAAAACAACCATTTAACCCCAAACATCTCTGGTTCTCAGGAAGATTTTTGAATCCAAAAATTTCTCAAGACAAGACCTTTAGAGTTAACAAAGCCAAAGATTGGTAAGGACCTTCAAATGTTTATTGATGAGATCTAGAATATTCTTCAAGAGATGCACATTAATGGTACTAAGGGATTGGAGATTTCTTCCTACTAGCTTAAGGATTTTCTAAATCTATGGGATGATCAATTGAAGGATGCGTAAGGTAAAGATGCAATATTAGCAAAGTGGGATGACTTTAAGGAAAAATTCTTTGGACACTTCTTTCTCTGAGAGTTGAGGAAAGCAAAGCCATGGGATTTTATCAATTTGGAGAAAGTTTTAAGAGTGTGAAGGAGTACAACATTTAGTTCACATAGTTATCTCTCTATGCTCTAGATATGGTGTATGATATGAGGAATAAGGTGAGCATGTTTGTGCCTGGATTTATTGGTGATATTAACTTTGCCAGACTTAAGATTTATTTGAAATTGGTTGAGCAAGATAAGTTGAGATTGAGAAAAGAGCATTAGAGTAAGAAGGACAAAATGGCCAACTATGGGGAAGACAATTAAAGCCTAAGAATAGGAATAAGCCATCTTTATGTATGAATTCATTTGATTAGATTAGCCCCATCTTCATCTAATGAACTAGGAATATTAAAATTTATATATTTTGTAGCTCAGTCTCAGGGAAGTGTTGCAAGGCTTCATATCCTTATTATAAGAAGTTTGAAAAGTACCATCTGGGTAGTGCCTTTAATATAAGGATGGGTGCTTCAGATGTTGTCATTAGGGTCATATTTTTAGAGACTTACGTTCATCCAGATAGGGCCATAGGGGTAGCATAGATCAAACTACTACATCAGACCCAACAAGTAATGTTACACAGATAACAAATGCTTTCGTTATAGTTAGTCGTAAGAACTGCTTCTATGTCTTATGTAGTTGATGTTAACTCCATATTGACATAGTATATTTTAATAATGACAAACTAATAAACAAATATGTGCAGGATGTACTGAAGATATAGTCATGGAATGTAATATCTTCCAGGAGGTAAATACGGAATAGCATCTCACGTGATCCCTAACTATAAGGAAGTCAGCATTGGATTTAGAATCGCATCAGAAAAAGATCTCATTGGATTTAAATTAAATGGAAAATAACTGACAGTTAATCACAGTAGCATCTTACAAGGAATCACGAAAGGAAGGAATATCATTCCCTCTACATGGACATAGATGATATGGACATGTAGTGTTGTGAGTCTATATTCGACAGAGAAAAGTTGCACCACAGGTATGGACATATCTGATTAGACGTACCATAGAGTGTAATTCCCCAATACAAATCCTTGGTTGAGAAGAAATTCCTTGATTTTTTCTTATAGAGAAAAGAATCCCAATAAGCTGAACATTATAAAAGAGAAGACTTAAAACCAAAGACACTATGCAACTTCAAAGGAAATTCTTAGTGTGTCCCAATCTTTAGCCTCCATAAATCTTTATAATTTCAGGTTTACAATATTTACCAAAGAAAAAGGTTTATTAAACTTAGTCATATGAATTGTGGCTGTGTCACAAGATATGAATAAAAAATAAGATTAAAAAATTATTCACTCCATTTGTACTCCAAGTCACACTTTCCAAGCTCTAGGGAAATCCTTGTAACCTAAGAGGACTAGAAGTAGGCACCATATCAGTGTTATGAACTACGATAAATCTCAGTGTTATGTTCCTACTTATTTATTTGTTTACTCATTTACGTTTAATGTATTTTATTATCTATACTAATATATAGGTGAGTTGACTATCAAGACTAATCAGTCGACTCATTAAAAGTATTCAGTTCACTCCTCTCTTGAATTTCTATTGGTATTAGAGCAAGTCTCACCAAAGTGTTTCTTAACTGCACATAAGCAAAGATCTAATGGCAAACTATCAGATTCCAAGAGCACTCCTTCAGGATGGTCACTCATCATCTAACCACTATACTTTAATGAACAACACTATTCTCACTAGAAGAATAAATTCAAGATTTTTGTTCAGCCAAATGATTTCCAAGCCTGGGTTGTCATTAAGAAAGGACCAAAAATTATTCAAATAATCAAGGACAAGGATAAATATAAGCAGACGGACAATAATCTATAAGCATTGACTTGGATGACTTTGAAGACTTCAAAGTCACCAGGGAACAACAAGAGGTAATAGAAAGTAATGCAAGAGTTATATCCCTACTTTACTTTGTAGTTAGTGGATAAGAATATTAAAAGATATCAACCTATGAAATAGAAATAGATGTGGGATAAATTAGAAGTGACCTACGAAGTAACCACTAAAGTAAAGAAGGCAAGAATCAACATGTCATGACCGGAATCAAGGCCTGACTGTGACGGGTATCTCAAGTCCCAAGTGGATCAAAGATCACCACCTTCACCTAATCGAACTAATACAACATACTCAAATGTTGGATTAATTTCGAACATATAACAAAATAGCGCATTACACAACTAATAACAATTCATTATGTGTCTATACCATAGATAGATAATCGGTCAATAGTTCTCCAACGAAGTAATAAACCAAAACACCTAAGTCCACAGTAATACAACAAAGCCTCTACAAAATCTGAAGGAGATAAAATATTGGGACATGTCCCCGACAGTAGCCAAAACAAAGTCCACGCAAGGTCTAAGACATAAGAGACAAGGACCATGAAAAGAATACTTTTGAAGTATGGAAACTCACTACTTTAATTTCAACTCACAAACTAACTCGAGCAGCTGATCACTGTGCAGGAAAAGCATATGAAGTTCTGGTACCTTTATCGCATAGAGATACAATGTTCGTAGATGGTTAGTAGTTGGAGCTCTATTATGTAACTCAGGGATTGAGGAATAAAATAATGCCATCATTCAAAACTAAATCAAATAACCATATACAATCACATACATACATATATATCATGCCGGGATTAGGAACAAGGTTTAACATATATTTAAATAACTTAACTTGGGCTGTGTATCATAACCGTCATTTCTCAAGGCACCTACAAGCTAAATAAGCCCAACTCTCCCCTAGTTTGAAGGGCCCTAGTGCGTGTAGCCAGACGAACCTGTGAATATCCATAATTGTATAAACATTTATGGGAGACTCGAACCTCCTGATATAATCAAGCTGACTTATGCGCTAATATATACAATCTGGGGGACTACAACCTCCCATTTATATACTCATTTTGGGTACTCGAACCTTTCAGTCAAATACATATCCACATTTGCTAGCGCAGTTTCTAGTGTTTGTCCTTTGGACACCACTTTCATGGACCGACTACACATCCCACTTTAAAGAACAAATTAAAATATTCATTACACATACCCCACCATTATTCCAATTACTTTACAAAGGCATCCCGTTGGTATCATCATACCAACCCCACTTGCAAGCGTACAACATGCCATACCCTTTATTAATAAACTTGGGAATCAAACACATGGTCTATTAAAAGATATTAATTCAAATCAACATTTAGGGACTCAAACCCATTTAGTAATCTCAAAGAAATTTATGACCAACAAGGCCTTCATAAATCATTTACCAATCATTAACATTCATAGGCCAATCACTTATATCATAACATAATTTCGCATATGACAAGATAATTCTCATTGGCATTTTGACAAACAAGTTGAGGGCATATAATTATCAAGGCCAAAAAGTAACAAATTTAGGGTTAAACATGACCCATTTGTTAAATCGAAATTCCTATGCACCCATATGTGTAAAATCATTATAAAATCATGCATAATCACGATTCAGATCATGAGAAGTAATACCCAACAACATATATTCAAACCCTTAACCTTGGATTCCAAAAACAATCTTAATGACTCATGAACTACGTTTAAAATACATTATTTTTTTGAACTAAAAATCAATAAAGAGTCACATACCTTAGTTACGAAGATTCACAGAGAGATTTTGATCCTTAAGCCTCTAAATGACCACCTTGAAGAAACCCATCCCAATTTTCTTGAGAGGTTTTTGAGATTGTTTAAAGAGTATTTTAATCTTCTAAAATATAGAATGAACCAAAAAGTGGTGTAAGATGTGGGGTCTGAAGGACTTGGGTAAGAAATTTCCAAAATACTCTCATCTTAAAAGTTGTGGAAAACTCGCAGGTGGGCATGAGTTGACCCTCAAACTTATCACCACAATATATAGGAGGTAGCTTCAAGTCATCACAAGATTAGAATGTTGGACATCACACTCTATGCAACTTACGACTTCCTTTCTCTACTGATCACAATACCATATGACTAATACCATAAAGTCATATCCAAGTTAGAACATCAAGGTCTAGACAGCGGAGAATAGACAATTGGACCCTAAATCTTTCATGACAAGACCATGCAACTCATATGGAGCCTCTTATAACTAGGACAGAACTTGGCCAGTAACATACTAACTAATATATGATTAGGGTCCGTTGAGGTGTCACCACCCCATACGACTTATGGTGTGAATCGTATGATGACCAAAGAGTTTAAAACTTAAGAAATTTGTAAAGACCAAAGTTTGGGGTATTTTAGTCTCACCCACTTCGGATCATTCATCCTCGAATGATGGGAAAAGGTAACACAAGCACGCTTGTACTCCTTGTATCTCTACTCTTACCTTTAAGATAGAAAACAAAATTCAAAGGAATTCACAATCTACCATTAACAAAGACCAAAAACAAGGATGTTAAGATCAATACATACCTCAAGCATTAATTTCTGGAATTGGGAATCGGAATGGATACTTGAACTTCATGTCCACCTCGGCATCTAAATTCGCTTTCTCAGACTTTTGGTTCTTCCATAGAACTTTTACTGAAACCACGTCTTTTGTTTGCAACCAATGAACTTGCTGATCCAAGATCCTTACCAAGACCTTCTGAAGGACAAAGAATAAAAAATATCAGTGGTATCAAAGGTAATAACCAACGAAGGATCACCCACACATTTCAGCAACATGGACACATGAAATATAGGATGAATGGAACTCATGCTAGAAGGTAGATACCACTCATACTTAATGCTACCAACCCTTCTCAAAACTATGTACGGGTCAACATATCAGGGACTAAGCTTCCCCTTCTTCAAAAACTGCATTACTCACTTCATGGGAGATACCTTCAAGAACACCCAATCTCCAACTTTAAATTCCAAGTTCCTTCGCCTCTCGTCTGCATAGGACTTTTGGTGACTTTGGGAGGTCTTAAGCCTATCTCGAATCACCTTCACTTTCTCCATATCTTGGTGGATGAACTTTGGACCAAACATCTCTGCTTTGCCAAACTCGAACTACCCAAAAGGATATCTACACCTTTTTCTGTATAATACCTCAAACGAGGCCATACCAATGGTAGCATAGTAACTATTGTTATGGGAAAATTCTATGAGTGGAAAGTGGTCTAACCCACTACCATCAAAGTCAATTACATAAGCTCGCAACATATATTCCAAAGTGTGAATAGTTTTTTCTACTTGCCCATCAGACTGCGGTGAAAGGCATTACTAAAGCTTACTTTGGTCCCTAAACCACGCTGAACGAGTTCAAGAAATGTGATGAAAACTGAGTACCACAATTTGAAAATATCGATACAGGCGTACTAATAGCTACCATGAAGGAACCTCCTGAAGGAACAACCTCACATAATTTTGAGGTTATGTGACGCAAAATTTTTAATGCAAAAACCACAGTCATAAGTCAAATAATTCTTCTCCTGAACCTTCAACTGTCTAGAGAAATAAGTAATGACCTTGGCATGATACATCTACACACAACCCAAACCAACCACGGAAACATCATAATAAATGATGAAACCGTCGGTGACTTTAGGAAGAGTAAAGACTAGAGCTAAAGTGAACTTATCCTTTAACTTCTCAAAACTACCCTTATAAGTATTGGACCAAGAAAACTTCAACTTCTTCTGAGTAAACTTAGTTAATGGGGAAACATTAGAAAAAAAACTTTCCACAAACCTCCTATAATGACTGGCTAAACCCATAAAGATCCAAACATAGGTTAGAGTCGTCCGTCTAGGCCACTCCTTAATTACTACAACTTTCTGAGGATCCATCTTGATCCTGTCACTAGACATAACATGACCTAGAAATGTTATTGCGTTCACCAAAAATTCACATTTCAAAAACATAACATACAATTATTGGTCTTTCAATATCTGAGACACAATATGGAAATTATTGATTATGATGAAACTTTTGTTGCTGTAGCAAGGTTAGAATTGATTAAATTTTTTTAACTTTTGTCGTCTTTAAATGTTTTAAATTATATTGAATGTATGCTAAAATTGCTTTTGTAAATGGGTTTATTCATTAGGAAGTTTACGTAAAACAGCCTCCTTGTTTTGAAATACATCTTATCCAAACCATGCTTTAAAACTAACAAAAACACTCTATGGTCTCAAGTAGGCCCAATAAGCCTTGTATGAGAGGTTGAGTACTTTTCTATTAAATAATAATTTTAAAAGAGGTAAAATAGATAGTACTATTTTTACTCAATAGTTAGATTCTAATCTACTCAATTTGCCAATTTATGATGATGATATTGTTTTCGGTAGTCAAGCCATTTCCTTGCATTAGCATTTTTAAAATAAAAAGAAAGGAGAATTTGAAAAGAGTCTCATGGGAGAACTCAAATTTTTCTTTGGATTACAAATGAAGAAAACTCCCAAAGGTACATTATTAGTAAAGCAAAATATACAAAGGAACTCATTAAGAAATTTAGTATTGAAAAAGGAAAGGCTTTCTGAACACTAATGAGTTTCTCCACAAATCTTGATTCAGACTTAGTCGGAAAGCATATTGATGAAAAGACATATAGAGGGATGATTGGATTGCTACTTTACTTGAATGTATGTCTATCAGATATTATTTTCAGTGCATGCAAATGTTAGAAGTTGTCAACAGGGTCATATTTTGAGAGACAACCCTTCGCTAGATAAGGCCATGTTGGTAGGAGAGATCAAGCTACTTCATTAGACCCATCAAATCATGTAGCTTATATAGGAAATTCTATAGGTATAGGTAGTGATCAGAAGTGCTGCTATGATGTATCTAGCTATTTTTAGCCCTATATTGACATAATACATTTTAATAATGACAAACTAATAACAAATAAGTGCAGGATACACTGAAGATGTATTCAAGGCAAGAAAGATCTTCCAGCAGCTACATATGGAAGAGTATCTCATGTTATCCCTTGCTACAAGAAAGTCTGTGCTCGATTTGGAATTGCATAAGAAAAATATCTCTTTGTATCCTTAATTATAAGAAAGATAATTGATAGTCAATCACAATAGTTTCTCACAAGGAATCATAAAAGAAAGGAAGATCACACCCTCTACATGGACATATTTGATATGGACATGTATGGGTTTGAGGCTATATCCGAGAAAGGAGGTTCCACCATAGTAGGGACATATCTGATATGGATGTACCATATGTTTCTATTCCTTAATTAAGGAATCAATCCAAATCTTTTATTGAGAAGAAATCCCTCAGGTTTTCCTTACAAATAAATGAATTCGGATAATCTAAATACTATAAAAGAGGAGATTGAAGACCAAAGACACCACAATAGTTCATCGGAAATTCTTAGTCTGTCTCAATCTTAGTCTCCATAAAGCTTTGTAATTTCAAGTTTACAATAGTTATAAAAGAGAAAAGTTGAGTCAACTTATTCATACTAGTTTAGGCAGTGTCACAAGATCACATAATAACAAAATAATATTAGGAAATAGTATACTCCATATGTACTCCAACATATAGTTTAAAAGCCCAAAGGAAATCTTGTAATCCAAGGGGATTGGAAGTAGGCACCATATTAGTGTTCTGAACTATGATAAGTCTCTATGTTATTTTCTTACTTACTTGTTTATTTGCTTACACCTTTAAGTTTAATCTATTTAATTTAGTATACTAATCCCAGCCGATAACCCAGTCCAAAGCAGTGCAAGAAACGACCACAGCAACAGCAACAACAGACAACAGATAATATCCAAAAATCCCACGCAAGTCAAGGTACAGGGGCTACTACTAGCATAATACGAAGAATGAAATATGAAATAATGAAATAAAATGCAATATGAAATAACGAAATAACAAAGGTTAGAAGTCATCGGATTACGCTTATAGACCAAGTCGGAAACCAATCCCTGTGTTGACCGGCTTTCGGAGGATTCTGGTGCTGAGATAGAGCTGCGGTTGAAGACCGAGCTTCGGATGTTGGAGAGCAAGTTGGTGGCTGGAGACCAAGCGGCGGCTGACTGAAGGCCGAGGTGGGGGGAGGGCTGGAGTACCCCACCGAGGGGGGTATGGACAGCAAAGGGGGGGTATGAACAACGAGGGGGGGGAACGGCTTGGAACCGGAGCCAGGGACCGGAGGTCGGGTTGGTGGGGAGAGGCGACGGGGACCGGAGGTCGGGGCCGATGGTCGGGTTGGGTCGGCGCTGAAGGTCGGCGACAGCGACGGGGGCCGGGGATCGGGCGAGAGAGAGGGAGAGAGGGTAGGGAGAGAGAGAGAGCCGTTAGAGAGAGAGAGCCGTTAGAGTGGCGCTGGCGGTCGGCGTTGGGGACCAGAGGTCGGGTCGGGTCGGCACCGACGGTCGGCGATGGCGACGGAGGCCGGGGACCGGGGCGAGCGAGAGAGAGGGTAGGGAGAGAGAGAGAGAGAACCGTTAGAGAGAGAGGGTCCCGTTCAAAAATTTAGACTATGAACTTAAAATAAATGAGAAAGCCAAATTTAGGAAACGGATTAAAGAGACAGAACAAGAAGGAAATTGTTCCAAGAAAGTCATTTGACAAAAAATATTCTCATTATACCAAACACATTGGTCTTGTTTCCATTATAGGGCATTGTGTAAGGACTGTAAAGTCATCCCGAGTGAGAATCTTTCGACCCAGCATAGGCTCTTGGTTATGGATTTGGGTATAAAGAAGGATAGAAAGAGGAGGAGTAAGGAGTGTAGACCTAGAATTAAGTGGGGAGGCCTGATGCCAGTGAATGCGTGAGAGATAGGGAAGAGGATGGCGGGAATGGGGGTGTGGAAACGTAGGAGGGGCGTGGATAGTATGTGGGACAGGGCGGCAAGGTGTATCAGGGAGAATGCAAGTGAGGTGTTAGGTGTTTCTAAGGGCCGGGCCGGGCACTATCGGGGGGATTGGTGGTGGAATGAAGAGGTAGAGAAGAAAGTGGGGACCAAGAAAGGGGCGTATGCTAAGTTTGTGGAGAGTAAGGACGAAGAAGAGAAGCGGGTAAACAGGAATGAGTACAAGCTAGCGAGGAAGGAGGCTAAGTCAGTAGTCACGACAGGAAAGACAACAGCTTTTGAGAGCTTGTACGCAGGGTTACAGGGGAAAAGAGGGGAGAAAAAGTTGTTTAGACTCACTAAGGCTAAGGAGAGGAAGGGTCGTGATCTCGATCAGGTGAGGTGCATTAAGGGGGAGGACGGTAAAGTGTTGGTGGAGGACGGCTACATTAACAATAGATGGCAGTCGTACTTTCATAGGCTCTTGAATGACGAAGGGGATACAGCTATTGTGTTAGGGGAACTGGAACACTCAGAGGAGTGTCGGGATTTTAGCTATTATAGACGTTTTAAGGTAGAAGAGGTTAGACAGGTTGTTCGCAGGATGCGAAGGGGTAGGGCGACGGGGCCGGATGAGATACCGGTGGAGTTTTGGAAGTTCGTTAGAGAGGCTAGTGTAAGGTGGTTGACTGGATTATTTAATGAAATCTTCAGGATGGCAAAGATGCCCGAGGCTTGGAGGTGGAGTACCATGATCCCTCTCTATAAGAATAAGGGGGACTTTCAGAGTTGCAATAACTATAGGGGGATTAAGTTATTGAGTCACTCTATGAAGATCTGGGAGAGAGTTGTCGAGGTGAGGCTGAGACGGATAGTGTCTATTTCGGAAAACCAGTTTGGATTTATGCCCGGCCGCTCGACGACGGAAGCAATCCACCAGGTACAGAGGTTGGTGGAGCAGTATAGGGAAAGGAAGAAGGATTTGCACATGGTGTTTATCGACTTGGAGAAGGCTTACGACAAAGTCCCCAGGGAGGTGCTTTGAAGATGCTTGGAGGTGAGTGGAGTACCGCTGGCATATATTAGAGCAATTAAGGATATGTATGATGGGGCAAAAACCTAGGTGAGGACGGCGGGAGGAGACTCAGAGCATTTCACCGTCCTGACAGGATTGCATCAGGGATCTACTCTTAGTCCCTTTTTGTTTGCGTTAGTGATGGATGTGTTGACGCGGCGTATTCAAGGGGAGGTGCCGTGGTGTATGCTTTTTGCAGACGATGTATTTCTGATAGATGAGACTCAAGGGGGTGTGAATGAAAAATTAGAGGTGTGGAGGCAAACTCTTGAGTCTAAATGGTTCGGGGTGAGCAGAAGCAAGACAGAGTATATGGAATACAAGTTTAATGACGTGAGGCGGGAGAATGAGGTAGTAGTGAAGCTGGAAGCACAGGAGGTATGTAAGAGGGATAATTTCAAGTATCTTGGGTCCGTGATCCAGAGTAATGGTGAGATTGACGAGGATGTCTCGCACCGTATTGGGGCGGGATGGATGAAGTGGAAGCTCGCGTCGGGGGTGCTGTGTCATAAGAAGGTGCCGCCCAAGCTTAAAGGAAAATTCTACAGGGTGGTAGTCCGGCCGGCTTTGTTGTATGGAGCGGAGTGTTGGCCAGTTAAGAACTCCCACATCCAAAAAATAAAGGTGGCAGAAATGCGGATGTTGCGCTGGATGTGTGGGCTGACTAGAGGGGATAGAGTTCGGAATGAGACTATTCGGGAGAAGGTTGGTGTGACTTCAGTGGAGTGCAAGATGCGGGAAGCCTGATTGAGATGGTTCGGACACGTGAAGAGGAGGGGCATGGATGCCCCGGTCTGTAGGTGTGAGAGGCTAGCGTTGGATGGTTTTAGGCGGGGTAGGGGTATGCCGAAGAAGTACTGGGGTGAGGTGATTAGGCGGGACATGGAGCAGTTACAGCTCACAGAGGACATGACCCTAGATAGGAAGGTCTGGAGGATGCGAATTAGGGCAGAGGACTAGGGCCAGTTTAGGTCGCTAGTGTAGGGAACTACTTGGTGGGGGTTTTATTCCTGGTCTGATTCCGTGTTCCGTGTTCCACGTTTTATTACGAATCTGTGTGCTTTCCTCTGCTTTCCTCTGTTTTATATTACTTATGGGTGCCGTATTTATGTTATGTAATCTGCTTCTGTGCTTTATTATGTGTTTGTGTGGTATCTCGTGCCTTGAGCCGAGGGTCTATCGGAAACAACCTTTCTACTTCTTTAGAGGTAGAGGTATGGACTGCGTACATCTTACGCCCCCCAGACCCCACTAGGTGGGAATACACTAGGTTTGTTGTTGTTGTAATCTGCAGGTGACTTGAAAGTCAAGATTAATTAGTTGAGTAAAACAAGTTTTTAGTTCATCTCCCCTCTTAAATTTCAATTGGTATTAGAGCTGGTTTCAGTAAAGTATTTCTTAAGTACACACATGCAAAGATATAATGTCAAACTATCAGATTCTAAGAGCACTCATTAAAGATGGACACTCATCAACTAGACCATCATTCTTTTATGGACAATACTATTCTAACTGGAAGAATAGATTAAAGATTTTTGTTTAGTAAAATGACTTTCAATCTTGTGTTGTCATTAATAAGGAACCAAAACCTATTCTTGCAAATAAGGACAAGGACAAGGACAAGGACAAGAAGAAGAATTGACTTGAACTACTCTGAAAACTTCAAAGTCACCAAGGAGAACCAAGAGGTAATTGAAACTAATGTAAGAGCTATAAGGCTACTTTATTGTCCATTTAGTTAAGAAAATTTTACAAGATATCAATATTAGAAATGAAAAAAAGTTGTGGGACAAATTAGAAGTGTCCTACGAATGAATCAATAAAGTAAAGAAGGCTAGAATTAGTGCCCTAGACAATGAATATGAGCTCTTCAAAATGGATGAAAATAAATTCATGGAATTAATGTTTGCATGATTCAGAAAAATTATATGTGAACTAAGTCCTTACGAATGATCTATACAAATAGTTTTCAATTTCAAAAGCTCTTAAGAAGTCTCCCAAAAGCATAGGAAAATAAGATTGCCATTCTAGATAACGGGGATCTTCACAACATGACTTATAACAAATTGAGAGGTAACCTTATTGCCTATGAACCAAATCTTATAAGAAGTTACAACAAATAGGAAAGAAAGAAAACTATGGCTTTTCAATTTTTTATAACTACTAGAGAAGAAGAATCTCTAGATGAAGACAAAAATGAGGGATACCTATCATAAATTGCTATGTAAAGAAATTCTTAAAACTAAGCAAGAAGAGACCACAAGGCTACTAATAGTTCACAAGGAATGATGATCATTGTTATCACTGTGGGAAAATTTGACACATGAAAAAATCATTCGGTGTTAAGGAGAAGATTATAAAAGTAAAACAAAAACTTTGAGGCACGGAGTGATGAAGATAAAACTTAAGATGATGCAAGAACATTAAGTATGTGCTTCATATCAAAGGTGAACAAAGTGATGTATGACCCTTAAGTTGTCAAAATTGTAACATTCATCAATCAAATATTTATATAATCACTGACGAGTTTCAAAATATTATTAATAAATACAATAAATTTCTCATGAAAATAAAATTGGTAAGCTCTATTAAAATGAAGGCTTGAAGAGGAAAGAAGGAATTGGCAAACTGAACCTGAAGCATGTCAAATTGAAAAATACATACTTCAAGAAGAACTTGATGATGTAAACATGCAGTTAAAAACCATTAGAAAATCACCAAGTTACATCTCTATGTGATCTAATTCTTTTAAGACAGGAATCAAGCTTTTCATAAAGTTTGTTTGAGTCTACTAAAACCCCTTTTCTTTTCATGAACTAATATTCTACACCTATGGTAAAAGAAGGCATAAATCACATAATTTCAAACAAAAGTCTAAGGGAGCGTGGGTTTGGTGATCCAAAGGGAGCACATGTAACCCTTAAGGACCTAAGACTACTTGGGTAATTGAACAAAATTAATCTACTTATTTTAGAGGAACATGTCCACAAAATCTACACGAAAGAAATGTGGGTCATATATAGTAGATGTTCCAGACACATGATCAAAAATAAAGAAAACTTCTATTCTGTAAAGAAAATTGAAGGAGGATCACCTAGATTTGGGGATAATGCCAAAGGTGATGTCATCAGAGTTAGCTTAGTGAGGCTCAACTACTTATGTGAACTAATTAAAGAATATCTAATATATGGACTCAAACACAATCTATTAAGTATCAGTCAACTATTAGATGTAGGGTTTGGAGTATCCTTCAATGCTGAGAGTTGCAACATCAACCATAAAAAATGAAATATTTCTCTTATCGATGAATGTGTTCAGTTAAGTTATAAACAATCTTGATTTTTCCACATTGGCATGACTTAATGTTAAAACCAATGACACATGGTTGTGGTACAGAAGACTCAGACATGACAACATGCATGTCATCAAAAAACTCTCAAAACTTAAATTGGTGAAAGGTCTTCCAAAACTAAATTTTGAAAAGGATAACAATTGTGATTATTATCAACTTTGTAAATAGACTTGAACATCGTTTAAAGTAAAAGATATTGTCAGTATCACCAATCCCCTTAAAATAATCGACATAGAATTATTAGGAACCACCAAGACTGCTGGTATTGTTGGAAAAAGATACGTTATATCATTGTTGATAATTATTCTCATTTTACTTGGGTAATATTTCTCAGTCACAAGAATTATTCATTTACTTATTTGGAGATCTTTTCTAGAGTAGTACAAAATGAAGTAGGATATTTCATCACTTATGCTCATAGTGATCATGTAGTAGAATTCAAAAACCAAGCATTTGAGGAATGTTGTGCGCAAAATGGTTATTCTTAGAACATATCATATCCTTGATACCCTTAACAAAATGGTGTGGCGGAATGGAAGTACTAATGTATTCAAGGGACAACAAGAACTATGCTTCTAGAACAAAATCTACTAGATCATTTTTGGGCAGAGGTAGTATGGACCAATCTCAGCCGTTGGAACTATATTGATCAACATAAATAAATTGAAATAAGAAGGTAAGGTTATCCAAAATAAGGCCAAACTGGTATCTTAAGGCTAATCCCAACAGAAAGGTATTGATTACAATGAAATTTCTGCTCTTGTAGAAAGGTTCAAAATGATTCAAATTTTTCTAGCTTTTGTCATCTTTAGACGTTTTGAATTATATCAAATGGATGTTAAAATTCCTTTTCTAAATGTGTTTATTCATAAGGAAGTTCATGTAAAAAACCTCCTAGTTTTCAAATTTTATCTTTTCTGTCTTCAAATTATCACAAGTAGTCTACAGTCTTATTCTGGCCCCAAAAGCCTTGTATGAGAGGTTGATTACTTTGTTGTTAAACAATAATTTTCAAAGATGTAAAATAGTCACTACTCCTTTTACTCGAAATTTTGATTCTAATCTACTCATTGTGCAAATTTATGTCTATGATATTATTTTTGGTAGTCCTAGCATTTCCTTGTGAGAGAATTTTGCAAATCTGATAAAAGGAGAATTTTAAATGATCCTTATGGAAGAACTCAAAGTTTTCTTTAAATTATAAATCAAGAAAAATCCCATAGGTAAATTATTCAATCAAGCTAAATATACAAAGCAACTCACTAAGAAATTTGGTATGGAAAAAATAAAGGCTTTCGAAACTGCAATGAATCCCTCCGTAAATATTGATTCAGACGCGTCCAAAAAAGATATGGATAAAATGACATGTAGCGAGATTATTAGATCTATACTATATTTGACTAAAATTTTACCAGATATTATGTTCAACGTGTGCAAATGTTCAAGGTTTCAGTTGTCTTCTAAAGTGTACCATCTGATTGCCACAAAAGAATCATTTTATATCTCATTAGGAAATGAAATATTGTACTATGGTACCCTCACTCTTCACATATTGATGCAGTTGGCTATTTAGATGCTGATTTTGCAGGTGACTAGAATGATAAAAAGTGTACTAGTGAAACACATCAGATTCTTGGCGATGCCCTAATTTCATGGCATAGGAAAGAAAACCTCAGTTTCTCTATTAACTACTAAAGCTGAATTCATAGCCATTAGAAATTACGGTATTCAAATTTTATGGATTATGCATCAATCACTTGATTTCGATTTATCTTTTTAATATTTGTCAATCATGTGTGACAAAAGTAGTGAAATTAGTTTATCAAATATACTATTCATCATTCTATATCTAAGTATATAGATATCAAGCTTCATTTTATTCTAGATCATGTAGAGAATGGAGATTATTATTTAAAATTTGTTGATTCTAAAAATCAGTTGGCTAATATTTTAACTAAACCCTTGTTGGAAGAAATATTTTTTCCTTTACGAAAATACTTGGTATAACCTGCATTAATGACATTTGACTATATCCTTTTTATTTGGTAAATAGCTTCTACACTATTTTATTGTTTTACCACCTCCCCCCTCCCCCCCGACTCAACATCATCACCTCTTTTTATCCACCATTTTATGCTTTCTTTTTATCTTTTTCCTTCATTACTGCCACATTACCATTTTATTTTCCCATGACCTATGCCATCCTTTCACTTTACTAGTTGCCTCTATTCACTTCATCCCTCTTTAACTTCAAACCTTTTTATCACCCTCTCGGCCTCTTTGAACTCTCTCAATACCTAACATTCTTGAATGACCAGAACAAGTTCAATGGCTAATCTTACAAAAACCCATCCAGATTGCCACACTAAAAATTATGCTCCAGTCCTCATCACTGATTATTTGAGGAAGCCTCTTCTCACTCATTGCACTCAACATCTCCTAAAAAATGCTCCGACCCAAGAAAAAAATTCATCTTTCAAGAAATCTTTTCCCTCCCCTATGGATTCACTTCCTTTGGAGGACATGCATAAATTTTTGGCTTGCTCAGAACAGGAGAAGTTTACCGCCTTCAAAAACTAGTATGTTGTACCCGGCCAAATTATTTATCTCTCAGTTGAAAGAATCTCACTGCATTGCAAGTTCCTTCTTCAAATATGAAGACTTTTCTCTATTATTTCACCTATGTAGAATAGAAGTGTATGAGGATCTTCTATGCATATTCTAGGAAAATCTTTTCCTTTCTCAAGATAACGGTGAATTAGAAACCCTTTTCCTTGGATAAAGAATTATTCTAAATGATTTCCTATTTGAAATGGTTTCTTACACTAAGTTCTCTGGGTCATTCCATTCATGAGTGGTACATGGACTAAAAATTCTAAGGTTAGCTTTGAGGAATCCAAATAGGTCAGTTCTGACCCAAATGTAAATTTAACCAACTTTGGTCCTCTATCTCTCAACTTTAAATACAAAATTCTGGTTCAAATTATCACCACCACTCTTATTCCTCAAAAAGTCCATCTTATTAAAGTGACATGCCATGATGTGTTTGTGATTTACCACATGGTGAAAAAGTATAAAATAAAATGCGCTATTTAGTTTTGAGAATATATGTTGTAAAAGATTCAGATGCTCATGCCTTCACTAGCCTGCCCTATGGACTGTTGATCACCAGAATCCTCCTTTATTACTCCATTTATCTCTCAACATACCCTATTGTGGAAGTCTCAGCAGCTTATGATTCTAAGACCTTTTCCAGTAAGGGATGTGTCTTGCTTGACAATGAATAGTGCAAGGACTCTGCCAAAGAACGAAAGGATCTCCCTAAGGCAAGAAAATCTTTGTCAAATCCATTGCTCCCTATGATGAACTAAATTGAGCAAATCTAGGATAGACTAAAGGAAATCATAGAAGGTTTGCTGCCTCTGTAGGATTCGACTACCAGACTACTCAAGTTGGATAAGGAAATCAGTACTGGCATAGGCAAAGTGCTACTAACTATTGATGGATTTAAGTAGGAAGGTATCAAGCATTTTATATATTCCAAAACTACACCTCCAATTATGGATAAAGAGGTAACAATCAAGTATAATACCCTAACTAGGTTGGGGTCGAACCCACAAGGAATACTTAGAAGTACATCTCTGGTTTACTGAACTCAATGAGCTGAACATAAGGTAAATAGGCGATTTGTAGTAACAGTATCAAACAAAAAATTACATGGAACTTTTGTTTTAACCAGTCAAAGATGAAAAATAAAGGTACATTCCCCCTAACTTCTTGAATTTGTAGGTTTATCGTGCATTGCTGAATAACTCAATACTTTGCATGAAAAATCTAATAAGTTATGTACCTTCAACTATCTTGCAGACTCATTGATGAATTTAATCCTTTACATTTTGAGTCTTAGGATGTTGCATTACTAACCCTTATCCTAGATCTCATTTAATTATTACCTTTTGAGTATCAAGTTATTAGATAATAGATAACCATTTTACAAAAACAATACTGATTAGCATAGATCTACAGTTAAACTTCTAGTTACTATTTTAATTATCTTTTCCTAGTCACTACTCCTTTTGTGGAGTAAAGAACAATAATCTAAGGGGATGCTAAGATTTTGCAACCTGAAAAACCCCAACCTAGGGCCTTGTTATTATGGGCATCCCAAGTACAACCAAGATCGAGAACTAACCCCGATACCCTACCCGCCCATTTAATTTGTATGCCCTAAGTCGGATGAATTCAGAATGTATAATAAAATAGCATATTTTATACAACTTCTAGACTCTGTGATAGGTAAATGATCGTGACCAAGCCAAACGAGCCCAACTGTCCAAACCCAATCAATAACCATATTATTGAACAAAACCATAAGCCAACAACCAAAACAACAACTAGTTTCTTATCCATAACATACATAGGAGGATAGAACAATCATAAATGAAGTTCAACAGAAACAACCCCAATACTAATGCCAATACTAAGGTTGAGACCAATATCGATCCCTCCCATTCTAACCCATAGTAGTAATACATGCCTCTAACAAGAATAAAAATGATATCAAGTTAGGACATACTCCCAACCATAGAAAAAAATAATATCAACAAAATATCAAAAGTATGAAAAGGCATACATGATATGAAATTGAGTATTCTAGAATATGAAATCTCACCACTTCAATTTAACCGAGTTGATCTCTAGTTCCGATCAATATGTAGGAGGAGTAGAATAGTTGGTTCCTACACGTCATGGCGATATAACTGCTCGAACATTGGTTAGCGGGTGAATACTAGCATGAACTCAGGTTAAGGATAAAATAATGCCATCCAGTAAACCAAGTAAACCAACTATATGCACATAACCAAAAACACATATATATATGTGTAACCATGCCGGGAAAGGAAGTCGGGTTTAGCATTTCTTTAAAATCATTAGCCTGGGTATATGTAGCTTAGCCATCCTAGAACCACCCAGGGGCTATATGGGTAAAATATCACCCCTTGAATAGGACTTAATGTTTGTATCCGCAGGAATCGAAGATACCATAAGAGTAAGGGATTCCTGAGTAGCCTTGTCTCTCCATGATACATATGTACAGTTTACTTAAAGGATTCCCATGTACCTCATAGTATCATTTATGGTCGCTATGACCAATCCTCAAGTAAGCAAATATGAATTTTCGGTGTTCATACATTGGACTTGCACCTTCATAGTCAGCAATCACACCTTGCCATTAACGTCCAATTAAAACCTTTACCATCAACCCAAACCATTATTCCATTATGATTACCAAAGTCTATATGTAGTGGTATTGTCATACCGACTAAAGCTTGCAAGCAATGTCCATAGCCAACCTTTTTATGTAAATGGATTCCATGTACCCATAAATTACATAATCAAGTTAACTTTTGGGAATCCTGTGTACCCCACAAGTGTTCCATTATAAAGTTCACTTGGGGAAATCCCATGTACCCCACTAGTGGTTCATTAATATGTTTACTTAGGGGATTCCATTATACCCTATAAGGAAGTTTAATTAACAATGACCATGACCACAAAACCTTATCACTAGCCATTCCCAACTAGTTAAACTAACCATACCATTTAGGGTTCCATTCCCACACCATACCATGCAATAGTTCTATTAAAAGTCCAATAATATAGTAAAAACATTATTATAGGCATTTTATGAAACATGTTGGGGGCATAGGATTTCCAAAACCAAATAAAATTACCAATTTACCATTCCCATGCAACCAATTGTTAAAACCACCATTAAAGCATGTAAAAACATAATTCCGAACATGAGAAAACCATAACCAAGCAATTAATACCAAAACCCCAACATATATTTAAAAACTCCAAAACAATACAATAATAATGCCATGAAAACATTGTATAAAAACACCTTTAGTTTGAACTTACAATGAGGGAGAAGCATATGCCTTAAATTATGAGAATGATGGAAAGAACTAACACAAACAATTCCCAAATTGCTGCTCTAGATGAAACCCTAGTTATCCTTGACCCCAGAGCCTTAAATAGAATTAGAAAGTGTTTCAAAGTATTTAAGATTAGAATAATAGGGTAAATGATGTCCTAATATAGTTATAAGTCGTGCGCCCTTAAGATGTTAAGTGGGAAAATATCCAAATTACCCTTATTTTAACTGTAAATAAATCCGTGCGGTGGGTACAACTTCATCATACTTTCATTACCCCCAGTATGAGTAGTACCCACTGCTCATACCCTAGGCCTCCCTCTTAGACCCAACACTGTCTAACATATGAATTACCTAAACTATGTCATACCAAAACCATATGATTAGTACCCCTAAACCATATCCCTAACAATATAGAACTAAAGAAAGTTTTAACATTGTTTATCATACTAGCCAGTGGTACGACTCATATCCTATCTTACAGATCATGGTGAGGCACTCGTACTCAAATCTAAGTTATATTACTAAGACACATATTAAATAAAGGAAAAACAAGAACTATACGACCCTTATCCTACCATACGACTCATCCCCACTAAGTCGTATAATTTCCAGAAACCAAACCAATCGACTAACCAACATTCATTAGTGTACAACCAAGTCTAACGAACCATACCCTAGCATATAACTAGTCATATCTTGACCAGAAACTATGAATCCTAGAAATTTTCAAATGTTCAAAAACCTAGGGTGTTTAAGTCTCCCGTACTAGGATCATTCCTCTACAAATAATGGGCAAGGTAGGTCAATCACAAGAAGGATTGATTTCCATTATCAAATATCAATCCAATAATTAATGAGCTTAGAAAATAAAGATGTGATCAAGAACAAATACCTTCCACACGAATATCCAGAGCAGAAAAAGAAGTGGAGATTCGGACTTCATATCCGCTTTTGCTTCCCATGTAACCTTTTCAACCTTGTGGTTTTTCCATCTAACCTGAATCGAGGCAATATCATTTGTTCATAACCGATGAACCTGCCGATCCAATATCTTAACTCGGACCTCTTCATAAAATAGAGAATCCAAGATATCCAATCCTTCCAAAGGAACCACCTAAGAAGGATCACCAAGACACTTTCACAACATTGAGACATAAAATACTAGATAAATGGAGCTCAAACTAGAAGGCAACTCTAATTCATATGCCACGTTACCAACCCACCGCAAAATCTCATAAGGACCAACTATCGGGGACTAATCTTTCCCTTTCTACCTAACTGTATCACTCCTTTCATTAGAGATGCCTTAAGGAACACCTTATCCCCAACCTCGAACTCCAAGATTCTACGCCTTATATAAGCGTAGGACCTTTGGAGACTTTGGAAAGCCTTAAGTCTCTCCTGAATTACCTTCACCTTTTCTATAGCCTAAAAAATGAAATCCATACTGAACTTATCTGTATCACTAAGCTCAAACTACCCAATAAGAGATCTATACCTCCTACCATATGCCATGTAAGGGGCCATTATAATACTAGAATAGCAACTATTATTATAAGATAATTCTATAAGAGGTACATGCTCAACACTGTTACTATCAAAGTCAACCACACATGTACGAAGCAAGTCCTCCAATGTAAAAATATTACTTTCTACCTGCCCATTTATTTGAGGATAAGAATCGGGTACCACAATCAAAGATAATTAAAATAGGTACCCCATGCAGCTTTACAATCTTCTAAAGATATAATATTGCATAGTCCTCAGCCAAAAAGTTAGTCTACACTAGCAAAAAGTGAGCAGATTCTATAATCCTATCTATGATAACCCAAACCAAGTAAAATTGGTTTTGAGATCGGGGAAGACCAGTAATAAAATAAATATTGATTACTTCCCGTTTACATTAAGGAAACTCAATTTCCTAATACAACCCTTCAGGCCTCATGTGCTCAAATTTGACTTGTTTGTACACCATGCACTTGGCAACAAAATCAGCCACATCCCTATTCATACCACTCCACAAATACATCTCCTTGAGATCATGATACATATTTGTAAAGCTGGGATGAAAAACATAGAGGGATTCATGTTCCTTAACCAAAACCTTTTGTCGTAAACCATCGACGTCAGGAACACAAAACCACCCTTGGCACCCCAAGGTACCATCACAACTGATCTCAATGACCATCACCCTTTGCCCATCAAAATCACTCTCTATTTGCACTATCACCCTTTGGCCATCCTACTTCTTTAAGGATTACAATACCACATAGAGGTTGTTAGAATGATCCACCTCACTTTTAGAATCTACCAAGATGTTATCAATGGACACAATCACAAAAAGATCTAGAAATTACCTGAAAAACATATTCATCAAATTCATAAATGCCACTGGTGCATTAGTCAATCCAAATGACATAACCAGGAACTCAAAGGGCCCACAACATATACTAAATGTCATCATAGGGATATCCTCCTCCCTAATCTTAAGCTGACATTACCCATACTGAAGATCTTTCTTAGAAATGAATTTGGCACCTTTCAACTGATCAAACAAGTCATATATCATGGGGAAAGAATACTTGTTCTTATTATTTACCTTTTATAATTACTGATAATCAATGCATACTTGAAGGGAACCATCATTCTTTCACACGAATAACACTGGTGCACCCTACGGGGATATATTAATACAGATGAAACCCTTATCTAAGAGAACCTTAAGTTTTTCTTTAATATCTCTCAACTCTGCCAAAGCCATTCTATAAGGAGGTATTGTTATTAGAAAAGTGTTCAGAACCAAATCAATACCAAATTCGATCTCCCTATTCGGAGGAACATCAGGAAGATCATCTAGAAAGTCCTCACGAAACTCATTTAGAACCAGAACTGAATGTAATGAAGGACAGTCAAAGTTAGAATCTTTAACCAAAACCAAATGATAGATACACCCTTTGGATATTAACATCTAAGATCTAAGATAAGAAATAAACCTCCCTCTAGGAGCTAGAGAACCACCCTTCCACTCAATAATCGGTTCACCAGAGAACCTAAAAATAACATATCGAATCACCAGGTAACCTAAAGACAAACTTATGGATACGATAATCTAAGGATGCAGAAAAAGAGTTTAACCAATCCATCCGTAGAATAACATCAAAATCCACAATATTAAGTTCAAATAAATCAACCAAAGTCTGCCTACTACCAAAAGATTCCACACACCTTCTATAGACTCTCTTAGCAACTATAGTTTCTTTTATTGGAGTACAGATTGAAAAAGGTTCCGAAATAACCTCGAGATCAAAAGAAAAATACACAGCCACAAATAGGATCAATAAGAGAGAGTGGACCCCAGATCAAACAAGCAATACAGGTTATTGGAAATGACTTGTAACATACTAGTAATGACATTAGGTGATACCTTATATTCCTACCGAGTAGCAAGAGCATATAACCTATTTTGACCTATTGCGGTACCAGAAGTAGCAAAAGATATAGAAGTAGCACCCTTTGGTAATGAAGATGATGATGAAGAAATTAGCTCTGTACTCTCTTCTGAAGAACCCTTACTAACTGGATAGTCTTTGAGAATATGGCCTGGCTAACCATACTTGAAAAACCTGTCCCTTCCCTCATCACAAAAGTCCCTATGTAACCTACCACAGAATTGGCAAAGAGGGAATAATACGGACGACTGATTCCCACTTGCCTGAGATTGGGAACCTTGTGCCAAAAAATGATGGCTACCCTGCTGATGCTTATCACCCATCTATTTCAAGTAAGGAGCACTAGCTTTAGAGAAGGAACCAGAACTTCCCCACTTCTTTTTCGGACACTTACTGCCATCTCGACCACTTTGTTGTTCCCCCCCACCTTACCCAGAAGATCTGAACTTCTTACCCTTTTTATCCATAAACTCAGCATATTTCCTCATTTAATCCTCAACCTGTTAAATACAAACTGCCAACCTAGAAATGTCCATATCCTTAATCAGCAATCCTATCTTGCTTTCAACAATAAAATCCCGAGATAGTCTAGAAGTGAACTTTCTTATTATTTCCCTAATATTAGTCACCAATTTTGAAGCATACCATGACAATTGATAACATTTCAAGGAATATTCCTTGACAAATATTTCCCCTATCTCAGATTGATGAATTCCTTTGTCTTCACTTTTCTTAACTCTGGAGGAAAAAAGTGGTCTATAAAAGCATTGGTAAAGTCTCCCATAATGTTACCTCTTAACATCACCTCTCACCTTATCCCACTCCTTGTATAATTGGTACTCCATATCCTTAAGTTTATAAGCAACAAAATTACCCCTTCCATATCCGTGGCCTGTATCACCCTAAAGACTTTATCCATTTTATCAAATAAACGCAATGGATCCTCCTCCGCCTTTACACCAGTATAAGTAGGAGGATTAAATTTTATAAACTAGCCAACCCTTGTAGCCTTAGTAAATAAAACACCAGATACATGTCGCTCAGCCTGGGAAGCAACCAACTGACAAATAACATAAATCAATTGGTAAAATATTACATTAGTCACCTCACCTTTAGAAGGATTAGTAATAACCTACAGAACACCAGTAATATTAGGGAATAGACCCCTAGATTGAGTATGGATCCCCTGAGTAGTGTGTGTCCCATCAATAATGTCCTTAGTTAGAACAAAAGAGTTACGTTATGTCTCAAGTCATCAAGGTATAAAGTGGAAAGCAAAAAATCCAGGATTGGAGAAAAATCCAGGACTTAGAGTTCGTGCATAAAAATATAATAATAAGAAGGTGAAATATTCCAAGATGCCTCGTAGCCTCTCCCTTATAAGTTTTAAGCACTATACTCCCTTAAAAAGACTCTACTTAACATGACATGTAGACTCCCAATTTACCATTAACCTAAAGCTCTGATACCAACTTGATATGACCCAACTCAAAGCTTTGTAGTAATAGGCATCCCTAGTCAAACAAGGAATAGGGACTACCCTTGATATCTAACCAAATTATCTAATTTGTATACCCTGAGTTAGATGAATTTCAAATGTGTAACAAGATAGCATATTTTAAACAACTTCCAGAAAATGGGATAGGACATTGAGCTTGATTGACCCAAACAAGCCCAACCATCCAAAACCAATCAATAATTGTATTACTAAAACAAAACCATAAGCCAACAATAAAAGCAATAACTAAGTTCCTATCCATAGCATAATATAAGAGGATGTAACAATCATAAATCTTGTACAATGGTATCAGCCCTAATACCAATGCCAATATTAAGGCTGAAACCAATACTGATCACACCTATTCCAACTAACAATAGTCGAACACACCTCTAACCAAAAGAAAAATAGTATTCAATTGGGACATACCCCCAACCATTGCTAAAATCAATATCAATACAATATACACAGTATGTAAAGATATCCATTATATGAAATAGAGCCTTCCAAAATATGGAATCTCATCACTTTAATCTAATCGAGCTAATCTTGATATCCATCACTATGAAGGAAGAGTAAAATAGCTGGTTCCTGTATCGCGTAGGGATACAGCTGCCCAAAGATAGGTTAGCAGGGGAATTCTAGCATGAACTAAGAATAAGGATAAAATAATTCCATCTAGTAAAACCAAGTAAACCAAACATATGAACACAATCATATATGTGTGTATATATATATATACATATTTATATATATACAACTATGCCAGCAAAGGGAGATAGGTTTAGCATGCCTTTAAAACCATTAACCTGTGTATGTGTAGCTTAACTGTCCTAGAACCACCCATGGGCTATATCGGTCAAGTGTAACCCCCTGAACAGGCCCCAATTCGGGTAGCCATACAAAGTTGAGATGCCATAAGAGTAGGGGATTCTCTAGTACCATTCATTCTCTATGATACATATGCAGTATACTTAAAGGAGTTCTATTTACCTGATAGTATCATATATGGTTGATTTGACCAACCCACATGTCTACAAACATGAGTTTCTAGTGTAGGTCCATTAGACTCGAACAATCATAGTTACCTATAACACCTCGCCATTATTGCCCAATTAAAACCATTACCATCTAACCAAAATAATATTCCATTATGATTAACTAAAGCTATAAGTAGTGGTATCATCATACTGACTGTAGCTTGGAACAATGTCCAAAGCCAACCTTTTTATATTAAGGGATTCCCATGTACCCATAAACTATATAATCAAGTTAACTTGGGGGAATCACGTGTACCCCAAAAATGTTCCATTATTACATTATCTTAGGGGAATCCTATGTACCCTACAAGTTATTTATTAACATGTTTACTTGGGGGATTCCCTTGTACCCCACAAGGAAGTTAAATTAACCATGACTACGATCACCAAACCTTACCATTGAGCCATTCCCAACCACTTAAACCAATCATACCATTTAGGGTTCTTTTACCAAACTATACCATGCAATTGTTCCATTAAAAGTCCAATAATATAGTTCAAGCATTATCATAGGCATACTATCAAACATGTTGGGGCATAGTATGTCTAAAACCAAATCTAATTACCAATTTACCACTCCTATGTAATCAACTGTTCAAACCACTAGTAAAGCAAGTAAAAACATAATTCCAAACTTGGGAAAACCACAACCAAGCATTTTATACCAAAATCCCAACATATATTTGAAAACCCCAAAATCACACAATAATCATGCCATGAAAACATTGTATAAAATTTTACATTCATTGGAACTAATAATAAGGTAGGAGTAAATGCCTTAGATTATGAAAATGATGTAGAGAAGTCACCCAAACTAGCTCCAAATTTCTCCTCTAGATGAAACACTATCCTTGTTTTACCCAAAGCATTAGAGAGAATTAGAAATTGTTCTTAAGTGTTTAAGATTATAATAATAAGGTAAATATTATCCTAATAGAGTTATAAGTCATGGGGCCTTAAGTTGATAGTGGGGAAATATCCAAATTACCCCCAACTTTATTGTACAAAAATCCCCGCAAGTGGGTACGACTCCACCATACCAACCATATCACCTAATATGAGTGGAACCCACCACTCATACCCTAGGCCTCTCTCTTGGACCCAACATTATCCAATGTACAACTTACCTAAAATAGGTCATAACCAAACCACAGGATTAGTACCCCTGAACCGTATCCCTAGGAGACTAGAACCAAAGAAAGTTACAACACTGTCTATCATATAAGTCTATGGTATGACTTATACCTTATTTTATGGCTCATAATGAGACACTCGTACACAAATCTATGTTAAGTTTCTATGTATTAGATTAAGTGAAGGAAAAACCCAAACCATACAAATTGTATCCTACCATACGACTCCTACCCACCAAGATGTATCCTTCATTGAAACCAATCGAACCCACTAAATAACACCGGTAAGTGTACAACTAAGCCTTAGCAATCGTACCCTAGCATGCAACTTGTACCCCCTAGTCGTATAAATACCAGAAATAAGAAATCCAAGAAATTTCTATGGTTCCGAAAACTAAGGTATTTCACAATCTCTAGAACAACTATCTAACAAAAGATAATACAATGCATTCACAAGTACTAGTTTAGAATAACCTCACACTTCCCCTACTTTATAAATATGCCAGGGTTCTTACAAACCTAGTTAATTCTTTTATCCGCTCATGCGTGTGAAACAATCAATAGAGTTCATAATGAAAGCCATTAAACTATATCTAAAGAATAATTAAGTAAACTCAAAGTTTGAAACTGAGTTATCAACCAAAATCAATACAAAAAAATCCAAAGAATGAACTTGAATCTTGTAATCAAAATTTAAGTTATAAGTGTTAAGAGTGCATAACCTAAATACAAAATGTCAAAAAGGTATATATAGTACACAAGAAAACCCTAAAAATCAATTCTCGAACAAAAAAGAAAATTTAAGGTTGGTGGCCACATACTAAGGCCATATACAGAACGTATATAGAACATACAGAATGTATGTGGACTTAGGTAAGTGCAAAATTTTTGCACAGATCCTACAACTCTTTGGACTTTAAATCTCTTCATATACCTGGGTTACACACAAACCGTATATACCATATTTGGACCATATGTTGACATAGGTATGTGCAGATTCTTCCTTTATCCCTCTGTTGAGCCTTTGGACTTAAATTTCTGCTACATACTCTGATCACCTTATCTCGATAAGTGATATATACTCCTAAAATTGCCTCGATAAGTAGCTAAAAACTTCAATCTTAATTTTTTTAGTTAGTTTATCATCCAAAAGCTAATTTCATGTAAAATTGACCTAAGATACTTTATACCACACAAAACAACCTTTGAAACATTCATATTTTTGAAGGCTTAAGCATCAAAGTAATTCAAATACAATGCACATCAACAACCTCAAATTAGAATGTTTTCATGTCATCAAGCAACACAATAAGACAAATCAAAAATTCGATGCTTAACAAGGAGAATCTTAACTATCTAAGGATGTCCACTTCTATAAAAATAAGTCAAAACCAACTGTGTATAATTATGAATCACAATGCGATCAAAATATGGAATTTGCACTAGCAATAGATAGCCATGCATATATACACATTATACTAACAAACAAGTAAGCAACTAGTAATGCAACTAATATGTCCTCACAGTCAATGAAGTCCTACTCACTCCAGTGATTGTTTAATAACTTTAAGAAGAATTCTTAAATGTCTTGTAACATTGATAATTAGTCTGTACACAGATACACCTTTCCCTTCATGTTTCGAAGCATTTCTTCTATTCCAAAGCTCCCAAATTATCCTTGTTGGTATTGCTCTGAAATACACTTTTTCTTTTGTCTTCACATGTGTATTCCACCATGCATAATTGTATTCCTTAGGCTCAAACCTTGAATATTCATACCTGCAAAAGAAGAGAAATGGGACCAAGTCCCGTTAGCATAATCTAGTCTTAGCAACACATGAGACACAGTCTTATGTTAGACTTTGGCAGCACCAATATTTGGAAGGACCTTCCACCCCAATTTTATAATAGTTGCATCCACTGATATCTTACCCCTCCATATTCTCCACATTAAGAATACTATCTTGAAATAAAAATCTTTAATCCCCAAATATTTGTAGATATCATTAGTATCCTCTTTATAACTCACATACTGCTATGCTAATTTGACAATAAAATTTCCTCTTGCTTTTACTGACCATACTGTAGTATTTCTCTAAGATGTGTGCTGAGGAGGAGACACTTCAACTTCATATGCTTTCCCATATCCACTGTGAACAATTCATTCAAAAACTTTATATTCCACTGCCTCTTTTTTTCAAATCCTTGACTGTTTGATATCTTCTATCCCATTCTCTGCTATGTTCAATAATGGAATACAAATCTCCTACTCCATTCTATTGTCATACAAAACATGTGCATCTCCACCCATTATTCTCCATGTTATAAGATGATTAGTAAGATCTTTGACTTGCAGCATCTTTTTAAATCTTGGGATACTCTTCCTGACTTCCACATGACTTCTTTTGGATGAAGTTTTCTGCAATACTTATTCAACATAAAATCACTCCATTTAGGGCATTTTGTTATAAAAATCCAGCATAGTTTATAGAAAAGAGTTGTGGATAGATCCTGAAGTACTTTAAAACCCAAACCACACTCCTCTTCTGGTAAACACATCTTGTGCCATGCTACCCAATGCCTACCCTTACCACCAATAGTATTACTCCAAAAAAACTTAGCAAAGTATTTTTGAATAGTACTTAAAACATTCTTAGGGGGTTCATAATCGATAGACAATATATAGGAACACTTCACAAACTTAAATAAGACTGCTCTACCACCAAAGGATAAAATTTTACCCTTCCAATCTTGCAATTTGTTACTGATTGTATTCATTAGTTATTGATAAAAAATATTTCTTCTTCCTCATATAGAATACTGGGCATCCTAGATAATGGAATGAAAACTCCTATCCCAAAAATCCAGTAGCAACTTTAGCAGTAATAACTACTCTATTGGACAAACTACTATGTAAATACAAAACATTGTTTTCTTTATTTATATTCTGACTAGACACAGCTTCATACCTCTCCAAAGATGTTGTCAGCAATTGTAGAGTACCCAATTCAACTTTACAAATAATGATCATATCATCTGTAAAAACAAGGTGATTGATTCTTGTACTCCCTTTAGGCATGCCAAAAAACTTAAATTCTTTCGTTAGCAATAATTCCTTCAATCCTCTAAATAGTGCCTCTTCTACAATAATGAATAAAGTAGGAGATTAAGGATCCCCTTACTTAAGATCTGTGGATGATTTAAAGTAACCTTTAGCTTGTCCATTCAGCAAGAATGAATACCAATTATTGGGAATAATGTGAATACTATGTCTATGATCTCTTCATAGAAGCCAATCTTCCTCAAAAGTTTTGTCAAGAAAAAAAATTCCACTTTATCATAAACCTTCAGCATGCCTAATTTCGTGACTATGTTTGGTGGTTTTCCCCTCTTTCTAACTTCATATACTATCTCCTGAACTACCAGAATATTCTAAACAATATATCTACCTTGATCAAATCTAGCTTTTTCTTTAGACACAATATCAGGAAACAAACACTTAACTCTTTCTTGAAAAAGTCTTGAGAAGATTTTATTCACAAAGTTTCTAAGTTAAATAGATCTCAGGTGTGAAAAGTTATTTACAACTAATTTCTTTGGCAACAAAAACAAGTTGGTATGTGTGATAAACCTTGAAAGGTCATAAACATAGAAAAAACCTATTACCATATGATGTAGATCCTTTGAGATAATGTCCCAAGCATACTGTAAGTAGGCACCTATGATACCATCTAGTCCTGTAGCACTATTTCTATTCAAATCCATAACTGCCACCTTTAATTCTTCGACGATTGGTATTCTTATTAACTCTACGTTATGTGTTTCGGTTATTACATTTGGTAGTGCATCTAGGATTGTAAAATCCTTTGCATCCTCTTGCTTCTGAAATTGGTTCTGATAGAAAGTAGAAAGAGCTTCAGCAATTTCATCCTAATTCATGTACCATCTACCAAAATCATTCTGAATTTGGTTAATCTTTAGTCTAGACCTTCTTCTATTCACCACTGTATAGAAGAATCTATTGTTCCTTTCTTAATCCTTAAACCAGTCAAAGCCTGCTTTTTGTTTCCAAAAAATTCTCTCTTTTCATTTGCATTGCCAATTCAACTTGTTCTTTGAATAAAGTTTCCTTATTATTCCCTACGAAATCTTCTTCCAACAGTCTCTCCCTTACTGTAATCACTTTATAAAGAGTAGCAATCTCTTGAAAAATGATTCCAAAAGTTTCCTTACTCCATTGAGTCAATAAAGCTTTGGTCCTCTTTAAATTTTGATTAAAAAATAATAAAAGAATTACCCTCAGTCTTCACTTTGTAGTTTTCTTAATTACCTCCATGCAAGATTTTTATTTGAGCCAAAAATTAGGGAATCTAAATGTCCTAATCAGTTGTTTCTTCTGAGAATTACAGTGCAATAACATTGGTGCATGGTCAGACCCACTTTTCACCAAATATTCTACCTCCATAACATGAAACAATTCTTGTATTTTATCATTAGAGAAAACCCTATCAAGTCTCTTGAAAATTCATTCCTCAACTACTGTGCCATTCCACCAAGTAAATTTTTCCCGCTTGAAAGCAATCTCCTCCAAATTACAAGTCTTAACACAGTGATTAAAATTTTCCTAGGTTCTCTTCATCAGGCCTTATGACATTAAAGTATCCACCTACCATCCAAGGTTTATTTATTACACTAGCTAATGCCCCAAGAAATTTCCACTATTGAAGTCTCTCAGTTTGAGGAGATTTTGCATAAACTAGTGTAACCACAACTACTACTCCTGTATTCTGATTTTCTAAACCGAGTAAGAGTTGTTGTTCCTTATCACTGAGGATAGTGTACTCCATAGTTTAATCGATAAAGGACCAAACATTACCTAACATGTTCACTATTTCATGCTACATGCCATGCCTTCTCCTGTATTTCTCAATATGTTACCTTTCCTAAAATGGTTCCATAAGGCCTATGGAACAGAATTGGTAGCTTTTGTGCATTATTATCAGCCTTGTAAAATCCTTCTATGTATTCACAAACCTGATATTCTAAATTAAAGCATTCATTTTGAGGCATACTTTCACGTATGACTCCTTATCTGCATTAAACTTGCAACTATATCTTTATTTTTTCAGTTGTGTTTTCCGTGTTTTGCCTTTAGAGACCGAACCTGTTTTGGCGATAAATTTCCCCCATTGCTACCTACTTAATATTATTCCCAAAATCTTCTATATCCATATCTTTCTTCTTTTTATTAATAATATCAATCATATTCCCTGCTTCAAACACCAAAGGTGTCACATTCTTAAGTGTTTGTTCTTGATTCTCATTCATTTCTTCCTCCATTAACAATAGCTCTTTTGACTCATTTTGGGTATTTACACCCTGTTTTACTAGTTGTTGCACTTGTGCTTGCTTCTTATCGGTGCTATGGACTGCTATTTCTACTATTTGTTGTTCCATCTTATAGCTGTCCTTGTCCCCCTTATTATGCTCATTATTAATATCCTTGTAGGATTGTGCCTCTTCTTCTTGTATGGTGTCTGATTTTCCAAAACTCTTATTCACCCAATCCTTTGTGCTTTCCCTTTCCTTTATGTTGTTGTGGATTTGTTTCACTTCTGTCTTTTCATTATCTGAGATATAAAAAGCATTTGAAGTTTCTAATTCAGCTGACTTCTCATTCATCTCCCCCATTATATGACCATATTTGTCCTGTCTTTACTTGCATTTTCTTTGAATCCATTGATTCTTATTCCTGATAGCATCTGCACTCTTGTTTACTTTCTCTTCGTCATTACCCTCTTCATTGACCTTGTTATCTGCTTTTTTTTTTCCGCTGTAATTGATCAAACAGCTTTAGGTGAATATTCCAACAGGTTTCCTCATCATGTCCTTGCAAACAACATTCTTTGCAATACTTAGGTTTATGACCATACCGAATATTAATCCATTTGGACTTAATATCTCTAGTGATATTATCTTCTTCATTGATTTTAACTCTGTGAGGTATTTTAGCTACAAAATCTACCTCTATCTTCACTATTGCACAACTTGGCCTTGTATAATTCCTTGTGGCCATATCTACCACTAAATGTTTTCTTATTACAGATGCAATAGAAACAATGGCTTTCTTGGAAAAACATTATGTGGAAGATCTGGTAATGAGATCCATGACACTCTAATAGTTGTTTCAAAATCCGGTTCAAACCATGGGTCCCACTTGAGAGTCCTCAGTTGCCCATATATGTGTTTGGCCATAATATAATGCTCAGTAGTTGATAATAATTGTACATAGTCGTCTAGTTGATACAAATGAATATGGATATGTGTTGTATCTAGTACTCCTGTTGTACGATCTCCCTTAATCCCGCTTTGCTTTGGGATTTCTTTCCTAAGTACATTAACATCAGGCTTGCAATAGGATAACATATCCATGATTGCATGTTGTAAGTTTTCTTAAATTATCAAGCTTTTTACGTCTGAAGACTTCCACGTAATAGATAATTCCCCATGCAGCATAACGATAGGTTTAAGAAAAACCTTCATATTCTCATTCATGCAAGGTTTTTCCTTACTCTCCCATTCATTAATTTGTTTCTGAGGTTCCTCCGGTGGGTTAATCCCATCGAAAGTAGTAGCCATAGTAGTCGGAATATTAGTTAACAAGGAAGGTTATTCTGCGTCGTGTTTATATAGAAGATAATACAATGCATTCACAAGTACTTTTTCAGAACAACCTCACACTTCCCCTACTTTATCAATATTACATGGTTTCCACAACCCTAGCTAAGTGTTTTAGCCACTAATTCTTGTGAAACAATCAATCTAGTTAATGATGAAAGCCATTAAACAATATCAGAAGAATTCTGAAACTGAATTATCAACCAAAATCAATACAAAAGCAATCCTAAGATCAAACTTGAATCTTGGAATCTAATTATAAATTGTAAGTGTTAAGGGTGTGTAACCTAACTACAAAATGTCAAAAGGGTATGTAAGTGCCCAAGGAGACCTTAAAATCAAATCACAAAAGGAAATTTTTTTTAAGGATAGTAGCCATTTACTGAGACCGCATACGAACCCTATGTGGCATATACGGACCGTATGTGGACATAGGTAAGTGCCGAACTTTTGCACACATCCTATAGCTCTCTGGACTTTCAATCTCTGCACATACTTGGGTCTCATATGGATGGTATGTACCATATACGGAAAATATATGGACATCGGTATGTACAGATTCTTCTTTTTTCTTCTCCCGATCCTCTAGACTTCAATTTTTGCAACATTCTTTGATTACCGATGCCCAACAAGTTGCACATATGCCCAAAATTCCCTCGGTAAGTAGTAAAAACTTCAATTTTTATGTTTTTCTTCAGCTAATTACCCAATATCTAATTTCCTACAAAATATACCCAAAACAAAGTATATCACACAAAATGACCTAAGAAACTTGCATATTATCATAGTTTATAGAGTCAAAAGTGTTATAAATCCATAGCACATCACTGTTTAATAGACTATTTGCTCGCATTGAATCCATCAAATTAGAGACCAACTCCTTCAATAATGAGCTTTCCTTATCAATCTAGAATTAGTAGTCTAGCTTTCACAAAAATGTTGAAAGGTCCTACGAGTAATTCTTTCATGATATTTTCATGTCCGCAAATCCAAGTGTCATGATGGAACTCGTCGCAGTGAACCTTGACTAGTATTCCTATCAGCCAAACTGATACACAAAAGGGGAAAAAAAATAAAGTACCTCTAAGGTAAGGCTTTAAGAATGAGTTCGAACTATTTAAGTATAACAAATGTGGAAAAAATCTAATAAACAATGTATCTATAGCTCCAAAACCATGTATAAACAGTACAAGAACGTATTTAGTATGACTCAAATTCAAAAGAAATTAATAAGAAATCCAATAGATACAAATTTGTATTTGGAAACTAGTAAAGACATAGTATAATGATAAAGAAAGATTATAGAAGACAATAAGGCACCTGAAAGGAAACCACTACCTTGAAAGCTTCAACAATCGCTTAAATCAAACAACATGGGGCACACCCAAACCTGAATCTACATAATAGGGGAACAATAGGAGTGAGTATGGGTCACTTGTACTTAGAAAGTATCATAGTTCGACTGAGCAACGTAGATAATAAAACATTCAAAATATAGACTAAGGGCATGCCACTTCTAATCAGAAAATATTCCACATGGTACCCCACACCCCTTGCACTAAAAGTTCTAATATACGTATCTCATATATTGAAAAAACACAACAAAGTAGAGCAAGAGCATTCATCATATGAAATAAAAGTAGGGACAAAGAAGGACAATGTACATTCAATATCATTGAGCACAGGTATAATAAGATAGAGAAATTAGATAGGTATTACGTACGAGTAGAAGTACAGTCATATCACAACCATAATTCAATAAACATAATAAGAATAATAATGATGAAAATGATGATAATGATAATGAGGGAAAAGTATGAGGTTGTCGTATAACGTCTGTATACTCCTATGTAGGCAAGCCTCCCGATGTAGGACCCATGAAGGGTTCATCAACCCATATACTACCCCAAATACACCTTTGGAGGCAAGCATCACGAATCGGGACACATGAAGGATTCGTAAACCCTTATAAAACAATTATCCATGACTCTTCTTTTGCATAACCTTCAGAGAAGGTCTATAAGATCCAATATCTAATACTAATATCAGTGAGTCTTTTCCGGCACCTCCCTCGAAGAAGGTCTAAAATTTGATGTTCCCAGTATTTCCAGAGTCTCTAAAATTCCAGTATTAGAAGTTTTTCCAGATCACATACTTTACATATGACACAAATCAAGTACATTTTAAAACAACAAGAATATATATAAAGCATACAACAAATAAGTTAAATTATATGTGTTATGCCATAAGGATGATGAAGCAATGTTAACAACCAACAAAAAAGTATATTTCCACAACCAACCAATATCCCAATTACGTGAGAAAATTATCCACCTGCTATTTCAACCATTCATAACTCTAACATGATTCATATGCCAATAAAGAATGAATAATACACAATACAACAATGATTCACTAATAAAGATTCCAATAGCATATTTCCCAAATTCACATGTATTATAGGCTATTAACATAACATAGGGCACCACACAGTCACATATATCACGTAATATGTCAAAACCAACAATGGAATAACATATAGGCCCCTGCATAAGAAAAACACATTAAGATAGAAAATTATATGATTAGTTCCCATCCCCTTAACATGCATTTTGTATAAAAATTAACTGCCCAACTTAGTCTTAAAAAGTTAAGCCATAACCAACCTCGATATTGGAAACAGTCTACAATACTTCACACCACGACCTTACTTCTCATGAAGGATCCCAAAATAAACTAAAACCAAGAAATATAGAATCTACGCATCAAAACAAGGCCAGTAATACCCATTTTGCCTATGTTTGGATTGTGATCAAAATGTACCCCCAAAATGGATTTTTGAAAAAAAAGTGCAAATCGTAACATTATTTTAAAAATATTTTCCCATACCTTTATAAATCTGCCACTGAAAACTCAAGCCAAATCTAGTTAAAAGAGAGGTTCAAATCGGATAAAAACAATTTTAAACTTTACCAGGTAAAACCTTTGAAATCTGTTTTAAAATGAATAATCGAATTTTTTTTGAATGTTTAATTGAGGAAACACTAGTAATTACAGGATTAGGAACATTACTCAAATGAAAAAGAGTGAAATTGGACTTTAAAATAAGGACCTAAGATTTTGGAGGTTTTGAGTAATAAATCAAGAAATTCAACTAAGAAAAGGTAAATTCTTCACTTAAATCCATAAGAGAATTGAGAAATGGATGTTAATCTAGCTTCCCAAGAACCTACAAGCTTCACTTTTAATCTTTCACACAATTTTATGATTTTTAGGTTTCAAGAATTTGTGAGAAATGGACAATTCGTGACCTAAAGGGTCATTTTATATCAAATACCATGTTCTTAGATGCTGTAATTGTAACATGCATGCTGCAATCACACTATGTAGTGCTAGAACCAGATGAAATAATTACTATAAGAAGTATTGCAACTGCACTCTCCTCTGCACATTATGTACGATTATTACCTACACCAGAGTACAACTGAAAGCTAAAATTTGGAAATTTTCCAAGTTTTTGCTAAGGCCTCGAGATCTATTTGGACTTCAATACACCTAAACAAACTAGGTCAACACAATAAATTTGATGTTCCAAAGCTGTTGCTATAGTCTGTTCAATCGTTCGTCATACAAATCAAAACATAAGCACATAAGTCCATAATGAGTCTCTTTAACCCTCCAAAAGCCACATGATCACACAAATGATACCAAACTGCATTAAGAACTATGCCAATCACCCCCATAACTCAAGAATATCATAATGCAATTATAGGGAGGGGTAAAGTAGGCAAATTACACAAAAACACACATTTCATTAACATTCAAGTTGTTAAATCCTCCACCACTAAAAATCTAGTTCGTCCGAAAACTAAGGCAAAGACATATGTGAATCAACAAGGATTTAGGGATAAAAACTATGCATATTAGATTCGACCTCCTAAGTAGCCTCATCTATAGGTCGATGTCGCCACTGAACCTTAACCACAGGGATAACTCTAGAACGCATCCATCTAAAACCCCTAGCCAGAATGAAGACTTGCTAATCAGCAAAAGACAACTATTCATCTAACTGAATCGACTCCCAATGAATGACATGAGACCCATAATGAATATAATGGTGAAGCAGAGTAACATGAAAAATTGAATGAATAACTTATAAATCTGGGGGCAAGGCCAACTCATAAGCCACATCACAAAGGGACTAAAGAATCTCAAATGGACCAATATACCTGGGGCTGAGCTTACCCCTTTTGCTAAACCTTACCACACCCTTCATGGGTGAAAATCGCAGAAAAACAAGGTGACCAACTCCAAATCTCAAATCACAAAGGCTATGGTTTGGATAACACTTCTTACTACTCTAAGGCACTCAAATTCTATCCTGAATGGCCAAAACTCTATCCAAAGACTCATGAAGTAAGTTCATATCTAAAGGTCTAACATCTGAAACATCAAACCAATCCACTTGGACAACAGTAATTCCTACCATATAATTCTTTAAAGGAGCCATATTAATACCGGAACGGTAGATAATATTATAAGCAAACTCTTCTAAAGAGAAATGCTGCTTCCAATTGCCCCCAAAATCCATCACACTTGCTCGGAGCTTATCCTCAACAACCTGGATAGTCTGTTCTGACTGACCATCAGTTTCGGGTGAAATGTCATTCTAAGATCAACCTGAGAGCCCAAATCATCCTAAAAAGTAATCAAAAAGTGAGATGTTAACACCGAACTATAATTTGAGATAATAGATAGAGCTGCACAATTTAAACGTACATTCTCACGAATGTTGATGCGGGCCAACCTTTTAGCACTGAAGGAAACCTAGATTGAAATAAAATGAGAAGACTTGGTCAATCGATCAATCATGACCCCAAACACTATATGATCCTTGAAAAATGTAAGGCAATCTGATAACAAAATCCATAGTAATCCATTTCCATTTAAACTCAGGAATGGGTAGTTGCTGATAAAATCAAAAAAGTCCTTGAATGCTCAGAATTCACCTTCTATGAAATAGGGAAACAAGCTAGAAAATTTGCTACATCCTTCCTCATACCACCCACCAGTAATGCTATGTCAATCGCAATACATCATAGTCAGTCTTGGATGGATAGATTCTCATCAACAAATCTGCCTCCTCCAAAATTAATCTAATCTAATCACCTACTCATCACACACAAAATCGGCCTCTAATCTACAAAACACTACCCGACTCAAATGACACTTCCTTAGACTCGCTACTCAGCACCATATTTGGAATCAATATAGACCCTGCATCATCAAATTAATGAGCTTGAATCTATATCCATCAAAGATGACGTAGCCTCCACGAATGATAAAACATACCCAGGTGCCAAAATATCAAGACTAACTATTTGGTTATCTAAGGACTGAAGGCCTCTCTTAGGTCAAAAGATACATCAAGCAACCCATGCTAGTCGACTTCTAGATCAAGGCATCCACAACCAAATTACCCATCCTCGGTTGATGGGAAATAGTCAAGTCATTATCCTTGACCAACTCCAGACAACGACGATGACTTATATTAAGACACCATTGTGTGTAGAAGTATTGAAGGATATGATGATTTGATAAAATCTCACAATAGACTCCATTGAAGTACCGCCTCCTTGAATTTAAAGAAAAAATAGTCGTGTACAATCTAAATCATGGGTAGGGTAATTCCTTTCATATGGCTTCAACTGAGGAGAGGCATTGGCAATCAACTTACCCTCCTTCATTATCATAACACCCAAACCAACACTCGAAGTATTACAAAAGATGGTGAAACACATGCCCTACTTAGGCAAAGTCAAGATAGGAGCTGAAGTCAACAAATCCTTGAGCTTTTGAAAGCTTGCATGACAAGCACCAGATCACTGAAAGGAAATCTTATTTATAAGTCATCTTGGTCAATGGAGCTCTAATAGATGAAAAACCCTCAACAAAATGCCAATAATCACCTTTCATACCAATAATATTATGAATCTCGAAAAGCGAAGTAGGTCTAACCCAATCACAAACTGCTGAAATATTGGCTGGATACACCATAATACCCTCCTTAGTAACCACATGTCCTACGAAATAAAAAGACTCCAACCAAGAACTCACACTTGGAAACTTAGCATACAACTTCTTATCCCTCAATCTTTAAAGCACAATATGCAAAAAAAAATTATGCTCAACCTCACTCATGGAATAAACCAAGAGTGATACCCTATAATGATATAGTAGATCAGATAAATCCTTTATCCAACAACTCCTACAACTAATCCTTCAATTTCTTCAACTCGATTGGGACCATTTTATAAGGAGGAATAGATATGTGTTTGGTGTCTAACTCAATATTAATAAGCTCATGGACAATACAGTCAGAATCAAAGGAATGAGGTGAAGCCACGCTAATATCATAAATATAAACCAAATAAGATACAATCCCCTCTAAAAAATTCTAAATGGCTAAACACAGGATATAATCCTCCTAGGTCCCAAATGAAGCACACCCTTCCAGGCTATCATTGGCATAAGGAGTGAAGCTAACATCACTGTCTTAGTAAAACAAACTAAGACTGCACGATAAGTGTCCAACTAATACATACCCAAAATAACATTGTAATCAACCTTATCTAACATAAATATATCAACCCAAGTCTCACAGCTCAAGACAGTAACAACACCAGATTGGTACACCCGATTCACCACTAAAGAATGACTTACTAGGGAAGATACAAATATGGTCAAGGAAAAAGACTCACTAATAAAATCAAAATCTGAAAAAAAAATATGCAGACACATAGGAGAAATTCAATCCAGGATCAAATAAAATAGATACAAATTTGAAACAAATAAGGATAATAATTATGATCACAAAATTAGAAGCCTTCATGTCTTTCCTAGTGGGTATAACATAACACTAACCATGAAAACCAACTAGTTGAGTATCCCAACAACTACCACTATGAGTTACACTACCGCTGCCTCTCATATTTCTAGTAAAATTCTACCTCTCATAGTTGAACTAAGGGTAGCTCGAATCACATGATGGGGATAGTCCTTGGCCACATAGACAAACTCATAACACAAAAGAGAACCTCTAAACTTGAACTGGTGATGTACCCTCTTAGCGCAACTCTGGGATTCTTGAGGGATAGGTCAATGCATCCTTGCTTAACCGCCTATAGTATAAAAAAATGCCTCTAATGCTACAACCTGCATCGTGGTTCACTAATAAGAGGGAAACATAAAAAGCGTAGCTGGAAGGTGCCCCACCCATGGAGGCAACATAGGTGAAGGCTTAACTCCTAATCTCGAAACACCATACTCAAACACTGGCATTCAAGGAGAAAAAGTTTTCAGGGTCGGGGAAGTACCAAGAATAGAAGTAGGTATAACTGGAGGACCCACATTCATGACTTGAGGGACACCACAACCAGACTCTTGCATAGGCAGAGGTACAAGACTTGGAGCTGTGGGAATACCAATTAAACATAAAAGAGCACCCTTCAAATGTATCATAATTAAATTGACAATCCCTCTAAGACTGATATGGAATAATTCTAAGGAATCAAAGTTGAACATACCCCAATATGCTTAACACGAGGCATAGAGGTTGGATCTTTAACACTCCTCCTAGAGGGGGTTTATCTATGAGGCCATCTACTCCATTGAGTTCGTCCTTGACTCGAGGCGCGCCCTATAGGTGAAGGCTCCACGTCTTTGATTCTGGACCTAGTTGACACCATCTATAAAAAATTGCAGAACATAACTCAGAACATACGGTATATATGATATTCGCATGATAAGAAATAAAATGAGGGAATTTTCCTTACGACATCCTAATGACTCTAAAAACAGGTATGGATGTGTATATATGTATCTGTGAGACTCTATTAGGCATCCATTCTTACACTATTAAGACTAATGAAACCTAGCACTGATACCACTTTGTCAAGACCCAAAATGCTAGGGTAACAATAGCAATTGTAATGGCGAACCTTAACGACTAAACCTATCGCCCAAATTGTTTCAAAAAGGGGAAAATGATAGAAATACCCCTAATGTAAGGCTCTTAGAACAAAGTTGAACCATATAAATACAACAAATACAGAAAGAATATAATAAACAATGTAGTAATAAGTCACAAAACATAGTGTCAACAACATAAAAATTTATCTAATACAACTCGAATTCAAAAGGAATACATATGATATAAAATAGACATAACTTTATCTCCAGAAACTATTAAAGACATAGTCTAATGATAGAAAACGACAGTGAAAGACATCCAGATGCCTGAAAATCAACCACTACCATAAAAGCTTTAACAATCCCATGAATCAAGCAGAATGGGGTGCAACTGAAACTGAATCTACATAAAAAGAGTACAACAAGAGTGAATATAGTCCATTTGTACTCAGTAGGTATCATAAGCTGACTGAGATACTTATGTAGTAAAACATACCAAAAACATACCACTTGCACTAATAGTTCTAATATACATATCTAATAATGTACAACAACACAACCAAGTAGAGCACTAGTAAACATTACATCACATACATATAGGAACAAGGAAGGACAATATGCATTCAAGATCATTAAGCACAAGTATAAGAAGTTAAAACAATAATTTAGTTATTAAGATAAAGAAAAAATACAATCACATCACAACCATAATAAAATATACACAATAAGAATGCTAATGATGATAATGATAATGATGATGAAAATAATGACAATGATAATGAGCCTGAAGCCTGCGGTTGTCACACAACCTCCGTATATACCTAAAGAGATAAGCCTCTCAGTGTAGGACCTAAGAAGGGTTTTTCCACCCATATACTATGTCGTATGCATCTAGAGAGGAAACTCTCTTGACATAGGACCTATGGAGGTTTAATCAACCTGTGTAAAACCAATATCCATGACTCTTTTTTGGCAAAAGCTTCTAAGAAGATCCATAAAATCCAATATCCAATGCCAATCTCCATCACTCCCCTCCAAAATCTTCCTCGGAGAAGGTCTATAAAATTTGATGTTCCCAGTATTTTAAGAGTCTCTAATATATCTAGTATTTCTAGTATTTCTAGTGTTTCTAAAGCACATCATAACATGAGACACAAATAAAGTACACATTTAACAGGATCAAGAATAAATATAAAGTATACAACAAACAAGTTAAATTATGTGTATGATGCTAAAAGGATTATGACGTAATCTTCACAACCAATAGAAACGTGTATTTCCAGAACCAACCAATACACCAATTACGTGAGCAAATTATCTACGCGTTATTTCAAACCACTAATAAATTGCTACATATTTCATATATCAATAAAATATGAATAATAAACAATAAACCAATGGTACCCTAATAGGCATTCCAACAACACAATACCAATATTATCATGTATTTTAGGCTATAACCATTATATAAAATCCCACACAGTCACACATATCATGAAATAGCTCAAAAGCAAGAATTGAATTACATATAGGCCCCCACACAGCAATAATACAGTAAGATAGAAAATTTGATTATTAGTTCCCATAAGCTTAATATGCATTTTGAATACAAATTAACTGCCAAACCAAGTTCGAAAGAGTTAAGCCATAAACTAACTCAATGTCGAAATTGGTCCACAACATATACTATTACCTAACATCTCACGAATGATCTCAAAATCAACTAAAACCAAGAAATATAGAATCTACATTTCAAAACAAGGACAACAATACCTATTTTGCTTAATTTTGGTTCAGGGTCAAAATGAACCTCCAAAATGGGTTTTCAAAAAAGGGCAGAATCATAAGTTTATTTCAAAAATGTGTTTCCAAAATTCTTAGGAATCTACAGTTGATAACCCAAGTCAAAGCATGTTCAAAACAAGGTTTAAATTGAATAAAAACCATTCTTAAATTTTACCAGGTAAAAGCTTTGAAATTCATTTTAAAATCAAGAATCAAAGTTATTTTGATGGTTAAATTGAGGGGACACTAGTAATTTTAGGATTAGGAACATTGTTCAAATGACAAAAAGTGAATTGGAGTTTAAAATCAAGCCATAAGGGTTTTTAAGGTTTTGAGTAACAAAATAAAAAATTCTTCGAAGAAAAGGGTAAATTCTTATCTTAAATCCATAAGAGAATTGAGAAATGGATATTAATATAGCTTCCCAAGCACCCACAAGCTTCACTTTTAAAATTTCACACTATTTTATGGTTTTTAGCTATTAGGAATAAGTGAGAAATGGCCAATTCATGATCTGAGGGGTCAATTTATACTCATATTAGATTCTCATATGTTAAAATCGCAGCCTACAAGTTGTAATCAAATTATCTGGTGCTTCAATTAGATGACGCAATCTACACAAGAAGTTGTGTGATTAGACTATCCTTTGTACATCATGTGTGATTGCAACCCACACAAGATGACAACTTAAAGCTAAAACTTTGATATTTTGCATGTTTTTTCTCCTCAGGATTCCTTTGGACTCTGATACATGCAAAATAACTTTGTCAGAACACTACATTAGATGTTTTGGATCTACTGGCATAGTCTATTCAGCATCAATTGCACGGTTCAAACGATAACCACATAAGTCCATAATGAGGCTCTCAAAGCGTCCAAAAATAATAATATTGCACGAATAGCACCAAATTGCATTAGGAACAACGCCAATAACCCCCACACCCTATAAATACCATAACACAACTACAAGGAGGGGTAAAATATTGAAATTAAATAAAAACACATATTTCACATATTTTATCAAAATTTAGGATTGAAAATATACACATCACTATTACCTATTTTTGGCCGAATGCTGAGATGATGATTGCTATTTAAAAGGGGGTCATGTCTCTTCTCTCTTTTTGGTTTGTAACTAATACTTTATCTTTTCCTACCACAATCCTTTTTTCTATTGTTAGTGTGTGTTTTGCCTCTTTTTCTATGCTTTGCTCTTTATTTTATTTTGTTAAAAAAGGGATAGGTTGAAGAGGTAGGTATCTAACTAAGGGTGAGCCAATCGACTAATAATAATCTAAACTCAACTAATGACAAAGGCAAAAGAGTCATCAAGAAAGTGGGCGCAAGCCAACTACAAAAACAGGGAAGTCAATTATGTTTATTATTTCTCATTATCAAAAAGGGGGAGATTGTTAGCACTATATTGACATAATATATTTTGATAATGAAAAAATACTAAACAAATATGTTTAGGATACACTTAAGATGTAGTCAAGGCAAGGATGATCTTTTAGGAGCATTTTCTATGATCCCTAACTACAATCAAGTCAATGCTAGTTTTGGAATTATATAAGAAATGCATCTCATTGGGTCACAAACTATAAGCAAGATAATTGACATTCAATCACAACAATAAGGAATCATGAAAGAAAAGAAGATCACACCCTCTACATAGACATATCTTATATGGGCATATATGGTTGTGAGTTTACATCTGAGAAAGGAAAGATACACAATACGTATAAATAAATTTGATATGGACGTACTATATGGTGTATTTCCTTAATGTAGGATCAATTGAAATCCATATTGAGAAGAAATCCCTTGGGTTTTCCTTATTGAGCAAAGAAGTGAGATTAGTGAAACATTATAAAAGAGAATACTGAAGACCAAAGACACTATGCAACTTCACAGAAAATTCTTAATATGTCTCAATCATAGTATCCATAAAGCCTTGTAATTTAATATTTACAATAGCTACAAAAGAGAAAGGTCGAGTCATCTTAGTAATACCAATTGAGGCTGTATCACAAGATCTGAATAACAAAATAAGATTCAGATATAGTTCACTCCATATGTAGTCCTAGTATTACTTCGAAAGCTCTAAGGAAATCACTATAACCCAAGGGGACTAGAAATAGGTACTACTTTGGTGTTCTGATTAAGGATAAAGCTCTGTGTTATTTTATTTATTTCTTGTTTATTTGTCTATGCATTTAAGTTATATCTATTTTATCCAGTATACTAATCTGCAGGTGAGTTGACTATTAAGATAGATTGGTCAACTCAGGAAAATTTTTCAATTCACCCTCCCTTTTGTATCTCAACTAGTAGGATTTTAGAGAGTTCCCCTAATGTCACTTCCAGTTTGTTGAGAGTCTTCTCCCTCAATGTTTATTCTTTCTTATACCCTAATGATATATTATCTTTTGTGACCCTATAAATTAATATGATATTTTGAGATAGTTCTAAATAACTCCTATAGAATTTCTCCATCTGCACTCTAGTTAGAGAGTATTTTAGATTGATGAATCTATAGAAACTACACTATGTTAGTTCAGTACTAAGATAGTATAACTAATCTAGTAGCATTAGACCAGTCATGCCTTGGGGGCCATTTCTTATGTTAAGATTAGACATATGATTTCAAATGTTATATCTACCATCTAGTTTGGGTCAAAGATTTTATTGTTAAAACCCTTTCTCTTTAATTAGTCCCATACATAATGTGTTTCCATAAGTTTTTCCCAATGATATTCCCAGAGTTCCTCCCTATAGGGAGATAGAATTTGGGATAGACCTTCTCTCATTTGTTCAACTAATCTCTATTCTATCATATAGAATTGATTTTAATGATTTGAATGAGCTTAAAGAACAATTAAAGGACCTTTTAGATAAGGGATTCATCAAACTTAACATTTCCTAGTAAGATTACCAAGTTTTTTTAGTTCTCAAGAAAGATGGTTCTCTTAGAATATGTATAGATTATTTCCAGTTAAATAAAGTGGCCATCAAGAATAAGTATCCCATTTCTTGAATTGATAACATCTTCTACCATCTTTTGGGTGCTACTTGCTTTTCTAACACTAACCATTGATCCATTTACCATCATTTGAAGTTTAGGGAGTATGATATTCTAAAGTTAGAATTCTATAATTGTCATTATGAGTTCCTTGTCATGTCTTTTGGACCAAAAAATTCTCTTAAAACCCTTATGGTTCTCATGAATAGGGCATTCAAGCTAAACTTCAACATATTTTTGATTTTGTTTATAGGTTATATGTTGGATTACTCCCCTAGTAAGGAAGAGCATGCAAATCACCTCAAATTGTCTTCGAGACTATCAAGGATAAATTAGCATATGCAAAGTTTTCTAAATATAAGTTTTGGTTGAAGTTAGTAGCTTTTTCCAAACATGTTTTTTATTATGAGGGTATTCTAGTTGACTCTCAGGAGATTGAGATAGTTAAAAATTGGCCTAGAACTACATCCGCATTACAAATTCGGAGTTTTTTTTTGGGGTTTTATTGGTAGCTATAGAGGGATTATAGAGTGTTTTTCATCTATTTCTACCTTATTGACTAAGTTAAGTTAGAAAAAGGAAAAATTCCAGCTGTCCAAGGATTGTGAGAAGAGTTTTCAAGAGTTGAAAGCTCAATAGACTTCAATTCAAGTTCTAAGTTTACTAAAGGGTACAAATATTCTTGTAGTTTATAGTGATATTATCACGACTTGATTCCACAAGTTATGATGGAACCTACAGTGATACCCTAGTAGGTAAACAAATCGTAGGCCAGAATGACTAGTAATGGGATAATTGGTGGAATATTTAATAAACACCAAAATTATGCAAGTAATTAGATTACAAACCATAATATATAAGAAGGATAACATACCTAGGAATAAATAAAGAGCAAGAGCAAAATATACCACGCCATTGTAAGGTCGGTCTAAGAGCCTCTAGTAAAACTGCAAAATATACCATGCCAAACCCCGATGAAACGACCGCCAAAAATGAGATGAAAACTGAGTACCATGATTTGACAAAATTGAGATAGGAGCACCATGAAACTTCACAACCTCCTGAATAAATAACCTTGTATAACCCTCATCTGAATAGTTAGTCCTCACTAGCAAGAAGTGAGCAGACTTAGTCATCCTATTCACCTTGATGCAAATAGAATAAAAATAATTTTTAGATCCTAGAAGGCCAGTATCGAAATCTATTTTTGACACATTTCCATATAGGTAATTTGATTTCTAGATACAACCCACTAGGCCTCAAGTGTTCCACTTTTAGTTTTTGACACACCATATACTTAGCCATAGAATTAGCTAAATATCTCTTCTGTTATTTCACTAATAAATTTCCATAAGATCATGATATATCTTTGTCAAACCAGGGTGAACCAAAAAATGCGTATTATGAGCTTCAGTTACAATTCTACTCGCAGACCATCTACTTCAAGAACACATAACCTACCTTAGTACCTTAAGATACCATCACCAGCAACCTCGAAAGCCATCATCTTCTACCTATCCATATCATCCTTCATCTGCATCAAGATGGGATCCAACACATGTTTCTTCTTCACCTCAGCTCTAAGAGATGACTTTACCACCTCTTACACCAACTAACAATACTCTTCAGAATCATGGAGATGAATAACAAGATTAGCCAAACAGTGAATATCCTTCATAAAATCCCACTTTTTCTATTTCACTTGAGACATGCTCCACAAAGATAACCTTCTTACAGAATCAAAAACCACATTAGCCTTACCTGGATGATAATTGATACTCATCTCATAGTCCTTGAGAAATTCAAGCCATCTTGTCTGCCAAAGATTCAACTCCTTCTGGGTGAAAACATACTGCAGGCTCTTAAGATTAATAAAGTTGTCAACACAAACCCCATATAGTTAATGTCGCCAAACCTTCAATGCAAACACCACAGCTAAGAACTAAAAATCATGAGTTGGATAGTTCCTTTCATGAACTTTCAACTTCCTAAAAGCATACGCTACCACCATGCAATGCTATATGAATAAAAAATAAAGTCCTATATGGGATGCATCAAAATAAACCACAAACCCATCACTACCCTTAGGCAAAGTCAAAACCCGAGCAGATGTTAATTTATCTTTCAGCTCCTCAAAACTTCCCTCACAAGCCTCGAAGAAACTTTACCTTCTTCTGAATCAACCAAGGAAAAGGATCAAAAATCTATAAAAAGCACACTATAAGCATCCAATAATGACCCGCTAAACTTAAGTAGCTCTAAATATTGGTTGGAGTCATGGTCCTAGGACACTTCTAAACAACCATAAACTTCTGAGGACCCACCATGATACCTTTAACAGATACAGCAAGACCCAAAAAAGTAATACTATTCAATGAGAACTCATACTTAAAAAACTTAGCATACAATTACTAATCTTTTAGGGTTTACAACATGGCACAGAGCTGATTGGTATGATCCACCTCACTCTTTGAATATACTAGATTATCATCTATAAACACAATTATAAAAAAATCTAAGAACTGACAGAATACCTAGTTTATTTCATCCATAAATATCATTGAGGCATTAGTCCAGCCAATTGACATGACCAAGAATTCAAAATGCCTATACCGAGTATGAAAGGACACTCAGAATCTATGGTGTTCCTCTCGAACTCATCTCTCAAAACCTTTACACAAAGGAAATAAAGCTTACTATCCTTAAACTTATTATCTTGAATCTGCTCAAATAACTAAGACCTCGCCTCAGCACTAGCAAGAATCCTTCTATGATTTAAAATATCAAGATGAACCATCAATTTGGCTAAATACTTAATGTCTTATCCCAAAGGCCTCTGAGAAACTGAAACACCAGCCAAATTACCTATACTCACTATCTTCATACTTAATGTATTTACTAATATATTAGCCTTGTCAAGATCATACAACATGGAAATATAATAATCCCTAAGTAACTCCATCCATCTATGCTGCCTAGCAGTAAGCTCTCTCTGGTTCATAAGATACCAAAGACTACAATGACAAGTGAAAATCTTAATATGCATGTCATAAAGATAAAGTCTCTAAATCTTAAGTTCAAAAACTACTACCACTAACACTGAATCATCAGTTTGATAGTTCGAATCATGCACCCTAAGTTGGCTCAAAGCAGAAGAAATAACATGACCTTGCTACGTCAATACAAAACCCAAAATAACACTAGAAGAAACACAAAACACGGTGAATCCCTTACCCTTAACATGAAGAGCTAAAATAGGAGCTTAAGTAAGAATATCCTTGAACTTTCCAAAGCTCAACTCCAACTTCTCTGACCATTGGAAAGGAACCTCCTTCCGAGTCAATCTAGTTATAGGGACTAAATAGTAGGAAAAAACTCAATGATTCATCTATAATAACCGGCCAACCCAATAAAGCTATGAACCTCAAACAAAGATATACGTCTTACAAAATCACAAATTACCACATTCTTAGTTGGGTCTACAATAATACAATCTTTACACATCACATATGTAAGGAATGTCACTAACTGAAACCTAAACTCACCCTTAGAAAACTTGGCAAATGCACATAATCTCTTAGAGTTTGGAGCCCAATCAACAAATATTATGCATGCTCATCTCTACTCCTTGTATACATTAGGATGTCATTGATGAACATAATTACAAAGTAATACAAATAACTCCTGAACACATGCATCATCAAATCCATAAATAAGATTGGGGCATTAGTCGACCAAAAATAAATACATCACAAGGAACTCATAATAAACATAACGGGTCCTAAAAGGTTTCTTCAGGATATCCTCGGTCTGAATCCTCAAATAATGGTAAGAAGATCTCAAATCAATCTTAGAGATCGTTGTCGCTCCGTAAGTTAGTCAAATAAATCATCTATATGAGGCATAGGATAACGATTATTTATTATTACCTTACTAAGTTTCCTATAATCAATACGCATATGCATGAATCTATTTCTATTCTTAATAATCAACACATGAGATCCCTAAAAAGGCACACTCGATCTAATAAAACCCTTGCCAAAAAGATCCTGAAGTTGAGAATTCAACTCCTTAACCTTGGTAGAAGCCATATAGTAAGGAGTCATAGCAATAAGTCGGGTGCCAGGCTTGAGATTAATAGCAAACTAAATCTCATTGACATAGAGATATCATGCAGGTCAGTAGGGAAATCACAAACTACAAGAAAAGTTGTCAAGAGATAGACTCTCCACACTAGCATCATGAACTTAAGCAAGATAATACTAGAAAACCCTTAAAATAATACTCCTAGCACGAAATTAAGATATAATCTCTGAAGGCTTACCTCTCCCTAATATACTACAGGGATGTACCAAGCATGGCTCAGGTAACGGCCTTGGACAAAATTATCCTTAACCACCTGATAATAGGATAACCAGTCTAGGCCTAGAATCTCAAAAAAGTCCATTATATCAAGAATATTAAGATCCAAATGAGTTTTACCATCTCTATCAGTCATAACCCAAGATCTAAACATCCAATCTACTACTAAAAAATCACCCAGATGACTAGATACATGTAATGGCATAGATAATAAATCTTAAGATAACTCAAACTGTGGAACATAATAAGAAGATACATAAGAATAGGTGGATCCTACATCAAATAAAGAAAAGCCTAACAGATGGCACACCAAAATTGTACCCATAAGTGCCGCATCTAAAGACATCCTTAGGTCTCCTAGATACTGCATATAACTAACCATGCTTGCTAACCGACTGGTCTCCTAATTGAATAGCTATCTTACCTTCCTATGAACCATTTTGAGTACCCTATTAACCACCTCTACGACCCAAAAAACTACCTCTAGATGTGGGATAAACTGCTCTAATAGGGGAAACACTCAAAAATAAAGCAATAATTATTGCACGACTAAGGCACTCATGAGAATAATGACCAAGAGATCAATAACTATAGCATAATCCCTGAGTTAAACCAAAACCAACAAATTTCATTGATCAGGTGTAACTAATATAACTAAAATATCTAGAAGAAGAATCTCTTGAAGATTGATCGCCAACCTGAGTAGGGTGATAACTAGAACTAGACTGTCCTTTGTCCATAATTTAAAGAGATATAAAATCAGCCAATTTGGATAGCTCTAAGAAAGAGAGGGTGGGAACAGATGATTCCCACCATGAGAACTACTACCACTGACTCAGGAACTACTACAGCTCCCTTCTAAAATTGTGCTAATATCTAAGCCTCTTATGGTTTACCTTTTTTGCCTCATTATGTATCTTCATTATCAACTGAGCATAATCCAAAAACATACTAAAAGACCACCCCAAAACAACAAAATTTTGAGTGGACATGCAAAGAGAAAGTCACAATTCTTAAAAAATGAAACAAACTATCTCATACATAGTGTCTAAAATAGAGGTAGTATGCCTAGTTAATGAATAATAAGTCATCATTATGATTAAATAGACTAATATCCATTCTTTGAAAGCATGAAGTTGAGGGGAAGAAAGAAGTGGATTGGAGCTTAATACGATAAAAAAAGAGAGAAAGAAATTATAGTTGAAGACATAGAGAAGAAGGTCCTCAATTACCGCGATCGTGGTATGAACACCACAATTGTGGATAGCTAAGTAGGGATAATATCCATCCTTGGGTACTGTGATCATGATTAGAAGACTATGATTGTTGTCTGTTAAGTCCATTGATAGACTACGATTGCTTAGTCATAGGGGCGACCGCGATTGCAAAATCACAGTTAGAGCTTTCTAACTACGACACAATGGGATAAATGAGTAGAGGGAATATTTGTCAATTTAGACAACTGAATAAAAGGACTTATATGGAGGATCCAAAACATAAAGGGTGTGTGTGGAAGAGAGAACGAAAGACCCTAGACTTTGAGAGTTAAAACAATTTATTAGTGATAGTTGTTAAAAATTATTTTATTCAAACAGAAAACTAGAAAACTTGAAGTGTGGAATTAAATATTATTTTTACCCTCTTTCATCATGAACACAATAGATGAAATACGTGGTAAAAGTTTTTTCTCATAATTTAAGAGTAGCTAACTTGTTTAGTCTTTAGATTATGTTCAACTAATGTGTAATCATATATGGGTGTTGTTGTGCTTGCATAATTCCTAGTTTTTGAGTATGGATTCCACTATTGTTTGAATTTATGAGGCAGAATTTATGGGGAAAAGTCCCAAATCTCCAAATGGTTTGATGGGTGAGAACCCCAAACTCTTAAAACCCTTTATCATCCTTGTAAGAGCGATAGAGGTAAAATTGAGGTAACCCATAACATCCTTGAAAGAGTTTTATAGGGGGATAAGGTAATGGTAGACAATTGAGCGTATGTCTTACCGTCTTTTAGAATCTTAAAAATAAGGCTGATTGGTGCATAAGCCAAGTCTAGAGTATCATCCTAGAAATACGAATGTTTAATTAAGGTTTTGGGTTATTATAATTTGCACACTTACTTGGTGCTCGAAAGAGCCAATGGGTGAAATCGTCGTGGTTTTATTGAAAGATTCTCCATAATGACTATAGATTTAGCCTATACTTTACCTAACAACTAAGTTTCATGTTAAACCATCAACAACATTTATGTATCACTTTTAGGTAGACATAATCCCAAGATCTCCTCAAATATAGATTTTAAGTCAATAGTACTTCTTTGGTGTATTGTAGTCAAAAATTATTTCAAACCAACCTCAAATTACATCCCCCCATTTTATTTTACATATTGTGTTTATAGACGCTTCTGCTTCTTTTCTAGTAATTAGAGCACCCATAAGACTCTAAATTTATAATTTTCTACTTGTGAATTCGACCTTAACTCTAGTTAGGTTATTGAAAATGACCACCTTACCCCTCAAATGTGTGAGTGAGTTGAACATTATTAAAATGGCGTTGTTGCCAAGGAGTGAAATGTAGATTTTTCTTGTGCGGTGTGACTTTTACTTGCGTGCACCTGCAGTGTATTTTATTTAATTTCTTTGTTGTTTTTGATCTTTGAGTAGGTAAAAATTTTTATTCTCATATCATCATGAGTCACGAGGACTCAGTTTATTCTAGAGCCAGAGATAATGAAAGTGCCATTCTCATTCCACACACTGAGGAGCATGTCATATTTTATGTTTCAAGTGTAATGATGTAGTACCTCCATATGAAAGGAATCTTTGGGGGAGAATCTCATCAAAATATGAATGCTCACTTTAATGGTTTCATGGAAGTGTGTGCTCTATTCAAAGTTGCACATATATCCCAAGAGTTTATTCGATTACGTGTTTTTCCATTATCACTCACAGGAAAGACAGTGCTATGGCTAAGACCTTTGCCTGCCGGATTTATTGCTTCATAGAAAAGTCTCATGGAGGCTTTCATATGTCAATACTTCCCACTATCTAGAAAGTCAAAGTTGAGGGATGATGTTTTTTATTTCTGCTAATATCACAAAGAATGATGGTATGATGCTTGGAAGATATTCAAGGAAATACTTTTTAAGTACCCCTCCCATAAGATACCAGAGAAGACTCTTATCCAAATCTTCTATTAAACATTGAACCAATAAAATAAGGCTATAGTGGGCAATACATCCGATGGATCATTCATCAACTCATCATATGGGATTGTTTCAAAAGTATTAGACCATGTGGCAATTTGGTGTAAGGGTTACGACATAAAGGATATCGAGGTGTCCATGGGGGATCCCTCCTCTTTCTTTTATGTACTATGATAAGAAAAATAATGAGTACGAGACTGAAGCAAAGAGGGAAAAAGTGATGTCATGCCTCAAAATCCTACTTGAGCATATGTTTTTTGACCAAATAGAAATTGTGAGTGTGATAAGTGCCATAGAAGTTGAGCCATGTGAAGATGAAAAGGAGAAGGTAAATTGGTGTCAAGTTAGGTATACTTTCTAGAAGCTCGAAGGGTTTCCATCTTTCCCTACAAGGACAATATGTGAATCAAGGTCGAAACTAGGAAAGTCAAAGATTACCACATTGTAAAAGGAAAGAGAAAATCGATAGAGATATTTTGGCACAATTTTAAGTAGTGTTGAGAGGAATGGAGAAATACTGAATAAGATGCGAAGAGAATTCTTCATGCTCTATCAAATGGTTATATATCTCTCCACCGCCATCTAATAATTAGAGGCAAAATTATGCTAAATATAAAGATATCTTATGGAAAAGCAATGTAAAGAAATACAAGATGGGGAGGGGACATAGGCGAAGAGAAAAAGATCCAACGATGAAGAGCCAAAGCTAAGTGAGCTATTGACAAAGAAACCAATAATTAACAATTGTCAAATTGTATCTATGCCATCAAATCTCGTCCATTCTTCTTTCCTTAAAGCGACCTTTAGAAAGGGAGAGCATGAAAAGGTAAACATATTTCTGGATAAATTTAGTACCCTTTATATTAATATTCTTTTTATTGGGGCATTGCAAGACATGACAAGGCATGCTAAATTTATGAAAGATTTGGTATCTATAAACAAAATTTTGGAGGACTAAACCATACAGGTGACTCACCATTGTAGTGCCATTTTTACGAGTTCTTGTTTTTAAAAGAAGAAGGATCTCGATGCTTTTACAATCTATTGTACTATTGGCATATTCACTTTTGCTAAGGCATTGTGTGATCTTGCAGAAAGTATGAACCTAGTGCTTTATACTATATTTCAAAAACTTGGGTTAGGTAAGCTAATTACCACCACAATGAAGTTGTTCATTGCCGATGGATCCATTAAAAAGCCATTGGGAGTCCTTCACTATGTTCTAATAAAAGTGGACTGATTTATCTTCCTGGTCGACTTTATTATTTTGGATTGTCTAATGGACTCTGAAATTTCTATTATCCTTTGGAGGCCATTTTTAGTTACCAGGAAGGCATTGGAAGATGTGGAGTCTGGGTAAATGATGTTTAGAATGAATGATAAGGAGGTATCCTTCAACATATGCAAGTCCATGAAACAACCATTGGACCTATAAGTCATCTAAAGTGTCAAACCACGTTGATGTGGGCTTTTTGAGTGACCCTTTAATAGGGGTGCTATGGAATTATGAATGAGATGAAGTGGAGAAGTATAAGGTGGTAGAATCTTTAATCTGGCTTGGGTTTCACACCAAGAACCTGGTTAAACTAGCTATTGATCTAAAAAACTGAGATTACACCTGCAAAACCATCTATTCTTAAACCTCCCAAAATTAAATTAAATTCCTTGCCATATCATCTCAAATATGTTTTCTTGGGAGAGGATGATACGTTACCAATCATTATTGATAGTGACCTAAACTCCTCTCAAGAGGATAAATTGAAGTTGCTCGTGAAAAAATCCATTTGGGCCATAGGTTGGACGATAGTGGAATCATCAAAATATATCCTAATATTTTCTTGCACAAAATTAAACTCGAGCAAGATCACATACCTAGTGTAGAGCATCAAAGTAGATTAAACCAGCCCATGCAAGAGAAAGTTAAAAAATAAACTATAATGTGGCTCGATGGAGGAGTGATAAATCCTATATCCAATAGCATGTGGGTGAGCCTGGTATAATGAGTTCTGAAGAAGGGTGGTATAATGATAGTCAAAAATGAAAAATAATATCATCCATGTCCGATAGATCATAGGATGGCATGTGTGTATGGACTACTAAAAACTGAATTCATGGACTGAGAAGGACTATTTTCCAATGACTTTCATGGATCAAATACAACATAGGCTTACCGGAAGAGGATGGTATTTTTTCTTTGATAGGTACTTAGGGTATAATCAAGTTTGAATCGCACCAGAGGACCAAGAAAAGACAACTTTTACTTGCCCATATAGTACGTTTTCTTTCAACCGAATGCCCTTGGGTTATGTAATACCACGACAACCTTTCAACGTTGCATGTGGTCAATATTCATGGATATAATTGTGGACTCTATGAAAGTGTTTATGGATGACTTCTTGGTAGTGGGGAATTCTTTAGAGTTATGCCTTAAACATTTGAAAAAGAGATTGAAAGATGCATAGAATCAAACCTTGTCAGGAATTGGGATAAGTACAACTTTATGGTCAAAGAAGGGATCGTTCTAGGCCATAAGATATCCAGAAAGGGAATTCAAGTTGATGAAGAAAAAGTTGAGGTAATTGTTCATCTCCCTCCTCCCATTTCTGTAAAAGGTGTTCGATGTTTTCTTGGTCATGCTAGGTTCTACCGATGTTTCATCAAGGATTTTTTCAAGATATCGCACCGTATTTGTAAACTTCTTGATAAGGATTCAAAATTTGACTTTGTTAAGGCATGTTTTAAAGCTTTTGAGCATCTTAAGGAATTGCTCATTGCAGCCCCTATTATTGTGGCTCCAAATTGGTCGTTACCATTTTAGATAATGTGCGATGCAAGTTGTATTTCATTGGGTGATATGCTAGGACAATGCAAGGACAAGCTATTTCATCCTTTCCACTATTCAAGTAAAACCTTGGATAATGCCCAACACAACTACACTATCACCAAGCAAGAATTCTTAGTTGAAGTATATGCCTTTGAAAAGTTTTGGGCCTATTTGTTAGGCATGAGAGTAGTGTTACACATGGATAACTTCTCCCTTAATTACTTCATGGACAAAAATGAAGCAAAACCACGTTTAATATGGTGGATTTTTGTATTAAAAGAGTTCAAATTTAAGTTGAAAGACCAGAAAGGGTGTAAAAATCAAATAGTTGATTATCTCTCTTGACCTGAAAGCAATAATGAAAAGTATAGGGAAATAGAAATTGATGATTCTTTCCTCGATGAAGTGATCATGACCATAGAGGGGAATAATAATCCATGGTATGCTGACTTTGCCAACTATATGGCAAGTGGAATATTTTCTGAAAGATTGAGTTAACATCAAAATAAATTATTTTGGATTGATGTTAACCGATATTTTTGGGATGAATTATTTTTGTTTAAGGAATTTGCTGATGGAGTTATTTGGTTGTTGTCATGGATATTGAAATAAATGATATATTGGAAGCTTGTCACTCTCCGCCTTATGGTGGTTACCACAGAGAAATCCAAACCACCACAAAGATTGTCCAATGTGGGTTTTATTGGACTTCAAATGCATGGGGGTATTTCAAGAAGGCACAAAATGCCCCTCAAGCCTAACCTTGAGATGCAACTCTTCGATGTACGGTGGATTGACTTCATGGGTCCTTTTGTGATTTCATTCGGGAATAAATTCATTTTGGTAGCAGTCGATTATGAATCCAAATGTGTGGAATTCATCACACTCCCGACTAATCAAAGAAAATGTGTGACCTCATTTCTAAAAAAAAAACATATTTTCACAAGGTTCGACACCCCTCTAGCCATCATTAGTAATGACAGTTCACACTTTTGAAATCAAGTGTTTGGTGCTCTTCTTGACAATTATGGGATTAAACATAAGGTTGCCACTCCGTACCACCCCCAAACGAGTGGAGAAATAGAGGTTTTCAATTAAGAGATAAATGATATACTCAAAAAGATGGTAAATATGGACCATTCAAATTGGGCAAGGCAACTTGATGAAACATTTTGGGCCTATTGAACGGCGTACAAAACCCCAATTGGAATGTCTTCCTACCAATTGGTGTTTGGAAAAGCATGTCATTTACCTATCGAGCTTGAGAATAAGGCTTTGTGGGCTTTGAAGAGGATAAATATGAATTAGAGGGAAGCATCTGAGGCACAGGTGATGCAATACCATCAGATAGAGGAATTATTCTTAAAGGCGTATGAGAGTTCAGTATTTTATATGAAGAAAATAATAAAATTACATGGTACTCGGATATTAAGGCGACAATTCTATGTTGGAAAAATATACTCCTCTACAATTCGCATTTGAAACTCTTCGTAGGGAAGCTCTGCTCAAAGTGGTCGGGACCATTTGTGATTTCTAATGTCCACCCAAGTATTTCCGTGGAATTTGAAGATAATAAATGAAATAAATTCATAGTAAACAGTTAAAGGTTGAAGCATTACAATGAGAGAATCCCTATGATGGCCACATTGAAGTGTATTAAATTTGAATATGTTATGTGATGAAAGGGATGAGTTGTGCTGTAACATTATATTAGGCATTTGATAGGAGGAAACTTATTTTTAACTCATCTTGTATTTGTTTTGATGCTTTATAGTTTTTTTAACATAAGTAGTGTACCCAAAAAAACACGGAAAATACAGCTACAAAACTAGCAACTGCGTAGGAAATAAAAAATAGAGCAAAAATAAGGGAATTAAGTCTCAGTTTCCATAATAGTGGTCAGCAGACCACAATCATGGATATGTTGAAGCAACCACGACTCCAGATTCCTACACTGCCTACTATTTTTGGAAGTACTTCTCATCCCTTTTATTTCTTAAATTTACATCAGTGAGGATACTTTTGGCCTTTGAGTTGGGAGTGTGGTGAGGCTTTTTGGGTTTGCTAGCTATTGATGAAATGTTCCCTATGATAGATTAAGTGATAAAATTCTTAAGGTTAACACATCGAGCCTGGGTTGTGAAACATAGGTGCAGAGGAATTCTAATTACTCGTAGCATAAACGTCAAGAATGCAAGGGAAGTCTGAGTACCTGTGGCATTGGATTTTGTGAAACTGGGTTAAGTTATGCACCCTACCACAACCCGAACCTATGTTACAAGCTTAGATATTCCTTCGATATCTCCAACCACTTACTATCTTTTTAGTGGAGATTGAAAATAGTGGCAAGCCTATGGTATGACACTTGTAGCATAGAGATTTGTTTTGTGAGGGAGAGAGTTTTCACTTAAAACTCGTTGTTGCATTTTTGTATCTTGGTGTGTAGAATTTTCATTCTTGTGAGGATTGGCATGTGAAACAAGTTGGGGTGGGTGATTTGATCACATTCTAAAAAATGAGGGAAATGGACTGTAGCTAAGTTGTGGTGAAGAGGAAGCCACCTCTAGAGTATTGGTTTTTGTTGCTTGGTTTCTATTTAAAGTCCTATGTATCCTTGAATGTTGCATCTCATAATGAGTAGTATAATGGAAATTATCTTAGCCCGTGTGCAATGAGAAACTAGTGGTAGCAGCTAAAGTTGAAGTTATTGTGAGCTTTAAGGCATAAAGTTTGGGCATTGAGGATTGTTGTCTCATGGTAAGAAATAGTATGCTTGAGGACAAGCAAATGCTTTAAATTGGTGGTGTTGATGAGTAGTAATCATAGCGCTCATTTGTACTACATAGTCGTGCACATTACCTTATTATAAATGAATAAATGAGCCATCATTATTATTAAAGTACTAATATCCACTCTTTGAAGGCATGGAGTTGGGGGATAGAAAGATTTGGATTGGAGCTTAAAATGATCAAAAAAGAAGTAAGAAATTATAGTTGAATACCTAGAGTAGAAGGACCTTAATTACTACGATCAAGGTATGAACACCGCGATCATGGATAGCTAAGAAAGGAGCATATCTATCCTCGGGTAATGCGAACGTGATTAGAAAACCACAATCGTTGTTTGCCAAGTCTACCGATAGAATGCTATTGCTCAATTATAGTAGCGACCGTGGTTGTGTGATAACAGTCGAAGCTTTACAACCATGGTAAAATTGGTTAAATGATTAGAGGGCATTGTAGTCAATTCGGACAGTTGAATCAAAGGACTTATATGAAGGATCCAAAGCACAAACAGGGGTGTACAAGAGAGAGGGAAAGACCCTAGGCTTTGAGAGAGAAAAAAATGATTTTTTATAGTTAGAAAAAATTATTTTATTCAAAGAGAAAGCTAGAAACATTGGAGTGTGGAATCGAACATTATTTTTACCCTTTTTCATTATGAAAACCATAGATGAAATACGTGGTAAAAGTTTTTTCTCCTATTTTATGAGTATGTAACTTCTTTAGTCTTAGGATTATGTTGAACTAAAGTATAATTGTGTATAGGTGTTGTTTTTTTCCCATGATTCTTGGTTGATGAGTATGGATTCCACCATTGCTTTAATTTATGAGTTGGAATTCATCAGTGAAAGTGAAAAATCTCCAACTGGATTTGATGGGTGAGAACCCCAAACTCTTAAAACCCTCTATCATCCTTGGAAGAGTGATGAAAGTGAACTTTAGGTAACCCACAACATTTTTGAAAGAGGTGTAAGGGGGACAAGGTAATGGTAGACAATCGAACCTATGGCTTACTATCTTTTGCAATCTTAGAAATATGGGTAATTGGTGCGTTAGCTATGACAAGAGCATCTACCTAGAAATAGGGATGTTTGATTAAGGTTTTGGGTGATTATAATTTCTAGACTTGTTTGGTGCTAGAAAGAACCAATGAATGAAACCATCGTTGTTTTAATGAAAGATTGTCCATAATGACTATTGGCTTAGCCTATCCTTTACTTAAAAAGTAAATTTCATGTTAAACCATGAACTACCCACATGCATCACTTTTAAGTAGAAGTTTCATGTTAAACCATGAACAACCCATATGCATCAATTTTAAGTAGACATAATCCCAAGATCTCCTCAAATCTTGATTTCAAGTCAATAGTATTGCTTTGGTGAATTGTAGTAAAAAATTATTTCAAACCAACCTTAATTACATCCCCCCATTTTATTTTTCATGTTGTGTTTATAGACACTCTAGGTTCCATTCTAGTTATTAGAGCACCCATAAGACTCGAACTTATAATTCGCTCCTTGTGGATTCGACCCCAACTCTAGTTGGGTTATTGACAATGACTTCCTCACCCCTCAAACATGGGAGTGAGTTGAGCGTTATCAGTTAACTCACAAAAATGAACCTCATACTTTACAAATGTCATAGAGCAATGCTCTAATCTAGAAAACTGATCTCTTCGGAGATCCCTAAGGCTGCTGGGAATTTACTCCTCCATGAACATCTTAGAGAACTAAGTCTATGACAAAGGAGAAGATCTAGTTGGTCTAGAATCCAAATATCTTTCCACTAAGGTCGAGTAGCCAAATCAACCTGAAATATGGTGTAATACACACCACGATTTTCAGCAAGGGACAAATTATGGAGCCTATCCTCACAAGTAATCAGAAACTCATACACATCCTTGTCTAGAGCACGAAAAAACCTTAGCGGAGCCAATCTAAAGAAATCACCCATCATCTTCTACTACTCAATAGACATAGTAGGTTGGGCAACTGCTAGCGAGGTAGCTACTGATTGAGCAATCATCGGTACAAGAGGGACCTTAACTTTTTGAGCTGTAGCTATAGGATGTGCCGCTGCCTCTGTACCACTTTGATCTATAAATTGTGCACCATCAAATGGTGCACTACTAACTATCCCCAAAAACTGAACCAAAGCATCTCTAAGCACTGAAGGAGAAATAAACCATAGTGGAGCCTAGGTTGGTTCCTAGCCCACCTCTGGCTAGGACAGAAGAATGTTTTTCTCAGGAAAGATAATAGGTTCTGATGAAGGCCCCCTATCTGGGCCCCTATGTGGGGATACATCTCAAGGATGTCCACAACCTCTAGGTCATCCCCGAAAAATAGTAGGATTCCTACGCTTGATCTTGAGGCCTGCATCTTGTATAGCGATATCACGTGTCCTGTCCACCTGCAAAACAGTGAATTCAATGGAATGTTCAATAAAACAACTCAGAAACTTAGCATGATATGAGTTAAATAATAGAAGAACTCCGAAGAATGACTCACAGCCTCTCGATGATAGGAAAATATCATTAGTATTCCAATCTGTAGGACTTTACTAGACACTTTCTCTTATACTAATAATTCAAGTGAAATCTACGCTTTGATACTAATTTATCATGACCCAATTTACAACTCATTATGTCACCTACTAAATCCCGCCAAAGGTAAGCCGAATCGTAATGAAAAGCTAAACTCAATGAGTTAACTTGATGGAAAATTCCCAATAAGGTAGAAATCAACAACATAATTTTTATTTTAATATGGAAATATAAATAGATAAGAGTAAATCAATAATACAAAAATCCATCCCATGACATAGTAAAGCAAGTACAACAACATCTAGTAATAATACATCCCAAGTATTAAATAGTAAATATAATCCTTACTAGAAACTAAATACTTCACATGAAAGATAGAAGGGAATGGGCGACTCTAACTCCAACATCTTTCTCAATCTTTGGAGGATTAAGACAGCCCAAACATCTTTCAACGATAGCAACTAGTACTCGAATATTCACCAAAAGGTACAAAAGTGTAGTATGAGTACAAAAACAATGGGTAATCAGTAGGCATCATTGTTTAACTATGCTAAATCAAGATATAAATTTTATAAAATACAATATAACATAACTAAATCATGGTAGGGACGAACCTGAATGAACTCCAAAACCATTGTGCATAACTAGGAAAATAAACATAAATAATAGCATAACATAATGTGAAGCATCAACACACACAATACTAACAACACAATTATCTACCATAGACCAATTGGTATGGAAAAATAAATAACCCATCGCAATCCCTATAAACCTTAATGATACACACAAGATAATATAACCCTCTATTGGTATTTATGCAATGACACTTTCATTTATTTTTTATGTTTTCACTAATCTTCACTAATAAGGCTTCTTCATCCCTGTCCAAAATAATTTATTACTTTATGGGATCAACAGTTTGGTTACCGAGTAGTTGATTTGATTTTTAGAGTCAATTCCCTATTTTGAAGTCTTCATTGTTTCCAAATGGCGATCGGGTGAAAACTTTATTGAAATAATCTCGGATGTAATTTTTTACTATTCTAGTAGATTCATATATCAATTTTAGTCCAGGTAGATCTTTTGGTCAGGTTTCAATGTACCCGAGCTTATTTTGATATATTGGCTGAAAACTTGAAAAATTAAAGTATGGATGTGGGACACACATTTGGTTGAAATGACCTCAGATTGCATATCCGACTTGTCCATCTTATTCAAAACATCAATTTCGGGATATTTCAATCGGATATGCAATCTGAGGCCACCACTATTTGCCACAATGATCTTGGATAAAAATTTTGATAAATTCAATGGATTTGAAATACATTTTTCTCTTAGTTATGACATGTGGCCCATAGAGATGCATTTTTTATTTAGTTATGATATTTGTCTCATCGAGATATATTTTCCTCTTAGTTATGCTATTTGGCCCATAGAGTTGCATTTTCCTCTTAGTTATGATATTTATCCCATATTGATGCATTTTTCTCTTAGTTATGATATTGGGCCCATAGAAATTCATTTTCCTTTTAGTTATGATATTTTGTCTATAGAGATAATTTTCCTCTTAGTTATGATGATTAGGCTTATAGAGATGATTTTCTTCTATAATGCCCCGCATTTTTCTAAGCTAGAAAGCGAACTGTTGTTCGTACATATGAAACCCACAATTCTATAAGCCATATTTGGGCATATGAATTACAAAGAGTACCCTAGTTATAACAGATCTTATGATGTGTTAAGTGTGGTCATATGATTCACTTAAGGTAGTACAAGTAAAGAGTTTCGAGATCCATCAAGTTTTAGTGTTTGAATTCACTAGGGTCATCTTTGAATGAGAATAACTTAATAAATATGAGGTATTTCTACATATTTCGACCCACCAACATACAGATAATTGAATTAGCTTTCCAACGATACCAATTTCATCAAAATCCGACAACCGAGCAAGGAGTTATGGCTTTGCGAAGTAGAGTGCATCGCCTAACCAATCACACGTGGCTACTGGAATAAGTGTATGATAAGCAATGCGGCACATACCTAAATGTGTGCAATAAGAAATATGGTGCATACTTAAATATGTGCGATAAGTAATGTGGCACATACGTAAATATATATGATAAGCAATGCGGCGCACACTTGGTGTTTCAGGTAGTAAAAACACTCTTTTTTGAGTTATTTTGAGGCAAATTAAGTCTTTTGGCACTCCTTACGCACCCCTAAACTTAACCTTATGAATTTAATAGAATCTAAACACAGCATAACCGAATTATCAATCTAAGTTCATCATCCAAGAGCACTAAATGAGAAAAACAACCAGGGTTGTACAATCAACATTGAGGGTCCAATCTTTCAACGAATCCGTTACCATAAAGGTATGTGGGGTTTTCAACAAGAACATCTTTTTGTTCTTGTACGCAAAAAATTGTATTATTTTACAAAGATACATGAATTTACATTTTTAATTATGAATTTAAGATGGAAACTATTATCATATATTTTTGTTCAAGAAACTATGATATTTTTGTGATGGCTTAAAGATAAATTCCTTAAGTTTTGATGTTAATATCATGTTTCAAGTTGAATTTCTAGATTTTCGTAAGAGTTATACTTGTTTTCTATACAAAGTATGAATCCTAAAATGTTTTGCTCAAGTGTTAATACATGGGATTTAAACCCACTTTGAGATTATGATCTTTGGTGAAGTAATGTGTTATACACACCTTGATATTTGAATGATTTGACCTTTTGGTCTGGAAAGAGTTAGTTTTGAACTCGAATGAGAAAAGAAATCCACATGTTGATTTATTACAAAAAGGGGTAGCATGATGGCTCCCAATATGAATTGTTGAATTGTGTTGTTGTGGATTTTATTTTGAAATGACCTGAGCTTTGTTCGGAAGTAGTCTTTATCATCGAGTAGGAGGTATAGTTATGATTGGTACTTCCTTAAAACTATGTGCCCCTGTAGGATGTGAGCCTAAGGCTGATTGATATAGTGATCACTAGTGAACAAAAGATTAAGGTCCCACTCCAATTGCAAGGATAGGATAGCTTTCCCCAATGTGGGTTAGGCATTGGACTCCATGTACCTCACATGGTTTATGTCGATTGTAAGAGACACCCTGTGTGTGTATTCTTCTAATTGAGATGAAAAATGTAATAGTTTGAAAGTGTGAGTTGAGAAAGTTATCATTTCTGAAGAATTTGATGGATATTTCTATATCTTAAAGAGAATTATTATGAAAGCTACTCGTTTTGATGACTTGGAAATGATTACAAAATGATTGGGATGTAATATGATGACTCACATGTTTTCATCCAATGTGTTTTACTCTATTATGATTATGATGATTTTATTTCGAGATGTGTGAGTCTCTTATTACAGCATGCATATTTTCCTATGAATATTTATGATATAGGACTTTTATGAAAACATGAATACACCCCCATATACTCGGTCTATATTCCATGGTACTGACCCATGTATTTGTACGTGGGCTACATTTTCCCTATAATGTAGGTTCAGTGCTCATTCCCAGGCTTGACGTGATTCTCCTAGCACATTGGTCTATATTTTCTGCAGTGGTGAGTCCTCATGGTTCAAGGACTGCTTATTTTATATTTTACTTTTTTATTTTGGGTTATCATTTTATTCCCTGATGTTAGGGTCAGTTGGGGTCTATCCGAATGGCTCAGTGTTATATAGTTTTGTAGAGGCTTTTAAGACTAGATTGTCAGATTGATCAGTCTTGTGGAGACGTCGTATTTTGTTACTTTCCATACCTCTTTCATTTTGAATTATGATATTTTGGAGAATATCTCGATGTTTGATTATAGTGATCCTGTCGATGAATGTTGAATGGTTTGAAAATGACTCAAAGGGTTAGCTTGGGGCTACTTGAAGCTTTAAACACCATGTAATGCTTTGGGTCCCATTTTTGGGGTATTACAAACTTGGTATCAGAGCCTAAGGTTATTGGAGTACGAGGGAGTCTGATAAGCTGCGTCGAGTTGATTCTTATCATCAGAGTGTAGAGCGTCACATCCATGAGCAAGAGGATACGAGATATTTTATGAAAAAGTGCTATTTCTTTCTTTCAGAAGTCCAGCGTGCTTACAGTTGTTTCCTTTTAGCTATTAATTTATGCTTTCCTCTTTAAAAATATGCCTTCTCACTGATCTAGAAGAAATAATAATAGTCAGCAACCCCAGCCTGCTGACCTACTAAATGAAAATGTGTCCCATGCCAAATCTCGGGCAGCCTTTCAGGCGCTGGCCCAAGCTGCCACTATGAATGTTTAGGCCAATATGACCCTGGCTCCACAACAACAGTGAGGTGATTCAGCTGCTATGAGGATCTGTGACTCTATGCAGATGAATCTACTGGAATTTTATGGGTCCAAGCCAGATGAGGATCCATAGTTGTACTTGGAGGAGGTGCGAAAGATTACTCAGGTGATGCATGTCTCTGACAAGGATAGTGTGGAATTGGCTGTATATCGGTTGAAAAACCTTACTTATAATTGGGTAGTTGCTTGGAGGAAAGGTAGAGGTTAGGATGACGCCCTAACGTCTTGGCAGGAGTTCTAGGATTTGTTCCTGGATAAATTTTTCCTTTTAAAGATAAGAGAGGCGAAGGTAGAGGAGTTTATAAACTTGGGACAGGGCTCTATGACTGTTAAAGAGTACTGTCTGAAGTTCAATCAGTTGGCCAAATATGCTCCTTACTTAGTAGCTGATAATTACGCCAGTATGAGTAAATTTCTGATAGGAGTGTCTAGATATGTTGTTAAGGAGTGCAAGTCTTCTATGTTAAATAGTGAGATGAATCTTTCTAGGCTGATGACTCATGCCCAAAAGATTAAAGTAGACAAGATCAATGAGAGAGATTGAATAAGAGGGAATAAGAGAGCTAGGTTTGAGCAGCACGAACAAGATCAGACTAGATTGTAGGGAGGAAATTGCCCTCAGTTTTAGAATCGTTCATCTATACCAGCACCATTGTTAGTTGGCGCTCCCGTACCTAGGCGTGGACAGGAGCAAAGTAGCAGATCCTATGCAGCCAGGTCCCAATATAGTGTTGGTAGTAATCGAAATTATCCTCTATGTCCTAAGTATAGTAGGACCCACTCGGGCAAGTGTTGGGGTGAGAAGAATGTTTATTTTGAGTGTGGTGACTAGGGTCACAAACTTAGGGAGTGCCTATATGCCAGACAAGGGCGTCGTGATAATCGCCCTTAGACTCAGACTCAGACTACTAGTGCTCTAGTTTAGGTGACTCGCCTAGCCCCAGCTCATAGCACCTCTTCTAGCACTGCTGGCGGTCAGTGCCAGAATAGGTTCTATGCTTTGCCATCTCACGAGGAGAAGGAGGACTCTCTTGATGTTGTTATTGGTAAGCTCTATATACCTCAGTTTGATGTCTATGTTTTGTTGGACCCTGGGTCCAGTTTTCCATATGTTACACTTCTAGTTGCTGTGAATTTTGACATAAGTCCTGAAAATATTCCTGAACCTATCTTAGTTTCTACCTCAGTAGGTGATTCAATTGTTGCCCAGAAAATGTATAGAAAGTGTCCTGTTATATGGTGGATTTTGATGTTATTCTAGGTATGGACTGGATTCATTCTTGTTATGCCTCTATAGATTGTCGTACCTGAGTGGTCAAGTTTCAGTGTCCTGATGAACCTTTGTTTGAGTTTTCTGGGAGTTCTGTATCTCCTAAGAGTCATTTTATCTCATACATTAAAGCTAGAAAATTTATTTCCAAGGGGTATATTTATCATCTAGTTAGAGTCAAGGACGCTAAGTCTGAGACTCCAATCTCCAGTCAGTTAGCATAGTCAATAAGTTTTCTGATGTCTTTTTGGATGATCTCCCAGGGATACCTCCTGATAGAGAGATAGAGTTTGGGATTGATCTTCTTCCCAATACTCAGCCCATTTTTCTTCCTCCTTATTGTATGGCACCTGCAGAACTTAAGGAGTTGAAAGAGCAACTCAAAGATCTGTTAGATAAGGGTTTCATAAGGCCCAGTGTTTCTCCATGGGGTGCTCCTATGTTATTTGTGAGAAAGAAAAATGGTTCCCTGCGTATGGGTATTGACTATTGCCAGTTGAATAAAGTCACTGTCAAAAATAAGTATCTTCTTCCTAGAATAGACGATTTGTTTGACCAGTTGCAAGGTGCAAGTTACTTCTCAAAGATAGACCTTAGATTCGTCTATCATCAACTCAAAGTTAGAGAGTGTGACACCTCGAAAATAGCTTTCTGAACTTACTATGGTCATTTTGAGTTTTTTGTTATGTCCTTCAGGTTAACTAATGCCCCAGCAGCTTTCATAGACCTCATGAATCAAGTGTTTAGACCATATCTTAATATGTTTGTTATCGTATTTATAGAGAATATTCTGGTGTACTCCCGTAGTGATAATAAACATGCAGATAATCTCCGAACTGTCTTGCAAACTCTTAAAAACCATTAATTGTTTTCTAAATTCAGCGAGTTTGACTTTTAGTTAAGGTTTATTGCTTTTACTGGTCATATCATTTCTTTCGAGGGTATTAGAGTTGATACCCAAAAGACAGAAGCTGTTAGAAACTGGCCTAGACCTATCTCTCCGATTAACATTAGAAGTTTCTTCAGTTTAGCGTGTTATTACCTCTATTTTGTTAAAGGTTTCTCTTCTCTAGCATCTCCTATGACCTGGTTGACCCAAAAGAAAGGGAAGTTCTTATGGTCTGATTCTTGTGAGAAGAGTATTCAAGAGTTGAAGACTCGACTCACTTCAGTCCCTGTTTTGACTTTGCCTGATGGTGTTGAGGGTTTTGTAGTATATTGTGATGCTTCTAGAGTTAGTTTGGGTTGTGTATTGATGTAGAAGGGTAAGGTGATATCTTATGCTTCTAGACAGTTGAAACCCTATGAGAAGAATTACCCTACCCCTGATCTTGAGTTAGCTGTTGTTGTGTTTGCTCTAAAAATTTGGAGACACTACTTGTATAGTGTTCACATTGATGTTTTCACTGATCATAAGAGTTTGCAATATGTATTTACCTAGAGAAAGTTGAACCTTAGGCAGAGAAGGTGGTTAGAGCTATTAATAGATTATGATATGAGTATGTTGTACCATCTAGGTAAGGCCAATATAGTGGCAGATGCCCTAAGCAGGGTTTCTATAGGTAGTATTTCTCTTATTGAAGAGGGTAAGAAATAGTTGGCTTATGATGGGCACCATTTGGATAGACTGAGGGTTAGGTTGTTTGACTCTGCTGAAGGTAGTATAGGGGTGCAGAGTAGTTCTAAATCCTCCTTGATTTCGGAAGTAAAGGAGAAGAAAAACTTAGATGCTAGTTTGGTCAGACAGAAAGAATCAGTCAAGGTCCAAAAGATGGAGGTTTTCTCCTAAGGGGGAGATGGTGTGTTGAGATTGCAGGATAGATTATATGTTTTGAATGTTGATGATCTGAGACAGAGAATTATGGATGAAGCATACAGCGTGAGATATTCTATATATCCTGGTGCCACTAAGATGTATTACGACTGCGGGAAATCTATTGGTGGAGTTGCATAAAGAAGGATATAGCAGCATTTGTGGCTAAGTGTGCGACGTGACAATAGGTTAAGGTAGAACACCAAAGACCTGGTGTATGATGCAGGAGTTTGGTATTCCCACTTGGATTTAGGAAGAGATAAACATGGATTTTGTGACTGGTTTACCTCCTTCCCGGTACCATCATGATTCTATGTGGGTTGTTGTGGACAGATTGACTAAGTCTATGCACCTCTTTCCTGTGCATACTTCTTATACTACTGTGGATTATGCTAGATTGTACATCCGAGAATTAGTCAGATTGCATGGAGTTCCCTTGTCCATCATTTTAGATAGGGGTACTTAGTTCACTTTATAGTTTTGGAGAGCTCTTCAGAAGGGTCTTTGAACCAAGTACATTTAAGTTCTGCTTTTCATCGACAGATAGGTGGTCAGGCTGAGAGGACCATCCAGACCTTAGTGGATATGTTGAGAGCGCGTGCTCTTTCCTTTAAGAGGAGTTGGGATGAGCATTTACCTTTGGTAGAGTTTGCTTACAATAACAGTTTTCACTCTAGCATTGGCATGGCTCCATTTGAGGCTTTGCATGAGAGAAAATATTGGTCACCCATAGGTTGGTTTGAAGTGGGTAAAGCTGCCATGAGTGATCCTGATTCGGTCTTTGAGGCTATGAAAAAAGTCAAAGTGATTAGAGAAAGATTGAAAACCGCACAGAGTTGTCAGAAGTTGTATGCTGATGTGAGGAGAAGAGACCTTGAATTTGAAGTTGGTGACTTGGTGTATTTGAAGATTTTACCCATGAAGGGGGTGAAGAGATTCGGGAAGAAGGGGGAAACTTAGTCCCCATTATGTTGTCCCCTACAGAGTTCTTAGCTTTGCTGTTAAGGTAGCATATGAGGTTGAGTTTCCTTCAGAGTTATCTTTCGTTCACTCTGTCTTCCATTTCATCATTCTTAGGAAACACGTTGGTGATTGTGTTGTTGTAGATTCTTCAGAAAACCCTGATGTGCAAGATAGTCTTTCTTTTGAGGAAGTTTCTGTGGAGATTTTAGATCACCAAGTCCGAAGACTAAAGAACAAAGAAGGTACCTTGGTCAAGGTGTTGTGGCAAAATCAATCTGTTGAAGGTGCAACTTGGGAAACCGAGATGGATATATGATCCAAGTATCCGCACCTGTTTTCTACAAGCCCCGATCATGCCGAAGATACCATTCTTCTCTAAATCATTCCTTTTCTACGCAGAATTGAAGTAGTTCAGCAGTTATTTTATACTATTCAGCTGTGATTTCATGAGTCATGCACTCCTTGTTGTGTCCAAAATGTAGAATGAAGTAGAGGCAAGATTACCAAGTTTCTTCAGTTGTGTATCCTTCATTTTCTCTTTACTTTTAGTAGACCCAGCGTCATTCGAGGACAAATGTCCTCAAAGGGGAGATATTGTAATGCCCCTCACTTTCCTAAGCAAGAAAGCAAACCATTGTTCATACATATGAAATCCCCTATTCTGTAAGCCATATTTTGGCACATGAATTACCAAGAGTACCCTAGTTATAAGAGAGCTTATGTTGTGTTAAGTGTGGTTATATGAGTCACTTATGGTAGTACAAGCTAAGAGATTCGAAATCCATCAAGGTTTAGTGTTTGAATTTTCAAGGGTCATCTTTGAATGAGCATAACTTGATAAATATGTGCTATTTATGCATATTTCTACCCACCAACTTATAGAGAATTGAATTACCTTTCCAACGATTCCAATTTCATAAAATTCCGACACCCAAGCAAGGAGTTATGGCCTTGTGAAGTAGAGAGTGTCGCCTAACCAATCGTATATAGCTACTGGAATAGGTGTGTGATAAGCAACACAGTGCATACCTAAATATGTAGGATAAGCAATGTGGCGCATACTTAAATATGTGCGATAAGCAATGCGACGCATACGTAAATATATGTGATAAGCAATGCGGCGTATACTTGGTGTTTCAGGTTGTAAAAACACTCCGTTTTAAACACAACATAACCCTATTATCTATCTAAGTTCATCATCCAAGAGCACTAAAGGAGAAAAACAACTAGGGTTGCATAATCTACATTGAGGGTCCAGTCTTTCAACAAATCCTTTACCATAAAGGTATGTGGGGTTTTCAACAAGAACATCCTTTCGTTCTTGTGCCCAAAAATTGTTATTATTTTATGAGGATACATGATTTTACTTGTTTAATTATGAATTTGAGATGGAAACTATTATCCTATATTCTTGTTCAAGAAACTATAATATTTTTGAGATGTCTTAAAGATAAATTCCTCGAGTTTAGATGCTAATATCATGTTTCAAGTTGAATTTCCAGATTTTTATATGTGTTATACTTGTTTGCTATACAAAGTATGAATCTTTAAATGTTTTGCTCAAGTATTGATATATGGGATATAAACCCTCTTTGAGATTATGATGTTTGGTAAAGTAATGTGTTATACACACGTTGATATTTGAATGATTTGACCTTTTGGTCTTGAAAGAGTTATTTTAGAACTCAAATGGGAAAAGACATCCATATATTGATTTGTTTTGAAAAAGGGGTAGCATGATGGCTCCCGATATGAATTGTTGAATTGCATTGTTCTGGATTTTCTTTTGAAATAATCAGAGCTCAGTCCGAGAGTAGTCTTTAGCACCTAGTGGGAGGTATAGTTGTAATTGGTATTTCCCTAAAACTACATGCCCTCATAATATGTGAGCCTATGGCTGATTGATACAGTGATCACTAGTGAATAAAAGATTAAGGTCCTACTCCGATGGCAAGGATAGGACAGCTCTCTCCAACAAGGGTTAGACGTTGGACTCTATGTAGCTCACATGGTTTATGTCGGTTGTAAGAGACTCCCAGTGTGTGTGTGTATTCTTCTTATTGAGATGAAAAATGTAATAATTTGAAAGTGAGTTGAGAAAGTTATCATTTCGAAAGAATTTGATGGATATTTCTATATCTTAAAGAGAATTGTTATGAAAGCTACTCATTTTTATAACTTGTAAATGATTATGAAAGTGATTGGGATTTACTATGATGACTCACATGTTTTCATCCGATGTGTTTTACTCTACGGTGATTATGAGGATTTTATTTTAAGCTATGTGAGTCTCTTATTACAACATGCATATTTTCCTATGAATATTTGTGATATAAGACTTTTATGAAACATGTATTCATACATAGGCTATATTTTTCCTATAATGTAGGTTCAGGTGCTCATTCCCAGGCTAGGCGTGGTTCTCCGAGCACATTGGTCTATATTTTCTATAGTGGTGAGTCATCATGGTTCTAGGACTGGTTATTTTAGATTTCAGTCTTTTATTTTGGGTTATCATTTTTATTCCCTAATGTTAGGGTCAGTTGAGGTCTGTCTTAATGTCTGTGTTATACAATTTCGTAGAGGCTTGTTAGACTGGATATTAGATTGATCACTCTTGTAGAGAGGTCATATTTTGTTACTTTTCGCATTTTTTTATTTTGAATTATGATATTTTGGAGAATATCTTGATGTTTGATTATAGTAATCCTGCCGATGAGTGTTGAATGGTATAAAAATGTCTCAAAGGGTTAGCTTGGGGCTACTTCTAGCCTTAAGCACCATGTAACGCTTCGAGACCCATTTTTGGGGCATTACATCCTCTTAGCATGATGTATGATATTTAGAGATGAGATGTCTAAAAGAGATGATATTCTGATTAATATTATATCTCCTAGATGTGAGATGCCTCTTATATGTGAGATAATTATAGATATGATATGGCTTGCATATATACTTAATTCAAGTCCAGAGGATACTATTGTGATGATATATATACCCGATTCGAGTTCAGAGGATAGAATTGTAATGATATATATATATATATATATATACTCAATTCAATTTTGAAAGACATTTTGATGATGTGTTGATACCCAAAAAATATGGAGTTTTATTAAGATTATGATAAAGGTTATGATGATGAGATTTTTATGTTGATTGTGTACCTTGCATTTATTTTTGCATTTATATCTCCTGTCACTAGTATACACCAATGTCTATAAGTCATTATGGGATGGTTGCATGGATATGGGTTATGAATATGCCTTGCATTAAAGTATATTGATTGAACCTTCTGATCCTGGGGTGGTGGGGTACGCATAGGCTCTGCTAGGTGTTTGGTTTTCCAAAATAACTGGTTACTCGTGCTGTTATTTATATTGTTATCATCATTGTTATGATCATTATTAACGCTATTTTATGAAAGATTTGTCATTGTTTTGGTATCGAGATTTGAGGTATTTTCCTATTCACTTTTATCATACAATTACATTATTATGCATTATTAATACATGTATATCCATTTGGGTTCGAAACCCTGATTATGAGAGTATTAAATCCTTATCAGATTATATTGAGGTTAAAAAATAAGGACATGATGATTTAGGTCATGCTTTGAATTCATCTCATAACAATACATCTATTTATATATATATATCTAGCTATACGTAGCTATGGTACTACCGTATACCCCTTCTTTAATTGATAGAATTGTATATTTATTCCTTCGCCTTGTACAATTTTATCTACCTTTTCCTCCCATTACTATAGTATTGAGATTTATGAATTTTGACACGAATAGGATAGTTGATGCTTGATACTTCCTTAGCCTTTTTATTTTTGTCTCTTGGACATGAATAATAGAGGCTATCCTTATTGTCTCATTAACCTGTTATATGATTTATGGACTCTTGGGTGTAATTTTCATTCTCTTTTTATGTTTTGTATATCTGCTTAATCTCTAGAGCTCAGTTGGTAGTTGCCTACTGAGTACCATTCATTTAGTACTCATACTACACTTTTATAGCCTGCAGATTATAGTATGGGTTATCTATATTGATGTATATATCTGTGGAGCAGCCATGGTTTAGAGATGCCGAGTGAGATCCTGACGTTCGAAGTATTACTTTCCTACATCTTATGTATTAGAATATTCTATATGTTATACTCAAAGATAAGTTATATCAGTGTATTTCCCTTGGTATTTCACTTTTGCAATCTTATTATATTAGAAGGTCTTGTACTGATACCCCCAGGTTTTGAAATTTATTCATGTATTTGCAATTTTGTTATACTTATTTCACATTCTTTCCTTATTCAATTGAGTAGTCCATTACTAGTCATTCTAGAGAGTGTGTTTTGCTTGCCTACTGGTGGTTCATAGTAGGCGCCATCATGACTTGAGAAATTAGGCCGTGAGAAATTGGTATTAGATCCTAGGTTTCACTAGTATATTAGCATAAGAGCCAAGTGTTAGTAGTGTCCTGCGGATTGGTGCGGAGACATCAGTAACCCATTTTTGGGTTGCTATGAGGTTAATTTAGGAAATTCACTTCGTGACCCTTATCATATGTCCATATTTCAATGAACTTCGAACACATCCTTTGACTCTATTTTTCCCCTAATAAATGATTCATGTTGGGCGACGAGGTGGATAAATATGGATGATACTGTAGCACATATTCTTAGAGTTTCACCGTAACATTAGAGTACAGAGTTAGATATAGATGTAGAAGAACTCCAATTGAGCTCATGACTACTTTATCCTTTGAGGTTCAACATTGGGAATTTGAGTTATGTTATAGATCCCTCACAGCCATGGATGACATTTGATTCACCAAGTAGTTCATATGCCAGAGTTGGGTCTAAAGGTGTTCATCAAGGTACCTTACCAAATCTGAGTACAAGATTTGATTTCTTGAGTGGGCCAAACTTATTCCTAGTTATATCCTTCTAAGCTAGACATTGGTGTATGGATGTATTAGAGGATTAGTATTGTCACTCCGTTTTGCATCAGAGCACTTGATAATAGTTGAGTCTTCCTTTTCTCATGTTGTTAATTATGAGAGGACCATAGAGAGCACATATATTAAGGCTTATAAAAGTGGTGGCAAGAGGCTATGCCATTAGTATAGTGCTATTATTGTTATATTTGGGAGTGAGGATCCTTTTGGTTAAGTTCTGCTTTATTAGTCACCTATCAATTCTACAAAGTTAATATTTTAGACTATAAGATAGTTTATTAGATAGAGATAGCATGTATTCCCTACCAGCCTTGAGTTCTTCAGATAGACTAGGATTACAGAAAAATAGACATAATTTTACATACTTTTGTCAGTTTCAGTTCGCCAGCCAATTGATCTTAGTTTTTGTTTATGCCATGTTGATGCTTAAAGAGTTGCTATGAATATAGAGAGATTGACTATTGATCTTGAAAGTATTCTCAATATGGGATTTCTAGTTATTTATCTCATTAAGATCAGCCCCATGATATTGTGGCATCTTTAGTTAGAAATAGTACACTTGGAACCTTAGTTGATGATTTAGTCGATCTGTTTGAGTTTGGATCCATTCTGATTTATTCTCGTTATGCCCATCAGGTATTTAAGTGTGCATTTCACCATTATAGGTGTGCTTTTATTTCCTACATTTATCTTTTATGATATGTATTGCGGTTTTCATATCCATTGAGGATTATATGCCTTGATGAATTGATATTGATTATAATGTGTCATATTATTAATTCAAAATTATGTTACTACTCTGTGGTTTATTTCTTTTAGTAGTAGATGGAGTAGATCTGTATATATATTTGCACCCTATAGTCTAGATTACGGGTTAGAGTCCCCTTTATCTTGTTACATTAGCCTTATTATTGCCCTTTAGTGGTACATGATAGCCTTATTGTGGCCCTTGTGTGGTATATGATATTGATGGTCATTTTGGTAGTGCCTATATATTATAATGATATTGATATTACTTTTACTATTGCTACCACCACTGGAGGTTATGGATATTATCTGATATTATTACTTTATGTAATTAATCCTTAACGAGTAGCTGCTTAGACTAGTGTTATCTAGTTAGAATTATATTTCTTTATGATCTTATTTGGGGGCATGAGTAGATATAGCTCGATATGATAATTTCTTTACCATAGAACGATGAGAATGATTTTTCCCATCTTGGTTAGTTGTTATATTGATTTGGCAATATATTATGGTATCGAAGGTAAGTTAACCTTCCATAGTTCTACGTGGTTTTTAAGTTTGCAATTTAGTTATATTGCTTTATATTGAGTTTGATAGTCTAGGACTTGCCTACTGGCTTAAGAAGGATTTTATCTTGTCTATCCTTTCTGATACAACCCATTTTTAAGATTGACCAGTTTAAGTTATGTTCTTTGGTTGTGACTATTTCATCGCCTGATAGTGGGTTTGACATCGATATTGAGGTATCGTAGATTAATCTCTTAGATTTTATGGGTTTGTTACCTTGTGTGGTTTTCCCTTATTATTATTATGGTGATTAGATACTCCCTTCATGCTATGATATGGTTTTGTCTTAAGCGGACTTGGAAAGTTAGAGGAAGGTATCCTTTATTGAGATCGCTTCTTAAGTTAGAAAAATGGAAATTCCTTATGTTGAGTTGTTGATTTTCAGGTGGTGGTCTTTACTTTGACCTTGGTTTCAGGATTGATATATATTTTTCTTTGATAATGTAATTCTTCAGCAGATTCAGGAAATCCTAATTCCAGTGTTTGTTCGGCCTAATAAGGCTTAGTGGAGTGTTTATCCTTAATAATATGTTCCTATGAATACTCTTTTCTGAGATGGTGAATTGATTATTTACTTTCAGCTTAAGTTGCATTAATCTGGATTATTAATATTTTTGCCTTTGCTTGTATGGTTTGTAGCATTGGGGAGTTCTGTTTGAGTATGTTTAGATAGATCATGCTCTCCAGCAGATATGGGGTGGGCCATTTACATTTTAAACCAACGATTTCCCCTTTTGCATATTTTTTGATTGTGCCTTCGTGTGATTTATCTCGAATATGTTAAATTTTGATACTAAAGTCGATTTGAATGGTTCGCAATGATATTGTCTTATTAGTTTAGTTTTGACTTAACTCTTTGGAATGATGACTTGAAAGTTGTGATAAACTTTTAGCATGATTGCCTACTTATCCTCAGTTTTGGTTTTGGTAGTTAAAATCAAGCGATTTAGCCTCGGAATTGATAATTAGCAAGATGTTTTAGAGCATACATTCAACATTAATTTGGGACTTGTCTTTGTTCAGATTTGATTTATAAGTTGACTGAGCCTACTCTATAGTTGTCTATTAGTTCTTCTTAACTTCAAATTGATGATAGGTTATAAGTGTTCAGATGACAAACCAAAAACCCGATATTAGTTCTTTTTTCTTAGACCTCGAGTCTCAAATTTTTTTTAGGAATTTTGATGATATACTCAGTGGGAGTAATAACTGGAGATAGATTCAATATGTTTTTGTCATCGATTAATGGGACATCCTGGATCAGATCATATGGTGATGAGTAGTATGATTTGATCTTTTGGAATCTAGTTTTGATTGTCATCCAGATAGGTTGTAGCATTGGCATGGATTGTATCCCTTAATTATCTCAATTTCTATTGCCAGACAATGCCTTTTACGCCTTTTCTCATGTTTGATGTATGAACTATAAGCATATCATCATCAGTTCTTTGAGTTCTCAATGGGAAGATTAACATGGACGAGACTCATGTGATTTCCTCCTGGTTTGGGGTGGATGGCAGTTGCAAAAAGGTAAAAAAAAAGGTTATATTTTAATTTGCAGTCAGTGGCTTAAATCATGTCTTGGGTTGGTTTTGCCTCTGATGGGACTTTGATTGACTTGTTTGGTTATTGTGATAGTATCGGTGTGTTGTGGTTTAGTTTTTGTGCTGCAACCTTTTTAGTTCAGTTGGATTCCAGTTAGTGGTCGAAATAGAGTTTGGTTATTTAGAGGTAAAGTGAGGTTGTTGGTTGAAAAAGGGATATCTGTGGAGAAATCCCTTGCAAGTGTTCTCTTCTTATTGAGGTCATCTGGGAAGTCATGAATAGAGCATGTGGTCCCAGAACCTCATTCTTTTGATCATTTCAGTTTTATTCTATTCGTTGACTTTCGAGGACTAAAGACCTTTTAGTAGTAGATATTGTTATGACCCTTCCAATAATTTTTCATGTTTCTACTTATCTTCGTTATTAGGGTTTCTCCATAGCTTCCCCAAGTCATTTATGACTTTCTGGGATTGACTGTTCGGTTACTGAGCAATTTATTTGATTTTTATAGCCAATTCCTTATGCTGAAGTCTTCGTTAGTTCTAAATGGCCATCAGGCAAAAACCTCAGTCAAACTATCTCGGATGAAAATTTCAACTATGCCAGCATTTATAAAATATTGATTTTAGTGTAGGTATACCTTTTGTTCGGGTTCAATACGCCCAAGCTCATTTCGACCTATTGGTCAAAAAGTTGGAAAATTAAAATAATGAGTATGGGACCCACATTTGGTCAAAACAACCTCAAATTTAAAATCCAACTTTGCCATTACATTTGAAATGCAATTTTAGGCTAAGGTCCCAAGGCATCTGAACTTATTTTGGGTAATTGAGCGGATTTTATGAAAAACAAAACTACAGGTGCAGGTCCCATTTTTTTAGAAACTATCTCAGAAGAATGTTTTGAATATTCCGATGGATTTAAAATGTGATTTACACTCAAATTTTACTATTAAATCATGTTATTTAGCTTCCGAATGAGTTTCTAGGGTTAAAAATAAGTTTTTGACTTTGCTGTCATGGAAATATCGTATCTCTTTGCCAAGGGTGCATATAAATAGACCCCAAGATTGGCAATTTGGGCATTTTCCCTATATCTTTGAGAAAATAAAACCATAAATATGTATGATAACTCAAAATTAAGTCTTATGGGTTTCTAGGTAGTTTGGTAAACATCTTTTAGAATGATTATTATCCGTACTAAGGTAAGATTTCATCACTTTATTGTTAAATTTTAGTTCTTGACCAAAAACCAAAATTTAGCTTAGGTATTGATATATCCCCAAATTTGATTTGATTTCACCCATTAGTTAAGGTTTATGATTCCTTGGTGACGTAGGAACATTGGGTTTACCTTAGAAATGTGATTTCTATATGTGGATTCCACTTGGGGTTTTGGTGTCATTTTTGAACCTAGAGCACGATAGTGAAATATGGGTATCGTTAGACTCATATTCTATTGTAGATTATGTTTTTGATTGCATGATGGCATTTTGAGAATTTTGAAGTAAAGACGAGCATGTGGTGTATGATGTAAGGTTTTGTAGTTCGGCCTTGAGGTAGGCTTCTACCTACTCTTTTTCAAAGATGATGTGTGTTATGTATGGCATGTGAATATAAATGTTAGGCTTGATTATGAATAAATAAAATAGTATTGATTATTGATGTTTAAGGAATTGGATAAGGGTTTTGAACCAGTAAGGTGGTATGTTTATGATAGATTTAGAATCGTATTGCCTTCTCCCTAGATTGCATTAGTTTGTAGTATGGAAGTGTTATGATGTTAGGTTTGGGATGTGGTCCAAGTTTTGGAATCATGGATCATGTGATTTACATTAGTTGGGTTAGTCTATTAATCTTGAAACCATATTTTTGGGTAGAATTGACATAATTGCTCATGTTTCTAGATGAATTTCCTATTTTAGTATTGGTTATGACTTACTTGACATCTAGAACTTGAACTAGATACCTTAGCCTAGTTGATGATTAGTAGTGGGATCATTCGGCCCACTTAGGCCAAGACTTATGTTACCCCTTATGGGCTTAGTTGCAGATAGTAGGTCTAGCTGAGACTAATATGCCTTATTTATGAGATTTACTTGGTGAATTGATAAATAGTGATGAGTTTCAAAGAATTATGATTGATATACTATATAGATGTTAATTTCCGTTAGATGTGATATTGGGCGTTTACAGATGTTATTTCTTCTTAGTTATGATATTTGGCCTATGTAGATGTATTTTTTCCTTTGTTATGATATTTGGCCTATTGAGATGCATTTTCCTCGTAGTTATGATATTTGGCTCAGAGAGATGCATTTTCCTCTAAGTTAAGATATTTGGCCTAGAGAGTTGTATTTTCCTCTTAGTTATGATATTTTGCCATAGAGATGGATTTTCCTCTTAGTTATGACATTTGACCAATAGAGATGTATTTTCCTATTAGTTCTACATTGGGCCCATAGAGATGTATTTTCCTTTTAGTTATGATATTTTTCCCATAGAGATGCATTTTTTCTTAGTTATGATATTTGTTCCATAGAGATACATTTTCCTCTTAGTTATAATAGTTTTCCCATAGAGATGCATCTTCCTCTTAGTTATGATATTTCGCCCATAGAGATGCATTTTCCTCTTAGTTATAATATTTGGCCCAAAGAAATGCATTTTCCTCTTAGTCATAATATTTAGCCTATAAAGATGATTTTCCTCTTAGTTATGACTATAGGGCTTATAGATATGATTTTCCTTTTGTTCATGATCTATAACCTATAGATATGAGATGTCTAATAGAGGTGATATTCTTATTGATATTATGCTTCCTAGATGTGAGATGCATCCTATATGTGAGATGATTGTAAATATGATACGTCTTATAAATATGTTTATCGATATGAGTTCTTGATATGTATATAGACCTAAGGACATGATTATGATTTCAAAATTATTCCCAATATATTATTGGGCCGAGGGTCATGTTATTATATCAGTTGGATATCTGGAAAGTATTTATCATTGTAAAGGATACAGTTGTAGAATTTTGATACATATATGTTTATGCTACCTAGATTTCATTAACTGAATACTGGTAATGGCATGGATAGATTTGGTACACTCATGATAATTATATCGGTATAAATGTGATACTTGATGAAATAGGACCTTATCACTATTTTTCTAAATAAGGATTAATACCCACTTTTCAATTAATAGTGTATTTCATTACTAGATTAATTGTCTAACCAAATGGAATATTTATATATATAAAAGAGGTTAAAAATATTGTTTTAAAGATCTATACGAGACAGATTCTAGTCCATGAATTAACACTCTTATTTACTTTTGTCATGAGATATTTTAACCCTTTCTACACTTTTACAATGATATAGTTTTGAAGATGATTCCAGGCAATAGACTTATACATTTATACTCTTTTAACTATCTTGAGTCCGTGCATATATTATATTTCTCTATATATATGTATTGATGATTATGATCATATATATACCCGATTTGAGTTAAAAAGATACCGTTGTGATAATATATATACCTAATTCAAGTCGGGAGGTACTGTTATGTTGATATATATTCCTGGTTCCAGTTCGGAGGATACTCTTGTATTTATATATATACTCGGTTAGAGTCCTGAGGATATTGTGATGATATGTTGATACCCGGCAAGGGCGGAGGTTGATTAAGATGTTGATGATTGTTACGATGATGAGATTGAGATATTTATTATGTACCTTGAATAATTCTTACATATGTATCGCCTATCAGTAATATGCAGATATGTCTATCAGCCTATATAGGATGGTAGCATGTATATGGGTGATAAATATGCCTTTTGTTATTATATATTGATTGAACCTTCCTAGCCTGGGCCGATAGGGGTACACTTAGGCTCGACTAGGTGTTTGGTTGTCCAGAATAATCGGTTACTTGTGCTGTTATGATAATGTTATTATCATTGTTCTGATCATTATTATGTCTATCTTATGATATATTGGTCATTTATTCGGTATCAAGATTTGAGTATGTTGCTGTCCACTTTTATCTTACGAATGCATTATTATACATTATTTATTCATATCTAGCCATTTGGGTTATAAACCTTAATTATGAGGATATTTAATCACGATCAGATTATAATGAGGTCTTAAAATGAGGACATGATGATTTATGTTATGCTTTGAGCTGACCTCATAACTATACGTATATATATATATCCAGATATACGTAGATATAGTACAACCGTTTATCTTTCCTTCATTTGTTTATTTTTTATATTTATTCCTTGGCCTTGTACATTGTTATCTACCTTTCTTTTGACATTTATTCACATATTAGTCTGGGATATACGATATAGTATTGAGATCTACAAATTTTGTAGTGAATAGCATAGTTCATCCTTGATACTTCCTTAGCCTTTTTATGTTAGTCTCTAGACCATGAATAGAATTGGCTATCATTATTGTCTCATTGACATGTTATATGATTTACGGACTCCTGGGTATAGTTTCCCTTTTGTTTACATGTTGTATATATCTGCTTTATCTTTAGAGCACAGTTGGCAGTTGCCTACTAAGTACTATTCTTTTGGTCCTCATACTACACGTTTGTAGCATGCAGATTATAGTACGGGTTATCGCCATTAGTGTTTTTGTCGTGTGGAGCAGCCATGGTTCGGAGATACAGAGTGAGCTTCCTACTTTCGGAGTATTACTTTCCTCCCTCTTATGTATTAGACTAGTATTTTTTTTATACTCGAAGTTAAGTTGTATAAGTGTATTTTCCTTGAGATTTCACTTTTGTTCTCCTATTATATTAGAAGCTATTGTACTGATAACACTAGTTTTGGGATTTATTCATGTATTTGCATTTTGTTATACTTATTCTGCATTCTTTCCTTATTCAATTGAGTAGTCTGTTACTAGCCATTCTAGACATTGGGTTTTGCTTGCCTACTGGAGGGTTATTGTAGGCGCCATCATTAACGGGGTTAGATTTGTCTCGTCCCAATTCACAAGTCATGATGGTACCTACTAAACCATAAGAAGGTAAGCCAACACCATAACCCAGAGCTAAGGCAATGGGTTACTTTGGTAGAAATGCCCAACAAGGGCCACAATAGAAGAACACAATAACGAACAACAATGTTCCACAAGACAATCACTAAGGATACAAATTTCCCATGACCTGATAATATAAGTATAAGAGCATCTAAGTTTGACTATAGAAAACAACAACTCAAAGTCTTAATACTTATATGCATTCGTCTTGAATACAAAAAACTGAATATGGATAGGAAGGAAACAGGTTACACATAACTCCAAAAGCTCATCCTGTCTCCGAAAGATCAACACAACACGATCTTAACTCAGCGGCAACAACTAGTATGAGTCCCAAAACAATGGGTACTCAGTAGGTATCATCGGCTGACTTAGCTAACTTATGATATAAAGATCATGAAAAGTAAGACAATAACTACAGGTCAGGGTATAGAATCAAACTTGAAGTATCTCCATCATCACTGTACAAACTAACTAACCAACTAGAATAATAATACGACATGTCATATCAATACGTACCCCAACCGTTATACAAAATGAATAACCAATTTGAATGTGTAAAATATCATGTATATACAATCACAATCGATAAAGCATAAAGTAAGAGAACTTACCACGGTGCCCCATACCACTGGGAAGTACACCCAAAAGAACACAAATAAAGAACTCATCATGATATCCCATACCACTGGAGAGTGCACTAATAAACCAATTCATCAACTCATCAAGATACATATATTTAACCAACATACTTTTACCCACAGTTTACACATTTCCATTAACGGTCCTTTTCCAAGGTCCATAAGCATCACCCATTTGCCGTAAATCGACAGGATGAAACCAATATACTCATCACCATAGTTATATAGACATTTAGATATCTATGCCATTTTACTACCATAATTACTAGTTTCAACATTTTAACTAAAAAATGTCCACTAGCTAGCATTCTAGCCATCTAGGCATCAAGTATCATAACCACTTTATATAGACAACTAGTTATCAGGATAAACCATTTTACTACGTGAATTCCATAACATAACCATTCATTCAAGCCGAGGATATTCACTAGGTTAATCCTTAATTCTAAAAAAAATTAAAATTACCAAATTAGTCTTAACTCAATAATCGACATATACTACTTTTATTCACTATTTAGTCTTAAAAAGAGCCATGCCACTTAACTAGTGAATAATTGTAAAGAATAATACACAACTTCCCAAGAATAACATCATAATTGTAATGCACATACGGTGTAATAATACAAGGGAATATCCACACATATACATATATATTTTTAAATTCTTGCCATACATCACATCACCATAACATCAACATATCCTCCTGGTTCACCGGGCATCATCATAACATTATTACCTCTACCAGATTTACCGAGCATCATCACAACCTTTATATATCCTTCGGTTTTACCAAGCATTAAAATATCATTAATATAACCTTCGGCCATGTTGGGCATCGCATTATCATCAATATATCCTCCAGCCTTGCCAGGCATCACAATATCATCAATATATCTTCCTTCCCAGTCGGGCATTACAATGTCATAAATATTCACCATAGAATCAATAATTATCATACCAACAAGATATACTTGAATATATAGGTGTAACCAAATCATAGGCAAGAATAAATCCCACAAATGAGCATCATCACAACCTTAATATATCCTTCGGTTTTACCAAGTATTAAAATATTATTAATATAACCTTTGGCCATGCCAGGCAACGCATTATCATCAATATATCCTCCACCTTCGCCAGGTATCACAATATTATCAATATATCCTCTGGCCCTGCCAGGCATCACAATGTCATAAATATTCACCATAGAATTAATAATATCATACCAACAAGATATACTTGAATATATAGGTGTAACCAAATCATAGGCAAGAATAAATCCCACAAATGATAGAATTCAAGAGGCACAAGGAATTTCATATCATAATATCTCACTATTCATTATCAACACATAATAATATATGGTCCATGAACATGTATATCCATATGATATGAAAAATTATTACCGGACTTAGCATGATTATTAGAATGATAAATTACAAGTCATGGTTATACCTTCTAGAATCTCATTTATTAGTCGTGCTTTAGACTACTAGTAAAATGGGTTCCTTCAGCCCATACATAAGTTTAGTCCCTAGGCTTGAGTATAATATGAGTAATAATATAATCCAAGGCTCACTGAGGGAACTAGTGAAAAATTAAACGATAGCATAGTCAGGGATTCATTGTACAAGACTATCCAGTGCTATTCAACTTGTGAGATAGGATCACAATCAAGCATACACATTATTTTTGAATCAACATCATAAATGAACCATTTACCGTGTTTATCTATCATACTACCCATAGCATATTCTAGGCGCGCAACATATATCTAAGTGTTTAATGAGGTTATATAGTCCAAGATTAAGGTCGGTAAAGTTCTGCTCCTAATATTTGAAATTATCTTCCTCAAGTCTAACTTCTACCCGAGTTGGACTAGGTTATCTACATCATGTCTCATAGATTTATCAATCCTCACTATTTCTATAGAAAAATTCTTCCTCAAGTCTTACACTTCGGTCATCCAAGCACCTAAAGCCAATTCACAACTATAAAAAATAGGCCAACATACTCATTGGGTAAGTGAACAAGGTCAATCCCATCTAACTAGAGCAACTAGATCATTTTGATGCTATTCTTGAGATAACAAGTCCAACTAAACAAGGTTCTAGGCTAAGAGTCAAATATCACACTGAAAAAGTTCAATGGCCTATATACTTCTACAAATCAGAAATATTACCATTCACCATTTTAACGTAAAAAACCTCACCCAATATTAACAAGATATCATATCCATACCAAATTAAATATTAATTTCACTACAAGTATGCCTAAACTATCTCGATTCCAAGTATAGATCACGAATCAATAATCTTTATGTTCCCTTTCCTCGAAGCTTCTTGCATGAGCCAAACTATGAACAACATAATATATGCATTATTAGGAGAATAACAACACAAATATTGGACGATTATGCTTTGAGTCCAATACAACACCAAAAACAACCCAAGTGGCTCCCATATACAAAAAACAAGTTTTCAAGGCTAACCCATCTTTTAAATACCATAAGGGAGTTATAACCCATAAGAAATTTGTACAAACAACCATATTTATGGCTAAAATCAAGCCTCATGCCATATGGGGTGTTGGATATTAATATAAAGAAATCAAAACAAAAATTAAAGGAATCTTATCTTAGAATTGATGTTAATTGTAAAAACACAAGTTTTGCATGAACGAAATGAACCCACAAGACTCACTTTAAGGATTTCACACTCTATTAGAATTTTAAAGCTCAGGAGGGAGGCATAAATGACCGAATTCTCGATTAATACAACATTTAAATAGGCCTTTCCTGGGCCTTAGGAAGAGAAATTACGTACAAATAGTAGGCCGCGATTGCAGCTAATGCATTAACATTTCACCCACTGCCATCACGATATCTCTCCCCACTGCAATCGACAGCTAAAACATGGAATTTGATTATAATTTTCTGCCAATGCTTCGGGATGCATCCAAAATCTAATATGAGTAAAAAAAATGCAACCATATAGATTTCGATGATTTGTAAGCATTAGCGATGTTAGATTTTCCATCCGATATTGTTTTACTATAGTTTTTGCTCGGTATCCATTAGGAACCAATGAAAACTTCTCTATTGGAAAATGGTTGTAATAACCAAACAAAGGGCAAGGAAACCAAATTATCGATTTTGACAAGTCATAAATGACTTAGGGTTTTACAACATCCACTACTAAGGAACATTCATCCCTAAAAGTTAAAGAAGAAGGAAAAACCTGAAGTCTCTAACAAATGAGGGTATTGGGCCTGTACCTAACTTTCGATCTCCTAAGTAGCCATTGTTACGAGTTGATGTCTCCACTGAACCTTAACTATAGGAATCTCTCTTGTATGCAACTATTATACATGACTAGTCAAAATAAGCATGGGCTCCTACACAAAGATCAACTGCTCTTGAAAATGATCTGAATCCCACCTAAGCACATGAGACAGATCCAAAATATGCTTCCGCAACATAGAGACATGAAAAATCGAATGAACAACTTCAAAATTTGTAGGTAAGGCTAACTCTTATTCCACCTTGCCCGCTACATGAAGAATCTTAATAGTAACAATATATCAAGGGAAGAGCTTACCTTTCCTTACAAACCTCATCATACCTTTTATAGGCAAAATATTAAGGAATAGTCGATCACCAACTCCAAATCTTAAGGCACGTAGCCTAGGGTTGGCATAGGCTTTCTACCTACTATAGACTACTCTCAACCTATCCTGAATCATCGTGACTTTATTCAATGAGTCCTGAAGAAAATATGTAACTTAAAGTCTCACATCAGAGGTCACTAACCATTCTATCAGAGAACGACATCTCCTATCAAACAAAACTTTATATGGCTCCATCACAATAATAAAATTATAAAAGTTGTTGTAGGCAAACTCTGCTAATGAAAAGTAATGATCCCTCTGTCATCTAAAATACATAACACGGGCTCAAAACATATCTTCAAGCACGTGAATAGTCCGCTCAGACTGACCATCTATCTATGAATAAAAGGATTTACTTAAATCCACTCAGGTACCAAACTCATCCTGAAATACTCTCTAAAATTGCGATGTAAAAAAAAACCATAGTCTGATATGATAAATGGGCACTCATGCTAATAGACTATCTCCAAAATATATACCTGGTTAAACACTCAACACTAAAGGTCATATGAATTGAAATGAAATGTGTTGACTTGGTCAAACGATCAATAATAACTCAAATACCATAAAGAAAACCAAAAGTATGTGTCAAACCTTTAATGAAATCCATGGTAATATATTGCCACTTTTACTCAAGAATGGGCAATCTATGAGTCAATCCATCTGGATCATGATGCTCGGCCTTAACCTTCTCGCAACATAGGCAATTTGCCACAAAATATGCCATATCTATCTTTATACCGCCCACCACTAGTAGTTCTTCCTCAAATCTCTATACATTTAGATGTACTGGGGTGAATAGAATATCTAGAGCTATGAGTGTCATGAAGAATAAAATCAATGATATCATCAAGTCGTGGAACACAAATATGACCCTAGAAACTCAAAATACCCTCAAAATCAATGGTGTGTCTCCCAGACTCACCACCTGATCAAGAAGGAAGGACAACTTGCTATCCTCATACTGACAATCATAAATCTGCTCAAATAAGAAGGACCTTACCTCCATCCAAGCCAAAATTCTAGCAGGATCTAAGCTGTCAAAGAGAAATATCAAATTGGCTACGAACATAAGATCCAGTGCCATAGGCCTATAAGAAATAAAATTACAAGTCAAGCTAATCATACTCACTGCCTTGCAAATCAAGGCATAAACTACCATATTTTGCTTACCTGGGTGATATAAGATGAAAATATCATAGTCCTCCAATAGTTCCATCTATCTACACTGACAGGCATTATGCTCTCCATGGGTCATAAGATGCTGCAGACTATAATGATTGGTTAAAATATCATAATGCATAACATACAAGTAATTTCTCCAAATCTTTAGCCTACCAAGTACAACATATAAGATCCTCGCCTGCCACCTAACTAGGTGTGTGACCGACTACCTATCTTACCTTTCTGAGAAACTCCTCGATAACCTTAGGGACTAGTTCAAAAACCCTGCATAAATCATCTAGTTTGGGAGGCACTTCCCAAATTAGTGAAACACTCTATACTACAAGTGAAACTACCCTATGCTAAGGACACTTTCTAAAGAAATAGCTAAAGGACCCATACTCAAAACACATCCCTAGAGCAACACTATGACTAAAGGATTCAGTTGACCCAGAATAGTTGTCTTGACTAGATAACCCAGGATGTGCACCCATCAAACACTAACCACTACTCTGGCCAAGATAATCATTGTTGATGGGTTATCCCCAAATAATAATATGAAGTGGCACATGAATGGATATGCTAGACTAACCCTAATGCTGATTACACTAGCATAGAGAGTACCTACCCCGATAACCTCTGACTCAAAAATATAAGACACTATAGTTCCCACTAAGTTTACCTTGGTAATATGACCTCTTATTTCTTTCCCTTTGGCTCACAATGCTTCTTCTTTATAGTCTGAGAAAAATTAGAGACCTCAATAAAAGACCTACCTGTAAACTTAACTTTGTGTATACTTTTGAAGAAGGAGTCTTTATCCCCAAATAAAATATTAAATCCGCTCATACTCAATTGCAAAAATAGTTTTAGCATAATTGCCTAACTGATAAAAAAAATCTTACACTCCAGGATAGTAATATAACCATGCTCCAATCTCTAAAACTAATCTCTCATATTTTCTCTAAGGTTGTGAGGCATATAACTCTCAAAGAAAACCTTGAAAAATTGAGTCCAACTCAATAGAGGAGATCTAACTGGCTTCAAATAAACATAACCTCTCCACCAATGTTTAGCTACTAGATCTAACTGAAAAATAGTTTCTCCACAAGCCCCAAATTATGAAGCCTATCCACTTTAATGTATTCTCACTTAATGACCCAAAAAACCTAGGCAGAGTCATTCTCAAGAATCTACCCAACATTTTTTACTTTTAATTGACATAGTAGAATGGGCCACTATCGATTGACTGAGCACTGACATTGGAGAAATACGAACTTTGGGAGCCATAGCTAAAATCTGCATTGCTGCCTCAATACCACTTTGATCCATGGATAGAGAACTATCATATAGTGGACCACTAACCAATCCAAAAAGCTAAACTAAATAATCTATATGCAATGATGAAGAAATAAACCTTGGTAGAGCCTAGGTTGCCCTCAGACCAGCACTAACTGGGGTAGAGAAATCTTTGGCATGATAGGGTCTGGTGAAACCTCACTATCTTGATCATTATCTTTAGATAAGATCATATTCATACATCTTGGTCATCTATGTCTTTTGATAGGATCCCATGATGTAGACTCGGGGTCCACTTCACTAGCAATAATAGCTCGCATCCTAGCTATATGTAAAAGAGTGAAACTAATTGATTCTTAGAAATGAAAAAACACACTAAACACAAAATGAATAAAGGAAGCGAAGATATTCTAAGAATTTCCTATACTCTCATGGATGTCATCATTCTATTCCCAGGGACTCTACTATGCACTAGCTCTTGTACTAACAATACTAGTGAACCTATGTTCTAATACCACTTTGTCACAACCTCATTCCATATGTCAAGATGGCTCCTACTTTGACTGACCAGTAGATAAGACAAAGTAGCCTAGAGCGACTAGTAATGGGCTAATTGATGGAAAATAGAATAAACACCAAAATTATGCACGTAGTGAAATTACAAACAATATTATATAAGAAGAGCATAACTAGGGATAAATAAACAGAATGTGTAAAATATTCCATGAACTAGTAAGGTATGTATAAGAGTGTTTAATAAAAAGGTGAGAGCAATATCTATAAAAAAAAGAATAGTCTTGGAGTAGACATACTATCAAAAATACAAGAATTAGAGAAAGTTAGTTCCATCTCCAAAAGCTCACTCTATGTTTGAACTGACCAACACAAAGCCAATATTAAAAGAGGCAGCTGGTACTCATATCTGCACCAGAAAAGGATGCAAAAGTATAGTATAAGTTCCAAAACAATGGATACTCTGTATGCATCATAGCCCAAATGAGGTAACATAATATAAGAACAATAAGATGCAAAATAATAAACTAAGTCAGGGAAAAAGTGCAACCTTTGAATAATACTTAAAATACTAAAAGGAATAACCAAATTCATAATAAAAAAGAAAACATAACTAGCTATAGCATAATCGGGCCCCCATAAGCCCAATGGACATAAAGAAGAGAAAATAATCCATGCAAGCCCCCATAATATTAATGGATGCAATTAAGAACAATTAACAATAGTAATTATCCAAAATATACATATCTCAAGATTATATTTATGTATTCCCTCATACCATAAACACCAAAATCGAACGGATACCATAACCATCTTAATTATCCCGCAATGTATGACTCAAACCAAAAATAATATCTAATAAGCCAGACTTGAACCATAAATAATAGAATGAATATCATTCTAGAATCAGGAATAATATCATGATAATTAACGAGCTTAAACTAGTCTGAATATCTTAATTTTCCAGACTCGAACTTGTCTTAACAACTCTCATGTTAGTCAAAGTTAAAAAATATTGACTTCCTCCTTGGGATCAAGAATATAAATATGATGACGTAAGAAGTCCTATTGAGTCTACAATAAACCAATAGCAATCTTTTCCTAAAGTAGTTGGAGGGGCCAACTTCTAACACAAAAGTCTATTCTAAGGCACATTCTACCTCAAACTATGCTAATTTTCCAAAATCTCACTACAAAGTATTAATTAAGCCTCATAAATTCCTATGACAAAAATTTAACCTAAGAAATGTAGTTAGGTCAATTCTCCTAAATACGACTGACTAATTGACAAAATAGTACAATTTTTTCGAAATATCAAACAGAGCAATAATTCCAAACCCAAAATAATCATAATATTGAGCCTACAAAAAAATAAAGATCAATCCAATAGGAGCGTAAGCCGAGTCTTTTTAGATGCCAAAGAATACCCAGCTAAGCCTGTTAGATTTAAGATATCCCCCTTCATGAAGCCTTTGTATGATGCCACACTATTAAATAGTATTCTACACATTAATGCAATAATAATGATACCAAAATTTCATTTTATGCTTTGGGTCCAAATTTCAGTCAAAGCCCTATGTGTGGATGCTTGCAGAACAACTCTATAAAAGTCGTCAACATGTCACCCTATGCTCAGCGAACATTTACCCTCAAGAATGGATAAATTCTATGAACAAATAATATCACAATTGTAACACCCAAATTTGCTGAAACGAAATGCTACATGATACTGATGACCCTGAGGGACCACAAGCTAACCCATGACTGATATTTGTACCTGTATACTGCAAATCAAAATATAATAATGTGGAACACATGGAACTGTAAGGCTATAAGGTTTAACTGAATACAATCAAGTGGGCAAAAATACCCAAAACAACTAAATCTTAACGTAAATTTGAAAGAATCTGATAGCCTCTAAATTGTCTGAATAAGGAGTTAAAGGAACATGTCTCCAACTAACTCCGTAAAACTAAACTGAATGGATTAAATCATATTGTCCTCGAATTAATGAGGACTCACTGTGTCTCTGCGATTGGAATGCTACCGCTACTGCTGGGCTGGATCTCGTGTCTCCAAACTTATGGTGTAATATGAAAAGAACGCACCATAGCGCAAATGCATCAGTACAACTAGAGTACTGACTATACGAGGAAGGTAGGATGAACATAAAGGTTTTCATGCATGAACAACACTGACTGACTAATATGAACGTGGGAGTGCAAACACACATATATAGAAACTTGGACCGTGAATACGTGACAGCATGACTTGTAAGCTAATACATGGTTTACTAATAACTGTCTTGACTGATACTGAAATAGATAACGTGGATGACTATATCTGACAGTCCTGTGTATACTGAAATATAAAGAATTATCTGAGTTCTTTTACTGAGACTAATACTGAAACTATGGGAAGTAGTGTTTAACCAACATGCCCCATGTATGCCGTTATTACTAAGCTAGGGTCCAATCTCTGCTCTGACTAGAGGGGTGACGATACCGTGCCACTGGTAAGGACAACTGTGAGTGACCCTTATCTGGCGGGTACTTAATGAGAACGGTGGGAACCCTAAACTGACGATTTAAGACACCTCATCAACCCTAAGCTGACGGGTTAAGATGTCTGAACCTACACTAGCTACGTAGCTTTGGAACACAAGGATTGCTACTAAGAACCACACCCTAAACTGGGAGGTGAGTTCCCATCCTTGGGTTCACTCGGTACTAACCTTTACTCCCATCTGGAGGGACTGGACATGAATAACTGACTGTACATGACGTAACCTTACTGAATTCTGTTGACTGGCGGAATATTACTGATATCTAACAACTGACTAAGATGATGAGGTTTTCCTGAGTCACATGACTGACTGAAGTCTATGGAATCACAACTTGAGTTCGGATATCATAAAACATGACATGGATCTTGGCGCACAGCTATTGTTTTCGGGTACAAGTACCCCCAGGACTCAATAGAAGGAAACTAACACACATGACTGACTTGATCATAAGAGTAGAGTCATAATATATAATATCATGAGTAGGGATCTCATACTATGCATGGTTATCAACAATGTATTGCATGGAAATGGTTTCATATAACATGGAAGTACTTGCACAATCTTAATATCATGTTTGTTGCATAATCATACTGGTAACATATACTAATATCATGGAAGTTCATATGGATTGCATGGTTATCATGCATTTTGTTAATAAGTAGGATTTGCAAGTAAACATAGCATAATCTCATAAGAATAGTTCATGGGTATTCCAACATTTACAAGGCACATTAACAACATAGAAGTCATTACAACGTAAGGGCATATCGTCAATCCTTCACTTAGTCATAATTTAGCTATATTTCATGATTTCTAGTTCCTTAGGCATTTTATCAAACACCTTACATGCACATCTTAAGCATAGGTGAATTCATCAAATTATACATCATGAACAACCAAATTTACATGTTTCCAACTTATATGATATCATGAATTAACAAAACATATAAAGATTCCACCTTGAGAATCACCCAATACCAACAATATAGAAATCATATAATGAAAAAGAGGAAAACAATGAAGCATCAACATGGGTATGATCATATCACCACAATCAACCAAGTTTTTGTATTTTAAAGATTGATTCTTGAACTCCATAAAACAAAGGAATTCGTGGATGAACACTACGCATACCTTAGAAGGAAGATTCTTGATGATTGACGAAGGAATTTCCTTGAAATCGGATCTTCAGGATAAATTATGCAACCCTAATTGTTTTTCTCCGTTATTACTCTTGGATGATGAGCTTTGAGATGAAAATAGGGTTGTAATATGTTCAGAAGATATATATTTTGTAGGGTTATGTTTAGAGACGTGTTAGAAATATTTAAAGACTTTATTACCTTTAAAATAACTCAAGATGGAGTGTTTTTGACACCTGGAATTGACTTAGATGGCGCCCAAGTGATCGCCTATGCTTGGGTTGGGCGGCACCAAACCAATCGCCTATGCTTGGGTTACGCGGCGCCTAACCAATCGCCTATGCTTACTGCCTCTCACAAAAATAGGCATAACTTTTCGCTCGGGTATTGGAATAAGGCAAAATTGGTATCGTTGGAAACCTACTTCGATTCTGTACAATTTGGTGGGTCTAAATCAGCTAAAATACCACATTAACGTCGAGTTATACTCGTTCAAAGATGACCCTTGCAAAATTGAACACTAAAATGTGATGGATTCAAAAACTCTTAGCTTGTATTTTCTTAAGTGACTCATATGAACATGCTTAATGCATCATAAGCTATCCTATCACTAGGACATTCATTGCAAGTCATGTAATCAAGTATGAATAACAGGATTACAAACATGCGAGGTATTACAATATCTCCCCCTTGGGAACATTCATCCTCGAATGACAATTTACTAAGAAGGGATACAAGACAATAGAACCTGAACTGAACATGAAGAACTGAAACTTGATCTCATGACTGACATGCTAAACATACTGAACTAGTGCATATCTGATGCACGGACAATTGATACATGAATGCACGATTGAGTATGAAACGGTTAATAGGTACCAAGTTTATACTGGAAGCATGCACATGAAACTTAGTAAGCTTAAGGAGAACTGTTACCTTGAGCTTAATCTGTATTGGCGGGGAAGAGGTGAGGATACTAGGTACGCATATCTGCTTTTTCTTCCCAAGTAGCTCCCTCATGAGACTAATTTTGCCAAAGAACCTTGACTAGAGAGACTTATTTGTTCCTCAATCTATAAGTCTGATAATCTAAGATTTCGATTGGAATCTCTTAATAAGAGAGGCAGTTCTGAATGTCGATGCTTTGAATAGGGACAACAACTACTGGGTGACCTATGCACTTCTTTAGCAAAGAGACATGGAAGATTGGATGGACTGTGGCTAGATCTGAAGGAAACTCAAGCTCAAAATCTACTTTGCCAAAGCGACAAAGAATTCTGAAGGGACTGACATACCGGGGACTGAGTTTCCCTTTCTCGCCGAACCTATTCACTCCCTTCATGGGAGAGATCTTAAGATAGACATAGTCATTGACCTCAAACTGGAGATCCTTTATACGAATATCTGCATAGGACTTCTATTTGCTCTGAGTAGCCTATAGCCTCTCTCTCATCAACTGAACTTTCTTAAGGCGTCAAATACTATGTCAGGACCTATGATTGAGGCCTCACTAACTTTGAACCAACCAATCGGAGATCTATATCTCCTACCATAGAGAGCTTCAAATGGAGCCATCTAAATACTAGAATGATAGCTATTATTGTATGCAAACTCAATCAAAGGAAAGTCGTCATCCCAACTTTCACTGAAGTAAATTGCACACGCCATTAGCATAGCTTAAAGAGTCTGAATGGTCCTTTCTGCTTGACCATCTATCTAAGGATGAAATGCTGTGCTGAGATGGACTTGGGTACCGAGACCCTTTTGGAATGCTTTCCAAAAATAAGAAATGAACTAGGTTCCTCTGTCTGAGATAAAAGATAGTAGAAAATTGTATAATCTGACGAACTCCCTGATATAGAGTTTGGCATAATCCTCGACGGAATAAGAAGTACGAATAGGAAGGAAATGAGCTGACTTAGTCATTCTATCTATAATGACCCAGACTGAATCATGTTGATGACGAGTTCTAGGCAAACCCATCACAAAGTCCATGTTAACTTCTTCCCACTTCCAAGTAGGAATGGTGAACTCTTGCATGGAACCATTAGATTTCTGATGCTCTATCTTAACCTGCTGATATGTAGAGCACTTAGCCACAAACTCTACAATATATCTCTTCATCCCACTCCACTAATAGATCTCCCGCATGTCACGGTACATCTTAGTGGCCCCTGTATAAATAGAGTATCGTGCACCATGCACTTATGCAAGAATTTACTGCCTCAATTCATCTACACTTGGAACACATCGAAGACCCTGAAAATGAAGAACACCATCTCCCCCTTGGGAGAAAACCTCGACTTTTTGATTCTGAACTGACTCTTTAAGCTTGACAAGGCTAGGATCCCTTTCTTGTTTCTCTTTAACCTCGGAAACTAGAGATGACTCTGAACTACTATGAAGACATACACCACCCTCTAAAGAATTGACTAAGCGAATGCCTAGTCTGGCAAGCTGATGGATCTCCTGAGCTATCTTTTTCTTACTATCCTCAATGTGATAAATACTACCCATGGAGAGTCGACTAAGAGAGTCGGCCACAACATTGCCCTTTCCCGAATGATAAAGGATACTCATGTCGTAATCCTTCAAGAGCTTTAACCAACTTCTCTGGCGAAGATTAAGATATTTCTGGGAAAAGACATACTGGAGGCTTTTATTGTCTGTGAAGACATCTACATGAACTCCATAGAGATAATGCCTCCGAATCTTCAAGGAAAAAAATACCGCTGCAAACTCAAGATCATGAGTAGGATAATTCTTCTCATATAGCTTAAACTGTCTGGAGGCGTAGGCTATGACCTTACCATGCTGCATGAGGACACAACCTAAACCCACTCTGGATGCATCATAATAGACTACAAAAACGTCTAAACCATCTGGAATAGCTAGAACTGGAGTAGAGGTGAGTCGAGTTTTCAACTTTTGAAAGCTCTTCTCGCTTGAATCTGACCACTAAAACTTAATCTTCTTCTGAGTCAATCTGTACATGGGAGATGCAATAGAAGAAAATCCCTCAACAAACCGTCTGTAATAGCCAGGCAAACCCAAGAAACTCCTAATATCTGATGGATATACAGGTCTGGGCCAGTTTCTTACTACCTCGGTTTTTTGAGGATCTACTCTAATTCCATCACCGAAAATAATATGGCCAAGGAATGCTACTGATCTTAGCCAAAATTCGCACTTGCTGAACTTAGTGAATAATTGGTGATCCCTGAGAGTCTAAAGAACAATCTTGAGATAGTCTGTATGATCACGCTCTGTGCGAGAATAAACCAGAATATCATTTATGAAGACTATGATAAACATGTTCAAGTAATGCTTAAACTCACAGTTCATCAAATCCATAAAAGCTGCTGGGGCATTGGTAAGACCAAATGACATGACTAAAAAATTTGAAGTGACCATACCGAGTATGAAAACCTGTCTTCGAAATGTCACATTCTCTAACTCTGAGCTGATAATAGCCCGATCTAAGGTCTATCTTAGAGAAGTAACTGGCACCCTAAAGTTGGTCGAATAGATCATCAATCTTGGGAAGAGGATATCTGTTCTTGACCGTGACCTTATTGAGTTGATCATAATAAATACACATCCTGAGAGAACCATATTTCTTGCGCATAAATAATACTGGTGCACCCCATGGGGAAATGCTGGGTCTGATGAATCCCTTATCTAAGAGACCTTTTAATTCCATGAGTTCTGCTGGTGCCATTCTTTATGGATGAATAGAAATAGGTTGAGTATCTGAAAGAAGGTCTATGTTGAAGTCTATTTCCCTTTCGGGAGGAATGCCTAGAAGATCTTCGGGAAGCACATCTGAGTATTCATTAACAACACTATTTCGAGGCTGGGATATTCAAAACTATAATCTTTAACATGCACGATATGATACACACACCCCTTAGAAATCATTTTCCTTACCCGAAGGTAGGAAATAAGTTGACCCCTGAAAGCTGAAATGCTACCCTTCCACTCTAGGATGGCTTATTTGGGAACTGAAACTGAACTATCCTATTTCTACAGTCGACTGTAACATAGAAATAATGAAGCCAATCCATGCCGAGAATGACATCAAAATCAGTCATCTCTAACTCCACTAAATATGCTGATGTGGATTTCTGAGATATCATAATTGGGCAGTTCCTGTATACCCGCAGGTCTATGATGGTTTTACCCACTGGGGTAGAGACTGAGAATGGCTCTGCTAGGACTTCGGGACTGATTTCAAGATCACCTGCTATGTATGGAGTAACAAAATAAAAAGATGCACTTGGGTGTAGCAAAGCATAAACATGAACATGGAAAATCTGTAACGTACTAGTAACGATATCAGGAGAATTTTCCTGATCCTGTCGGGACTAAAAAGCATAGAGTTTGTTTGGGCGTTGCCCACTGGTAGCACTGGAAATGGCACCCTGCTGGTTCGGGCGACTGGACTAGATGTAGAATAATTTTGCTAACCCTGAAGACTTGACTGCAGACACTCCCTAATCCTGTGGCCTGGCTTAGCACAACCAAAATAGACATCACTACCGTATCTGAAAATGCCCTTGTGGTTCTTACCATAAGTTTGACAAAGGTGATTCATTCGAGCACTTCTAACACTACTCTGAGATTTAGAGCCTAGAGCTTTATTTCTATTGCCGTCTCTGAACCTCGGCACTGGAGTGCTGGCAGAGAAAGGAGCTGGAACGGCTGACTTGGAGCAAAACTGTGAACGGTTTTCTCCATCAAACTTAGAGTAAGCAAAGTTGAAATTACCTAACCTTGCTCTCTTGTTCTGCCTCTCGCTAGTCTTAAACTTTTGCTCTTATACTTGCTAGGCATGGGTAATGAGTCTTCCCAAGGTCATATCACCGATCAGCATTGCAGTGCTACACTCATTTACCACACTATCGTTGACCCCTGACATAAACTTTATCATCTTAGCTCTATTGTCTATAACCACATGAGGATCATACCTGGCTAGCTGAGTAAATCTCAGAGAATACACCCTAACCGTCATATTCCCCTGCCTGAGGTTGATGAACTCATGAACTTTGGCTTTCCTCAGCTCTTTGGGAAAGAATCTGTTTAAGAAGGTTGTAACAAATTCCTCCAACTCGATAGGGCCTGTATCATCTAACCTCTCAGACTTCCACTATTTGTACCAATCATAAGAAACATCCTATAACTGGTAGGCGGCTAACTCAGCATTCTCAATAGAAGTATCACCCATGATGTCAATGACCTTCTGGACTTATTCAATGAACTCATGAGGGTCCTCATCAGACTTAGACCCATGGAAAGATGGAGGGTTGATCCGGGTGAAGTCCCAAACACTAGCTTCGTTGGGAGTGGCAACTGGATTGGCCAAAATGACTGGTGGTTGTTTATTCTGTGCAGCCATGGACTGAGCAAGTGTGGTAAATATGGATCTAAACTCCACATGGGAAATATGTTCGCCCAAAGAATCTTCAGGCTTAGGGGCTAGCTGGTTTCTTCTCTTTGGGGCCTTCGTCTGGAATAAGAGAAGAATGGATTAGACTGAGAGTTTAACTTATGATTATGCTCACTAGCATGACATGAATAATGAAGAAAGGGTATTGTTCCTAAAACATCATATATCCTTCCGCATATAAATGTGGCACGCAAGTTGGTAACATCCCAATTTGCTGAATCGAGATGCTACACAGTGCTCATGACTTCCTAGGACTCTATTGAACCTTAGGCTCTGATACCAAGTTTGTAACACCCTAATTTGCTAAACCAAAATGCTACACGATGCTCATGACCCAAAGGGACCACAAGCAAACCTATGACTAATATCTGTACCTATATACTGCAAATCATAATATAATAATGCAGAATGCATGAAACTGTAAGGCCATACAGTTCAACTGAATACAATCATGTGGGTGAAAATACCCAAAACAACTAAATCTTAACGTAAATCTGAAAGAATTTGAAAGCCTCCAAACTGTCTGAATAAGGAGTTGAAGGAATATATCTCCAACTAACTCCGTAAAACTGAACTGAAGAAATAAATAAATGGATCAAATCATATTGTCCTCGAATCAATGAGGACTCACTGTGTCTCTGCGACTGGAATTCTACCGCTACTGCTGGGATAGAGCTTGTGTCTCGTAACCTATGGTGTAATATGAAAAAAAGCACCATAGCACAAATGCGTCAGTAAAACTAGAGTACTGAGTATATGAGGAAGGTTGGCTGAACATAAAGGGTTTCATGCATGAACAACACTGGCTGAGTAATATGAACATGGGAGTGCAAACACACATATATAGAAACTAGGATCGTGAATACGTGATAGCATGACTTGTAAGCTAATACATGGTTTATTAATAACTGTCCTGACTAATACTGAAACTAATAACATAGATGAATATATCTGACAGTCCTATATATACTAAAATCTAAAGAACTATCTGAGTTCTTTTACTGAGACTGATACTGAAACTATGGGAAGTAGTGTTTAATCGACATGCCCTATGTATGCTGTAATGGTTAAGATGGGATCCAATATCAACCCTGACTTGAGGGGTGTCAATACCGCGCCACTAGTAAGGACAGATATGAGTGACCCTTATCTGGCGGGTACTTAATGAGAATAGTGGGAACCCTAAACTAACGGGTTAAGCCATCTCATCAACCCTAAGCTGATGAGTTAAAATGTCTCAACCTACACTAGCTACGTAGTTTTGGAACACAAGGATTGCTACTAAGAATCACACCTTGAAGTGGTGGGTGAGTTCCCATCCTTGGGTTTACTCGGTGCTAACCTTCACTCCTATCTGGAGGGACTAGACATGAATAACTGACTGTACATGATGTAACCTTACTGAATTTCGTTGATTGGCGGAATATTACTGATGCCTAACAACTAACTAAGATCATGAGGTTTTCCTGAGTCACATAACTGACTAAAGTCTATGGAATCATAGCTTGAGTTCGGATATCGTGAAATATGACATGGATCTAGGGACAAAACTATAGTTTTCGGGTACAAGTACCCCCAGGACTCGATGGAAGGAAACTGACACACATGATTCAATTGATCATAAGAGTAGCATGGAACTTCATAAGAGTAGCATGGAAGTCCATAATATATAATATCATAAGTAGAGATTTCATACTATGCATGGTTCTCAACAATGTATTGCATGGAAAGGATTTTATATCACATAGAAATACTTGCATAATCTTAATATCATGTTCATTGCATAATCATATTGGCATCACATACTAATAGCATGGAACTTCATGTGGATTGCATGGTTATCATGCATCTTGTTCATAAGTAGGATTTGCAAGTAAACATAGCATAATTTTATAAGAATAGTTCATGGGTATTCCAACAACATTTACAAGGCACATTAACAACATAGAAGTCATTGGAATGTAAGGGCATATCATGAATCCTTCACTTAGTCACAATTTAGTTATATTGCATGATTTCTAGTTCCTTAGGCATTTTATCAAACACCTTAGATGCACATCTTAAGAATAGGTGAATTCATCAAATTAAACATCACAAACAACCAAATTTACATGTTTCCAACTCATATGATATCATGAATTCACAAAAACATGTAAAGATTCCACCTTGGGAATCACCCAATACCAACAACATGATCATCAACACCCAACAATATAGAAATCATACTTTATAATGAAAAACAGGAAAAAAATCAAGCATCAACATGGGTATGATCATATCACCACAATTAACCAAGCTTTTGTATTTTAAAGATTGATTCTTGAACTCCTCGGACGAAAGAAATCTGTGGATGAACACTACGCACACCTTAGTCGAAAGATTCTTGATAATTGACGAAGGAATTTCCTTGAAATCGGATCTTCAAGCTTAATTATGCAACCCTAGTTGTTTTTCTCCTTTAGTGCTCTTGGATGATGAGCTTTGAGATGAAAATAGGGTTGTAATATGTTTAGAAGATATATATTTCATATGGTTAAGTGTATGGACGAGGTAGGAGTATTTAAAGACTTAATTACCTTTAAAATAACTCAGGATGGAGTGTTTTTGACAGGTGGAATTGACTTAGGCGGTGACCAAGTGATCTCCTATGCTTGGGTTGGGCGGCGCCTAAACAATCGCCTATGCTTAGGTTAGGCGGAGCCTAACCAATCGTCTATGCTTACTGCCTCTCTTAAAAATGGGCGTAACTTTTCGCTCGGGTATTGGATTAAGGCGAAATTGGTATTGTTAAAAAGCTAATTCGATTCTATACAATTTGATGGGTCGAAATCAGCCAAATACCACATTAACATCGAGTTATACTCGTTCAAACATGACCCTTGAAAAATTGAACACTAAAACTTGATGGATTCAAAAACTCTTAGCTTGTATTACCTTAAGTGACTCATATGAACATGATTAATACATCATAAGCTATCCTATTACTAGGACATTCATTGTTAGTCATGTACTCAAGTATGAATTATAGGATTAGAAACATGTGGGGTATTACAACAATAAACTCATCAAGAAGCTATGGATTTATGACAAAATTAGAGAATTAAATCAAGAATTAGACAAAAACTTACAAGGATTACAGTGAGAAAATGACCTTTCAAAGCTCACCAACACCCCACAATTACCTAAACATTATTCTCCTAACATTACATGCTCTCTCAGGATTTATAGTTCTTGACACATGTGAGAAATTAGAGAAAATTAGGTAAGGATTAAAATAAATGCCTCTGCAATTAATTCTTTATTGATTACTGTTGAAGCAACATAGGGGTGGTTTAGCAACCCCAAACACTTTTTCTAAAGAAGACCAAATATTTCTTAAGTTGCATCCATTTTAGAGGCCAGTAATCTACTAAAGTAACCAATTGGATGCTAAAGCAGCCTTTGCTTAAGGGACCAAAGGTCTGCTTAAGCGACTGCACTTTTTGAGTTGATGCCCCAACTGGACATGGATTTTTCCAAGACTCTATCAAAACATTGAGATTTATTTAGAATTCTATAAAATAAATAAACTATGACACCCTATTAAATTCAACATTTAAAAATTAATGGTTTTATCAAAATTTCCATCCTAAATCATTTCAACGAAATATGGGTTCTACACCTAAGAGACACTTTTATGAAAATACGACCAATCACATAAACTAAGATTGAAAGCCTTGAGAACTAAACCAAAGGTCCCCCATCCTACAATAAACACTTTGGAGCAGATGGAACTTCCAAAATTGGCATATGAGGTTGTTAATATAAAGATTATTCCCAATATCCTAACTAAAAAAGTCTTCAAAATAGAGAACTAGATCTAAATATAAAAAAAAAATTCCTCAATAACAATACTGTTGGCTCCAGAAAGTCATTAATGTCTTACAGCAATTATATTCAATCTTGAAATAGAATAACTAATGGAAATGCAAAAAATAACCCAGAGGGTGATGATTAGGTGTCATACTTTTATTGTGTACATGTTGATGTTTTCATACATCATAAGAGCCTGCAATATGTTTTAGTTATAAATTATTTAATATTTAGAAAAGATGATGAATAGAGCTTTACAAAGATTAATATATGTGTGCTATACATCTCCATAAGAAAATCTTTTGAAGGATTTTCATTGGATCACATATGTTTGATAGCCTTATGGATTTTGATAATGGTGGTATAATAGTGTAGAATGGTTATGAGCCCTCATAATTGATTAGAGTACCATACTACTTCAGTTGAAAGAAATATTTCTTATGTAAAAGCTATCGATTTTCTCCTAAGGGGGTGTGGTGATTTTAAATATCAAGATAGATTATGCGTTAAATATATTAATGATTTGAGAGAGTAGATTATAAATGAGGCACACCATTCAAGGTACCCCATTCTTCTAGGATCCATAATTATGTAAAAATATTTGAGAGAGGCTTATTGGTGGAATGCTATGAATAAAGATATTGCAGATTTTGTAACCAAGTTTCCTAATTATCAACAAGTAAAGGTGAAGAATCAAAGACCTCACGAATTTGCTCAAGACATATGTATTCCAACATAGAAGAGTGAGATTCTTAATAAAGACTTCATAACAAATTTGCTATGCATAAGTCACAACATGATTTGTTTATTCTTATAGTTGATCAAAAGACTAAATTAGCCTAATATTTGCCTATAAAAATAACTTATATAATTGGGGATTACGCTAGGATGTACATCAAAGAGATAGTTAAGCGTAATGGAATTCATTTGTCCATTATTTCATATAGATTTGCATAGTTAAAAACTCATTGTTAGTTGTAGTTTTAGAATATTATAGGTACAACGGTGATCCTTAGTTTCTCTTTCCATCCACAGAACAATGGGTAGGGTAAGTGCATGATCTAGGATGGATTTATGTACCTCAGCATTGTTATCCTGGCTTGTTTAGCCTTGTTTTGAGGACTCCTTATTTAATATAATTTTTAAGGTGTGTTTCGAACAATTTTTGATTTAATTTTGTCATTAGAGTTTGGACAAGAAAACCAGGGTTACTAGCTTGAGCTGTGTTGTTCTAATTGATCTCAATGGATTTTAGTATGCTTAGTGAGTACCTTAGGGTATGAATGTTTTATTAGGTTGGGAATAACTTTTTTTATTATGTAATATTCAATTTAAACATGACAAGAGTAACAACTAAGTTAATGAACCAAAGGACAAAACTAGTATCCTTAGCTTGATTTTCTAATTTACTGTCTTGGATATTATGTTATTTTGATCCCTAATTGGTAGTCTTTTATGATATAGAATTCCTGAAAAGTTGATAATGATAATATATGGAAGATAAAAATTCTATAAATCAATTATAAATAACATCTCAAGTCTTGGAGTTTATTGAGAAACACACGGCATAAAATTTGACAAAAAAGGGATGTTTTGGAGTCAATAGAGTACCTTGGACCTTAGTACCATGTTAGTGTCTATACCTAGGCCTTATTGGCATTCTTAATTATCAACTACAGTGTTTAACCATAACATGGGTGTTCCACAGACTTTAGGTGCCACAATAAGGGGTATGGTGTGGTCGTAAGTTAAAATCGGCAGCTTGTGTCCAATAAATAGGACCCTTAAACATTATGTTACATGCCTTGGACAACCTTAAAATTTGAGGGAAGCTGTATAAAACTTAAAATAGTGTTTTTAATCATTTAATTTAATTTTTTATTTAATGTGTATTCATCAATCATAATTACGATATATTTATAATTGGCTAAACACCATTTTCTGAGGTTAAGGCCAAGAACATAAGTACTATTGCTATGCATTGATTTGGTTTTAATTATTTATCATATTTTTTTTATATATAACTTTTATCACCATTTTAAGGATTTACGACCCTAACAATACATCCATTGTCATTTTGTGAGCCCGAAAGAAGGAACAAGAGGCTAGTACATGGGGTTAAATATAATAGGATTGCAATCTTCCACAGAATAAAGTTATAATTTGCATTCACTATAGTAATATACCTAATTTCCCTATTTGGTTAACTAATAGAAAGAAATATTAATGTATTTACTTTGTTCTCATATCTCGCTTAACGATGTAGTTGTGGGTCTAAGTTAGATAAGTGACTAGAAGCTCAAAAGGCGATAATCATAATATCAACCCCGTGAATCAACAACCAAGATAAGTAAACTAACCTATGAAGTTCAATAGAATAGTATGGTTGTTCACTGAGACTAAACCCTGGGTTCCTCTAATTGATTGTCCAAAAACTTTTTCTTTGCGGCATTGTTTACTTTATTTCAGTTGATAACTCTCAAATAATTTATGTTACTTTTACAACCATTTAATCTTAATAGTGATATAGAATTAGGTAGTTTTTAATACAAATCTATGTGGGATCGATACTTGGCTTGTAAAAGGCCACTACTCTTCATGGTAGGGAGCACATTCACTTGTTTGTCCATAACAAGTTTTTGGTGTCCTTGCCAGGAACAGGTAATCAGTTAACTATCTTGTTTTTAGTTTTTCCATATTGATTTGTATAGAGTTTAGTATTTTTTTCTTTTTAGTTTCTTTTACTTTTTTTGTCACAATTCTTGATATGTCATCCTCGGATAGATTGTTTTTGAGTGATAATGATTCTTGTTATTTTTGTGAAGGACCCCATCAGGAGAGTATTTCTCCAAATTTTGATGGAATTGCATGGTTTGGACCTTTACTAGATGAGGTGGATATTAGCTTAGCTATGGAACAGACACAAGAATTTCAGTCATTCAACTGTCATTTTTTTCTTAATAATGACATTTTGAAGGTGAATTAGAGTGAGTGTGTGGTGGATGATTTAAATTTGGAAGTGGGATTGGTTCGGTCAAATATAAAGAAATTTTCCAAATTATTTTTAGATAATGACTTATATTTTAAGTCATTTGAAATACTGGAAGAGTGTGCTGATGAGGAAAAAGAATCCTATATCCTCAAATTTACACCAAACAAGCAATATAAAAACATTCCTCAGTTAAAGGCCGAGTGGTCCGCAGTGCAGCATCCATTACTCGATTCTTTCATCATTGTACCACCGTCGTATAAGGGAAGAAAAAAATTAGATGTAAGGTTGGGTTTTGCTACACTAAATCAGAAGTTGCTTGGAAGGCAACCCAAATTAGGGTAGGGTTTATTTTTCATAATTTTAGTTTTACATCATGTAATTTTTTTTTGTTGAGTCATAGGTTGATGGGAAGTCTGAGTATTGAAATCTTGAGCTGAGAAGCATGGTAGAGATTGAGTGTAGGATCCCCGGACCCTATTAATGATAAAAGAAGATACTAGCTAGGCCTAGAGGCCCCAAGGAGTATTTCTATCTTTCCATTTACGTATACTTTTTGGAAAAAATAGTTATTTAAGTGTGGGGTAGGGAAATTATCATTGTTTAAGGTGAACGAATGTGATAGGTCTTGAGTCATAATTTTTTTTTTAGGTTTTTGGTAAATTTGAAAAAAAATACAAAAAGATTCTCCTTTTAGTTTTTAGTTGTTTAGGTCAGTTTAGTAGGTATACACTTCACCCACAGATGGTTATTCTATGAAATTCACTTCCATAAGGGCGCCCCATGAACCTAGTACCCTTTTTTCATTTTTGGAGTAATTTTAATTTTTTTAGGTAAGTGAGATATTCTTGTTTGCGCTATGTATTATTGCATGATGAAAGTTGGATTTGTATGTATTGACATGTTGTTATGATGAATGACCACTTTTAAGATTCCTAGGATCATGATTATGTCTCTTATACTTATTGGCTTAATGTTTAATTCATGCAATTGTTTGGTTGAGAGTCTATGATGATCCTACTTAGGTTGATCATGTTCCATGTGTGTGTGAGGTTGTTTCTGTATTCTTTTTTTTATTTAATGTCTAGAACTTTCTATTGTGTTTGAAAAAAGAAATAAAGAGTGTTGGTTTTGTAGATGATATAGGTATTGCATTGATAGCCATGTTTCATACCGTCTTTTACCTACCCTTGTGCAAAATCCTAGTTAGCCTCGTTGAGTCATTAGCTTATTCTTTAGTAGCCTCATATGTAGCCTAATTCCCTTTCTTTGATGGACCGTATTTTGATCCAAATCTCCTAAGTGTTTTAGTTAAAGATAAATTGTGTTAAGTAGTTTGAAATTCAAGTAGTAAAAAGGTTAAAGTGTAACCCCCAAGAAATAGCTATTGGATTTTAAAATTTATATGAGTTGAGATTGGGAATTGTGTATTGAAATAAATAAAGAGTTGTGTTATTATTTAATTATTAATTAATAGACAATACTCCCATCCATATTGCATGTGAGTGAGCTTAATATGATGGGGCAAAATCGAAGATGTGGGTAGACAGAAGTGGTGGAAATTTCTTATTAGAGGTCAATAGAATAAAAAGTGTGATATATTAAAGCGCTTAGGGAAGATAGTCACTATTCTTGGACAAAATTTTTCTTACATATCCCTTAACCTACATTAAAACCCTTCAAGGCCTATTTTATCCTAAGCTTCATCATTTTGATATTGGTGGAGTACTATACTAAGGGCAAGCCTATGGTTCACCTGGTGCAACTTCTGAATTCTTTGTGAGAGTGAGTGTAATTTGATTCTTGTACCCAATTTGTGATAAATTGAATCTCTCTAAGTGAGTATAGGTAACTCTCTTGTGGTGAGTGCCAATGTTTAATGATAGTTTGCTGATTTGTATGATTTCTTTGATTGAGAAATATGTATAAGTTTGCATACTTGGTGAGTCAATTCTTTAGTCTAGGATGTTTTGGAGTTATGTTCCTGAGATTTCAATTGTGTATAACATGCTTAGTGTAATGAATTACACTCTATGTAGTCATTATATTACTGGATTGAGTATATTTCAAGTAGTATAAATATGGATAATCCTCTCAATATAATTCTTAGAGTGAAAAGTTGTTTGAGTATGAACAAAACTTTAAGTGTGGGGTGATGATCTGAGGTGGATTTATGCACCTCAACATTGCTATCCGAGCTTATTTAGCCTTGTTTTGAGAACTTTTTGTGTGCTTAATATATTTTTCATGATTTAATTTTGTATCTATGTATTAAAATACTTTACTATAATGTTTCAGGTGTGTTTCAAACATGCTTGTATTCATTTTTGTCACATAGAGTTTCAACGGGAAAACAAGTGTTACTAGCTTGAGCTATGAGTTGTTCTATTTGATCTCGATGGATTCTAGATGTGTAATGAGTTCATAAGGGTATTAACATGTAATTATGACTGGAATAAATTTTTTGTAGTGTTTAATTTCCAATTTAAACAAGGAAATAGTCACAACTAAGTTAAAGATCAAAAGGAAAAAACTAGTATTCTTAGCATAAGTTTCTAGTTCACAGTCTTGGATACTATGCTATTTTGAGCTCTAATTCATGGTTTTTGATGCTATATGATAATTGGAGAGTTGAGAATGATGATATATTGATTACAAAAAAGATGGAAATTAATTATTAACAATATCACAAGGCTTTGAATGGATTGACAAACACATGGGACAAGATTGGACAAAAAATGGATGTTTTTGAGTCATTGACATGCCATGGACCTTAGCACCACGTTAATGTCTATTCCAGGGTATTGGGGTATCATAAATTACAAAATAAAGTGTTTCACCAATATATTATTATGCAAAGGACCTTAGGCACCGTGATATGGGGCGTGTCGCGATCTTAAGTTTAGATCGGCAACTTATGTACTCCTATAAATAGAACCGTAATGATTATGTTACACACCTTGGAAGACCTTGAAACTTTGATATAGGCTGGATAACACTTCATATAAGGTTTTTTTTTACTTAATTTTTTTTATGTATTTTAAGATTTATTTATCTATCGTGATTACGATTATCTCTATAATCGGCTAAACACCCTTTTCCGGGTTAAGGGCAAGAACATTACTATTATTGCTATGAATTGATTTTTTTATTATTTATAAGATTTTATTGTTTATCTATCCTTTTTATCACTATTTTATAGATTTACAACCCTTAGAATACATTCATTGTCATCTTATGATCTTGGAAAGAGGAACAAGAAGATATAATGTGGGGGTTAAATGGAATGGGACTGTAAGCTTCTACAAAATAAAGTTATAATTTGAATTTAGGATAGGAATATACTTAAGTTCCCTATTTGTTTTACTTATGGTATGAAATATGAATGCATTTAACTTAGTTCTCACATTCTTTCTCAATGATGTAGTTGTAGGTCTAAGTTAGATAGGTGACTAGAGGCTCAGAAAACTATAATCATAATATTAACCCCGTGAATCAACAACCAAGATATGTAACCCAACCAATGAGGTTTAATAACATAGTATGATTCTTCACAGAGCATTAACCCTTGGTTCCTACAATTGATCATCCAAGAATGTTTACTTTTATGAATTGTTTACTTTACTTTTAGTTTATGACTGTCAAACTCTTTTGGTTCTTGTAAACCCCTTTAATCTTAATATTGAACTAGAATGGGATAGTTGTCAATATAAGTCTCTGTGGGATTGATACTTATCTTGCAAAAGGCCACTTTACTATATGGTGGGTCCACGTACACTTGCATATGCACTTGGGTGCAACAATGCACTATTCATATACTAGACAATATGTTTATATCTTGTGTTATTGATTTCAATGGTAATTGGAATAATTTCCACCTCTTATTAAGTTTACCTATAATTACAACTTTAACTCCAACATTTAAATGGCCCCATTTGAGGTTCTTTATGGGTAGAGATGAGGATTTCTTATTTGATGGTTTGTGGTTAGTTCAACAACATTATTAGATATAGACATAGTTCATAAGTCTATGGAGAAAGTTTGAGTGATGCAAGAGTCGTTGTATAGTACAGAAGACTAAAATCTTATTTATATATGAGTCAAGAATACTTAAGAGTTCAATATTCATTGTTTTTTTTTTGAAAGTTTTTACCAATGAAGTGCTTAATGAAATTTGGTTAGAAAGGGAACTTTTTCCCTTGTTTATTGGGTCCCCTATAAATTGTAAATAGAAAGAGTAAATTGGAATATGAGTGACATTCACCTATAGAGTTAGCATTCGTGAATCTAGTGTTTTAAATCGCTATATTAGAGAAGTTTATTGGTGATTCTTCATATTTTTTCATATAAAAATGTTGGAAATAATGAAAAAACAAATTAGAAAGATGTTCCAATTTAGATTTTAAATTGTCATGTTCATAAGTTGTGAGCCAAAGAAGTTGCATTAGTTAAAGTGTTATGGATAAATCAAGTTGTTGAAGGAGCTATGTGGAAAGATAAAGATAATATGGAATCTATATACCCTCATAATTTAACTCCTTCCACCAATAACAACTAAGGTAGCAACAATATTCTTATAGTGATTCTAAGAACTCTTTTTATGTCTTGATCCACAGCCAATGACATTAGACCATGACATATTAGATAAATATGGTATTAGACCTTTTAGATAAAAAATTCTTTTAGAAATTTATAAAAGGTTTCATGAGCCCTGAAACTCAATTCATGGTCTACAGAGCCAAATCATAAAGATTCGAAACTCTAGTAAATTTCCTCCAGGAAAATAGTAATAATGCAATGGTTTGTAAAAGATATTCCATGTAACATGAAGTCTAGTTGTGGGTACATTGTAGAATCTTGGAAAAATCTTCTAGAGCACTACGGATCATACTCTGACTTATTGAAATGATCAATGGTCTATTAAACAACTCATTAAATGAAATAAAAAAGTTTTGAACAAAATTTTAAAATGGGTATATTTGACTTTTACTTACCCTATTACCCTATCTCAAATGTTCTTAAACACTCAGAACTTTGGCCCTTGAAAATTTCTTCAGTCTTGAATTTTTTGGTCATCATTCCACTCATACCTACTAGTCAAATAATGTGGTTATGGTTTGAGGACCCTAGTTGTATGTTGGTTAGATTGATAATGTCTAAGTTCTAGTTAAAGTACAAGAAGACTCCATATATTTCATATGTTCATGATACGAGAAGTATAGTTCCCAACTGTATGTTGTCAGTGTCTTACCTGTGATGTTCTTCTTAGGGTACGACTTGAAGGGTACTAGTCGTATGGTGATGGTACGAGTTAGGATAAGGATTCATATGTTGGATAGAATGAGGTGTCCAACTTTTTGATCAAGTTATAAGATGAAGTTACCACTTCTATGATCTGGATACGAGTTGAGGGGTCCAACCATACCCTCCTGCATTCTTTTTACAAGTTTTAAGATGAGGGTATTTTCAACAATTCCCACCGCTGGCCCTTAGGACCCCACAACTTATAACACTATTTGGTCCATCATTCTACACTTTAGAAAATGAAAACACACTCAAAACTATCTAAAAACCTCTTAAGGAGATTGGGATAAGGTTTTATCAAAGTTTATATCTAGAGGCTTAAGGATCAAAATCTCTTTGTGAATCTTCAAAAATTAGGCATGTGACTCTTCTGTCATCGTTAGTTCAAAAAATCATGTGTATTAGACATTGTTCATGAATAATTGATGGTGGTTTTGAAAATAATGGTTCCGGGTTTTTATTGCAGAATGTTGAGTATTGTTTACGCATGCCTTAAGTTATGGTTTTACATGATTTGAGCATTGAGCATGAATGCACAAACATACTGACTTATCTAATTAACTAAATAACTAATAGCTAAATACTGGGTATGTGAGATTGGTCTGTACTTAGTTTGAATAACTGGACTGAGGCTATAGAATATTATGCATATGAGGTAATTATTGAATGGATTACATGATGTAACTGAGCATGAATGAGCAAAATTGTATCACCTTAAGAATACGAGGCTATGCGTCTAGAATGATTTGGATATATTTTGTAGAATGACATACTAAAATACTACTGACTGAGCAACTGATAGCTGGAGCATTGGTCAAGAAACTCTGGAACTAAACTGAGTTTCTTATCTGATTACTGAACTGAAGCTGGCATTATAACTAAGATTGTAGTAGAGACTGTGACTAAGTCTATAATTGAGACTAACATAGGTCTCGAATGCTAGTAACTAAGGTTGATACTGATACTAAAGTACTGAATCCTAATGGCTAAGTAACTTATAACAGATAGCCATGGTCTCGTAGGTCTATCTGTGTCCTTTATAGAATATCAATTACTAAACTGATGTTGTAACTAAGAACTAAGGGATAAAACATCAATGTCACGGATTTATTGAGGAATCTAAACTAAGAGTATACATGGCATAAGTTGAGTTTGGCTAAACACTAGGGAAAGAGCTTGAGTCATATGGGCAGGACATACTGTAAAACATGACATGAGTACAGAAGTCATGAGTTGCATGACCTGAGTCTGGAATTTCTGTGTTCATGGGACATGATTCGTAACACTGAGTGAACTGGAATTCCTCATACTAGGAACTTGAAATACACATTATTCTATGAGAAGTATGTAGATACAAGCTCTATTTATGGAACTGAAAAAAGTAGCATGCATAAATATTGTGATGACTATAGTATGAAACTTTTCACTATGACAGGACTGGGTCGCAAATCGTCTTCCCTTACTAATTATCTACATATACTGGAACTATAACTAGAATTTGTAGGCTTAAATTTTTAACCCCAAAGTTTAACTGCTATGCAAGGTTTCAAAAAAAAAGAAACTCATGAATCTGAAGAAGTGTGAATATGTAAATGAGGGATCTATAACATACCAGTAACTGCATAAGGAGGACTTTCCTAATTCTGCTTGGACCGAAGCGCATAGAGTTTGTTTGGGCGTTGCCTACTGATAGCGCTACAATTGGCACGCTGCCATTTCAGGTGACTGGAATGAGTGAAGAACAACTATGATGACTTTGAGGACCAGGTTTAGGACAATCTCAAACGTTGTGACCTACTTTGCCACATCCGAAACACACATTACTGCCAGTTCTACACACCCATTTATGATACTTACCATACTATTTGCAAAACGGATGAGTAAAAATCCTGCTTTTACTACCCTGGGCCTTGGAGTCAGGTGTACTAGATGAAGGGAGAACTGGAACTAAAAATTTCTAACTATGCTGAGAACAGTTACCACCCTTAAACCCTAGCTGTGAAAAATGATAACTTCCTATTCTGGCCCTCCTATTTTCTTTTTCCTTCTTCTTAAACTTCTGTTCCTCCATCTAATGGGCATAGACCATAAGCCTATATATGTACATATCGCTAATCAACCTTGTAGTCCTACACTCCTTAACCACTTTATCTGATACCCTTGACATGAACTTATACATTTTGGATCTACTATTTGCTACTACATGGGAAGCATACCTGGCTAACTGAGTGAACTTAAGGAAGCATTCTTTCACACTCATGGTTCCTTGTATGAGATTTATGAACTCTAACACTTTGGCTTCTTTTAGTTGTAGGGGAAAGAATCTATATATGAAGGCTATAGAAAACTCTTCCCACTCTATGGGCTCTATATCTATAGCCTTATTTATCTTTCACTGCTTATACCATGTATGGTCTACGTCTTATAGCTGATAGGTGGCTAACTTGACGATCTCACTGGAAGTCACTCCTATGATGTCTGTGACTTTCTAAACCTGGTCTAGGAACTCCTTTGGATCCTATTTGAACTTAGAATAGGTGAATAGGGGAGGATTTATTCGGTTAAACTCCCAAATCCTGGCTAAAGTAACATTAGCCCCTGGGTTGGCTAGAATGGTGGCTAGCTATTTATTCTGAGTTGTGACTAAATTATTTAGTCTTTTTGAGAGGCTTGATCTATAAATAAAGGGAAAACCCAGATTAGACTTGGAGTTTAACTAGAGCTTATGCTCACAGGCACAACATAAATACTGAAAAAAGGAAAACTGTTCCTAAAATATCTCATAGCCTCCTGCACAAAAGTGTAGTGCATATAACAACCATGTATAAGACTCTACTGGATGTGACTTTCAAACTTCCTAGGACTCTACTGAACCTTAGGCTCTGATACCAATTTTTAATGCCCCTAATCTGGTACCCGGAATGCTACACTATACTCATAACCGAAAAGGACCATAAGCTAACTCGTGACTGATATCTGTGCCTGTATGGTGGATGATATACTGTATAATGCAGAAACATGAACTGAAAGTCCATAAGGTTCAAATGGTAACATAATATCCAATAAAATAAAATATTTGGGATGAGGTATAAATGCCCAAAACAAAACTGTCTAAACATACTGTAGTCTGAAAAACCTCTAAAATATAACTGTCTGAATAAGAAGATGATGGAAAATGTCCCCAACCAACTTTAACTAATAAACTAATTAATAAGATAATAAATAAATGATCGTGTCCTTGAAAGATGAGGACTCACTTCTAACTCTGACTGTAGAGACTAAAATGCTACTGATGCTCTAGAGCTCGTGCTTCTAAACCTATGGTATAAGACACCATAGTACAAATACGTAAATACTTTGAATGTACTGGTATGCATGTAAGGTAGGATGAATTAAATGGGTTTACATGAATGATTTATACTATCTCACTGAATAATATCAATGTTAGAATACATGTATTAATACATAATAACTATAACTAGGGTTGTGATAATAGGATTATTGAGTCTGAGTACTGATAACATGAGTTACAGATAATTGTATAACTGAAATAACTGATACTGAGAGACTGTACCTGACAGTCTAGTTTCTTATAGAACTAGCTAAGTTCCGCACTATTCTGAGTTGACTGTATTTGACAACCCTGAATTTTGTATAACTATCTGAGTTCTATTACTAAGACTGAATGATTGTATCTGACCATCCTAATTATGTAACTAAAATTGTGGGAGGTAGTTATTGAACCAACATGCCCCAAAGCTGAACTGGTTGGGTCCAACCTATAACCCTAACTGGAAGGGTGTCAATAATATGCTTGGGAAAATACTAGCTACGAGTATACCCTCTCTGATGGGGAGATTTTTTGTCAACCCCTCCTAGTAAAAAATCTAAATGAGATGTATAAGTCCCTACACGTGTAGTGTGCATCTCAACCTATGTTGGCTACGTAGTTCTGGAACATAAGAATTGCTTCTAAGGATCACACCCTTCGTAGAATAACAGGTGTGTCCCCATCCTTAGGTTCACTCGATGATGAATCGTACTCCCAACTAAATAGACACTGAACTGAATAACTAAACTGAACTGATACTAATGGTATTATTTAGTAGATCTAAACTAAGTTCACTAAGGTCCATTGACTGGCGGAATTCTACTGAGATCTAAAGACTGACTGAGAGTGCTAAAGTTACTATGATTTTTTGGGAATACTGAGGTTACCGAGATTACTAAGTGCTGAGATCACTGAGATTACTAAACTACTAAGATTACTAAGATTTTTGGGTTTTCCTAACTCACATGACTAACTGGGTTCTATAGATCATGGCTTGACTGAGAGTATCATGAATACATGACATTGGCTCTAGGAATACAACTAAATTGTTGGGTACAAGTACCCCCAGGACTCGACGAAAAGAAACTGACAAAGCATGACTTTCTTGAGTACATGACTAACATCAACAATCTATAGTTCATTGATTAAGACCTATCATCAAAAACTTGACATGCATGAACTTGTACATGAATGGGCATTACATATTATTATACTAGTATGGTACTTTTCCTTTGCATAGGCATTTAATCAAACACATGGGGAGAATGTTGTGGTTATATATTAATCAACTAATAATCATATATACATTAATCAACTTGTAAATTGAACGGGGTTTATCATGGTTATTATGCAAATCTTCATATACTGGGTCAATTATTGAAATATGTAATTTAAAGCATGAATCAAAACCCCACAACATCATGAACATGAATTTCTGTTCAATTTAATTCATGAACATTCGTCAATACACAAATTTTGGATTTTTTAAAAGAGATTCTTTTATAACTTAATGGGTGAAAGGGACCTATGAATCAACACATGACATACCTTGATTATGAGTTCCTTGTAGTTCTTGGACTTAAAGAACTCGAATTTCTTGGTTTCTTAAAGAAGGATTTGGATCTTTTTCTTGGGGATTATCTTTAAGAGAAAACCCAAATTTAATGTTGTTAATTAATAAAGAACTTATGAGCCTTGGTATGATATAATTAGGAGTTAAAACGGATGGAAAAAGACCCAAATACCATTTAAAAATGACTTAAAATTCACTGAATAGGACCTACGACGGCTAGTACGACTGTGCGTTGCTAGCTCGATTGTCTATCATTTCGATCGTCGTATGTGGACAAAAATAATAACTCACTACCTTATACTAACGGCTTGGGCGACGTTCCATCAAAAGTTCGATTGGCCATCAACCTATGCATTACACCTTATCTAGAAGTTTGACTCCGTTCCTTGGTTGCGATGGTCAAGGCAACGGTCTGTCGCTGGATCGACGGTTCATCAACCTTGCCATCGCACATGAGCAATTCTAATAGCTCTAAGTAAAACATCCATAACATTTTACTCCGATACCGGATTTGGACAAAATTTGTATCGTTGGAAAGATAATTCAATTACCTACATAATAAAAAGTGAAAATCTTAAAAATTCAACATGTACAAAAATAGATCATATTTCAAAATAAGTTTTTAATATTTTTGGGACGATTTCAAGCTAGGTAGAAATATAGGGTATTAACCCTAACATTATGGTTTTTAGCCTGAATAATAGTTTTATAATGGTATTCCCTCAACCTATTTATGACAAAATAAATGAGATGAATCTTATCATATATGAATTGTGTTTTCAACTAAGGCATTGGAGTATGATTTTTGATGATCCGTAATTGGTTTTATGAATTCCTTGTTGGCCATAATTGATTTGAATCATAACCTTAGTGGTTTAAGTAGATAAGTGGATTTGAGTCCCTATATGTTTAATTGAATTGATGTCTTGGTTTAAACAAGGGGTTCGAGTCCCAAAGTTGATTAATAATGGTTATTGCATGTTTTATACTTACAAGTGGATTTGGTATAATGATACCAATGGGATACCTTTGATATATAATTATATTAATGGTGGTGTATGTGTAATTAATGTTTTAACATAATTTTAAAGCAGGATATGTAGACGGGCCTTTAAAGTAGAGACCAAAGTACTAACATTGGAAATAGCACTTGTCAGTGTGGGTGTCTATATAACCACAATTTTCTAGTCCCCCAAATAGATTTATGAATGGGACATTTGAGTCCCCCATATTGTATACATTAGTTCTTAAGTCACCTTGATTATTGTAGATGTTTTGGGTCCCCCATAAAGGCATATATGGATATGGATATTCTCTAGTTCGTGCGGCTACATGTACTGGGTCCCTTCTAGCTAGGGGAGAGATGGGACCATATAACCCATGGGTGCCTTGTTATATGAAGGTTATTCTACACAACCTAGGTTAATGTTTTCAAAGTTTATGCTAAACCTTGTTCTATATCTCAACATAATATATATGTATGTATGTGATTGCATATGGATATTTGACTCTCTTTTGAATGATGGCATTAATTTATTCTTCTATCCCAGGGTTACAAGCTAACTCTCAAACTGCTAACCGTCTTCCAATATTGTATCCCTATACGACGCAGTACTAGAACTTCTTCTACTTTTCCCGTTGAATCATCAGTTGTTTGAGTGTTTTGTGAGTTGGCATTAAGTGGTGATCTTTCATACATCAAAAGGATTTATTTCATAATATTTATATCATATGACTTAGACTTGTTTAGACTTTGGTTTTGGCTATTGTCTTGGCATGTCCTGATATTTTATTGTCTTTTAATTCATAAAGGCTTCATTGGATTACCGTGGACTTGGGTTTGTTATGTTTATGGATTGGTTTAGATTCTTCATGAGTCATTAATAGTCTTATTTCTTTATTATCTTTTTAAAATATTGTAATTCATCCTACAATAGTGATTCTTGTACTGGTTAGGTTTGAAAGTGGGAGCTATCTCAGGTCCATTTGGGACTTGAGAAACCCAACATGGGTAGGCCCTAGTTTGGGTCATGACAACGTTGGTATCAAAGCCATGGTTTATGATCAATTGGGTGTCCACAAAGAGGTATTAAAGAGAGTCTCTTTTATAGGTATGTAGAGTGCAACACTTATAAGGGAGAGGCTATGAGACATTTAGGAACGTTTGCCTTTCTTGTTGTCTTACTTCGGGCAATAGAGTCCTAGGTCTTTCTCTAATTTTTGTTTGCTTACTTTTTCAAATCATGCCTCCGAGATGATCTGAAGCTAATGGGATGTCCTTTGTTCCACTTGGGTACACTGTTGATGGGACATACCCTATTTATAGGGTGTATACCTAGCCTAAGGTTCCATTTCATGATTTCCCTCCTAGAGTTCTTTCGGTTCCCCCTAGCTTCCTTGATCTCCTTAGGCAGATGTGACAAATGCTGAGTTTCGTCAGTCTATTCATATGTTGGCTCAGTTTGTAGCTTCTCAGACTGAGCGTGGTGCTTTTGTTATTACATCTTTGAAGGCCACAAGGGTTGCCTAATTCATGAGGTTAAAACCTCATAAGTTTATTGGTGATAAGGTTAAGGAGGAGACTCAAGCTTTTATTGATGAGATGGAGAAGATCTTTCGAATTATACATATGTCAGATGTTGAAGGTATCGAGTTTGATTCCTACCAATTAAAGAATATGGCATACCCGTGGTACAAAGAGTGAGAGCTATCTAGGGTAAGTGATGTTCACTCTGCATTATGGGATATCATTTCTAGTGCCTTTTTGAATGCTTCATTTCTCAGGAGTTAAGGGAGGCAAAAATAAAGGAATTCGTTAAGTTGAAAAAAGGTAGGATGACAATTAATAAGTGTGCTTTGAAATTCCATCATTCGAGCAGGTATGCTCCTGAGTTGGTGTCTAGCATGAGAGATAAAATGTATAAGTATACTTCTAGGTTGTTGTGTGAGTTGATTCTAAAGAGTAAGGTTGCCTCGTTGAGCAAATATATGGATATTTCTCGACTTGTAGTTTATATGTAATAAGTTGGGAAAGAAAAGAAGAAGCAGGCTAAGATTAGTGAGAGGCTGAGTAAGAATTTCATACTTTTTGATCAGGGTGGAGGACAACAACATAGTAGTATAGATGGGGGGAAGTGACCTAGAAAAAGTTAAGGAGTTCTGGTTCTTTCTCTACATCTAGTACTCCTTCATCAAAGTCGCCGGATGATTATTTCTTATAGCATATTGGAGAGTATGAAGCATAGGATGCCGAATATTAGACAGGTAGGACTATGTCTACTTTATCATATCCTCCTTGTAGATTCTATGGTAAATCGTATAGTTGTCAGTGTGAGAAAGGGAGTAACTAATGTTTTAGCGATTGTCCATATGAAGCGTGATTGTCCCTTTAAAGTTTTTCTGGGGACAATGGGGTCCCTATTGCTACCTTATCTGCTCCTGCACCAAATGGTATTGTTCCTGCTTCTTCTTCTAGTACTAGTATTAGCTGAAATTACTTAGATTCCCTTGTTTCTTATCAGGACTTTAAGGCCTCTCCTAATGTCTTTACTGGTATGTTGAAACTCTCTTCCCATGATATGTACTATTTACTTCATTTGGGGTCTACTCTATCTTATATGACCCTATTTGTGGTTGTGTATTTTGGTTGTAGTCCTTAGGGTATTTCAGACCCATTTTTCTATGTCTACCCTAGTGGCTGATTCTGTGGTCATCTTTAAATTTCATAATGAGTTGGTAATTAAGTTGGAGGGTGGTTTCCTACCTCCTAAGGAGAGGATCATAATAGATCTTCGGACTTAAAGATTGATATCCAAGGGTGTCTCTATTATCAGGTCTAGGTTAAAGATTCTAACTCAGAGGGTTCTTCTTCGCATTCCATCTTGGAGGTGAATTAATTTCCTAAGGTGCTACCTGATGACCTTTCTGGTATTCCTTATGATAGAAAGGTTGATTTTTTGATAGATCTTGTTATGAACACTTTTCTTATCTCTATTCCCTTGTATAGAATGGCTCCAGCTGTGTTAAAAGAGCTTTAGAAGAAATTAAAGGACCTACTAGATAAGGGTTTCATCCATCCTAATATGCATAAATGAGGTGCACCAGTGTTATTCATGCGTAAAATGAATGGTTCCCTTCGTATGAATATTGATTATCGACAGCTGAATAAGGTGACAGTAAAGTATAAGTACATTCTTTTGAGGCTAGATGATTTGTTTGATCAGCTTTAGGGCGCTAAGTTTTTCTCTAAGGTTGATCTTTGATTTGGGTATCATTAATTAAAGATTAGTGTTGTGGACATCCCTAAGACATCTTATCGTATGCAGTATGGGTATTTTGAGTTCTTGGTGATGTTATTTTTCTTAACCAATGCCCCTGTGACATTCATATACATGATGAATAGGGTGTTCCTTGAGTTTCTTAATTTGCTTATGATTGTTTTCATTGGTGATATTTTTGTATACTCTAATGGTAAGGGGGACCTTGTCGACCACCTCTGTCCTGTATTGCAGACTTTGAAAAGTCAGAAGTTGTATGCTATGTTCTTTAAATGTGAATTCTAGTTGAATGTCGTACCATTTCTAGGTCATGTTGGGTCTAACAAATGGATTATGATAAACCTCAGAAAGTTCCTGTGGTTAAGAAGTGGCCTAGACCGCCAACTCCAATCGATATTTAGAGCTTCTTGGGTTTAGCCAGCTATTATAGGAGGTTTATAGAGATTTTTTCTTCTAATACTACTCCATTGGCTAAGTTAACTTAGAATAAGGTAAAGTTCTTGTGGTTAGATGATTGTGAGGATAGCTTTAAGAAGCTAAAAGATAAGTTGAATTCAGTTCTGGTCTTAATTCTACCTAAGGGTATAGATGGATTTGTGGTCTATTTTCATGTGTATCGTGTTTTTTTATGTAGCGTCGTAAGAAGGTTTCTTATACTTCTAGATATTTAAAGTTTCATGAGAAGAATTATTCAACTCATGACTTGGAGTTGCTAGCCATGGTATCTACATTGAATATTTGGTGTCAGTATCTATATAGGCTCCATATTGATATCTTTTCTGATCAAAAGAGCTTAAATTATGTGTTCACTCAGAAAAAACTTAGTCTAATTCAAAGGAGATGGCTTGAGTTCTGAAGGACTATGATATAAGTCTTCACTACTATCCAGGTAAAACTAATGTAGTTGTTGATGCTCTTAGTAGGTTGTCCATAGGCTGCTTGTCGCATGTGGATAAGGATATGTTGGAATTTGTGCTGAATATTCACCATCTAGTTAACTTTTGAGGTCTTTCTTTGGAGTATTTGAATGGCAATGTGTTTTAGCATTAGATGCTAAAATCATCTCTTTGTTTAGAAATAAAAGAGAAACGTGTATTAGATCCTCTTTTATTAAAGGTCAAGGATGATGTGGGTAAGTAGAACGTAATGACCTTTGACATCAATGGTGATAGTATTTTGAGGTACCAAGGGAGGTTATGTATTCTCAATGTTGATGTAGTATGATGTAGGGTTTTAGCCAAGGCTCATGAATAGTTGTACATAGTTCATCCAAATTCAATAAAGATGTATCATGATCTCGAGGAGATGTATTGGTTGGAAAATATAAAATGGGATATAGGCAACTTTATGGCTAAGTATATGGTTGGTCCGTAAGTGAAGGTGGAGAACATAAGGCCTGGTAGGCAACATCAAGTGATTAAATTACCAGTGTGGAAATGTTAGAGTAATTATTATAGATTTCATTACTAGAATTCCATGATTGCGGAATCATTATGACTCCATTTGAGTCATCATGGATTGGATGACTAAGTTTGACCATTTCTTACCAGTAAGAACTACTTATTCTATAGAGTATTATGCAAAGTTGTGCCTTCAGGAAGTAGTAAAGTTACTTGGTGCGCCTGTCTCAATTATTTTAGATCGTTGTACTCCTCTTTCATTACATTTTTGGCACTCATTCAAGCATTGTTAGGGGACTAAAGTACGTTTTAGAACATTTTTTCACCCCTAATTAGATGGGCAAGCAAAAAAAACCATTTAGAATTTGGAGGATATGTTGCGAGCCTGTGTGATTGACCGTAGTGGTAGTTGGTTCAACCATTTTTCTTTGATTGAGTTTACTTATAGAAATAGTTAAGATTATAGCATTGGTATGGCCCCATTTGAGCTGTTTTATGGAAGGAGGTGTAGATCTTCTACTAGGAGAATCGAGTTTGGTGAAGCAAAGATATTTGGCCCAAATTTGGTTTATCAAGATATGGACAAGGTAAATGTAATTGGAGATTGGCTTAACACTGCCCAAAGTTGCCAAAAATCCTATGCAGATGTGAGGCGAAGGGATTTGGAGTTTGAGGCTAGAAATTGGAGGTTATTAAATGTGTCTGCCATGAGAGGAGTAATGAGGTTTGGTAAGAAAGGGAAGCTCAGTCCCCAGTATTTTGGCCTGTATGTGGTTTTTAGAAGGGGATGGAAATGTTGCGTATGAGTTGGATTTTCCCTCTAGTAGGAGCTCCATACATATGGTATTCCATATGTCTATGTTGCATAAATGTATAGATGATCCTTTATGGGTTGTTCCCTTGGAGAACATTGTTATTTCGAATTCTTTGTCCTATGAGGAGGTCCTGATGAGGATCTTGTATCAGCAAGTTCATCAGTTGCAAATTAAAGACGTTGCTTCAGTGAAGGTTCTGTGGTAGAACCAAAATTCTAAGAAAGTTACTTGGAAAGACGAGGAGGACATAAAGTCTAAGTATCCATTCCTATTTTGGATTTTGAAAATTACTTCTTGAGGTATGTGTTGCTCTTAAACTCTTTATTTTCTATCTTTGTTAATGGTTGATTATGAATTCCTTAGCATGTTTTTTTCTATCATAAAGGGAAGAGTAGAGATGGAGGGTTTGATCATGCTTGTATTGCATTGTTCCATCATTCGAGGATGAATGATCCGAAGTGGGGGAGACTGAAGCACCCCAAACGTTTGACCTTGCAAATTTCTTGAGTCTTGAACCTTTTGGTCATCACACTACTCATACCATACTAGTTGTATGGTGTGGTTATAGTTTTAGGACCCTATTCGTATGTTGGTCGGTGTTATATTGGCCAAGTTTTGTTTTAGGTAAAAGAAGACTCCATACGAGTCGTATGTTCATGATATGAGAAGTACAATGCCTAGTCATATGTTGTCCAGTGTCTAATCTATAACGTTCTACTTAGGGTTCGACTGAAAGGGTACTAGTCATATAGAGATAGTACGAGTTAAGATAAGGAATTGTATGTTAGACAAAATGTGGTGTCCAACTTTCTGATCATGTTATGCATTGAGGGTACCACTTATATGTTGTGGATATGAGTTCAGGGGTCCATTGTTGAGGGTTTGAATGCAAAATGTTAAGTATTGTTTTATCATGTCTTAAGTTATGATTTTACATAATTTGATAATGGTTTTGCACATGTGGGTGCTTGGGAATTGAGATTTAAACAAAGGGGTCATGTTTAACCCTAACTTGATGTTTTTTGGCTTGAATAATGGTTTGATAATGGTATGCCCGCAACCTATTTATGAAAATGTCAAAGAGAAGAATCTTGTAACTTATGAATTATGTTTATACTAAGCCATTGACCTATAATTTTTGATGATTTGTAAGTTGTTTTATGAAGGACTTGTTAGCCATAAATAAATTTGAATCGTAACCTTGGTGGTTTAATTAGCTAAAAGGGTTTTCCCTAAATGCTGAATTGAATTGATGTCTTGGTTTGCAAAATTGGTTTGATTCCCAAAGTTTATTACTAATGGTTATGGCATGTTGTACAATTTCAAGTTGGGTTGGAATGACGATACCAATGGGCTTCCTTTGGGAAGTAATTGAAATAATGGTTGTCTATGTCTAATGAATATATTAATTGTTCTTTAAAGTAGGATAAGTTTTCGGTCTGTGATAGTGGAGTCTAAAACACTTACACTGGAAACCACTCTAGACGTTGTGGGTATCAATATGACCGGGAGGTGAGAGTACCTCAAATGTATATATGAATAGGAGGTCCCCAAATTGTATAAATTTATGCTTAAGTCACCTTGATTATGCAGGGAGGTTCGACTCCCCCATAAATGCATATATGGATATTAATATTCTCTAGTTTATGCGGCTACAAGCACTGGGGCCCTTCCCGCTAGGTAGAGCTGTGCCCCTTGTTATATTACAATTATGCTATGAAACCCTGGTTAACATTTTCAAAGTTCATCTTAAACCTTGTTCCTTATCTTTACATAGTACATATATGTATGTATGTGATTGAATATGGGTATTTGACTTGGTTTTGAATGATGACATTATTTTATTCCTCTATCCCTGAGTTATGTTCTAGTGCTCCAATCACTAACCATAGCCAGATGTTGTATCCCTACGCGATACAGGTACTAGAATCTCTTCTACTTTACCTGTACATGAACAGGTGTTCGAGTGGTTCGTGAGTTGGTGTTAAAGTGGTGAACATCCGTACTTCAGAAGTCTTCCTTTTATAGTCTTTATATCTAATGTTTGAGAATTGTTTAGACTTTTTTTTGGCTATTTTATAGGGCATTTCCCGATATCTTATTAACTTTATATTTGTAGAGGCTTTGCTGGATTACTATGGACTTAGGTATGTTATGTTGGTGGATTGGTTTAGATACTTCATGATTCATCATTTGCCTTATTTCTTCATTATCTTGTAATGTGTTGGAATTTATCCGACACTTGTGCTTGTTGTATTGGTTATTTTTTATGAAGGGGGTGATTTCCTTTCCATGTGGAACTTGAGATACCTATCACGGCCAGGCCCTAGTTTGGGTCATGACATGTTGTGCCTTCCAAAAGGCATAGATATTTGATTCTTAAGTCAATTATACTTTTAATCTCTCCAATCAAGTCAATAATAAGTTCTATAAGCAATCAAGCATATAGGGTTCTTGTGTATTGACCCTTCAGGTTATTTTCCATACTTAAACTTATTTTTGCCGTTAGAGTGCCGTTAGAGCATTTATATAGTTACTCCATGACATTTATGACTTTTTGGGACTAATAATGCAGTTATCGGACATTTTGTTTCATATTTAGAGCTAATTTCCTATTTTGAAGTTTCGTTGGTTCCAAATGGCCACCAAACAAAAACTGCAGTAAAAATATTTTGGATGCAAATTCTAACTGCACCAACAACTCTAGAATATCAATTTTAGCCAAGGTATACCTTTGGTTCAGCGAATGATGCACAGGAGTTCATTTTGACTTATTAGTAAAAAATTTGAAAAATTTGAAATATAGGTATGGGACCCACATTTGGTCGAAATGAACTCAAATTGAAAATTTGACTTCTCCATTTCCCCTTGAATGTTAAATTTAGTGTGATTACATAGTTCATTTGCATATATCATGTTCCGAAATAACCCTAAGACCCTAGCGGAAACTTGGAAAAATATCCAAGTTTCAGTTGTCTTCTGTTGTGGCTCGTTATCACACATGATATCCAATGGGTAGTTTGATAACACCAAGAAGTATGGGGATCTCTATGTCTACTCCTATAGCTAGGTAGTGCAATTACACACCCACTTGTGTGATTATAGCATCTGAGTACTTGGCATGGGCATAAATTAACCCCTTAGGCCACGATTTTGGCCATTTATAACTCATTCTTGAGAGCGAAAAACCCTAAAATAATGTGGTAACATTACATTAAGTCATGGGAGTCATTTTAGAGCTTCATTAATATATATTTTTGCCAATATCTTCATATTTAAGGTAAGAATCCTTCAAATTCATACTTGAATTTCTTTGTTATTTGACCAAATCCACAAATCTTATAGGGCTTATTTAGCTCCATACATAGCTTGGTTTTCACACATTTTGATGGTTTTAATTCCATGAGCTTGACATCAAGTTGGGTTGGTCTCGAAAACATAATTTTCCATAATTAGGACCTACATTGGGTTTTTGCTGACTTTTTGCCCAAAGCACAATGGTCCAATATGAGTAACGATATTCTCATATTGATGAGCAGAATGTGTTTTTTATAGCTTGACCTTCTCAGAAGGAAAAAGTAAAGGTTTAGCTGTTCGTGAGATTTCTTCAGCATTGAGTTTAGCTAGGTTCATCCCTTGTTAGATTAAGCTTTGTCATATTATTTTATGATATTTTGTTGGATTTGGGATGGGTTTAGGTGTTAGATAGATGAAATTCAAGACTTGGGCTTAGTTGGATTGATTAGGCTAAATTGGAATCATATGGTTAAAATAGTTAGCCTGTTGCCTTGAACCTTAATGTATTAGACTTCATTACTAATGTTTAGCATGAGAATTCCTTGGTTTTCTCTAATTTAAGTAAAATACTCAAGTTATGTATACGTAGATTGAAGTGGCCTTAGATTCTGGCACCAAAGGAAGGTTGCCTTCGTTTTTTTATTGGCTTAGTGGTTGTATTTGAGAACTTATTCCTTGATACTAGATGTGGCTTGTTATACATGTAATAGTGGATTTAGATACCTTAGCCTTGTCTGGGGTAAAAATTAACATAGTATATATTTTAGGGATTTAGAATTGGGCTCTTTGACCCACCTTAAGACTAGATTTAAGATAGTTATCTTAGAACCTTTGTATACTCAGTAAGGATTAGGGAATGCACTTGTAAGGCAATGTTGAGGAACCTTGGTGCTTGTTGGTTATGATGTATGACAGTGGTAGTGATGTATAAATGATCATGTCATATGTATGAGTTGGGTGTTAATCTTAGGAGGTGCTATTGATAGTGCTATTATATTAGCTACCGATTATTTTATTGAATAGGCCCTTAGCAACGATTTTATATAATCCATAAATAATGATATACGCTATGATATGGATAAGCTATAGATTATTACATGGATTGGCTATTTCCTAAGCTATTGATAAACTACCTCTCAAGCTAATGGTGAACTATCGTTTTCGCTAATGATAAGCCCATGATATGCTAATAAGGAGTCATTGCTCAAGATATTTTTTATGTTTTTGATTTTGCTATGAAATCATGCTAGAAACCATCCTTAATGTTAATTTTAGCAATTGTACGATGAATTATGTTAGCAGTCATACTTTGTGATTATATTGGGAATTTATGACCTTTATTATGTTAAAATTATGATACTTCATTCTATGCTTGGTTATGCTGTTGAATTTGCCACCAATTATGATTATGATGATATGATGATACCTATCAAGGATGAAGGATCTTATTATGATATTATGATACCCAGTAAAACCAGAGGATGTTATGATGATATATTTATACCCGACAACATTGGAAGAAGTGGTTATCATATATTGATAACTGGAAAGGCCTAAGGATACCATGATGCTATTTATGTCTGGCAAGGATGTAAAATATTATTGTCATACATTTATACTCGATAAAGCCGGAGAATTATTACTGTCACAATCCAAACTAGGGCCTTACTGTGACGTGTATCTCAAGTCCATCAGGGACCACAAATCACCTCTTTGCACCTAACCAATAACCACAAAATCAACCCTGTTAGATGAATTCCTAATATAAAACAAGATAAATTCAAAAAACAAAAAATACTTCTATAATCAAAACAAACAACCGACCAACTTCACCCAAATTTATAGTAATTCAACAAAGCCTTTTAAACAAAGTACCAAAACGAAATTCCAAGAAGGTGTCGGTATATGTGCATGACTATAGCAAAAATACTTCTAAATAATTTGAGACCTAAGAGACCAAAAAATGAAATATAGACTTCTGATATAAGGAAGCTCACCATTTTATTGTCAACTCACGAGTTGACCTCAAATCTAAATCACTCTATATGAGAAGTAGAAGTGTGGCCAATTCCTACATTGTGTGGGGATACAACGTCCGAAGATGGTTAGTAGGGTGAACACTTGCATGATACTTAGGGATAAGGATAATATAATACCATATATTATACCATATGTCGAGATAGGGAACAAGGCTTAACATAAATGTTTGAAAATCTTAACCTGGGTTGTCTAGTTCCAACGGGCTATATGGACCCCCGTTCTTACCCCCAGGTCAATACCCAGTACATGTAGCCGCAAAAACATAAGAAAGATCATATATATATATATGCATGGGGCACTCGGTCCCTCCAATCATATACTAAGGTGACTTAAGCACCCAATCATGAAATATGTTATGGGAAACATGAACCCTCTAATCATAACGATAATAATAAGTTAGACTTAAGAAACCTAGTCATAGCAAGGGGACTCGAACCCTAAAGCCATAACAACCCTCGTATCAGCTAGTGTAGTTTTCGGTGTCAATCCCCTAAGACCTCCACCTACAACAATTAGCTACACAACCTTCTTTTAAGTCAAATTAAAAAATTTAACACATAGTCCCATTTTCATTAAACCAATTAAAAACCAAGGCATCCCACTGGTATCGTCATACCATCCTCACTTTGAAAGATAATATCATCATGCTATGTTATCTTCTCAAGCAACTAGGACTAGAATACTTAGGTAAAAAGATATTCAACAAATCAATCATTCGGGACTCAACCTATTTAATCAATTGAACCCACCAGATTCCAATTCCACTATTAATACATGGACACCAAGGCCTTTCAAGGAAAACATGAATACTTCACTATCCTTTTAATGCCAATGCATTATTACAAGTCGGTAAACTAAACTATGTGAACCTTTTCATTGACAACTTCACAAACATTTTAAGGGCATACAGTTTCCAAAACAATAATTAAGGAAAAATCATCATACTAGGTATTAACCATAACCCCTTAGTTTAATTACCATTCCCATGCACCCACAAGTTCAAAACCATATTCAAGGCATGATTAGTCATATATAAGTCATATAATAACCCTCAATGGTTATTATAAAACCCATAGGAATATCTTATGAAAAATACTTTTAAAGATGTGATTAACAAATTACCAATGAGGGAAGAGTAACATGCATGAAACATTAACAATTATGGGGAAGAAACCTTTAATTGACCCCCTAGATTATCAACCTTGGGGAAACCCTAGGTTGCTTGGCTTGAGAGAATTTAAAAAAGAATAGGATATGTCTTTATTATTTTATGCGCGATAATAAAGTATTAATAGGGTTTATGTGTCATGGATTATGTTTAGGTAAAGAGGGAAATGTCTAAAATACCTTTATTATTAGATGGAAATTAAACCGGCGGGCATTATGAGTGACCTACGACTTGTAGCATCCTTCAAACTCATACCTCCCATTGTAGACAAACTAGAACCTCCTTGGGATATTCATGGTGAACCCTACGACTGGGCCAATATGTCTCGTAATGAGACACTATGACTCATAGGGCCAAGTCATAGTCTCAATAGTTTTAATAGAGGCACTACACTAGATACATTATGAAATACCCTACTTATGACTGGTTAGTAATCTATATGACTCGTTAAGTCCATTCATTATCAAACAAGTGACTGTGTAAAATCCTTTATGGCATATTACAACTATCTCTTATGACCTGTAAATACAAATTATGACTTGCCAGGTGAGTCGTTCCCAGGCAAAAAGTTCCGAACTCAAAAAATTTTGAATGTCCAAAATTTGGGTTGTTTTAATTATATTGATGTGCCTATGTGTAAATCTACCTATTCGAGTCTGAATAGCCCTATGTATTGAAATTTTAAGCTTATATCCTTATTTTTATTTGTATGTGTTTTGGTATGTTATTGTCATTAGTGATTTTGGTTATAGCCGTTAAGTTTTAAATGTCGATAAAGAGGTTTTACTGTTGATTAATGATACTTGATAATTGGTGATAACGGAGGATTAGTGATAATTGATGATTATCTAGGAATATTATTTTAGTGGCTAACAAGGACTAGTTGTAAATCAAGATTTAATGGCAAAAATTGAATGGATAGTAAATGATCTTATAAAAACACCTCAGGTGTTGGCCTCTAAAAATATTTTTTGAATTTTAACCTCACTACTATAACTATGACACTCTACGATTCATATATTTTCTATATAGGTCGTAGGTCACCAGTCATGCGGTGTCTAGTATGTTCGGCTAAGTATTATTTTTTTACTATGAGTTGTACATGAGTCATTAAGACTTGTTACAAATTGTAGTGCCTAAGTCATAAGGAGACCAGTGCATTATCTTAAGATCCTGATGTGACTACCGCTAGTATGTTATAGGTAATAATGACCTTATATGAGTCATATTGTGCGACTCATAACAAGACCAGTATTGGTGGCCCTGGAGAATATCCAGACTATGACTAGATTAAACAAGATGTAGGGTGACTGTATGAGTCATAAGGTCACCCATATCACCTGAGCATAGATTTCTATCTTTAAATTAAGGGAACCTTGGTAATTTTTCTCCTTCCCCATTTAGATCCACAATATAAAACATTTTTTGGGACTTCATTATCATACTATTCATAATAAGACACTCCCAAACATTTTCAAATTCTCTCAATCAAAACACCTAGGGTTTCTTAAGGTTGGAAAATAGATCTTGTCAGGGTGCTATTTTCTTTATTTTTCTTGGTAATTAAGGCATGTATCTCTCTTCTTATACTTGTATTTTATTAGTGGAATGAAATTGGTTATTAATTCACATGGTTTTGATGTTGGGCTTTGAACTCAGGGTTGAGATATTTGGATGTAAATTGTATTGATGTGTTTCCCATGATTACTAATGATCTAGTATGCATTAAAGTGTTTTCTTGTACACTCATTGGGGTGCATATAAATGGGGTATGGAATAGGGCCATGGTAATAGAGGTATAAAGGAATCCCCTAAATAATTTATTTTAGTAGTGAAATTGATGATTACCCAAACCTACTTGCATAGTTTAATTTAGAGTGTGAAATTATCATTTTGTTTGGCGTATTGTCTTAGAAACCAATGCATTGCATAATTATCTAAATTGATAAGAAAATTTATGAAAACCTTGTGGGGTATGAAGGAATCCCCCCAAGTGATATTATTAATGGAGTCTGCGGGGTACAAAGAAATCTATAAATTATTGGATTAATGACATTGCTTGAAGGATATAGTACGTATGATGATACCACATAATGTTTCTTAATAATTGACTTCTTTAAATTAGCAGATGGGTTCTATTCTAAATGTATTTAATTGGGATAAAAGGGGGCTGTGAAGCTAGCTGTGAAGGTGTGAGTCTATAAGACAGATACAAAAACTCATATTTGCTAACATAAGAGTTGGTATAGATGAATATGTTCTTGTGTCACATTTTAAATATAATTTTATCATGGTTAGCATACCGTACAAGAGAATCTCTAACCTTCAGTGATATATTTGATTCATGCATCCTATACGCACTAGGCCGTTTGAAAGGGTTACAACTCGACCTATATAGCCCATAGGTGGTTTTAGGATGGTAAAGATACATATTCAGGGTAAGGTGTTAACATTCATGCTAAGCCCTTTTTTTCCCAACATGTGATATATATGTATGTACCTACATATGATATTGTACATTAATTTTTAATGGTTTGAATTATGGGTCATGGCATTATTTTTATTCTCTATCCCAGAGTTACATACTAGTGCTCAATCCGCTAATGGTCTTTGGACACTGTATCCCTACATAATGTAGGAACTATCCATACTTCTTCTTCTCTTGAATTGTGACTAGGTAATTAGGGGACAATTCATGAGTCAGACTGAAGTGGTATGCTTCTATACATCGAAAGACCCCATTTCATGCTTTGGGTTCCTTTATATAATTGGATATCTTATTTGGATTTGTTTTTAGCTATTATCAGGGGCATGTCCTAATATTTTACTGATATTTTATTGATTAAAGGTTTTTTTATATTACTAGGAAAAAGGTATTGGATTCGATGTTGGTTATCGGTATCGATTGTCGAATATTAACTTATCTTGTATTTTTCGAAGCTTTTAAATCTTATTTTGATATATGTTTGGAATTAATCTATTTCTAGATGTATCTGCCTCTATTGGATTAGGAAAATGGGGTGGTCTCTGATACATAGCAAACTTGAGATACTTGTCACAGCCAGGACCTAGTTTGGGCTGTGACAAAGCTAGTATCAGAGAATAGGTTTGGTGTTATTGGGTGTCCACAAAGCCCTATCATATAGAGTCTTATTTATAGTGCATAGTATGTCACACTTATAAGGGAGACGCTACGAGTCATTTAGGAATTTTTTTTTCTTATTATTCTATTTTCAGGCCATAGAGGCTAAGGTCTTGAATTTTCTCTAATTCCCATTTGTTCGCTTTTCAGATCATGCCTTTTAGAAGATATGATGCTTTCAGAAACTCCTCTATCACACTTGAGGACACTATGGATGGATCTTATCCAACCTATAGGGTACCAATGTAATAAAGGGCCGCTACTTCTAATTGCCCCCATGCAGCTCAACCCATCCTCACTGATACTTCTTAAACTTGTGATACTTCTGCTCAGTCACCATGGGGAGATATTACTAATGTTGAGTTTCTCCATTATATTTATCTATTGACATAGTTGCTGATATCTCATTCATTTTAGTCAGGTCTTGCTGGTGCAGCTCTGAGTTGTTTTAAGGCCACTAGGGATGGGTAGTTTATGAGCCTTAACCCTCTTGTCTTCACTAGTACTAAGGTTAAGGAGGATCCTCAGAGTTTCATAGGTGAGATAGAGAAGATCTTTTGGGTTATGCATGATATTGATGTAGTGCGTGTGGGATTCACTGCTTATTAGTTGAAGAATATGTCGTATCAATGGTATGAAAAGTAGGAGTAACTCAGTGGTGATGATGTTGAGTCTGCTTTGTGCGATGACTTCTCTAGTGCTTTTCTTGATCTTTTCTTTCCTCAAGAGTTGTGAAAGGCGAAGGCTAAAGAATTCATGAATTTAAAGCAAGGAAGGATTATGGTAAAGTAGTATGCCTTGAAGTTTAATCAGTTGTCATGTTATGCTCCCGAGTTAGTGTCTAGCATGACCACTAGAATAATGAAATTTGCTTTTGGGTTGTCAGTGATTTTATTTTGGAGAGTAAGGCCAGCTTGTTTAACAATGATAGGGATAGTTCTAGACTTGTGGTGTATACGCAACAAGTCGAAGAGGAAAAGTAGAAGCAAGCAAAGGTAGGGGAACGACAAAATTAGAATTTTTTATATTCGTACTAGGGTAGTGCTCAGCAACAAAGTGGTAGAGATGATGGAAAATAGTCTAAAAACATGTGCGGCAATTTGGGTTCCTATTCGATAGCTAGTTCTCTTTATCCAAAGCCATCCAATGACCATTGTTTTTAAAGTAGTGATGGTCCTAGGAAATAGGGTGCCCAATCTTAGGCAATTGGGGCACATCCATCTCCATCCTATCCTCTATGTCAATTTTGTGGTCAATTGAATCGTTGTTTCTTTGATAAAAGGAGGAATTGGTGTTTAAATTATGGTTAGCCGTGGTATATACTTAGGCATTGCCACATTGTTAAGGTCTCTTCATGGGCTAATAAGGTCCCAATTGCTTATTCTTTAGCTCCAGCATCATAGGATGCTACTTCTTGCTCCGAGACTCTGGAATGGCTTTTATGCTCTTCCCACTCGGTGGCAATTTGAGGCATCTTTGGATGTTGTCACTAGTACATTACAACTCTTTTCTTCTGATTTGTATTGTCTTCTTGATCAAAGGTCTACTCTTTCTTATGTGACCCCATATATGGCTATTAATTTTGGTTTTTGTCCTGAGTGTATTTCTTTTCCTTTCTCTGTGTCTACTCCAGTGGGTGACTCCATTGCATCTAAGAGTGTCTATAGGGGTTGTGTGTTATCTATCTGTGGTAGGAAGACCTTGGTAGACTTGATAGAATTAGATATGGTTCATTTTTACATTATTTTAGAGATGGATTGGTGTAACTATAATGCCTCGAGAATACCCCTACAGATGTCACACAGTATTCAACACTATGAATAGTCCCAAGCTAATCCTTCAAAGGTACTTGGAAATCATAAGAGAAGTACTCTAATATATAAAATCTAATGATAACTGAACTTATATCCTAATTGAAAGTTTCTAAATAGGAAATAGTTAAACCAACACTTGTGGACATAAAAAATAAACATGACTGACAAGCCTCCACTTTTAATTAGAGAGCTACTAGGACAGAACCCATATGACCAGAACATAAACAGACTTCAAATAACTAAAACACTTCATCAATATAAAAATTCTGATAAGCTAGGCCGTTAAACTATGAGGATTTACCAAAAGTCTGGATGTAGGTAGTGTGCCCGTAGTAAATTGTGCTGCTGGAGATGAGCACAAAGACCTACATTATGGGACAACATAGCATATAGACATATATGTGGGTTAGTACCTCTGGAATAGACTGAGTATATGGGGATGAATTCAGATATAAAACAATAACTAAATATTCAAATAAACTTTCAATGATTCCTGCTAATGTAAGTGAATCACCATCAATATGAATAAAAATAGGACTACAAGACCATAATCATAAATGAAGAAGCATAAGTGTAAACTTTCTGAGCCATGACACTTAGTTTCAAAAAAGCATTACTTATTATTCTTTCTTAGGAAGTATCTTCTAACTATCATAAACTATGTGAGCTACTATGGAGTCCAACGTGTTACCTACGTTAGGGAGAGTTTTCCTACCCTTGCCATCGGGATAAAACCTTAACCTTAGGAATTGCAATCCTTAAATTCATCCATATTATGAAAAAGCCTAACCTACAGTGGATCATACTTTCTAAGAATTAAGGTTACGCTTATCTGCATTCCCTCCTTAGTGCTAAATACTATTCCCAAAATACTTATATTCTCATACATTTTGGGATCAACCTTAAAATAGCATAAGGGTTTGTATACTAGACACCACTTATGCTTCTCTTTACTTTAAATCATAATTAAGATAAACAATTTTGGATTTAAAGCTTATCATTGAATCAAAAGATCAAACTTTCTTGTAAACTTAGTTTTTAAACTCAAGCCTTGAATCGTATACTTTATTTTGTATATCTTGTAATACAATATAATGCTTAAAACTCAATTGAAAATCTTTAATCAATATTTCAAATCAAACGCATGATATTCAACACATAATACAGAATTTTCAAGTCGAAAAATAAATACATAAGAACATGTATGCACTTTAATACTTCAATCACATGATAATTTCATAAACTCAAGAAAAGATAATTTAGTTATGAATACAAATTGAAAATCATATAACTTTAACTTTAATAAAAGTTATAGGCACCAGGATGGAAAAATGTCCTAGTTTTACAAACCCCACATACCTAAATAGTTAGATTCTTGAACTTGAAAGCTTAAAATCTTCAATTCTTATGGAAAAAGGAGCTTGAATTTTGTTCTTTGGAAGAGGTACGATTTCTAGTAAGTAATTTTGTGGGTAATGGGAAAATAATGCCCCTATGAATGCCACAAATTGTGTTTTTAATGATTGGGCTAAGGGAAAAGGAACCAATCACCCCTTGTCTCCCTTTTGGTCAAGGGTATAGCCTTTGTGGTGTGAACCCTAGTCCGAGGGAGTAGCCCTCCCAATGAAACCCTTAGTTCAGGGGAGTATCCCTCGCAACGTAGCCCTATCATGGAGGCTCGCTACCTTTGGGGTCCAAATATGCCTTGAATCTCTCCAAAAATTCAAAAAACCTTCCGAGAGATTCCTTTAACATCTGTAAACATGTTTCAACTGAGAAACAAATGTCTAGCAGTTGGGAAGGCCAAAAAATAAAATTCATAAAGTCTCGTGGTCTTAGAATGACTAAGTACTCAATACTTAGTGAAAATTTCAAGGCTTGGACCCCTTAATTAGTAACTAGAAGAAGAATTGAGCTTAGTATCTTACGAGGTATTATAATAACACCCTGGATATTATTTCTTGAAAATTTCTCAAATTTATTATCACTCTTCTTATAACGACTCACTCTATAAGTATTAGGGTGTCTTGATAGGTCATATGACCCTAGTAGTAATACATCCAATGAATGATGATGGTGTTATTTTCCAGAGTACAACTTGGGGACGGGAGCTATAAAGACCCATGATGAGCCGTTGAACTCAAATTATTGTCTAAACAGTATGTGTATGCAGCTATGTTTTGCTCTAAGTATGAGTTGCTTACTACGAGTTATGAGGACTTGTTACAAGTTGTTTTATAAAATTCATAGAATGTCCAATGTTTACCTTAATTGATATCTGTGTAGACTACGACTAGACCACATGATTTGTAGGGTCCTATTAGGAGCCATGGTATATGGGTCATAAGGTTAGCAATATGTGTTCCCGATGACACTCTATTATTAATGACTCATGGAGATGAGTTGTAATAAGTCTTGACGAGCCGTTACGATACCCCTAAGGATTGATGGTTTATTTTTCTATCTTTTCAAATTGGTGTATTTTAGATATTTACTCTTTATAAATATAATAACCTATGGCCTATAAACATAATTGGTGCCCTATTTTCATAGATAACTGATAACGCTCAATCTACAGCTCTCGTGGGAGTGTAAAGCGGTCGTTAGCAAATATAGAACCCAACCTGGGTTGGGTATCGATCCCACAGAGAATAGCTTGGCCAACAAGCAAGAGAAATTACTAGACTTTTAGTGCAAGTCTCGTAGGAAAGGGGGGATTGTAGTATGTAACCAAAACAAGAATGTAAGAACTGAAAATAGCAAAATAAAGAGAGATTGTCACGTGTGTTGTAAACAATGAGAATTGAGGCGTTGGGGTTATGTCCACCTTCTGAGGTATACGTCTCTATTGGCTATGAGTGTGTAGAGTCTTGACATGTAATTGCTTATAGAGAATTGTAGTCGATGGTAAATCCAAGCGTCTCTCGACCTAAACAAGGACTATTTCACTTTAACTCTCTCGAGCTTAAAGCGTGACTAACGGTACGAATTCTCCAAGAAGTTAGTCCAGGTACGGCACTAGCTTTTTAATAGGAAAGGGTGTCCTACTACCTTGACATTATCTCTTTTCCAGACAAATAACTTTTCTCTCGAACAAGTCAGATGTTAGACTGGCGTTGGTCTATGCGTCTTCTTTTCTAGACAAATAACCTTTCTCTCGAACAGGTTAGATGTTAGAATGGCGTGTTCTTGTGTTTGAACCGCAAAGAATGTAGATTTAAGATGAAGAGAATAATGATATAAGCAATATACTTGTCTTGAACTCACAAACTCATAGCTATAGATAGTAACTCATTCGGCTTCCATAACCCCAACTAAGAGATTTAGTTACCCATGAATGCGAAGGATATCACGTTTTGCATGGTGGATGGCGTGAATAGTAGGTGTTTGGCGTGTGGTTTTAGTGATTCCGTAGCAAGTAACGATTCTCTTGTTGTGGAATTTAAGAGTAGAAGAATGAAGAATTGAGAATGGGTTGTAGGAAGATGTCTTAATTGTAAGGAGATGAATGAATTGTCAGAATGTCTCCTCTTCCTCTTTTTAAAATCTCTAACATGATAGGGTATTTATAATACTCCTATCCTACTCCTACTAAACTAATAAAATAAATAACCAAATCCTAATATACTAATGAAATCCTTGACCCAATTGTACTAGGGTAAGGTTACAAAATTATAATCCAAATAGAATGATGAAACACATAACCTAATTGCACTAGGTTAATGTATTATGGCAAAAATCCAGCTTTGTGTCTGTAAGTCCCAAAGTCTTCAGAAATGCTGTTTTAGCCCGGGACAGATTTTCCATGCAGCAGATTTAGTCCTTTATGCGTCCAGCTCCTTTCCATCTCGTTTGTGAGCTTTCTTTTGCGTCAAGTAAGCCATAAATTGCTGTATTTTGCATCATTTATACCTGAAACTTTCCTAATCACATTTGTTAGCTCATTTACAGGAAAAAGGACTAAAAGTGTACGAAATAGATAATTAGTTCTCGAAACTAGGCTAAAATATGGGCAAAATATATTGATATAGGCGCGTAATTTCGCCTATCATCAATAACCCACTCCTGACAGTCCTTCTTATCTATCAAGTCTCTCAAGCATCCTTGTATAGGGTTTTTTACAAAGTATGTCATTTAAGTGCTCAAGGATTGGATTCTCTTCATAATTTTTGGTATTTCAGGCATGTTACTCTTCCATAAATTCTAATTTATTAAAATCATATGTTTTAAACTATTGTTCATATGGTATTGATGATGGTTTTAAAACATGGTTTTAGGATTTTGAATATTTATTTTTGAACAATGTTTCACATGGTTTACATTTGATTATTCATGGTTTATTCATGGTTTTGAATTTGTGGGGTGAATCTGTTTGGTGAATAATCTAGGGGATTGTGATTTTCTCTAATTTGTGAATATTGACCATGAAGTGATAGTGACCTCAACCCCATATCGTGAAATTGCCTTTGAATATGAAATATATGCACATTGAACTACTATTGAACTATTGCATAATATGAAAACATAATAAATCATAATGAATTTGAATTGATCCTTATAGGGTTTTGAAATTCCCCAAGCTAATGCATTATTGAACCAAGAGGGCTATGAATTTCCCTAATAGTTCCTGGTTTCCAAGTTAAGTTATGATGGTTGAGATACACAATCCAACCTAAAGTTTTAAAGACCATGTTCAGCCTTGTTCCCTATCCTGAAATGTGATATAAATATATATATATATATATATATATATATATATATATATATATATATATATGTATATGCATTTTTATTATGTGCATTGGGTTTTATTGACTTCGAAGTATAGATCACGACATTATGTAATCCTTAATTGTAAGTTAAATACTAGTTCTCAAACCATTTAACATATATGGACATTATATTTCTATACGATGTAGGCACCAGAGGTACCAGTACTTTTCCTACATAAAGTTAGTGGATCGGCTCAGTTTGTCGGTTTATTGTGGTGAAGTGGTGAGCTTAAATTCCCTAAAATACATAGATATTTCATTAGTTTTTATCTTAGATGAGGGTAGGGAGTTTTCATTATCATTAACATTATCATTGTAATTTTCAGAATCAGGGACATATCCCAACCAGGATTGGTTTTTGGTTCTTTTTTAATAGAGTCTTTGTTTGATTACTATAGACATTGGTGATTATGGTTGGATGTGTTTGGTTGGTTGCTGGTTATAAGTTGTACACATATCTTTTATTCCTCAAACTTATGTTGTGCTATCTTGTTATATGTTTGGAATCCAGCCATTATTGGGCGGTGTATGGTGTTTGGTTAGGTTTAGGGGATGGTCTTCACTCCATAGTTGATTGGAGATTCCCATAATAGACAATCCTTGGTTTGGATCATGACAAAGTTTGTATCAGAGCCTAGGTTTGGTGTCATTGTTTTTCAACAAAGCCATAACAAAGTTTGTATCATAGCCTAGGTTTAGGGTCATTGGGTGTCCACAAAGCCATATAAAGTAGGGTCTCTTTTATAGGTATGTAGCACACACTTATAATAGAGAGGCTCTGAGGCATTTAGGAATGATCCCCTTCTTATTGTTCTTTTACGAGCACTAGAGTCTAAGGTCTTGAAATCTTCTCTAATCCTTGTATGTTTGTTTTTCAGATCATGCCTCCTAGAAGATATGATTCTCATGGGAACTCTTCTATCACATCGAAGGAAAATATGGTAGGAACTCATACCACTTATGGAGTTTAGATTCGGTCTAGGATCGCTGCTTTTGATTTCGCTAGTGGAGTTCCACTGGTACCCTTTATCCCTCGTTGGACACCTCAACTTGATACGTCTAATGTTGAGTTTTATCAGTCGACTTGTTTGCTTAACAAGTTGGTGGACTCTCAAATTAATCATTTTTCTTCTGTTCTTACTTTCTCTAAGTTCACTAGATTTGTCAAAATATGAGGTTGAGTCCTATGACTTCAACTAGTTCTGAAGTTGAGAAAGATTCTCAAATTTTTATTAATGAGATAGAAAAGATTTTTCATGTGATGCATACTACTGATGTAAAGGGTGAAAGGTTTGATGTCTATTAGTTGAAGGATGTGTCGTATCAGTTATATGATTAATGAGATCAGTCTAGGGGTGATGATGCTGAGTTAGATTTTTGGAAAGACTTCTCTAGTGCTTTTCTTGATCGCTTCATTGCTCACGAGTTAAGGGAGGCAAAGGCTGAGGAATTCATAAGCTTGAAGCAAGACAGGATGACAGTAAAGGGGTATGCCTTGAAGTTTCATCGGCTATCGTGATATGCTCCGAAAATGGTGTATCGAATTAGGTCTAGAATGAGGAAGCTTGCTTCTATGTTCTCCTGTGATTTGATTTTTGCAAGTAAGGCTACCTTTTTGAATAAGAAAAGGAACATCTCTAGACTTGTGGTGTATATTCAAAAAGTGGAATATGAGAAAAAAAGCAAGCAGAGATGAGTGTAAGTAAGAGTAAAATGTTTAGGTATTCGGATTAGGGTGGAGGTCAGCAACAACGTGGTGGAGACAATGAAAAATGGTGTAATTTAGAAGTAGGGCAATTATGGATCCTACTCTAAAACTAGTGCTCCTTATTCGAAGTTGTCTGGTGATTATCATTTTTAGAATAGAGTTGGTTCCAGGGAGTAGGGAACCCAGCCACAAGCTATTGGGGCTCAGTCAGCTCCATCATATCCTCCTTCTAGATTTTGTGGTTAGGTGTATCATGGTATTTTTGAAGAGGGGAGGAACACGTGCTTTAAATTTTTTCAAATTTGTCATATATAGAGGGATTTCCCTACCATGGTTGCTTCTAGGAAAATAATATCCTTATTGCTACTTTATCAGATTCTACACCAAAGTGTGCTACTTAATTTTTTGGCTCCATCTGTAGTCGAAACTGTCTATATGCTCTTGCAATTAGCCATGATTTTGAGGTGTCCCCCGATGTTGTTACTGGTACACTCAAACTTTTCTATCGTGGTGTATGTTGCACCCTATTTTTCATACGAAATACAGGATTTAACATGACCACTCTTTTTGGGATTTGTTTAAGGGTTAATGTAAAAAGTTTCTTCCTAACGTATTGAGGAGAGTTAGGGCACCAGTCTAGGCTACTACGAACCGATTTTGTTGTTTTCTCTTAGTTCACCAGAAATTTGATTAAGGTTCAAATTATGTCAAAAGGAAGGTGTTAGGCACCTTTCGTGGTCCACAAAGGTGGTGCCCGGATGAATTCGTATTTTACATGGGGATTTTATGTGATCAAATAAAGATCTCTTATTTTGTTATTAACTTAATATTTAACTAAGTGATAAAGTAATTATTAAGAAAATACATGTTATTTTTTTACTTCTAATTGTTGATTATCTTAGTAATAGAATAAGTAAAACATATAATAAGGCAAGTGAGAAGAAAGAAATCATATAATTTACAACAAAATGTCACTGCTTATGTAATAAAATAACTATCCCAAATAAATAAACATGCAAAGTAAATAAAAGAATAAAAAGACTTTATCAAATCAAACAAAGAAATGTTTTTGGTCTCATTCGGATCAGAACCCCAACTTTTTTAATCATCATCTGACCTACCGGTCGAACTCTTAGATAACCCATATGTCGTACCTTTAATGTCTGTTGGAGATTATCATTTACAAATGAATACCTATCCCACCCCACCTAAGCTGGTTGTTAAGTCTAAAGCGTTTTAAGACGAGGATAAAACTAGCGTCTTTAGTAATTCCTATTGTCCCTCCTATCGTCTAAGAGGCATTAGATGTTTGCTATTTTGGTTTTGTGGTCTAGACAAAATAAAGCTAAGTTTCCTAGGGCTCGAAACGTATAACAAGTAGGATGTAACGTAGCGCAAAATTATCCTAAGTTAGCCTCTTGGTTAATAAAGAGTTGATTAATGTGATTAACATGCAAAGACAAAGAATAGTTATTTTTGTGTTATTAATCAAAGGCATGATATCTAAGTGTTCAACAAGTTCTAGTATGACAAAATGTAATTGTGATTCGTTGATGTAATAATGTGTTGTCAAGCTGTTAAAAGAGGTTGTCAAAGTGTGGTAGATGTGTCAAAGAATTGTGCTCACGAATTTCATTGCGCAAGTGTTATAAACCAATGAGTATAAGGAAATATTAAAAATGCATTAACATGCTAAAGAACACAATGATGTACTTAACCTAGTGTTTAACATGTTGAGAATGCTCAAAAACCTACGTTTTAATATGTTGGCAATTATGCTAATAGTGCAGAAATTTCATATTAATATGCTGAAAAATGCAATAACATGCTAAAAATACCTAAAATCTATATTTTAACATGCTGAAAATTTTGATAATGCACAGTAATTTCATGTTAACATGCTGAAATTGCATTAGTAGGCCCAAAAATACAATGACATACTTAATCCACTATTTAATATGCTGAAAATGCTTAAATTAATATTTAAACATGCTGGTAATTAATTTTTTAATGCAAAAATGCAGTTTTAACAAGATGGAATTTAATTGTTTTATGCAAAAATGAGATTTTAACAAGCTGAAGAATATATTAATGCATAGCAATTTTATGTTAGAATACTCTAAAATATTAACATGCCTAGATATGTGTTAACATGCTAGACGACATAATTAATTCTAATGTTTAACATGGTAAAAATGCAAAAATGTATTAATATGAGAAAAGTTAATTGTTGACATGCTCAAAAATACCAATATCCTTAAATTGGTGTTAACATGCTAAACATACAATGATATGCTTAATTCAAATGTTTAACATGCTAAAAATGCTAAAATGTATTAGTATGTGAAAATTTAATTATTGACATGCTCAAAAATATCAATATGCTTAAATTTGTGTTAACATGCTAAACATACAATGACATGCTTAATTCAAATGTTTAACATTCTAAAATTGTATTAATATGCATGAATTTAATTTAGCATGGTGAACGTCAGTTTAATCCCAAAATCAAGATTTCTAATAGAATTAATAAGTAGATTAAATGTCTGAGCAATTCATGTATTAATAAATCCTAGATTTGTATGCCTAACTTGATCCATGTAGCACGTAACACACGTAAAACCTAAGTTGTGCCTATCTATACTATTCATAGAGAACGTAAGTCCCCACCCCCCAAAGCAGTCCCCAAATTTTATTATTACAATAATAATGTTTGCACAATAATATTACAAATCAAATGACAAAGATGAATAAAAAGTTAAACCTAAAGAGAAAGAACTAATATAATCAATTATAAACACCCCAGCGACTCTCGGGATCCCCAAAACAACACTTAAGGATACCTATTAGATATGAATCAAAAGAGCAAGGCAAGCACAAAAGAGCACATAATCTTGAAAAACACATCGTCTCAAACAAGGGAACAAAGCAAACAAAGGAATATTTAACAACAACAACAACAAAGGCATATTTAAGCAGGCATTATTTCAAATTAGTTCCTACAAAAAGAATGCATCGACTAGTGACTTACCGGTAGATGATAACGAATAATAATAATAAAGATAATTGAAAAACACAAAATCCGGAAGTGAATTGTCCCCGAAAGATTGAGTTTAATGCTCCAAGAAATAAGTGCCAAAATAATAAAGTAAAATTGCCTCTTGTTTTGCTTTAAGCTTTTTTGTCAGAGAGAGTGTATGTTTTGTGTTATAACTTGTTCAAAATAAGAGAATAGGGGTTGTTTATATAGTGCAGGGATAAATCAACCAAGCCATAAAAAGGAAAAGTGAATTTGTTATGTAATCAATCAATCACAATGATATCATTCAAATAATTTTAAATCAGTCAAATCTAATAAAAGGAAAAGAAGTATAAATCCACAGAATATGTGATGTAACCAATGAACAAAAGTGCCTTAAATATGAAGATCACACTTACTAATATAATCAGTCAAAATAAATAAAAGGAAATAAAAATATCAATTAATCTAAATTTTCTTTTTGAACATGCAGTCTAATTAAGGAAAATCATTATGTCACGAATAAAATCAAGTAAAATTCACTAAAAGAAATAGAAAAGGGAAAAGCATATTTAGGATAAAAATCAGCCAAATTTCTTTCTATAAGCATGAAAATCAATCAAATTCTTGCCCTTAAGTATTAAATTCAAATCAATAATAGTGAAGGAAAGAAATCACTGCCAAGAAATCAGTACCAAGGTTTCTCACACACCAAATAAAAAGGAAAGAAATTCCCCAATGCTGAAACTAACAAGATCAGTTAAATACCAAGTAAATCAATTAGAACGGGGACAAATATATGAGTAAACGGACTTCGATCTTTACTTAAATGATTAAACAATTATGAGCTAATAAACAACTGAACTTATGATTTTACAATGCCAGTTAACACCAATCACGTAATAAACTTTTTCAAGTAAATATTTTCAAGTACAGATCATATTTACAGAATAACAGACCATGAACACGGTATTCGGTCTAATACATACTAGTATCATTACAATAGATTCAACAAAATTCAATTTAGCAATCAAGAACACAACAATTAAATCATTAAGTGCCTGATTTAGAAAATAGCATCAGCCAAGCATGAAATAGAAACATTTGAAATAAAGAAAATCAGATCCAAGCCACCCCATGCATTTCACATCCACAAAAAAAATAAAGTAAATACAAGAATAATCTTACTAGACACAAATTCATCATGCAAAAAATATTGGAATTGAATCCTTGACACTCTCGCAGTACGGTCAAAGTAAGCAATGGTGCTGGTGAGGTTACCGATGGTGGCTATGATAGAGAGGATGAATGGAGGCGACTACTTTATGGCGGTAGTTCAAGTGGTGACTACTTTATTATTTTATCGGTGGAGTCGGCTGGTCTGCTGGTGGTTGATTTGTCATAGCTGGCGGTGGCTAGTTCTATTTGAGTTTTAGTGGTGGGTATTTGGGTGGTTAGTGGTGGGTATTTGGGTGGTTGGTGGTGACACTGGTTACTAGTTTGGCTAAAGATGATGGCCACCGGTCTGCGGTAGTTTCTAGAATGATTCTTCACCGGTCATTACCTCTGGTGAAGCGAAAACGATGGGAGGCGACATTGATTTCATGACTGGACTGACCATTTTGGTGAAGCGGCAGAATCGATGGAGAAAAGAAAGTGTGACGATGGTGGCTGGTTTATCGAAGGTAGGAGAGGGAGACTGGTGAATGGAGGGATAGTTTGCCATGATAGACACCACCATAGATATTGGTGGCAGCCGTTTTAGTATTTTTTAGAGAACATGTAGAGATAGGAAAGGTAGAGAGAGAGGGAGTTAGGCGGCTTATTTTTTATGAGAATTAATTAGGGTTAGGTATTTTGAACAAAAAAAAAAGGTTTGATATCTGTCATTGATCAATTTAGATTAACGGATGAGATTAAAAACCTTTAAAAAGAGGTCAAGAAAAAATTAATTTGAAATTATAATGTTATCAATTAGGCTAAAATTGGTACTAATTAAATACCAATTGGCTAGAATTGTAATAAATTGAGTAAAAATTGGATAGAAAATAGCTAAAAGGATAAATAAATTATGCAAGATGATTTCAAATTAGGTTGTTATTTAAATAACAGTAGGGACAATAATAATAATAAATAAATAAAATAAATAAATAATAATGATAATATATAATAATAATAATAATAAATAAATAAATAAATAAAAAATAATAATAATAATATATACAATAATAAATAATATGAATAGATAATAATAATAATAATAATAATGCAACACTGGACAATGTATTTGCAAAATGTGAATGTGCACAATTACGTGAAAAATAATTTAATAAATATGAATAAAATTACATAAAATGTCGTATTAGAGTTTAAAAATTATAAAAATGATACAAAAGGATAATAAAATAATTTATCCATTTTTCTAAATTATGAATATGACACGTCAGTATGTATTTAATGTAAGAATAATCTGTAAAAATAATTAATAATTAAAATTAAATAATTTAGGAAAAATGGCTGCCTAAAAGGAATATCAGGGGTCAAATTTGGGTGTGAACAATTGTCCCTTCATTGCTTGAGAATGATAAAAGAATTATCAAGCAAAAAAAGTTGACATAGTCACCAATTTTTTTCGACCGAGGTTCATTAAAGTTAAAGCAATAGGAGATGGTTAAAAAAAATAGTGTAGCCGAGACTTTAGTTTCAAGTCACCTACATATCTTTGATTTTACAAGAATCAGGTCGTTTGGAGTTCTAGATTTAGGAATGAATAGTATTCCTAAAGAATGTTAATGATAAGGGATAGGAGCATCAACAATGGTATCGCGTGTTAGTGAGGTGGTAATATTAAGTTTGGAATAATGTTGTATAGAGGAGTTAGAAAATATTGAGGTAAGTGAGGTGATCGATGAATAGATGGGGTAATATTTTGGAAATAAAAATAAAAAATTATCCCTGTTTGTTTTCCTTCCTCTGTTACCTATGTCTTTACATTCTGTTATACTATTGTATCAGTTGTTTGACTTCTTAATGTGACGTTGGATCGGCTGTTGGACCTTTCGATGTAGCATTGGATTAGCTATTTGGCTTCTCGATATGATGTTTGATCGGTTGTTAGACTTCTTGATGTATCGTTGGATTAGCTGTTCGGCTTCTTGATATGACATTGGATCTGTTGTTGGACCTCTTTATGTATCGTTGGATCAGCTGTTTGGCTTCTCGATATAACGTTGGATTAATTATTGGAACTCTTGATGCATCATTGGATCAGCTATTTGGCTTCTCGATATGACGTCGGATCTAGTGTTGGACCTCTCGATGTATCATTAGATCAGTTGTTTGGCTTTTCGTTATGATATTTGATCAATAGTTGGACCTTTCGATGTATTGTTAGATCGGCTGTTTGGTATCTCGATATGGTGTTCGATTAGCTGTTAGACCTGTCAATGTATCATTGGATCAGTTTTTTGGCTTCTCGATGCATTGTGGAATCATCTGATTAGATCTTTGACTTCTCATCGTGGGATCAACTTTTAGGCTTCTCGATGCATTGTGGAATTGTGTGATCAACTGTTTGGCTTCTCATCATGGGATCTTGATCTGTACCTGTTAGTCCTGCCATTTTTATCTAAATTGGATAAAATAGTTAGCATGGATATATGAGTGTGTATAGAAGATTAAAAATTATAGCAAACAACTATAATAGTAAAGATAATAGAAGATGAAAAAGCGTATCTGTCGCATTGTTGGATCAATTATGAAGTCTCTCGTCATAGTGTTGGATTGGCCGCTTACGCCTATTGTTATGATTGTTATCATCTGTACCCATTAGTATCGTCATGTTGGATCGGTACCATGCTCGAGTCAACTCATTGGTCATTGTTTTCTACTCCATGAGCCATTGGGATTTGTACTCCATGATGATAAAATTTTTGAGGAATTCTCAAAGATTTTTGCCCAGTTTGTAAAGCATTATTCACACGCCATTATGAATAGATTATTTACTCATGAAATTTTTGAGGAATTCTCTGAAATTTTTTCCCCAGTTTAGAATGAAAGGCGCATTTTGCATGTCATTGTGAATTGACATTTTTTTTAATCATGAACTTTTTGAGGTTTTCTTGAAAACTCAAAAATATTGCCCCAGTTTTTGTCTTTCAAGTCTTATATTCATGTACCACTCAAAGAAAACATTAATCTAACCGAAATGGTTATCCTATATTTGAATATTATAACCTCAATTGTAATATTCTTTTATATGCTCAAGATTTGAATAAATTAGCTTGACAATTTGGTAGTGTAGGAATGTGAAAAAGAGGAGGAAAAAAGTGTTTTATTAGTTAAAGACCGGGCCCAGAGTGGGCTGCCTATGTATCCAAATGGAAGTCAGGTCGAAAATAGTTCATGAGTACAAAGAAATATATAGAAAACAAGAAAATGTTACTATCCATAAGGCCAGTAAAATAGTTACGTCAAACAAGAACGTAAATTCATGTGATGCGCTTTATGTTTCTTTCATGAACGTCTGGGATCTTGTTGGATAGGGTAGGAGTAGATCTGACAAGCCTTTTTTCAAGGACAAAAATCAGCATGGGTCTCATTATATTGATAACCTTCTATTGAGGTATGAAAGGTGAAAAATCCTCTTTTTCTTCCTTGGGTGGATTCTTCATTTCATATTCTAATTTATTTTGGATTGAAATCAGACTGTCAAAGTTGTGATTTACCTGGAAGAACATTTTTTAAAAGTATGTTCTGTCTATTGTCTTAAGGAAAATTTGGACTAATTCCTCCTCATGTATAGAAGAACATATTTTGGAAGCATCTAACCTCCATCGAGTTGCATATTCCTTAAAAGATTTATGGGTCGGTCTCTTAATCTCGAGAAATTCTTACATTATTGGACCATTATTGATGTTAAGTTTGTACTGCCACAAAAAATCTTGAGCCAATTCTACTCAATTATTCCATTTGTCAAAGTTTTGTTGTACGAACCATGTGAGTGCCATTCCTGACAAACTCTAACTAAATAATCTCATAAGGAGAGGCTCATTGTGCCCTATGCCAATTAATCTGCCACAATAGTCCTTCGGATGTGTGATTGGATATCCATGCCCAACGAATGTGTTGAATTTGGGGACTTTGTATCCTGGAGGTAAATCAATCCATAGATGTATGCATAATTTATCATACCTTAAGTCGGAGATACCCGAAGAACGTAGTTCCTTATTCATACTTCTTTCTAAGTCACAAACCCTTCACCAACGTTCATCTGATTTGATTCTTTCACTTTCAAAAGTATCATGTGCAAAAGAGAATTGTCGAGAATAGGTGTGGGTAAGACGAGGATAAGGAGTCATAGTGTTTTTCCTTGGGGAAAGAGAAGAAGGATTGACAACTTTTCGAATATTGAGCATATTTTTCATGTTGTAGATTGTTAATTGAGTTCGACGTTCAAATTCTAGACAACATTAAAATAAGATATGTACGGCATACAAAAATTACCACATAACACATAAGTTTGAAACATATTAAATATAAAACAAAAGGTATTCAAGGGTGAAGAATAAGATTTAATAAGCAATATAGGCGTAAATATTTGAGCTCCTATCGCACGAAACATGAGAGTGATAGAACGTAAGGTCAAATTTGCAATTTTGATTATAAGAAGATAAGAAAGATAGGAAATGATTAAGGTCGACTTTTGTTGAACCTCAGTTTGTTGATTCAAAACATCCATTGTAATTGATATTGTTGATTCATCCAAACTCAATATAGAAAGGGAAAAAATGGGGAAAAGAAGATTTTATTATAATGAGAGAAAACTCATTAAATGAGCGCCAACGTATCCCTCATGTGGGGAATCACGTCGACCGTAGTTCTAATTACATAAGTAAGGAAGACATAAAAGGAAACTGCCAATCGTAAAACTTGAATGAATTTCAAATGTTTGAGAATTTGGAGTGGAGAATCAATATGATATCCTCTACACCAATGTTGAACCCATGCAAGTCAAGCCTAGTAAATCAATCATCCTTACGATTCGGCTTCGTCATATTTATCACGTTATCGTTAATTACTGCTTGAATTTTGTATTTCAAAGTTCAATACTCTTCTGTGGTGTGTCTTTTCATCCTTGAATGATAAGCACAAGTTTTAGAATGATTAAGACATGGTGCACGTATGTTCATGGCAATTGCGGGAATGGGAGTGGTATAGCCAGCCATCCTCAATCTCTCATCAAGTTGAGTTATAGGCTCTCCCAAAGAGGTGTATTGTCTTGGGGGATTTTTCTGAAGCTTTCATTGAGGTCTGGTGGTTTGGATGGATTGTTGACTTGTTGGTAGATCTTGGTAAAAAGCAGGAATGTAGTTTGATTTTGGAGCAACGAATAAATGTGGGTACTAAATAGTTTGAGAATGAGGTATTATGAAGGGTTATGGATAATAGGATTTGACATAATTAGAGGTTGGGATGATTTCTGGAGTTGGGTACCATATCGATTGTGATTGGGGTACACTTATATCAGGATTTAGAGGTTTGGATGTCTCGTAGATGATCGTCTTTCCCTTATTCTTGGATTGTGGCTTAACCAAATTTTCCTCAACTGTGAGATTCCTTTTTAGCTTATTGTTGAACTGCCTAGTAAATTTAGTTGCCAAATGATCCCAAGAAACCGATTTGCTAGTATCATTTTTAGTGTACCACATCAATGCTGGACCCTTATCTGAACTAATAAAGAGTTTCGTATTTAGGCTATCACTTTTTCCTATAACCGATAGCTTGTTGAGGTACTCCGTCAAATGGGAATGAGGTTTTCCCAACCCATTATATAATGGAAAGTTCCAACCCTCGATTTTCTTCTTGTTTTCTTCCCTAGATTTGGATGACCTACTCGTTTTAGGCCGTTGAGATGGTCCTGCCTCATGGATGGGAAGATTTTCTCTCGTCTCCTTGTCCTCACTCGTATTCATTAACTAAATTAGTTCTTTTAGCAATACAATTGAAAACTGACTTAGGGATATAGGCATATCATGATCAGATATATGTGAAATAGTCAGTATAGGGGACTTCGTGGTGTGGATGAGAGGGTTGGAGTTTGCTTCAGGAAGTGCTTTGGAAAACTTAATGGCCTCTCAACTAAGCCTCGAATATCAATCATTATTCCCCTAATTATCTCTATTCTTCTTTCTAACCTTCTGATGCTCGAAATAGCTTTATTTTGAAGCAACACCAGACTCTCATGCTCTGCTTCGCTGTTGGCAAGATCGATAAGAATCATTTGACTGGTCATTTCTAATGTTCAACTTAGGTCAACCTTAGAAGAAAGGATTTATAATTAAGAACAAAGAGCACTTAGGGAAGTAAAATAAATATTCTACTCATTTAAAAATAATGAGTTATGCTCATCGGAGTGAATAGACGTTATGAGGGCTCTATGTAACTTAAAGGTTGTGAAAGCTAAAGTACGACATGAGTACGATATTTTATAAGGATCATGTGGGACATAGTATGTAAGCATTGAAAGCATTAAGAAGATAATAACCTAAAAATATAAGTTGTACTATAAGATTATGAATAAGACTAAACCTCTTTATCACAGTAAGAATTGAGTCTAGAGATGATTAATATACTAACAGATGAGTCAGGAGTATAAATTGAAGGTATGTATTAAATAGGTCCTAAGAGTGTATTGTAGGGACCTAACATGGCAAGAATTTTAAGAAGAATGAGCTTTAAAGTAAGGAACACTAAATGTAAGGAGTGACTAAGGCAAGAACGCAAACAACAAGATAGGCACATGTCAATACATACATAGAAATGCAACTCATAGCAAGTAATTGTGCGTCCTCTTGAGGTTGTGAACCTCTTTGGACTTTGAATGAGAATAACATTCAATGCGTCAAGGGTGTCAAGGCATGCTACATTAAATGGGACACATATTCCTTAATAAAATAATATGTAGCCAAGATCTAAAGAACAAGAGTGGGTTTGTGACATTGTCCCCTAAAATGGACAACTAGAGAGTGGGAAAGCTTATGACAGTCAACGCACCGCTGATCGACTGATCCACAAGATATTTCTTGAAGGGTGTTTCAGGAAAGAACATCTGTGTACTCATGCAACCGTTCATAAAAGAAAAATAAAGGAGGTTCTAATAAGAGGAAAGTATAAGCGAAATGCAAGTTAAAAAAAGCAGTTACACATAGCATATAGTGAAATATAACATGCTAAACAATATACAAATAGATGAACATGATAATAGATAAACAATAATAAGGAAAGGGGCAGACATGGAGACAAATAAAAACACATAAAAAGGGCAAAATACTAATATATCATGATGTAAGTAAACGATAAAAGAGGAACATATAGAAAATAAGTCAAGATGTCAAAGTCAAACATTATCAAAACAAATAGAGAGAATCCCACATAAACCACAAATTTGTAATGGATAAAACCTAATATCCCCGGCAGAGTCGTCATTCTATCATGCCATATTTTTCTTGCGAAAAGTAGGCTTCAGCGTAACCATACTTTTTTTGATTTGTTTAAGGTTGAATGTGAAGAGTTACCACCTAACGTATTGAGGTGTGTTACGGCACCTGTCTAGGCTACTAGGAATATATTTTGTGGTTTTGTCTTAGTTCACCAGAAATTTGGGTAAGGGTTCAAACTACCTCAAAAGGAAGGTGTTAGGCACCTTTCGAGGTCCACAAAGGTGTTTTCCGGTCGAATTTGTATATTACGTGGGGATTCTAAGTGATCAAATAAAGATCTCTTCTTTTGTTATTAACTTAATGTTTAACTAAGTGATAAAGTAATTAATAAGCAAATACATGTTATTTTGTTACTTCTAATTATTCATTATCTAAGTGATAGAGTTGGTAAAACATATAATAAGGCAAACGAGGAGAAAGAATTGATATAATTTATAATAAAAGGGGACTGCTTATGTAATAAACTACCCTAAATAAATAAACATAGTAAATAAAAGAATAAAAAGACTTCGTCAAATCAAAAAAAAAATATTTTTTGTTTTATTCGGATCAGAACCCCAACTTGTTTAATCATCATCTAACCCACTGGTCGAACTCTTAGATAAGACATATATCTTACCTTTAATATCTATTAGAGATCATCATTTTCTAATTCCTATTATTTCACTTTTCGTTCAAGAGGCATTGGAATTTTACTATTTTGGTTTTGTGGTCTAGATATAATAAAGATATGTTGCCTAGGACTCAAAACACGTAACAAGTAGGACATCACATAGCACATAATTATTCCAAGTTAGCCACTTGATTAATAAAGAGTAGATTAATGTGATTAACATGCAAAGACAAAGAATAGCTATGTTTGTGTTATTAATATATAGGCATGATATCTAAGTGTTCAACAAGTGCTAGTGTGAAGAAAATGTAAATGTGATTTCGTTGATGTAACAATGTGTTGTCAAGCTGTTAAAAGAGGTTGTTAAAGTATGGTAGATATGTCAAAGAATTGTGCTTACGAATTTCATTGTGCAAGTGTTATAAACCAATGATTATAAGAAAATATTAAAAATACATTAACGTGCTAAAGAACACAATGATGGACTTAACCTAGTGTTTAACATGTTGAGAATGCTCAAAAACCTACGTTTTAATATGTTGACAATTATGCTAATAGTATAGAAATTTCATATTAATATGATGGAAAAATGCAATAACATGCTAAAAATGCCTAAAATCTATATTTTAACATGCTGAAAATTATGCTAATGCACAGTAATTTCATGTAAAAATGCTGAAATTGCATTAATATGCGGAAAAATATAATGACATACTTAATCTACTATTTAATATTCTGAAAATGCTTAAATTAATGTTTAAACATGCTGGTAATTAATTGTTTTGTGCAAAAATACAGTTTTAACATGCTGAAATTTAATTGTTTTATGCAGAAGCTTGATTTTAGCATGATAAAGAATATATTAATGCATAGGAATTTTATGTTAACATGCTCTAAAATATTAACATTCTTAGATTTGTGTTAACATGCTAGACAATATAATTAATTCTAATGTCTAACATGCTAAAAATGCTAAAATATATTAATATGTGAAAATTTAATTGTTGACATGCTAAAAACCACCAATATAACATACAATAACATGCTTAATTCAAATGTTTAACATGCTAAAAATTTATTAATATGCATGAATTTAATTTCGCATAACGGATGTCAGCTTAATCATAAAATCAAGATTTCTAATCGAATTAATCAGTAGATTAATGTCTAAGCGATTCATGTATTAATAAATCCTAGATTTTTGTGCCTAACTTGATCCACGTTGCACGTAACAAACGTAAAACCTAAGTTCTGCCTATCTATACTATTCATAAAGAACGTAAGTCCCCGTCCCCCCAAGGAGTACCCAAATTTTATTATTTCTATAATAATGTCTGTTCAATAATATTACAAATCAAATAACAAAGATGAATATAAAGATAAAGCTAAATAGAAAGAACTAATATAATCCATTTTAAACACCCCGGCGACTCTTGGGATACCCAAAACACTACTTAAGGATATCTGTTAGATATGAATCAAAAGAGCAAGAAAAGTACAAAAAAACACATAATCTTGAACAACACATTGTCTCAAACAAGGGAACAAAGAAAACAAAGGCATATTAAAATAAGCATTATTTCAAATTAGTTCCTAGAAAAAGAATACATCGATTATGACTTATCGGTTGACGATAATGAATAATAATAATAAAAAAAATAAGAAGCACAAAATTTGAAAGCAAATTGTTGCCAAAATATTTAGATTAATTCTCCAAGAAATCAGTGCCAAAATGACAAAGTAAAATTGTCTTTTCTTTTGTTTTATGCATTTTTGTCAGAGAGAGTGTATATTGTGTGTTGTAACTTATTCAAAATAAGAGAATAGGAATTGTTTATATAGTGGAGGGACAAATCAACCAAGCCATAAAAAGGGAAAGAGAATCTGTTATGCAATCAATCAATCACAATAATATCATTCAAATAATTTTAAATTAGTCTAAAGTAATAAATGAAAAAGAAGTATCAATCAACAGAATATGTGATGTAATCAATAAATAAAATTGCCTTAAATATGATGATCACACTTACTAATATAATCAGTCAAAATAAATAGAAGGAAAGAAAAATATCAATTAATACAAAATTTTATTTTTGGATATGCAGACTAATTAAGGCAAATCATTATGTCACTTAAGACTACAATCATGCAAATTTGATAAAAGAAATAAAATAAGAAAAAGCATATTTAGGATAATTAATCAGCCAAATTTTCTTGTATAAGCATGAAAACCAATTAATTTCTTGCCCTGGAGTATTAAATTCAAATAAATAATAGTGAAGGAAAGAAATCACTGCCAAGAAATTTGTACCAAGGCTTGTCACACACTAAACAAAAAGGAAAGAAATTCCCCAATGTACAAACTAACAAAATCAGCTAAATACCAAGTAAATCAATTAGAATGGGAAAAAATATATGAGTAAATGGACTCTGATCTTTACCTAAATGATCAAACAATTATGAGCTAATAATCAACCGAACTCATCATGCTACAATGCTAGTTAACTCAAATCATGTAATAAACTTCTCCAAGTAAATATTTTTAAGTAGAGATCATATTCACAGAATAACAGACCATGAACACGGTATTCGACCTAATACATATTAGTATCATTAAAATAGATTTAATAAAATTCAATTTAGCATTCAAGAACACAACAACTAAATTACTCAGTGCCCGATTTAGAAAATAGCATAAGCCAAGCAAAAAATCAAAACATTTAAAACAAAGATAATTAGATCCAAGCCACCCTACACATTTCACATCCACAAAAATTATAAAGTAAATCTAAGAAAAATCTCATAGGAGAAAAATTCATCATGCAAAAGATGTTGGAATTGAATCCTTAACACTCTCGTGGGTTTGGTCAAATGAGGTGACGATGCTGGTGAGGTTAACAATGGTGGCTACAATTGGGAGGGAAAATGCAGGGAGATAGCAGCGGTTCAAGTAGCAACTGGCTTTACTATTTTACCGGTGGAATCAGCTAGTCTCCTGGAGGTTAATTTGTCCCAGTTGGCAGAGGCTGGTTCTGTTCGAGTTTTAAGTATGGGCGTTACAGTGGTTGGTGGTGACGCTGGTTAATAGTTTAGTTGAGGATGAAGGGCCGCTAATTGGTGGTGGTTTTTAGAATGATGTTTCACAGATCATTACCTATGATGAAGTGACAACGATGAGAGGCGACACCAATTTTATGGCTGAACTGACCATTTTGGTAGAGTGACAACATTGATTGAGAGAAAAAACTAGGATAGTAGTGGTTGGTGTATCAGAGTGGGAGAGGGAGACTGGTGAATGAAGGGATTATTTGCCCTGATGAATGCCGATGAAGGTGGTGGTAGCGGCAATTGGAGTATTTTTTTAGGAGAGAAGGTGGAGAGAGAAGAGAGGTAGAGAGAGAGAGAGAGATAGGATGCTTATTTTTTGTAAAAATAAATTAGGGTTAGGTGTTTTGAACTAAAAAAGAAAGAGGAGAAGGGTTTGATCTCAACCGTTGGATTAATTTGGATTAACGGCTGATATTAGAACCCTTTAGAAAGAGGTCAAGAAAAAACAAATATGATATTAAAATGTCAACAATTAGGCTAAAATTGGTATTAATTGAATACCAGTTGGCTAGAATTGTAATAAATTGAGTAAAATTGGTTAGAAAATGGCTAAAAGATAAATAAATTATGTAAGATGATTTCAAATTAGGTTGATATTTAAATAATAGTAGGGATAATAATAATGATAATAAATAAATAAATTAAAAATAATGATAATATATAATAATAATAAATAATAATAATAACACAACACTAGACAATGTATTTGCAAAATATGAGCGTGCACAATTACGTGAAAAAATAATTTAATAAATATTAATAAAATTACATAAAATATCTCTTTTGAGTTTAAATATTATAAAAATGCTACTAAAGGATAATAAAATAATTTATCAATTTTTCTAAATTATAAATGTGACACGTCAGTATGTATTTAACGTAAGAATCACATGTAAAAATATTAATAAGTAAAATTAAATAATTTTGGTAAAATGGTAGCCTAAAAGTAATATCGGGGGGTCAAAATTGAGTGTCAATAACGTATATTGCCTTCTAGATCCAGACTTTACCCTCTTTTATGTGACCATTTATATGGCTAATCATTTTGTTTTAATCCTGAGTGTATTTTGGATCCTTTTATCGTGTCTACCCTAGTGGGTGAGATGGATAGAAGGATCTATAGGAGTTGTGTGATGTCTGTAAGTTGCAGGGAGACCTGGTGGATCTGATAGAGTTGAACATATTGGGCTTTGATGTGATTTTGGGAATGGATTAGTTGCATTCATTCTATGTGTCAATTGATTTTCATACCCAAAGGGTCAGTTTCCACTTCTCTAATGATCTGATAATTGAATGGAATACTAGTTCCATAGTGCCTAAGGGAAGGTTTATTTGGTATCTTTGAGCCTGGAAGTTGATTTCCAAGGGGTGTCTCTATCACCTAATGCATGTTAAGGATTCTAGATTCAATGGTCCTTTTATGTATTCTATCATTGTATTCTGTGAGCTTTCTAAGGTATTCCCTAATGATTTTTCTAGTTTTTCTCATGATAGGAAAATTTATTATAGGATTGATCTTCTTCAAAACACTCGTCATATTTCTATCCCTCCTTATAGAATGGCTCCAACTGAGTTGAAAGAACTCATAGAGTAGTTGAAAGATCTTCTAGATAAGGGTTTTATTAGTCCTACTATTTCTCCTTGTAGTGCTCTGTTTCTCTCATGCTTGAGAAGGATGAGTCCCTTTAGATATATATATAGATTACTGCTAGTTGAATAAGGTGAAGGAGAAGAATAAGTATTACTTCTTAGGATCGATGATCTTCTGATCAACTTCCAGGTGCTAAGAGTTTTTGGAAGATTGATATTCAATTAGATTACCATCAGTTAAAGATTAAGGAAGTGGATATCCCTAAGACTGCCTTTCAAACCCGGTATGGTAATTTTGAGTATTTACTGATGTGATTTTGTATGACTTATTTCCCAGCATTATTTATTGACATATGAATTGAGTATCTTATCAGTTCTTTGATTTATTCATAATTGTATTTATTAATGATATTTTGGTATATTTTAAAACTGAGGTAGATCATTTCAATCACCTCTGCCTTATGTTGAAAACCTTTAAATATCAATTGTTATATGCAAAAATCATGAAGTGTGAGTTCTGGTTGAATGTTCAGACCTATTTGGTTTATGTTGTTTCTAGTATAAGGATCATAGTTTAACCACTGAAAGCTGAAGTGGTGAAGAAGTATCCTAAATACATGACTCCAATTTATATTCAGAGCTTCTTTGGTTTAAAATTTTACTATAGGAGGCTTGACAAAATTTTCTCTTCTATTATTGCCCCATTGACTAAGTTGACTTAAAAAATGTGATGTTCTTGTGGTCTAACACTTATAAGGGTAGTGTCAAGAAATTTAAGGATAAGTTGACTTCAGATTCGATCATGACTATACCTTAGGGCACTGATGGTTCTATTGTATATGGTGATGCATCCCTGGTAGGACTGGATTACATACGGATGCAGTATTGAAAGGTGATTCCAAAAGCTTCTAGGTATTTAATGGTTAATAAGAAGAACTATTCGCTTATGATTTGGAATTATTAGTTGTGGTGTGTGAATTGAAGATCTGGTGACATTATTTATATGGGGTCCATGTAGATATTTATTATGATCATATGAGCCTGAAATACGTGTTCACTCAGATGGATCTAATTCTTACAAAAAAGAGGTGGATTGAGTTGCCAAAGGACTATGACATGAGTCTCTATAATAACCTAAGTAAAGCTAATGTGTTTGTTGATGTTGTTAGCAAGCTTTCCATGAGGAACTTAACCCATGTAGACAAGAAGAAGCAGGATTTATCAAAGTACTTCACCATTTGGCTAATCTTGGAGTATGTCTCATGGAATTCAAGGATGGTGGTGTTATTGTTTAAAAGTTGTCAAAGTCATCTCCTGGTGCAAATGTTAAGAAGAGACAAGTTTTGGATCCTATATTGATACAGATCGAAGATGAGCTAGGTCACTAGAAAGTGATGGATTTTGAGATTAGTTTTGATGGTATCTTGAGGTAGCAAGGAATATTATGTGTTCTCGATGTTAATGTATTTTTGAGGAAGAAATTTGGAAGAGGCTAATGATTTGTATTATATGGTTCACTTGGTTCGATGAAAATATATAATGATCTTAAGGAAATTTATTGGTGGAATAACATGAAGTGGGATAAGGTTAATTTTATGGCTAAGTGAATATTGTATTAGCAAGTGAAGGTGGAGTATTTGGGGCTCAATGGTTTGACTCTAGAGATTGAGCTGCCATTGTAGAAATCCAAAAAAATTAATATTGATTGTGATACCAGCCTTTTGTGATCTCACCAATAATTTGATTTTAGTTGGGTCATCGTCGATAGGATGACTAAGTTCACTTATTTGTTTCCATTAAGGACTCTTTTCTCTTCTAAGGATTATGCCAAGTTATTCATTGAGGAGATTGTGAAGTTGCATCGTGCTATATTTTCTATCATTTTTTATCATGGTACCAGTTCTCATCTCACTTTTGGAGGTCTTTCTATCGAGGTTTGGGGACTAAGGTAACCCTTAGTACTGATTTCCATCAATCGATGGATAGGTATGCAAATATGATAATTTCATCCTTGGAAGATAAACTTAGGGCTTGTGTATATAATTTAGATAGTATTTGGGTTAATCACTTGCCTGTCTTAGAGTTTCCGTATAATAATAGTCATTCCTTTAATATTGTTATCGATTTGTTTAAGTCTTTGTAAGGTAGGAGGTGTAGGTCTCCTATTGAGTAGTTTGAGGTTGGTGAAAATTGGTTGTTCATCTCTGCTTTGGGTCACCAAGCCATGGAGAAAGTGAAGGTGATTTGGGATAGTCATAAGACTACCCAAAGTCTCCAATAGTCCTACATGGATGTGAGATGGAAAGAGTTAGAGCTTAATATTAGTGATTGGATATTCTTAAAGGTGTCTCTTATGAAGGGTATAATGTGATTTTGGAAGAAGGGTAAACTTAGTCTCCGTTATATTGGTTCGTATTTAGTTTTGAAGAGGCGGGCAATGTAGCATATAAATTGGAATTGTCTTCTAGCTTGAGCTCCATTCGTTTGATCTTTCATGCTTTGATGTTGAGAAAGTGCATGGGTGACCTTCGTTGGTTGTTCCTTTAGAAGCTATGGACATTTTGAATTCCTTATCTTATGAGGATGTTCCAATGGATATCTTGGCTAAGCAAGTCCATCAATTGTGGATGGAGGACATAGCTTTGGTAAAGGTTCCTTGGAGGAACCAAAAGTTTAAGAAAGATAATTGGGAAGCCGACGAGGACATGAAGTCCAGGTATTCATTCCTATTTCCTATTTTAGAAAATCGTGCTTCAGGTATGTGTGTAATCTTAACTTTTTTATTTTCTATCTTTGTTAAAGGTAAGTGTGGCAGTGTATCTGCGTTAAATCGTGCTAACATATGCCTTCACCTATCATTCAAGGATAAATAATCCTAAGGAGGGAGAATATAACACCCCAAATTTTGGTCCTTTAAAATTTCTAAAATTTTATCCTTACTATTCTTAGTACGACTTAGTCTACAAATCATAGGGTGTCTTGAAGGGTCATATCACCCTAGTCGTAAGGTGTTAAGTTAATGTTCTTTGAGTTGCAATCCTGAGTACGACTTGTGGACATAAGCTGTAAAGATCCATGACGAGTCATTGGACTCAAATCTTAGTCTAAACAGTGTGAGTACGGATAAGTTCTGCTCTAAGTATTAGTGGTTCACTTCAAATTATGAGGACTCATTACAAGTCATTTTGTGCAAATTGTAAGATTTCCATTGTTTACCCCAATTGATTTATGTGTTGACTATGACTGAACCCCACGAGTTATAGCGTTCCATTACGAGCCATGGTATACGAGTCGTAAGGTCAATAGTCTTTGATCCTGGTGACACTGTCTTGATAATGTCTCGTGGAGATGAGTCGTAATGAGTCATGACAAGTCGTTATGAGACCCATAACGACTGATGGTTTATTTTTCCATCATTTTTAAAAGGGGTATTTTAGCCATTTCTCGCTTATCCTAATAATAACCCATGGCCTATAAACAAACTTGGGGACCTATTTTCATCGATAACCGTCTCTAAACATTCCTTCTACTCTCTCAAGTCTCTCAATCATCCATACTTAGGGTTTCTAATAAATAGGCCATCCAAGGGCGCAAGGGTTGGATTCTCTCCATAATATTTGGTATGTCAAGCATATTACTCTTCCCTAATTGGTAATGTGTTAAAAGAATATGTTTAAAAGTATTGTTCATATAGTATTGATGATGGTTTTTAAACATAGGTTGAGTGTTTTGAATGTTTGTTTTAGAATAATATTTCCCATGGTTTACATATAATTGTACATTCATTATTCATGGATTTGAACTTGTGGGATGCATGGATATGGTGGATAAACTAGGTGATTATGATTTTCCCTAATTTGTGAATATTGACCATTAAAGTGATAATGACCTCAACCCCATATTGTGAAATTAGCTTTGAGTATGAAAACAATGCACATTGAACTACTATTAAACTATTGCATAATGTTAAAAGCTAATGAAGCATAATGATTTTTAGTTGAGCCTTATGGGGTTGTGAAATTTCTCATGCTAATGCATAATTAAACAAAGAGGGAGAAGAATTTCCCCAAATAATGAAAGTGTTTTGGCATGTTGATACCTTGCATATGTAGTTTTTTTGACGATGCCAACAAATATGCCTAAATGTGTATCATGGATCAATAAATGGTAATACGTGATAGATGATTTATTTGGGCTTTAAGATAGTTGCAGTTGCCGATGACGGGGACTAAATAATTGGGTAGTTCGAGTCCCCCTTATTATTATCATATGATCTATAGGTTTGAGTCCTCCATATTTTATTAAGTGATTAGGACCTTTCATCACATTGATATACCGGGAGGTTAGAGACCCCTATAGTGCATATGTATAAAGTTTGGTTCGTGAGGCTATATGCACTGGGGTCCTACCAGCTAGGGGATAGCTGGGCCTATATACCCTGTAGTGAATTCTTATGTTATGACGGTTGAGCTACACAATCTAGGATAAAGTTTTAAAGTGTATGCTAAGCCTTGTTCTCTATCTCGGCATGTTATACAAATATATAAATGTATATACAATTGATTGTGTGCATTGGGATTAATTTATTTTTAACTGTTGATTATAACATTATGTTACCCTCAATCCTGAGTAATATGCTATTTCTCAACCTACTAACCATCTCCGGACATTGCATTCCCATAAGATGAAGGCACCAGAGATACCTATACTTTTACTATGCAAAGTTAAATGGATTGGTTAGGTTCATTGGTTCATTGTGGTGAAGTGGTGAGCTTCTATTCTCAAAAATACATAGACATTTTACCAGTTGTTGTCTTATATTAGTATTGAAAGTTTTCATTATCATTAACATTATCATTGTTATTGTCAGAGTCGGGGATATGTCCCGACAAATATGGGTTTTTGGTTCTTTTTACATAGAGGCTTTGTTGGATTGCTATGGACATGGGTGATGTTTTTTTTATTTGTTTGGTCGGTTGTCAGTTATCTGCTATATACATATCTTTTATTCTTCAAACTTATGTTATGCTCTCTTGTTTGTTATTTTGAATTCAACCATTATTAGGCTGTGTATGGTGTTTTGTCTGGATCAAGGGGTGGTCTCCGGTCCATGATAGATAGGAGATACCCCTCATGGCCAAGCCCTAGTTTGGATCATGACATTTGTATACACTCGTGCTATGCATCCCTTTATTATAAGACCTTGGAGGGTTAGTTTCTAATTCCAAAATAAATTTGTGATTGAGTGGAAAGTAGTTCCATATTGCTTAAGAGAAGGTTCATTTCATATAATAGAGCCAGGAAGTTAGTTTTTAAGGTTTTTCTCTATCATATGGTCTGAGTTAAAGATTCTAATTTAGAGGGTCCTTCATTGCTACATGTCTATGTGATTTGTGAGTTTTCATAAGTGTCCCCGATGATCTTCTTGGTGTTCCTCCTGATAGGGAGATTTATTTCTTGATTGATGTTCTTTTAGACACTCATCCTATCTCTATCCCTCCCTATAGAATTGCTCGGGCCGAGTTAAAAGAACTTAAGGAGAAGTTGAAAGACCATGTTGATAAGGGTTTTATTAGTCCTATTGTGTCCCAATAGCGTGCTCTGGTGGTCTTCGTGCGAAAGAATGATGAGTCCCTTAAAATATGTATAGATTACAGCCGGTAAAAAAAGGTGATTGTGAAGAATAATTATCCTTATCCTAGGATTGATGACCTATTTGATCAGCTTCAAGGTGCTAAGTACTTCACAACAATTGACCTTCGGTCGAGTTTTCATAAGTTGAAGATTATGGAGTTGGATATCCTTAAGAATGCTTTCTGAATGCAGTATGGCCATTTTTAGTTTTTGGTGATATATTTCAATTTGACTAATGTGTTGACAAAATTTATGGATCTCAAGAATTATGTTTTCTATCAGTTTCAGGATTTATTCATCATTATCTTTATTGATGATATTTTGGTGTACTCTAAGATTAAGCAAATCATTACAATCATCTCCGCATAGTATAGCAGACTCTCAAGGATCAACAGTTATATGCTAAATTTTCTGAGTTCTGGTTAAATCTTGTTAGTTTTCTGGGTCATGTTGTTTCTACTAAAGGGATCATGGTAGATCCACAGAACCTTCGGTGGTGAAGAAGTTGCATAGACCCATAACTCCAATCGATATTCGGAGCTTCTTAGGATAAGTAGGATATTATAGGAGGTTTATAGAGAGCTTCTCATCTATTGCTTCTTCATTGACTAAGTTGACTAGAAGAAGGTCAAGTTTTTATGGTTCAATGCCTATGAGGATGTTTTGAAAAGTTTAAAGATAATTTTGTTTCTACTCCAGTCTTGGCCCTACTTGAGAACAATGATAATGTCATTGTCTATTGTGATGCATCTCGTATAGGACTTTTTTTGTGTTAATGCGATATGTCAAGGTTGTGTCCTACGCTTCTAGGAAGTTGAAAATTCATGAGAAGAACCATCCAACGCATGACTTAGAGTTTTTGGTTATGGTATTTATGTTAATGATATGGCTCCATTACTTGTATGGGATTGATGTTGATATCTATTCAGATCATAAGAGCTTGTAGTATGTGTTCACTCAGAAGGAGATAAATTTTAGGCAAATAATATGGCTTGAGTTTCACAAAGATTTTTATATGAGTCTCCATATCTTGAGATAAAGCTAATGTGGTTGTTGATACTCTTAGCAGGTTGTCTATGGGAAGTTTGTCTCAAGTTTAAGAGGAAAAGCTCAATTTGGTTAAGGATATTCCCTTTTTAGATAATCTTGTGGTTCGTGTCTTGGACTCTGAGGATGGACTATGATTGCGCAAGAAATGGTAAAGTTATCTCTTGATGTTGAGGTGTAAGAGAAATAGGTTTGGGAACCTATCTTGATACGAATCAAGGATGATGTGGTTCATCTGAAGGTGATGTATTTTGAGATTGGTGGTGATGGTATTTGGAGGTACCAAAGTAGATTATGTGTCTCTATGTTTGAAGGTTGTATGAGAGGATCTTTGTTAAACCTTATGACTCATAGTTCACTATTTATCCTGGTTCGATGAGATGTATTATGACTTGAAGTACATCTTTTGATTGAATAACATAAAAAATGATATAGCAAATTTTTTGGCTAAGTGCATGGTGTGTAAGTAAGTGAAGGTAGAGCACTTGAGTTCTGGTGGATTATTTCAGGAAATTGAGTTTTCTATGTAGAAGTGGGAAGTGATTAATATGGACTTTGTTACTGCACTTCTACAATCTCGCCAATAGTTTTATTCTATTTGGGTAATCGTGGATAGCATGACCAGGTCTGCACGTTTCTTGCCTCTGAAGATTAATTATTCTGGGGATGATTATGCTAAGCTTTTAATTTAGGAAATAATGAAGTTGCATGGTGCTCCAATTTTGATCATATATGATGGTGGTACCCAGTTCTCATCTTATTTTTGGCAGGCATTCCTATGAATTTGGGGACTAAAGTTAACCTTAGTACCATTTTCCACTCAAATATGGAAGGACAAGTAAGACGGATGATTCAGACATTAGAAGATATTCTTTAGGTTTGTGTGCTCAACTTTGGTGGTAGCTAGGTTGATTGTTTACCTCTCTTGGAGTTTTGTATAATAATAGTTATCACTCTAGCATTGGGATGGCTCTTTTGACACTTTGTATGATAGAAGATGTCGTTCACTTATTGAGTTGTTTGATGTTAGTCAGGCTTGGTTATTCGGTCTTGACTAGGTTTATCTTGCTATAAAGGAGGCAAAGGTGTTTCATGACAAACTTAAGACCACCAAAAGTTGGAAAAAGTCAAATGCAGATGTGAGGCAAAGGTTGTTGGAGTTTGAAATTGGTGATTGGGTGTTATTAAAGCTGTCCCCTATAAAGGGAGTGATGCAGTTTGGAAAGAAGGAAAAGCTCAGTTCTTGTTATATGGGCCCATATTTGATTTTGATGAGAGTCGATAATGTGCCTTATGAATTAGACTTACCTCATTTGGATGTTGAGGAAGTGCGTAGGTGATCTTTTCTTGGTGGTTCCATCGAAAAGTATTGATATTTTGGACTCCTTATTATATGAAGAGGTCTCGGTTGAGATCTTGGATTGGCAAGTCCATCATTTGGGGACAAAGGAGATAGCTTCGGTGAATGTTTGACAGAGGAACCAGAAGTTTGAAAAAGCTACTTGGGAAGGTGAAGAGCACATGAAGTCCAAATACACATTATTGTTCCCCATTCCAAATAGTCATTTTTAAGGTATGTGTTAATCTAAGCATCATTGTTTTATGATTTTATTAAAGGAAATTGTAATTTCCTTAAAATCTTTGTTTTTGTCTTTGTTAAAGGTAAGAGTGGGTGTGTTCTGCGTTAAGCATTGTTAAAGGATACCTTGATCCCTCATTGTAGGACAAATGATCCTAAGGGGAGAATGAAACACTCAAGAGGCTGGCCTATGAAATCTTTTTATGATTTATAACCTCACTGCCCTAACTACAACTCTCTCTATGAGTCGTATTATGTCTATAAGGGTCATAAGACCATAAATGTGAGGTGTCATGTATGTTTGTCTAAGTAGTTTTCTTTGAATATGACTTGTCCTATATAGGTTATTAAGACTCATTATGAATTTTAATGCCCAAGTCATAAGGAGACCAGTGTATTATCCCAAGCTCGTGATATGACTATGGTTAGTAAGTTATAATTTGTAATGACATGGTATGAGTCGTATGCTGTGAAATTGAACCATACCAGTATTGGTGGCCCTGGATACTGTCTTTCTACGAGTGGATTAAATGAGTAATAGGGTGACCCTATGAGTCGTAAGATCACTCGTAGCGACTAGGCATTGGTTTTGAATTGTAATTTAACACGAGTTGCAATTCTGCCCCCCCTTCCATTATAAAACATAATTTAAAACCCTTTTTTGGGACTTCATTTTCACACTTTTAACAATTAAAACACTCCCAAACACTCTCTTAAATTCTCTTAATCAAAATACTTATGGTTTCATAAGGTTGGAAATTAAAGCTTCTAAGGGTGTTATCTTCCTTAATTTTCTTGGTAATAAAGGTATGTATTTCTTTACCTATTCTTGTATTTTTTTTTCATAGAATGAAATTGATAATTAAATCACATGGTTTTGATGTTTGACTTTGAACTACGGTTGAGGGTTTTGGATATATATTATTTGGATATTTTTCCCATGATTACTATTGATCTATTACGCATTGAATTGTTGGTTTGTACGGGTACCTAGGAATGGGGTATAGAATAGGGGTGCATGGATTCCCCATGTTTGTAATCTATGGTAATGGGGTACAAAGGAACCCCCAAAATAATTGGTTAGTTATTGAAATTGATGTTAACCCATATCCACTTGAGTAATTGAATTTGGAAGGTGAAATTATCATTTGGTTTTGATTATTTTGTTTTATAGAAATACATTTCATATTTTGATATATAAATAAGAAAAATTATGAAAACCTTATAGGGTACGAAGAAATCCCCCATGTGATTTTAATAATGGATTCGACGGGGTATGGTGGAATCCCCAAAGTTTTGGCTTAATGATGTTGCTTGAAAGATATAGTTGGTATGATGGTATCACTTAATTATTCCTTTATAATTGATTGGAAATTGGTGGATGGGTTATGTGCTATATATTTTTAATTAGGCTTAAAGGGGGTTGTGTAACTAGCCGTGAAGGTGTGAGTTGAAAGGACTAATACTGTAAACTTATGTTTGCCGACATGATGGTTAGCCTAGATGATTATGTGCTTGTGTCACATTAAATATATAATTTTTTCATAGTTGGAGAAGGGTACAAAAGAATTCCTGACCTACTGTAATAGCTCTAGTTCGTGTGGCTAACACACACTGTGGTCCAACTAGGGGGTTAAAGACGGACCCATTTAGCTAGTGGGTGGTTTTAGGATGGTCAAGCTACACAATCTAGGCTAAGGTTTTAAAGTTTATGTAATCCATGTTCCTTTCCCCGATATGTGATATATATGTATGTACCTTCATATAAAGTTGTGTTTTGATTTTAAATGGTTTGAATTATAGGTCATGGATTTAGTTTTATCCTCTATCCCTGAGTTACATGCTAGTGCTTAATAAGGTAACTTTCTTTGGATGTTGTATCCCCACACAGAGGAACTGTTGACCCTACTACTACTTCTCTATCACAGTGACTAGGTTATTAGGGGATAACTCATGAGTCAGACTAAAGTGGTGAACTTCCATATTATGGAAGACCCTATTTCATGCTTTGGGTTCCATTACGTTATTGACTCTATCCTTTGGATTTGTTTTTTGCTATTTTCTAGGGTATCTTCCAATATTTTATTGATATTTGGTTGATTAGAGGATTTGTGGATATTACTATCGCCAAAGGTATTGGTGTTGATGTTGGTTATCGGTATCGATTGATGGATATTGACTTATGTTGGACTATTTTGAGCTTTTCTATCCTATCTTGTTATATGTTCAGAATTTATCCACTGCTAGGTGTATATGGTTCAGTTGGATTAGGCAAAAAGGGTGGTCTCTGGTCTATAGCAGAAATGAGATACCCATCACGGCCAAGCCTTGGTTCAATCCATGACAGTTATCTTAGTAATAATGTTTTCCTCATGAATTATTATTAGTAGCTATGTGTTAAATAGTTGTTAAATGATAAATAGAGGTTATGCAATGACTAATAGTCAAAGGGATTAGTTAATAAAAGATGGTTAGCAAGTAAATGGTAATTGTTGTATATTCATTCTAAGATTGTTAAAAGATAATAATGTTATGAAATGTTAATACTTTGCCTAATGGTTGAAGAGTTGTGATAATATTGGTAAATAAAATATTGATGATAATCATGGAATGATGATCAAATAACGATGAAAGTTGACTATTGAGTTGATTGTTTGAGCTATTCTTCTCTTAAGTGTACTCTCTGATCGTATGGGAGGCCGTGATGAGTTCTTTATTTTTCTACACATATTGGCACATAACAGCCAATTTTGTAATTGTGTTTTCTTGTGGTGATGCTTTATATGTGTTATTATTCCAAATTGCTTATGCATGTTATCATGATGATATTGGCAGGTGCTGATGCCTTATGGTTACTGCCATTCTGATTTACATATTTATTAAGTAAAATGATCTTTGAGATGAATAATGTTTGATTCTGTATCTAGACATAGTTTATTTTATCCTTCATTATATCACACTTATATAATTATTTAGCTCAGTCGTCCAATGATGCCTACTGAGTACCCGTTGTTTTGGTATTCATACTATAGTTTTATACCTTTTTGGTGTAGATACGAGTACTAGCTATCGCTGTAGACCATTGATTCATACAGAGTTGATCTTTTGGAGATAGGGTGAGCTCTTGGGTTTTGAGTTGCTTATTTTATTCTATTTTATTAGTATTCAGTCTTTTGTATTGAGACAAATGTATCTACTCTGTTCTAAGTCTTTCAGACTGTATTATCGACATTAAATGCTCTCATACTGGCTCTACCAGGTTATAGGATTGGTTTTTATTTGTTAACTTATTTAATGATTTAGAATGTCTTGTTTGTTTATAACTTGTGTTCATTGAATTTGGCCTTTGTTGGGCCTTTGTGATGACCCTTTAGGTTATTTTCCATATTTTGACTTAATTTTTTCCGTTAGAGATTTTTCATAGAGCCCCAAGTCATAAATGCCTTGATGGAATTGACAGTTCCATTATTGGGAAATTAGTTTAGGTTTAGAGCCAATTCTCTATGATGAAGTCTTCGTTGGTTCCAAATGGTCAATAGATGAAAACTTTTGTAAAACAATCTCTGGTGCAAATTCTGACTGTGCCAGTAGCTTCAAAATATCAATTTTAATCTGGGTAGACCTTTGGTTTAGGTCCTTTGGCAGCCGAGCTTATTTCAACCTATTGGCTAGAATGTTGGAAAATCAAGAAATTATGTGTGGGACCAGTATTTGATTAAAACAACCTTAGACGGAAAATTCAACTTTGCATTGTGTTTGAAATGTCGAATTTAGTTTGGTAAGATAGTTTATTTGCATAAATAGGATTATTAATGAATCCCAAGGTCTTAGTGGAAATTTAGAAAAATTGTCAAAGTTTTGGTTTATACTTCGTGTCGAAGAGGATACAACAATCGCACAAGGGAGGATGGTGATGACTATACCAGCTCCTATACTCAAGTAGTGAGATTGCATACCTTGTTGTGCAATACCCATACCTAGTCACCTGGTATGCATATAAAATGACCCCTTAGGCTGCATTTTGGTTATTTTACACTGATCCATCAGACCTAGAAACCCTAAAAGAGTGTGCTAACTTTATATTGATTCTTAGGGGTGATTTGGGATCTTTATTAACATATATTTTCATAAATATCTTCAGATGTATAGTAAGAATCCTTCATATCATGCTTGAATTTCTTGAATTTTTTACCAAAACCCCAAATCATTTAGTGCTTGATTTTAGCCCAAAGTTTGTTTTGTGTTTTCCTCATTTTTTGAAGGTTTTGGTTCCATGATCTTGATATCATGTTAGGTTGATCTAAGAAATGTGGTTTCATAAGCGGAACATACATGAAGGTTTTGGCATGATTTTTGGACCCAAAGTACAATGGTTTAATATGGGTATCATTATACTCATATTGATGAGTAGATCATGTTTTTGATAGCTTGACATCTTAAAGAGGCTTCTCAAAATGGAAAAGCGAAGGTTTAGGGGATTGTTGAGATTTCTTTGGTGTCGCGGTAGGCTAGGTTTATTCCTTGTTAGATTGAGCTTTGTCATTGAATATATGTGATATCTTGTTAGATTGGGATGCGTTTTAGGTGTTGGATTGATGAAAAATATGACTTGGGTTAGTTAGACCATCTAGGCTATAATGAATCTTAGAATTGAAAAGCTTGACTTGTTTTCCTGCATCTTAGGTGGAATAGAATTCATTGCTCATGCCTAGCATTAGAATGTCTTAGCCTACTCAATCTATATGAAGTATTGTAGTTGCTCATACTTAGAGTGACTTGGCTTAGACGCTCATACAAATGAATGTTGCCTTAGTTCCATTGTACTTAGCAAAAGTTTCTTATGTAGAATATCTACCTTAGGTCATATTATGGCCTACTATATATATAAGATTTGAATTAGATACCATAGCCTAGTGCGAGGTAGAATTTTAGTTGGAATGTATTTTGAGTATTTAGAAGTGGGATCTTTGACCCACCTAAATACAAAATTGAGGATTAGATCTCCTCAACCCTTGTGCCCTTAGTGAATACCTAGAGATCCCTTACGATGAAATATTGCAAATCTTGGTACTTGTTGTTTATGATTAATGGCATTGGAAATAATGTTTAAGTGATTTTTCCTTATGTATGTTTTTTTGGATGAAGATTATCATGAGCTATTGATTTTGTTTTTGCGATTAGTTGTCTATTACGCTAATAATCACGCTATCGACTGAGCCCTTTACTATGATATGGCCTAAGAAATAAGTTAAGTCATTGACTATGCTATAAATAAGCGATAGATTATGCCATGGATTTGTTATTTTTAAAGTTAGTGATAAACTATCTTTATGCTAATGATAGGCCAATGAATATGCTACTAATGGGCCATTATTAATTATGATCATGGTCTAATTGACTAAACTATTGGTTATGAAATGATAAGCCATTGATAATACTTTTTATTAATATGTTTTGTACGTTATTGATTAATCCCTTGTTTAGGCTAGTATTCATGCCGTTGACTATTCTAATTCTCATACTTATAATTTTGCTAATAATCAAATTAGAAATATTTCATATTGTCGATATCGGAAATGATAAGGTTAATGGTGCTAAAAGGCATACTTATTTACTACATGTGAATTTATTGTATAGATTATGCTTAGATGAATGATACTTCATTATATGATTGCTTTGGTGAAAACATTTTCTTCTTATTATACATATCAATATACCCATCTCTCTTGTATGGGACAACGGAATATATTGGTGTTGAAGATAAATGAACCGGGAAAAACTCGAGGATATTTTATAATATTCTTGTTTTATATATATAGTTAATGATAATGTGTGGCTGATGATTAATGAGAAATTTTGGAAGTATTCTTTTCTTTCTTTTTCATTTGTGTTTATTTTCTTTATCCCTCGTAGGGCTTGATCTTTACTTTAGCCCTTGTGGGCCTTGTCCTCTACTTTAGCCCTCGTGGGGCTTGCTCTTATTTATTGATGTTAATGTGGATATTAGGTTGATACCCAACAAGTCTGAAATATTATGAAGATATGATGTTACCCGACAACCCCAAAGTATATTATGATTATTAATAATACCCGACAAGGCCAGAGGATATTATGATGACATGATGATACCCGGCAAGGACGGAGGATATTATAATGATACAATGTTACCCGAAAAGGCCAGAGGTTATTATGATGATGTGATACTACCTAGTAAGGATGGAGGATATTATGATCACATAATGATACTCGATAAGGCCGAAGGATATTATAATGATACAATGTCACTCGACAAGGATGGAGGATATAAAAATAATTTAATGATACCCAAAAAGGATGAAGGATATAATTATTACATCATGATACCCATCAAGAAAAAAGGATATTATAATGATACGATGTTACCTGGCAAGGTCATCGAATATTATGAAGACGTGATGCTACCCGGCATAGCCGGAGGATATTATGATGACATGATTATACCCGACAAGGCCGAAGGATATTATTATAATACCATGTTATACAATAATACCAAAGGATATTATGATTATGCGATGATACCAAGGAAGGTCGGAAGATGAGTATGATGATTTGCCTATGTGTACATCTATCGATTTGAGTATTGATAGCCCTATGTGTGACAATTATATGTTTAAATATGCTTTTGTGTAGTTAGGTATAATGTTGATATTAAAGATGTTGGTTATAGTCTCCTAGTGAAAAAGGTATAAAGTACTATTGGTATATGAGAAAGTGTTTAGTAGAGTCCCAAGGATAGAAACATTGACATTCATTTCCTATCTTCGAGGGGCTATGGGACATTCTTAGGAGTTCTTTACTTATTGCACTCATTTTATTCTTATATTCTGAGTTAGTTTATAGAGCAATCGTTTGACTTTAATCATTTGTGAATGGCTAGGACATGTGCTACTGCGACACGAGATGACACTGAGCCTAGGGATCCTTTTCCTCTTGGTGGAAAACCTAGAGGTCATGGACAACCTTGTGATGTGTCCCCAACTAGAGGAAAGGATAGTCCACCTTCTCCAAACCCTATTCATAGACCTGATGTTGAGATTCTTCTTCCAGAGCCAGCAGTGGACTAGGCACAAGCCCAGGCTATACTAGGGTTTATTTCTTCATCGCTTCTTAAAGATGCATTGGTTCAATTAATGGGTATAGTTTATGGTATGTCATTTGATGACGCATAGTCTACTGACCAGAGTGGTATTAAGGCAGAGGCACAGCCTATAGGTGTGGCTCCGAAAGTTGAGGTACATCTTACCCTGGTTGTTTCTCAGTCGATAGATGCCCAACCAATGGTCACTCTGTATGCTATGTCTTCAGAGGAGTAGTAGATGTTGGGTAAATTCTTCATATTAGCTCTGCTGAGATTTTTGGGTACTCCTAGAGAAGAAGTCTTCATGGTTTGGGCCTTATTGAGACTCATGTTGTAGACTACAACATATTTAAGTTAGATTTATTAGCTCGTCGTTGATGGAGATGTTAAATGGATTCTAAACAAACTGGATGCTCTCCCTTATCATGGAAACAATTCTCCAAGATATTCTTAGAGAAGTATATGCCTTGCAACCTTAAAGATCATTTGGGATATCAGTTTCTATATTGGAGCAGCACTCCAGGATAGTTGCAGAGTTTGAGACTCATTTTTATTTGTTATCTGGGCATATGACTTCTAGCTTGGATACTAAGTTTGAGAGAGTTTTTTGCTTTTTTAGAGGGTGGAGGCTTCCTATTTGTATGTATAATAAGAGTTTGGTCACTGTAGGTAGGTGTTTTGCTGAGGTGTTAAATCATTCTAGGGTGATGAATAAGATGCATCATAAGGCTCGTGATAGCCAAATATAGTAGTAGGTTCAATGATAGATTCGGTGGGAGCCATCATAGTACTTGACCTAAATATGGTAGTACTTAAAGTAGGTACCCTCGGCGTCCTTTCTATAAGCATTAGAGTTAGCTGAGATAGCCTATCCAGGCATCTCTTTGGATTACTAATGGAGTTTAGTCTAGTGCTAGAGACATCCTTATAAGGGTGATGGTCAGTCTTTGAGGGGTTCATTCTCTGGTCAATATTGATGTGGTGGCTATTCTGGGTCAGTCGGATCTATTGGTTCTAGTTCACCTCCTATTTGTTATTTTAATTGTGGACTCTTTAGTCACTATTCATGAGATCGCCCTAGTCTTGGGAAATGGTTGTTTCTTATTAGAGTGTTCCTTAGATTAGAGTAATTTACCCCTCAGCTAGAGGTGGTTCTCACCGTCGTAGTAGTGGTTTCCAGGGTACACGAGGAGGTTTTTAGGAAGACAGGCAATGAGGTCGGTCAGGTATCCATCCAGGTGGTAGGCATGGTTAGTTGTATGTAGTACCTGCTAAACCCAAGGCTCAGACTTTGGATGTTGTAGTTACATGTATGATTTTTATTTTTCACTAGTTGGCCCTTGGATTATTTTATTTGGGATCCACCTATTTTTATATATCTACTTATTATGCACCTTAGTTGGAGTTGTCTTATGATTCTTTATCTGTGCCATTGCATGTATCTACTCTTGCGGGTGATTCTTTAGTAGTGTATTGAGTATTTTTATCATGTGTTTGATAGTCAACGATGTTGATACTTCACCTAATATTATTATTTTGGATATGGTGAACTTTGATATGATTCTGCGTATGGACTGGTTATCCAACTTTTATATGATCATGGACTATTTAGCCAAGACCATTATCTTATCCATACCCATGTAATCCCAGTCATGTGGCGAGGAGCTGTTAGCCGCGAGTCTATGAGAATCATTTTTTATATGTATGACAGTAGACATATCTCCAGGGGTTACCAGTGTTATCTCACTTATGTTTGTGATTTTAGTATAGAGAGTCAGTCACTTGACTCTTTTCGTGTTGTTTGTAGAGTTTCCTAATATGTTCCCTATCGAAAATGCCTGGTATTTCCCCTATAAGTGAGATTTAGTTTGCCATTGATCTCGAGCTTGGGGCGCAACCTATTTCTATGGAACCATATTGTATGGCTTCTACCGAGCTTCAGGAGCTAAATTCTCAACTTCAAGATTGTAATACCCCAAAAAAATTTTCATCAAAATTTTATGCGTAAACGTATTGGATCCTATCTTCGAGAATGATTTATAATTTTTCTGTGTGTCATTTCATGAATTTCAGCCCACCATTTCATAGAGCATCGAATAATCTTTCCAACGATATGTGGATCACCGAAAACGGACACTCGAGCGATGAGTTAGACCATTCCGATCGAAATGTGTAAAGTAAAATGTGCAGGAAAAAAAATACTGCAGCCAGGCGATTTTTTTTGTCAACTTCAAACGATCATAACTCCTTGTACATAATGAACTGTGTGAGTTGCTATATATCAACGAAAATCCCTGAGAGTATTCTTTCCAATAAAATTGTTATCATCCAATTTGGACATCGGAGTAAAACGTTTTGGCCAATTTACTTCATCCTATCGGATAGATCACTGAAGGACAGATTCATGTTTTATTTATTTCATAGGGGCATTTTGGTCTTTCACCACTCTTTTAAACCTCTATAAATACCTCATTCAGCAGAGAACTTGTATTATTTTCCTCTCATTTTTGTTATATGTATATATATATATATATATATATATATATCAAGTTAGGGTTAGGGTTTTGAATTGGGGGAAATTAATTGGAGGCTTTGATTCATGAATTCCTTCCGTCAATCTCTTCCGGCCACGAAATCTAAGGTATGCAAGTGTTTATCTATGGGATCCTTTCGTCCATAGAGCCCACAAATCCTTTTTCAAAGGCTCAAGATACATGTGTACATATATATATATGATTATACTTTCTAAATTTTCATTGTGTATGTGTGTAGTATTCACATAATGGTTGAGATATCTGTGTGGGATAATTATGTGTGTTGGTTGAAGTATATGTGTGTAGTATTTGTTTGATGGTTGGTGATTATGTTGTTGAAGTTGATGATATCCAAGAAGGGATCTTTGTATGTTTGTGGAAACTATGGTGGTATGTGATGTATAAATATATGAAATGGGAGATTGAATACTTGTAATCTTGATGAATCCACATATGCCTAAGAAGTGCATGTAAGGTGTTTGTAAAAATACCTAAGAGACTAGAGATTTTGTTTTTATAACATAATAGGTCCAAAATTAATTTATTATGAATATATGATGATTTAAATTGTTAAGCCTGGATTTATACTATTATTCCACTATTTCCTTGTTATGACTTGATAATTGTTATTGGGAATTATATATCCCTACTATTGATTGATATGTCAAATATTTTCTAATTGTGAGTTGGATTGTGAATTGAGAAATGTGGATGTTGAATTTGAAGAATGATGGTGTTGTGGTCCATGAAATTGAGCAGTAAACCTATGCCCTAAATGGTGCATGTAAGATGATTGCTAAAATGCCTATGTGAAGAAGAATTAAAGTATTTGACATGTTTGTTATCCAAATTATGATTTCATGCCACATCCACATGCTTAACTTATGTCTACCATATGTTTAACAAAATATTTAAGAGAATAGGTAACTATACATTGTGGTTCATTAGGTCTTAAAATATAATTTCATGCTTTGTTCCTACGGATAGTTGATTTCCTTGAATTTGTGGTGCGCTGTGGGTGTAAGATGGAATGCAATGATGAATTGTTGAGGTAACTATGATGTTTATGCATAGTATTTGCTGTGGACCCAAAGCATGCTCCCCATGTGTTTGATTGGATGCTTATATGCAGAAATGAGGCCATTTGATTTGCTAAGTGTGAAGTCCTCAATTATGTGTTGCGTATGATGGCTTATGGGCATGTTGTGTATGCGTTATCTATATTGTGTTACTTTATGCTATTGTGTGATGGGGGTACGCATCCCCGAAATAGTCTGTTGGTCTAGAGTCAAGTCATTTTCACGGTAATCTCAATCAAGCGATGAACAATGAACTCCTGGTTAGTTTTAAAACTTGGGGAAAACTCAGTAATCTCGGAAATCATTCTTTATCGAATAATTGGGCCATAAAGCTTTGAAATCTTACATATCAATTCACTCTGTTACAGACCTCTGTACATTTTGTGAGATAGTAAGCTTATCTCAAAAGTAAGTGGCAATTAGAAATACTCCATCAAAGAATGGAATCAAGCAAACTCTGTCATATTGATAAAGTATCATAATGTGAGAATAGATTCATTTCAGTTGAGTACAGTTAAGAACTGATTAAATGTCTTTCAGTTGGGAGTAGGATTCAGCACCGAGCGAGCTAAGGATGGAAACATTCCTGCGAGTAGACAGTTTGATTCCTGGTAGCAATCCTTATGCTCCAGAACTACATCACCAGCGTCGGTTGAGACATCTATCATGTGAGCAGAGAGTTAGATGAGGTGGTTGTCCTACGAGTAGAGGGTCCAACCGATCTCGTTTGAGGTCCTGATAGTTGAGGGTCCTTTGCAGTTATCTTTACTGGTGGCGCAGTATTGACACCCTTCCAGCTGGGGTACAGGTTGGATCCCACTTGTGGTAAATGGGGCATGTCAGTTAAATGATCACTCCCACAGTTTCAGTAACAGTCTCAAAAAAGAACTTAGCTAATATGTAGAAGTTGAGGCTGTTAGATATAGGCCTCCCAGTATTGCTATCATTATCATTGAGTAGAGAGACTTCCTGCGAGATGAGGGTTGCTCTCGAACTTATTTACCCATTATCATTATCACTGAGTATAGAGACTTCCCGTTAGATGAGGGTTCATCTCAGATTCAGTTGTTCAGTGTTCTAGAGACTTCCTGCTAGATGAGGGTTCATCTCAGGTTCAGTTGTTCAGTGTTCTAGAGACTTCCTGCTAGATGAGGGTTGATCTCAGATTCAATTGTTCAGTGTTCCTATTGGTGAATTTGAATATCAAATATTAGTAATATCAGTTATCGGATTTCTCAGTATGGATAAGTACAGATGTCAGCTTTAGTAACTTCAAATACTCAGTATCTTATTATCAGTATTATTATTTTCGGGTGTCAGCGTTCAAAATGTAACATTCGGTATCAAGATGATTTCAGTTGTACTTTATGCATCCATGTGTGTATTGTTGATCAGACATGTTTCAAAATTAGTAACTGTAGAGTTTCTATATACGTTTATTCCAACGAATACATATTATTCAGATTGTTATGTTTATGCATAAGCCTTATATTTTACCTTACCTTATCCTTGCATACTCGGTACATTCTTTGTACTAACGCATTCGCGCTATGGTACTTTCCCCACCATAGGTTCAGAAGAGCAAGATTCAGAGTATGTTTAGCTGTCAGATCTTGTAAAAATGGGTGCAGCAGTGAGTCCTCATCATCCAAGGATATTCTATTTCAGTGTTTTGGTGATTTTAGTAGATGGAGTTAGTTGAGGAATCGTCCCTTCAACTCCACAGTTCAGACAGTGTAGAGGCTTTTCAGACAAATGTATTGATATTTAGTTTTCAGTATTGTATATTTAGATGTTTGAACCTTATGGCTAGATTTAGCTATTTTCTACATTTATCATATTATATTATGCAATGAACAGATACGGATATCAGTGAAGGGTTAGCTTGTATCCCTCGGGGTCACGAGCACCGTATGGCATTCCGATTCATGGGAATCGGGGCGTTACAAACATGGTATCAATGCCTAAGGTTCAACAATGTCCTAGGGAGTCAGAAAAGCTGCATCTAGTAGAGTCTTGTACAAGAGTGTATTGCGCATCACATTCGTGTACGGGAGGCTATGGGATGTTTAGAAGACTTTTCGTTCGTTCATGATCCAGATCGTGCTATAGCAAGATTTTCCAAGAGAGTTATGTAGACTCTTGTAATGATCTACTTATTTCAAATTTACCTTACTCTTAAGGTAACAGAAGTAGTGAAGCCAAAGCCTTTCAGATAGAACTTTCTCTGACAGACCCCGCAGATAGTTTTGGGATAGTGTTCTCTAAAGTGAGCAGAGTATGTCTTATGGGGTTAGCTGTTTATATGGTGAATGAATAGGCTTGAAATTATATATGTAAGAATCTAAGTGTGGAAGTTGGGAATTATGTGTGTTGATTGATAGAGATATAGCTGCGATTCTTATGGTGTGGAGAGGTATAAGTTTAAGAGATGTGATATTTGATAGCTAGAATGAGACTAGTATGTTTATTAAAGATTTGTGGATATTCATGTTATGTTTTAGAAGCTAATCCTGAATCTTTGAAGAATGTAAGTTTGTGGACTCCAAACTAAGTATTAAGATGTGAATGTGGTATTAGTAGCCTATGAAGAAATCGAAGCAGATAATGTGTTTAGTGAGACAAGTAGGTGTTGAAAAAAATGTATGTATATGATTATGATTGTAGAGACTAAGGAAAGATAAGAGTTGTATTCCAAGAAGTAGCATTGGTATTGAATTTATGTTTTCAAGTGTAGTCTTTCTGGATGAATTAAGTTATCATTTTGTGCACCGTTGTGCCTCAAACTCTAGAGTACATTGGTTGTAGTTCATTTTGGGGTTTAGCCAAGAGTTCAAAAGTGTCTGACGATGAATTAAAGCTGAGAGGAGGATGATAGAGAAAGTGACAAGTGAGGCCCTCAGAATCTGGTATTGGTGCCAGTAGGTATGGAAAAGCAGTAAAGGGATACAGCTCTCGACCCATTCTTATTTCAGTGAAATATGTCTAGAGGGACCTTGGGTCCCAAGGGGGAGATACCCCATAATGTTATAATAATTGCATGTCCATGCTCTTTCTATGATGTTAACCTCATCGTTCGTTGCATTTATAGTTATGCTTTCGTGAATTTGGAATATTAGGTATATTTGTATTTAATATGCACGTTCAATAGAAAGGAACTTGAATTGTGGGCATGTTTGAACATTGATTGTAGAGATTGGTTGGGTTATGATTCTGTGCATTTGAGATGCATGTGTCTTGTAAAAATTTACTCATGATTGGGTTGTTGAATGTTTTATGGGATAGATGTGCACGACTAGTGAATGTACGTAGAGTATTGGTTGTTTCAGTGGTTTGGTTATATTTTGAAATGTGTTGCTATCTTGAATAAACCCAGTGGATTAGTGTTGTTGATCTGGCCTTCACATTCGAGGACGAATGTTTCCAAGGGAAAGATGATGTAATACCCTGGAAAATTTTTCGTCGAAATTTTGTGCGTAAACGTATTGGATCCTATCTTCGACAATGATTTCTAATTTTTTTTGTGTGTCATTACTTGGATTTTGACTAACTATTTCATAGAGCATCGAATAACATTTCCAACGATATGTGGATCACCCAAAATGGACACTCGAGCGATGAGTTACGACCATTCCAATCAAACTACGACCATTTTGATCGAACTGTGAAACGTAAAATGTGCAGGAAAAAAAATACTGCAGCCAAGCGGTTTTTTTGGTCAACTTCAAATGATTATAACTCCTTGTACATAATGAACTATGTGAGCTGGTATATATCAAGGGAAATCCCTGAGAGTCTTCTTTCCAATAAAACTGGTTTCATCCAATTTTGACATCGGACTAAAAAGTTATGGCCAATTTACTTTAGCCTACCGGATAGATCACGGAAGGACAGATTCGGATTTTATTTGTTTCTTAGGGGGATTTTGGTCTTTCACCACTCTTTTAAACCTCTATAATACCCCATTCAGCTGAGAACTTGTATTATTTTCCTCTCATTTATTTTATGTGTGTACATATATATATATATCAAGTTAGGGTTAGAGTTTTCAATTGGAGTAAATTAATTGGAGGCTTTGATTAAAGAATTCCTTCCGTGAATCTCTTCTGGCCAAAAAATCTAAGGTATGCAAGTGTTTATCTATGGGCTCCTTTCGTCCATAGAGCCCACAAATCCTTTTTCAAAGGCTCAAGATACATGTGTACATATTTATATATGATTATACTTTCTAAATTTTCATTGTGTATGTGTGTAGTATTCAAATGATGGTTGAGATATATGTGTGGGATGATTATGTGTGTTCGTTGAAGTATATGTGTGTAGTATTTGTGCGATGGTTGGTGATTATATTCTTGAAGTTGATGATATCCAAGAAGGGATCTTTGTATGTTTGTGGAAACTATGGTTGTGTGTGATGTATAAATATATGAAATGGGTGATTGAATACTTGTAATCTTGATGAATCCACCTATGCCTAAGAAGTGCATGTAAGGTGTTTGTGAAAATACCTAACAGACTAGAGATTTTGTTTTTATAACATAATAGGTCCAAAATTAATTGATTATGAATATATGATGATTTAAATTATTAAGCCTTGATTTATACTATTATTCCATTATTTCCTTGTTATGACTTGATATTTGTTATTTGGAATTATATATCCCTACTATTGATTAATATGTCAAATATTTTCTAAATGTGAGTTAGATTGTGAATTGAGAAATGTGGATGTTGAAGTTGAAGGATGATGGTGTTGTGGTGCATGAAATTGAGCATTAAACCTATGCCCTAAATGGTGCATGTAAGATGATTGTTAAAATGCTTATGTGAAGAAGAATTTAAGTATTTGACATGTTTGTTGTCCAAAGTATGATTTCATGCCACATCCATATGCTTAACTTATGTCTACCATATGTTTGACAGACTATTTAGGAGAATAAGAAACTATTCATTGTGGTTCATTAGGTCTTAAAAGATAAATTCATGCTTTGTTCGTATGGATAGTTGATTTCCTTGAATTTGTGGTTCATTATGGGTGTATGATGGAATGCCATGATGAATTATTGAGGTACCTATGATGTTTGTCCGTACTATTTGCTGTGGACCCAAAGCATGTTCCCCACATGTTCGATTGGATGGTTATATGGAGAAATGAAGCCATTTAATTTGCTAAGTGTGAAGTCCTCAATTATGTGTTGCGTATGACGGCCTAAGGGCATGTTGTGTATGAGTTATCTATCTTGTGTTACTTTATACTATTGTGTTCTAGGGGTACGTATACCCTAAATATTCTGCTGTTTTAGAGCCGAGTCAGTTTCACGGTAATCTCAATCAAGTGATGAACAATGAACTCCCGGTTAGTTTCAAAACTTGGGGAAAACTCAGTAATCTCGGAAATCATTCTTTATCGAATAATCGGGCCATGAAGCTCTGAAATCTTACATATCAATTCACTCTTTTCGAGACCTCTGTACATTTTGTGAGATAGTAAGCTTATCTTAAAAGTAAGTGGCAATTATAAATACTCCGTCAGAGAACGAAATTAAGCGAACTCTATCATATTGATAAAGTATCATAATGTGAGAACAAATTTAGTTCAGTTGAGTAAAGTTAAGAACCAGTTAAATGTCTTTCAGTTGGGAGTAGGATTCAGCACTGAGCGAGCTAAGGATGGGAACATTCCTGCGAGTAGAGGGTTTGATTCCTGGTAGCAATCCTTATGCTCTAGAACTACATCGCCAGAGTAGAGGGTTAGATGAGGTGGTTGTCTTACGAGTAGAGGGTCCCACCGTTCTTGTTTGAGGTCCTGATAGAAAAAGGTCCTATGCAGTTATCTTTACTGGTGGTGCGGTATTGACACCCTTCCAGTTGGGGTATAGGTTGGATCCCACTTACGGTAAGTGGGGCATGTTGGTTAAATGATCACTCCATCAGTTTCAGTAATAGTCTCAGAAAAGAACTCAGTTAATGTGCAGAAGTTGAGGTTGTCAGAAATAGGCCTCCCAGTATTAATATCATTATCATTGAGTAGAGAGACTTCCTACGAGATGAGGGTTGCTCTCAAACTTATTTACCCATTATCATTATCGTTGAGTATAGAGACTTCTTGCTAGATGAGGGTTGATCTTAGATTCAGTTGTTCAATGTTCTAGAGACTTCCTGCTAGATGAGGGTTGATCTCAAATTTAGTTGTTCAGTGTTCTAGAGACTTCCTACTAGATGAAGGTTGATCTCAGATTCAGTTGTTCAGTGTTCCAGAGTTGGTGAATTTGAATATCAAATATCAGTAATATCAGTTATCTGATTTCTCAGTATGGATTAGTACAGATGTCAGCTCTAGTAGCTTCAGATACTCAGTATCTTATTATTAGTATTATTATTTTTGGGTGTCAGCGTTCAAAATGTAATATTCGATGTCATGATGATTTCAGTAGTACTTTATGCATCCATGTGTGTATTGTTGATCAGACATGTTTCAAAATTGGTAACTACAGAGTTTTTATATATGTTTATTCTAGCGAATATATATTATTTAGATTGTTATGTTTGTGTATAAGCCTTATATTTTACCTTAACTATCCTTGCATACTCGTTACATTCTTTGTACTGACGCATTCGCGCTATGGTGCTTTCCCCACCATAGGTTTAGAAGAGCGAGATTCAGAGTATATTTAGCTATCAGATCTTGTAGCAGTGAGTACAGCAGTGAGTCCTCATCATCTGAGGGTATTCTATTTCAGTGTTTTGGTGATTTTAGTAGACGGAGTTAGTTGGGAAATTGTCCCTTCAACTCCACAGTTCAGATAGTATAGAGGCTTTACAGACAGATGTATTGATATTTAATTTTTAGTACTGTATATTTAGATGTTTGAACCTTATGGCCAGATTTAGCCAGTTTCTGCATTTATCGTATTATATTATACAGTGAACAGATACGGATATCAGTGAAGGGTTAGCTTATGGTCCCTTGAGGTCACGAGCACCGGGTGGCATTCTGGTTCATAGGAATCGAGGCGTTACAAAGATATTCCTAGTAAGGGTTTTATTAGACTAAGTGTGTCCACATAGGGAACTCCTGTATTGTTTGTAAAGAAGAAGGATGGTTTCATGCGTATGTGCATAAATTATAGGCAACTTAATAAAGTGATGGTGAAGAACCGTTACCCTATGGCTTATATTGATGATTTATTTGACAAACTTCAGGGTGCAGCTGTGTTTTCTACGATTGATTTCAGACTTGGTTTTCATAAATTAAGGATTTGGGCTGAGAATGTCCGAAAGACAACTTTTAAGACCTGTTATGGTTATTATGAGTTCTTAGTTATGTCTTTTGGTTTGACTAATACCCCAACAACATTCATGGATATGATGAACCGAGTGTTCAGGCCTTATTTGGACTCGTTCATGATAGTGCTCATTGATGATACTCATGTATACTTGAGGAGTAGTGAGGATCACGCACTACATTTGAGGGTCATGCTCTAGACCTCAAGAGATCTTTTTATTCTTTCCAAATTCTTTAAGTATGATTTTTAGCTTAAGTCGGTGACATTCCTTGAACATGTGGCGTTTAAAGAAGGTATTATGGTAGATCCAGCCAAGATAGCGGTGATTTGTCTTTAGGCTAGACCAACAACTACGACTAAGGTTCATCACTTTATTGGTCTTTTTGGTTATTATAGACACTTGGTCAAGGGTTTTGCTACTATTTTAGCCCCTATGACCAGATTGACTTGTAAGGAAGTTACATTCCAATAGTCCAAGGAGTGTGAGTTGAGCTTTGGAAAGATCAAGCACTTCCTTACTTCATCTCCTGGCTAGCACTTCCCATATAGTATGAGGGATTGACATTGATTTATGATACTTCTAGTGTTGGTCTGAGTTATGTATTAACGTAGTAAGGTGGTGATATTGCTTATTCTTCTAGGAACCTTAAGATGCACGAGCACAACTACCTCACTCATGATTTGGAGTTGACAACGGTTGTTTTCGTGCTTAAGATTTGAGGCTTTATCTATATGGTCTACAATATGAGATTTTTACTGATTATCGCAGTCTTCAGAATCTTATAAAGTAGGGATTAATACTCACCAGTGTAGATTGATGGAGTTCTCAAGGACTATGATATTTCAATTTGATATCTTCCAGGCAAAGTAAATATAGTTGTAGATTCCTGAAGTTGCAAGGAAATTAGTTTGGGTAGTTTGGCTTGTATTTTGCTTTCTCAAAGGTCGTTGGCATGTGACATTCAGTCCTTAGCCAACTTGATGTTTCGTTTTGATATTTCAGATCCTAGGACAATTTTGGCTAGTGTGTAAGCAAGGTCTTCAATATTTGAGTAGATTTGTGATCGTCAGTATGAGGATAGAAAGCATTGATGTCTTCATAATCAAGTATGAATGGTGAGTCCGAGAGTCACACCATTAATTTTGAGGGTATTTTTAGGTTTGATGAACATATTTATGTTCCTCAACTAGATGACCAAATTCACTTGATTTTGCATAAGTCTCACAACGCAAGATATTTTACTAACCCTGATACATCCAAGAAGTATAAGGATTGGATGCGGCACTATTGGTGGTGTAGTATGAAGAGAGATATGGTAGACTATATAGCTAATTGCCTTTGTTGTCAGCAGGTTAAGGCTAAGCATCAGCCACCAGGTGGTTTGAACCATTAGTTACCCATTACTGAGTTGAAACTGGAACTGATTACTTTGGATTTTTGTAGTGGGTTTCCTTATTCTTTTCGAGGTTCCGATGGTATTAGGGTTATTATAGACCATTGACTAAGTCAACATATTTTATTTTGGTTTCGATATCCTTCAATGTTTATTAGCCTATATCTGTGTTCAGGAGATTTTTTGTTTGCATGGGGTGCCCATTTCTATTATTTCAGATCATGGTTCTCTGTTCACTTTGAGGTTTTAGAGTGCCTTTTAGGGGAAGTTGGGAACTTAGGAAGATCTTAGTGTGACCTTTCATTCGTAGACTGCTGGTTAATCGGAGCGCACTATTTATGTGCTTAAGGATATGCTTCGAGCATGTGTAATGGCTTTTGGAGGCCCATGGGAGTAGCACTTAGCTTTGGCAAAGTTTGCTTTTAATAACAGTTATCATTCGAGTATTGAGATTGTGCTATTTAAAGCTTTGTATGGTAGGAGATGTCATTCTTTGGTTAGATGGCTTGAGACTTCTGACGTTAGGCCTCGTGGTACTGATATGCTTTAGGAGTCATAGGATATGGTCAAGGTGATTCAGATATTTTGAGAGCTGATAAGAGTAGGAAGAAGGCCTATGTAGGTTGTAGGAATCGTGCCCTACGATTCGGCATTAGTGATCATGTATTCCTCCGTGTATCACTCATGTAGGGTGTAATGAGGTTTTGGAGGATGAGTAATTATAGTTCAAGTTGGGTTGGACCTTTTGATATTCTCTGGTCAGATGGTGGGGTAGATTATGAGTTATCTTTACCTTCAGATTTTTTCTTTGTACATCCAATTTTCCATGTTTTCATGTTGTGCTGATATATTTATGATCCTTATCAGGTTTTTAGATCGGTCTAAGTCCAGTTATATGAGCATTTGACCTTTTTAGAGGAGGCGGTACTCATTTTGGCTAGTAATGTGAAATAGTTGCGCACTAGGGAAATTCTTGTAGATAAGGTTCATTGAAGGCACCACCCAGTGGAGGATTCCACTTAGTAGATCGAGAGAAAGATGCAGACTCAGTATCATCACCTATTCGAAAATCATGTATTTTCTGATCTTTAACTTTTGTGATAAAAGTTCCTTTTGTAGTGGATATTGTAATCATCCTTTAATTAATTTTCCATATTTCCTCTTATTTTTTTCTATTTGAGCCTTTCTATGGTTACACCAAGTAATTTATGACTCTCTGGAACTGCCCGTTCAGTTACCGAGTAGTTCATGTTGCTTCTAGAGCCAATTCCATATTTTGAAGTCTTCGCTGGTTCCTAATGACCAACAGATGAAAAATTCAGTAAAATAATCTCGAATGCAAAATTTGACTACGACAACAACTCTAAAATAACAATTTTAAACTAGGTAGACCTTGTGTTAGGGTCCCATGGAACTCAAGCCCTTTCATACCTATTGTTCGAAAAGTTGAAAAATCGCAAAATTAGTTGTGGGACCCAGATTTGGTCGAAAAGACCTCAGATGGAAAATTTGACTTTTTCATTTTCTATGAAACATCAAATTGAGTGTGGCTACATAGTTTATTTACGTAAATCAGATTTTCAATCAATCCTGATGCCTTAATGGAAAATTTTAATAAAATTTCAAAATTTTAGTTTGTATCTGGTGTCGGAGAAGATACTGTGATCGCCCAAGTTTGGATGCCAATTGCCATTCCAGCTCCCACACTTAAGTAGTTCGATCACACACGTGATTATATGATAGCCATATCTGGACACCTGATGTAGGTATAAAAGGACCCCTGAGTCCACATTTTCATCATTTTCCACTTATCCTTTGAGACCTAGAAACCTTAAAAACCTGTGCTAACTTGAAATTGAGTCTTAGGGGTGACTTGGGTGCTTGATTAACATATATTTGCAAGAATATCTTTGCATTTAAAGTAAAAATCCTTCTATTTCATGTTTTTTTTAACAAAGCCCCAAATCATTTAGGGCTTGACTTTAGATGAAAATTTTCTTAGTTTTCACCCAATTTTGAGGATTTCGGTTCCACGAGCATGATATCATGTTCCGTTGATCACGAAGACGTAATTTCTAATAAATGGGACCTACATAGGGTTTTTGGCATGATTTTTTGATATGAAGTACAATGGTGTAATATGGATATCATTATGCTCGTATTGATGAGTTAGATAGTATTTTTTCTAGCTTTGCATCTTGAAGAGGCTTACGGGTAAAATAATTCTTTAGCAGATTTTCAAGATTTCTTCGGCGTCAAGGTAGGCTAGGTTTATTCCTTGTTAGATTGAAATATGTCATAGTATATTTGATATATCTTGTTATATTTGGATGGGTTTTACATGTTGGCTTGATAAAGTGCAATACTTAGGTTAGTTGCACCATTTAGATTATAATGAATCTTAGAATTGAAAAGCTTGTCTTGTTTCCTACATCTTAGGTGGAATATACTTCATTGCCCATGCTTAGAATGATAATGCCTTAGCTAACACAATTTTGGTGAAATGCTCTAGTTGCTCATACTTAGAGTAAGTTGTCTTAGATTCTTATACTAATGAAGATTGCCTTAGTTCTAATGCACTTAGCGAAAGTTGCTAGAGTAGAATATCTACCTTAGGTCTTATTATGGCTTACCATTCATCTAAGAGTTGATTTAGATACCTTGGCCTAGTCTGAGGTACAAATTTACTTAGAATGTATTTCAAGGAATTAGAAGGGGTATCTTTGACCCACCTTTACTCTAGATTGAAAATTAGATCTCTCTAACCCTTATATGCTTAGTAAATAGCTAGAGTACCCTTATGAGGCAATATTAAAGAATCTTGGTACTTGATATTTATAAATGGCATTGGAAATAATGTTTAAAGTGATTATTTCGTATGTATGTTCTATTGTCTAAAGCTTACGATGAGTTATTGATTATGATAATGTGATTGGCTATTGATTAGGCTAACGATAAAGCTGTTAAATGAGCCCATGACTATGATATGGCCTAATCCATAAGTTACGTTAGTGACAATGATATACATAATCTATTTATTATCCCATGGATTTTCTTTGTTAAGTTAGTGATAAACTACCTTTATCGTTATGATGGGACAATGACTATGCTACTAATGAGTCATTGTTCATGATGTTGTTTATGGGTATGCTCATGATATAATTTCCTAGACTACTAGTTATGAAATGATAAGCCATTCATCATACTTTTGATTAAATCTTTGTCTACGTTATTGATTAAGCCCTTGTTTAAGATAATATTTGGACTGTTGACTATACTATGGTCATGCTGAATAATTAAGCTAATAATCATATTGGAGATATTCCTTATTGTCGATATTGGAAATGATAAGTTTAATGGTACTAGTAGCCACGATTATTGAGTATATATGGAGTTATTGTATAGAGTATTCTTGGATTCATGATACTTAATTATATGATTTCTTGGGCTAATGCTTTTGCCTCTTATTATTCACATCTATATACCAATCTTTTCGTCATGGAAAGAAGGGAGATGTTGGTGTTGAAGATATGTGAATGGGGGAAAACCCTAGGATAGTTTATAATATTCACATTTCTTATATATATAAACTTAATGATAATGTGACATTATTAATGAACTAGAAGTTATGGAGATATGCTCTTCTTGCTTCTCCTTTTATGTTTATTTACTTTAGCCCTCATGGGGCTTGCCCTATAATTTATACCTCATGGGGATTGCTCGGATTTATTGATATTAATGTGTATATTATGAAAATACATGAAAAGGTCAGATGATATTATGACAATACAATATTACCCAACACGACCGGAGGATATTACGATGATGTGATGATAACCAACAAGGATGGACGATGTTATGATGTCATAATGATACTCGACAAGTCCAAAGAATATTCTAATGATACGATGCTACTCGAAAAGGCCAGAGGATATTATGATGATGTGATAATACCTGGCATGGATGGATAATATTATGATGACATGATAATACCCAATAAGGCCGGAGGATATTATTATGATAAGTCTCACAACTCAAGATATTTTATCAACTCTGATACATCCAAGATGTATAAGGATTTGATGCGGCACTATTGGTGGTGTAGTATGAAGAGAGATATGGCAGACTATATAGCTCATTGCCTTTGTTGTCAGCAGCTTAAGGCTGAGCATCAGCCACCGGGTTGTTTGAACCATTGGTTACCCATTACTGAGTTGAAACTGGAACTGATTACTTTGGATTTTTGTAGTAGGTTTCCTTATCCTTTTCGCGATTCCAATTGTATTTGGGTTATTATAGACAATTCACTAAGTCAACATATTTTATTTTGGTTTCGATGTCCTTCAATGTTGATTAGCCTATATCTGTGTTCAGGAGATTTTTTGTTCGCATGGGGTGCCCATTTCTATTATTTTGGATCATGGTTCTGTGTTCACTTTGAGGTTTTAGAGTGCCTTTTAGGGGAAGTTGGGAACTTAGGAAGATCTTAGTGTGACCTTTCATCCATAGACTGCTGGTTAATTGGAGTGCACTATATGCTTCGAGCATGTGTTATGGCTTTTGGAGGCCCATGGGAGTAGCACTTAGCTTTGGCAAAGTTTGCTTTTAATAACAGTTATCATTCGAGTATTGAGATTGCGCTATTTAAAACTTTGTATGGTAGGAGATATCATTCTTTGGTTGGATGGCTTGAGATTTCCGACGGTAGGCCTCGTGGTACTGATATGCTTTAGGAGTCATTGGCTATGATCAAGGTGATTCAGATATTTTGAGAGCTGATAAGAGTACGAAGAAGGCCTATGTAGGTTGTGGGAATCGTGCCCTACGATTTGGCATTAGTGATCATGTATTCCTCTGTGTACCGCTCATGTAGGGTGTGATGAGGTTTTGGAGGATGGGTAAGCATAGTTCAAGATATTTTGGACCTTTTGATATTCTCTGGTCAGATGGTGGGGTAGATTATGAGTTATCTTTACCTTCAGATTTTTCCTTTGTACATCCAATTTCCATGTCTTCATGTTGTGATGATATATTTGCGATCCTTATTAGGTTTTTAGATCGGTCTAAGTCCAGTTATATGAGCATTTGACCTTTTTAGAGGAGGCGGTGCTCATTTTAGCTAGTAATGTGAGATAGTTGTGCACTAGCAAAATTCTTGCAGATAAGGTTCATTGAAGGCACCACCCAGTGGAGGATTCCACTTGGTAGATCGAGAGAAAGATGCAGACTCAGTATCATCACCTATTCGAAAATCATGTATTTTCTGATCTTTGTGATAAAAGTTCCTTTATTAGTGGATATTGTAATGATCCTTTAAGTAATTTTCCATATTTCCTCTTATTTTTTCCATTTGAGCCTTTCTATGGTTACACCAAGTTATTTATGACTCTCTGGAACTGCCCGTTCAGTTATAGAGTAGTTCATTTAGCTTCTAGAGCCAATTCCCCATTTTGAAGTATTCGTTGGTTCCTAATGACCACCAGATGAAAAATTTAGTAAAATAATCTCGGATGCAAAATCTGACTACAACAACAGCTCTAGACTAACAATTTTAAACTAGGTAGACCTTGTGTTAGAGTCCCAAGGAAGTCAAGCCCATTCATACCTATTGTTCGAAAAGTTGAAAAATCACAAAATTAGTTGTGGGACCCAGATTTGGTCGAAAAGACCTCAGATGGAAAATTTGACTTTTTCATTTTCTATGAAACATCAAATTGAGTGTGGCTACATAGTTTATTTATGTAAATTGGATTTTCAATCAATCCTGATGCCTTAATGGAAAATTTTAAAAAAAATTCAAACTTTTAGTTTATATCTGGTGTCGGAGAAGATACTGTGATCGCCCAAGTTTGGATTCCAATTGCCATTCCATCTCCCACACTTAAGTAGTTCGATCACACACATGATTATGTGATAGCCATATCTGGACACCTGGTGTAGGTATAAAAGGACCCCTGAGTCCACATTTTCATCATTTTCAACTTATCCTTTGAGACCTAGAAACCTTAAAATCCTGTGCTAACTTGAAATTGAGTCTTAGGGGTGACTTGGGTGCTTGATTAACATATATTTGCAAAAAATATCTTTTCATTTAAGGTAAGAATCCTTCAATATCATGATTTTATTAACAAAGCCCCAAATCATTTAGGGCTTGACTTTAGATGAAAATTTTCTTAGTTTTCACCCAATTTTGAGGATTTCAGTTCCACGAGCATGATATCATGTTCCGTTGATCACGAAGACGTAATTTCCAATAAATGGGACCTACATAGGGTTTTTGGCATGATTTTTTGATATGAAGTACAATGGTGCAATATGGGTATCATTATGCTCGTATTGATGAGTTAGATAGTATTTTTTCTAGCTTTGCATCTTGAAGAGGCTTACGGGTTAAGTAATGCTTTAGTAGATTTTTAGGATTTCTTCGGCGTCAAGGTAGGCTAGGTTTATTCCTTGTTATATTGAGACATGTCATAGTATATTTGATATATCTTGTTATATTTGGATGGGTTTTACATGTTGGCTTGATAAAGTGCAATACTTAGGTTAGTTGCACCATTTAGATTATAATGAATCTTAGAATTGAAAAGCTTGTCTTGTTTTCTATATCTTAGGTGGAATATACTTCATTGCCCATGCTTAGAATGAGAATGCCTGAGCTAACACAATTTTGGTGAAATGCTCTAGTTGCTCATACTTAGAGTAAGTTGTCTTAGATTCTTATACTAATGAAGATTGCCTTAGTTCTAATGCACTTAGCGAAAGTTGCTAGAGTAGAATATCTACCTTAGGTCTTATTATGGCTTACTATTCATCTAAGACTTGATTTAGATACCTTATCCTAGTCTGAGGTATAAATTTACTTAGAATGTATTTCAAGGAATTAGAAGTGGTATCTTTGATCCACCTTTACTCTAGATTGAAAATTAGATCTCCCTAATCGTTATATGCTTAGTAAATAGATACAGTACCCTTATGAGGCAATATTAAAGAATCTTGGTACTTGTTGATATTTATAAATGGCATTGGAAATAATGTTTAAAGTGATTATTTCATAAATATGTTCTATTGTCTAAAGCTTACGATGAGCTATTGATTATGATATTGCGATTGGCTATTGATTAGGCTAACGATAAAGCTATCAAATGAGCCCATGAATATGATATGGCCTAATCCATAAACAAGGATTCGTTGATTAGCGATAGTTACTAAGTGGTGTTTAGTAAAAAATGAATAGTGAATAACTGGTGATTAGTAGTTACTAGATAAATGGCGATTAGTGAGCTTGTGAAGGCTAGAAATAAATATTGGCTTGTTGATAAATATTCTTTACTGATTTTGGCTAAATGCTAGATATCGACTAGTTTGTGAATAGTTAATAGTTTTTGACCCACAAATAGTGATTAAGTAATGAATAGTTAATAGATAAAAATTAGTTGTTATAAAATGACTAATGAGTAATTAGATTAACTAATAAGCGTTGGCTAGCTAATAAATAGATATTAATGTGTATCAAGGATATAGTTGACTATTTGATGGTATTGTGATGGTTATGAATATATTGTTATATGTTGTTCCATTATGAATTTTGATGATACTTATGGACTATTGATAAATGACCAATTGATAGTAAGTGTGGATCAATGGTTGAATAATGATGGAGTTTGGATATAGTGTTGATTATATTCCATTACTTTTCTCTTGGTGTACAATTAGTGGGATGGAATGTTGTGATGAATTCTTCACTTTACATACCAATTAGCGTATGGGAACTAACAATGTACTTATGATTGCTTGTATTTATGCTTCATGATGCATTATTATTCTGAATTTTCTAATTATTATGTACAGCGATGTGGGAATCGGTTAATGCATTATGTTTGTAAGACCCCAAAAAATCCTAAGCCTAATTCAGTCTTTTAGGCGTGTCAAGTGGTCCAAGACTTAGAATATTTTAGCTAAGTACTCAGACATAGAGTCATTTTATCCTACGAAGGTTGGCAATCTTATTTCATGTCCTTTACGTCCATCAAATGTTAATGTTTAGGTTGAATTATGATCAGGGATGTCCGTAGATGTTTTCGGACAAGTTTTGGATTTTTTGGACTTCATTTGGAGCTCTATTGGAATCCTAAAATTGTGCATCAACGCAATCTTAGCACACCGCAGCAACTATTGTGTTGATTAATATTTTTTCCGAGGTACCAGCATCCAATTTCAGTGAAGCGAAACAAACATGGTGCGACACGTTGGCTATCAAGTTGATGCCATCGATGCACCACATCGACCTGCGCATCCATAGTCCAATTTTCAGTCATTAAAAGACCACGTTCTTAGGGATATTTGGGTCTTTCCCACACGTCCTTCAGCCCCTAAAACATGAAATTAAGCCTTTTGGAGAGAAAATATACTCATTCATTCTCCAATTAGCTCAAGAAAAAAACCATAGGTACTTCAATTTCAAATCGCAAACTCAAGATTAAACCATAAAATTTCAGTAATTCTTCAACACAGGTATGTGAAGTGTTCATCCAAGGGTTCCTTCAACCCTTGGAGTCCAAGAATTTCTTTTACTCTTCAAGTAATTGATTTTTCGATTTCCATGGTTGGAATTAAATTGTATCCATGATTGCTATTTTCATTAAGTTCCTAATTCATGATTATATATATGTAACTCATGTGAAATTGATCATTATACGTGTAGATTCATTTGAATCCATGACAACCCTTGACTTGTGAAATGAGAGATGACTAATGATGCTCACTTGTTGTTCAATACTATGTGCATATTCTATGCTCACCAAGTTCTTGATAAATTGTCCATGTGAACTACTAAGAGAATGAATCATGTCAAGTTAGCTTATGTGCAAGTATATCATGAAAGTATTTGTCAAAATGCCTCAATGTATGAATGATGATCAAGTTCATAGTTTACATGTTTCGTGTTATGCCATGTCTCTCAATTTATGCTATTGAGTCCTGGGGGTACTTGTACCCAAAATTTTAGCTTATTACCTAGAACCATGGTCAGTCATGACACAATCAGTAGTACTCTTAATCAGTTACTGAATTCAGGAAAACTAAGTAGAATCCATATTAGTCTAGTTTAATTCAGTATCCAGTTCAGACCTCAGTAAGCTCAATCAGCTACAGAATTCAGTAGTATTGCATCAGTCAATGGAACTCAATGAACTCAGTTCAGTTCATCTAAGCAATAATCTCTGTAACCGTTCAGTCCAGCCTAGTACATACTAAAAATCAGTTCAATTTCCATTTAGTTGGGAGTAGAATTCAACACCGAGTTAACCCAGGGATGGGGAATTTATGTCAGTAGAGGTTTTGACCCTTAGCAGCAATCCCTGCATTATAGAACTACGTAGCAAGCGTAGGTTGACTTATCTTCCTGCCAGAAATTATAAGGGTTGATACTTCTCATCCGAGTTATCCTTCCAACGAGGGTTGATGTAAGAGCTTCCTGTCAGAGAGGGTTAACTCACAGCTTATCCTTACCCGTGGCATGGTATTTAAACCCTTCCAACTGGGGTGAGATGTTAGACCCCAAATTAGTTAGAGAAGGGGCATGTCAGTTAGATGTTTTCCTCCCACAGTCTCAGTTCTAGTTAGAGTCTCAGAATAGTACTCAATTTATTTCTACAAAATTCAAGAATATCAGACGTGGTCACTCAACTCAGTACAGAACTCAGCATGGTTCCATAGTACTCAGAACTGTCAGACATAGTCATTCAAATTATCAGTAATACAGCATTCGTAAGCATAAACATTGGTTATCAGTATTCTGATTCAATATTCAGTATTAGCACAATCTCAGTTACAGTCTATATGTTCATATATATAGTCTTACTCAGTCATACTCATGTTATTCAGTTACTATTGTTCATGCATATGAACCCATGCATTTCATCCTAACTCACTGTGCATACCAGTACATTCAAAGTACTGACGCATGTTTTTCTTTTCTCTATGATGTCTTATATCCTAGGATTAGACACACAAGCTGTAGAGCACCCTTAGCAGTTCAGATTCTCAGCTTTCATAGTAGTGGTGAGTCCTCACGGTTAAGGACATGCTTATTATTTATAGTACTTCAGTTTTATTTTAGTAGATGGAGTTAGTTGGGGGCTTGTCCCATCAACTCCACAGTTCAGACAGTTAGAGGCTTTTTCAGACTAGAGAATTTTCAGACAGTAGTTCAGTTTTTCAGTACTTATATTCAATTTTGTTACTTTGATACCGCATTCAGATTTATTTATAAATCTGAACCTTATGGCATATGTTTCTGCCTAATTCCGCATATTATTTATTATTATTATTCAGTTATTTCAATAAGTACCAATTATGGATTAGCTTATCGTTCTTCAGAATTATGAGCATCGTGTAGCATCCAGGGACAAACTTCGAGAGCTACAAACATAGTATCAAAGACTAAGGTTCAACAGTGTCATAGGAAGTCTAAAAACCATAGCTAGTAGATTCTTGTATATGGGTGTGTTGCGTGCCACACTTATGGACATGAGGCTACGAGATATTTTAGGAAAAGTTTCCCTTCTTTTAGTATTCATGTCATGCGAGTGAGCAAGAGCTCCAGTTATACTCTCTTTCTAATCCTAGTTTCTTTTTCATTTACAAAATATGCCTTAAAATAGGACTCAGGGAAGAGGAATAGGAGATCAGTCCTTTGGGCGAGCATATCTCCCATACAGAGTTCAAAGCAGCATTCGTCACACTAGCTTATTTTGTGGTAGCCCAGAATAAATGTCCATCTGCAGTTTCGGCCAACCCAATGGCCAATACTGCTGCTGCCATTCTTTAGCTTTGGGTTTTGGTATTTTCTTACCTACTAGCGAGATATAGTAGGTGCCATCATGACTCGTGACTTGGGTCATAATAGGATTTCCTATTGAATTAACCCATTGCATTAGCTATGAGTTATGTTTTGTCTTACCTACTCGTGGGATATAGTAGGTTCCATCATGACTCATAAATTAGGTCACAACAAATTGGTATCAGACCCTAGATTTAACTGGTATTGTTTGTACAAGAGAATATGTGTAGTAGAGTCTTACGAATCAGAATTTTCACATCCATTTCCTATATTCGGGAGGATATGAGACATTCTTAGGAGTTCTTCACTTCTTTCTTTTATATCGTGCTACGATTCTTAGTTGGTTTGTATAGGTATTCCTTAGACTCTACTCTTTTGTAGATGGCCAGGACATGTTCTTCCGATACATGAGACAAGGGTCCCTTGACTGAGCCTAGGGATCCATATCCAATTCGTGGATGAACTAGAGGTTGTGGACAGCCTCATGATGTGTCTCCAGATAAATGTTAAGATAGGTGTAACGCCCCGAGAGTACACCCTGGGCGTCACACAATGCATAGTGTCTTGAAGGACCACAAGCTAACCCATGAGTTGTTACCGGCTGTGAGAACTAGATAATATAATAATAATGTAGAAGAACAACTAATAAGCCATAAGGTTTTAACAATTGAAATAAATATTGAATTATAAATCTAAAGAAAACAACTATCTGAATCTAATAAAATGCTGATAAACTGAATAACTAACTCACATGTCTGAAAGCCTATAAATTGGCTCAATATGAGTTGATTGGACATTCTTTAACTAACTCCACTAACTATTAGACAGAAAGCATGAAATAAAATATTTTGTCCTTGAAATATGAGGACTCACCACTGCTACTGCTGAGGATCTAAGAATTCTATGTGCTATTCGAGAACTGGACGTCTGAACCTATGATATAATACATTATAGTGCAAAAGAAAGAGCATGTGATCAGTACTTTAAATGTATTGGTATGCTAAATCAGGTAGGCTAATACACATGGTTTTATGAACATGAATCTATAATTATCTGAATATGTATGTATAACATGAGGTACTAATTAGGGTGAATAAAATCTGTGGATACTAAGAATACATGGAGTCTGTAATTACTGATGATGCATGAAAACTACAAACGATGAAGGTACGTGAAATTTATAGATACTGGGAAGGCATGACCAAGAATATAACATTAACTGAATAAACTCAATAAACTTAAATACTGAAATAAATGATATTTGTATGCTTTGGTGAAACAACACTGAGACTGAGTGTCTGAACTATAACTGAGACTGTGGGAGGTATAATCTAACCAAACTGCTCCATCTGAACTAATCGGGGTCCAACCTGCATCCCCAGTTGGAAGAGTGTTAATACCATTCCATGAGTACTAATGCTAGCTATGTGGATCCAATAGACTTATATACTCTATTGTCCTGAAAGACTAAGGGTGTCAAGCCTAATATGATGGGTGACCCCTACAAGATAGTCAATCCTAGACAGACGGGTGACTTCTCATATCATACACTGGCTAAATAGTTCTGGAGTTTAGGGATTGCTACTAGCAACTCTACCTATATAACAAGGATGCCACTATCCCTATACTCAGTGCTAAATTCTGCTCCCAACTAAATGACACTTTGTTACTGACTATTTATGAGTTTAACTGACTGATGTAGTTATGCTCATGATGTATTCTGAAGTTATTCTTAAAATACTATTATGAGACTAAGTAAAAAAATATTATCTTAGGGTATTTAATACCCCAGGACTCAAAAGCAAAAATAGTAACACAATATCAAACTTAGAGGACTTAGCATGAAAACCCTTTTCAACAACTAATTGTTTTATGGATTTTATCAAATACTTGTAGTTTATAGTTTAATCAAATCATAGTAATATTATGGAACTTGTAGTAATAGCATGGATTCCACATGAATAACACTAAATCATGATTTAATTCAATGAATGAAACATTAAAGCATAGGTAATTGAATTACAACAATAATTTCATTTATACATGGTGTAAAATAGTAGTTCATGGAGATTCATGGGTGAAAGCATAATTTAAAATCAAAATAACTTGAAATGATCATAATTTTGCGAGTTAAAATAGATACTTAGACTCCATGGATGAAAGGAAACTATGGATGAACATTTGATAAACCTGAGTTACTGAATTTGATAGGATTTATGAAGAGTTCTTAAGATTTGGCCTTGAATTTGAGAGCTACGGTTTTTGTTCTTGAGAAAAGGATCTTCAATTTTTTAGGGGAATTGAATAATTATGATTTTTTAGGTCACTAATGGGTTAAATCTCATTTTTAGGCTGACTAGGTCCATGGGAAAAGACCCAAATACCCTTAAAGAAATTTAAAAACTCGAAACTAAAAGCTGGAAATACCAATTTTTGGCTCCAGCGTAACGCGGTGCTATCGCATCCAGCCACTGGAAAATGACAAATGGGACCTGGAAGTTTGGCGCGACGAGGTAAAATTGCAGTAAGCCTTTGAAATGCCATTTTGGCCACCTCCACAGTGCCCCATTATCACGAAGGATCACTAAAAAGGGACAATTGTGAGATAGGACATCACCGGGACGTGGTGGAATGTGGAGTCTCATATGAATTTGACATTTGTGATTTTACACTTCTCAGCAATGCTCCACGGGCCTAAATCACGGTTATTTTACGACTAAAACTTAAATTTGCCATAATTTCTTACTCGATTATCAGATTAAGGAGAGTTGCATCATTGGAAAGATAGTTCAATTTTCCACAACTTGGTGGGATGTTAACTAAGAAATAATGAGTATTTCAAAAATTTTATGTACGGATACTCATATAGAGAGATTTAATTTATGTTAGGGAAATATAAGGTGTTACAATATCTCACCCTTGGGATCATTCATCCTCAAATAAGATTGGTTAATCTGAGGAAATTGATGGACTGAGATAACACACTGAACATGCATATTTGATGCATAGAATGCATAAATTAACTAATTAATAAATGCATGAATGACATAAACATGACGTGCAACTGAAACTAAGCATGATAATGAGAAATCTTAAGAAGACTAATACCTTAAACCAAATCTGAATTTGCAGAGAAAAGATAAGGGTACTTGGTCCGCATATCTTCTTCTGTTTCCCAAGTGGCTCACTCAATAGACTGATTCCGCCAAAGAACCTTGACTAGAGGAATTTCTTTATTCCTTAGTCTACGAACTTGACGATTAAGAATTTCAATTAAAGCTTTATCATAGGAAAGACAGTTCTGAATATCCATACTTTCAAAGGGAACAATTAAAGCTGGAACACCAATACACTTTTTCAACAATGAGACATGGAAAACTGGGTGTACTGAGGCTAGATCTAAAGGAAACTAAAGATCGTGTGCTGCCTTTCCAAAATGATTGAGAATTTTGTAAGGATCGACATATCGAGGACTGAGTTTCTCTTTCTTGCAGAAGCTCTTTACTCACTTCATGGGATAGATTTTTAAGTACACAAAATCACTAACCTTAAACTCGAGATACTTTCTCCTCACATCTGCATATGATTTTTGTTGGCTCTGGGCTACCTTAAGCCTTTCTCTGATCAACTGGACCTTTTTTTATGCATTAAACACCAAGTCATTCCCTACTACTGCGGCCTCACCTACTTCAAACCAAATAATTAGAGATCTATATCTCCTACTATAAAGAGCGCCATACGGAGACATCTGGATACTGCAATGAAAGCTGCTTTTATATGCAAAATAAATCAAAGGCAAGTGGTTATCCCAACTACCTTTAAAATTAACTATGCATGCTCTAAACATATCTTCAAGAGTTTGAATTGTCCTTTCTTATTGACCATTTATCTGAGGGAGGAAGGTTGTACTGAGGTGGACATAGGTACCAAGACCCTTTTGGAAAGCTTTCTAGAAATGAGAGGTAAACTGGGTACCTCTATCTGAGATGATGGACACTAGGACTCCGTGCAACCTAACTAAATCTCTAAGATAGAGTTTGGCATAGTCCTTGGCTGAATAATACGTATGGAATGGTATGAAATGAGCTTATTTTGTTATTCTTTATACAATAAACCAAATAGAATCATGCTAACGATGAGTATTAGGCAAACCTGTCACAAAATCTATGTTCACTTCCTCCCACTTTCATGTGGGAATATTGAACTCCAGCATGGACCCACTAGGCTTTTGGTGCTCAATCTTAACCTGATGATATGTAGAGCACTTAGATACACACTCTATAATATCCCTCTTCAGAACACTCCACCAATAGATCTCCTACAAATCACGGTACATCTTAGTGCCCCCTAGATGAATGAGTATCACACACCAAGTGCTTCTGCAAGAATTCATTGCCTCATATCATCTACATTGGGAACACATAGCCGACCCTGACAATGCAGTACACCATGTCCCTCTTGGGAGAAAACCTCCACTTTATGATCTCTGACTTATTCTTTCAACTTAACTTGATTAAGATCTCTGTCCTTATTTTTCTTCACTTTAGAAACTAGAGATTATTCTAAACTACTCTGCACCCATACACTACCTTTTGTTGAATCAACTTAGTGGATAGCTAGTCGGGTAAGCTGATGAACTTCCTGGGCTAATGTCTTCTTACTATCCTAAACATGAGTAACACTGACCATAAATAAGCTACTGAGAGAATCTTACACCACATTGACCTTGCCTGGATGATGTATAACACTCGTATCATAATCTTTCAGCAATTCCAACCACCTTCTCTGACTAAAATTCAAATCTTTCTGAGAGAACACATACTACAAGATTTTGTGATCTGTGAACACATCAATATGCACCTATACAAGTATTGCCTCCAAATCTTTAAGGTAATACTACAACTGCTAGATCAAGATTATAAGTAGGGTAATTTTTCTCATGGGGCTTAAGCTGTCTGGAGGTATTGGATATAACCTTACCTCTTTCCATGAGGACATAACCTAAACCTACTTTTGATCCATCACTGTACACAACAAACCCATTGGAACCATCTAACAAAGTAAGAACTAGGGTTGAGGTGAGTCGAGTCTTCAACTCCTTAAAACTTTTTTCGCAGGAATCTGACCACTGAAACTTGACTTTCTTCTGAGTAAATCTGAACATGGGGGATTGAATAGACGAAAACCCATAAATAAACCGATGGTAATAGCCAACCAAACCTAAGTAACTCCTAATAAATGAAGGATAAATAGGTCTTGGCCAGTTTCTCACTGCTTTGATCTTTTGAGAATCAAACCTAATGCCTTCAAGGAAAATAATATAACCAAGGAAAGCAACCGACTTTAGCAATAATTCCCACTTACTGAATTTGGCAAACGAAAAATGGGTTCTAAGAGTTTGAAGTACGATTCTTAGGTGGTCTATATGATTATTTTTGAAATGAGAGTAAACAAGAATGTAGTCAATGAATACTATAACGACCATGTCCAAGTACTGCTTGAACACTAGGTTCATCAAGTCCATGAAAGATGTTGGGGCTTTTGTAAGACCAAAGGACATGAAATTCAAAGTGACAATACCATGTTCGAAAAGATGTTTTTTCGAATGTCACATTCTCTGAATCTGAGTTGATGATAGCCTTATCTGAGGTCTATCTTAGAAAAGTAGCTGGCACCCTAAAGTTGTTAAAAGAAGTCATTGATTTTTGGTTGTGGATAGTTATTATTTATGGAGACTTTGTTTAACTGACGGTAGTCAATACACATTCTGAGAGAACCATCTTTCTTATGCACGAATAGAACTGGTGTGCCCCACAGGGAGATACTAGTCTTGATGAATCATTTGTCCAGGGGATCTTTTAACTATTCTCTTAGTTCTTTGAGTCTAGATAGAGCCATCCTATATGGAGAAATAGAGATTGGCTGAGTGTGTGGAAGAAGGACTATTCAAAATTTGATTTCCCTTTCGGGAGAAACTTTGAGAAGATCTTCAGGGAAAACATCTGGAAATTCCCTGACTATTGAAACTGACTCTAGGGTTGAAGACTCTAAATTTGAGTCTTTGACTTGAACAATATGGTAAATACACCCCTTGGATATCATTTTCCTCACTCTACAATATGAAACATGTTGACCCCGAAGAGCTGTAGTACTATCCCTCCATTCAAGGACTGGTTCATTTGGGAACTAAAAGTGAACTATTCTTTTTCTAAAATCAATTGAGGCATAGCATGAGCAGAGCCGATCCATATCGAGAATCCCATCAAAATCCTCTATCTCTCACTCCACGAGATCAACTAAAGTTACTTTCTAAGATATTATAACTGAATAATTCCTGTATACCTACCTGGCTACAATGGAAACACCGACTAGGGTATACACTTAAAAGGGCTCTGTTAGAGTTTTGGGACTGACTCTGAAGTTGACGGCTATATATAGAGTTACAAAAAAATAAGAAGCTCCAGGTTCTAGTGAATCATAAATATGTAAATGAAATACCTGCAACTTACCAGTAACTACGTCAAGAGAATTTTCTTGATCTTATCGAGATGGGAAAGCATAGAATCTATTCGGATGCTAACCACTGGTAGCACTGAAAGCGGCTCCCTGCTGAGTCGGGTGGTCGGCTGGAGAGGATGACTAACGGGACTGGCCCTATTGGCACAACTCCCTACCTTTCTAAGAAACTACCCGATACTTCTAGATTTATTTGGCTAGATTGCCAAACCCAAAGCACATATCACTGCCAGCTCTGCACTTACCCTGATAGTGTCTGCCATATTTTTGTCATAGAGGATTCGTACGGCACTCTTAACACTACCTTTATACTTTGAGTCACCTGTTATCATATCTTAATTTAGGCACTGAGGCACTCACTGAATAGAGTGTTGGGGCTAAAGATCTCTGACGAAACTAAGGATGGTTACCGCCTTCTAATCTTGGCTGACTAACATTGAAACTACCCATTCTAGCCCTCTTGTTCTCCCTCTCTCTCCTTTCTTAGTCTTTTACTTCTCTATCTATTTAACATTGAATATCAACCTAGATAAGTCCATCTCCCTAATTAGAATTATGGTCCTACACTCTTTAACCATACTATCAGATACACCAGACAAAAACTTACTCATCTTGGATCTGCTATCAACTACCACCTGAGGAGCATATCTGGCTAATCGAGTAAAAATAAGGGAATACTCCTTCATGCTTATGTTGATTCCGTATAAATATTTGGTTGCATGGAAATGCTTAATTGGTATATGGTTTGGCTTTGGAAACACTATGCCCCCAACATGTTTGATAAAATACCTGTGAGAATATTTTTTGTTAAATTATTGGACTTTCATTGAAATATGCATCGAATAACTTTGTAATGGAACCTTAATGATATGAATTGTTTAAATGGTTTTGAATGGTTAAATGATAAGATCTTGGGGGTTATGGTTGTTCTAATTGAAAGTCTTGTCGGGTACAAAAAAAATCCCCCAAGGAAATATAATAATAGTCACTTCAGGGGTACATAGGATTCCCCAAGTTAAGTTAATAATGTAATATATGGTTACATGGGAATCTCTTTTTTTAAAACAGTATTGATAAGGACATTTCTTGTAAGCTATATCGGTATGACGATACCACTACTTATAGCCTTAGTTAATACTAAATTAAATTCTAGTTTGGTTGCGTGGTAATGGTTTTAATGTAGAAATAAAGGTAGGGTTTGATAGCTAACTATGAAGGTGTGAGTCCAATGGAAGGACACTGGAAACTTATGTTTTTCAAAATGAAGATCAGTCATGGTGACCATGTTTTATACTTTTGGAGTACACGGGAATCCCCTAAGTTAACTTGTATATATGTATCATGAAGAAAGCGAAGGGTAGTCTAGAATCCCCTACTACTATGGTATCTTTAGTTCGTGTGGCTATAAGCATTGGGGCCCGTTTAGTGGACACTAGACCCATATATCCCATGGGTGGTTCTAGGACGGTTAAGCAACACATACCTAAGCTAATGGTTTGAAGACATGCTAAACCCAATTTTCTTTCCCAATATGGTAATATATACATGTATGTATGGTTTTGTTTGCACATGGTTGGCTTATTTGGTTTTAAAGATTGGCATTATTTTATCCATTTCTTAAGTACTTGCTATCGTTCAGCCGCTAACCCATCTTTGGATGGCTATATTCCCACGCAATATAAGAATCGACCATTCTACTCTTCTTATTTAGTGATTGGATTTGGGATACGCTATTAGATTAAAGTGGTGAGCTTTTATGTTTCGAAAGGCTTTATTTTATATCATCAATGTCTTTAAATACTTTTGTTATTTTATGGATTTTGGTTTTTTTCTATGGTTGGGGGCATGTCCTAACTGAGTATTAGTTTTCTTTTGGATAGATGCTTTGTGGAAATACTATAGGCTAGAATGGGAGGTTTTGGTAGAGATATCAGCCTTAGTAGTTGCATTGGTATTTTGTTTGATACCGTTTGACTTAATTTATGGTTGTTCCATCCTTTTATGTTATTTTATGGATAAGAACTTTGTTATTATATCGGTTTGTTTGTGGTTGTTGGTAGGTATTGGATGGTTGGACTTACTTGGGTTGATCATGGTTATGGACCGATCCCAGAGTCTGGATTGGTGCAATTACACTATATTGTTATATGTTCAGAATTCATTTGACATAGAGTGTGAGTTTTGTTTACTGGATTGTATATCTAGGGTGGTATCGTGTCCCAGTTGGACTTGTGATGCCCATTACAACAAGGCCCTACTTTGGGTTATATCACTAATAGTTGCCCAGCCAGTGGTTTCTCATCCTTCTATGGAACAAAAATATTAGATAGATTTTTTAGATTGGCTCTACCTAGGTTTTCTGGTGCACCGAGGGAGGATGCATACAAGTTTTTGATTACTTGTGTGGATAGGATTTGTCTATTGGTCCTTGTTAAGACTCGTGGTGTTGATTACATCATATATTAGTTGGACTTATCTGCTCATCATTATTGGAGAGGTTATATTGATTCTAGTCCATCTTGATCTTTTCCCAGGTCATGGACTCAGCTCTCCGTGATATTCTTGTAGAAGTATATGCCTCACAACCTTAGAGACCATTTGAGGGATAATTCTATATTGGAGCTGGTCTCTATAATTATTTAAGATTGAGAGGCTCATTTTAAAAGTTGGATAGGTATACGACTTTTATTCTTCACACTAAGTATGACAGGGTTTATTGCTTTATCAGAGGGTTGAGACTCCTTATTCATATGTCTATTCAGATTTTAGTTATTGTGGGTAGGTCATTTGTTTAGGTTTCAGATTATTCTAGTGTGACAGATGAGATGTACAGTAAAAGCCATTATATGAGACCTAGATCTCATGTCTGATACAGTGAGGGTCGTCATAGTTCTCATCCCAATTATGGTAGTTCTTAGAGTAGGTATCCTCCACGTCCATCCTATAAGACTCAAAGTTAGCTCAGTAGACAAATTTTGGAAGATCATAAGATTACTGATAGAGGTAGGTTTAGTGCTAGTAATTTTTGTGGTAAGGTAAGTGTTCAGTCTTTGAGGGGTTCGTCTTTGGTTTATTATAGTTGTAGTGGTTACTATGGGTCTTTTTGATCTATTGGTTCTGGTTCAGCTCACATGTCATTTTTTTCCTTGTGGCCTCTTGGTCATTATCCACATGATTTCCCTAGTCATGGGATGATTGTGGCTTTATCTCAGAGTGTTTCCATGATTAGAGTAGCATCCTTAAGCTAGAGGTGGGTCTCATACTGGAAGGGATGGTTCGCAGGTTACTCAAGGAAGTTCTCAGGCAGGCAGGTAGGACAGGAAGTAGGTCAGGTGCTCTGCCCGATGGCGGGCATGGTCAGGTGTATGTAGTACTTGCTAGATTCGAGGCTGAGACTTTATATATTGTTGTTGCATGTATGTTTTTGGTGTTAAACCTATCTTTCCTTGCTTTATTTGATCTAATATCCATTTATTCTTATATTTTTGCTAATTACGCACCATATTTAGAGTTGACTACTGATTTATTATCACTGCCATTGCATATATCTACTCCCGTGGATGATATTTTAATAGTGAATTGAGTATTTAGATCACGTGTTGTGACAGTTAGTGATGTTGATAATTATGATGATATTATTCATCTGGATTTGGTAGGTTATGATATGAATCTAGGCATAGAGCAGTTATCCCACTAACATGTGTTCTTGGATTATTTTGCCAAGGCCATTACCTTATCCATGTCTAGTATACCCCCTGTAATATGATAGGGAGTTATTTTCGATGAGCCAATAAGGATTATATTATATGGGTGCTAGTAGATTTATTTTGAGTGGTTACAAGTCTTATCTCACTTATATCAATGATACTAGTTCAGAGAGTCTTTCATTCAACTTTGTTCCTATTTTTTATTAGAATACTAATGTGTACCCTACCCAACTATAGGTATTCCTGCTATCCATGGGATTAAGTTTGTTATTAACCTCGAGCATGGTACTCAGCCTATTTCTATGGAACTCTATTATATAGCCGATGCAAAGCTTAAGGAACTAAATTTTTAGCTTTAAGATCTTCTTAGTAAGTGTTTTATTAGTCTGAGTGTAGCCTCGTAGGGAGTCTTTGTATTGTTTCTAAGAATAAAAATGGCTATATTCTTATGTGCATTGATTATATGAAGCTTAATAAGGTAACAGTGAAGAACCATCATCCTATGCCTTAGATGGATGATTTTTTACTAGCATCAGGGTGCAATTATGTTGTCTAAGATTAATAGGAGGTCTGGTTACTATCAGTTGAGGATTTGGGTTGGCGATGTCCCAAAGATAGCTTTTAGGACGTATTGTTGTCATTATCAGTTCTTGGTCATGTCTTATGGGTTGACTAATGCCCAACTACATTCATTGATTTGATGAATTGAGAGATCATATAACTTTTTCCAAGTTCTCCAAGTGTGAGTTTTGGCTTTAGTTAGTGACAATCCTAAGACATGTGTTGTTTAAGGAAGACATTAAGGTAGACCCAACAAAGATTGACCCAATTCGTTATTGGGCTAGACATACATCTCTAATTGAGGTTCATAGCTTTATTGGTTTGGCTAGTTATTATAGATGTATTGTCTAGGGTTTTGCTACTATTTAAGACCCTATTACTAGATTGACTAGGAAGGAGGTTTAATTTTAATGGTCCAAGGAGTGTGAGTCGATCTTAGGGAGGTTCAAAGACTTTCATAATTCAGCTCCTATTTTAGCTCTTCATGTTAAAGGTGAGGGATTCACCTTATTTTGTGATGCTTCTAGTGTTGGTCTAGGTTGTGTATTGATGCAGCAGAGTCTTGTTATTATTTATACTTCTAGGCAGCTTAAGGTACATTAGCACAACTACTCTACTCATGATTTGGAGTTAGCGGAGATAGTTTTCACCCTTAAGATTTAGAGGCATTATCCTTACGGTGTACATTATGAGATTTTCACCTATCGTCGTAGTCTTCAACATCTTATTACCTAGTGTGAGCATAATAATCAACAATATAGATAGATGAAGTTGCTTATATGCTATGATATTTCTATCTTGTATCATACGAGGATGAAAAATATGGTGAAAATGCCTTGAGTCTTAAGGTAGTGAGTATGGGTAGCTTGGCTTATATTTATGTTTCTTAGAGACTGTTAGCATGGGATATTCAGTACATAGGTAATTCTATGGTTGGACTTTATATTTCGGATCCTATGAGAATTTTTGCTAGTATGGAAGAGAGGTCCACCCTATTTGAGCAAATTTATGATCATCAGTATAAAGATAGAAAGCTTTGCTTTCTTTATGATTATGTGTTGAGTGGTGAGTATAAGAGGCATACTATTGATTCTAAGGGTATTTTTAGTTTGATAGTTGTATTTATGTTCCTCAAATTGATGACTTTATTAAGTTGATTTTGCATGAGTCTCACAGCTCTAGATATTTCATTCACCCCTGCACAACTAAGATATACAAAGATTTAAAGAGATATTATTGGTGGAATGGTATAAAGAGAGATGTGGAAGGCTTTGTTGCTCATTTTCTATGATATCACCAGGATATAGCCGAGCATCAGTGACCTGGTAAATTGACTCAGAACTAACCTTTTAGAGAATGGAAATGGGAATGGATTACTATTGATTTTGTTAGTGGTACGCCTCGTACATCTCGTGCTTTTATGGTATTTGTGTTATTATAGATCAGTTGGCCAAGTAAGCACATTTTATTCCTATTTAGATAACTTTCAGTGTTGAGAGGTTAGCCCATGTCTATGTTTGGGAGATTGTCTGCTTGCATGGGGTGCCCATTTATATTATTTCAGATTATGGCTCTATGCTCACTTGCACAATTTTTGAGAGCTTTTTTGGAGGAGGTTAGTACTCCGATGGATTTTATTACATCCTTGACTACTTAGGTTCTCGAGGGCATGCTTCGAGTCTATGTTATGGATTGTTGAGGACAGTGGGAACAACACTTATCCTTGATAGAGTGTGCATATAATATTAGTTATTATCAGAGTATTAAGATGGAGTTTTTTATGCTTATTGTGGTAGGAGATATCGTTCTTCGGTTAGAATATTTGAGATTTTAGAGGTTATGATTGTATATTCCTTTGTGTATCACCTCTGAAGGGTGTGATGTGGCTTAGAAAGAAGGGTAAGCTCAGTTTGATATATGTTATTTCTTTTAAGAGTCTCCGCTTACTTGGTAAGGTTGCCTCTGAGTTAGCTTTGCCTCCATATTTTGCAATATTTTATCTAGTTTTATTTGACTCTATGTTGCGATGATATATTCCCGATCCTTCTCAGGTCCTTAGATAGATCTTAGTCCATTTGGATGAGCGTTTGTCCTTCATGGAGGATAAAATGCTTATTTTTCCTAGTGATGTAAGGTGATTACAAACTAGAGAGATCCCTATAGTTATGGTTCATACGAGGCTACTTGGGAGATTGAGAGCGAGATGTAGGCCTAGTATCCTCAAATGTTTGAGACTTCGAGTATTTTCTAATCTTTAACTTTAGGAATAAAAGTTTCTTTAGTAGTGGATATTGTAATTACCCTTCTTGTCATTTCTTGTGCTTCCACTTACTTTCATCAATGTAGATTTTCTATAGGTGGCCCAGGTTATTTATGACTTGTTGGGACTAATAGTGTGGTTATCGGGCAGTTCATTTGTTCTTTAGAGTTAATTCCCTATTTTGAAGTCTTCACTAGTTCCATATGTCCACTTGGAAAATACTTAGGCAAACCAATCTTGAATATAAATTTTGATTGCGCCTGCAGCTCCAGAATATCAATTTTAGGCTAGGTGGACCTTTGGTTCGAGTCTTGATGTAGCTGACCTCATTTTGACTTTTTGGTCAGAAACTTGGAAAATTAAAAAATTTTTGTGACCCATATTTTATTGAAACGACCTTGGATGGAAAATCAGACTTTTACATTACTACTGTAATATAAAGTTTAGTGTGGTTACATAGTTCATTTGTGTACATCATGTTTCGAATGAATCTCGAGGCCTTAGAAGTAACTTGGAAAAATTCCAAGTTCTAATTGTCTTCTGGTGTGTCTCACGATCCTAAATGATTTGCAGAGGATAGTGCGATCGCACTAAGAAGTATGGTGATCTTCATATCTGCTCCTGCATCCATATAGTGCACTTGAACACCTAGTTATGTGATTGTAGCATCTGAGTACCTGGAGTTGGTATAAATTAACCCCTTAGGCCACTATTTAGGCCATTTCTCACTCAATCTCGGGATCCAAAACCCTAAAATAGTCTTATAACTTTACATTGAGTCTTGGGATGGCTGGGTATCTTTATTAACATATATTTTTGCTAATATCTTTGTATGTAAGGTAAGAATCCCTTAAATTCATGCTTGAATTTCTTCATTATTTGACAAAAGCACCAAATTCTTTAGAGATCAATTTATCCCTAAATATAGCTTGATTTTCACCCATTTTCAAGGGTTTGGATTCCATGAGCTTGATATCTTGTTGGGTTGGTGTCAAAAATTTGTTTTTTGTAACTGGGACCCACATAGGGTTTTTGTCATGATTTTTTGACCCAAAGCACATTGGTTCAATATGGGTATACATATTCTAATATTGATGAGTAGAATGTGATTTTGTTAGATTGGCATCTTGAAGAGGATTCTCGGAAGAAAAAAGCAAATATTTAGAAGTTCGTGAGTCTTCTTCGGCGTCGAGGTAGGCTAGGTTCATCCCATGTTTGATTGAGATTTGTCATAATATGCTTATGATATTGTGTTGTATTTAGGATTGGGTTTAGGTCTTGGATTGAAGAAATGTAAAACTTAGGTTGACTTTGATTGTTTAGGATAAATTGAATCATAGAGTTGAAACACTTAGCTTATTGCCTTGAACCTTAGTACATTAGAGTTTATTACTAATATTTAGCATGAGAAGGCCTTCGTTCGCTCAAATTTAGGTTAAAGGCTCTAGTTATTCATACATAGAGTGAAGTGGCCTTAGTTGCTTACACCATAAAAAAGTTGCCTTAGTTGCGATATTGACTTAGTGGTTGTGTTTGAGAACCTTTATTGTGAGACTAGTTGTGGCATGTTATACATCTAAGAATTGATTTAGATACCTTAGCCTAGTTCGTGTTAGAAATTGACTTAGTATGTATTTAGAGAATTTAGAAGTAGGTTGTTTGACCTACTTTAAGCCAATATTGATGATAGTTATCTTGAAATATTTGTACTCCAAGTAAAGATTAAAGAATGACCTTGTGATGCAATGTTTAGGAACCTTGGTGATCGTTGGTTATGATTTTTAACATTGCAAGTGATGTCTAAATTATTATGTCATATGTATTAGTTGCTTGTTAAGTGTATGAGGTGTTATTGACTATGTTATTATGTTGGCTATTGATTGGGATACCGGTTATTTTACTCAATTATACCTTTTCTATGATGTTGTTAAAGCCATAAACTATTTTATGGACTATGCTATGAATAAGCTATAGATTATGTCATGGATTGGCTATTAACTAAGCTATTGATCAACTACCTCTCAAGAAAATGGTTAACTATACTCTATTCTAATAATAAGCCCTTGAATATGCTATTAAGGAGCCATTTATCCATATACTGCTTATGTTTATGATATTGGTATGAAATCATACTAAAATTCATGCTAGAAACCATCCTTAATGTTGATGTTCTCAAGTGTGCCAGAATTATGTTAATAGTCATGCTTATTTATTATATTGTGAATTAACGCGCTTTATTATGTTGAAAACATGATTGTTTATTATATGCTTGGTTATGCTATTGAATTTGCCATCGACTATGATTATGATGATATTATATTACCAGGCTAGGCTAGACTATCTTATGATGATATGATGGTAACCGGCAACGACAAAAAATATTATTATGATATTTTGATTCTCGATAATACTGAGACATGTTGTGATGATATATTGATACCCGACAAGGCCGAAGGATACTACAATGATATTTATGCTCAATAAGGCCAGAGGACATTATGGTGATACATTGATACCCGGAAAGGCTGGGGAATCATTATATTGATATGCCTATGTCCATATCTACTAGTTCTAGTCTGGCTAGCCCTATTTATGGCAATTATATGCTTATGTACACTTATATGTATTTGGGTATGTTGTTCACATTACTGATGCCGGTTATAGCTCGTAAGTATTAAATATCAACGAAGAGGTTTAAAAATTGATTAGTGATAATGGAGGATTAGTGATTATTTATGATTAGCTAATAGTGTTATTTAAGTGACTAATAATGTCTAGTTTCTAATCAAGATTTAATGATAAATATGGACTAGATAGTAAATGAAGTTATCTTTGTAATATTGTTTTCCTCATGAATTATGAATAGTAACTATATGGTAAATAGTTGTTGAGTGATGACTAGAGGTTATCTAATGGCCAGTAGTCAAATAAATTAGTTAATAAGAGATGGTTAACTTGTCAATGGTGACTAATGCATATTAATGCTAAGATTTCTAAATGATGATGGTATTATGGAATATGAATACTTCGCCTTATTGTTGAAGAATTGTGATAATGTTAGTAAATGGCATATTGATGATAATTGTGGTATGATGATCAAATGATGATGAATGTTGATTGTTGAGTTGTTTCATTCTGTTTTTTTTCTTTTGAGTGTACTCTCCGATCATATGGGAGGTTGTGATGAGTTTCTTACTTTTTTTGCACCAATTGTCATATAGGATCCAATTATGTAATTATGTTTGCTTGTGATGATGCTTTTTGATGTGTTATTATTCCAAACTACTTATGAATGTTTGCACAACTATATTGGCATCTGTTGATACCTTATAGTATATTGTTGTTCTAGTTTACTTTTTTATTCTGTAAAATAATGTTGGAGATGATTCAGGTTCAATTCTGTACCTTGACTTAGTTTATGCTATCTTGCATTTTAGGCTAATTATATCATGATTTAGCTTAATCGGCCGATGATGCTAACTGCTATCCTGTTGTTTGGGTACCCATGCTTCACTTTTGTACCTTTTTGGTGCTGATCTGAGAACTAGCTATCGATGTTGTCCATTGATTCACGTAGAGTCATCTTTTTGAGATAGAGTGAGCTCTTGGAGTTCTGAGTCACCCATTTCCTTCTATCATATTGTTACTTAGTCTTTTATATTAAGACAAATGTATCGACCTATTCTAAGGCTCTTGGGTCATATTTTTTACATTAGATGCTCTTGTACCAGATCTAGCAGGTCTTGGGATTGATTTTCATGTTTTGACTTATTTATCGATTTAGAACACCTTTTTTATTTATAACTTCTGTTCAATAAATATGGCCTATATTGGGCATTTCCTACCGAATTACCTCATTGTGTTAGCTCCAGTGTATGGTTTGGCTTACCTACTGCTGGAATTTAGTAGGTGCCATTATGACTTGTAAATTGGGTCATGACATCTTGGTACAACCTCATCAAATCTTCTCTCATCATAATTGCATAAGAATTCATGGATGAATTCCTTTCATGCTCACGTCCAAGTATTTTAAAGTTATCTTGAATTATGTTTAAAGCTAGGGTTTTTATGGACAAATCATTAAGGCATATTTCTTCATATGATTAATCTAATTTTGATGAACTAGTTTATATGACCTTATAAATATTATGCAAATTGACCTTATAAATCGTATGAAAATTCCAAATTTATGTTTTGAAATTTTTTATCTTAAGAATGTTTTATGATTTATGAATAATATGTGAAAAAATATATGTTTTAGATTAAAAATATTAGCAAATGATTCATGATATGAGATTGGGGTTAGGCTCAAAAAATTACAATTTTACAGACATGTTGAGCAAATACTCAAACTATTATTCAGCTATGTTACACAACATAATATGAGCCGTGGTACATTTTAGGAGGATTATTTAGCGTTGGGCAGGTATTCATTCAAACAACACATGCTACATTACTATGTTGCCACCATAGGTTTTCAGCCTAAGATGTTTAGTATTAGATTTACATATTAATGGTAGGTTGACGCTACTCTTCCAGTGTGGGTAAGATGTTGTGCACATAATATCACATGGTGTTTGTCAGTTATAAAATGCTCCCACATGTATAAACTTTATGATATTACTAGTTATGTATTCATTAAATACTTTCCGTGCAAATTTTCCAATAAAGATTTTCTTTAAATTTTCAACTGGTTTAGTTGTTTTAACTGTTTTTCCTGTGACTCATATTTCTATTAAAGATCATATTTTAAAACACTAAATGTATGTATATATATATATATATATATATATATATATATATATTCACTTTTCACACCAATACACTATAGATTATTGATAATTTTGTGTCGTATATCTTTTTATGTTATAGATTTAGGTTCTCAAGCCTAAGGATTCCTACTAGAGATTTAGTAGCACCTGACATTAGCGAATTTGAAAGCAATCCGATCATAGAAGAGATGTAGAGTTAAATATATATTTTTCCTTAGCTCAATTTTGTAATTTGACTTAGTAAAGGTATTTATAGGGGCTTTGTCTTAGTAGACTCGGATGCTTAGTAGTAAAGACATCACTAGACAATAGTGATGTTGAAGTTGACATTCTTTCACTTATTTCTAATTATGTCTAAATAGATATTATCATTTTTAGATTTTATCCATTATCATTGTTTATGTTTCCACATCAATTTTTTTTTCTCATAATAGTAGTTTCATTAGACCATAGTTTGTTTTTAATTAATGATATTGTATTTTAGTATTAAAGTATAAAAAGGTTATTTCCCTTTCTTTGAGAAGTTTAGACCATGCTTATTGTTTCTTAGCTTCTGCATATGTCAATGGATAGCCTTGTTAATATGACAGACCAAGAGTGCACGCTAGCTAACAATGGTTCTAGGTGCCAGTTGTATTTAGGGTATAGAATTGAGGTATTGAAAACTTTGTATTATAAGATTAGGTTTAAGTCTCCTTGGGTCTTACAACCTTTTAGGCCACGGAAGTTTGAGGCAATAACAGGTCTGTGATGCCCTTAGATGTTCTGGGCCGCACGCACACGCTACATTGATGTATTCAACGAGTTTATAGCCTTGGCCGACAGGCCCAGGTAATGTTTGAAATTTCATTGTGATGGGGATAGATCATTGCAACCTGTGAATACCCCATGGACATAACATGGTGCTTGGAACCGCAAGTTGTCTCGAGATAACTCATAGTACTGGCATGATCCATGACCAACTAAATAAAATATTTTAAACTAGAAATATAAAGTAGAAGAAATATCTTATTCAATACAAAACTATTTAAAAAAATTTACAACAATAGATTTAAAAAAGAAACTAGAACAAACTATATCAATCTGACTGACTGTATATGAAACCTCTACTAATACTAACATAAGGTGGTTGGGATATAACCCGAACTACCCTATTCAATACATATGAACTAAAGGAATGACTCAAACTCTAATTTGACTGGAGTGCCCCAATACAGAGAACTCTTCACGTGCAAATTGGACGTGATGATCTAAACTAGTAACGAGTATGAGAAAGAGCAATTGAATCTACATCATATGAAAAATGTAAGCAAAAGAGGTATGTGATCAGTAATTTGAATGTACTAAGCATGTGAGACATAAAAACTGTTAATAATATATATGATTAAAATTGAATTCATGCTAAGTAAACAAATTATTTATCTAAAAACAGTAAACCTGGTGTACAATGACCCCAAGTAAATCATAAACTATAACATGAGATTTAGCTATTAATCATTAAAAAATCCTTTAACTTAACAGAGGGTCAAGTATGAAATCATGCTAAAAACAAGTGTCATGGAAAAATACTCAAGTCATAATAAACTTATGTAAGAAATAATGCAAATGACTCATGTTTTATTAAAATCAATTAGAAAATCGAATCATGTGAAAATAGCCATAAGCTAATCATAGTTGTACTGAAAATAGTGAGTCCTGTAAAGTTTAATGTTTTAAATCTTTTTAGTGGGGAGCCTCTTTTAACCAACCATATGAGCAATATGGAGTCCAACATATGCCTCGTTGAAAGGCCACAATATACCTTTTTTTGGTAGATAACCAAGTTTATTAATAACAAAAGTGAATCATTAAAAACTAAAACGGCTAGACAACTATTTCTAACTATCACTACTGCCTCGATTAGTATACTACCAATTAAAACATACAATCTAGTGCCAATACAATAGGATAATTCAATGCAAAGATATAATCAAATAGGCAACCAGATTTTGACAAGTACTAGGTTGTTCCATCATAGCATATGGGTCAATTGCTGGAAAAATGCTCGCTAGTTCTTAGACTCAACCCTATAGTGTGTAGGTGAATTATAATATCCCCAACTGCTGTATCAATCTTGAAGTGTCTACCTTGGAACCTTATGAGATTTCTTTCACTCCAGATTACTGTCACCACCATTGCAAACATACTACATAGGATGCCACCTCTACTTGTATTCATTTTAACACATCCATGAGCCTAAGCAACCTCCTCTTGCCAAGTCCCTATTGACCAGTAATTTCCAAACCATATAAGCAGTCTACACCATAAGGTTTTTGTAAATGGACACTAGAACAAAAGATTAATCAATGTCTTAACAAGAGCACTACATTAAACGCAAGCAACATGACAATTAATAGAAAACTTTTTTAACCTGACAACTGTTGGCAATCTTTGATATAAAGCCAACCAAAAAAAATTGTGTTGTGGATGGAATGCTAGGTGAGTTGTAAGGCAAATGTATTATATTCTGGGGAATTATGGTCTTAAAGTAAAATGCATATGATTAATGTTAAATTTACTCATTTACCATAATCTTCAATCTATCGTATAAACGTCCCTGGATAGTGGTAAGTGTCATTATTTACCTCCTTGACTATATGATTTTCCTTGTCACCCAAGTTTCATCAACATTGAAATGACATGTACTGACATCCATAGAATTTATATAACAGATGTTAACCCATAGCACCCAAAGACAATCTTTCTTGATGGCCAAAACCCATAAAGTCTTGATCATAGCCATGTTATTCCAGTCACATAAATGCATAACATTAAGACCACCTGCAGCTCTAGGTTTTCACACTTTTCCCTAAGATACTAATGCTCTTTTGCAGTTTGCAACAGATACTATCCACATGAATACTCTACATGTTTGGTCAATCAGCTTAAAAATAATTTTAAGGAAAAATGAAGATTTGGGCCCAATATTTTTGCTTTCCAAACACCACAAATTTAATTATTGTAGTCTCCCAGCATATGTAATTAACTTTGAGGTCCATATTTCATTTTCTCTGTGATTCTTTCAATAGCAGGGATGTATTAATCAAGAGTGAGTTGTTTTAGATCAAAGTGGCATGCCCAAGTACTTGATCCTTGATTATATCCCAACAGTCTAAGAATATACTATTTAACATTGGGTTTCACCCTTGATAAATACATTGAATTATTGTCATACGTTGCTCATAAATCTGAAGCACTTGAGAACTTATCAAAAGCTCCCTTGATCAATTATACCGATCTCACCTCAGCCTTACAAAATAGCAATAAATCATCCACGAAAAAAATATGAGCAATGTTTAGTCTTTTATATCTAGGATGAAAGTGAAACTTGGGATCCTTTGTAAATTCTGCCAATGCTCACTACAAATATTCCAAGGCTATGATAAATAGATATAGTGACATGGGATCACCAAGTCTAGTTCCCCTTTTACCTTGGAAAGGTTCATTGAGCACACCATTTAGCATCAAAGAGTAAGACACAAAAGATACACACTTTATCACCCAATAAGTTAACATGGATGGAAACCCCAAACCAACTATAACCTCCATAAATAAGACCATTCTATAAAGTTGTAGCTTTTTGGAGATTTAACTTTCATGACACACAGTGGGGACATACCCTTCCTAGTATAACATATTCTAATTTCATGACTTAGCAACACATTGTCAACTAGACTTCTACCTTTGATAAAGGATGACTGTTATGGACTTACTAATGAGCAATAACATTATTAATTCTACTAGTTATAACCTTGGTGCTGCTTTTATAAAAAAGGTGCAGTAGGTAATACGTTTGTGATCTTTCATAACTGTTGGATTTGGAACTCTTGGATTCAAGGAGATTACAATACTACTAAGCGATTTGAGTATCTTGCCATGCTTGAAAAATTCCATTACAGCTCTACAAATTGTTTATTGTACCTTAGCCCATTGGTGATTAAAAAATTCTATGGGGTAGCCAGCAACACCCGGTGCATTCTCTAGGGGTAAACGTTTAATTGTTGAATGTATCTCATCTTTAGTCATATCTCTGATCTGATATATTTTTTCTCATGGGTGAGGGATGGTCCTTATTTTATGACTACAACATCAGGACAAGGGATAAAGTCTGTTGATGAGCCCATGAGATTCCTAAACAATAAGATTAACTCTTGCTCAACCTCATTTACATTAGTAAGATTTATACATCCTACATTATACAATGAGTGTATAGAATTTCAACTTGATCTTATTTTTATTTAGGCATGGAAATACTTTGTGTTAGTTTCACCTCAAGTAATCTATGTGGTCATATGGGATTGTACTCAGGTGAGATTAAATAACTTCCAACTTGACTCTAGCCTACTGGATTTTTTATGCTTATGAAGCTAAGTAATCAAATTCTTCAGCTTCACCATCAGAGTCTTCATACTGGACCATAGTTGAATCATAGTTCCTCTAGCGTGCTGAGACCATACTTACTGTACATTATTACTAAAATGAGGGTGAAACATCATAGTTGAGTACAACATAAAGGTATCTGGTTTCATTCTAGCTACTTGTTTATACTCTATGATGATCACAGTGTGGTTAGATACCAAAGTGTTCAAGAAATCTCCCTCTATGTGTCCATAACTCTGCAGCCACTAGATTATACAAAAAGACCAATCTATCCTAGAGTAAACTTTTAAATTCAAATATTGCTTGTCACAAAATGTATGTTGCCATTCTTGGGGCTTAAGTGATATAAGTTTAAGTGCATCCATATAGTCCTAAATTTCCCTATCTCATGCTGTGTCACACATCAACCAATCCTCTCTTCGGATTTGAGTACTACATTAAAGTCTCCACAAAAAATCCATGACTCATACATATTTCAGCCTAGATGGATGGGTCCTTCCATAGTGGTCTTTGATAATGCTCAACTTATAGAATGAATTATGTGAAAGTCGGTCGTGGTCAATATAATACCCAACTTAGAGTTGGGATTGAATCCATGAGGAACAATGTGAATATTGATCTAGTAAGTTCAAAATCAATGTTGCTTGCTAAATTCAACCCTAGGAAGCAAATATTTAGTGGTTTTTAATGTTTTTGAAAATGTCACTATTTTGGGACTTCTAGAAGACTAACTTGACGCTAAGAATAATTGGAGTATAAAAAATTAGGAATAAATTTTGAGGTCATTCCATTCTAGATACAAACTCATGCATGGGTAACTAAAAATTTATCAAAATTTAGGTATAGTCATAGGTAGGCTAGATTTTGAGGTATTAGCGTTAATCTTTCAATAAAACACTAAATTTTAATCTTGGGTTCTTTCGAACACCTTACGAATATTGTCAAACAACCTATCCAATACCTCAATTAGCACCCTAACTTCTTAGAAGGTACTATCAAATGAGCTAACTCAATCAACACCCTTATTTCTAAGGTGATTCTATCCCACAAATTAACTCAAGTTATTATTTACAAATACCATTCATTAAATATCCCTCTTTCAAGGATGGTATGAGATCCTAAATAAATTAGGGTTTTCACCCACAATTCTTAGTTCAAGTACGGGTAAAAGCAAAACCCACAACAAATAGCTAATTATATATATAAATAAACAGCACCCAAGCACTACTCACAACCTATTAAAGCATAACCCAAAGAGGAAGAACTAGTAACTCATAAAGATGATTAATAGAAATATACCAAAATTTTCATTAAATTCATTCATGAAAGGTAAAGAGAATGTCAAACCACAATTTAATTTCAATAAATCTTCGATGGAGTTTGCCAATTCTTCACTTAGGAGTTCACTAATGTGTTCTTAGCTAAAGATTAGTACAAATTTTTGCTCCAAGATCCCAAGAGTTAAGTTAAAAAGTGAAGAAAAATATAGAATAAGTTAAAACTCCCTATTTGATCACCAATTCCACATTTTCAAAATATCACAAAAATGCCATTAAAAGTTTTCTGCTCTACCTCGATCGCCATCTCTTGGCTGCATTCGCTACTTCTACGATCGCAGTAGTAACATTGTGCTCGACCTCTAGCTGGGTTGCTAACTAGTCACGATCGCGGCCTTCAAGCTGAGATCGCGATACTTGAGGGTCGACCCTTGGGCCTGGATTTCAACTTTTGTTTTGTTTGCTCACATTTTTTCGCTTTCACCCATTCCTCATCTCATTTTTATCAAGTTTCATTGCGCATCTTCTCATTTTATCTTTTACCTACACAAATGCACATTAAGTAACAAATGAACAATAAATCGATGAAAAAGCAAGATAATTTAGGCTTAAAGGTACTGATAAATCATCAATTTACCACTAATCAACACCCCAAACTTGAACTATTACTTGTCCTCAAGCAATCAAAAACAATTCAAAAAGATAGGGTATTTAACTCAAATCCATCAAAAAAATAGCTATAGTAAAGGAATAAGTTAACAAAGCTCTACAAAGACTTTCCAAATATGTCATGGAAACAAGTAAACCAGAATTTTTCATTAAGCACCTATTTATGAAGCAAGGATACAAGTTTGCATCAAATGAATCTTCCAAGTCAACAAAGCATCTTTATAGGAGACACAAAATCTTCTAAGATTTTCTCAATCTTAACAATGCCACTTACCTCACATATTTACCTAAACCAATAGTAAGAATTCATATTCTACACCAAGGTTTTGATGCCTCTCTCATGCAAGAGTTAGCTCCACATATACAAGACATTTATATTTCTAAAGGAGCTCAAATAATGACAAAATTCGCACTCACTCTCTCAAAGAAGTTCATGTAAAATGAGCAAAATCATAGGCTTGCCCTTTGTATTTTTCGCCACTAATGTAGACTTACCTAGTTTGGAATCACTGAGGTCTTGTATGTTAAGATGAAGGTTTGAGGTGCAGGAAGAAATATATATGGATCAGGTGACTCAAAGACCTCCTTAAATGCAATAACTCAACCCTTTCTGCCGTAAAATTTTCAAACTCTCCACATTATTCTCCTTCAAATCATTTCCCATATTTCCCAACCTTTTTGATTAGCATTTACCAAACAATTCAAATCCTCCATTTTTTTCTTCCTTTCTTTGACCTTTTCAAGAGACTTTCTACTTTTCAAGTCTTCTTAGCCCTTTCATTCATCACATCTCTCTTAACATTCTATGTGATAAGCTATACAACTATACCATCAAGTGTTTGTCTTGTCTCTTAAGAACATAAATTGACCACCCTACATAAACCTTTCTTGGCTCACCTTAGCACATCACATTATCCCCCCCCCCTTCCAAACATGGAGTTTAAACTACCCTTACATAATTCTCCCAACTACACAACCCCCATCCCCTCCAAACATAGGCTTTCACTTGTATATTATTACTTAGTATCATGTGATGCACTAAAGTAGGTTAAGTGCCAAAAATAAGATTTTAAAAAGGGCTTATGTATTTTAGCATGCTTATCATTACAAAAATAAAGAAAATAGGTAAAAAAGATCAGTGTGGTTACCTAGATAAAAATGTTAAGGTGGGAATTTGGCTATGTGGTGGATCAAAAATATCCTCGGGTCATTCTATAAATAAACTTTATCTAGGATGTCACTTGGACTACACTCGGGGCAAGTTTTTGACTACACATATGTACAACAATTATTCAAAAATCTTATCACACAAGGCATCGTACTCATAGAATAAAAATTTAATAGCTCAACCAATTTTAGTGATTTGAGCCTAATAAGTTACTCCGAGACAAGGGATAATTATTGAAAAGAGAGAGCCAAAAATTGGATTTATTGGTCTCACTCAACAGAAATTTAAACAACATCCTTGATTCTTTTTCAAAAAGAAATATATATCTATATGTGTGTGTGTGTGTGTGTGTGTATATTGGTTTTTGTCAAAATCATTTCATTTCTTGCCAATGACGTTTTGAAAGTATTTTTGAGCTTTTGCCACTTCATAAATAATTAAAGAAAAACTTAGTTGAATGCAAGGCGGCATTATCATTTAACTTCATGGGATTATTTTCTCTTAACTTCACATATCGCCCATTTAGCTCACAAAACACTCATGCCACCAATAGAAACACAAACGACCCTATACTGTTAAGAATTACATCACCCAATCTGTGAAATGTCAGTAATGCATGCGTTCATGTCTCTCGGGTTACTTAGACTTCACTAGGGGATGCTATGATAACCACATTAATTGATCAAACCATGGGCACAATATTCATCATCAATTTAAACCAAAAACCACAAGTTATCCAATATTTAAGACCAATTGGATTCAAAACTATTCTCCAAAAATGATAACTAACACCTCAAGAAAGTTCACATTAACCTTTACTAGCACGTAAGGTGTTCCTCTCTTATAGACATTTTAACAAACACATGGTGCGCATGAAAGGTAGGAGCTTGAAAAAATGAATAACAACATATGTAAACATGTTCAATGCACCAATTCATCACCAAACACCTAAATTTTAATAATACTAACCAAATTAAATCACCCACCACTAAATTAAATAAACAAACCTCAAGTGGGTGTTTTTTCGAACACCTGGTATGTAATAGAGTATGGAAGCAAGAATTTTGCAATTGACATTTGAAACAAGTCATGCATTAAAACAATTTTATTCCAAAAACTAAACTCGACCAAATTAATCTTAAATAAAAAAATTAAACCTAAAATAAATCATTGAATGTGATCACTATTTATACTTCAATGAAAATTTGACTAAGGAGCATACCTTGTGAGCTTGTTAAAGAGAGGAAAGTGATGAAAATAAGTTCCAATGTACTTACCTGGGGTTTCATTCTTGAGGTACCCACTACAAATTATGCTATAACCTACAGAAACCCAAAAAGAAGGTAAAAATTGAATAAAAAAAAGATTAGAAAATATCAAGAAAGTTTTCTTGGGTTGCATACCAAAAGGCGACTTAGTTATAGTCATGGCACAACATCTTTTCACTATTATTTATGTCTCCATTTAATTGATTTGAATGGTGGCCCAACTTTAGATCATACATCTTTGATGTACTTTGGGCAGAGGTGAGGGCACAATGATACATATTCTATCTCCCCACTTTAAAGACTTGAACCTTTTACCCAACTTCACATCAAACTCCCAAGTAAGCTCCTTGGGTATTGGTGAGACCCTTCAAAAAACACTTCTCAAACATTGGATTATGCACTTATTGGCCTTTAATCGAGGAACGTAATTTTCCCTTTTCGAATGATAAAATCTAAAATATATGAATTTTGTACCCTCTCTCCTAAGTTCATCATTTACTCGGGTGGTTTGACTTTCATCACATCCACCAAGAAAAATGCCGAAAAGTGATTGGAATGAGGCCGTCTTCCTAATTCCAAAGTCGTATTATTGTTGAAATTCTATCCAAAAATGAAATAGAGCCTTCACAAAGGGTTTGCTTAGTTTTTTTTTTTTGAACTATTACTATTTCCTCAATTTTTGTATCCTTTATTATTTTTCATTCAGTTGGTTTGAAAATCACAAAGAATTCTTCCACATCAAGCCCACCATAAACCACATGGCTAGATATGTTTCCCTATCAACCTCGTTATGAAGATTGGGCGTATCCATGGCACTTGAATGATCGATCTCCTCACCTACATTTTCTTCTTTTTCACTATCCTTTCCAAATGTCATCACGGATTGATGCAAATGATGCATGTCCTCCTCCATTGTAATTACCTAATCCAAGATAGTTAGAAGCATTGCTTCAACACCATTGTATTCGGCACATTGTTCTTCCTTTATCACATTATAAGACCTATGAGACTCATAAAAAGAACTAGCATTTTCGTTATAAAACTATGGGAGAGGGCATTTGGACAATACTACAATGTCCATCTCGACCAATACATAAAGAATAGTCATACTCCCAACAGGATAAAAATAGTGCACACACCTCTTTTCGGAGAGCATATTTATAATTTTGCCAAAAGTGGGGTCGACCATAATATAGACATGGATCATCAAGATAAGTTTTGTTTTCACCAAACTCATATTCATTCCAAGATGCCACAGTGACAAGTAAAGAAAAACACAAATCTACCTATCAGAAGAAACAAAGAAAAATCACAAACAAATATTTACATGTTTGAATCCAAGCAAGTAAGCTAAAATTTCAATCAACTCAATATGCCGAATTGTTCCCCAGCAACGACACCATTTCTGATAATGCTTAACTTATATGTCAAATTAAGTGCTAGGTGGTCAATGTCAATATAATACCATACTTTAATTTGTGGTCAAATCCAAGGAAAACAATGTGAATGGAAATTAAGTAAGTTCAAAATGAATGTTTCTTGCAAAATTCAAACCTAGGATACAAATATTTGGGGGGTTTGAATGTTATTGAAAATGTCATAATTTTGGGGGTTCTAGAAGGCTAACTTAAGACTAAGAATAATTAGAGTATAATCAATTAACAATGGATCTTTGTGTTATGCAATCCTTGGAGAAAACTTATGCATGGGCTATTGAAAATTCATCCAAATTTAGAAATAGTCACGGCAAGGCTAGATTTAGAGGTAATATCATAAATTTTTCAATAAAACATTAAATTTCATTTGTGGTTTCTTTCGAACACCTCATGAATGTGGCCAAAAAACCTATCTAATACCTCAATTAGCACCTTTACTTCTAAGATGGTAATATTAAATGAGTTAACTCAATCAACACCCTTATTTCTAAGAAATGTTATCCCATAAATTAACTCATGTTATTGTTTGCAAATAACCTTCACCTAATTCCCCTCTTTCAAGGATAGTATGAGATCCTATATAATAGGAGTTTTCACCCACAATTCTTAGTTAAATTATGTAGTAAAAGTAAGATCCCCTACAAATAGCTGATAAGATACATAAATAAATAACACCTAAGAACTACTCACAACCTACTCAAGATGACACAACTTGATCAGGGTCCTTGTCCAAATGGGTGTCCTAAGTCTGACCGAGACTAAAAACCACTCTCGTTACCCAACACAACAACCATCAGCATACCTTGAGTTGATAGAATATGAACAAATAAGAAGATATAATAACTGGGTAAGGACTGACTTTGGGATAGGTTGGTTACTAGACCAACCTTACCAAGTTATCCCATCCACCAAACATCAGTAACCAAACCTCTAAGCCAAACCAATACCGAACCAAGGGCCATAAACCAAGCAAAAACCAAATGATATCCAAAACATAATATTATTAATCCTAGAATAAATACGATTGAAAAGTTAGAAATTGTGTCCAATGATGTCAGCTCAAGTACCAATTACAATATTAAGGTTGGAATCAATATCTATCCCGCCCATTAAAACCCAAAGTAGAACCACAAAGCCTCTAACCAAAAAAAAGTAAATATATTCAGTTGGGACATGCCCCTAACAATAAATAAAACAATATCCATAAATAAATCGAAATGTTTAAAAATATCCATAAAATGAAAAGGAGACTTCCAGAAAGATGGAATCTCACCACTTCAATCGAATAGTTGTCCCCAAGTCAATCACTATATGGGAGGAGTAGCACGGTCGGTTCCTGCATAAAGTGGGTATACAACCGCTTGAAGATGGGTTAGCAAGTGATTGCTAGCATGAACTCAGGATAAGGATAAAATATTACCATTTATAAAACAAAGTAAAACCATCCATATGCACACAACCATGCATATATACATAGAACCATGTTGGAAAAGGGGACATGGTTTAGCATGTCATTAAAACCTTTACCTGGGTTGTGTAGCTTTGTCATCCTAAACTAACCATGGGCTATATGGGTTCAGCTTCCCCTGCTGAAAGGGCCCCAGTGCGTGAAGATGCACGACCAGGGTACAAAACTTTGGATGACTAGTACCTCCCCTACATATAAAGTGTGAAATCATGCACACGGTCACCAAGACTATACCTCACATCGGCAAATATGAGTTTCCAATTTTTGTTCCCGTAGGACCTCCACCTTCACTAGCATTGCTACAAACCTCACCATTATTGCCCAATTAAAACCCTTATCAAGCAACCAACCAATCTATTTACTATTTTTTAAACAAGGCCGATAGTATTGGTATCGTCATACAGACTATACTTGCAAGTTTTGTCCATAGCAAACCATATATAGATTTAAGGGATTCCATGTACCTATCATGATTTCTAATTAACCAAAACCATGTCCACCAAGGCCTCCTCAATCTATTTAAAACCACTCATATCATTTAAGGTCCCATTACCAAGTTTAAACCATGCATAAGTTCCATTGAAAAACCAATATTACTGTGAAAACATTATTAAAGGCATTTTATCATTGAGGGCATAGTATTTCCAAAGCCAAAATCCATTACCAAATAACCATTCCCATATAACCTCTTATCTAAAACCACCATTAATGCAAATAAAAGCATAATTAAAACATGGAAAAAATATAACCATGCATTTATAACCAAAATCCCTAAATCATATTTGAAAACCCAAAATCATATAACATTTAAATCATAAATAAATTGTATAAAACCATGCCTTTAAATTATACTAACAATGACGGAAGAGAACATGACTTAATTGAAAAAGTATATGGAGAAAAACCACCCACAAGATCCCCAATTTAGTCCTCTAGTTAAGACCATAGTTTTTTGCCCAAAAGATTTTGAGAGAATTATATAGTGTTTAGGAAGAGTTTCTAAGTTTTAATGAAAAGAATAATAGGGTAAATAACCTCCCTATAGGAGTATAAGTCATGGGACCTTATTAAGGTTAGTGGGAAAATATCTAGAATACCCACACTTAAGTTGCATAAAATCTCATTTTAGGGGTACGATTGACCCTCACGATTCATACCCTTTGATATGAGTGGTACCCACCACTCGTATCCTAAGACTTAACCCTTGGACCCAACACTGTCCAATGTATGACTCATCCTACCTAAGTTGTATTTACAACATATGATCTATACCATTCATCCGTATACTGGTAAGATAGAATAATAGCAAGTTTGAACAATTATCCACCATACCATTCCTGGGTACGATTCTTACCCTGGAATATGGCTCTTGGTGAGACAGTCATACTCAGATCCAAGTCTAAGGGTAAGCTAAGGAACCAATCCAACCATACGGCTCGTACCACCAAGTCTTACCCATTACAGTGACCAAAATCCATCCCACCCACCAACACTGGTCAGCATACGACTGGACTATACCATTCATACCCCAGCATATGGCTCGTACCTATGAGTCGTATTGGGTCCATAGACCAAAATTCTAGAAAATTTTCCAAGGTCCAAAAACCAGTGTGTTTTAGTCTCCCCCACTAGGAACATATATTCTCGAATGATATATAAAGTAGGGCTAACCACACGCACAAGTCATTTGCATTATAAAATATTTTTCGATTCTCTAGCAAAGTTTGAAGTAAAAAGGGAAGGATATTAATCTTTCCTTTATAAAATTCAGAAAATAAATATGTGTTGAAGGCACATACCTTCTGCGCTAATCCCAGGAGCAGAAAATAGATGCAGATATTTGGATTTTATGTCCTCCTTCATTTTCCATATAGCTTCTTCCACCTTATGGTTCCACTACAAAACCTTAACCGAAGCTACATCCTTAGTTTGCAATTGATGAACCTTCCTATCCAAGATCTCTATCAAGACCTTTTAATAACACAGAGATTCTAAGATAGCTAACCACTCAAAAGGAACAATCAAAGCAGGATCACCAAGAAAATTCCTCAAAGTGGAGACATGAAAATCAGATGAACCGAGCTCAAACAAGAAAGTAATTCCAACTCATAAGCAACATTACCAAGCCTCTGTAGAATTTCATAAGGACCAATATATCGTGGACTGATTTTTTCTCTTCTTACCAAATTGCACTACTCCCATCATGGGAGATACCTTGAGGAATGCCTTATCCCCAACCTTAAAATCTAAGTCTCTACGCCTTACATTTTCATCAAACTTTTGGCGACTTTAGGAAGCCTTAAGCTTTTAGGAAGCCTTAAGCTTATCCTGAATAACCTTCACCTTTTCCATAGGTTGATAGACAAAATTAGAACCAAACATATACTTCTCATGAAAATCGAACCAACTAATAGGAGATATATACCTCATACCATTCAATGCCTAAAAAAGAGCCATACCAATACTAGAGTGATAGTTATAGTTGTAAGCAAACTCCACCTAAGGTAGATGCTCTACCCAACTACCACCATAGTTAACCATACATGATTGATGCATATCCTCCAATGTCTAAATAGTTCCCTCTGCTTGTCCATCCATTGGCGGATAAAAAGCAGTACCCAGACACTCCTTAGTACCAATTCCTTCTGAAAAGACCGCTATAAATTGAATGAGAATTACATACCATGATCAGAGATAATTAAAAAAGGTACTCCATATAGCTTCATAATCTCCTAAAGATATAACTTCTCATAATCGTCTGCCGAAAAGGTAGTCCACACTAACAAGAGGTAAGAAAACTTTGTCATCCTATCTACAGTAAAGTACCATCACCATTGATCTCAAACACCATCTCATTTTTCCCACCAACATCACTGTTGATTTTCATTAAGATAGGATCCAGCTCTTGCTTCTCCTTAATCTATGAACAAAGAGATCATCGAACCACTTCATGTACAATTACACCTCTATCCTTAGAGTACAAGATGCGAACTCCAAGATTAGCAAAATGGTGAATATCCTTTACTAACTGCTGCTTTTATTTCTCCACATGAGCCAAACTATCAAAGGACAACCTACATATAGCATCAACAACTATGTTAGCCTTACTTGGGTGTTAGTGAAGACTTATATCATAGTCCTTGAGAATCTCAAACCATCTCCTCTGCTTGAGATTGAGCTCCTTCTGAGTGAACCTTATTGTAGACTCTTATGATTAAAAAAGATGTCCACGTGTACAACATACAAATAATGCCACCATATTTTAGAGGCAAACACAACTATCAAAAACTCTAAACTTTCAACTACCTGGGAGCATAAGCAATCACCTTCCTATGTTGCATCAAAACACAATAGAGTCACACCCTAGATGCATCACAATAAGCCACAAACCCTTCATTTCCTTTCAACAAAGTCAAAATCAAAGCTAAATTTAGCTTATTTTTTAACCTCTCGAACTCCCATCACAAGAATTCAATGAAGAAAACATTGCCTTTATCTGAGTCAACTTAGTCAAAGGAGCAGCTATTATTGAAAAGTCTTCCACAAATTGGCTACAATACCCAGTACGCCAAAGAAGCTCCTGATATTGGTTGGAGTCATGGGTCTAGGAAACCTCTTTACCATAACCACCTTTTGTGGATCCACTATAATCCCTTCGCTAGAAATAGTATGACCAAGAAAAGTGATAGCGTTCAACCAAAACTCACTCTTAAAGAACTTGGCATACAATTGTTGTTCCTTAATGGTGTATAATACCACATGGAGGAAATTACCATGATCCACCTCACTTTTGGAATAAACCAGAATTTCATCAATAAACACAATGATGAAGAGATCCAAGAACTACCTGAAAACCCTATTAATCGATTCCATAAATGTCTTAGAGGCCTTATTTAATCCAAAAGACATTACCAAAAACTCAAAGTGCCCATACCAAGTACAAAAAGCCATCTTAGGGATATCCACCTCCCTAATCTTTAGCTGATATTTCTCAAATAAAAGTTTTATCTTAGAAATAAACTTGGCACCTTGCAACTTATCAAACAAATCATTTATCCTTGGGAGAGGATACTTGTTCTTAACCATCACCTTATTCAATTTCCTGTAGTCAATGTACATCCAAAGAGAACCATCCTTCTTTCCTATTAACAACACTCGTGTACCCCATAGGGATACACTAGGATGAATAAACCCTTATTCAGAAGATCCTTAAGGTACTCCTTAAGTTTTCTTTACTCAATTGAAGCCATTTTATAAGGAGGAATATATATTGGATGAATATTTAAAATCAAATCAATACCAAACTCTATTTCCCTATCTGTAGGAACACTAAGAAGATCATCTAAAAAGACCTCAGGATACTTATTTACCATCGGGACTGACTGTAAAGAAGGACCTTACAAGTTATAATTTTTAACCCAGACCAAGTGATAAAGATAACCTTTAGAGATTAACCTCTGAGATCTAAGATATGAAATAGAACACATCCAAGGTGCTAGGGAGCCACCCTTCCACTCTATAACCAGTTCACAAGGGAACCTAAAGACAACCTTACGGGTCCAACAATACAAGGAAGCATAACAAGAATGTAACCAATCCATCTCCAGAATAACATCAAAATCCACTATATCAAGTTCAAACAAATCCACCAAAGTCTGTCTACCACCAATAGAAACCACACACCCTCTATAGACTCTCCTAGTAATAACAGAGTCACCTGCCAAGGTAGAAACATAAAAGAGATCCATAACTACCTTATGATCAAAACCAATACATACAACCATAGATGCAGTCACATAAGAAAGAGTGGACCCTAGATCAAGCAGACAATACATGTGACAAAAGAATAGTTTTTAAATACTAGTAATAACATCAGGCGATTCCTCGGATTTATATCTGGACGCCAAAGCATACAACCTATTTTGGCTAACACTAGAACCATGAGTAGTAAGAAAAGTAGATGTGGCATCACTGGATGCAGGCATAGAAGATGAATCCATCTGTACCTTATTTTCTCCCATAGCAACTTTACTAATTGAATAATCTCGACGTTAATGGCCTACCTAGGCACACTTGAAGCATTTTTTCCCTCCCTTCATCGCAATAATCCTGATGGGGACAACCATAAAATTGATAAGAAGGGCATTAAAAAATTGACTGACTCCCACTCTCTAAATATTAGAAATCCTATGCTTGAAAATTATTACCACCTTGATGATGCCCATCACCTGACTACTTTGGGTAAGGATCACTAGTAGCAGAGAAGGATCCAAAACTCCCCCACTTTTTTTCTACTATTTCCCACTATCCTAACTACCTTAAGACTGAGCATTTCCCTAATTAGAAAATATGCTCCTCTTACCCTGCCTATCTCTGAACTTCTTTTATTTTCTCTTCTCATTCTCTACCTATTGCATATAAACAATCAACCTAGAAATGTCCATATCTTTAATCAGAAAGCCAGTCTTTCTTTCCAAGATAAAATCTCATTTTAACCCAGAAGCAAACATTCTAATTCTTGATCTCATGTAAGCCTCTAAATCAAAAGCATACCACAATATCTGATGAAACTTCAAGGCATATTCATTGACAGATATTGTTAAAAAATCCTTTATTTTTGCTTCTCTTAGCTCTTGAGGAAACAAATAATCTAGAAAAGCACCAGAGAAGGAATCTCATAAGGTCATTTACTCTACATCACCTATATCCCTATCCCACTTTTCGTACTTTTTCTACACAATATCCTTAAGTTGATAAGCTATAAAGTTTACACCTTCCATATTAGTAGCCTACATCACCCTAAATATATTCTCTATTTCCTCCAAGAAACCGTAAGGATCCTTCTCTACCTTTACACCAATTAAAGTAGAAGGATTCATTTCATAAAGTAATTAACCCTTGTGGCCTCAGAAGACAACCCACCAAATGCATCTCGCTTAGACTGAGGGGAAACCAATTGAGCAATAGTATAAATAGACTGGAAAAATTCAACATTAGCTACCATACCCTGATGAGGACTAGTAGCAACCAGAGGAACTCTAGAACTATGATGGATAGGACCCTGAGATCAAACACGAACTCCAAAAGTAGGATGTATACTATTAACATTGTCCCCAGATGGGAATCAAGAGTTTTCTTGTGTTAAAGATTGTCAAGGCATGATCTAAAAAGTGAACAACCAAGGATTAAAGTAGAATTTTAGGAATTAGACTCCTAGCTTGAAAATAGAAAACCAAGAAAGTTAAACATTCCTAATTGCCTCCTCGTATCTCTTTTATGAGTGTGGTGCACTACACACCCCTAAAAGAGACTATACTCATAAAAACTTTGTGGACTCCCAATTGACCATGAACCTAAAGATCTAATACTGACTTGACATAACTAGACTGGAGGCCTTGTCATAATGGGTGTCCTAAGTCCGATCGGGACCTGAGACCGCCCTTGTTACCCAACCCAACCTCCATCAACATACTTTGAGTCAGCTGAATACAGAACAAATAGAAAGATAAGATAACTTGAAAAGGATTGCCTTTAGGATAGGTCTATTAGTAGACCAACCCTACCAAGTCATCCCGTCCATGTGCATTTCTAGATATGAGACAGCAAATAACTTCCACGACTAAGGTTTCTTGTCTTCTTCTTGATTGCTATGACCGCGGTAATTGAGGTCATTTCCTGGTCCAAGACTTTAACTGTTCTTTCTTGCTCCCTTTTGATCATTTTTAGGTCCAATCCACATCTTTTGATCTTAACAACTTTATACCTGTAAAGTGTGGATATTAGTGCATTTAATCACTATTTTGTCTATTTTATTCATCCAAATCAAGGTAATGTGCATGAATGATGAGTGAAAATAAGTGGTAATGTCACCTGTATCACCTACCTTATTCTAACTTACATAGTAAAGGAGGTAACAAATGGAAAAAGGGATTAACAATAGAGATTTGAGGTTACAAACACTTATCTATTAACTTAACCTTGTCTAGAATAGTTAGTATGGGATCAAAGGTTAGGGTTACTAAAGAACACACCTATAGACTGACCAATTCATATGGTGAAATCCATATATTTAAAGGACTAACCATTTAGGTAAACTTAACTTATCGATATTTCATGCTAAGCAATAGGATAAATCACTTGTAAGATATGCCTATTGCATTATGAAATCATAGAGAACACAATTCTGTTCAACTATCTCATTGATTAAAAACCACATTAATAAACACTATGTTACTTAGGAACTTAATCTGCACAAATATCACATGTCACTAAACATTTTTTTTGCAATAACTGGCTAATAGCATTAATAACTACATCGTCCAATCTCCTAGCCATATTCCCTATGTGATTGACCCCAACCTTTATTGAAATATTTGATTCAGCAATCGCTTTATACATTAATTATGAGGTGTAATTTTGGTTGCATTAAATTTTTAGCATCACTATAGTGAGAAATGGTTTTGGATTAGATTCATTAGGTTTATTTAATAGTGAGTCCTTATTTCCTATGATTACTTTTTCAATTTTTTTTTGTTTTAGGCTGCATACTGGTGCATGCCTAATACTCAGAGCCAAGGGAATTCCCTAATTCTTGTCATTGATATTGAAAAAGAACTTAAAAATTAGAGAAAATAATTAATAACAAATACAACGAAACCCTAGAACAAGCAAAAACTAGATATTAGATAAGGGAAAGGCTAGAGAGGAAGAACCCTCTCAAGCCATTGCTAGGGAAGTAGCTAGACAAAGAGAGGCTACTCGTTGGGTTGTATTAGATAAGCTATAAAGACAAAGAACATATAGGGGCAATGAGAATCCCATCATCATTCCCCTATACTAATGATTAAAATGATGATTCTATCTAGAATGATATAGGTGAAATAGGTGCCATCTTCTATCCTAACTGCCAGCTAGAAATATGTTCGACATTACCAATACTATGATACAATTGTTAACATGAAAGCGGTATTCACTGGCCTTACTACTTCTAATGTAAATTTGTATATAACAAATTTTTTAGGGATCTACAATTCCTACATGATACATAGTATGATGGAAGATGCTATCAGACTAAGGTTGTTTCCTTTTATATTGGCTAGTAAAGCTACTTTAGGGATAATAGAGTTTCAAAGAACATTAATAACTACCTTGCGAGTATTGAAGATGTCTTTCTTTGGAAGGTTTTCCCACCATCCAAAATGTTTCCATTTATATATGAGGTCATAACTTAAGAAAATTACACTCATAGGCATAATAAGGACATAGTTGAGGTTTAAGAAGAAGCTGCAATAAGTCCCAAATCACAGAATACCTAACAACAAAGCTGTAGCAAATACTACAGTTAGAGGTGCATTTATAAGTGTAAATTAGGAGCATGCTTCAACAATAAGGTTGGCACATACAAGATTTTAATGTTCCCATAGGAACTTATGAGATAGCAGTATATATAGAAAAATTTGGGATAGATGAGGGGATCAGTCAATAAGAATCTCAGATTAGAACTAACTTAATAATAATTATAATTAACTCATAAAAGCAACAAAATAAAAAGTCAATGAATTTGGTTCTTGAGTCAAAGATTCAAGGCTAGATGACTCTAGTTTTTGAAAGGAGGCAACTTATATAGATGATCAAGTATAAGGTTTCCTGGCCAAAGGTCATAGGTCAAACTAAGACACTTGGTGCATTGATCAAGGCAATCAAGTTGATACTACTATAAGGACATTAAATTTAACCAGTTTGGTTATAGGTTTATGAGTAAAGAAAGAGAAACAATTGGTGACTGGAAGATTAAAGATAGGTACAACAATGAAAAAAGTGGTTTACACATTTTTCCTAGTAGTCGAGAAGCTAAGTCAAGTAAAGGTAGGGTGGAGGGGCTACATTGTAAGATGTTTAAAAAGGTAGAAAAGATTGGTGATAGCCTTATACAAATTCAAGAAGATATTTTTAGGATAAGAGAAAAGGTGGAGTTGTATGCTACTACAATTTAGCAACTAGAGCATAGTTCAGCCAGATTTCTACAACTGTGAACCAGTGTCAGAAAGGGACACTTCTAAACAACACTATCTAGAATCTAAAAAGTAATAATCCCTGCATGGTTATGACCACCAAGAGTGGTAAGATAACTACTGATTTTCCAATATGAATAGATGATGATGAGAGTCCAATCTTGCAATGATTGATGTTACAAAGGCTGCAAAATTTGAAGATCAGGTTGTTGATGAAATGTTATCTAAAAAATTTCTCTAGTTATTAAAATGAATATTTAGGGTAAAAAGGGAAAGGAAAAAAGGTCCCATAGGTTTTAACTCCTATTCCACAACCTCCGCGACCTTTTACATAAAGATTAAAGAAGAGAGTGAAATAAAAAAAGTAGCATATGTTTATTTTGATGTTGAAGAAATTTTCTTTGAACATCCATTTAGTTGAGGTACTATTGAAAATGCTCGACTGTGTAACATTGTAGGGTAACAACATCCCAGTTTCTTATGAAAAAAGATAAACATCCTAGAGCATTCACCATTCCATGCATCATTAGGGCATTTAATATGCAAAGGTTTAGTGTGAATTAGGTGATATTATTAGTATAATGTGGCTATCAATATTTAGATAGTTGGGATTGGGGCTGCCTAAACCAACTTTGATGAGAATCATATCATGGACCACTTAGTAAAGAAGTATGTGGGTGTTTTGCAAGATGTCTTTGTAAAGGTTTAATCGTTCATCTTTCTAGATATTTTTTGGCATCCTCAACTGTGAAGTTGATTTTATGGTTACAGTTATCTTGGGAAACTATTCCTTATGACTAGATAAGCATTAGTTGATATCAAAACTATTCAGCTAAAGTTTGATTAAATAATGAAGAAGTGACATTCAATGTTTGTCAATCTATGAAATCAACCAAATCAAATGTGTGTTCTATCAGTTACTGATAGAGTTAATGAAAAGTCCTTTATAGTTCCTATTGAGGAGAGGCTTAGTGTTTATGCACTAGGTATGTTAATCATAAACTTTGAGAGTGATGATGTTGATGTGATGGTGAGTGCACTTGCTGGTATGGGTTCCTAATCATATGCGCCAAAAGATTTAGATTTAGATTTTAAGAATAGTGCAACTCCATTGTCCAAGTCTTGTATTGAGGAGCCCTCTATAATGAAGCTCAAATCTCTCTATTTCTCATATTATCTATTGTCTATTAATAACCAACAACACTTTCCCTATTATTATAGTAGTGGATTTGGTTGAATAATAAGTTGAGCTTCTAGTATTGATTTTGTAAAAGTTCCAGAGGGTTAATGGATGGTCCATTGCTGATATTATTAGTATTCCACCTAGAATCTACACTCATAAAATTGAACTTGAGACATATTGTATAGAGCATAAACCTAAACTTTATCTACTTATGCATGTATTAGTCAAGAAAGAGATAATCAAGTGGTTTGATGTAACTTTTGTTTACCCTATTATAGATAGCCAATGGGTGAGATCTGTTCAATATGTTCCAAATAAGGGTGAAATCAGTATGGTTTCAAATGCTAAGAATGATCTTATTTCAATGAGACTAGTCACTAATTGGTGAATCTGAATGGATAATAGGAAGCTAAATACATAGATTTGAAAAGATCATTTTCCCGCCATATATGGACCTAGTGTTGGACCATCCTAGAAGTAGAGGATAATATTCTTTTCTTTGGGATACAATCGGATTTCACTTGTCCATATGGAATATTTTCTTTCACGAGGATGCCTTTTAAATTATGTAATGCACCAACAACCTTTAAGGGTTGCATGATATTTATCTTTTTAGATATGGTAGAGGACACTATAAAGGTATTCATGAATGATTTTGAAATTGTTGGTGACACTTTTGAAGATTGCTAGGCCATCTGTCTAATGTTTTGAGAAGGTGGAAAGTTTCCATTTGGTGCTTAATTTGGAAAAGTATTATTAATGGTAATAGAAGGATAATTCTAGACCACAATATTTAAAAAAAAGGATTGAGGTTTATAAGAAAAATATTGAGGTGATTAAAAAATTCCCTCTGCCATTTAACATGAAGGGTATTCAAATCGCATGCTGGATTTTAGTGTAGGTTCAGCAAGGAATTCTTTAAAATTTTGCACCCTTTACATAAATAGTTGGGGAAAGAGGTGAACTTCCTTATTTATGTTATGTGTCTAAAGGCATATAAGTCCTTAAGTAGAAATTAACATTAACCCCTATTATTGTGTCACCTGATTGGTCCATTCCATTTGAGGTTTTATGCTATGCTAATTGAGTGGTGCAAGAAGAAATCCTATGTAAAAGAAATGTAAAGATAATTCATCCAATATATTATGCTACCATGACACTTAATCTAACTTAGAGAGATTACACCATGCCAGAATAAGAGTTTTGTGTTGTGCTCTTTACTTTGTGTGATGTTTTGGTCCTGCTTGCACGTCACAAAAGGGAATGTTCACACTAACCACACAACTCTTAGGTTCCTTCTAGTGAAAAAGGATACAAATCCTATATTGTTTCAATGGTTACATTTATTTCTTTAATTTTTATTCGAGGTTATAGACCGAAAGTAGACTAAACACCACTTGTCACGACTTAGATAAGAGGTAATGTAGAATTTTAAAATGAGCTTGACATTGATGACATATTTTTTGATGAACAAGTATTCGATGCATTACAATACTTGATTCCATGGTTGATATCACCCAAATTACATCTCCAATAGAATTATGAAGCGGTCACTACACCAGATATAGAGTCCAACTAGGTTGGGTTCAACCATACGAGGAATATCATACAGTCTCTACCAAAGTGTTAATCTAAATAATTAGTATGTAATTTCAAGTAAATTGGGTTATTTTGGAACTTTGATTTAAACAAGTAAAAATTTCTAAGCTCATTGTACTCAAAATAAATCTATGAGAGGCACTAAGACTTTGTCCTCCATAACTTCATAACTCTGTAGGTTTTCATACTAGTGACCTCTCCCGGTTTCTATACTATAGAATTTCTTAGATATGTTCATCTAAACTCCTTTACATCCCTATTAGACAACAATCCTATATCATGTGTTATTGTCTTATGAGTTTTGCATTACTAACCCTTATCATGGATTCCACATTAGCTATCTTATTTACAGGTTCAATCTGTTAAATAGAGGTTGATAGCTCCAAGTCTTATTTTTAATTCACTTTTCGCATTGGTAACATGTTATTTCATTGTGAGTAAGGATAAGTCAAGTTCTAACTATGCATCCGTTAGAAAGCAATCAAATCGAAAAGAACAATAATACACAGACAAATGCACTTTTAGAATCACATCATACTTTTAACACTACTTTGTTAATCTGTCATGGTTTTCTAGACCCTAGTTGGCACAACCAATTAAACAATAAAAACATATTTTCCTCTCTTTGCTCTCTTCCATAGTCTTAGATGGCTCGATTCACCTTTTACTCTCTAAATAAAAATTGAAAAATGATTGGAATGAGGTCCAATATGTCATAACACATGAATTTTTTTACTATTTACATTCTCATATTCACAAACACTTGAGTTTTTAAAAATAATACTATCTAATTCCTCACATAACTCTAGTCTACTCTTCTTAATAGTGAGACTATCAGTAAAAGTATGGCTGAGTAATTCGCATAAAAATTTTAGCTCCTTAATTTTGCTAATAAGAATTTTTCATCCTCACACAATTCTAAATTAAATCACTGGGCATCACACGCATTAACTTTTCCAGTCTAATCTTCTTTTTAGTTGTGAATGGATAAGACAAATCTATCAACATCTTAAATGAACACATATTTTTATACTTCAAGCTGTATCAATATTTTTTTCATGATCTGATAACGGAACGACTATGAAAACACAAAAATAGAAAAGAACAACAAGGAAAATAGGGAACAAGATTCAACAAAAACAATGGCAGCAACAAAAAGACACGATAATGGAAACAAGACAACAAATACAATATTAAAAAAATAGCTAGTTTGGCATAGAGAGATCACAAAACCTAAGAACCAAGACGTGTCTCAAACGTCAATACCCCTAAATCCAATAATAAATAACAAAAAACTCTTACGTAGACACATGAATGATGTCAATCTTCTAAAGTACCTACATTTCAAGGCCAAAATGCAACAAAAATTAATGCACACTTGATATGCCCTGGTTACGGTTTTACTCTCTTTCTTTTTAGAGAGAAGACTTTTTCTTTCAATATTCCAAATCAATAATCAACTAAGGAAATAAATGCTAAAATGTCCTACATATAGTTTATTACAAAGAAGACAAACTAACCAAACTATCCATTATAAGAAGGGGAGCCTATGGAGTGTAATGAAGGGGAATAAAATCACCAATGCACCATTCAACATAAGCCATCCCATTTGTCCTTTTGGCCTTCAGAGTTATTCTCCATCACTTGGACTCACGGATGTCTCATAAAGGAAAGCTCCCAAGTGACCATCCACACAAGAAATTGATCTATTGTGGACTCAAAGTGGGTGTCCCATGCAATGTGACCACAATCGAATTCTATATGTGTTGGCCTTGCATAATATCATCAAAAGATATGATGGCCATTTGCCTCGTATAATCCTCTCCTTCTTGAAAAGTATGCAACCTCGATTCCATAACTTGAAAAATCAAATAAAGGACATATAAGCACAATACCCTCATGTCATGAGGGTTAGGGTTAGTGCAACAAATAACATCATCATGCCAAGGTGGCATACACTTCAAATATAACCATGAATCCTTTGTTTTTAACATGAAAAACTTAGTGAAAAAGTCAAAAAGAAAGTGGCTACAACAATCACCAAGAGATAATGAAGCTACAAAAGACATAACAACATCACTAGTGACAAAAGAAAAGATTACCTTTACCTTAGGAGCCATAAGATATAATTGCTTCTGTACCTCTTTAAAAGACCACATCAAGAGTGGTGCCTCAATTGAAGTCAAAGTCCATGAAATACATATAGCAATGTCACTCAAACAAGTGGGCCAACCAATAAATATCCTACCTCCGGACAAAACCAATCCAAGACTATCATGGATGTCATCATAAGCAAAGAGGTAGTATAGAAAGAAATTAAGTGTAAAGGAACACATGTATGAATACAAAGAATTCAAGAACATACACATTCTTACTTTAAAGAAAATAAGTTCAAAATTTTGGCCAAAGACAAAAAATAGGACAAAATTCTTTTTTTTTTTTGAGTTTTTTATTTTTTCAACACCTTTTTTGGAATATCAAGTTAACAAGCACAAGATTAATATCGTAGGAATAAAATCAATCCTGTAATGCCCCGAATCTAGTACTCGGAATGCTACACGGTACTCATAACCCCGAAGGACCACAAGCTAACCCATGACTGATATATGTGCCTTTATACTACATAATATACTGTATAATGCGGAAACATAAATTGAAAGGCCATAAGGTTAAAACTGTAACATAATATCCAATAAAATTAACATTTGGGATGGGGTATAAATACTCAAAACAAAACTACCTAAACAGTTTGAAAAGCCTCTAAAATATAACTGTCTAAATAAGGAGATGATGGGACATGTCCCTAACTAAGCCCAATAAATAAACCAATTAATGAGATAATAAAGAAATGATCATGTTCTCGAAAGATGAGGACTCGCTGCTAACTCTGACTGCAGAGACTGGAATTATATTGATGCTTTGGAGCTCATGCTTCTAAACCTATAGTATAAGATAACATAGGGTAAATACGTCAGTACTTTGAATGTACTGGTATGCATGTGAGGTAGGCTGAATGCAAAGGTTTTACATACATAATCTATACTAACTGACTGAATTATATAAACGCGAGAATACATGCATGAATACACCATTATCGTAAATAAGGTCATGATAACATGATTACTGAGTCTAAATAGTGATAATATGAGATACTGATAACTATATAACTAAAATAACTAATATTGAGGAACTGTACCTGACAGTCTAGTTTCTGATGGAACTAGCTGAGTTCAACACTATTCTGAGTTGACGGTATCTGGTAGCTTTGAATTTTGTAGAACTATCTAAGTTCTATTACTGAGACTAAATGAATGTATCTGACCATCCTGATTTTGTAACTAAAACTATAGGAGGTAATAATCTAATCAACATGCCCCAAAACTGAACTGGTGAGGTCCAACCTATAACCCTAACTGGAAAGGTGTCAATAACGTGCCACAGGTAAATACTAGTTGTATGTATACCATCTCTAATAGGGAGTTCTTTCATCAACCCCTCCTGGTAGGTAACCCAAATGAGATGTATAAGTCTCTAAACGCGTAGGGTGCATTTTAACCTATGCTGGCTACGTAGTTCTAGAACATAAGGATTGCTTCTAAGGATCACACCCTCCACTGAATAACAAGTGAGTCCCCATCCTTGGGTTTACTCGGTGATGAATCCTACTCCCAACTAAATAGACACTGAACTGATTAACCAAACTGAACTAACGTTAATGGTATTGTTCAGCAGAGCTAAACTGAGTTCACTAAGTTCTATTGACTGACAAAATGCTACTGAGATTTAAAGACTGACTGAGCATACTGAAGTTACTAAGATTTACTGGAAATACTGAGGTTACCAAGATTACTAAGTACTGAGATCACTGAGATTACTAAACAACTGAGATTACTGAGATTTATGAAATTTCTACGTTTTCCAGAGTCACATGCATAATAATCAGAAATCTTCTTCCCTTAATGATTATCTAAAATACTGGAACTATAACTAGAATCTGAGGTTTGACTTTCTAATCCCAAAGTTTAACTGCTATGTAAGGTTTCAAAAGAAGAAAAACTCATGAATCTGAAGAAGCAGGAACATGTAAATGAGGGATATGTAACGTACTAGAAACTGCATCAGGATGAATTTCCTGATTCTACCAGGACCGAAGTGCATAGAGTCTGTTTGGGCATTGCCTACTAATAGTGCTTGAATTGGCACCCTGTTATTTTGGGAAATCGAACTAAGATAAAGAATGATCATGCTGACTTCGAGGACCAGGTTTAAGATGATCTTAGACTTTGTGACCTACTTCACCATATTTGAAACACATATTACTACCGGATCTACACACCCCTTTTATAATACCATATTTTTTGCTAAATGGATTAGTAAAAATCCTGCTCTTACTAACCTAGGCCTTGGAGCCTAGTGTACTAGCATAAGGGGGAATTGGGACTGAAAATTTCTGACTATGCTAAGAATGGTTACCACCCTGCAACCCTGGATGAGAAAAACTATAACTACCTATTCTGGCCCTCTTATTTTCTCTGTCTTTTTTCTTAAGCTTATGTTTCTCCATCTGTTGGGCATAGACTATAAGACTAGATATGTCCATATCACTAATTAACATTTCAATACTACACTCCTTAACAACTCTACCTGATACCCTGACACAAACTTACTCATACTAGATTGCTATCTACTATTACATGGGTAGTATACCTGGTAAACTGAGTGAACTTAAGAGAGTATTCATTCACACTCATGGTGCCTTGTCTAAAATTTATGAACTCTAACACTTTGGCTTCTTTCTTCTCTAGGGGAAATAATCTATCTAAGAAGCTCGTAGCAAACTCTTCCTCCTCTATGGGCTCTGTATTTGTACCCCTGTCTACCTTCCATTTCTTATACCATGTATGGGATACGTCTTGTAGCTAATAGGTGGCTAACTCAATGCTCTCGCTAGAAGTCACTCCCATGAGGTCTGTGACATTCTGAAACTGGTCTAGGAACTCCTGTGGATCCTCTTAGGACTTAGAACTAGTGAATAGGGGAGGATTCATTCAAGTATCCATGCACAAGACTCTACAAGATGTGGCTTTCAGACTTCCTAGGACTCTATTAACCATACGCTCTGATACTAAGTTTGTAACGCCCTGAATATGGAACCTAGAATGCTACACGGTGCTCATGACCTCAAAGGAACACAATCAACCCATGACTGATATATGTGCTTGTATGCTGCATGATATACTGTATAATGCGGAAACATAAACTAAAAGGGCATAAGGTTCAAACTGTAACATAATATCCAATAAAATATAACATCTGGGATGGGGTATAAATGCCCACAACAAAACTATCTAAAAATACTATAGTCTGAAAAACCTCTAAAACATAACTGTCTGAATAACTGAGAGTACTGAAGTTACTGAGATTTACTTGGAATGCTGAGGTTACCAAAATTACTGAGTACTGCGATTACTGAACTACTGAGATTTATGAAATTTCTAGGTTTTCCAGAGTCACATGACTGACTGGGTTCTATGGATCATGGATTGACATAGAGTACCATGAAAACATGACACTGGCTCTAGGCTCACAACTAAATTGTCATGTACAAGTACCCCCAGGACTAGACGGAATGAAACTGACAAAGCATGACTTTCTGGAATACATACTAACATCAACAATCCATAGTTCATTGATTAATATATTTCATCAAACACTTGACATACATGAACTTGTACATGAATGGAGATTACATATTATTATACTAGTATGGAAATTTTCCTTAACATAGGAATTTAATCAAACACATGGGGAGCATGCTATGATTATACAATCATCAACACATCTAATAATCATGGATACATTAATCAACTTGTAAATTGAAGGGAATTTATCATGGTTATTATGCAAATCTTCATATACTAGGGTCAATTATTGAAATATGTAATATAAAATATGAATCAAACCCCCACAAGATCATGAACATGAATTTCAATTCAATTTAAATCAAGAGCATTCATCAATACACAAATCTTTGATTTTGAAAAGAGATTCTTGAGCTTCATGAGTGAAAGGGCCCCATGAATCAATACATGTCATACCTTGATTGTGATTTTTCTTGAAGTTCTTGGACTTGAAGAACTTGAATTTCTTGGTTTCTCGAAGAAGGATTTAGATCTTGTTCTTGGGGATTATCTTTGAGAGAAAACCATAATTTGATACTGTGAATAAATAATGATCTTATGAGCCTTGGTATTGTATAATTAATGGTTAAAGAGGGTGGAAAAAGACCTAAATACTCTTTAAAAATGACTTATAAATTTGCTAAATGGGACCTACGATGGCTCGTCCGACGGTCCATTGCTGGCTCGATGGTCCGTCGTTTCAATCATCGTAGTGGACCAAAAAAAACTCACTGCCTTATAGTGATGGTCCATTGCAAGTTTGATGGTCATCAACCTTTCTATCGCACCTTATCAAGGATTTTGACTCACTTCCTTAGCTGCGACTATCTAGCCAGCAATCAGTAGCTAGATCAACGGTCTATCAACTTGGCCGTTGCACCTGGACAATTTTGATAGCTCTGAGTAAAACATCCATAACTTTTTTACTCCGATACCGTATTTGGATGAAATTGGTATCATTGGAAAGATAATTCATTTTTCCACATGATAAAAAGTGAAAATCTTAAAAATTTCACATGTACAAAAATGGATTCATATTTCAATGTAAGTTTCTAACATTCTTAGAATGATTTCAAGCTAGGTAGATGTATGGGGTATTACAAATCCTTTCTCTTATACCAAATGATAATGGATCGACTACGAACACATAAATACAGCCAAGAACAACAAGGAAAACTGAGAACAAAACACAACATAAACAATGGAAGCAACAACAACATACAATAATGGAAACAAGATAACAAATGCAATAAGATAAAGATAGTTAGTTTGACATAGAGAGATTACAAAATGTAAGAACCAAGACTTGTCTCAAGCGTAAATACCCCTAAATCCCATAATAAATAACACCAAGATCTTTCATATACACAAGAGGGACATCAATCTCCTCAAACACAATATTTCTAAGTGAAAATGCAACACAAGTGAATCCACACTTAATATGCCCTAGTTACAGTTTCACTCTCTCTCTAGGAAGAAGACTAGTTCTTTCAATATTCCATATTAATAATAAACTAAGGAAATAAACCCTAAAATATCCTACTTTTAGTCTATTACAAAAGAAGATAAAATAACCAAACTACCCATAATGACAAGGGGCACCTATGAAGTGTAAAGAAGGGGCATAAAATGAAAAATACACTCTTCAACATATGCCATCCTTTGCGTCATTTTGGATTTTCACAATTATTCTCAATCACTTTGAATCTCGGATGTCTCATCAATGGTAGCTCCTAAGTGACCTTCCACACGCAAAATTGATCTAGTGTGGACTCAAAGTGGGTCTCTCATGCATATCCTCGTGTGCTAAATGTGACCAAAACCGGATTCTCTATGTATTGACCTTGCATAATATCATCAAAAGCTATGATGTCCATTTTTCTCATATCACTGTCTCACAAAGATCCGTCATTATATCTATCAATACCATGCAGTAATGCCCTATATCAAAAGGACAAGGATCAATAAAATAAGAATCATCATCACTCATTACTTATTTTTTAAATATGTCATATCAATAAGAGTAGTAAAATATTAAAACTAAAAACTAACAATTAAAGTAACAAAACTATGAGACAAAATCATATATATCTATAATAAGCATAACTAATCTAAACCTTAAAAGTATTCTACGGTAATGGAGCCAAATTCTAATATCGTTCAAATAACACCTCAAATAGAATTATAAAATGGTCACTATGCCAAATATTTAGTCCAACTAAGTTAGGGTAGATCCCACGCCGAATATGCCAAAAGCTCTATCATAGTGTTTATCTAAATAATTAGTAAGCTCAAGTAATTTTTTTTTTTGGGAATTTTGATTTTAAAAAATAACAATTGTTAAGTTTGATGAGTTTATGATGAATATATGAGATGCACTAGGACTGTGGTCCTTATAACTTCAGAGCTTCATAGGTCCTCGTACTAGTGATCTTTCAAAGTGTTTGGCATACAGAATTGATAGCTTATTCTCATCTAAATAACTTTCCACCCCTATTAGATGACTATATTTAATTACATATTATCGTCACATGAGTTTTGCACTAATAATCCCTACCATGGACTCCAAATTAGGTATATTATTTATTGCCTTAATCTATTAAATTGAGGATGATAGCTCTAAGTTTTGTCTTTAATTCCCTTTTCACATCAATTATGAAATACCTATACTTTGGACCATGTGAATAACTTTACTATTTGAAGTCCCTGAGTTTGGTACAATTAGGGACTTGAGTCGTACGCATAGATATGGGTCATACCCATATTGACCTCCCCCTCTCGTACCTTGATTAGTCAATAAGGGTAACACATTGTCAATTAAATGACATGGCCTCCCCTTGGTCGTAACCAATGCATAGGATTCATATACTACTCAATCATATGGAGTAAAGTTTTAACTATAGTGGAATATTTTCTATACGAATAGAGCTTATGAGTTAGGGGTTGAATTTTACCTTTTGGATATGACTAGAGCATGTCCACTCGTACCCTTAACAGTATAGATAACCTAGGAGGAGGCTAGGGTATGAGTAAGGGTACCACTCAAACTCTAAGGTACAATTACTTGGTGAGTTATATGGGGGAGTCGTACCCCTAGACGGGGTATTTTTTCAGATTTTAAATAATGGCCTTGTGGTCATTTGCCATGCCTAAAACCCTATGTCCCTTTACTATATAAGGTATTTTAGCCTCATAATCCATCATTTACAAGACTCAAACACTCCAAAACACTCTAAAGGTTCTTGAAACAAGATTGGAGGCTAGGGTTTCCAGGGTGATCTTCTAGGGGTAAAGTGGAGTCAAGTTCTTGGTAATTCATCTTATTTAAGGCGTGAATTTTATTTGCTTTCTAAATAACTCTAAACCTATGTATTTCACACTTGGATTTGAAATTGTACATGGTGGTTTTGAAATCATATGAAAAGGGTTTTGTTGCCTAATGATGAATAATGATGATTTTCTACTTAGAATTATGTTTATTCATGTTATTGATGGTAGTTTATACTTGAGAATACTTTTTATATATGGTATATCATGTGGGTATTGAGTAACAATATCCTTGATGGGTTATACCATAAAATTGGACTTGGTAAAGGTATGAACTCAATGTGCTTATGAAAATGTCTAGGTGGGATGTCAGTTACATTATGATAATGCTTTGAACTAGGGAAATAGATCAATATGTATGAATTATTGATCAATGATATTTTTAAGGTAAAATGCTCCATGTATGGTATAATTGATGACCTTAATGGTTTGATGAATACAAAAGGTGTTAAAGTCCCTAATATGAAAATGAACTTGAATTATGTTTAGGACTAAATTGTGGTATAAAACTGCTAACGAAATGTGAATGGCTTGTAAAGGTCTTGAGGACAATTGTTTGAATTTTATGAGAAGTTGAATTAAGGCATTGGCCCATTTAAATGTTTGAGGAATGAAGGATCCCATAAGTACCATGTGGTCATGTATGATGTTGAATTAGCTAAATGGGTTAAAGTCCTTATGTGTTAAATTAAATGTATATTTAAGCATGGATAACGGGTTAGAGTCCCAATGTCGACTAATGATAGTTGTGATGGCTTGAGGTTAAAGTCACTTGCCTAATCATAATGCATGAGGCTGAACTCCCTTACATAATAAGATCTCATGACGTAGAAGTGCCTTGCCAGAAGAATTATCTTGGGGTTAGAGTCACCTATCTAATATTTAATAAGGTTAGAGTACCTTGCCTAATGTGTGAGCATATTGTTAGAGCTCCTTTATTGAAAGAATATGTGTGAGTAGCTAGAGTCCCTCACTTATGTGAATATGTGTGAGAGGTTTGAATCCCTCTTTTAAATAGATGTGTGTGTGGTTAGAGTCCTTTTCTTGACAATATGTGAATATTGTTAAAGTCCTATGAATAATGAGAAATTCTTGAATATATAAGTGTGGAAGGTTGGAGTCCTCCATAGTATGTAAGATGAATGAGTGCTTCCAAAGTATTGATAAGACTTGTCCACTTGATTAGTATGTGATATATCTATATGTGTGGATAAGGTTATGAATGTGATTAAATATGATATATTGACTTGTTAATCGTATGATGATGTTATTTTATCCTTATAATTGAGTTACATGCTAGCATTCTAACTACTAACCATCTCCGGGATCTATATCCTCATGTTACATAGGGGCTAGAGCATCTTCTTGTATCCTGTACAGTGATTAGACGAAGCAGTTCGTGCATTAACTTTTGAGTAGTAAGCTTTCTTTCTTCAAAAGAGATTCATTCTTGTTTACCTATCTTTAGACAAAGTTTATCTTTGGCTATGTTTCGCTATTGTTGTGGGCTTATCTCAACGTATATAATTCTAAACTTTGGTTGTATAGAGGTCTAATGGATATTTTTAGACTTAGGTATATTGGTTAGTTAATAAACCTAATAAAGTGGTTAGACATTTTTTAACTTATGACTCATTCCATTTTCTGCTATCTTATATTATGGTTGGGATCATCCGACCCTTGTAATCATTGTGATGAATGTGATAAGTTATTGGGGTAACCTCTGCTTCATGTGGGTTTGAGGTTCCTATACGACATAGACCAGTTTTGGGGTATGCCAAGTTGGTATTAGAGCCTAGGTTAATGGTCAGTTGGGTATCCATAATACAGTGTAGAGTAAAGTCTTCTTTACGGGTTTGAAGCGTGCCACTTATAAAAGAGAAACTATGAGACATTTTAGGAAATATTTCCCTTTCTTGTGTTTCAATCTCAAGCTATGGAATCTAAGGTCTTGGATTTCTCTTATTTTTTACTTTTTATCGTTCTGATTATGCCTCTAAGGAGATCTGAGGATCATGCAAACTCTTCTAAGGGCCCTAAGGATGAAGCTCATCCAACTTTTTGAGTTTAGACCAGGGCTAGGACCACGACATATGACCATCTTTGTAGGGTTCAAACTGCCCCCACCAACCCCAACTATTAGAGTGACCCTCCTATTTTGTCATCTCAGAGGGATGATACTAATGTCAAGTTTTGTCACTCTATCAACCACTTGACTGAATTGATAGCCTCTAAATTAGAGTATGGTGCTCTAACTACCATTTTTTTAGGCCATAAAAATTGGCCAATTTATGATAGTGATCCCTCCTATGTTTTCTAGTATGAAGGTTTAGGAATATTCTTAAAGGTTTGTTGATGAAATGGAGAAGATCTTCTAAATTATGCATAATTTGGAGAATGAGGCCGTCGAGTTTGATTCCTAGTAATTGAAAGATGTAGAGTACTAATGGTACTAGGGGTGGGGGTTATCAAGAGGTGTTGATTATAGTCTCACCATATGGTAGGACTACTCTGATGCTTTCTTAGACTACTTTATTCCTCATGAGTTAAGGAAGGGTAAGGCGGAGGATTTGTGAATTTAAATTAAGGACGGATGTCTGTTCAAGAGTATACCTTTAAATTCCATCAATTGTCAAGGTATGCTCCTGAGATAGTTTCTAGCTTGAGGGCTCGAATGCGTTAGTTTGTCTCAGGATTGTCTCATGAGTTAGTCCTTGAGTGTAAGACGGCCTTACTAATTGATAACACAAATTTTCTAGGTTGATTATTCCAACATATGGAAAATGAGAAAAGAAAGCAAGTAAAGATTAATGAGAGACAAGGAAAGAAATTTAGGCTTTCAAAGCCTAGTGATGGGATGGGGTCAAGTGGCCATTAAAGAAATATGGGAGTTCGAGTTCTTTCAGCTCGACTAGTGTTTTCTCAACTTACCCAAAGTTTTTGGGTGACTGTCAAACTTAGTTTAGTTATGGGTCTCGGGAGCAGGTTGCCTAATTCAAGGCTAGTGGTGCCCAGTCGGTTCCACTTCTCCCTCTATATAGATTTTGTTGTCAGAGTCATCATGGTTAGTGAGAGAAGAGGAGAAATAGATGTTTCCATTATGGTTATATTGGGTATATGCAGCGTGATTGCCCCCTTTTAGCAGATTCTTGGTCCAATGGGGCCCCTATTGCTACTCAATCTAATCCCACACTGTAGGGTGCTATATTTGCCTCTACTTTTATTTCTAGCTCCAGTGCTGGTTTGAACCTCTTGTATGCACTTGCCACTCGCTAATATTTTGATGCATCTCCTGATATTGTGGTGGGTATGTTGAACCTTTTCTCTTATGATGTGTATTGTTTGCTTAACCTAGGGTCTACTCTTTCCTATGTGACCTCGTATGTGGCTGTGTATCTCAATTGTGGTCCCGAGAGTCTGTTCTTTTACTTTACTATTTATACCCTGGTCAGAGACTCGATGGTTGTTATAAGGGTCTATAAGGGATGTATAATATTGATTAGCGGTAGGGATACTCTTGTAGACTTGGTAGAGTTAGACATGGTTTATTTTGATATAATTTTGGGATGGATTGGTTACACTCTTGCTATGTTACCCTAGATTGTTGGACTTGTATGGTCATGTTCTGATTCCTTAATGACGCGATCATTGTATGGGAAGGAGGCTCCCTATTGCCTAAGAGAAGGTTCATATCTTATCTAAAGGCGCAAAAGTTGATTTCAAAGGGGTGTTTGTATCATTTGGTCCTAGTTAAAGATTCTAACTCAGAAGAGCCTTCTATACAACCTGTTTACGTGGTTAATGAGTTTCATGAGGTATTTCTCAATGATCTTCCTGGTATTTCTCCCAATAGGGAAATTGATTTTGGGACTTATCTTGTTCTGAATGCTCGTCCAATTTCTATCCCTCCGTATGGAATGGCTCAGGTAGCACTAAAAGAGCTTAAGAATCCATTGAAAGACCTTTTAGATAAAGGTTTTATCTTTCCTAGTGTGTCTCCATGGGGTGCTCCCATGTTGTTCATATGCAAGAAGGATGGTTTCCTTCATATGTCCATGGATTATCGTTAGTTGAATAAATATCCTCTTCCTAGGATGGATGATTTGTTTGATAGACTTCAAGGTGTGAAGTGTTTCTCTACGATTGATCATAGATCGGGTTATCATAAGATTAAGATTAGGGATGTGGATATCTCTAAAAATTTCTTTAGAACCGAGTATGGTTATTATGAGTTTCTTGTCATATCTTCTCAATTGACCTATGCCTCGATGACATTCATAAATTTAATGAATGGGTTCTTCCTTTTATTCTTGGATATATTTGTCATTATCTTCATTGATGATATCTTGGTTTATTCTAATAGTGAGGTGGATCATGTTGATCTCGTCGGTGTTATATTGTGAACTTTGAAGGATCATCCATTGTATGCAAAGTTCTCCAAGCGCGAGTTCTGGTTGAAAGTCCTATCTTTTCTTGTTCATGTCATCTCGAGTGAAGTGATCATAGTTTATTCCCAAAAGGTTTCAGCGAATAGAAAGTGGTCTAGACCTACGAGTCCAATCGATATTTAGAGATTTATGGTATAGCCAGTTACTATAGAAGATTTGTGTAGTGTTTTTCTACTATAACTGCCCCAATTACGAAATTGACCCAAAAGAAGGTCAAGTTCTTATGGTTCGATGCGAGTGAGGGTAGTTTTGATAAGTTGAAAGATAAATTTACTTTGGCTCTAGTTTTGACCATGCCCAGGGGTACAGATAACTTTGTTATTCATTATGATGTTTCTCATGTCAGTCTATGTTTTATGTTGATGCAATATGGTAAGGTGTTGCCTAATGCTTCTAGGCAATTGAAATTTCTTGAGAAGAATAGCCCTACCCATGAAATAGAGTTATTAGCCGTGGTCTTTACATTAAAGATTTGGAGACATTATCTATATGTGGTTCATATTAATATTTTTTATTATAAGAGCCTCCGATATGTGTTTACTCAGCAGGATTTAAATCTCTGACAAAGAATGTGGCTCGAGCTATTGAAAGACTATGATATGAGTTTTCATTGACATACCGGTAAGGAGAATATAGTCGTTGATGCTCCTAGTTGCTTGTCCAGGGAATTTTGACCTATGTAGATGAGGATAGCGGCAAGTGGTGAAGGACATTAACTATTTGGCTAATCTTTGAGTTTGACTTGCAGACTCTGAGGATGGTGGTGTATTTGTGCTTTCAGTATCTCGGTTATCTTTTGTTGTCGAGATAAAGAAAAAACAAGCGTTGGACCCCGAATTGATGAAGATCAAAAGTAATATGGGTCAACATAAGGTTGTAGACTTTTGGATTGGGGGTGATCGTGTCTAGAGATAACAAGGTAGGATATGTGTTCCCAACATCGATAGATTGAGGGAAAGGGTCAAGGCCGAGACTTATAAATCTTGGTATGACATTCATCCCGGTTCCACCGTATCATATTATGATCTTATAGAATTCTATTGTTAGGGCAATAGGATTGATGATGTCTCTAGTTTTGTGGACAAATGTATGGTGTGTCAACAAGTGAAAGTTGAGCACATCTGGCCCGGGGACTTGTATCAAGAAGTCCCATTACCCAAATAGAAGTAGGAGGAAATTAATATGGACAATGTTACCATTCTTCCTATATCCTAGAATCAATGTGATTCTATCATTATTGATAGAATGACAAAGTACGCAAATATTTTGCCTGTGTGGACTAATCTCTCGGTGGAAGATTATGCTAAGTTATATTTTACGGAGGTGTGAAGTTGCACGGTGCTAATCTCTATCATTCTGGATTGTGGTCCACTATTTTTATTCAACTTTTGGAAGTCGTTACAAAAGGATTTGGAGTGTACCTTAATACCAGTTTTCACCATCAAACGGATGGGCAAGCTGAAAGGAGCATCCAAACATTAGAGAAGAAGTTGTCGGCGTGTGTGATTGATTATGGTTGTAGTTGGTATGACTACTTTTCTTTGATTGAGTTCTCCTATAATAATAGTTCCCACTCTAGTATTGGCATAATGTCTTTTAAGGTATTTTATGGTAGGGGATGTCAATCTCCTATTAGGTGGTACGAGGTTGGCGAGGGTAAGTCGGTTGGACCGATCTAGTTCACCAAGCCTTGGATAAGGTGAAGGTGATTCGTGATAGGTTGAAAATCTCTCAAAGACGTAAAAAGTTCTATGCAGTTGTGAGGCTTAGGGACTTAGAGTTTAGTATTGGCGATTGGGCATTCTTTAAAGTGTCTTCCATTAAGGGAGTGATGTGGTTTGGTATAATAAGGAAGCTTAGTCCCTGGTATATTGGTCCCTATATGATTATGAAGAGGGTTTACAACATTGATTATGAATTAGAATTGCCTTCTAGTATGAACTCCATCCACCAGATTTTCCTTGTCTTTAAGTGGATGACCCTTCATTGATTGTTCCTTTGAAAAATGTTGGTATTACGGACTCTTTGTCCTATGATGAGATCTTGGTGAGGATCTTACATCAGTAAGTTCACCGGGTACGAACAAAAGAAGTGGATTCGGTGAAGCTTCTATGGAACCAAAAGTTCAAGGAAGATACTTAGGAAGCGGATGAGGTCAGGAAGTCCAAGTACCCGTATTTTTTTCTATTCTACAAACTTGGGATGGCGGTATGTGTTGATCTCCTTGATTTTATATTTGGTCTTTGATAGACAATGGGTTAAAGTCCCTAATGTGTTGAGTTGATTTGTTCCTTTTTAGACAATGTGTTCAAGTCCCTAATTCTTTGAATTTATGCATATTTTGTTGTGATGGGTTTATGTCCCTAGTATCTTGAGTTGATTCATGACTTTAGTAAATGATGGGTTTGAGTCCCTAATTATTGAATTTAGAAAATATCCTCTATAAGTTTATGGGTTGAATTCACTAAGTCGTGTAATGAGTAAGTGTGTTTATAAGATATGGGTTTGAGTCCCAAAGCTAATGAAATGAATGAACTGATTATGCTCATGCATTATGTTGTGTGCTTGTTGAAAGCATGCTTTAACATTGTGTTAAGGTAGATTTAATGTGTCTTGATATGTTATCTTGTGTTTATGCTTACCTTACACCTCATTCGAGGATGAATGACCCAAGTGGGAGAGAACTGAAACACCTAGGCTTTGGACTATGAGAAGAACTTCACCATTTGATGGCTCAGAGTTAGGTATGACTAAGGACATGATTCGTACCCATGGATATGGGCGGTACCCACCTTTCCCTCCCTCTCTCATACATTGATCAATCCATAAGGGTAACACACTATCCACTATACTACATGGCCTCCCCTTGGTCATAACTAATATATACGAGTCATATACTACCCAATTGTATGGAGTAAATTTTAAACTTGAGTGGACTATTTTCTAAACGGATGAAGCTAATGAGTTAAGGGTTGAGTTGTACCCTATGGTTATGACTCAAGGGTGTTCACTCGTACTTCTAACAATATATATGACCTAGGAGGAGTCTAGAGTACAAGTAAGGGTAACACTCAACCCTCGGGTACAATTACTTATGGAGTCGTATGGGGGAGTCATACCCCTGGACGGGGTAATTTTCCAACTTTTAACTAAAAGCCTAGCTCCCTTCACTATTTAAGGCATCTTGAGTTACCCTAGTCTTAAAGGTTTCTACCATGAAATTTGACTTTGTAAAGGCATGAACACAAGGTGCTTGTGAAAATGTCTAAGTGAGATGTCTCGTTGCATGATGATGGTTCTTTGAACTAGGGAAATAGCCCAATATGAATGAATGCTTGATAAATTATATTGTGAAGGTAAAATGATCAATGTATTGTATAATTGATGACCTTGATGGTTTGATGAATAAGAAGGGGGTTAAAAGCCCTAACATTAAAATGAATGTGAATTATGTGTGGGACTAAATTGTGGTATTGAATTGCTAATGAAATATGAATGGCTTATAAGGGTCTTGAGGACCATAGTTTGAATTGTACTAGCAGTTTAATTAAGGCATTGGCAAATTGAAATGGTTGAGCAATGAAGGCTCCCATGAGGACCATGTGGTTATGTATGATGTTGAATTGGCTAAATAGGTTAAAGTCCTTATGTGTGGTATTAAATTTATGTAGATGGATGGACAAACTGTTACGATCCCCATGTCGACTAATGATAGTTTTAATGGTTTAAGGTTAAAGTTCCTATCCTAATAAAATTTCTTATGGTTAAAGTCCCTTGCATAATGAGATCTCATGAAGTAGAAATTCCTAGCCAGATGAATTGGCTTAGGGTTAGAGTCACCTATCTAATATTGCATGAGGTTAGATTCCTTTGCCTAATGTGTGAGCATATTGTTAGAGCCCCTTTCTTAAATGAATGTGTGTAAGTGGTTAGAGCTACTCATTTATTTGAATATGTGTGAGTGGTTACAGTCCCTTACTCAAATAGATGTGTGTGGGGTTTAAGTCCCTTACTTTATGATATGTGAATATGATTAGAGTCCTATTCCTAATGAGAAATTCTTGATTATATAACCATGGAAGGTTGGAGTCCTCCATTGCATGGATGATGAATGAGTGCGTCTCAAGTACTGATAAGACGTCCCCTTGATTAACATGTGATACGTCAATATGTGTGGATAAGGTTATGAATGTGATTGAATATGATATATTGACTTGTTGATCAAATGATTATGCTATTTTAACCTTATCCTTGAGTTACATGCTAGCATTCCAACCAGTAACTGTCTTCGGGCGCTATGTCCGCATGCAACATAGGGGCCGGAGCATCTTTTTCTCTTCCTGCACAGTGATTAGACGATAAAAGTTGTTTGTGCAATGACTTTGGAGTGGTGAGCTTCCTTTATTCAAAAGAGATTCATTCTTTGTCACCTATCTTTAGACATGATTTATCTTTGGTTGGCTATCGTCGGGGGCTTATCATGATGTATACAATTCTAAACTTCGGTTGTATGGAGGTATAATGGATGACTGTGGACTTGGGTATATTAGTTAGTTGATTATCCTAGTTAAGTGGTTATACATTGTTTATATTATTACTCATGGTAGATTTTCCGCTATCTCATATTATTGTCAGGATTCACCCAACCCTTGTGATCATTCTTATTATTATGACGGGTTATTAGGGCAACCTCTGGTTCATGTGGGCTTGAGGTTCCCACACGACATAGCCCAGTTACAGGGTATATCAATTTACATCTTATTTCATTGAGAGTAAGGATAAGGAAATTTCCAAATGTATCCATCTGATAGAATATAATCAAACTAAAGAGAACAATAATACATGCACAAATAGTATATGAGAATCATGTTGTATTTTAAACACTACTTTCTTAATTTGTTATGGTTCCCACAATCCTAGTTGTGGTGTTTACATACTTATGACTATAAGAAAATAAATAATTCTTGACAGAAAGCATAGTTATAAACTTAAAAAGAATAAGATAAATACCAACGAATTTAAGTTATGAATCAAAACCCAAATATCGATCTTTGCAACATGCAAGAACACTTATATTTCTGAAAAGTAGTAATATAATGTAAAAATTAGTAAATATGGAGAACAAAATAAGAAACTAATTTTCTTCGACTTCTACGACGACTCCTAGCTCTCTCTAAATCAAAAGTTCTCTTTCTCTCTCTCAAATATTCCAAAGTTCCTTTTTCTGTTGTCTTAAAAGTTGTGTACAAATTGTGTTTATGGAATATTTATATATATAGGAAAAAAACTCCAAATAAAATAACTTAGTTAAAAATTGACTAAAAAATAATAATTTAGTTTGATTTCGACATGGCAGTGCACAATTGGCTCATTTCTCTATGTTAATTCTCAAATCTTGAATGTTAGAAATTTATTATTACAATAAACTTAATACATTAAGTTTCTTGCTTTATTTCATTATATAATCTTTATTTTTAATTGACATATGCTCCAAATGTCTTTTTCTTTTAATTTGTTTAATCCTATAAATAAAAATATAATATTAAGTACAATCCATAAAATTAATTCTCAAAAAGGTAATGAAAAAGACTTAATATGAGGTAAACTATGTATAAATATATGTAATTTTAGCCTCACTTAAGTGATTTGCCAATTTTGCTAAATACTTAGTGAGTGATGTGGTGCCTTTAGTTTTGTCCTATGAGCATTGGAATAAGTATATGTTTAATGTAAGGAGATATATATGGGATGATCCATACTTGTTCCATATTTATATAGGGGGATAATTCGTAGATGTGTGCCAGAGGTTGATATACAAGCATATTGGAGGTCTATCACTAGCCTGTCGAGGGTCATCATATTAGTATTCAGACAACCAAGAAAATTCAAAATGTGGCTAAAATTGGAAAAGCATATATCATGATTCTCACTATTATGTGAGGCCATATGATCAATTTGAAAAACAAGGGGTATGTGAAAAACACTTGAGCTTTCTCTCTCCCCAATATTTCTGATTGAGCTTTTTGATATTTTGGTTATTGATTGTATGAGTCTATTGAGGAGGTCAAATGTGATGAAGTATACACTTTTAGATGTTAATTATGTGTCATAATAGATGGATAAAGGAGAACTTCCAACCAATTAGGGTAAGAGTGTCACAAGATGCTTGATACGGAATATCTTTTTTAGATTTTATATGCTAAGGGAAATCATTAGTAATGGAAGTTGTCATTTCTTTAATAGATTAAAAAGACCTAGATCCAACCTAATTCGATCGCACCCTTTTTAATTACTAATACCTCTTACCCAATGAACTAATGCAATAACACCCTACAGTCATATGCAAAGCTGTTTATAAATTTTTCATAGAAATTATAACAATAATCAACAACCCTAGAAATCCCAAAGTTTCCGAAATCTCTACTAAAATTAGGTGATTACCCCCTCATCTCATAAAATCCACATTTAATCTTCTTTTGTAAGAATTTGTATTTACTTAAAAAAGTAAGTCATGATATTTTTCTTTGTTGTTTGTGCTTTCATTAGAATTTTATGAGAATAGGGTTTAGATAATAGACAAGACACTCCATCAAGACGAACCATCTCTAGAAAATATATATACGAGAAAACTACTCGGCATAGAGAAAGTCTGAATAGGGATAAAATGGACATAATTTTCAGTTGATCTAGGATTACTCAATTTCTATCAAAACCATACGAAGTACAAGGAAAACAAATTATAAAATCCATCATAATCTGCTCCTATTTACATTCAGGAATGGGTAGTCTCTGAAGCAATCCTCCAAGTCTGAAATGCTAAGCCTTCAGTTGCTCAACACAAGCACCAAGATGTAAATTCTACCACATCTCTTCTCATACTACTCCACCAATAATGCTACCTTAAATCGCTATACATATTAGTTGTACCGCGATGAATAGAATATCTAAGGTTTTGAGCCTCCCAAAGTGTAAACTAAATCAAGTCTCTTACCCTTAAAAAACTAATGTCACCATTGAATCTCAGAATGACGTCCAAATCTAATGTTGGCCTCCTAGAATAAACTTTTATCATTTAATATTGAATGCCACATAGTCCACTATACTAAACCTATTGGACCCAAATCTGCTCTAATAAGGTAGACCTAGCCTCAACACTATCAAGGATCCTCCTAGGATCCAAATTATCAATATGAACCATTTTATTTGCAAAGGACTGAATGTTCAAGGCAAAAGGTCACTCAGAAATTAAAATGAAGGTTAAGTTACCAATACTCACTGCCTTTTAACTCAAGGCATCCACAACCACATTCACCTTGCCCAGATGGTATAGAATAAGGAGGTCGTAGTCTTTCAATAACTCAATCCACCTTTTTGTCTTAAATTATGCCCTTCTAGGTCATAATGTCTAAAGACTATGATGGATGGTAATGATTTCGTAGTGAACACCATTGAAGTAATGCCTCCAAATCTTAAGTGCAAAACTTACCACAACTAACTCCAAATCATGAGTCAGATAGTTGCTCTCGCTCACCTTCAGCTGTATCAAAGAATAAATAATAGCTCAATTATTGTGCATCATAACAAACTCCAAAAAAAACATCAGAAGCATTACAATAAATAGTAAGCCCCTCATCTTTAAATAGAAGAGTTAAAATAGAAGATAAAATGAGCAAGTCCTTGATCCTAACAAACCTTACCACAAAAACATTAGGCCACTGAAATGGGACATGCATCATTGTTAATCTAGTTATAGGGGCTACAACAATAGCAAATCTCTTAAAAAAATACCTCTAGCAGTCTGCCAAGAAAAAAATATGAATGCTAAAAGGAGACATAGGTCTATCCCAATCACAAATAGCCTCAATCGTCATTCGTTCCACCGTAATACCATCTTTGGAAACAATATTCCCCAAAAATGCTACAGACTCAAGTAGGAACTCGTACATTGAGAATTTGGCATAATGCATATGATCTCTCAAAGTGTGGAGAACAACATTCAAATTCTTCTTATGCTCCTCTATACTCCTTGAGTAGACAAGGATAACATCAATGATAACTATAACAATGGAGTTTAAATAAGGCTAGAAAACATTGTTTAACAAGTCCAAAAATGTTGATGGGTGTTGGTCAACCCAATAGATATCATAAAAAACTCATGATGGTTGTAGTCAGTCCTGAACATTATCTTAGGGATGCCCTCTACTTGAATACTAATTGATGGTAGCCAAACCGTATAACAAATTTACAAAACACCATTGTACCCTGAAGCTAGTAAAATAAATCATCAATATAAGGTATAGGATACTTAATTTTCACTTCCATCTTATTAAGCTCCTTGTATTTGATACATCTATGTATTAAACCATCTTTCATCTTTACCAATAAAATAGATGTAATGTAAGATGATATACTCAGCCTAATAAAACACATACTTAAACAATCCTAAGCCTGAGTGTCGTACTTTCAATGGTTCATAATAAAAGATGTAAATACTTGATCTACTACTAAAGAAGGACCTATAGTAGTACGTACTACAAGGAATAAATAATTGAACCTAAGACAACCCTAATTATGGTGTATAATAATCAAAAACATAAATATGTGCAGCTCAAATAAAGTAAAATAGAAGCTGGCTAATTGCATATCAAAATTGATACGAATCGGACCAGGGCCTAGTCAAGATGGGCATGTCAAGTCCAACGAGGATAGGGGACCACCAACAATTCCAAACCATAATCATCCTTCATCCTATGTCATATAAATTCTGAACATATAACAAGATGAAACAAGAATAATTTAAACACATTAAATATATTCTATAATCATAATCCAACAGCCTTAATAAACTATCAAACCGATGCAAAATACAATGCCAATACTAATACTAAGGCTGACACTAATATCAACACCACCCATGCCCATAATAGTCTGACAAATCCTATAAGAAAAATCAAGCAACGTCCTATTGGGACATGCCACTAACCATAGGCAAAACTAAAGCAAACAAATAACAAAAATAAAAAAAGTCCATAGCATGAAAAGGATCCTTCTGGAGTATGGAATCTCACAACTTTAGTATGACTCAAAGATTTCCCTAATTCCAAGTCACTAAGCAGGAGGAATCATAGTATGTCCAGTTCATGCGTTATATTGGGATAGAGAACCCAATGACGATTATAAGATTGAACATTAGCATGTACTCAAGGATAACATAAAATAATGGAAATAATTCAAAACCAAAGTAAATAACCATATATAATCACATATATACATATTTATATATCGTCCCAGAAAAAGGGAACCGGGTTTAGCATGCATTTAAAACCTTAACCTAGGTTGTGTAGCTTGGTCATCCTAAAACCATTGAAGGGCTATATGGGTTCATCTCCCCTTGCTGAAATGGCCCAGTGCATGTTAGATGTATGACCGAAGAATAGAATCCAAGGATACCTAGTACATCCCCCAAAATACAAAGTTGGATATAATGCACACGGTCACTAAGACCAACCTTACATTGGCAAACGTGAGTTCCTAATGGCGATCCCATGGTACCCTTACCTTCCAAGGCATTGCGACTCAACCCCTTTTGAGACCAATTAAACCTTTTACACATCACCAAACAATTTACCAAAGAGTCTTGTATTAGGCATTATCCATTGGTATCGTTATATAAAAATTTGAGCTTACAAGTTTATCCTTTTATGACATAAAAACCATTAAACCATGATGACTCCAAAGTTTCAATTAAACAAAATCATGGCCACTAAGGCCTTTCCTATCCATTTAAAATCTACCAAACTAATTTAGGTTCCATTACCATATTATGTAATGCCAGAATTTAACGAATACTCAAACTATGTGACAAAATTATTCTCATTGACATTTTAACAAACCATATGATTTCCAGAACCAAAAACATGTATTAATTTACCATTCCCAAGAAACCATATATTCAAATCATAAATATAACATGAAAAACCATAAGTGAAACCTGGGAAAGAATTATCCAACAAATAAAAACAAAAACTCCCAACATCTATTACAAAACTTAATCAATACCAAAATAATACCATGAAAATAGTTCATTAAAAAATATTTTTAGTTGAACTATCAATAAGGGAGGAGTAGTATGCCTTAGACACCAAGGAAGACGGAGAGAAACCAAACTTTAAAGTCTTAATTAATTTACCTTTAATAAACCATAGCCTCTTCCTGGAAAGAGTTTAAAAGAGATTTTAAGAGTGTTTGATTGAGAATAATAGGTTAATAAAGCCCAAAAGATGTTTTATATCATAAGGTCAAAAGGAGTAAAGAGGCAGAAATGTCAAGAATACCCCTAACTTAAAACAACAAAAATCTTGCAGGTAGGTACGAGTTGTCCTTCCAACTCGTCACCACATCATACGACTTGTACCATCCAGTTGTACCCAGAGCAAAAAGTTGGACACCTACACACTGTCCATCATACGACTCTATTGACCCATCTCATGACCAGACCATATGACTAGTATGGTCCAGTCTTATCAAAGACAGAATCCAAAGAGATTAATACTAGACTACATACGACTACATCTTACGCTTCATACCCTATAATCATGGCTCTCAGTGACCCACTTGTGCTTAGAGACAGGGCATGTTACTAAATTACTGATCAAATAAAGGACCAACCTATCATAACACCTAATGACCTGTACTCATCAAACTATAACCATAACAGAAACACATCTACCATTATATGTACTCCTAATGACTAGGATCCCTTGATCATATCCACACCATACAACTCATATGGTGAGTCATTTCTAGGACAGTTAGCTCAATGCTCAGGAATTTTCCAAGGTCCAAAACCAAGGGTGTTTCTATTCTCCCCTACTTAGATCATTTTTCCTCAAATTATGGGACAAGGCAGTACAAGCATGATTTGGACCCCAAACACTTCTACTCTTACCATTAACAAAGTTAGAAAACATTGATGGTAACATCAACACATACTTTACACATGAATTCTTAGAGCAAAAAATAGTAATGGATACTTGAACTTCATGTCCTCTTTAGTTTCCCATATTGCCTCTTCCACCTTGTAGTTTCTCTACAGAACCTTTACCAAAGCTACGTCCTTGGTCTGCAACCAACAAACCTACCGATCAATGATTTTAATAGGGACCACCTCATAGCACAAGGAATCCAAAATACTACTGTCCTAACAGGTACAATTTGTGATGAATCACCCACACACTTCAACAACATAGAAAATTAGGTGAATGAAGCTCAAACTAGAAGGAAACTCTAACTCATACGGAACATTACCAACTTTTGTCAAACCAAGTATATACCGATATGTCGGGGACTGAGCTTCTATTTTTTCCAAACCACATCACTCCCTTCATGGGAGAACGCTTCAAGAACACCTTATCCCCAACTTCAAAATCTAACTTCATACGCCGCACATACTCATAGAACTTTTGGTGACTTTTGGCAACCTTAAGCCTATGCTGAATCACCTTCGCCTTCTTCATGGCTTAGTGAACCAAATTCGGGCCAAACATCTCTGCTCACTACCTTGAACCATTCAATTAGAGACCTACACCTCCAACTATATGAGACCTCAAATTGAGCTAACCCAATGCTAGAGTGGTGGCTATTGTTTTATGAAAACTCTATAAGTTAAAATTGCTCAACCCAACTACCACCATTGTTAGTAACACAATCACGAAGCATATCTTCCAATGTCTAAATAGTTCTTTCTTCTTGCTCATCCAACTATGCCTGAAAGCAAGTACTATGACTCACCTTGGTCCCCAAACCTTTCTGAAACAACCACCAAAAGTGGGATGAAAACTGTCCACCGCAATTTAAGATAATAGAAATAGTAAAGCCATGAAACTTCACAATCTCTTGGAGATCATAATCCTCAGCCGAGAAATTTTTCTGTATAGGCAAGTAGTGAGAAGACTTAGTCATCCTATCCACTATGACCTAATCCAAATCAAACTAATTTCGAGATCGAGGAATGGATCACTTACATCTTCCAAACAAGAAACTCAATTTCTTGATACAATCCTTTGAGCTTAATATGCTCAACTTTCACTTGTTGGCATACCATGCAATTAGCAATAAAAGTAGCCACATCACTCTTCATATTGTTCAACTAATAAATCTTCTTAAGGTCATGAGACATTTTCATCAAACTAGGATGAATAGCATAATATGACTAATGCACCTCAGCTAAGACCCTTTTGTGTAATCCATCTTGTTGGGAATACATAACCACTCTTTGTACCGCAAGGTTCCATAGCCACTAATCTCGAAGGCCATCACCTTCTTCATACCTACATAACCCTTGATCCTCATCAATACAGGGCCAAACACTTGCTTCTCCTTTATTTTATTACCAACAGACAATCGTGACACCTTTTGTAGAAATACACCGCCATCCTCACAATCCAAGAGATGACTCAATGTTTTGCCAAATGGTGAATATCTTTAACTAAATACTGCTTTCCTTCATCCATAAGATCTAGAATTCACATGGATAACTACCAAATAGCATCAAAAACTATATTAGCTTTACCTGGATGGTAGTTAAGACTCATGTCATAATCCTTGAGTATCTCAAGTCATCTCTTTTGCTTGAGGTTTATCTCTTTCTGAGTAAATACACACTACAGGCTCTTATGAATGGAAATGATATCCATGTGAACCCTATATAAATAGTGACACCATATTTTCAATACAAACACCACAATTAATATCACCAAGTCATGAGGCAGATAATTCTTCTCATGTACCTTCAACTATCCAGAGGCATAAGCTATTATGTTTTAATGCTTCATCAAGATACAGCCAAGCCCCATATGGGGTGCATATAGTATACCACAAATCCATCAGTGCCTTCGAGCAAGGTGAAGACTAGAGCAAAAGTTAGTTTATCCTGCAGCTTCTCAAAACTACCCTCACAGGCATCATACCATAAGAACTTCACCTTCTTTAGAGTTAAATTAGTCAATGGGGTAGCTATAGTCTAAAAACTCTCCATAAACCTCTAGTGGTAACTAGGAAAACCCAAGAAGCTCTAAATATCAGTTGGATTCATAGGTCTAGGCCACTTCTTAACCACTACAACCTTTTGAGGATTAACCATGATACCCTCAATATAGATGATATAACCTAGAAAAGTGACCTACAACTACTGCTCTTTCAAGTTCTACAATACTATACGGAGGTGATTAGCATGATTCATCTCACTCTTTGATTACACAAGGATATCGTCTATGATTATAATGACAAATAAATCCAAAAATAGTTGGAAGCCTCTATTAATAAAATCCATGAATATTGTCGAGGAATTAGTAAACCCAAAAAACATAACCAGGAACTGAAAATGCCAATACCGAGTATGGAAAGTAGTCTTAGGGATATCCATCTCTTTAATATTTAACTGATGATAGCCAGACCAAAGATCAATCTTGGAGAAAAACTTAGCACCCTTCAACTAATCAAAAAAATAATCTATCCTTAGAAGAGAGTACTTATTCTTTACCGTTACCTTATTTAACTGTTGGTAATCAATACACATTTGAAAAGAACCATCCTTCCTATGCATGAATAACACCAATCCACCTCACTAGAACACACTAGGATGGATGAAACCCTTGTATAAAAGATCATTTTGTTGTTCCTTAATCACCTTTAACTCATCTAGAGCCATTTTACACAAAGAAATGGAGATGGACGAGTGTTCAAAACAAGAAAATCCCAAACATAATATTCCTATCAAGAGGGACACCATGAAGGTTATTAGGGAAGACCTTAGGAAATTCATTGCCTACAAGGATAGAATGTAACGAAGGACCCTCCTAATTAGAATCCTTAATCGAGACCAGATGATAGAAGCACCCCTTAGAGATCAATCTTAGAGCTCTAAGATATGATATGAACTTCCCTTAGGAGCCATGGAACCACCTTCTCTTTCAATAACTGGCTCATTAGGAAAATTAAAGTCAACTATATGGCTCCGACAGTCTAGATATGAATAGCATGGTGCAACCAATCCATCCCCAATATAACATCAAACTCAACCATATCTAATTCAAATAGATCCACCAAAGTTTCCTCACCACCCATAGATATAACACAAACCCTATAGACTCTTCTAGCCACCACAAAGTCACCAACCAAGGTAGAAATAAAAAAGGGTCTGAAACAAACTCCGGCCCAAAGCAAAAATGCACAACCACAAATATGGTCACACAATAAAGAGTGGAACACAGATCAAGTAAACAATACACATCATGGGAAAGAATTTCAACATACCGATCACAGCATTGGTGATGCCTGAAAGTCCTGGTGGGTACAGAGAGCATAAAGTCAATTCAAAAAAGTATCGAAACCAGACCGTGCACCCTTTGGTGTTAAAGTTGAAGAAGAGGCAACATGAACCTTGTTTTCTCCTCAAGCAACCTTACCAATAGGAAATTTTCTAACCATGTACCTTGGCTAACCGCAGTTGAAGCACTTGTCCTTTCTTTATTAATAGTAACGCTAAGGCAATATACTATAAAATCTACAAGGAGGATATAATGGAGTTGACTGACCCTTACTACCCTAAGATTGGGCACCCTATTCCTTAAAGTGGTCGCCACCATGGAAGTGTCCATCACGCGATAGCTTTGGGTAAGCAACTTTAGTTGTCGACTAAGACCAAGAGTTGCCACACTTTTTCCTTAACCACTTTCTACCATCCCTGCCACTTTCCTATTGTCCATCACCCAACAAAAAATCAAAACTTCTTGCTCTGCCTCTCTATTATCTCCACCTGCTTCTTCTTCTCTTTCTTTATCTGCTGCGTGTACACAACCAACCTAGAAATACCCATGTCCTTGTTCAACAAGGCATTCTTACCCTCCAAAATTAAGTTTTGAGACAACCCGTAAGCAATCTTTATGATTTTATCTCTCATGCTAGAAACCAAATCTGGGGCATATTGAGGTAACTAGTAAAATTTCATGGCATACTTCCTGACTGACATCTTGCCTTGCTTCAGATTAACAAACTCTTCTGCCTTAGGTTGCCTTAGCTACTGAGGAAAGAAGCTATCCAGGAAAGCATTAGAAATAACCTCCCATAGATCTGACTTAGCATCATTACCCCTTATCTGATCTTATTCCTCATACCACTAGTACACCATATCCTTCAGCTGGCAGGCAGAAAAATCCACATTCTCTACATTAGAGGCATGCATGACATAGAAGATATTTTCCATCGTATCTAAAGAATCTTGAGGATCTTTCTCAACTTCAATACCAGTGAACAAAGAAGGGTTCAACCTCATGAACTAGAAAACCGTTGTGGCCTCAGAAGATAGAGTAATAGGAACACCATGCTTAACCTGAGAAGCTACCAACTAGGATAACATATGGATAGACTGATGAAACCCAACATTCGTCACATCATCCGAAGAGTCTTAAGAAGGAATTGAGGGAATCGACGGAACTCTAGAAGGGCAATGAGGAACTGTACCACTAGAATTTTTCTAGACCCAATAAGTTGAATGGGTTCCATCAACATTATCCTTAGAGGGGACAGAGGATTTTTTAAGATTTAAAGATAATCGAAGAGGCATGATCTAAAAAGCAAACAAATAGGAATTAGAGGATAATTCAAGACCTTGGACTCCATATCTTGAAAACATAAAACAAGAAAGTGAAATAGTCCTAAATGTCTCGTACCCTCTCCTTTATGAGTGTGGTACACTACACACCCTTAAATGAGACTCTACTTGACATAGCTTTGTCGGACACTTAGTTTACCATGAATCTTTGGCTATGATACCAGTCTGACACGACTAAAGCCAGGGCCTAGTCATTTCGGGCATCTCAAGTCCAACTAGGATAGAAGACCACCCCTAATTCCCAACCATAACCACCATGCACCCTATGTTAGATGAATTCCTAACATATAATAAGATAAAAAAGAGAATAATTTAAAGACATTAAATAAGTTTATAAACATAATCCAACAACCTTAATCAAATATCAAATTGGTGCAACCCCAATGCCAATAGCAATACAAAGGCTGACACCAATACTGATACTGCCTATGCTCATGGTAGTCTAGTAAATCCTCTAACTAGAATCAATTAACATTCGATCAGGATATGCCCCCGACCATTGAAAAATCCAAACCGAAGACATAATATATTAAAAGTTGACTATAGAATTAAATAGAGCCTTCAAAAATATAGAAGGTCACCACTTTAGTCTAACTCAAAGATATCCTCGAATCCAAGTTACTAAGAGTTAGGAATAGTAGTATGACCAATTCCTACATTGTATAGGGATTCAACGCTCGAAGACGGTTAGTATCTATTCAGGGATAAGATAAAATAATACTAGAAATTCAAAACCAAAGTAAATAACAATATGTAATCATAGGGATACACTTATGTATATTATGCCGAAAAAGGGAACAGGGTTTAGCATGTATTTAAAACCTTAGCCTTTGTTGTGTAGCATGACAGTCCTAAAACCACCCATGGGCTTAAAGAGTTCTACATTTGCTGAAAGAGCCCCAGTGTGTGTTAGCCGCATAATTGGAGAAAAATACATGTGATGAATAGTACATCCACCAAAATATAAAGTGTGACATAATGCACATGGCCACCAAAAACACCCTCATATCGCCAAACATGAGTTTCCAATGGCGATCCCCCTAGGACCCCCACCTTCCATGGCTTTTCTATTCAACCCCTTTTAAGCCTAATTAATCCTTTTACACATAACCAAATAATTTACAAAGGTGTATTTTCATTAGGCATTAACCATTGGTATCGTCACACAAAAATTAGAGCTTCCAAGTCTATCCTTTTATTCCATTCCTAAACCATTACACCAAATGGACTCCAAAGTTTCAGTTAAACCAAATTATGGCATTAAGGCCATTCTAATCCATTTAAAACCAACCAAACCAATTTAGGTTCCATTACCATATTATGCAATGTAAGAATTTTAAGAATAGTGCACTATGTGAAAAAATCATTCTCATTATCATTTTAACAAACATGATAAGGGCATATGATTTCCAAAACTAAAACCAAATATCAATTTACCATTTCCATGAAACCATATATTCAAATTATAAATATAACATGAAAAACCATAAGGGAATCATGGGAAATCATTATCTGACCAAGAACAATCAAAACCTCCAACATATATTTTAAAACCAAATTAATACAACAATAAGACCATTAAAACCATTCATTGAAATATGCTTTTAGTTGAAATAACATTGATAGAGGAGTAACATGCCTTAGAAACCAAGGAAGATGGAGAGAAACCACCCTTTAAAGCCTTATTCGATTTCCTTGAAGAAACCCTAGACGCTTGCTTGAAAGTGATTTTAAGAGATATTTTAAGAGTGTTTGATTGAGAATAATAGATCAATAATGCCACAAGAGATGTTTTATATCACAGTTTCAAAAAGAGTTAAGAGGGGGAAATGTCTAGAGTACATCTAACTTAAATCTATAAAAATCCCATAGGTGGGTAAGAGTTGACCCTCCAATTCGTCACCACATTTACGACTGATACCATCCAGTTGTACCCAAAGTAAAAAGTTTGATATCCACATACTGTCCACCATACGAATCTATTTCCCTAACTCATGACTAGACCATACGACTATTATGGTATACTCGTACCAAAGGTAGAACTGGATAATATACAACTACAACTTACCACTAATACCCTATCCTCGTGGATCTTAGTGAGCCACTCATACTTGGATCTAAGTCATGTTATTAAGTTACTGATTAAATAAATGACAAACACGTCAGCACATCTAATTACTCGTACCCATTAAATTATATCCACAACAAAAACCCAACCACTATTCTCTAGACTCCTAACGACTAGGATCCCTTGATCGTAGCCATATCATACGACTCATATGGTGACTTATTTCTTGGACAGTGAGCTTAAATCTTAGGATATTTCCAAAGTCTAAATCCCAGGGTATTTCAATCATACCTATGATCACAACATTCGAAGTCACAAACGCTAGTCTATAAAGAATATTATATAAGTGACTTCATCCACCTATTGACTGGGTATCAGCTTGGCCACTTATCAACCCACTTGAGAACTATCTTCAAAACCCTAAACACTATTTCTAAGTCACCATGCATAACCCTATGGTGGAGGAAATAATGATCTGATCAATTAGTACTTTCTGCTAAAGGTTTAATTTTTCTAAACCAAGTACACTCTTTGGAAAAATGCCCTACAAGACCATAATCATAACATGCATCGAGCATTTTTCTCTATCATAAAGGTCTATCTAGTAAAAAATTGCCATCTCGTCCTAGTGACCTTTACTATACATCCTTCAAAGGTTAACCATCACTCTAATGAGTCTGATATGCACCCCTTAAAGATTGACTAGTCTAACCTACATCTAAGAATTAAAGTGCTACCTGAAAGAGCCTACTATTCTAACCCTGATGTTGATAAGGTTAATGATGGGGGTACCTACCCTATAAACCTCTATCTCTACACTGTGAGCCATTGTGGCTCATAATATAACTAACCTACTAATGTGACTACTTTTTTATGCCCCATCGAGTCTTGTGATATATCTCTTCCTTAGTCTGGTCATAGTCAGAAATATTTATAAAACATCTACTAGAAGAATTTGGAATTTGAGCAGACATGCAAAAAGGAAGTCTCAACCCTCTTATAAAACATCAAATCTACTCATACACGATTAGCAGAGTTGTAGTGGTATGCCTATCTAACTCATAAAACCTTGCCACATACTCAAAAACCTTAATGACCTAAAATGTTTTTATTCTGAAATGGGATGTAGGAATTTCACCTAGACTTCCTTTGCTTAATATTTTAAAGTTTTGGGCTACTCACGGATTGACTTATTTTTAAGGATATAATGATCAAATAACATATGGTACTAGTGTGGGTTGTAATTGTAGTATTTGATATACACGTAGATAGCCAATGATCTTAGGAGAACAAAACTTTTTGAACCAGAAATAAAGTTATAAAATTATAATTACAATATTTATTGTGGAGGGGTTGGATCCCAATTTAAAAATTTATGGTATGTGTTTTAAAATGAGAAAATTCTGGGAGGGGTCCTGAGCTTTTATTGAAACCCCTATAGTATAAAATCTAACCGATGAAGTGGTACCACTCTGGTGGTAACAAGAACTGTAATGGAAACCTATGTGAAAATGGCACAAACTATTGCAGTGATAACTATTTTCTGCAATGGTAACATGAAGTAAAATTATAGTTATAAAAGAACAGAAACATTCATTCCCTAAATTTTTTAAAAATTATAAAATATCTTTGTGGGAGGCAATTTTCAAAGGATTCTTAAAGTTGTTAATCTTTTGAGTTAAGTAATTATGTTATGGTCTTAAAATCACTTTCTTTAACTCAGAAAATCACTACAAAATGGATTAATGGTGGGTTTTGGGGTTTAGTCCAAATTTATGAAATTGATGAAAATGATGGGATTCTTTATGAATTTAGTAAACACTAATTAGACAAGAATTATGGTTTTTTATGGTACTTCAAGTAAAATTCTTGAGGTTTAAATAATAATAAAACCTTAAGATGATGAAATTGGGTAAATTAGTGGCTATAATTAATGTGTTATGATCTCTAATGATTAAAAGAGAATGAACTATTGAAATTAGGATGTATTTTTGTTTTTGTATAGAGCAAGAACAAATAGAATAAGAACAAAAAGGAAAAAAAGTATGGCTTAAAGGTGAATTTGAACAAAAGAGTTAAGGTAGGATATGGTTTTACTGTAGCACACAAACTTCCTTTTCTTTGTGTTTGTTTGTGGAATTGACATATATGATTTCCTTCTAACTATATTTGTGATTTAATGACTGCATTGTATTTTATTTGCATTGTGTTGATGTGTTGTGATAAGGGGTTGGGTACTACTTCAGCACGGATGTGATAATGGGTCGAGTACCATGTTAGTTCAATGGTGGTGTTAGGTCGTATACCATGCCGTTATAAGTTTTTTTTATAATGAGGTTGATAAGGGTTAGAGATGATGCAAACACATCTTACATAAAGCACTCATACTCATATATTAGGTGCCTATTGATTATTATACATGATGATGAGTGGTTGATGAAAATGATTAAGTATGACTACATGTGAAAGTAAGATTATAGGTTGTAAATATGTGATAAGATTTGATGGTTGACTTGAACAATATCATTTCTTTTGAATTTTTGTATGATGCTTTTATACTTGTTTGGTTTGCTTATTTGTACATTGTTGAGTTATTTGACCTATGATTATTATGATACTAGTTGATGTACTGTGCTACCTTTAGTCTTCTTTTTGTTAAGTGTAGAAAATCTTCCACTAGCTAACATTCAACATCCACTCTAGATAGAGATTTTGACTTAATTTTTAAAGGAACACTATGTTAGGGCAACATTTGGATCCTCTTATGAAGTTGATCCCTTGTTTTAGAGACTAAGATAATTTTGTATATTTTCTCTAATTACAAACTTAGTTGTTATAAGATGTTCTTGTATGCTGACTTATTGTCTAAAGGATTGTAATAAATAGTGATTTTGGCATTCTATTTGTTTTATGTGGATTACAATGTCTGCAAATGTTTACTATTGATGAAATGAGACTATTTTAGTAATTTCTTAAAAGCATAATAATATTACCATGCATATGAAAGTGTGGTTCTCTTGTCATAGGTTAGGGTGGGTGCCAATCATGACCATTTGGGTCCTAAAAAAACTTCCATAAAACTATGCTCTAGTACTATAAACTAACTCCAAAGACACTAGTACAAGCTGCAGGCATATACCTCTCTAAGAAAATCTTTGAGAATTGAGTCTATGTCATAGGAGAGGGTCCAGCTAACCTAGAATCAATATAACCCCTCAGTCAAAATTTTGCTGTTAGATCAAACTAACATATGGCGTAGTCCATACAATGTGAAATAACCCGACTGGGGGCCTTTTCATAATAGATGTCACAAGTCCAACCGAGACCAGAGACCACTCCTGTTACCTAACCCAACCTTTAGCCACCTGCCCTAAGTTGGCTAAAGTTTGAGCATATAACAAGATAGTATAACCGCTTACTTGAAGACTCTGGGATAGGATCATAACCGTGACTGACCCAACTAAGTCCAACCATCCCATTCAAACTATCAAATCATACCAAACCAAACCAATACCAAAACAAGGGCTATAAACCAGGCCATAACTAAATAGGTTCCAAAACATAATATTATTGATCCCAAAATGAAATACGATGGAACAGTGAGAAATTATGTCCATTGATGTCATCCCCAAATGCTAAGGCTGATATCAAAACCAATACCGCGCATTCCAACCCATAGTAGTACCACAAAGCCTCTAACCAAAAGTGTAAGAGTATTCGATTGGGATATGCCCCAACCATAGCCAAAACCAACGTCCAAAAATAAATTAAAATGTTTAGAAATATCAATAAAATAAAATGGAGACTTTTAAAAGATGGAATCTCAACACTTAAATCCAAAAATTGTACCCCAAGTCAAGCACTATGTAGGAGTAGTAGAACGGTCGGTTCCTTCATAGCATGGGTATACAGTCGCTCAAATATGGGTTAGCAAGTGATCGCTAGTTATAAATAAGGATAAGTATTAAATAATGTCATTTATAAAATCGAGTAAAACTATCCATATGCACACAAACCATATATATATATATGAATTTCGGGGAAGGGAACCGTGTTTAGCATGGCATTAAAATATTTACCTGGGCTATGTAGCATTGCCAACCTAAACCACCCATGGGCTATATAGGTTCAACTCCCCCTGCTGAAAGGGACCCAGTGTGTGAAGCCACACAACCAGGGAATAAAACCTGAGATGATTAGTACATCCCCCAAATATAAAGTGTGACATAATGCACATGATCACCAAGACCAAACCTCACCTCGGCCAATATGAGTTTCCAGTTTTGGTCCCTTCGGGACCTCCACCTTCCATGGCTTTGCTACACACCCAATAATTATTTCCCAATAACAACAATTACCAAGCAATCAACCAATCCATTTACCATTTATTAACCAAGGCCATTAATAGTGGTATTGCTATCCTGATTATACTTGAAAGTTTTATCCATATCCAATAATATATTAGTTTAAGGTATTCTATGTACCCTTCTTGATTTCCAATTAACTAAAAACATTTCCACCAAGGTCTTTCCAATCCATTTAAACGATTTAAACCATTCATATCATTTAGGGTTCTATTACAAAGTTTAAACCATGCTAAGTACCATTGAAAATCCAATATTATAGTGAAAACATTGTTAAAGGCATTTTATCAAACACATTGGGGGCATAGTATTTCTAAAATCTTATGTACGAAATAACCATTCCGATGCATCCAATTATCCAAAACCACCATTAATGCATATAAAAGCATAGTTAAAACATTGGAAAATAGTAACCAAGCATTTATAAACAAAACCCAAGAGTCATATTTGAAAAGCCAAAATCAAACAATATTAAAACATTGAATAAAACCATGCTTTTAATTGGAACAACAACGAGGGAAGATAGCATGCCTTAATTGACAAAGTAGATGGAGAGAAACCACCAACAAGATCCCTAATTTAGTCCTCTAGTTGAAACCCTAACTTCCTTGCCCAAAAGCTTTTGAGAAAATTATAGAGTGTTTAGGAAGAGTTTTTAAGTGTTAATAAAAAGAATAATAGGGTTAATAGCCTCCCAAGTGAATTAGAAGTCGTGGGACCTTATTACGGTAAGTGGGGAAATGTCCGATTACCCCTACTTAGGTTGCATTAAATCCCATCATAGGAGTATGACTAACCCTCATGAGTCTTACCCTTCGATACGAGTAGTACCCACAACTCATTTCTTAAGCCTTAACCATTGGACTCAACATTGTCCAGCATATGACTCAACCTACCCAAGTTGTATTGGCAGCATATGATCCATACAATTCAACCATATCACTGGCAAGATAGAATCACAAAAGGTTTGAACATTATCCACTATACAAGTCCTGCGTATGACTCATACCATATCTTATGGATCCTGGTGATCCACTCATACTCAGACCCAACTTAAGTTACCAAGTCTAAGGCTAAGCTAAAGAAAAAAATTATCTGTATAAAACCATATGATGCATACCACAAAGTCGTACCCATTCCAATGACAAAAATCAATCCCACCAATCAACACTGGTCAACATACGACTGGACCATACTATTAATTTCCCAGTATACGGCTCGTAACTATAAGCCATATTGGTTCTAGAGATAAGAATTCCAAGAAATTTTCTATGGGTTAAAACCTAGGTTTTTTCACCACGATCCTCTATCAAGACCAAATTAAGAAACTCTTTACACAACTAGTCAATAACTTGAAATCACCATTACATGAGGCCTCTGCAATCCTAGGTTGAGCCAATCTCAGAAACCAACCCAACATCATCTACTCATCTATGTTCATAACTGGCTGGGTTGCTATTGGCTGTAGAAGTACTGGTGTTAGCAGGACTTCTACTCTATGAGCCATAGTTGTAAGTTGTGCTCCTAAACCAATACACCCTAGGCTACTGTATGATCCCTATCTATCAATAGACCATCAACTAACACCAATAGTATTACCAAAGTATCACGATGTAACAAAGAAAGATATAAATCCTAATGGGACCTATGTTGCTGCAAGCCTACCTACTATTGTGGTGGTTGAACCTCCTAGTCTCGAGCTTGGGATACAACTCTAGCCTGACCATGAACTGTTGGTCTATCAAAAATACTAACCAGTGCCTTAGGTCTAGGTTTAGATTCCTAATCCCTAATCATCATGGCACACTTCTTGGCCATCAATATAAGAGTGAAACAAATGAGACTATAGAAATCAATATAGATACCATGTATGAAAATGAACAAAAAAGGAGATATTCTCCTAAGAATATCCTATATCATCATAAAGATAAGGTTCAAACATCATCAAACCAATTCGTAGGACTCTAGAAGATACTTTGTCCTGCATCAATAATATCGGTTAACATAGGCTCTAATACCAAATTTTCATGACCCAATTTCTTAATCATGATGGCACCTATTATAACCCACTAATCGGTACGCCAATCCATAGCCCGAGATGACAAGTAACAGGCTAACCAGTTGAATATATGAAAATAAAGGATAAAAATATGTGATGAAAACATAAAGCAACTAAAAGCAGTACTAAATAAATATGAACATACTATGGAATAGAAGGAAGATTACAAAATATACAAAATAAGTATCCCCTATAACTTTGTAAGGTTGGTACAAAAGCCACTAAACTAAAATAGAGACTAGACAATGCTAAATATACAAAATAGTCTCACAATATATAAAAAGACTATCAAAGAATAGCAGGAGGAGGCAAATCAAATCTATACTCTAAAAGTTTACCCTAGCTCTAAATAACACCATAACTCGAGGATAATGTTAGTGGTGATGATTCATACCTAGCTCAATATTACAGAAAAGTGCATAAATATTTCTGAAAAAAAAAAACAATGGGTACTTAGTAGGCATCATTGGTCAATTAAGCTAAATTATAGTAAAAGCATAAATAAAGTGAATGAATATAAGCTAAAGCTAGCTATAAATAGGTGGAAACAGGAATAGTAGAAATAAAAGGAGTAGGGCACGACAGTGCAGAGGATTGATTAGCAGGATTTGTAATTAGAGATTGAAGGTCTATTAGTTCTAAGTGCCACTATGGTATATAAGACTATCGATGCTTTTTAGGTGTATTTTTTGATATTTTTTGGTATGATAATTTTCACAATTGAATGTAAAAAATAGGTAGAAATAAAGTATGGCTATAACCTAATTGATCTCTTATAAGGCCAGAATGCACAAACAAGAAGAAAGTAACCCAATCAAGCTCCCATAAGACCAGTGGATATAAATAATGAGTGTCATTCTTATAAAAATAGAATAACAATAAAAATACATGTAATATGATCCCATAGGTGTCAAAGAGTATCTAAAACTTCTCTCCGATCATAATCCAATGTCATACAAATTTTAACTATTTTCCAAATTGCAAACCAATATCCATATAGATTATAAATTTCAAAATATAAAAAAAAAACTAGAGAATATTATTAATATTATAAAATACAGGAATCAATCCAAATATTATATAATAATAAGGAAGCTAGATGTTGGAATAAAACTGGAATTGTTTTTTTTGGTTTAATTTTTATTTTATTAATAATCAAATAAGAACAAAAACAAGAATGGGCTAACCAATCCCAAAATTCGCTCAAGAGAAAAGAAAATAAAAAAGTAGGGTCCATAAGACCAGCCCAGGACAAAAATATATAAATAAAAGTGGGGTTTCCTAAAGAGCTAAGAAGCTCAATTCAGTACTCTTCGCCTCTTGACCTTCTTCTTTTTTCCTCATGGCATTCTTCTTCAATCAGCAGCTCGATCTTCTATTTGTTTGGGTGGTGAATGTTGTTCCTTAGTTCGTTGGAAATATTTGGAAACAAATCCAGCTTCAAAAGTAAGTCACCTCTTCTTCTTAACATAAATTGATTGATGTTCTTACTTAGCCACCTCTTCTTCTTAACATAAATTAATTGATGTTCCTGCTTAGCACCTTCATTTCATCTTCATTTTCCATCAATAGTTGAGATCTCTGGTACTGAGGTGTGGTTTTTGGTGCTCAAAATAGGGTCTAGTCCGCTTAGTCTGGGACATCATTCTAGGTAAGCTTACCAGATCTTTCGTGCTAAGATTATATGTCCTGCTCAATATTAATCTTCCTTTTGAATTAGATCTTGAAAGGAGGAAGATAAATGGATGCTTGGACACACTGGATCTTTGATGATGCCATAAACCTAAGCTGCATGTTGTCCTAAACTGGAATTGATAAATAAAGTAAAAAGTAATAATAATCAAGGATTATAACTCTAACAAAGTCTAACTAACCATAATTACTAAGGTAAGGCAATTAGTCATTAAAGGTGATACAAGCCCTAAACACTAAGCCAAAAGTGTGATTTATGACCACAAACTACCCCACCTAGGATAACAAATCCAAAATAGGGATCATGAAAATAGCTAAATAATCATAAACTGAAAAATCAGCCTACGGTAAGGAATAGAGGTCATATAGGTCAACAAGGATCTATTATAGGATTTGTTCTAAAAAATATAATGGTGGGCCCCACTTCTAATCCGAAAATCCAACCTATCCTTGTATTAACCTTTTCAATACTATCCCAAGGCTCTATCTATCCTAAAATAAGACCTAAGGTCTAATCATACTCTAATATAAGGAAAGACATGGTCGATTCTATCATACAAAGCCACTAACAAGCTAATTTAGTCAATAATTGCTTAAACAAAAATCGATCCATAATTACCCACCTATATATATCATAATACTACACTAATACTATAATGAAGAATGGTCATAAGGAAATGTAAGCCTAGCCTTCCTAGATGCCACCGAAAACCCATATAATTCTCTACTCTAGTGTTTTTCCCATCCAATAAGCCTCCAGCCACTACCATACTATCAAAATAAGGTTTTACATGTAAAGATAAAAATATCAATATCCTTATTGCATATTTTTGGTTTGGATTAAAAATTGGACTAAACTCATATGGGTCTCATTTGTGAAATCACAAAATTAAAATGTCACGACCAGAGACTACCTCCTAGTCGTAACACAATGATTGGAACCATAAGTGATCCCAATCTATCCCAGGAATTGGCATACTATTGAGAAACTGATTTAATATGTAAAAGAAAACTTCATTTGTAGAGTGGAAGTATACTCATGAATAGTCTTAATAAAGTTAATGCTAATACAGTTTACATCATGATAAAACTGAAGAAAGAAACTCAAATTACATGACTAACTCTTACTGACATCTATGAAGCCTCGACTATACTAACTATAGATAGCTGGGACATGCCTCCAACTACCACTAATCAATACATATGGAAACTCAAAAATATAGTACATGATCTAAAACTGTCTGGAGTTCAAGAAATAGGAGAACTTATCACATGCTGGTTGAAAACTGCAAACTGTCTGACCCTAGTGTAAGAGCTACATATGCTACCTACATTATAAAGTATGTAGCCATAAACATATATATGTGGCCAATACATTATAATGTACTGAGTATATGGAGACATACACTAAGTCATGGAAATATTTCAAATATGCTGTAAAACTTAGGATATAAGTTATTCACTCAAATATAACATTAAAATATGAGTATACATGAAAACTAAAAATCATAGAGAATTTATAAATCATGAGCTAAAAAAATTCGATTAGCTAGGAGGCGGTAGAAACATAAATACCATAAGCCATTCCCTTGTGGGGCTAAATATTATGTAGAAGCTATACTGAGGATGACCTTTGAATACTGGGTCTGACACGATATCAGTGGGAACTGGCTTAACTCATGGATCTAAATATGCAAACACACTGAGCCTGAATGAATAAACTTACAAAACCAACATAACATGTATTAAGTAGAATTGATTAACTAAGTAACTGATTTCTGTATGACCGAACAACTGAAATCTAAGAAAAGAGATAACTAACATCGGTATGTTGAGTAGCAGATATATGAATACTTATCATGTAAAATTAAACTGTACTTAGTCTGAATAAATAGATTGAAACTGTAGGGTACTCTGCATATAAGATAAAGACTAACTGAAAAACATGAGATAACTAGGCTTGAATGAATAAAATACTGTAATATCTTATAATACAAGACCAAGCATAAGAATATTTTTGAAATAATCTATAAAATAAAAGATTGAAATCTATATAACTAATTAACTATAAATTTGTATGCTTTGGTCAAGCAAACTTGAACTGAATATATATTGAATGTTGTACTAAGACTGTGGGAGCTATCATGTAACCAAGATAAACCATGTGAGATATGATGGAGTTCAATGTTTGACCCATGTGAGGAGGGTTCTTCTAACCTAGCCATCGGAGTAGAACCTAAACTGTAGTGATCACTAAATTGATGCCCTAAAGGACTAAAGAGTCACCATCTACTTATAGGTTCTCTCATGAGATATGTTTAAACCCTCAACTGGAAGAAAGATATGTCAAGCCTACGTTGGCTACGTAGTTCTTGAACACAGGGATTGCTACTAAAAGTCATACCCTCTACTGACAGGTGAGCCCCTATCCCTAGGTCCACTCGTGTTAAATCCTACTCCCAATTGAAAGACACTAAAATACTAAATAGTGCATACACTAATAACTTATAAGCTCATGTAATGGTATTCAAAAAATAACAGTGCATACGAATTCTGTGGTAATTATTAACATATAAGCTGATACTGCTCATATTGATCATGGTGTTCTGAATATGATATTAAAAATCAGGTCTGACTAACTCATTACTTGAAAATAGAAATCATGTAAAAATACATAGGTATCGGTTGTTCATACCCACCAGTACTGAATAATTATTAAAACATGACATTTAAACTAAAACTGTAGAATTGATTCATGATTCAACTGAAAACCTAGGCATTTCATCAAATATGGGGAAAATATTAATTTAAAACATACGATTGTTGCTTATAATCATGCGTTTAGGATCTATCATGGAAATCACCTGAATAAAGCATGGGAAACTTAAGTTCATAGCATGAGGAAATCAAAATCTTGCATGGGATCATACATGGGTTAAATTGAATTAAAATACCATGAAAACCTAAAATTTAATCTTTTTTGAACATATAAAATATCATAATGATAGAAAAATCACTCTTTAATTTTGAAGAAAGGGGTCTTTAGGCTCCATGGGTGAAAGGGATCCATGAATGAATAACCCACATACCTTAAGTTTCTTATCTTTGGAAGGAAACACTATTCTTGAAGATTTCTTGAATATTCTTGGAACTTGGGAAACTTGGGTTCTTGATTCCTTAGGGAAAAAGAAATTGAATTTGTTCTTGGTGAAAGCGAAGGGTTTATCTTATGAGGGATTTGGAGAAGAAGGGTCAATAATGACCTAAAAGATACACCAATTTGTGTTATGGATGATTAGGTTAAGGGGGAAAAAGACTCAATTTCCCCTCAATTATTTAAATAAAAAAACTAAATGCAACTATGTCACCATGATGTGGTCTTATCGCTGTAGCTTACTAGTTCTGACGCAAATGATCATAACTTTTTGTTCAGGTATCTAATTAAGGATAAATTGGTATAGTTGGAAAGGTAATTCAAATATCTACAATTTGATTGGTATTGAGCCAAAAAATTCCACATATATAATTAGTTATACATATTCAAAGTTGACCCTTGTAGAATCGAATACCAAAATTTGGCCGAATCAAAGGTTCTTAGCTCAACTCTGTTCTAAGTGATTCATATGAACATTTTCCCCTCATAAGCACTTTACACACTAGGATAAGGATCATGAAATATGTATTCAATTATAAACCAAGAACTAGACACAACTCCTTCACCACAATACGGTCAGCATGCGTTTGGGACTAATGCCGCATGACGGGCCTATCTCGGTGAATCACTCATTTCATGATCCAAAGATGTCCCAAACTTTGTATGGAAAATTTTAAACTCCTTTTATACATGCCTCTTATATTCCTAAACATGAATTAACTCAAAAACTATGTCTCAGGGTTGGAAAGACCAAAATACAAATCTTCAAAGTTTAAGGGTCTTAAAGATGACTAAGTCCCTAACACTTAGTGAAACGTTCAAGACTTAAGCCCTTTAAGAACATAACTAAGACTTGAATCAAGATTAGATTAGTAGGTGGTATTAAATAAAACCTTCACATTATCTATATATCAATTCAAGGATTAATTGCCAAAAAATTAATACAAAATTTGAGTCTGAATTAATTATAAAACATCCCCAAACATAATCACAAAATTAAGAATTTATTGAATAATTAAACTAGAAATTATGTTGTGACTTATGGTAATAATGATAAGGAAATGATCATCACGATGCCCCCAATCGAATGTCAGCTTCAGATATTAAATTTCCCAAATATTTTGTATATACATTATGGTGATTTGGACCTAGGAAATGAGATGAAAACAAATGCATCACCTTCAAATACAAGTAGGGAACCTTATTTGCAAAAAAGGGACCACTATATCAAATGAGGTAATTGGATTGGATAGAACTTTGTGAACACGGATGATTCACCGCGATTGTGAAGAAGAAGGTTGGACTGTCTAGTCCAACCTCCTACTTTCGAAGGCAAAGGTTGTACCATGAATGTAGAGGCCAAAATACTTTACCCATGCGAAAGCGAAGGCCATTTTTACCCTGCACCAACATCCATATTTTTTTTAAGTTTCCAAATTTCCAAATGGTCCTTAGAGATTTTTTTTGGAATCTCAAGAACAAAAAAAAACTCAACTACTGTACATAATTCATCATTGCAAACTAAACAACACCCTCTAATGATTGGTCCAAGGTCAATTTAATAAAAAATAGGACCCACATCCAAGGTTTCATTTTAGCCAAAATCTTTAAAATGATCAAAAATGAGTTCAGAAGCCTCTAGATCTAGACCAAGGGTCTCTTCATCCTAAAATCAATATTTTGGTGATAATGAGACTGTTAAAATTGGTATCTGAGGTTATTTACTTAAAGTTTAAGCCCAAAATCCTATTCTTAATAGCAAAATCTCCAACATGTAAAAATAGCTCGAAAAACCTAACAATATTCCCATAACGATATTGTCATTCTCAGTATGCCATAAATAACTTTAGACAGCTATAACAAAGATCTAAATGCAAAGAATCATAAAAATACATAAAAAGACTTGTAGGGTCATTACATTTTATTATTTGTATAATGATGATAAAAGGAATATTAAAATGATATGATATTATTTATTTTTTAATTAATTAATGTTTTATTATAATTTATTATAAGGATAACATGCTAATCCAACTATGTACTTTGGGGATTTTTACTTGTAGTATAATATGATGATATGATTTATCTTTACATTAATATCTTTTAGTATTGTACAACAATAAAAGACTCAATATATTCCCACAAAGTGAGGTCTGTGTAGGATAAAATGTACGCAGTCCGTACCACTACCTCCGAGAATGTAGAGATGTTGCTTTTGATTGACCCTCGGCTCAAGATAGAGAAATATCTTAGTATTGTACATGTCAATATATCTTATCAACTAAAAATCAAGCTCAAACTCATAAAGTATATTGATAAACAATTATTATAACATTATCATTTCTTTTATTTTAAGTTTAGTATATTATGCTTGAGAATAAGACAAAATGGTAGTCATACGAAAAACTAAAAATCACAACAAGCTCTCTCCTTTAGCTTTTATGTAGTAATTCAAACACATTATTGAATTATTTAAGCCATTTTAAAATATTATATGCATATTGACATCGGCGCACGTGTAAAACACATCTCCAGAAACTAATTGTACTAAAAGTGGAAAATATCAAAGTGCAAATTTAGATTAGAATTTTACGTTTAAACTAAAACAAATACCTAACTAATTAAATATTAAAATTTCAATAAACAAATATAGAATATAATAAAATTAACAACAAAATTTCAAAAATTCTGTAATTTCATGTTTGAATTAGTTTACAACTATGTCTTTTGCAGTACATCTCCATAAATTTGGCATATAATACTAATAAGATGTAATGACATGTCCCATTGTTACTTAAGTCACCTCATCACAAGGCACAGAGTGTTGGAAATTCTTAAAAATATGGATCAAACTAGTGTTTATAGAATTTGTTGGAAATATTAGGATTTGAAATTTTGGATCAGGCTAACTTTATCCCTCTAAATAAAAAATTTTCTTCTATATCGGCATTGTGGTAGCGGTATGCCAACCGCTATATGGGGAAGAAGATGACCTGAAATAAGTCCTTGTTTTATTATTTTCTTTTCTCCACTTCAGTTGTAGCTAGGACGAGGTCTAGTTCTAAAAGCCCCCAAGAGTTTCCTCATGGTTGAAGTAATGGAGATGGAGAAATACACTTGAACAAGGAAAAACCTATTATGTTCTCATGGACTTTACGCATGAAATCATTAGCCCGGAGTTAGAAGTTCATGTACATACCTCTACACTAGTTGCTTGGTGTTCAGGTAAGCTAGGTTTAATTCAGTAGTATACAACAAAGTTATAAAACATAGGCATTACATATATTTATGAGAGACTTTATGTTTAGAAATACGGGCATGGTGTTTGGATAGATAAAATAATAATTTTAAAACTCTTAAGCATGACTTGTGTGCAGTATTGAGACTGTGGCATGACCTCTAGAAATTATATTTGATGTTAAAACCAATTTGGGTGATTTCAATGTTATTATACTGAGGAAATTACATTAGAATCTAATGAAAGGCGAATTATAGGTGATTGGTAAACTGGTGAAAGTAGTATAAGGATGCTAGGTGGAAAAGTACACTAGATAAAAAAAATATGGTTAAGATAGAAGGTTGGATGTAATAAGGTGTGAAAAAATTTAGGAATGTTTATCATAAACATTGAAAGTCCTAGTTAAACTATCACAACCCATTTTACGAGTCATGATGGCACCTACTTTATCTCGTTAGTAGATAAGCCAAATTGTATCCCGCAGATGCACACAATCAGCTTATTTGGTGGAAAATGGACCAAAATATGGAAATCAACTTAAAAAGACTTAATATAGTAATAAAATAGTCTAATAGATAGAAAAAAGAGCAACACCTATCCTAAGACTAATTAATGTTAGTACAGTAGTGTAACACCTATCATTTTTTGCCTCTAAAATTTTTGAGTTTTAAGCTCATAGCCCTAGCTATGAGTAGAACCTCATGAGTCTTAAGATATGGTTATGAGTTATAGATATTAGTTTTGGCTATGGTTGGGGGCACGCGCTAATCAGATATTGTTTTACTTTCAGTTAGATGCTTTGTGGAACTACTATGGGTTTGTATGGGCGGTGCCAGTATTGGTGTCAACCTTAGTATTGATATTTGTATTGGGGCTTATACTATTTAACTATATTTATGAGTGTTCCATCCTCTTATGTTATGGACTCGTATTAAACTATTATTTTTATTTTGGAATAGTTATTGGTTTGGTATTGGATGGTTAGACTTGTTTGAGTTGGTCAAGGTTATGGAACATCCTAGAGTTTAGAATGGTAATAAAATACTATCTTGTTATATATTTAAAATTCATCCAAATCAGGGTATGAATTTGGATGGTTGGGTTAGGTATCAGTGGTGGTCCGCAGTCTTTATGGGGCTTAGGATGCTTATTATAACAAGGCCCCAGTTTGGATCTTGTCAATTACCGCTAGTTGAATAAGATAATAGTGAAGAATAAGTATCTGCTTCCTAGGATTGATGATATCTTGGATCATCCTAAGAGTGCTAAGAACTTTTCCAAGATTGATCTTCTGTCGGGTTATGTTAAGTTGAAGATTAGGAAAGTGGATATCCCTAAAAAATCCTTTCAAACCTAGTGTGGTCATTTTGTGTTTTTAGTGATGTCCTTTGGTATAACTAACGCCCTAATAGAATTTATGGAGCTTATGAATCAGATATTCTATTAGTTCTTGGATTTGTTTATAATTCTGTTTATTGATTATATTTTGGTGTATCCCAAAAGTGAGGTTGAATATGCTGATCACCTATTCCTTGTTTTGTAAACCTTAAATGATCAGTAGTTGTATGTGATGTTCTCAAAGTTTGAGTTCTGGTTAATCATTATGACCTATCTTGTTCACATTTTTTCTTATGACAGGATTATGGTGGATCCCAAAAAGGTTGTTGTGGTTAATATATGGCCTTAACTCTCGACTTCAACAGACATATGGAGCTTCATGCATTTATCCAGTTATTACATGGGGTTTATGGAAAACTTCTCTTTTATTGCTACCCTATTGAGAAAGACGACTCAAAAGATGGTGAACTTCTTGTTGTCATATGCTTGTAAAGGTAGTTTTAAGAAGTTGAAAGAAAATTTAACCTTGGTTCTAGTTTTTACTCTACTCGAGGGTACACATAGTTTTTTTTTATTCTGATGCGTCCCTTGTAGGACTGGGTTGTGTGTTGCTGCGGCATGGAAAGGTGGTTCCTTATGCTTTTAGGCAGCTAAAGGTGCATAGAAAAACTATCCAACTCATGATTTGGAGTTATTAGTTTTGGTCTTTGCTTTGAATATTTTGCACCATTGTTGGTATGGGGTTATGTCGACATCTTTTGAGACTATAAGAGTTTGCTATATGTGTTCACCTAGAAGGATTTTAAGCTCAGGTAAAAGGGATAGCTTGGGTTTCTCAAGGACTACACCATGAGTCTGTATTATCATTAAGGTAAAGCTAATGTGGTTGCTGATGCTCTAAGAAGGTTGTCCATTAGAAGCTTATCTTTTCTAGATGAGCAAAAGAGAGGATTGGTGAACGATATCTATCACTTGGATAATCTTGAATTTTATCTCTTAGACTTTAAAGATGGTGGTTTTAATGTACAAGAGGTGGCAAAGTCATCCCTTGGTTCTATGTTGAAGGATAAATAGGTCTTGGACTATATCTAGATATAGATCTAGGATGATGTGGGTCACTAGAAGATGATGACTTTCGATTCTAGTGGTGATGGTATCTTGAGGTACAAAGACAGGTTATGCATTTCAGCTATTAATATGCTGCGAGAGAGCATTTTGGTTGAAGGTCATGAGTCGAGGTACATTGTTCATCCTAATTCGACGAAGATGTATCATGACATACGAGAAATTTTTTGGTGGAATAACTTAAAGAGGGATGTGTCCAATTTTGAGGCTAAGTGTTTGGTTTGCCAACAAGTAAAGGTTGAGCACTTAAGGCTTGGTGGTTTTTCTCAAGAGATTGAGTTTCCTATGTGGCAATGGGAAGTGATTAATATCGATTTCATAACTGGTCTTCCATGTTCCCGTCATCCGTCTAATTCAATTTGTGTCATCGTGTATAGGATGACTAAGTTCTGTCACTTTTTTCTAGTGAGGACTAATTTTTCAGTGGAGAATTACACTAAGTTCTTCATTGATGAGATCATGAAGCATCATGGTTCTCCAATTTCCATCATATCTGATATAGGTATCAAGTTCTCATTTTACTTTTAGCATTTCTTTTAGTGAGATTTGGGGATTAAGGTGAACCTTAGTACCACTTTAAACCCTTAGACAGATGGACACGCTAAGTGGATGATATAGACATTGGAAGTTATGCTACGATTTAGTGTGATTAATTTTGGTGGTAGTTCGGTTGACCATTTTCCTCTTGCTGAGTTTGCATTTAATAATAGTTATCATATGAGTATTGGTATGGCCCCATTTGATGTTTTTAACAACACGTGGTATAGGTCTCTTATTGGGTGATTCGAGGTTTGTTAGATTAAGTTGTATGGCCCTGACATATTTCACCAAGTGATGGAAAAGGTGAAGGTAATTCAAGATAGGCTTAAGACCGCCCAAAGTTGACAATGGTCATATGTGGATGTAAGGAGAGGGGACTTGGAGTTTAATATGGAAGATTTGGTGTTCATGAAGGTGTATCCCGTGAAGGGAGTGATGCAATTTGAAAAAAGAGAAGCTCAGTCCAAGGTATGTTCACCCCATTCATATTTTGAGGAGATTAGGCAAAGTGGCTTATAAGTTGGAATTTCCTATGAGTTTGGGTTCTATTCATCCAGTCTTCTATGTGTCGATGTTGAAGAAGTGCATAAGCTATGCTTCCTTTGTCATTTCTTTTAACTGTGCTGGTGTCTCAAACTTCTTGTCCTATAAGGAAGTTCCAATTAAGATTTTGGATCAGCAAGTTCAATAGTTACGAGCAATGGACGTGGCTTCGGAAAAGGTTTTATGGAGGAACTAAAGGCGTGAAGAAGCTATTTGGGAAACCGAGGAGGACATGAATTCCAAGTACCTTTTCTTGTTTCTCCCTTCAGAAAATCGTGCATATGATATATGTATTTCTTACCATCTTTGTTTTCTGCCTTTATTAAAGGTAAGTGTGGTTTTATTTTGTGTCAAATCATGCTAATGAATGCCATGTTGCATAATTCCCACACGAATCATCCTAAGGAGGGAGAATGTCACACCCCATATGGTTGGTCCTTAAAAATTTCTAAAATTTTATCTTCACTATAGCGAGTATGACTCCTATTGTGAATCGTAGGGAGTCTTCACAAGTTCTTAAACTTGAATCATAGCCTAACCAATGTGTGTGACAATTTTTTTTCTTATGATTATGAGTGTCTCCAAAACCAATCTTATAGGCTAATTACAAGTTATGATGTCTCAACAGCAGTCAAACCACTGTGTGTACCAAATGTTGCTTTCCTGGTGACAACTAGGACCCAACAACTTCTAAGGACCACCCAACAACTTCTAAGGACCCCTAACGAGTTGTATAATATAAGTTGTGTGCCTAATGACACTGTCATTGATATGACTCACAGAGACGAGTCGTAATATATTGTTAGAAGTTGCATTGTGAGCCGTAGTCACTGACGATAATTTTTCATGGTTTAAGTTTAAGGAACTTTGGACAATTCAATTATTACACATTTAAAAACTGCACGTCCATAAAGCATTAATAGGGGTTATTTCTCATTCCTAATGTTATAAAAATACTCTCTCTTCTCTCTAAGTTCCCTCAAGCAAAGAACATAGAGTTTCCAAGAAGTAGGTCATCTAAGGGCTCAAGGGTTGATTTCTCTCAATAAAACATGGTGTTTCAGGCATGTTACGCTTCCCTAATTATTACTTTACTTGAAGTATGTCTTTTAAAGTAATATTCATATGGTTTTGATGTTGGTTTTAGAACATGGGCTGAGGGTTTTGAATGTTTGTGTTTGTACATTGGTTTCCCATGGTTTACATATGATTTTTCATGCTTTAATTATGGTTTTGAACTTATGGGTTGCATGGGTATGTTGAATAAACTAGGGAATTATGATTTTCCTCAATTTGTAAATATTTACAATTAAAGTGGTAATGATCTCAACCCCATATTGTTAAATTGGATTTGAATATGAAAAGTATGTATATTGAACTATTCTTGAACTATTGAATAATGTGGAAAAAAAAACAAATGAAGCATAATGATTTTAAATTGAACCAAGAGGGTCTTGAATTTCCCCAAGTGATGATAATTAGTTTGGCATGTTGATGTTACCTTGCAAGTATAATTGTAATGATGATACCAACAATGTATTCCTAAATGTGTATTATTTTTCAATGAATGAAAATGTGTGATAAATGATTTAATTGGTATTTAATAAGGATTCCGTAGTTTAGTTATAAAAGTGGAGGTCCCGAGGGACCAACACTTGAAACCATGACTGTCGATGCGGGGTCTAAATGACCGGGTGGTTTGAGTCCCCTTTATTATTATTATTATATGATTGAGAGGTTCGAGTTCCCCATATTATATCATATGATTTGGTGCTTCTGTCGGCTTAGTATGCCGGGAGGTTCGAGTCCCCCATAGTGCATACGTATATTATATCCTTTAGTTCGTACAACTACACATACTGGGGCCCTTCTAGATCAGGAAAAGCTAAACTCATATAGCCTATGGATGCCTTCTAAATACAGTTGAGCTACATAAATCAAAGCAAAAGTTTTACAGTGCATGATAATCCATGTTCCCTTTTGCAGCATATTATTTATGTATGTATAAGATGATGTTCACATGATTTTTAATCAGATTTGACTTGGCTTATTTTATCCCTTATCTATGAGTTCCATGCTAGTTCTTAACCGACTAACAATCTTTGGATGCTGTATCCTTGTGCGATGCAACCACCGTAGATAATTCTACTTTTCTCGCATAGTGTTAGGTCGATCAGATCGGTTTGTCGGTCGTTGGTGGTGAAGTGGTTAGCTTACATTCTTGGGAAGACTTGGACATTTCATAATTTTCCATTTATAGAATAGAACTGAGAGTTCACATTATAATTAATATTTTTATTTTCATTGTCAGTGTCTAGGGAATGTCCCAACTCTTTATTCATTTCAGTTTTGTTAGAAGGCTTTCTGGATTACTGTGGACTTAGGTGACTTTGTTTGGTTATCAATTATAGACATGTCTTAAATTCTTTGATTTTATCGGATGCATTCTTGTTATATGTATAGAATTCAACCGGCATTAGGGGTATGGTATTCTGTTAGGTTAGGTGCAGGGGTGGTATCCTATCCTTGTTTATAACAAGCCTTGGTTTGGGTCGTGACTTAGTACTTCTTATTTTTGTGATTTTACCACTAGAAGAGGAGAGAGGAAATGATTCAGACCACGCCTCAAACAATGTTGTGGATAACACAGAGATAAAAGGGTTCTTTAAGAAGGCGGGATAGATTTGGACCTAGGTGCATTCATAAGTAGCTACACAAACTGACTAGTAGATGATTGAGGATTCTATACCTGTTGCCACCATGGAGAAGTCAGTTTGTGAGACAACATACATTGGGACCCCCAGTTCAGTTGCTGATGCTATGCTAGATCCTTCTCTACAGACAGTTATAATTGAGCAGGGCACTAATACCTAGAGAGTAGCTATCCAATAAACTACTCGATTCCTTTGGCTTAGCTATATTCAGGAGGACCATCACATGCTCTCTCCTTCTCTTTAAGTTAGACTTATTATATTAAGGACAATGTGTACGGTCTCTCTTTCTCATTTATTTAGTCTTATTATATTGAGGACAATGCATACATTTTCATTGAGGGTGGGGTGTTTTACAGATATTTTAATTTTGTACTATAATATTGATTCTTGGATGTTTATTGGATACTATATTTGTCATTTTGTTCTATATATACGGTTATTTTTACTTTTTTATTCCTTTTATGTTGGGCTTATACAGGTCTTAATATGTAGATGATGTTTCCTTAGATTCTTATTTTATTTGTTGCTGCTTTGGATTTGAATTGACTCATAATGTATGGTTCTCGTGCTCTTTCCTTTCTTTTTTATTTGATTTTATTAATATTTTTCCATTTATAAATAAATTCTATTTATCATGCATTTTCAAGAGGCAATTATACTAGCAATAGAATACTTTGACTCAAATGTTGTACATGGGTAGATATTTCATACATCCTATTATTACATTCAACCTTCATAGTGATATTTATCAAAACATGCACATTTTTAAAATTTTGTCCATTTTTCTAGTTAAGATAGTTAGGATCTAATTTTGGTGAAAAATCTTATCCCATTTATGCTACTTTGATACTCTTCTTGCTATGTTTAAGAACATGGGACAAAAATCTAGATAGGGTGTCTCGAGTATACAATTGAGTTCCATGTGGGAAAGGTTTTGATTTGATTTTGTGCATTGTATCCACCAAGAATTTTCTTGGTTCTCCATTTTAAAAACCATGTAGGACTCTCTATATCCTATGTTGCAGTAGAGTCACTAAAACATAAACAAGTACTACCCTAAACATGACCTATGCTACAAACCAAGCTAACACATAGGTGATCTCTGAAATTGCATGTTTCAAAATTGTGATGTGGAGATTATGGGAAAGCCTATGGTGTGGTACTTTTGTCGTTGATCCTCCTTCAGGGAGTGAGCGACTTGGTATAGTCCCTAGAATGGTTGTTAATAGTACATTCAAACAAGGGACTTCATTGTGTGAGGGAGATCAATTTTCATTGTTGAGAGAAATTAAATCTTTGTTTCCATCCACAAGCACGTACTTGGCTTGGTAAAATTTAGCTAATGTTGGATGCTTGTTATTAGCCAATTGAATAGCTTGATAGATCAAGTATGGAACTTGGTTTTCTAATGTTTAAGGACAAAATGATTTCCTCAAAGAGACAAGTTTTTAGGCTCTTAAGTTGTACTATTTATTGGCATTGGTATTTTGGTTGTAAGCTCATTGCTTTACTCGAGGGCGGGAAAAGTTTTATGTCGGGGTGTAGATGAGTTGGCTAATTTCTACTCTATTTTCTTTTAAAATAAAAAGAAAATCTTGTCTACAATGCTCAATTGAAGAAATTTAATGTTGATCATGTTCATTCTCAAGGTGAAGGCCTAGAAGTCATGAAGATATACAAAGGAACAAAAAGAGGTAAAAATTGGAAGAAGGATGAAAAAATTGAACAAATTGAGCGAAAAGGTAATTTGGCCTGACACTAAAGCTAAGAGTGAAATGCCAACCCTGACTCTTCATCGCCAAAATTGATTTAAAATGGCCTAAAGAAACTAGACAAAATAGTGATGACATTTATGATTTGCTGCATCGCTGGTCAAATCAGCACACTAGGTCAAGCATCATCGAAATGAATAGAAGTCAACCCAAGTAGTTGAGCAAGATAATGAAAGAATAAGAAAGGAGCGAATCAACACATCACCTATTTACTGGATGATGGAATATGCATAACTGATTTGTCACGTGGTGGATTTTTTTATAAATTTAATGGCCCAATTTCCCAGATGCTTCATAAGTTGTTTGGTCTATATAATACCTAGTTTTTATAGATTTAAGAGACTCGAAGTTTATAGTTTGTATTCCATTATGAGAATTTAGCTATTTAATCTATCAATTTGGAATTATTTCTCAAGGTAATCATAATCTATGGCTCATATGGAAGAAGGATATGGTATATTTTGTTCTTGTTTTTTCATGAATAGCTAAATTTCTATCCTTAGGCTTATGTATATGAGAGTGTTGATTGGTGTATGGGTAGTTTTGATTAAAATACTAATTGATTGTTTATTATGATATTAAAATGATCATCATGTATTCATCCATGGGTTAGTATTGTAAACCCAACCCATTCTTAGATCCCTTATTTTTGTTGAAACTGGAAGTGAGACTGATAAGGTTTGGTTAACACAACTTGAGTCTCTAACTCATATGTTAGTGATGCTTGAAATAGAACATTTTGTGTTGAGGAAATAGTTTTGTTACTATCAAGACATGTTTTTTTGAAAGAAACACTTATGAAATTTCGCAATAGATGGAAAAATTATTTTTCATATGCATACATTGCCTAATCATAGATAACTTTTAGATCTATAGAAATCACGACCTACCCATTCATGAAATTGACCTCATAGAAGCAAAACCTCAAGTACCCTCGCATTTATTTATTACAAGCTTAGCTATTAATCAAAATTGGACTTGTACTCCAAACCCCAAATTTACTTTAATTGCATTATTTTTAACATATAACACATAACTTAAAGTTGGTTAGAACCCTTCAAGGTGAACTACAATTTTATTCCATTAGGAATTGCCTTGACTCTTGTTGGGTAACAATACTTGACAACATCTGCTATAATAAATTATAGTGTAAATTGAGCGTTATTACAAATATGTTTGGTTCGTACATGCAATAGAAGGTAATAACAAGAGGCCACAAAAATAATGTATGACATCTTAATACCACTATCAACACTCCTTGACAAACCATAATCAACACTAGAACGCCCCTATCATATCATACCTGATGTTGAACTTCAACAAGAACTCATAGTAACCATATTGTAACCTAAAACAAAAGTCATGTAAAAATGTATAAAAAAAGTGTTAACAAAGCATATTCTAGTCTCAAACGAAAAATAAAATCCATTTATGAAAATATAACCATACCTAGACAATGGGAAGAACTTCAAGGTTTTTAAGTCAATTTCCAAACCATAGGGTCGTAAATACTGATCTCGGGAAAATAAGTACACTAAGGTAAGGTGTGTCCCCTAATTACTAGGTAAAAGAAGAGAGGTCTAGGTCAAATACTATACTAATTGAGGAAAAAGGCGAAAAAGAGTCCAGAAATCATGTAAAGGTCAAACACAACCCAAGGTAAAATCCTACACTGATAATCAAGAGTCTAATTGCATAAAGAGTCTTCAAGCCAATTTTACTAGCTAAAGAGGTTAGTGGGGCCCACTACAGGGACCCATAAACAAAATATAGGCTAAAACCTAACCTAGTCTAGCCTAAGGCTTTCCAATCCCATTTCAAGGTATAAATAGTACTAATAGTTGCCCAAATGGATGATACTACAATATTTTTTGGGATAAAGAGCTCAAAATCTATTAAAATAAGGACCTAATTAGATATACAAGGCATAAAATACCAACCAATATTGGGCAAAATTAGCTGCCCAAGATTAGCAAAATAGTACACTAATATCGTAAATAAGATTAATCTAGCTATGGGATAAGCCTATCCTACTTGGACACTACCCAACGTTCATCCACTCTTCTAAGTTGGATCATTCCCCTTTTAAGATGCCTCCAAGAGTTGCCATGCTATCAAAACAATAATCTAATAAACAAGAATAGGAAAAATATAAATATATTTCATATAAATGCTTCGAGTCTTAAATTAGACTAAAAATTTCATGCAGGCTCTGCTAGCTGAATTACAAAAATTGAAATCGTCACAACATATCACATAGCTCAAGGATCAAATGCCACAAAAATATAGCTAAATCTGGGCTTAAATTAGGCTCGGTTTAGTACTAATAATAATTGACAAATGAATATATAAAATGGAGAATCAAGCAAGAAATTAAGAGAAAGCTTATGGGAATTTGAATGTATCGGGCAAATAATTGCATTCACCAGTTAATCCTAGCTCAAATGATCAATTCCCACATAAATTTTAAGCTTATACAGGTATCTAATTGTTGATTCTCTTATATAAATGTATTGTAGAAGAAATAGAATGAAATATACATAGTACCAACGATGGCGGCATAAGCAGATAAATGACCACTTAAGCGATCACCTATTAAGCACCCAAGGTTCGCTAAAGTGACCCTACCCTAGCTAGTCATGTTCACCAAAGTTGTCAAGGGCCGCTTAAGCGGCTACCACTAAAGTGCCCAAGGGGCAACTAAAGAATCAAGGACAAGGATATACATCCCCACTAATGAGGTATAGGGCCGCTAAAGATGTCATCACTAAAGAGATCCCCTGGCTGCTTAAGAAGCTACATCGGATATTTGGTACTAACCAAGATTAGTTAGTCCTAATGGACCCCGACTGGGTCTTAGCTATTGGTTTAGAATCTTGTGCCCACAGATTAAAAATGCTACCATACCAAATTTGACATTCTAGAATCAATGGCTCCATCTAAATTTCCATCCCCAGTCATCAGATTAAAATTTTTTTCCTACAATCTAAGGAGCCAGTCTTACCAATTTCCACCTAATAGACTAAATATTTTCAGAAGCCTCAAAACCTAGTCCAAGACTCCTCCTGGACTAAAATTGATGTTTTAGAGTTGTTAAGTCTGTTAGAAATGGCATATAAGACCTTTTTATTAAGGTTTAGGCCTAAGACCCATATTTTATATTTACAAGCTTGTAAATAGGGAAAATGCTTCACAAACTACATAAACTACCCAATAACAGAACTATTAGTCCCAACATGTCATAAATTACTTAGGGTGGCTATAGGAAAGCTATTAACATATAAAATGTATAAAACAAAGGGAATTTCTTGTAGGGTCATTACCTTATACATATTATAACTCATACACTTATGATTTATAGTATAACTTGTTTCAGTTACTCATTATATCTCTTTAATGACTAGTGAAATCATACTACGCCATATATGTGCTCCATTCAGATCTCTTAAACAAGTTTGTTTTTCTTATATATTCCTCCTCGGGGCTTAGTGGAGACTCAAAATTTTGGAAATCCATAGGTCAATATTTCTTAATATTCCTTTTATTCTAGGAACTCATGCACTAATTATGTTGTGACCCTTCTCATCTTTTGATATTGATATTAATGGCATTTGATTCATTGACTTGAATAACTTATTTATATACCTGAAGATAATGACATATGGTAGTTAGTAACTATTTTATTAGAACTTAAGGTTTGTTGTTTAAGGATGAAAGAAGAAGTTTAGTTTTTAATAATAGACCCTAGTGGTTATAGAATATAAATTCACATAATTAAGATCTATGTAGTTATTTTAGTTTTAGAGCTTTGTATATAGGTGTTAATTTAAAATTGAGTGAGAGCATTTAGTTAGATAGACATAGCTTTTCATAGCCATATGTGGTGTACCCCTAAGAGCATTAGAAATTTAAGCTAGTTATGTGTGGTATATCCTTAACAAATACCATAGTTTTGAAATATTTCCATGTTCGAAAGATTTCAGTCACATTGCTTGTAACATATTACTCATATCCTTACTTTCATCCTATGGTAACTTTGTTTCATGATACATAGTCTTAGACCAAAGGTGTGTTATTTTAAATTTTAAGTCATTCCTATTCTAAAAGCTCGAATCAATAAACTAGAATTCTCACTATGTTACAATGCTTAATCAAATATCTCACTCAGATTATGCCCAAATTTTTCCCTTCGTACTGTTATAAGAACCTCTATCAGAGGTAACATATATTACTTTCTTTGTGACTAAAAAATTTCATGTTTTTATCAGTCACTTTGCAGCTCTACATATAAATTAGTTCTAGGATTGTTCGGTTGATTTATGAACTCTCAGTATGAGTCAATCCTTATAGCCAACAATTCAGCTCAGAGATAAGACAATTTGTTTCTGTAGTTCCTCGGCTTTTCTTCTAGTCTTACTCTTAAATTTCATGTGTATGCCTATTCCACGGGGTTCGTTATTTTTTTCATGCTGTTTATGAATTTAAATGAGTCCTTACTCCAAGTATTAAATCAATCCCAACCATAGGATATATCCATATTCAGAATTCAGTATCATGTTAGTAATCCAGCTTCAAAAGTCAGCCAGATAATACTAGTAAGTTCCCTCATTTTTAGACCATTCCATATTTTAGTTGGACATTCATTTATAATGTCAGTAGTCATCTGTTAGAATTCAATGATAGAGATTACATATCTTTCCCTAACCTTTTAGAACACTCTGTTTTCATTCAGGGAGGAATGACCATAAAAGGGAGTTATTGTAACACCCCAAAACTACAAGTGTCACGAACCAATTTCTCAAGCCATGATAGCGCCTACTACAACCTACTAGTTGGAAAGCCAAACACATAGTCCAGAACTACTAGTAACGGACTTCCAAGAGAATAAAGGAAAGAATGCATAATAGATGTAATAAAAGACTAACATATAAGATAATCACAAAACCTTATGGAATTAGTAAAAGAGTTTCTAACATAAAAAGAGTACAAAGTGAAGTAAAAATGAATATACCGATACAACCAATCTCTAATTACAACAAAGAGACAAGTCTAGTACATAAGAGGGAGAAAAGTAATGCATTGAATGCCAAGATCTCGCCCTACATCTCCTAACCATAGTTGCTCCTCACAATGCATTAACAAAGGATGATATCCCATACGATGATCTACAAGTTGTACTAGTGTAATTTGAGTTCCAACATGTGGTACCCAGTAGGTAACTGCCGGCTAAGCTCTAAAGATAATTCAAATAGGCATAAAAAGTTTGCAGAACTGTAAAATACACAAAACTATCCAATAACTGCATAATAAAGCTAATGAGATAACACAAATAAACTATCTTATTCGTGACACAACCCATCCCGAGGACTTATCGTAATGGGCGTCCCAAGAAGGACTGTGACCGGAGACCACCCCTGTTACCCATCCCAACCTTCAGCCACCTGCCTTAAGTTGGCTGAATTTTTAACATATAGCAAGATAGTGTAACTATCTAGATTATAAAATCTAGGATAGGTCTATTCCCGAGACCAACCCAATTGAGTCCGATTGTCCCATACCAACCGTCCAACATTAAAAAGACAAACCAGATCATAGATCCAACCATAACTAAATAAGTTCCATTAATGATTAAATATATATTCCATAAATAAAATATGATGGAACAGTGAGAAATTTTGTCTAATGAGGTCAGCCCTAATACCAATACCAATAATAAGGCTGACACCAATACTGATCCTGTCTATTCAAACACATAGTAGTACCATAAAAACATCTAACCAAATTAATATAAATATCCAATCAGGACATTCCACCAACCATAGCCAAAATCAATATCCATAAATAATCTAGTGTCTAATATAAAATCCATAAAATAAACCCTTCTAAATAGATAGAAGTTTACCACTTCAATCCAACAGTTGTCTTCGAATATCTGAATTTTAAGCAGGAGTAGTAAAACGTCCGGTTCCTGTATCACGTGGCGATATGGACCCCAAAGATAGGTTAGTGAGTGAATGCTAGCATAAACTCAGGATAAGGATAAAATAATGCAAATTATAAAACAAGGTAAAAACCATCTATATGCACAAAACCATACACATATATATAACCATACCGGGAGAGGGGACCAAGTTTATTATGCCATTAAAACTTTACCTAGGCTTTGTAGCTTTGTCGTCCTAAACCACCCATGGGATATATGGATTTAGCTCCCCCTGCTAAAGGGCCACCGTGCGTGAAGCCGAATGACTAGGGAAGAAAACCTGTGATGACTAGTACATGCCAAAAAATATAAAGTGTAACATATCGCACACGATCGCTAGGGCCAAACCTCACATCGGCAAATTTGAGTTTCTAGTTTTGATCCCCATAAGACCTCTACCTTCCATGGCTTTGCTTTACATCCCTCTTTTAAGCCTAATTAAAACCATTTGCCAACCAAACCATTATTTTTTATTATTAACCAAGGCAATTAGTAATGGTATCGTCATGCCAACAATAACTTACAAGTATTTTCCTTAGCCAATCCTTAGGGGATTTCCATACACCCTACATAATATCCAATTAACCAAAACCATGGCCACTAAGGCCTTTCAAATCCATTATAAAGCATTTAAACCATTCATATCATTTGGGGTCCCATTACCAAGTTTAAACCATGCATAAGCTCCATTGAAAAAACAATATTATAATAAAAACATTGCTATAGGTATTTTATCAAACACATTGAGGGAATAGTAGTTCCAAAATGAAAGTATATTATCAAAGAACCATTCCCATGCAGATAAAACCACCATTAATAAATATTAAAGCATACCTAAAACATGGGAAAACCATAACCTTTCATTTTTAACCAAAACCCCCAAATCATATTTGAAAATCCAAAATAATACAACATTAAACTCATCAAAACATTTTATAAAACCATGCCTTTATTAGGAACTAACTATGAGAGAAGAGAACATGTCTTAAACCATGATGATGATGGAAAGAATCACCAAGACAAGCCTCAATGTACTCTTTAAGATAAAACCCTAGCTTCCTTTTCCCAAGAACTCTAAAGAGGATTTAAGAGTGTTTTCTAAGTGTTTAAGAATAGAATAATATGGAAAATAAACTTCAAAATTCAATATAAGTCATGGGAAAATAATAGGATATATGGGGAAATGTCAAGAGTGCCCTCGCTTAAACTGTAATAAATTTACGTCATAGGGTACGACTGACCCTTATGAGTCATATCCATCCTGTATAAGTGGTACCCAGCTCTCGTACCATAGGTTTTCCCCTGTGGACCTAACACTTTCCAAGATACGAAACACCTAAACATAAGTTGCATTCAAGTTTATGTCTAGTACCCATAAACCATACCCCTAGCAAAAAAAAATCCAGGAGGTTTGAACAATGACCACTACACAAGACCTGGCTATTATTCGTACCCTGGCTTAAGGTTCATGGTGATCCACTCGTACTTAGATCTAACTTATGTTACCAAGTGTAAGGTTAAGTGATGGAACCAAACAACCCGTATCCACTAGTATGACTCATACCACCAATCTTACCCATTCCAGTTACCAAATCCATCCCACCAACCAACATTGGTCAGCATACGACTAGACCATACAACTTGTACCTATAACTCATTCCTCTATGTCGTATCTTGCCAGATACCCAAATTAAAGGAAATTTTCTAAGGTACAGGAACCAGGGCATTTCATTCTCCCCCACTAGGAATAATTGTCCCCGAATAATGGACAAGGTAGGAGTAATCACTTGTATGAGCCATTTACATTATCAAGTATATTTTTAATCATTAACAAAGTTTTAAATCAAAGAGGCAAAGATATTAATATTTCCTTTAACAAACTCAGAAAATCAAGTTATGTTGAAGTCACTACTTTCTGTAGGAATCCATGGAGAAGATAATAGATGTGGATACTTGGACTTTATGTCCTCCTCTAATTCCCATGTAGCTTCTTCCAGCTTATAGTTCTGCCACAGAACATTAATCGAAGCCATATCCTGTGTTCACAACCACCAAACCTGTCTATCCAAGATCTCAATGGGAGCTCTTCATAAGACTAAGAGTCTAAGATACTCAACCCCCCCCCCAAATAAAGAATCAAAGAAGAATCGCCAAGATACTTCCTCAACATAGAAACATGAAATACCAGATGAATGGATTCCAAACTAGAAGGCAACTCCAATTGATAAGCAATATTACAAACATTTGCAAAACCACATAAGGATAAATATACTGGAGACCGAGCTTCTCTTTTATGCCTAACCGCATCACTCCCTTCATGGGAGGTACCTTGAGGAACACCTCCTCACTAACTTCAAACACCAATCACTATGCCTTATATCCGAATAGGAATTTGGTAACTTTGGGATGCCTTAAGCCTTTCCTGAATCACCTTCAACCATAGTCGGATGGACCAAATTCAGAAAGAACATAGCCACCTCACCAAGCTCGAACCAACCAACAGGAGATCTATACCTCCTACTATACAATGCCTCAAAAGGGGCCATACTAATACTAGAATGATAGCTATTGTTTTAAGCAAACTCTATTAAAAGCAGATGCTCAACCCAACTATAACCACAATCAAACACACATACCTAAAGCATAGCCACTAAAGTCTAAATAGTTCTTTCTATTTGTCTATCCATCTAAGGATTAAAAGTAGTACTCAGACTTACCTTATTAACTAATCCTTTTTGAAAAGACCACCAAAATTGAGAGGAAAACTGTGTACTATAATAAGAGATAATCGAAATAGGTACCCCATGCAGCTTCATAATCTCTTGAAGATATAACTTCACATAATCTTCAGCCGAAAAGGTAGTCCACACTAGCAAGAATTGAGCAGATTTTTTCATCCTATCTGTGATGACCCAAATTGAATCATATTCATTCTAAGAACAAGGAAGACTAGTAATGAAGTCCATATTGATTACCTCCTATTTCCATTCTGGAAAAACAGTCTATTCGTATAACCCACCTGGTCTCATATTCTCAACTTTAACTTGTTGAGACACCACACACTTAGCCATAAAATCTACCACATCCCTTTTCTTACCATTCCAAAAATACATATGCTTGAGATCATGATACATATTCAATGATCCAGGATATACAACGTTGTAAAATACATACACCTCGATCAAGATCCTTTGTTACAACCCATTGACATCAGGAACTCACAACTTTCTTTGGTATCGTAAAGTACCATCACTGCAGATCTCTAAGACCATTACCTTCTACAAACCCATATTACTCTTTATTTTCATCAAGATAGGATCTAGCACTTGCTTCTCCTTAATCTCTACACAAAGAGACGATCAAACCACTTCATGTCCCATCACCCTACTATCCTCGAACTTTAAAAGATAAACTCCAAGATTTCCCAAGCAATTAATATCTTTCACCAATTTCAGTTTTCCTCCCTTCACATTAGCCAAACTCCGAATGGATAACTTACTAAGAGCATCAACAACTATGTTAGCCTTACCTATGTGATAGTGGAGACTGATGTCATAGTCTTTGAGAAGTTCCAACCATCTTATTTGCTTGAGATTTAGCTCCTTCTGAGTGAACATATACTGTATACTTTTATGATAAGAAAAGATATCTACGTGCACCCCAGAAACATAATGCCATAAGAATTTTAAATAAAAACCACTGCCAACAACTCCAAAGTATGAGTAGGATAATTTCTCTCATGCACCTTTAACTTCCTAGAAACATAGGGAATTACCTTCTTATGCTACATCGAAACACAACCAAGTCCCATCCTAGATGCATCACAATAAACCATAAACCTTTCACTAACCCCAGGCAATGTCGAGACTAGAGCCAAAGTTAGCTTATCTTTTAACATCTCAAAACTCTCCTTGCAAATATCTGATCAAGAAAACTTCACCTTCTTCTGAGTCATCATAGTCATAGAAGTAGCAATCATACAAAACTCTCTTTAAACTGCCATAATACCCAGCTAAAATCAAGAAGTTCCAAACATCAGTAGGAGTCGTGGGTCTATTATACCCTTTAACCATAACCACATTTTGTGGATACACCATAATCCCCTCGCTAGAGATAACATGATAAACAAAAGTTACAACGTTCAACCAAAACTCATATGTGGAGAACTTGTCATACAATTGTTGTTCCTTCAAGGTCTGCAATACCTTAATGAGGTGATTAGCATGATCCACCTAACTTTTGGAATAAAATAGAATGTCATCAATAAACACAATGACGTAGTCCATAAATGTTATCGGGGCATCAGTCAAACCAAATGACTTCACCAAGAATTCAAAGTTCCCATACCAAGTACGAAAAAGCACCTTAGGGATATCCTCCTCCCTAATCTTAAGATGATGATACCAAGACTAATGATCTATCTTAGAAAAGAATTTGGCACCTTAGAACTGATCAAACAAGATATTTACCTTGAAAGAGGATGCCTATTGTGAAACTTACCTTATTCAACTGCCGATAGTCAATGCACATACGAAGGTATTTATCCTTCTTGCGCACGAACAATACTAGTGCACCCCACAGGGATAAACTAGGATGAATAAACCCCTTACTAGAAGATCCTTAAGTTTCTACTTGTGTTGTCTCAACCTAGCTAGAGTAATTTAATAAGGAGGAATAGATATTGAATGAGTTTTAGGAATGAAATCAACACCAAACTCGATTTCCCTATCTGAAGAAACACCAGGAATATTATCTGTTAAGACCTCATGAAACTAACTTACCACTGAAACCAAATAAAAAAAATACCTTCCGAGTTAGAATCTTTAACCTTAACCAAGTGATAAAGATAGCCTTTAGAGATTAACCTTAGAGCTCTATGCTATGAAATTAACCTCCCCCTAGGATCTAGGCAACTACCCTCCTTCTCTATAATTGGTTCACCAAGGAACCTAAAGACAACATTATGGGTCCAACAATCCAAGGATGCATAACAAGAGTGTAGCAAATCGATCCTCAGAATTATATCAAAATCCACCATATCAAGTTCAAAAAAATCCACCAAAGTTTGTATATCATCAACAGATACAACACACCCTCTATAAACTCTCTTAGCAATAACTGAGTCACCTATTAGGGTAGAAATAAAAAAAAGAATCCAAAATAACCTCAAGATCAAAACCAATTCGTAAAGGCATATATGGGGTCATATAGGAAAGAGTGGACCTAGGAACAAGCAGTGATACAATAGTAATCTGCGAACATGAGAAGCAAAAAAATACTAATGAATTGACAAAATTAAAGATAAGAGAAATAAATGGATAAAAGGATAGATGATAGAAAGATAGACACATGAAGATAACAAATGGTCAACCAAAGGGTATATCAAACCCAAAGACCTCCCTTATTGATTACCTATGAGCACCTACCTCTTATATGACTGTAAAGGGGATTGAATATGCCTTACAACCGACGTTTCTAAACAAAGTTCAACATTGGCTTTTCCAAGAACTCAACACTCCCAATGTAGATTTCATGAAATCATCATCATAATAAAAATCAAGCTAAGAATGAAAGACCTAAAATCATCTATTTATAGTCCAAGACTAAGCTTATTACATTAAGGCCAAAAAGTGACCCAAAATGCAAAAAAAAGACCCACTAGGGGCTGTTTTGACCCTCTCTTGAAATGCTAGAGTAGATCAAAGGCGAATCCAAAGCGCCTTGTGAGCATGTCCCTTCCAAGGGCTTTTGATCCCCATTTTGCACTACTTCAACCTCGTAGAACCCTTTTGACCTTCCATAATGATAATATTCATTCATGTAGAATCCTTTAATAGGACTAAGGAATCATCAAGCACCTCAAGAATCATACGTATCCCATCCAAAGATTCGGAGGCAATTTGGCTTTAATCACCCTCCCCTTCTTGAAAAGGATTCAACCTCAAACCCAAACCTTACAAAACAAAGAAATGATAAAACAAATAGACATCCTTATGACATGAGGGTTAGAGTTAGAAAAAATAATCATAGAATCATGCCAAGGTTGCACGTACTTAATATATAATCAAGGATCCTTCATGGTAAACATTAGAACCTTTTTGAAAAATACACAAAGAAGTTGGCTATGTAAATCATCAATAGGTAAGGAAGCCACAAAGGTAATAGTGGCATCACTAATTCCAAAATGTAAGGCCACCTTCACCTTAGGATCCTTAGGGTACAATTGATTCATTACCTCTTTAAGAAACCACATCAAGAGTGGTGTCTTAATTAGATTTAAAGTCCATAAGATCCATATAGCATTGTCACTCAAACAAGTAGACCAACCAACAAGTTTTCTATCTCTACTTAAATCAAATCCAAGACTAGAATGGATATTATTATAAGTATAGAGGTTGTATAAAAATAAATCAGGTGTAAAGGCATCATCTTTACACACGTATTGAAGAAGGGTATCACATAAAGGGAATTTATCCAAAGTAGTCTCAAGAGAAGACTCTCTCCTTGACCTACAAGTGTTGAAACCTTAGTCAAGAGTGGAAACACACAATGGTGAACTCCCTTCGATTATCTCATTGCTCCTTATCATTAAAGATATCTCTTCTCTGTTTGAGACCTTTCCCTTGCATAATATTAGTCCCTCCAATAGATTATGAATCCCCAAGAAAGACTTTCCATCATAGGGAAGGATACCAATATCCTTATTCAAACGTTGCTCGTCAAGTAGACCAAGCAAAAAGTTGGGTGTACCAAAACTTCCATATCAACATTTGGCACCGGCGTCAATGGGAAAGAGTATTCGTAGGCATGGTTCTAGACAACACTAATTTTCCTCAAATACTTCTCCCAAACTAAATGATACATTCTCCACATTAAAATACCCATCATTAGATGCAAATAGAGGGTAGGGAAAAGTATCAATCAAGTTAATTTCAACTAAGGTGTCCTCATGTATGTATTCATTATTAGATTCATGATTATCACCGTGAGTATTCTCTTAAACAAGATAACACAACGTAGAAGAAGAAGCAATTTCAAAATAATTGATAATTTCTCTTCCAAGGGAAGAATCCCCATGTAGACACATACTACCACTAAAATAAAAGTGATTATTACTGAATTCTTCAAAAGAAACAAACAATTCATCCTTTTATTCATCAAACAAGGGTGAGGTATCACAACCACAAGTATTATTGTAGGAACAATTACTAATTGGGTTTCTCAAGTATTTAAGTGAATTAAAGTATTCATCACCTAATGGTTTATTCCCTTCCAAGACTTCACATTCCTTTCCCTTAAGAGTACTCTCATCTTTAAAGAAGAGATTTCTATCCTGAGGAGGAAAGTTGTCATACCATAGTGGGTTGTCATATAGAATATAGCCCTCAAGATGAGCTATTTCAACTATGATATCCATACCACTAGGTAATTCACTAGGACTGATTTCATCATCCTCAAAAAAGATATTGTTCTTAAAGAGAGAAAGATTTATCCATGAATAGGAGGATGTAGAACATGTAAGTCCATTGTATAAAAGACCATTATCAAGAATCAAAGATATTTTAAACACATGATTATCCCTATGAGCAAGACAATCCATTGAATCTTCTTTAGAAAATATGCTCAAAGGGTAACTCCTATCTTCTTGACCAATATTTTTAATTTCCTTACACTCTTGAGGTCCATTAATTACATCACACACATCCTGAAGTGATGGACTAGTTTCTCAAGCATGCTTATCAACACTATTTTTACAAGATGATGTACTATCTTTCAACATAATGGCTTCAACACTAGGTGGACACAAATTGATCTTATAAGAAGAGTCAACTTGGTCATCAATAGGATCAACTAGTATATCCATACTCACAACATGTACATCATTATCAAGAGGAAAAGAATCAATAGACTCACATAAAGGTAAGATACTAATAACACTCAATAGGGTACTAGCCACACATTTATCATTTTCAAGCACAAGAGCATAAAAGTTAGCTATTTTACCTTGAAGTTCTTGAGCACATTCTTCTTTACCTTGGTGTGAAGTTCCACCACAAGCTTTTGATTTAATTAAGATTTCCCTTATAAAGTCTTCAATGTGAATCATCTATTTTAGCACTTGTTCTCTTCTGCTTGCTATGTTGGTACCTACACACATGTCCTTATTAAAAGAAGGACAAACAACGTTCGCTCCGATTGGTGGCAACCCCCTCACGTCACTCCTCACAACCTCTATTTTTTACTTTCTTAGGTTGCCACCTTAAACCCCTTTACTCCTCTTAATCTTTTGTCTCTTAATTTCTTTTGGCTTAGAGTAAGTGACTATATTTCTGTGAGATTTGGGAAGGGTAGGGGAAAGAGATGGTTTCCTTATTGATCCAATATAATTTGAGTCCAATTTAGCATATTTGGAATCTTATATTCTGCAAACCAATCTACACCCAAGCATGTGTCAGCATTCCAAGGGCATAGTGTCATACCAGACCTCCTCAAAGTACCCATCTCTAGTGAAGAAAACCTTTATACTCTCAAAGACCCTATAGCCTTCCAAGAAATATGGGAAATACTTGACACTAGAGGTACCCCTAGATAACCAACCATAAGAGGAGTTATGTAGTTTGCGTAAAACCAATAATCAAGTATAAGAACACATCTCAGAACTCCATAAATCTCTACCCATCTTGAACAAATTTGTCTTCTTGGATCACTATTATAAAGTTTTGTGTAACCTCACGGTACATAGATTGACCTCAAGAACTCTTTCAAGGAAACCCATGTTTTAGTAGGACTCTTTGCAAGTGTACACCATCCTAAGGTCGGACATTGAATGTTCTTAAGAAAATATATATCTTGTTCGGCTTTGCTAATAGCATAATTCTTAAAGACTCTTTCACATTGCCATTCCCAATCTAGGTAAACTTTGGGATCTCATTCACTTTTAAAAGATAGATAGAGTAGGAATACCATGACTCCTACTATACCCGCTCGTTCTACCTTTGTTCCTTCTTACACATATTTGGGTATCAAAACAAGATACTTGAGATATAATATGCCTAGGCTCTGGAGATGCACATGTCTTTAGTCCCATGGAGCAACCCTTACTATAGTAAGTATAACCATTCATACCACTTTGAATTTGACAAGAAGCACTACAAGGTGAGGAATATGAATCTTCATAATCCTCATGTATATCATCTCACATCCAAATTAGATTTGTAAATGAATGATTTATACCTTACATCACCTCTAGACTCAGAGTGGGAAGTGTAATACTCCTCACATGCCCTATATTCCTCATAAAAACCATCATAAGGCTCTTTATCATTTGTATACTCACTGTAAAAACTAGGATCATAATTCTTCTCACATTCTTCTTCAGAATAGTAGCCCTCATTTTAATTCAACTCTTGATCATGACTATATTCATAGACCCTATAATATCTATCTTCTTTGTACTGAAAACATTCTTCACCATAATCTAAGTCTCTTATGTCGTAGTCAAAATCATACGAACCTATCAAAGACATGTTCCCCTTATATCTTCTTGTACCTACAAAATGAACATATGAGATTAGTAGTAAAGCTCCTCACAAACAATTATATGAAATCACCTTTCTGATCCTCACAATTGGAATGGCGAATGTTGAAAGTTGATTATACACCGATGGGCAATAAGGTGTCAATCTATACTTTGTGGTCAGAGTGGATTCTTGTTTGATTGGCTCAAAGTAATAAGAATCTACTTACCGGAATTGAAACAAAAATGTAGAAAGAATTAAAACTTGAAAAGCATACAAAGAAATAGGACAATGAAAAAATTCAGACCCAAGAACTAATCGATAAACTTAGTAGACAAATTACTAGTTGATGAGTAGTTTAAGAATCAAAGAAGAGATTAGGAATAATGAAATTGAAACTAGGAATCAAACCGTGAACAATGGATCTTTTGGAATGTTGTGATGTGTTTTAAAAGTTTAATTAATGCTGGATTTGGGTTGTTAGAGTTGATTCACGCCCAAAGGAGGTGATTTGCGATGGGTTTTGATGGTCTTCATTGGGGAAGCCTGGTCAAGCAGTTGGGATGCAAGTGCAAGGCACCTTGGGCGTAGCTTGGCCCTCCCTTAATTCCTTGAGGTGTGTTTGTGGTGTGGCCACATCCTGGGTAGAGTTTGGGCACAAATTGTGAGCAAGTGGCCTGCCTCTTGCTTTGTGTTTTGCCAAAATTGCCCTTCCAGTGGTCCCCCTTTGTATTTTCTTGTGAGATATCCTTAGAATCTTCTTAGATGCCTTAGTACAAACACCTTTTCACAACTTTTATTCCATCCTTTTGTAGCAAACACCACCTTTTGATAAGAATTAAAGATGAAGATTTGAATATTCCTCAAGAACACTAAGAATTAAAAATTCTCTTAACTCTTGAACCAATGATCGAAATGCGTTGAAATTTTGAAACAGGGATCTATTAAACCTTATAAACACATTACAAACATCATTTTGTTAAAATTCACAACCAAAAATTCCAGATTTTTAATTCACATCAAACTTCTTCAACCCAAGCTTCCAAAAAGTATAAAACACTCAAATAACCTCCGATTTGGCTCAAATTTGATTTATACTCATATAGTGTTAGAGAACACACATCTAACACTATAAATACAAGAAAACACAAAATCAAAAAATCAAAATTTGACCGAAGAACAAAAAATATGAATAGTGAATTTTTTGGGATTTTTTATTTTTGACACTTCTTTTTGTTGATTTTCATATAACAAACCCAAGATTAACTTCGTAGGAACGAAATCAAGCTGGGATACGATACCAAATGATACAATAGTAATCTTTGAACACGAGAAGAGAACACAGACATTGATGAACAGATGAAATTAAAGATACGAGAACTAAACGGATAAAAGGATAGATGAAAGAATGATAGACACAAGAAGATAACAAAAGAGCAACCAAAGGGTATATCAAACCCAAAGACCTCCCTTATTGATAACCTATGAGCACTTTATCTTACGTGACCTCAAATGGGATTAAATCTTCCTTACAACCAATATTTCAAAACAAAGTTCATCATTGGTTTTTCCAAGAACTCAACACTCCTAATGGAGTTTTCATGATATCATCATCATAATAAAAAACAAGCTAAGGAAGAAAGACCTAAAATCATATATTTATAGCCCAAGACTAAGCTTATTACATTAAGGCCCGAAAGTGACCCAAAATGCAAGAAAAGACCCAATATGGGCTATTTTGACCAGCTCTTGAAATTCTAGAGCGGATCAAAGGCAGATCCAAAGTGTCTTGGGAAAATGTCCCTTCCAAGGGCTTTTGATCCTTCTTTTGCACTCTTTTGACCTCATCAAATTCATTTAACCCTACATAATGATAATCTTCATTCATGTGGCATCTTTTAATATCGCTAAGGATTCATCAAGCACCTCAACTATCATATGTATCCCATCCAAAGGTCCGGAGGCAATTTGGCTTGTATCAAGCAGATAGTACACGTTACGAGAAAAGAGTTGTAATATACCAGTAATGACATCAGGTAATACCTCATATTCCTACAGAGATGAAAGAGCATACGACCTATTCTGAACAGTGTCAGTACTAGAAGTAGAAGCAAAGACCAAATTCATACAACTAGGCACAAAAGCAAAAGTTGAACCAATTGGAGCTTTGGCCTCTCCCAAAGCTTCCTTACCAACCTAATAATTGTTGAGCATATGGACAGACTAGCCATATTTAAAACACTTGTACCTCCCTTTGTCATAATATCCCTAAGAAGGACGACCACAGAAATAACAAGGAGGGAATGAAGAAGCTGACTGACCCCTACTCACCTGAGATTGGGCACCCTGTGCTCATAAATAATCACTAAATTATTGATGTCTATCACCCGACTTCCTCAGGTAAGGAGTGTTGTTAATAGTGAAAGTACCAAAACTCCCTCACTTCTTTTTCGGCCATTTACCTCCATATCAACCACCTTGCGACTGAGAACCTCCCTATTCCTAAAAACTGCTCCTCTTACCTTGCCTATCTCTGAACTCTACCTACTTCCTCTTCTCGTCCTCTACCTACTGTATGTGGCTAACACCTCAAAATTTCCATATCCTTGATCATCAAAAAGGTCTTGCTTTCTAAGATCAAATCCTGAGATAGTCCAAAAGCAAACTTTCTCATCCTCACTCCCATGTCAGCCACTAAATCTGGAGCATAGCTAGATAGCTGATGCAATATTAAGGCCTATTCCTTGATAGATATTATCCCTCTCTTGAGATTCATAAACTCCTCCATATTTTCTTCCTTCAGCTAATGAGTAATGAAACTATCTAGAAAAGAACCAAAAAAATCATCCCACAAGGAAGACTTCTTTACATCACCTCTATCCATATCCTACTCTGCGTACCATTGGTATGCAATACCCTTTAACTAATAAGATGCAAAGATTACACTTTCCACACAAGTTGACTGTGTCACCCTAAATATTTTCTCCATTTTGTTAAACAAATTTTGAGGATCATTGTAACGCCCTGAATCTGGTACCTGGAATGCTACACGGTTCTCATGACCCCAAAAGAGAACAAGCTAACCTATGACTGATATTTGCACCTGAACACTGCATAATAGACTATATAAATACAGAGTAAAAGGATGAAAGGCCATAAGGTTCAAATATCTGATAAAACACAACATCTAAAAATATGGTATATCAATACCAAAATAACTTAAATAACTGTCTGAACATTTTATAGTCTGTAATCCTCTAACACTGTACTATCTAAATAAGGAGTTTATGGGATATGTCCCCAACTAACTCTAACTACTGAAATAAACTAAGTACTGTAGAAGTAAAGTAATCAAATCATAACATCCTCAAATGATGAGGACTCACTGCTGACTCTGACTGCGGAAACTAGAATCTTACTGATGTTCTGGAGCACATACTACTGAACCTATAATATAAAACACTATAGCACAAATGCGTCAGTACGATTAAATATACTGGTATGCTAGTGAGGTAGGCTAAATATAAAAAGTTCATATGCATGAACAATACTAACTGAATGTATAACATGAATGTAAGAATATATGAATGAATAAGTAACTATAAATGAATTCATGATAATACTGACTACTGAGTCTGAATACTGATATCAGGAGTTACTGATAACTAATGTAACTGATAATGAGTGACTGTATCTGACAATCTAGATTCTAATAGAACTAGCTAAGTTTAGTGCTTTACTAGGTAACTGTATCTGACAGTCCTAATTTCTCTTGAACTATCTTAGTTCTATTATCGATACCTGAGACTGAGACTATGGGAAGTAGTTCTTTAATCGATATGCCCATAATAAGATATTGTAGTTGAGTTGGGGTCTAATATGTAACTCTACTTAGAAAGGTGTCAATACCGCACCACAGGAAAGGACAAGCTATGAGTGATCCTAATCTAACTGGTACTCTAATGAGAATGGTGGGACCCTTATCTAACAGGTTAAGCCACCTCATCCACCCTCATCTATTAGGTTTGATATCCCAACATACACTGACTATGTAATTCTAGAGTGCAAGGATTGCTACTAAGAATCACACCTTCTACTCACAGGTGAGTTCCCATCCTTGGGCTCACTCATTGCTAAATCCTACTCCCATCTGAATAGACACTGAACTGAATATACTGGACTAAACTGGACTGTGTTTTATTTAATTTTGTTAACTGATGAAATATTACTGAGATCTAATAACTGACAAAGATTATGGAGATTACTGAGATTACTGGACTGATACCGATTTACTGACTTTTCCTGAGTTATGTAACTGACTGAATTCTACTGATCATGGCTTGATTGAGATTATCATGAAAATGACACTGGCTCTAGGCACACAGATAAATTTTTGGCTACAAGTACCCCCAGGACTCGATAGCATGAAACTGACAAGACATGACATTTCTTGAACACATGACCATAATCAATAATTCATAAAACAATCATTTGGGAATTTCATGAAGCACTTGGTTCTTATACTCTTGTACATGAATAGGAATGCATTAAAATATATCATGGTTAAACAATTCTAGTCTCATGGGAATTTCATCAAACAATATCAACGCATCAGAATAGCATGGGAGTTATTTTGAAATATAAGGATAAAGCATGGATTCATCATTTAGGACCTATTGAGTCAATAAGCATAAATCTTACTCTCTTAGGCATTCTATCAAACATCTACTATGCATAACTTAGGGCAGAAGCATGAACATTAAATTTATACATCAAGTTGCTTCATTCAACCTAATTTCATGAATTTCAATCCATACATTAACAAAATTTCATGAAAACATAGTAAAGTTTCCAACTTGGAAGTCGAAAAACAACATAAACATGATTTTAATCAATCTACAATATGGGTTTCTCAATTCATAATTTAAAAATAGGATTCTTGAGCTTCATGGGTGAAAGAAACCCATGAATCAGCACTAAATATAACTCAAAAGCTTGGATCTTGAAAGATAACTAACGTTTCTTAAACGTTCTTGGATTGGGAAAGACAGATATTCATGTTTTCTTGATGGTTCTTGAAATTGAAGAACTTGAATTTCTTAGTTTCTTGAAGAAGGGTTTAGATCTTGTTCTTATGGTTTGATCTTTGAGAGGAATCCTAATTTGGTATTGTAGGTGAATAATGAAGTTATGAGCTCTGGTCTGGTATAATTAGGGATTAAAATGGGTGTAAAAAGACCCAAATACCCTTTTAAAAATGGCTTAAAATCACTGATCGAAAGTGGCGATGGTTTGGGCGACGGTCCGTCAGTACTGACCATCACACTTGGCCAGAAGAAAGGTTCAGTGCCTTAGTGGCAACGGTTTGGGCGACGGTCCATCGTTAGCTCGATAGTCCATCAGCCTGATCGTCACTTCTGGGCAGTTCAGACAATTCTCTGTAAAATGTCCATAACTTTTTACTTCGATACCAGATTTGGACGAAATTCTATCGGATTTAAACATTAATCATTTAGGAAGTGATCAGTAACTCTTCTGGAGACTAGATTTGACTTAAACAAAGTTTGGGGTAATACAATCCTCCTCTAAATTTACACTATTAAAAGTAGAAGGATTCAATTTCATAAACTGACCAAACCTTGTAGCCTCAACAGATAACCCACCAGATGCATCCCGCTCAGCCAGAGTAGCAACCAATTGAACAATAGTATGAATAGACTAGTAAAATTCCATACTAGTCACATCACCCTAAGGAGGAGGAGTAGAAACTAAAGAAACTCCAGAACTATTAGGGATAGGACCTTGATATCTAAAACGAACTCCAAACGTTGGACGTACCCTATCAATATTATCCGTAGATAGTATTAAAGAGTTTTCTTGTGTTCTTGATCATCAAGGCATGATCTGAAAAGTGAACAGGCAAGGATTAGAGGAGAATTCCAGGACATAGACTCTAAGCTTAAAAATAGAATACGAAGAAAGTTAAACATTTCTAAATGCCTTTTAGACTCTCTCTTATGAGTGTGGTGCACTACACACCCTTAAAAGAGATTCCACCAGACAAAGTTTTGTGGACTCCTAATTGAACATGAACCTAAAGCTCTCATGCCAATTTGACACAACTCGACAAAGGGCCTTATCATACTAGGAATCCCAAGTCCGATAAAGACTGAAGACTACCCCTATTCTCTAACCCAAACTTCAGCAATCTTCCTTAAGTTTGCTGAATTTCAAACATATAACAAGATAGTGTAAAAATCCAGATTATAGACTTTAGGATAGGTATATTGTCACCCCTTAAATCCTATTGGGGCGGACAGGTACCCGTAGCCATAAAGGCCTGAGAAAACCAATTCATAACCTTGTACTTATCATGCATGTAACTATTACAACCAAAGGTTTTGACAAATTTGATATTATGTATCGATGAGAATAACTACGTAAGAAAGCACAAAATTATATATACAACACTTGGCCGTTAAGGCCACAACATCTAAAAGACAAGACACTACCATGTTTAACTTTATATTATTCTATAAAACCTCTAAAAGATACATACACTTAGCTAGGGCTGGTACAAACCCTCTCCCTACCCTTGACTACTGCACAATACCAAAATATATGGAATAGATAAGGAAAGCCCCAAATCAACCTGGATCTCACCAATGCTAACTGAATATCCTGTTATCCTACAAGTGAGGTGCATTAGCTGAAGCCCCTGTATCTGCAGCATGAATTACAGGTCCCCTGTGAGGGATGTTAGTATGAAAATATTTACTGAATATGTAAGGCTGAAGGTAACAACACATGATATTAGAGCTCAATAAAAATCATATACAAGTGTATAAGTAGTACTAGTAGACCACCTTTATATATACTTGTAGGACTACGTACATTACATTCTTTTCTTTATAATTACCTTTCTTACTTAATAAGATTTGTAAGCCATATAATGCAAATGACCAGCTGATCAATGGTAAATACATAAATTAGGATTGACCTATACTAGGCTTACGCCCTGAGCTGCCACCCACATATGAAAATTGGGATCAGCCCATGCTAAGCTTATGCCCCTGAGCTGCCACCCATATATAAAGGTATTGAGATCGCCTCATTCTATGCTTATGCCCCTGAGCTGCCACTCGTTTTACAGATTTGTGTTAGATAGTTTATTTAGCCTTTGAGATTGTTACTTTGGAGGTTATAACATTATGGTACCTTAAAAAAATAATCTACTAATAAGAGACATATTAATGGGCACTTAATGTAACATCAATTAGGTGGGGAGTGTTGGCACACAAATGATGTGTTTAGGAGCTAAAAATAACACATGGGTCTTATTTGAGTAAATGGAGAACTCCTGAAGTTTTCTAGTGAAAATAGATATGCATGCTTAATAATAAGTATGGGTTAAGGTGTTTTAACACGTTAGAGAGTAGGAACAAGGTCATTGGTAACATAGGTATAATACGCTGCTATTATGTTTCGCTTGTTATAAGATAACCTTGGAAGCGTACTTGATGGAATAAATGTTCAATTTCATGCCAAAGAGTACAAAATAGAGTATGCCTTACATACCTAGTTATATAATTCCAAAACTAACCAATCTTGACTTCCCATATTTTAGATTACTTATCTACAATATAATATATGGTAAACTAATATTAGCAATCAACTGACACATTTGGGATAATTAACTTTACCAAAATAGTAACCGGACAGTAACCTCTAAATCCATCAATGAATGATGTTATTTTAACCCTTTTCTCATCCAATTACACCCACACACCATACATGTTCTTATAAGATTCACCAAAACCTCCTTGGTCTCATTACACCCTCCAAATAAAATGCAAAATAGATTGGGTAGTAAACATATGCAATAATTAGTTCGGTGGTGTACCACCACACCTTTTTTCTATATTTCAATTCAAACTAGTCACACCTTTCTCAAACAACAACCTGGCAACCCAAAACATATACATACAAAATACTCCACAAAACAGTCCCAAATCCATTTTATTGTAGCAATCAATTATTGAACTCATCATCCCTTCATTTCTCAATAACAACACATCTATAATTCTCTATACAATTCATAGATAAGGAGAACAAAATAGGGTAGTCACCTTACCTCAATTATGTAACTTGTCCTTTAAATTTGAACTCCTTAAGAACTTCAACTTCAACTTTCCTTCGTAGTTTAAACCAAAGAAGAAAAGAGATCTCTTAATAACAAAGAAAAAGTGAGCAAGTAGCTTGTTCTATATTCTGCCACGAATTAATAATTACGTACTTATAGCATGTTTTCCAAATCTTCCATGAGATAATTAAGCTAAACCATAAATGTTTTCACTTACTTTAGCTTGTAATGGTTGGGCTTTCTTCAAGAAACCTAGAAAGGAAAATAGGGTGCTCCTAGTTTCTTAAAAGAAAATTGAGAGAATTTGGGAAGAATAACCTTTTTTGTGACTTAAGAATGAGGGAAAATAACCAGCAACTTATTATTATAAAGGCCCTGTTTTTGTCCATCCAGATAACTTCATTTTGGGCTTCAAATTTGGTCAATTTTTCCTAAGTAGGTGATGCACCTACTTAAAGAGATTAAGCTGCTCAAAAGGGTAAAAGTAGGTGATGCACCTACTTACATAATTTCTTAGTTGGGCTCAACTATATTTGGGCCTTGGCAGATTTATATGTTGGGCCATTTCTCCATTTTCCTTCCTATTTTATTTAATTTGGGTCCAAATGAGTACGTTAGTATAGGGCCAAATCTGGTCCATAGCCATGGGTCCAGTAATTTAATCCAAATAGCTTAAGTAGGTGACTCACCTACTAGCTTAATTAAGTCAAGCAAGAACCTCAATAATTTATTCAATTTCCATCTCCTAAACCCTTTAATCTAACCTTCAACTTGTGTACACTTGGTCACTTTAAACTTTAGATTCAAATACCAGCTTACAATTCCAAGTTAAAAAGTTGAATTGATAGTAACTTGATCACGTCACATTAAAATGTATGGGTAGTATCTAGAACTCCATCTATTACTATCAATACTCGCATAAAAAATTTCATATGTTACCATACCACAAGGCGATACCAAGTTCCATATAAATAGAACAAGTGCATGCAAAATACGAGGTGTTACATCTATTGTATAGACCAACCCAAACGAGTCTGATTGTCCCATACCAACCATCCAACTATACCAATCCAAACCAAACCATAGATCAAACCATAACCAAATAAGTTTCATTAACAATTAAATATATAATCCCAAAATAAAATATGATAGAACAGTGAGAAATTTTATCCAATAAGATCAGTGCTAATTCCAATTCCAATACTAATACTGACACCAATACTGATCCTACCCATTCATACCCATAGTAGTACTACAAAAACCTCAAACCAAAAGAATACAAATATCAGATATTGACATGCCCCCAACCATAGGAAAAGCCAGTATCCATAAATAATCCAGAGTATAAGATAACATCCATGAAATGGAGCCTTTCAAATCGATTAAAGCTCGCTACTTAAATTAGACAACTATCCTCTAATATCCAAATACTAAAAAGAGGGAATAAAATGGTTGGTTCCTTTATTGCACATGGATCATCACTCAAAGACGGGTTAGTAGGTGAACACTAGTATGAACTCATGATAAAGATAAAATAATTTCATTTATAAAACCAAGTAAAAACCATCCATATACACATAATTATCCATATATATATATAAACTTGCTGGGAGAGGGGATCGAGTTTAGCATGCCATTAGACCCTTTACCAGCGTTATGTAGCTTTGACGTCCTAAACCACTCGCGGGATATATGGGTTCAGCTCCACCTGTTGAAAGGGCCCTAGCGCATGAAGCTACACGACCAGGGAAGAAATCCTGGGATTACTAGTATATTCTCCAATATATAAACTATGACATCATTCACACGATTGCTAGGACCAAACCTCATATCAACAAATATGAATTTCTAGTATAGATTCCCGAAGACCTCAACCGTCAATGTGCTTCCTTCATATCTCTCTCTTAAGCCCAATTAAAACTATTTTCCAACCAAACCAATATTTCTTTATTATTAACCAAGGTTATTAGTAGTGCTATCGCCATACCAATAAAAACTTGCAAGTATTGTTTTTAGCCTATCCTTAGGGGAGTTTCATGTACCCCACATGATTTAAAATTAAGTAAAACCATGGACACTAAGGTATTTCTAATCCATTTAAAACCATTTCAACCAATGATATTGACACACCCCAAACTTCGGGCCATATCATATGGGCACTTCGGGCATATGTATTGGAAGTCACCCTGTAACCCAACCTAAATACCCCATCACATCAACATAAACAACCCAAATCATAGGACTCAAAGGAACTCCAATTCACAAGTTAATATCGTGGAATAATATAATAAGTAAACATTAGATACATTATAATAACTATGTACAAGTTCACAATACCTCTATACATAACCTAAGTCAATAAATGTATGTGTTGGGACAAGCCCCTGACTATAGCCAAATCAAGCCTTAAAGAGACTAAGTTTAAAGATAAAGACCAAGAAATGAAGGTCTTCTGGATGTAAGGAAGCTCACCCCTTCAAGACAATGCCCGAACCACTTGATCATTAAATCACTGTGTAGGAAAAGAAAAAGATGCTCCGACGCCTATGTCATGTGGGGACATAGTATCCAGAGATGGTTAGCTATTGGAACGATAGTATGTAACACAAGGATAAGTGATAAGATAACATTATCAATCAACAATAAATCATTATATCACGTTTTATCATATTAATGAGTTATCCATAAATATACAACCATGTGACAACCAAAATATCAAGGTTCATCAACATTCTCAAACATTCATTCATTTGATGTAAAGTGGATGACTATAATCTCCCATGCTTATCGATTCACCATGCTTAATACACAAGGGCTTTAGCCTAATTGACATTATCATTATATCGAAGACTTCACACAGGTATGCATATTTATTCTATTATTGAATTTAGCCATTGACTTTAGCCACACACACCATCATTCAAATAAGGGACTTTAACCATACACATTCATCTAGGTGAGGGACTCCAACCTCATACACGTGTGTTAGATGAGGGACTCTAGCGACTTGCCATATTTGGACTTTACCATAAGCCTCTTCATGAGGCGAGGTACTTTGAACTCAAGAGCTCTTCTTAAGCAATAGACTCTACATTGCATTCACATTGGGTGAAGGACTTTAACTCTAAGTTATATCATGTGGCTAGGGACTTTGATCTCAAGCCATCACATAAGGCAAGGGACTTTTACCTCAAGCCATCACATAAGGAAAGGGACTTTGACCTCAAGCCATCACAACCTTCATTAGTTGACCTTAGGGACATTACCCTCTTTTCTATTCATCAACACACATTCAATACAACATTTAACGACTTTAGCCATTTAGCCAATAAAACACTATACTAGACCTCATGTCATTATGGGAGCCTTTATTGCTCAACCATCTCAATAGGTCAATGACTTCATTCAATTCATAATATCATTATTTTTATGGTCCTCAAGACCCTCATGAAACATTCACATTTTAATAGCATTTTCATACTATACCTTAGTTCAACGCACTATTCAAGATCATAATCATATTAAGGGACTTCAACTCCCTATTTGTAGTTTAGAACCACATGGTTATCATCACACCTTACATGAATCACCACAATTAGATCATAATATTCATCAAACATTCATACTCATTGGGATATTTCCCTAGTTCAACACATCATCAACAATTGACTAGTAATTCATCTAGACATTTTCAAAAACACCTTTTGTGCATACTCATAACAATGTCATTTTTATGGTAGATATCATCAAGACTAGTGTTACTCAAGACCCTCATATTACAAAACATACAAAAATCACCCACCTAAGCAATCCACCATCAATAATATGTATCAACACAAGTATAAACAAGAATGATCATTATTCATTGCTAGATAGTAAAACCCTTTTCATTTGATTACAAAACCACCATGTACACTTACTAATTCAAGTGTGAAATACTTGGGTCTAGTGTTATTTAAAGAGAGGAAGATATACATGCATTAAAAAACTTGAATCAGCAACAAACTTGACCTCTTCCTTGACACTAGATGAACATCTCCGTATCGTAGCCTCTAATCATTCTTCCAAAAGCCTTTAGAGTGTTTAGGATGGTCTAGTCTTGTAAATTGAAGACTTAGAAGGATACAATACATTATATAAGAAGAGGGTTTAGGGTTTTTAGCATGGGAAATGACAAAAAGTTCCTTGGTTAAAAACATAAAACTCCACATGTGCAGGGGTACAAATCCCCCTTACAGATCACTTGGAAATCATGACCTAGGGTATGAGTGGTACCCTAACTAATACCCTAGGATCCTCCTAGGTAAAATATGGTATTTTGGGTATTAAAGTCCACATTTTAGTCGTAACCAAAGGGTACGAATTAACCCCTAACTCGTAAGTTCCATTCATTACAAAAATAATCCACTCTAGGTTAGGTTTTCAATCCCTAGGGTTGAGTAGAATACAACTCATAAACATGGATACGACCAATGGATGGCTTTGTATTATTATGGACAGTAGATTAACCTTACATACTTCCTAAGATACGAAAGGGAAGGGGTAGAGGGGTAGGAATTGTGACCTAGGGTACAACTAAATCACCCCAAACCGTATCCACTCCAGAGACACAAAAAGGTTATTGTTTACCATAAGGTCCAAGGTGTAGGTGTTTCAATTCTCTTCCACTTTGATAGGTAAGTATAGATACAAGTTAAAACCTCAACATAAACTAAGGAAACCTTTTGACAAGTTAGAAACAACAAACTACAAGGATGCAACATAACTCACCTATCATAATTACTACCAATCAACCAAAAAATTCTGCAACGCCGCATTCCCAGGTGTTTCATTATCCCCAACTTACGATCATTTGTCTGCGAATGAAGGGTAGGGCAAGCATAAACACAAGTTATCACATCCACATACATCAAACAACCGTTACACAAGTAGCTTGGACTTCATGTCCTCTTCTACCTCCCAAGTAGCTTCCCCAAACCTTGTGTTCCTCCATAGAACCTTCACATAATCCATTTATTTCATTCTCACTCAACGAACTTGCCGATCCAAGATCCTCACCGGGACCCCTCCTAGGTCAAAGAGTCCAAGATACCAACATCTTCTAAGGGAATAACCAAGGAAAGATCACCCACACATTTCTGCAACATACACACATGTAAAACCGGGTGAATGGAGTTCATACTAGAAAGCAACTCAAACTCATAGGCAACGTTGTCAACCCTCTTCAAAATCAAGTAGCTACAAACATAGAGGGGACTAAGCTATCCTTTTTTACCAAACTGCATCACTCCCTTCATAGGTGATACTTTTGAGAATACCTAATCACCTACACTAAACTCTATGTCCCTATGCCTTATATCCACATAGGGATTTTTGAAACTTTGAGGGGTTTCCAACCTATCACAAATAAATAACTTACCCTCGCCAATTTTGTACAACCCAATAAAAGATCGACACCTTCTACCGTATAATGCTTTGAAAGGCGCCATGCCAATACTATAGTTGTAACTATTATAAGCTAATTCAATCAAAGAAAAAGTGGTCATACAAACTACCTCCATAATCTATTACACAAGCCTACAAGATATCCTCCAAAGTTTGGATAGTTCTATCTGCTTGACCATCCGTTTGTTCGGGGAGATGTACTAAGGTATATTCTAGTACCCAACCTATTTTGTAGTGACTTCCAAAAGTAGGACAAACTTTGAGGACCATGATCCGAGATAATAGATACTAGAGCATCGTGCAACATTACGATCTCTTCAAGATACAACTTAGCATATTCTTTCACCGAGTAATTTGTCCTCATAGGCAAGAAATGAGTGGACTTGGTCATTTTATCAATAATGACCTAAATAAAATCACATTGGTTCTAGGTTATAGGATAGCCGGTAATGAAATCTATATTAATCTACTCCCACTTCTACTCGGGCAACGAAATCTCTTTTTGTAAGCCACTGGGCCTCAAGTGCTCAACCTTTACTTGTAGGTACACCATACACTTAGCCACATGGCTAGAAACATCATTCTTCATATTATTCCACCAATATTAATCTCTAAGTTCATGATACATCTTGGTGGAACTGGGATGAACAGTATAACGGGCTCCATGAGCCTCGTCCACTACCCTTCTCCTCAATCCACCGATGTTGGGAATGCATAGCCTAGTTTTGTACCTCAAGATACCATCACCACTAATCACAAAGTCCATAACCTTGTGTTTACCCATATTACTCTTGATCTTCATTAATTCGGGGTCAAAGACTTGCTTTTTCTTTACCTCAATAACAAGAGATGATTGAGATACCAGATGCACAAATATGCCAACATCTTTGGAGTCTGCAAGTCAAATTCCAAAATTTTCCAAACGATGAATATCCCTTACCAATTCCTGCTTATCCTCATAAACATAGGCCAAACTTTCCATAAATAATCTACTAAGAGCATCAACGACTACATTCAGCTTACCTAGATGGTGATGAAGACTCATATAGTCTTTTAACAACTCAAGCCATCTTCTTTGCCCGAGATTTAACTCTTTTTGGGTAAACACATATTGAAGGCTCTTATGATCAGAAAGTATATCAACATGAACACTATAGAGATAATGTAGCCAAATTTTCAAAGCAAAAATCACGACTAATAATTCTAAGTCTTGGGTGGGGTAGTTCTTTTTTTGAACTTTAAATAGCCAAAAAGTATTGGCCACCACTCTGCCATGTTGTATCAACACGCAACCATGACCGACTCGAGAAGAATCACAATAAATACAAAACTATCACTACCTCAGGCAAGGTCAACACTAGAGCCAAAATCAATTTATCTTTCAACTTCTCAAAACTACCCTCACATAGATCAGACCATACAAACTTAACCTTCTTTTGGGTTAATTTGGTCAATAGGGAAACTATAGTGGAAAAACACTCCACAAACCACCTATTATAACCAGTTAGGCCAAAGAAGCTCAGAATATCAATTGGAGTAGTAGGTCTAGGCCACTTCTGAACCGTCGTAATCTTTTGGGGATCCACTATGATCCCTTCACTAAAGATGACATGCCCATGAAAAGCTATGTCTTTCTACTAAAACTCACCATTGGAGAACTTGGCATACAAATGATGATCCTTAAAAGTATGTAGCACGACATGAAGGTGATCTTCATGATCTACCTCACTCTTAGAATACACTAAGATATCAACAATAAAGATAATGAAAAATATGTCCAAGAATGGATGAAAACCCTATTCATCATATACATGAATGACGCCGAGGCATTGGTCAACCAAAAGGACTTGACAAGAAACTCATAGTGACCATACCGGATTCTAAAGGCAGTCTTAGGGATATTCGCATCCCTTACTTTTAGTTTATGATTACATAATGTGCTATCAATCATAAAAAAAATACTTTGCACCCTGAAGTTGATCAAAAAAATCATCGATGCTAGGAAGAGGGTATTTGTTCTTTATGGTTAGTTTGTTTAACTGACGGTAATCAACGGACATATGAAGGGAACAATCTTTATTACGCAAAAATAATACGGGAGCACCCAAATGAGATACACTAGGCCAGATAAAACCTTTATCTAAATAATCTATCAATTTCTCCAAATTTACTTTCAACTCTGCCAAGCCATTCTATAAGAAGGGATAAAGATTGGATGAGTGTTTGGGACAAGATCGATCCCAAAATTAATTTCTCTATCAGGAGGAATACTGTGAAGATTATTAAAAACACCTCAGGAAACTCATTTACCACAGAAACAAACTCTAGAGAAGACTCTTTCGAGTTATAATCTTTAACTCAGACCAAATGACACAAATACCTCTTTTGAAATCAACCTTCAGGCTTTGAGATAAGAAATAAACCTTTTCTTAGGTACTAAAGGACCACCTTCCCATACAATGATCGGCTCATTATGGAATTTAGACATAACCCTATGGGTCTAACAATCTAAGAAATCATAGCAAGAGTGTTATCAATCCATTCCCAAGATGATATCAAAATCAACCATTTCTAACTCTATTAGGTCAATAAGGCTATATCTACCACCACAGATATCACACATCCCCTGTAGACTTATTTAACAACCACAGAGTCTCCAACTGAGGTAGAAATAGAAAAAGGAATCAACAGACACTCGAGACCACAGTTAAGATGCATAGCGATATATAAGGTCTATAAGAAAGAGTAAACCCTAGATTGAGAAAACAATACATATCACGAAAGAAAAGTCTCAATGTACCAGTGACAACATCGGGGGATGCCTAAGAATCCTAGAGAGTAGCAAGTGCATACAAGTGGTTCCTGCAAACACTGGTGCCAAAAGTTAAAGTAGAAGTGGATATAGCACCCTCTAGTGTGGGAGTAGATAGAGTAACAACAGGGGCCCTATTAGCCTAAGAAGTTGCTAGAATAGGGCACTCACAATATATGTGCCCAAGATGACCACAATGAAAATATTTACCTCTCTATTTCTCACACTCACCATGATGACTCTAACCAAAGAATCTGCATAGACAGTAGGGTGGAGCCGACTGAGCACCACAAGTCTAAAACTAGGCACCTTGGGCATGGTACCCACCACTAAACTAAGATCGACAACTACCCGAGAACTTCAGGTAAAGAGAGTGAACACTAGCTGAGGAGAACAAACCCGAACTCCTCCACTTCTTTTGTGGCCACTTCCTACTATTTCCACCACTACCCTCAAAAGGCCTAATTTTTCTTCCTTGCTTCTGACTAAGCTCAACTTGCTTCTTCTTCTCATATTCCACTTGTTACATATACATAATCAATTTAGATATATCCATGTTCTCAATAAATAAGGCCGCATTGCTTTTAAGAACTAACTCACGGGACAATCTCGAGACAAACTTGCTCATTCTAGCCCTCATGCTAGAAACCATCTCGGGACCATATCTTGACAATTGATGAAATTTCAAGGAATACTCCTGAAGGTTCATCATCTTTTACTTCAATTTCACAAACTCTTTTGCCTTTGCCTTCCTCAACTCATGAGGAAAGAAGAGGTGAAGGAAAGCTCAAAAAAATGCACCCAAGAATCTGAACTAGCATTAATACCCATAGACAACACCCACCCTTTGTACCACTGGTACGCTACATGTTTTAATTGGTATGAAGAAAGTTCAACACCCTCAATTTATGAAGCATGCATGATTTAGAAAATATTCTCCATTTCATTGACAAAACCTTGAGGATCTTTATTAACATTTGTACCAGAGAACATAGGAGGGCTCAACCTCATAAATTGGCCGATTCTTGTGGCCTCAGAAGAAAGGGTAGTAGAGGCACCATTCTCCACTTTAGTGGCTGCCAACTGAGTTAAGATTTTAATAGAGCAATGAAACTCTGCATCAATAGCATCCCTTTGAAAAGACCGAGGAGGAATGCCACTCTCATGAATAGGGTTGGTGGGTGAAACCCCTAGAATATTCACCAAAGCCGCTTTTTTCATTCGCAACCGGCGAACTTACTGATCTAAGATCCTCATCGAGATCTCCTCATAGGAAAAAGAGTCTAAAATCCCAACATCCTCCAAGGGAATAACCAAAGAAGGATCAGCCACACATCTTCACAACATAGAGACATGGAAACCGGAGAAATGGAGTTCAATCTAGAAGGCAACTCCAACTTGTGGGAAACATTGACAATCTTTTTCAAAATAAAATGGGAACCAATATAACGGGGACTAAGCTTCCTTTTTTTACAAAATTGCATCACTCTCTTCATGGGATATACCTTCAAGAATACCCAATCGCCAACACTAAACTCTAAATCTCTTCGCCTCACGCCTGCATAGGACTTTTGGCAACTATAAGCAGTTTTTAACTCTTACAATCACCTTCATCTTTTCTAAGGATTGGTGAACTAAATTGGGGTAGAGCAACTTACCCTCACCAACTTCCTACAACCCACTATGAGAACGACATCTCCTACCATACAATGCCTCAAAAGGTGCCATACCAATGCTAGAGAGCAAGTCCGATTCAACTTATAACTTCCCAGAGACACACCACTATGAGTGCTTGAGTCTATCTATGCACCACCACTTTCATGTTCAAGCCTATTCAAAGCTAAAAAGAGTTAACTTAAGCCACCAGGCTCTACTCCTTACATCTATCCTGAACACTACTCCGCTTTGTTACCATTATCATATGTAAACCACAAGTAGATGTCATAGGAAAACTATAACCAACTATTATAGCCAAAATCACCAACATAGAATTGAAAATCCAAAACCATAACACAACTATGCCATAAAATAATGTATACACATGCCTTCCCAAACCTCTTAAGCACCTAACATGACTATTGGTATATCTACCAACCACAACACTCAATTCTACCACTTTTATACCCATGGTATGATCTATCCTTCCTAAGATCTAGCATCCTCTATCATTTTTATGAAGGTTTTCACCATCCACTCCTTTCTAAATGCTTAGTTCTAGAAGTCTCCCTAAAATATCCCCTACTAAGGGGCTTCTACATTTCCCCATTTTAAAACATCACCATGTTTCCCGAGCCACTATCACCCCATCATAAGAAGGGTCACGGAGGAACTAAAGCATAGAAACCACTTATGCCACTCAAGGCAAGAACCCCAAAAGAGACACGGCATTATAGGCATGAAGAGTTTCATAGCAACCACCTAGGTTGTAAATGAGACCTATCCCGATACAACATACCAAACAAAGAGTCCTTAGGATAGGACACCAAATAACACACCACCACATATACCATTGGTAACAAAATGTAAGGTCAAGACTCATATTTGGGGAACAAAACATATGCAAGATATGAATCTTTGGCCTAAGTGCTAACAAAATGCATTCCACACTAGTAGAGCATCCTCTCGACCGAGATAAGAGAGAATCATTAGAGTACGTAACCCGACCTTTCTTTGGGGACCATTACTAGAAGAAAATTTAGGATCAACCTTCGAATTTTCTTCTATTACTCCAAAGATCATAACACTCCACTCTAATGGGTATCACCAAGGAGGTACACTAGGGAATTTGGTCTTTCTATACCAAAATATTCTATAAAGGAGGAATAATAGTTTGAAAAGCATTTGAAACAAGACCAATCCCACACTCAACCTCCCTATTCATTAAATTAAAGAATAACACAGGGGGCATTGGTTAACCAAAAAGACATGACTAAGAACTCACAGTGACCATACCGAGTTACAAAGGCGGCCTTAGGGGTATCCGCTTCCCCAATCTCAAGTTGATGATAACCCGACCTAAGATCAATTTCAGAGGAACACTTTGAAACTTGAATTTGATCAAACAAATCATCGATCCTAGGGAGAGGATACTTATTTCTTATAGTCTCTTTGTCCCACAGATAATAATCTTTGCACATACAAAGGAAGCCATTCTTTTTGCACATGAACAACACGGGAGCACTTCAAGGAGACACACTAGGATGAGTTTCTAGAATAATATCAACCCCAAAATTGATTTCCCTATCGGGAGGAATACTAAAAGGATTATCGAGGAAAATATCAAGAAACTTATTGACCACGGGAATGCGCTCTAGGGAAGAACCTTATGAGTTAGAACCTTTAACTTAGACCAAACAATATAAACGCCCTTTTGAGATTAACCTATGGACTCTAAGATACAAAATGAATCTCCCCTTAGGCACTAAATAACTACCTTCCTATGCAATGATCGGCTCATTAGGGAATATGAGCATGACCGTACATGTCCGACAATCTAAGGAAGCATACCACGAATTTAGCCAATCCATCCCCAGGACAACATCAAAATCAACCACGCCCAACTCTATCGAGTGTACAAGAACTTTTCTACCACTAACAGATACTACACACCCCCTATAGACCCTCTTAATAACCACAGGGTCTCTAATCAAGGTAGAATAAAAACAAAGGAACTGAGAGACTCTCAAGACCAAAAACCAAGATGCACAATCACATATAGGGTCACATAAAAAAAATCCTGGGTTAAGAAAATAATACACATCACAAGAGACAACTTTCAACATACCTGCATCAGTATTAGAAGGTTCCTTGAGCTCCCGAGGGATAGTAAGAGTATTAAGATGGTCCTAACGAATGTCAGAGCTAGAAGTAGAATCCCTAGGTGCAAGATCTAGAGAAGTGGCAATCGGTATCTTTTTTTCCCAAGCAGCAATTATTATGGGACATTCCCATTTTATATGACCCAATTGACCATATTTAAAACACCAATTCTTTCCTACCTTGCAACAACCTTGGTGTGATCGATCATAAAACTGACAACAAGGGTAGGTGAGTGAGGATTGAGCCCCTCTGAACTGATGTTGGGCATCTTGTGCCCAATAAGCATTACCAATTTAAAAATACCTACCTTCCAATGGGTTTGGGTAGGAAGCACTAGCCGCAGAATGGAATCTCGGACCCACCCAATACTTCTTTTTAGACCACTTTACACCAACTTGAACCTATAAAGCAAAGGAGCAATAGAACTCAGCATTTTGAGGTGAATGGGGAGAAGTGTAACCCTCAAAAGTAAGGTTAGTGGCAACAGGTGAAACCCCTCGAGGATAGTCAGATACCATGATGCCCAGGTCTGAATCCCAAAAATTAGATGAGCTTTGTCTATATTGCCCTCAGTTGGGATAAAAGATCTCGCTTGAACATCAGATCTTTTTGGATACATGATCTGAAAGATGAGCAATCAAAAATTAGAAGAATCTAAGACCTTAGACTCTATATAGCTTGAGATTGAAACACAAGAAAGGGAAACATTCATAAAAGTCTCATAGCCCCTCTTTTATAAGTATGTCGCGCTACACATCTATAAAAGAGACTCTACTTGACATGGATTTGTGGACTCCTAACTGACAATGAACCTAGGATCTAATACCAACTTGATATGCCCCAAAATCAGGCATATTGTGTGGGCATATCAAGCCCAACTTGGATCGGATATTGCCCCATCAAGCCAACCTAACCATCTATTCAATTCATAAGTGTTGAATAAACTCTGACAAAATATCAAAGTAGAGGAAAATAAAGCAAATAGTCAATACATAGATAATATCTAACATTTCATTAATGACAATAATCTAGCCAATATACCCAAGTCCACAGTCATCTATAAAACCTCTACAAATCTGATGTCTAAAAATGTTAGGACATGTCCCCGACAATATCCAACATTAAGTCAAAATGAATCAAGTCTATGACTTAAAGTAAAAGACTATGAAATGTATGCCTTCTAGAGAATGGAAGATCACCACTTTAATTTCAACACATGGTTTACTCGAACACTTGGTCAGTGCATAGAAAAATATGAAAAAGCACCAAAACCTATGTCATGTGGGGACATAGCATCCGGTGATGATTAGTAGTTGGAGCACTAGCATGTATCTCAAGGATAAGGATAAATTAGCATATTAGTTCAATCCAAGTCAAACCATCTTATGAAATCACATTTATATGAGCATAGGCATATATGAATATCCATTTACATATGTTTATATATAGCATACCAAGTCATGGAAACAATCATAGAAATTATTCTTAAAATATTCATTCATGAGATAAGGAGTAAAGAACTTTTAACCTTTCACCTTACAAATTTTAGAACCTTAAACTTCTTCGTTACACTAGTCAAGGGGATTCAAACTTCAAACTAACTCAACTAATTTAGCCAATTCAAGTGGCTCATAGGCAAGGGACTCAATACATAATCCATCTTATACATTAAGGGACTCGAACCACAAGCCATTTAATTGGACAAAGGACTCAAACCACTAGTTATTTCATTAGGTAAGGGACTTGAACCATAAGCCATTTTATTAGACTAGGGACTCAAGCCACTAGTCATTTCATTAGATGAGGGAATCGAAACACAAGACATTTCATTAGAGTAGGGACCTAAACCACTAGTCATTCCATTAGGAAAGGGACCCAGACCACAAGTTATTTCATTGGGTGAGGAAATTGAACACAACCCATTTTATTGGGTGAGGGACTAAAACCATAAGCCATTTCATTGTCATTTCTAGTCGATATTTGAGCTCTTAAACCCCTTTGTTCATGCCTTAACATCCAAACCATTCATTTCAACACTCAAAGACTTGGACCATTTATCCAAAGGACAACCATATGGGACCATAAGGTCTTCATGGGAACTAATTCCTTAACTTAAGTCATCATTTAATTCATTCGGTGCCCATCAAGACCCTTACCAAACTAATCATTCTTCATTAGTATTTCTATACCACACTTTAATTCTACACACAATTCAAGTTCATGTTTAGGGGGTTGAACCCCTTACTTAGCCATCAAACCAAAACGGTCTTAATTTAACTAATTATATGCCTAACAATATCCTTACAATACCATTTTTCAACCATTCATACTTATTGGGCCATCACACCATCTAAAGTCATAAATTAATCAATTATATGATTAACAGGATTCTAACCAACTATTTACCAAATATTCGCATTCATCATGAATCAATACATGGTCAAAAAGGACCTTACCAATCATTTACTAAGTACTCACATGCATTTTAACAATATCTTATCTCATTCATATTCTTTAGACCAACACCCTAGTTTTTCACACCATTAACATGTGACTAGATAATTCATTTAGATATTCTTATAAACACCTTATGTGCATACCTTTATCAAGGCCAAATTCATGGTGGAATTCATCATTATTAGGGTTATTCAAGACCCATATGTTATACCACATACAAAAAGTACCCACACATGCAATCCATCACTAATAACATCTATAATCACAAGCTCAAGCAAAAACAAACATTATTCATCATTGACAACAAAAGCTTTTTTTTTTCAAAATCGCCATGTACACTTACTAATCCAAGTGTGAAATACATGGTTTTTGATTTATTTACAAAGTTAGAAAGTTAAATGCCTTATACAACGTGATTCACCAAGAATCTTGATTTCACCTTGCTCCTAGATGCACACCCTTAAAACCCTAGCCTCTAATTCTTCACAAATAAGTTAGAGAGAGTATTTTGGATGTTTGATCAATCAAAATAGATGTTTAGAAGGATACAAACACTTATATTATGAGGGAATTAGGGTTTTGGGTATGTTAAATAACCATAAGGTCCTCAACTAAAAGTTAGAAAATGAGCCCGTCCTAGGGTACGACTCACTTAAGGGAACCATACCCTAGGGTACGATTGGTACCCTAACTCATACCCTAGGCTTCTCCTAGGTCATCTATACTGGTTGTGGTATAACTACCCATTATTGAGTCGTATCCAAAGGGTATGAATAATGCTCGAACACGTACACTTCACTCGTACCAAAAACTGTCCATTTTTTATCAAGACACGCTCTATACAGTTTAGTTGTGTATGACTCTTATACTTAGCTATGATTGGAGGGTGGATGGCTTATGCCTAGGATAGGTATTTACCCTTACCACACTACCTAGGGTATGACAAAGGTGGGGAAGGAGGATACAACTTATATCCAAGGAGTACGACTCATGCCCTTAGTCATACCTAGCCTAGTGATATCAAATGAAGAAATTTTTCTCATGGTTACAAGCCTAGGTATTTCAACCAACATCACCAACTCTATCACCATCATAAATACCACTACCAACATCATCACCACCACCATCACTAGTACCTAAATCTATTATAGCATCACTAAAAACCTTAACAATATGCTCAGCAAGAACAAACTAATCTTCTTTAGCTATTTCTCTTTTGATGGATAGTGCTCCAACAAATTCTTTAATTATTAAGTCCACCTTTGGGACTTGTTTTGTTTCAAAAATACTTAGAGTAAGAAAATAAGGCATCTATAACATTTGCTCAGTTAATACAAACCAAGAATGCACAACCTATAAATAAAAGTAGATATATTAAAATCAAATAATAATTTGTAAGATATTTGCAATAGATAAGTCATCTATTGCAATAGATTACCTTTCTGTTGCATTAGTTTACAGTATATTGGGTAATCTATTAATAAGTTCAAAGAACCTATGTAATAGATGGACTATCTGTTGTAACAGATTATCCATTTGTTGTATTAGTTTGTAGTAGATTGGGTACTATTAACAAGTTCAAAAAATCTATGCAATATATGAGTAATCAATTGCAATAGATGGGTCATCTGTCACAATAGATGGGCCATTTGTTCATCTATTGCCATAGATTACCCATATATTGCAGTAGTATACAGTAGATTAGGTAATCTATTAACAAGTTTAGAGAACCTAAGCAATAGACAAACCATCTATTACAATAGATGACTTGTCTATTGCAATAGATGACTCATCTATTACTACATATTATATATATATATATATATATATATATATATATTATATTAGCTACAGTAGATGAGAAATCAGTAGAGATAAGCTACAATTGGTAAACCATTTATAGCAATAGATGACACATCTATTGCGATGAGTTAACTTGAGTAAGATTATTATATTTAAAAGATGACTTATTACATCATCAGAAGGGCTAAAGAGATTAAGGTGATTCATCTTTGAGTTATTATTGGCAAATAACCCCTAAGGATCCTTGGATGAGAAATCTCATTCGAGTAGGCCTTGTCCAGCTGTTGGAGATAAGGAATGACTTCAAATGTCCAAGCCTAAAAATATAAACATAATGAAAAAAAAGTTAGAAAAATTATTCAATAGCATAAATAAATGAAAAACTAAAGAAATAGAGATAAAATTTACCATGAAAGTCCAAGGAAATCCGTATAAGCTGATCTTCTTTAGGAGATAACTTTGTTAATAAATATTTAAAAGTCAAGAAATATCTTTCATATCCCTATGGATAATTGTTAAATGCCTCCTAATTCTGAGCAAGCGCCAACAATTCAGCTTCTATGACATTCTTGATGTCTCTAACCATAAAGTGAAATATACATATCAAACTCTCTAACCATAAAGTGAAATGCACAAATTAAACTAGCACAGTAGCTCCTTGTGCTTCTCCAATTACTTTTTATTTTGGAGATCACCTATCAACTATCTGGGCTTTGTATATAGGTCCAACAATGGCCAACAACTTATTTTGTTTGCCTTTGTTGATTTTGTTGGGTGGCTTGGTTAATGTCTTTCCTTTCTTTGATGCTGATTTTGGTGTCCTCTTGCCTTTGACTTTTTAAAGTGTGTTTCTGGGAAGAGATTTAAATAGAGGATGGCATCTCAGGCCAGTTACTATGGCAAATTCTTTCATGTCAAAACAAACTGGCATGTCACAGTAGTTTATCCAGATTTCATTCATCTTCTTGTCTTCATCCTTCAATTCTTTATCATCACCCTTATACTTGATCGTGCACTTGAGAATACCATATACCATGGTCATTTAAAAGCATGCATTGTTGTCCTTTATCTAATCAAGAAAGTATCCAAAGCAGCTGGACTTAAAATAATCCTCCAACTTTTCATCCCTCAAAATCTTCCTAAACACATTAATTTTTTTTACCTATAATAGATTTAACTAAGAAATCACCAGTCAAATTTGTAGGGTTATCTATAAGCGTTTAACTTGGAACTTGTCAATACTAAAAATTTTGTCAAGATCATGCTGATTTTTCTATCTACCTTCATATATAACAAGATCATCATCAACATCATGATCATCTCTTTGCTCTCCATCCTCTCTTTTTTATTTTCTTTTTCAGATCTATCTTCTTAGTCCTCAGCTCCTTCCTCACTTTCTTTTTCCTCTTTATCCTCACCTTCATCCCATCTCCTTTATGACTTTATTTATTATCTTCATCCTCACTATTTTCGCATTCTTTCTTATTTTTATTTTCATCTTCCCCCTTCATAACCTCTTCTTCATCTCCCTCAACTTCCTTTTCTACTTTATTTCCTTTAGTTGATTGTGAAAAAATTATATCTCTTTCCACATCTTTATTTTCTACAGATGGCAATACTTCATCCATTTGTGAAAGATTTTGTATAGCAATCTCTTCTAATTTTGTTTTTAATTTAGCCTTTTTTGTTGCTTTGTCAGAAGTTGGTCCACTTTTTTTTAGAAGTAATTTTTTATCTAAAAACAAGAAAAAAACAAAAAAGATTACAATTGATTTATGCATCTATAAAAAAAATAACAACAAAATTAATAAATACAATACCTTATAAAAATAGTTTCAACAGATGACTCATCTGTTGCAACAGATTACTCATTTATTACAACAGCTGGGTCATATGTTGGAAGAAAATAAAATAGTCTATCTACTGATTTGATTTCTTTAAACAGATGACCCATCTATTGTAATAGGTGGGTCATCAATTGGAAGATATGTTTTGATTTCTTCTAATAGATAACTCATCTGTTGTAACAGATGGGTCATTTGTTGGAAGAAATCAAATCAGTAGATAGATTGTTTTGCTTTCTTCCAATAGATGACCTATCTATTGCAACAGGTGAGTCATCTGTTGGAAGACCTGTTTTGATTTTTTTAAATAGATAATCCATCTATTGTAACAAATTGTTCATCTATTGGAATAATTCAGGCAGTTAACCAACAGATATATAGTTATTTCTAACATATTACACATCTGTTAGGCAACATTATATATCAAGAAGAACAACAACAACAACAATAAGAAGAAGAAGAAGAAGAAGAAGAAGCAGCTACTATATCACCACACACACACATATATTTTAACAACACCAATGTTTTTATCAATACATCAACACAACCAAAAACAACACCAACACCAACAAAACAAAACATACCTAGATGACAAACAACACCAACAAAATAAAAATAAAAACACCTATAAAATTTCACCAAAACTACTAACAAATACCAAGTGAAGTGATTCAATACAACAACAGAAATAACAAGATAAAATTGTCACAACAAATATCTCCAAAAAATGTCAAAGTTCAAGTTTGTACTATTTTTATAGCAATTTTTGAGAACAAGAACAACAAGAAGAAGAATCATGTTTCACTTACAAAAGATACCTCATTTACATAAATCACCATATTAAGAGAACAACTACCACAAACTAATATTTTCTCGAGATCTTCTTACATTTTTTAATATCAAAATGCAAAATTATTAATCTATACTTGAAGATAATATAACTAAAATTCTTTTTCTCCATTAACTTAAAAATCCTGATTTTTAGAAAAACAACAAATATAGAACTCTTACCTGCAAAGAAAGAGAAAATGATGGCTACAAAGAAGAAAAAGGTCAAAAATGACAACTGATGTAGTCGAAAAGGGAACAAAATTGATTTGTTGTGACGGGTTTGAGACAATCTATTGAAACAAAGAATTGAGTACTTGAGACAGATATTTTTTAAAAATTGATGGAAAATGATTGGACTTGTATTTTTATTACACATTAATTAGAATTGTGAATTGATTTATATTTTGAAAAGATTAACAAATTTTAAAAATATTAATTCTTGGAAATGTTTATCTTGGTTCAATGTGAGAAAATTTGGCTAAGAAGCCTCTTCAAGTTTCTAATTAGCAAAATGGCCTACTTTTAATTCCTTATTTTAAAATAAAATAAAAAAATAACTTTAAGGAAGAATTGGACTACAATAACTTATTAAAAACTATGGGAGATATTTACATATATACTTAAAACATAAAACCCTAACTCATTTTTTCAATTTCAATTACTTTTTTTCCTCCCTCCCTAACTTTTTTCTCCTCAATTCTCACTAAAAACTCATTGTTTCTTCAGTTTTTCAATTTCAAATTACTTTTTTCCCTCTCTCTAATTTTTTTCTCCTCCATTCTTACTAAAAATTCATTGTTTCTTCAACGTTCTCCTTTTTGAAGCTAGTATTTTATTCCTAAATGTTTTGTCTCCTAAATTTGTAAGTTTTCCACTCTCCTTTAATTTTAGTCCATTTTTTTCAAAAATAAAAATATTTGTGTATATATATGTAATCGATCAGATCAATAATCGATTTGTACGTATATTGGTCGGATCGATAAGCAATCAGTCCATATATCATTCAGATTGATAATTGATCCATACATATATCAGTCAAATTGATAATCGATCTGTCAAATTGATAATAGATCTGTTTATATATAGGTTAGATTGATAATTGATCTGTCTATCGTAAATTAGGTTTTGGACTAATTTGTAAAATGTGTAAAAGAATTGATGGGAGGGGTTTTGTTTAAATTATGTAAGTTGGTGATTTGCGGACTAATTTGTAACTTCTAAAACTTGTAAATAATTTTTAAATCACAAATAAATTAAAATTTTCAAAAGTGGTTTATTTTCCTAAAAAAAACTTTTAGTCTATTTAATTAAAAAGAAGAATTGAAAAGGCCATTTAACAAAGAATCTCGTTTAATAGGAATAACTTAGTTCTCATTAAAAGGCTTCTTCTGACCGAATCTTTTCCCTTTTCTTAACTTCAGTCCACTAGTATTGGTAGTTGTATATACATTAAGGTATTAATGGTTCGGGATTCTTTGTTAAATGATCTTTTCAAGTCTTCTTTTCAATTAAATAGACTGTAATTTTTTTGTAGGGAAATGACCTACTTTTAAAAATTTTAATTTGTTTGTGATTTAAAAATTATTTACAAGTTTTAAAAGTTACAAATTAGTCTATAAATCATCAACTTACAGAATTTAAACAAAACCCCTCCCACCAAATCTTTTACACATTTTACAAATTAGTTCAAAATGTGATTTGCGATGGACAGATCTATTATCAATCTGACCTATATATGGACAGATCAATTATCAATCCAATCGATATATGGACAGATCGATTGTCGATCCGACATATCGATTATCAATCTGAATGATATATGGATGGATTGATTATTGATCTGATTGATAATATATATATATATATATATATAAACCTTTTTCTTTTTGAAAAAAAATTGGACTATAATTAAAGGACAATAAAAAACTTACAAATTTGAGAGGAGACAGAACATTTAAGAATAAAATACTAGCTTCAAAAAGAAAAACTTTGAAGAAACAATGAATTTTTAGTAAGAATAGAGGAGAAAAAAGTTAGGGAGAGGGAAAAAAGTAATTTGAAATTGAAAAATTAAAGAAACAATGAGTTTTTAGTAAGAATGGAGGAGAAAAATTTTGGGAGAGGGAAAAAGGTAATTTGAAATTGAAAAAATAAGTTAGGGTTCTATGATTTAAATATATTTGTAGAAACCTCTCATAATTTTTAATATGTTATTGTAAGTTCAATTCTTCATTAAAGTTATTTTTTTATTTTGTTTTAAAATGAGAAAATGGAAGTAGGTCATTTTACTAATTGAAAACTTAAAGAGGCTTATTAGTCATATTTTTAATAATAATCCTTATGAAGTTCATAAAGTGCTCTTTATCGATTCATGTAAAAAAATATATGTTGAATGTGAATTTTTCTCTCTTTAACTCTCAATACCTTTTCTATTTCCAGGACGGGCTGGCTTAACACATAACATGTTAGAGAACATCCATGCTCACTGGAAGCGGAAAAACAAGTGCAAAATAAAATGCAAGGGGGTATGTAGTATGGACATGGACAATGTTTGTGAGAAGTTAGAGGTTGGTGGTGTTTATATATTTTATCCCTTGCAAGTGTAGGGTCCATCCCATAAATACAAGTGTTGAAAAACTTTCTCTTTGGTTTTCTTTCTTCAAAGATTGCAGAAAAAGGATATCAAAAGAGATATTATAGTTGATAATTGCAACATTTTTATGTCATCATTGACATATAAACACTTTTTTTTCACTATAAATAGGAGAGCTTTCAGCTCATTTTAGAAAAACCAGATAGAGAGAAAAATAATATATAGAGAAAGCAGTGAGGTATTTCATGGACTGTGATAAAAAATAGTCTATGAAGGAAAAATTAGAGTGAGCAATATTTTAGTAAGGTAGAAGTCAAAAGAGGGTTATTTCTTTTGAGTGTTTCGTAGTCACTTTGAGTATTGGACTCGTGACTACGGTGTAAGAATTCCTTACTATAGTAATATCAATTGCTACTCTTGGTCTGTGGTTTTACTCTTATTTAGAACGGTTTCCACATACAAAAACAACCTCTCTACTTCTTCGGAGGTAGTGGTATGGTCTACGTACGTCTTAACCTCCCCAGACCCCACTTTATGGGAATACACTGGGTTTGTTGTTGTTGTTATTGTTGTAGAAGGGTTTCCACGTAAAATTCCTGGTGTCATTATTTTTATATTTTTTCCTATTATTTTACCATAAATATTTTTATTGTTATTCCACAGTTACCCAACAAACTAGTATCAGAGCCCACAGTTTGCCATATTTGTATTTTTGGTAAACAATAGAAGCTAACATAAGTAGAATGGTTACTTTAAATGGCGTTAATTATGCCATTTGGAAGGTAAAATGAAATATCTACTCTATGTCAAGAATTTTTATCAGCAGGTCGTTGACACTATAAAACCTAAAAATAAAACCAATGAAGAGTGGAACCTATTGCACAAATAGGTTTACAGTTTTATTAGGCAGTGGGTTGATGATAATATATTGAACAATATTTCTAGGGAAACGCATACTTAGTCCCTATGGAAATATCTTAAAAGTTTGTATGCTTGAAAGACTAGAAATAATAAGGTGTTCTTGACGAAACAAATATTGGGGTTACAATATCATGACGGTTCTTCGATGACAGATCACCTAAATAACTTTCAGGGGATCATGAACCAGTTATTTGCTATGGGCATTAAGTTTGATGAAGAAATTCAAGGCTTTCTTCTACTTAGTTCCCTACCAGACTCTTGGGAAACATTTAGAACTTTATTATCAAATTCTTCTCCCGATGGCATGATCTCTATGGATTTTGCTAAGATCAGTATTCTTAATGAAGAGATGAGATGAAAGTTTCAAGGTTCTTCCTGGTCTGATGTCTTGGTGACTGGTGTAAGAGGGAGTAGCAAGAATCATGATTCTCAAAATAAAGAACATTATAGAAGCAAATCCACATGCAAATTTAAAGATATTGAGTGCTATCATTGTGTGTTAAAGGGGCACACAAAGAAATTTTGCCGAAAGTTGAAAAAGGAGAAAAGAGACAAGGAAGAAAAGAAAGAAGACGACAATGAAAATTGCGTAGCCACAGTCACTACCAAAGATTTTGTACTGTTCTTGATTCAAATCTAATAAATGATGCTTATGATGAGTCAAGTTGGGTCACGTATTCTGGTGCCGTATATCATGTGACATCAAGGAAGGATTTTTTCTCATCTTAACTCCAGGTGACTTTGAAACCTTGAGAATGGGCAATGAGATTGTTTCTAAGGTGGTTGGTATTGGTAAAATTTGTTTGGAAACTAGTACTGGATCTAAACTAGTTTTAAATAATGTAAAACATGCACCCAATGTTTGCTTACACTTGATTTTTGTTGGCATGTTGGATGATGAGGGATATGTTAGTACCAATGGTGGTGGAAAATGGAAACTCATTAAGGATTCTTTGGTTATGGCTCGTGGAGACAAACGGCGTAGTATATATTAGACAACGGCTTCTAATTATGTTAACATGGTGAATGCAGTTAAAAGTGCTAGCTCTTCAACATTATGGCACAAGATGCTAGCCATATTAGAGAGAAAAAACTTAATGTTCTAGCCAAGAAGAAATTACTGTAGATTTTGAAAGTGCAAAATTATGAAAATATGAGCACTATTTGGCTGGAAAACAAAATAGAGTTTCCTTGAAGTCTCATCCTCCTTCAAAAAAGATAGAGTTGCTTGAGCCGGTGCATTCAGATCTATGTGGTCCAATGAAGACAAAGACTTTTGGTGGTGCACTTTACTTTGTCACTTTCATTGATGATTGCTCAATAAAACTTTGGGTCTATGTCTTAAAGACTAAATACCAAGTGTTGGATGTCTTTAAGCAGTTTTAAGCTTTTATTGAAAGAGAAATAGGAAAGAAGCTGAAGTGTATTTGTACTAATAATGGTGGTGAATATTGTGGACCATTTGATGAATACTGCAAGCAACAAGGTATCAGACACAATAATACTCCTCCTAAGATGCCTTAACTTAATGGTTTAGCAGAAAGGATGAACAGAACCTTGATGGAAAGAGTTGGATATTTGCTTTCTGAAGCAAAATTGTCGAACTCCTTTTGGGGTGAGGCTTTATTGACCGCTACATATGTTATTAACCTATCTCCTACTATTTTTTTGTAAAGTGATGTACCAAATAAAGTTTGGTATGGTAAAGATGTTTCCTATGACCGTTAGAGAGTATTTGGTTGCAAAGCTTTTGTATATGTGCCCGAAGATGAGCGGTCAAAGTTAGATGCCAAGACAAGGCAATGCGTCTTCATTGGTTATGGCGTTGATGAGTTTGGTTACAGGCTATAGATATAGTTGAGAAGAAGCTTGTAAGAAGTCGTGATATTGTACTCATGGAGAATCAAACCATTGAAGACATTGAAAAAGTGAAGAAGCTAGAATCTTCAAGTTCTGATAGTGTGGTTAGTCTTAATCAATTTCCTCATACTAGTGTGCATGATATTGGAGGGATGGATAACCATGGTGATGCCCAGAACCATGTTTCAAATCAGCATGTTGATGTTTATAATGACAATGATGTTATTGTTGACAATTCTCTAGTTCAAGAAGCTATGGATGAGTTAAATACTCCACTAAGAAGGTCTACAAGACAATGTATTTCTTCTTCTCATTATTCTCCTAATGAGTATGTGTTACTCACTGATGGGAGAGAACCTGAATGTTATGAGGAGGCCATAGAAGATGAATATAAGGATCAATGGATTGAAGCCACGCAAGAGGAGATGAAATATCTGCATGAGAACCACACTTATGAGTTGGGGAAATTTCCTAAGGGCATGAGAGCTTTGAAAAATAAGTGGGTGTTCAAAGTAAAGTTTGAAGAACATAGTTTGAAGCCCAGATACAAAGACAGATTGGTTGTCAAAGGATTTGGTCAAAGGAAGGGTATTGACTTTGACAAAATATTTTCTCATATTGTCAAAATAACCTCTATTCGTACAGTTCTTGGTTTGGCTGCTAGTCTTGATTTAGAGATTGAGTAGATGGATGTGAAGATGACTTTTCTTCATGGTGATCTCAAAAAGGAGATTTATATAGAACAACCTAAGGACTTCAAGGTAAAAGGTAAAGAAAACTATGTGTGCAAACTTAAGAAGAGTCTCTGTGGCTTGAAGCAAGCTCCTGGACAGTGGTATAAGAAGTTTGAATTTGTCATGGGAGAGCAAGGTTACAAGAAGACTTCTTCAGATCACTGTGTATTTTCACAAAGTTTTTTTAATAATGATTTTATCATCCTCTTGCTGTATGTGGATGATATGTTGATTACGGGCAAGTATGCTTTCAAAATTGACAAGTTGAAAAAAACAATTATGCAAGTTTTTTGCTATGGAAGACTTGGGTCGTGCTAAGAAGATTTTGGGAATAAGGATTACTCATCTCAAAGATGAAATGGAGCTTTACTTATCATTGGAGAAGTATGTTGAATGTGTAGCACTTCAACATGAAAGATGCTAAGGTTGTTAATACACCTATTGCTGGTCATATAAAATTGACCAAGAAAATATGTCCTACAACAAAGGAGAAAAAAGAGAGTAACGCTAAAGTTCCATATTCCTCCATTGTTGAAAGTTTAATGTATGCAATTGTGTGTACCAGACCCGATATTGCTCAAGCAGTTGGTATTGTCAGCAGGTTTCTTGAAAATTTAGGAAAGAAGCACTGGGAAACAGTCAAATGAGTACTGAGGTACCTAAAAGGAACCTCAGCTAATTATTTGTTTTTTATTGGGATTTGATCCAATCTTGAAAGGCTATACAGATGTTGATATAGCAGATGGCCTTGATAACAGAAAATCTACTATTGGATGTTTGTTTACGTTTCCAGGGGGAGCTATATCATGGCAGTCAACATTGCATAAGTGCATCGCACTATCTACAACTGAAGCTGAGTATATTGCGGCTACTGAAGCTGGCAAGGAAATGATATGGCTCAAACAATTTCTTCAAAAACTTGGATTACATCAAATGGAGTATGTTGTCTATTATGACAGTCAAAATGCAATAGACTTGAGGAAGAACTCCATGTACCATGCAAGAACAAAACATATTGATGTGAGGTACCATTGGATTCGTGAACAAATGGAGAACGACTTGTTCCATGTTAAGAAGAATCATACGACCAAAAATCTCGCAAAAATAATGACGAAGGTGGTGCCAAAAGACAAGTTTGAACTGTGCAAAGAACTTGTAGGCATGAACTCTCTTTGAGAAGAACGAGGATACCTCCTTCAGATACATGGGACTGGAGGGGAAGATTTGTGGAGTCCAGCCCATTGTGGAGTCCAGCCCATAAATGGAACTATTGAAAAACTTTCTCTTTGGTTTGCTTTCTTCAAACTTTATGGAGAAAGGATATCAAAAAAGATATTGTAGTTGACAATTGTAACATTTTTATGTCATCAGTGACATATACACACTCCTTCTTTTCACTATAACTAGGAGATCTTTCAGCTCATTTTAGACACACCAAACAGAGAAAAAAACAATACATAGAGAGAGTAGTGAGGTATTCCATGGACTATGATAAAAAATAGTCCGTAAAGGAAAAATTAGAGTGAGCGATATTTTTGTAAGGTGGGAGTCAAAAGAGGGTTATTTCTTTTGAGTGTGCAGTAATCACTTTGAGTATTGTACTTATGACTACGTTGTAAAACTTTCTTATATAGTAATATCAGTTACTACTCTTGGTTCGTGGTTTTTTCCTTATTTAGAAGGGTTTCCACGAAACATTCTTGGTGTCATTATTTTTATATTTTTTTCTATTATTTTACCGTAAATACTTTTTTTGTTATTCTGTGTAACCCAACAGCAAGATATTGTAACTGTATTATTTCATTGGAACATTATCACTCTCAGTGAACATAGGTATTTGCAAATTCTAATCTCATTATAAATTTCTTTATCCCAAGCATTGGTAATGACCCTGTAAGTTGAGCTTGCTGCACAAAATTACTTATATTTTCTTTTTCTGTGGAGAATCTGCACTTCTCTTGAGAAGGTAAATTTGTATTAAAAGCAAAAAGGCTATGTAGTCCATAATTTACAAAGAGAGAACCAAAAGTATACACAAAAACTCTATCATCCTACTGAGAACCTAGAGCATCTATTATAATTTTAGAGATCTATGAGTATTCATGTTTACATCAAAAATGAAATAGAATTAGATGATTTATCTTTATTCTGAATTGTGTTGGCATTATCTTCAAATTTCTTCCTATTTGTCCTAACCCTGGTGCTGGTAAATAGAGTTATGTGATATGCAATAGCAATACCTATTGCTGGTAGGAGGTGGTAGGTATTTCGTGAAATTAATTGAGGTTCTTGCAACCTGGCTCGGACATCATGATTATCAAAAATAAATCTTGAGTTCTTTTCTTTCCAAACAGTCCACTATATGCAAGCAGAGATCAAATCCCGACTAATTTTTTAAGCTACAGGTCTTTTCTCTTTGTTCTAGAATGACAGTATATCCTTAGTTATTTGGCATGACCCAATATGTCTCTGTTAGTGCTAGAAAAATACTCTAACCCTGGACGTCACTGTACAGTGAAGGAACAAATGATCGATAATTCCAGCCTCTCTACCACACAGGTGACATCTATAACATAGTCATAAAAATGACTGATAGTTTCAGCTTCTCAACCACATAGGGTAGCATCTAGAACATTGTTGTACTCCCTTCTTCATTGGATTTTCCTAAGTGAAGCTGGCATTCCTCGCTACCAATCAAAGAAAGCAAGCCACTTTGTACGGGACTTTCACTTTCCAAATATGTTTCAAGGACCAAAGATCACTGGTTTGACTTATCATCTGATAGGAAGCTTTGACAGAAAATCTACCTGAGGTGTGAACCAACCACCATATCTTATCATCATTCTGACTAAAAAGTAAAACCTATGGAACTAATTGAGTGATTGTAGAATTCAGAAAATTTAATGATTTCCCAGTCATTTTGTTGAGAGTAAGCAACAAGAAAGGGTAGTTTAGTAATTGTTTCAATTATACAGTCACTATATTAGCAGTTAGTTAATGGGTTGATCAAGATTAGTTAAGGCAGTTAGAAGTAGCTACTCATTAAACTAGTGTATAAATACCTACCAAGTGTACAGTTCAATCAAGATAATCAATACATTCTACATGATTTCTCTTAATTCTCTTCTTCTCCACTATTTCCTACTATACTTTCTTCATCAGTTATCCCTATAGGGAGTACATAATCTATAGATTACACATATTACAACATGGTATCAGAGCCTACTAGGCCAAGATAGTCGATTCTGCTTAACTAATTTTTGTGATATTGCTACTGATTCTTTCCATCTTTTCTCTTCTCTGAAGCTTTCTTGAAAATTCTAGATGTTAATAATGGTGCCTCCTAGAGTCACAAATGCCTCACGTTCCAATATTGATCAAGCCTCTACCATGGATCAAGCCTCTACCATGTATTACAATCACCCACTATTCCTTCAATCCTTAGATGTAAGTGGCTCTCAGATAATTTCATTTCAATTAACTGGGGTTAAGAATTATGCAATGTGGTATAGATCTATGAGAATTGCATTATAGGGTAGAAATAAACTAGGGTTGGTGGATGGTTCATGCCCAAAAGAAAGATTTCCAGAATTGGGAAATCATTAGGAAAGGGTAAATCCCATAGTTCTATCTTGGCTTATGAATTCTATGTCAAAGGTTTAGTTAGGAGGTATAATGTATGCTTCAAATGCTCAATCAATCTGGGAAGAATTGAATGAGAGGTTTCACAAGGTTGATGGGGCAAGAACTTTTAACATTCATAAAGAAATAGCTACCTTGAGTCAAAGAACTACTTCCGTGACTGTGTATTATTCAAGGCTGAAGGATCTTTGGGAAGAATTTGAGTCTCTAGTTCCTTCTTCTGCCTGTAATTGTGAAAAGTCAAAAGAATATGTGCAACACATGCAAAAGTTAAAATTGTTCCAATTTTTTATGGGGCTAAATGATTCCTATATTCAGGCTAAAAGTCAAATCTTATTAATGAACCCTATGCCATCAGTTAACCAGGCTTACTCTATGATCATCAGTGATGAGAGTCAAAAAACCATGAGTGTTAGTTCTGGGATATTAGGTTCTAATCCTGTTGTAATTCAAAGGTCTTATGATGCTGTCATGTAATCAAGAACTAGAACTAGTGTTAATCACTACACCAACAGGAATTATAATCTGGTGTGTGATTTCTGTAAAATGAAAGGGTATACCAAGGAATTCTCAAGATTCAAGAAATAAAAGGAAGAAGTCATCTAATACAGCCTATAGTGCTCAAACCGGGGAGCCTGAACTTGAAATTCTGAAAAGACAAAATTGGTCTAGTGGTAGTCAGGCTGCAGAACAAGCTGGTACACTCACACAAGGCTCTCAACTGACTCAAAATCAGCAACACCAACTGGATAACTGCACTATTTCTAATGATCAGTATCAGCAATTCTTCCAGTTCTTGAATCACATAAACAAATCAAAAGATAACTCATGTTCAGTAAATACTATAGGTATTTGCACTGCATTAACAGCATGTAACACCACCAAGAAGTGGATAGTGGACACAAGAGCCACTAACCACATGGTGTCTGAGTTAAGTATGCTTGACGCTTAGTCAATCTCAAAATCTAATCATCTAAGAAAGGTGTTTCTTCCAAATGGAGATATATCCTTAGTAACACATACAGGAGCAAGCACTTTAAATAAAGGACATACCATCACTAATGTTTTGCATTTACCTCAGTTTAATTGTAATCTACTATCTGTTGCAAAATTAACCAATGAACTCCAATGCTCTGCTTTCTTTTTCCCTAACTTCTTTATATTTCAGGAGCTCTACAGTGGGAAGGTGAAGATGATTGGTAGACAAAAAGATGGTCTTTACTTCCTAACAAACAACTCTGCTATAGACGACAAAGACTTACATACTGCATCTAATAATTTAGCTGCTAAGTTTTCTGGTTTTGTTACTATTGATTTAGATATAGATACTTGGGATAAAAGGCTTGGTCATGTCTTATCTACTGTTTTGAAGAAAATTCTAGTTGTAAAGACTAATGATTTTGCCAACATACTGAATAAATGCCAAATTTGTCCCTTTGCTAACCAAATTAGACTCCCATTTCCTACAAGTAGTATTAAAAGCATGTCTGTATTTGATCTTATCCACATGGATTTGTGGGGACCTTACAAAGAACCTATATTTGATGGAAATAGATTTTTCTTAACTATTGTTGATGATTTTTCAAGAATGACATGGAATTTTCTGCTTAAAGTCAAATCTAATATATGTGAAGTCCTCAAAAAATTTCTTGTGTATGTTCACACTCAGTTTAACAAAATGGTGAAAGCAATCAGGACTGATAATGGGAATGAATTTATAAATTTTGTTTGCACCAACTTATTCTCTTCTTTGGGAATCATACACCAGAAAACATGTGTTTACACCCCTTAGCAAAATGGTGTTGCTGAGAGGAAACACATACACATTCTTGAACTAACTAGAGCTATAAGGTTTTAAGCATATATTCCTATACAGTTTTGGGGTTGTTGTTTACAAGCTGTAACCTATATTATAAATAGATTACCTAGTTCTGTTATCAACAATAAAACTCCTTTTGAAATATTATATGATAGAAAACCTTCTATAAGTCATCTCAGGGTTATAGGATGTCCTTACAATGCTAAAATAGTTCAAGAACTAGATAAGCTTAAGTCTAGAGCAAGGCCTGTTGTACTTATGGGATACTCAGAAGTACAAAAGGGCTACATTCTTTATGATATTAAAACTAACTCTTTCCTTATCAACAGAGATATTATTTTTAAGGAAGATGCGTTTCCATTTACACTAGTGAAACAAGATGTTGATCCATACATATTTCAACAAGTTGAATTGAGCTATGAGGAATTCGAAGCTAGTGAAGGATTAAATCCACCTCTATCATCTACAATTCCTCCACCATATCCCCCAGAAGTTGATCATCAAGAAAATGGTCATTTAATACCTCACACTAACCATATGGATAATATTCAGGAGCACAGAAGATTAGAAAGGGAAAGGAGGCCACCCCTGTGGATGAAAGATTTTGTGTCACTAAGTGTTCAAGATGGGTCCTATGCTATGGCTAACTACATAGCATATGATCAGTTATCTACTTCTTATCAATCATATTTAGCTAATATGTCCAATATGACTGAACCGAAAACCTTCAATAAGGCAGTTGCTGATCTAAGATGGATGAAAGCCATGCAGTCAGAAGTTTTTACACTTGAAAGTAATCAGACCTGGGAAATTAAGAAACTATCTGAAGGGATAAATCCTATAGGATGTAAGTGGATTTATAAGATTAAATACAAGTTAACAGGTGAAATTGAAAGACTAAAGGCTAGACTTGTAGCTAACGGGTATAGTCAAAAGAAGGGATTGACTATCAAGAGACGTTTTCCCTAGTAGTTAAGATGAAAACTATTAGGACAATCTTAACCATTGTTGCTCAAAATCAGTGGCATATACATCAGATGGATGTATTTAATTCCTTTCTTCAGGGTGATTTATTTGATGAGATTTATATAGAGATGCCTCAAGGATTTCAAAGTCAGGGACAGAAGACAGTGTGCAGACTCAGAAAATCCCTTTATGGTCTCAAACAAGCCCTAAAACAATAGATTGCTAAGCTGTCAGAAGCTTTGATCAATCTTCAGTTCAAACAAAGTGAGTTTGATCACTCTTTATTCATCAAGAAATCAAAAGTTGGGATTGTGATAGTTCTCATATATGTTGGTGATATGCTCATAACTAGAGACAGTATCAATGTCATAGAAGAGATTAAAGTAGATTTAAAGAAGGTGTTCAAGATGAAAAATCTAGGAGAGTTAAAACACTTCCTAGGAATTGAATTTGCTAGATCTAAGCATGGAATCTTAATGCACCAAAGGAAATATTCCTTGGAACTTATTGCAGAAATAGGACTAGGTGGTGTAAAACCTGCAGCAACTCCTGCAAATACAAACACAAAGCTGATAACGAAAGGGTTTGATGACTATATATAAAACACTGAATCTTCTGTAGTAAATGATTCTTTAGCTGACCAAAGAAAGTATCAAAGGTTAATAGGTAAACTTCTATATCTTACCACGATAAAACCTGATATAGCTTTTGCAGTACAAACTCTAAGTCAGTACTTATAACAGCCAAAACAATCTCACGTGAAAGCTGCTATGAGAGTTGTGAGGTACATTAAGAATCATCCAGGTCAAGGTGTACTTTTATCCAGTAAGAGAAATACTGATATCCCAGCATACTGTGATGCTGATTGGGCAGCATGTCCTTACACTAGAAAGTCAATTTTAGGCTACTTTGTGAAACTAGGTGACTCACTGGTGTCATGGAAATCAAAGAAACAAAACACAGTGTCTAGAAGCTCTGCAAAATCTGAATACAGGAGCATGGCTACAACAGTAACTGAATTAGTTTGGATCTTGGGATTGATCAAAGATCTTGGCATTGAGGTAAAGCAACCTGTTCAAATAGTCATAGACAGTAAAGAAGCAATGCAAATAGCAGCCAATCCATTTTACCATGAAAGAACCAAACACATTGAAATAGATTGCCATTACATTCGGGCAAAGATTAATCAAGGAATGGTGACAACCAGATATGTTTGAACAAGGGATCAGCCAGCTGACTTACTAACCAAAGGACTTACAAAAGTTCAACACCACTATCTCAGCTCTAAGCTTGGACTGCAGGAAATCTTCACTACTCCTAGCTTGAGGGGGAGTGTTGAGAGTAAGCAACAAGCAAGGGTAGTTTAGTAATTGTCTTAATTATATAGTCAATGTATTAGTAGTTAGTTAAGGGGTTGATCAAGATTAGTTAAGGCAGTTAGAAGTAGTTACTCATTGAACTAGTGTATAAATACCTACCAAGTGTACAGTTCAATCAAGATAATCAATACATTCTACATGATTTCTCTTAATTCTCTTCTTTTTCACTATTTTCTACTATACTTTCTTCATCAGTAATCCTTATAGGGAGTACATAATCTACAGATTACACAAATTACAACATTTAGGAATCTTCTATAGCTAAGGTTCCACCCTTGGGCTAACCAGACTTCATAGATGATAGCCTTCTGTTGTTGATTTATAGAGAAAAGTTCAGGAAACCTCGTCTTCAGAGGCTTTGTCCCAGCCAGTTGTCTTCCCAAAAAAGGAGTTTTCTGCCTATTGCCCAATCTGTAGCTGCTATTGTCAATGAAGATTTGTCGGGTAGTTTTGATCGATTTCCAAGCACTTACCCCATATGTAGTGAAAATTACCTTTGTTTTCCAGGACCCCTCCTCTCCATATTTGTCTTTCATTACCATATTCCATAAGTAGTGTTCATCATTTGTATATCTCCACAACCATTTCATGAAAAGACTTTGGTTTCGTTGCTCAGGTTCTTTATCCCCATTCCTTCCTACTTCTTGCTAAGTGTGACAGTTTTCTATTTTACTAAATGACCTCTTTTATTCCTTTTTACCTTGCCATAGAAAGTTCCTCCGTATGACATCCATTCTCCTGTCTATTCTAGGTGGTATAGGTAACAATGACATCATAACTTCCAATACAATATTAGTGAGCACTAGCCTGCCTCCTAGAGAGAGGTATTGACTGTTCCTCCTAAAGTGAAAAATCTGCACTTTTTGCTGAAAAAGTTCTCTTGACTAGAAAATACACATGCCATTCTAACGATTTCTCACATTGTAGGCTAAATAGAACTTCCGAAAAGATCAAAGTTAATCATTTATCTTTTTTTCCCTTAAGTACAAGCTATTTTTTTCTTACCGACCCCTCACCAGTTATTTGACACGATTTTATTTTTGGTATCCTATGTGTACAGGAGAAAACAGGTGGGAAAATTATCTATAGTAAAGATGGTTTGATATACCTTTCCCGTGGTTGAAACTACAACTACAAGACTCGGCCACGCTTTCTTCTCATGTTATGACAGCCGGTAACTCCTGTCTACCCAAGGTTGGTTCAATGAGTTCCAGAGGGTCTAACTTTAGAGGAAGCAACTGAAATGCACAAAAAAGGGACTTAATCTGGTACCTATCTGCAAGCTTGATTTGTTCCCTTTATGCTATTCGTGGTTAACTCGACAAGAAATTTCTCTGATAATGTCTTAAATGTTTTGCAGTGAAAAAGTTTTGAATCTTCAAAAATGTCGATGGGTGCATGTCAGATCCTCCAAAAATAGTGTATTTTTGAAGAATCCAACACAGGCGCTGGAATATTTTTGGAGAGTCGAACCAACTTAGATTTCCAGTACTAGTAAATGATATAGTATTCACACACAAATTACTTTTAGGAAAGAAAAAGGAAATAGATAAAATTATATGACGTTATTGTATGTTGCTTTCTTCAAACTGTAGAATCTTGTCTAGGGGTGTCAAACGGGCCGGGCCGAGCCAACCCGAAACCGGCCCTTCCATTTTAACCGGGTTGAGGGCCGGTTAAGGGCCGGGTTTGACGTTAATAGGGCCGGGCCGGGCCAGGCCAAACAGTAAAAAAATTAAAACCCACCCTAACCCGACCCACTTAGCCCAACCCGATCAAACCCACCAAAACCCGGTTAAAAACCGGTCAAACCCGTTTAAAAAATAAATAAATAATCCAATATACACTATATACACTCCAATATACACTATATACACTCCAATATACAATATATATTTTAAAAAAAATATATAAACAGTTACACATATATACGTACCATTCAATATATAATTATATATGTCTATACGTACTACTTTAAATAAAACATATGCTATAATAGTATAATATATATATATATATATATATATACACTAAAATATATATATATATATATATATATATATATATATATACTAATTTATAAAACATATACACATGTATACGTTAAATATATACTACTTTAGAAGATATATACACATATATATGCACCATTCAATATATATGTACTACTTTAAATAAAATATATACTACAATATACATATATATATATATATATATATATATATATACAACAATATGTATATATATATAGTTACATACTAATTTATAAAACATATACACTTGTATACTTTAAAGATATACGTCTATAGAAGATATATACACATATATACGCACCATTCAATATATATGTACTACTTTAAAAAAGTTATATACTACAATATATATACTAATTTATAACACATAAAGTAATGTATACATTAAATATACACGTCTATAGAAGATCTATTCACATATTTACACTCTATTCTATGTATATGTAATACTTTAAATCAAATATACTATAATATATATACATTACAATATATATTTGTATAGTTATATACTAATTTATGAAACATATACACATGTATACGTTAAATATACACGTCCATAGAAGATCTATTCACATATATACACTCTATTCTATGTATATGTAATACTTCAAATGAGATATACTACAATATATATACATTACAATATATATTTGTATAGTTATATACTAATTTATAAAATATATACACATGTATACATTAAATATACACGTCTATAGAAGATCCATTCACATATATACACTCTATTCTATGTATATGTAATACTTTAGATGAAATATACTATAATATATATACATTACAATATATATTTGTATAGTTATATACTAATTTATAAAACATATACACATGTATACGTTAAATATACACGTCTATAGAAGATCTATTCATATATATACACTCTATTCTATGTATACACACCATTCAATGTATATATACTACTAATAAAACATACTACATTATATATACATTACAATATATATAGATATACTTATATACTAATTTATAAAACATATACACATGTATACGTTAAATATACACTTCTATAGACGATATATACACGTGTATACGCACCATTCAATGTATATATACTACTACTTATAATATATACTACATTATATATACATTACAATATATATAGATATACTTATATACTAATTTATAAAATATATACACATGTATACGTTAAATATACACTTCTGTAGAAGATATATGCACAAATATACAAAACATATGCTACTTAATATAATAGATTAATAATATTTGGTAGTAAATTAATAATATATTACAAGTAAGTTTTTAATTTAAAGTAGAAAACTAGAAATTCAATTTAAAATTTTAAATCGTTAAATGAAAAAAAATAAAAAACAAAGACTAAGGAGTGAATGAATTTGGGAAATTTTATTGATTGCAAAATGATCCAAAATTTATAATTTACATGAATGAAAAATCTATAAATTATGCATCATTTTTTCCAACTCATTCATATTAATATTAATGGGAACTTGCATAGGATAGTCGAAGTCAAAGGGGGCAAAACCATGCATTGGACTTGATTCTGCTGAGTTCTCCCGTGAAGTCATAATTTCTTCAAGTTTCAGCTCGTCGCTCGGCTCCGGTTCCATTCCTTGGTTTCTTCTTTCCGCTCTAATCCAATCTCTGAGGCAAACTAGAACATTCATTGCATTGCTTCCCAATGAGTGTCGGTTGTCTCCAAGCTGCTGTCGTCCCTGACTAAAGGCGCTCTCTGATGCAACGGTTGACATTGGAACATTCAAGATATCTCTATGTAATTTTGAAAGCACAGGATATTGTGTTTCATTACTCCTCCACCAATCCAACGTGTTGATCCGTCGTCTGCGATCCTCTGGTGCCGTCCGAAGATAATATTTCAGCTCTTCCCGATAAGTTGATGTGTAAGTTCTCTCATCAACACTCTTCCAACAATTTAAATCATAAAACGAATCAGAAAAACCACTATGTGCCAGCCTTTTAGAAGATGATGGCTCCTCGGGAGGATGAGGAGTGACAGTTGGAGTGATATTTGTAGGTACGACTAAATCAAATAAATCAGCATAGTGATTATATAATTTTTCTATGTAATCCTTTGCATCAGCCGTAGCCGTCCACAAATCAGGTTGTACTTGTTCAAAATCATAGTTAGTATTTATTTCTAAGTTAGTATAAATAAGAGTACTAAAGTGACACATATGATTATATTTCATGCACGGATTTAGCATAGTACCAACCAAGTAAATAAGGGGAATCAGGAAAAAATATTTTTTTAATTTCGTAAACATGGCGCCAACAGCTTCTTTATAACCTTCTTTATTTTTATATTCTTTGAGCAAACCAGAAATATCGGCTATATATGCCAAAATATTACAAACAGTAGGATAATAAGCACCGGAAAATTCAACCGTAGCTACATAAAATTTTTCTAAAAACTTAACAAGATCATTAATTACAACCCAATCAGAATTATATAGCATGCAATCAGCAGAATCAGCAAATAGACCGCAATGTTGATTAAAAGCTAGTGTAATAGGAATTCTATATTTATAACAAGTTTTTAAAAATTCATACGTAGAATTCCATCTAGTATCAATTTCCTCAGGCATCAAAATCGGTGTAAGTCCATTTTCTTGACATTTAACTTTAAATTCTCTAATTCTCGATCTACGATTATTTCCTTGAATAAAACCAACTGCAAGACGAATTTTTTCAATATAAAGCTCAAAAGAGTCAAGACCATCTTTTACAATTAAATTATATATATGACATGCACACTTAATATGAAAAATTTCAGGCAAGGGCGGAGATAGCGTAGATTTTATTTTTGTTATAGCAGTCTTATTGTTAGAAGCATTATCAAAAGCAATACATAAAATTTTATTTTCGATACCATAATATCCGGCAATTTTAACAATAGAATCAACAATAAATTGTCCAGTATGTTTACGATCTTCATCATATAAAAAAACAAGAATACATTTTTGTATCACGAAATTACTATCCATCCAATGACAAGTAACGGTTAAATAATCATTTTTATTTACAGCACGACCAAGATCAGAAGTTAGGGACAATCTACATTGAATATTTTTTAACAGTGTTGATAAATAAAAATAATATTGTGAATGGAGTCTAAAAATATCAGACCGACAAGTAGTTCTAGGAATAACATTAAACATAGGATTATAAATTGCTTGCATATAACGAATAAAGGCATCAGAAGAAGGAAAACTAAAAGGCAAACAACCCACAGCTACCATTTTAGCTATTTCTTCCCTGTCCCTCAATTTATTATACTTCTTCGCTACGTGACCGGTTGCTGGGTCCATTCTAGTTTGCGTTGACCCACCAACATCCCCACCACCTTTTGCAATATTTAACTCTCTTTTGTGATCTTCAGCTACATGTCTCATTAACGTACCCATACCCCCTTGCTTGCCTCCACTTCTATACTTATATATTTGTTGATAAATATTGCATTGCACCTCAATATCTGATATACGTTCAAAAAATTGCCATGCAATACTAATTCTTTTACGAGGTTTTGGGGCACTGGGAGGACGGGAAGGGAGATTAACTGATTCAGATCTAACGTTAGCATCTCCTACTGCGGGTGTCTCAGTAATATTTTCATTATCTTCGTCTAAATTAACCGTATCTACTTCATTTTCTTCTTCTATACCGTAATTTTCCTGAGCTTTTACATAATCCATATCGTGAGCACCTACACCTACTTCTTCCTCGAAAGGTGTACCAAGCGGTACCGGAGGCGAAAACACACGAGTATATCTACTACTTGAACTACCTCTACCGCTAGTAATTCGCTTTTTACTACCACTACCGCTTCCTGCACAAAAAATTTTAACACCTTTAGTAGCGAGGTTTCTTAATTTATCCATAATATAAATTAAATTAAACTAAAAATATTCAAAATACACAAATATAATAAAATTAAATATTAAACAATTAATACAATAAATAAAAATTAAACGTAAGAGATGGAACGACAATACCAAATTTTGGAACTATTCGAAGATTGCGACTTTAGAAACTTCCGCTCGTACTTTGTAAACGAAAAATTAAAAAATTAAAGTGAACACTTTAAGAAATTAAATATATTGAATATTTGAGAATTGATAATTGAGATTTGAGAGAGAATGAGATTTGAGAGAGTGAAAAATTGTGTGAAAAATGATTTGAAATTGTAGGGTATTTATAGATTTTTTTTTTGGATTAAAAATTATTTTTTAAAGTTTTTTTTTTTTTCTAATAAATGGACCCAAACTAGCCGTTTGGACCCAAAAACGGCTATATAGCCGTTGGGCCAACGGCTAGTTTGGCCCAAAATCCAAAATGTCTTTTTTTTTAAAATTTTTCCGGGTCGGGCCGGGCCGGTTAATTGACGGGCCTGGACCGGGCTTGGTTCGGGCCGGGTTAGCCGGACCCATTTTAACAAAATAACCGGCGCGGGACCCAAAACTCTAAAGCCACTTATCGGGCCGGATCAAACCCGGCCAGATTAGGTAATAGGGCCGAGTGACCCGGCCCACTTGACCCCCCTAATCTTGTCCCATGTTTGTTAATCTCTTTTGAGAAAGAGCACATAATCATGTGGACAGGACACGATTGGGTATCCTCTCTACCTGAAGATACAAACAATCCTGAGAGAAGGAAGGGTTTGGAATCTGGTAATGCTGCTAGCACTAACCGATCCTTTGAAGGCCAAATGGTTCTGTCTACTTCTGGAAGACAAAGCTTACCAATTACAGAAATGAATCCTTGCAATTTTAATGCTAACACTTCTCCGCTGGGTGAGGAAGATGCAGAATATGTTGGAAGTGACAGAACAAAGGAAGATAGATCGGAGTATCACTATTTGGAATCTTCCGATAAGGTTCCTTTAGATATTTTTGCTGTTACAAAAATGGAGATAAGTGAAAGCAAAATTTCTCTGGTGTATGCAGGAGATACAGGTGACAGTTCTAGAATTCCCAGTGACTGGCATGAATCCAAAACAAGGTTGAATGATTTAGTGGTGAATCCAGAACGTGAATTGGGGTGTGCTTCAGATGATGTAGATAACAAGTTTGATTGTTCCGGTTACTGGTTACAAGGTGCATTCTGTATCAGTAGATACAGACCAAAACTGTAAGCTGGTAAACTCACGCCATGGAAGGAAGGAATTTTACTACTTCGGAAGCTGGCTATTGGAAGTGGGAGTGCAGTTCTATTAGATGATTCTACTATCGATGCTGACATTGTGTATCAACAGCAGTTGTTCTCTCTAAATCTACCCCACCTGGACCAGTTTTTCAGCATCAGCCTAAAAGACTGTTAGTTCACAGACGTGGGGAAGAAGAAACTCGTGATTTGGAGGTAGGATGCACCAAAGACACGCTAGCTTCTTCGAGAATAGAAACTGTTGTTTCGGATAGAAAGGTCAATTCAACAAAGAGTACGAGAAAGGAGAAGTTAAAGGGTATTAGAGAAGATTATCTAATCGTAGTACCAAAAGGGAGCTTAGGAGTGGATGAGCTTGCCAACTTACTAGCTTAGCTTGATCAATGAGTAACAATATTTGAAGGATCGAGTCGATTATTCTTTCTATAATGTCAATGTCATGGTATGTTTTTCTGTAATTTTTCTGTACACATAAATGTACTTCCTTTTTGTTCTTTATCCATGTTGATTCTCGTTAAATATTTCTGCCATTTGATAACTTGTAAATCCATGCATAAGCTTAATTACATGGTGATAAGATAATTTTGGTGTTTAAGACTTTAAACATGATATTTGGAGAGTGTTGAAAAGAATATGAAGAGATCTTCATATAGTCTTCATTCTAAAGGCATTTTCTTTGAAGAGTGTCCACTTCACTCACTCATGGAACAAATCAATCAGAAATCCTATCTCCGTTCTCTGGAATCCGAGTTCACTTAGATTGGTGGTAGGGACTTCCCGTCCAATTCATGTTCATTCTCTTCTCGGGTGCAGTATCTTTCCCAGAACCAATGATTTTGCCAAAGAAGATATATTTCCTCTATCGGAACCTGCTTCGTCTCGGGCAAGAGGAAGAAGATGAAGCAGCTCATGATGAATATCAAGCCCGCGAAGAGAAGAAAAATTCCATATTTGAGGTGGCAGAGAGACGCAAGGAAGCATTGTGCAATGAGGGCTGTGAAGATCATATTGACAGAGACTACCATGCTCTGTCCTGCAGATCTTGTTTCCAGGGGAAACAATTCACTTGGTACCAGCCAACCTAAGGGACCCCAAGACCTTCCATAAGCGAGGACAAATATGCAGATTACGACTACCAGGAAGATGCCAATTCCTTTTGGGAGCTCTTCACCTTCTCCAAACTTCAAGGCTAGAGTAACAGCAACTGCTACCTGTGGAAAAAACATTCGGTTAAGTACATGCTATAAAAAAAAGCTTGTTTCTTTTCAATCTTTTGTTAGGAAGAATTTGAAAGTTGAAATTACCAAGACACATATCATTTCAACTCCAGCTTCCAGAAAGAAAGCTCTTCTTCCAAACTTGTCAACAAAAGACATTGAAATGAATGTAGCTAGAACAAGTGCACCACTGGTGATAGCAGATGAATACAATGATGCTCCTGAGCCAAAGCCTAAGCTCTGAAATATGACAGGGGCGTAGAAAAGAATGGAGTTCATGCCAGTGAGCTGTTGGAATGCTGGTATCCCCAAAGCTGCTATTACCAATTGGGGACGGTTCTTCCTCTTGAGAAGATTCCGGAATGGATCTTTTATAGCTGTCGCTGCATCACTTGCATCTTTAAGATCAGAAAACTCTGCATCAACTTTTGTGGTACCTCTAACTTTCTCTAAGACTTCTCTTGCTTCCTGTAATCTACCCTGTTCTACGAGACTGTTTGGGGTCTCAGGAAGAAAAAGCCCACCAATAAACATTATTGTAGCAGGAACTGTGGCTAAGCCAAGCGATAATCTCCATCCCCATGGATGGATTTTATCAGTTGCATAATTGATAAAGTTGGCGATCAATATCCCCAAGCAAGTTGTGAGTTGAAAGAGTTGGTTAACTGCTCCTCGGACTTTTGCAGGTGCCATTTCTGAGAGATACAGAGGGACTGCCTGCAGAAAAACAGAACTTTAATACGTCTGCAACTTCTAATATCCTTCTAGTTGTTGTACATACAGTTAGAATTAGCCTTATCCATTCACCTGGTTACCAAATCCGATGCCAACTCCAAGAAGACATCGACCAATTATAAGCATTGCAATGTTCTTTGCAAAAGCATTAAGAATTGCACCAAGAAAAAAACTGACTGCTCCACAAAGTATACTGGCTCGACGGCCTTTGTTCCGGGTGACATGAGAAGCACCAAATGTAGAAACAAGTGCAGCAAAGTACAAAGAGGAAGTAAAAAGTGTGAGTATCTGATTGTCATATTTACAGTAATCAGTTTCTTTGAGATGTGCATGCTTCCTTCTGTACACTTTGGGGAAGAACTCTTTCAAGAAATCATCCATGGAAGTCACCCCACCTGAAAAAACAGATGGTACCATCCTTATGTTGGGTTCGAAATCGAGAGAGCGTTATGCGGAAGCTTAATAGTTTGCAAACCAAGACAGTGATAATTCAGATGACAAATAAAAACATACTAAAACGACATATTATTGATATGATTTGGTCGAACAACCTACATATTAAAAACTAATATTTGAAAAAACATAAATCTATGGCAGAAATCTCCCCTATAAACCAGACTCTTTTAAAGACTACATTGCGAATTCTCTTGTGTTATGACTTAAAGAGAGATAGAGTTACAAAACTCTTTCTCTGATAAATAATAAACCTAATAGAAAGTCTTTTCCCACTAGGAAACCTTTTTCCTATTAAGAAAGTAATTCTAATTATGGTAGAAAATTAGGTAAAGTAGGAAATTCAACGCAAATCCTAACAAATTTCTCCTTGGCCTGAACTTTATGGCAAATCAATCTTGATCTTCTTCTTCACAGATTCTTCTTCGCAGAATCTTCATGCATCATTGCTGTTTACCATGATTAAAAGTGATATGGGTTAAAAATTAGAGCTCTATGAATTAAAAATAAAAGCATAGGTTATATTATTGGAGTCCTGTGTTATAAGTAAACAGGGTTGAAAATGGAGCCTTTGTGCACTGAAAGTGAGCACAGGTTAAGTGTGAAGTTTATACATTAAAAGTATATGCACGAGTTGAAAGAAACTCTAGCATAAAAGTAAGCAGGGGTTGAAAGTTCAATCTCATAAACATGGGTTGAAAATTGACTTTGATTTTAAAGATGGATTAGCAGCAGGATTGTCGAAAACTTGTTTGAAACTTTTCTCCACATGTAGCTACACAAAGATCTTCATTATCATCAAATTGGATGCATCTTGATTTGAAACCGCTTTGAACCAGTTTTTAATCTCATTTCATCAAACCATTAGGCTATTGAACCTGGCTCTGATACCACTTGTCGGGTTCGAAATAGAGAGGACGATATGTGGAAGCTTATAGCTTGCAAACCAAGACGGTGCCAAATAAAAACATACTAAAATGACATATTATTAATATGATTTGGTCGAACGACCTAAATATTAAAAACTAATATTTGAAAAAAACATAAACCTATGGGAGAAATCTCCCCTTAAATCAGACACTTTTAACAACTATATTGTGGATCCTCTTGTGTTATGACTTGAAGAGAGAGTTACAAAATCCTTCCTCTAATAAAGAATAAACCTAATAGAAATCTAATAGGAAAGAAATCTGAAATCTTTTCCTGAAAACCTTTTTTCTATGAAGAAAGTAATCATAATTATGATAGAAAATAAGGTAAAGTAGGGAAATTCAGGCAAATCCTAACAGCTTATATATACAAAATTTCATTGTTATATTCTCACACGGAATCAGAATTTTTCTTTGTACTATTATGCGATATTGTTGGCCAGGTACCGTTATCTTTTGTTCCTTCTTTTTCAAGTTCTAGGATTAGACTGTTTTCGATGCGTGACTGACTACCTTTATGCTTATTCATTCCTAAAACAAAACAGGCGCAAAGGATGAACATACTACTTCAATCAATTTACTGCACCGGATATGATATCAAATACCCGATGGTCCAGCTGGATACCTTGAAAAGCTCTATTTTTAGAACAGAGGAGGATCTAGAATTTACTACTATGGATGCTCATCAACTAAAATCGTTTTGCTTTTATCAGGCTAAACACACAGTCCTTGTTATCCCAACCAAGTGAACTAATTGCCCTACTAATTTTCATTTGAAATAACAACAACAAAAAAACAATTGTTGCCAGATTTTCTGTTTGAAAGAAGAGAATATTCTCCAAGAAGAAATTGCACCGCCGGCAGAACGTAATTTTCGTCAAAAATTAACTTTTTTACACACACATGTATACAGGTAAAAATTCGCTCTGCCTCCCACACTATGTAATTCTCTATCTTCTGACTGCTACAATTACTAAAGGGTTAACACCTATTATTTAAACACTCAGTTTCACATGATTGTTGTGGAGTTTCAACCTGCCTGTTAGCTAATCTGAAGACTTATAGCTAGCGGTGGGCATTCGGTCAATTCGATCTGATTGTTTAATATCGATTCGGTTTATCGATTTTCGGATCGACAAAAATGACATCCGTAACCAAATCGAAATAAATTCGGTTTGGTTCGGTTTTTACAAATTCGGTTCGGTTATTTCGGATTTTTATTTCGATTTAAAATATTAAAGTAGTTAGCGTCTCTTTTTCACAACTGAGCATTTAAAATTGATGAGCTCTTTTAGAAAAAGTATTTTTTTAAAACCTGTTTTTCATTCCCAAATATAAATAACTCGATGAAACAAAATAAAACAATCATAAGCTTAACATAATACATAATGTTATTAATCATTACATATAATATAACTTTACATAAATAGTCCATCAAACAGTCCAAAATCACCAAAATAGTCCATAAAATATTTGAGTCACTAGAACAATCCATAAACAGCCTGATGCGAATTTGCTATATATATATATATTATTTATAAAATTTCGATTTTTTGGTTTGATTTAACTTAATTTTTTTTTTAATCGAAAACCGAACCGAACCACCAAAATTTTAAAATTACAAATCGGATTCGAATCCGATCCGAAAAACTGAAACCAAAATTAAATTTGGGTTTGATTTTACGATTTTTTTTGTTTAAACCAAAATATGTCCGCCCCTACTTATAGCTTTATATATGAATTTTTATTCCCATACTTCTCGTTGGTCAACAACAAATTTAGGTGTTCCGTCTTATGCAGTATACTCCTTAAAGATAATGAGATAGGAGGAGAACAATGGCACAAGTGATTTGAAAAAAGCAAGGTAGATTTTTCAATCCGAACACATGCAGTAAGTATTTCAGATCAGAAAAAAGAAAAGGAAAAGTGTTTTGAGTAATACTCACCAGAAACACCAAGATCGTACCCAAAAAGAGATCCTCCCATTGCTGCAACCAGACAAGCAAAAATAAAATAGCCAGTAATCCTATACTCATAAAGATGAGCTCTTCTTCCTTCCTTGTCATCAACAAATCCTCCAGCAGCCATACCTTTACACTTTCCTTGATCTCCTTCTCTGCGCGTCTTTAAAAATTAGAAACTAATGTAGTGCTATTTATGCATGTCTTCAATTGATCCACTTGTAGTCTGCAGCCTAAAGGATAACACTAAACTAGTGGAAATTTCCCAACTTGATGACAATTGACAGCAATGGCAAATCACTACCCAGTCTTTTGGTCAAACTGTTTACTAATATTATTAATTAATGTTTAGGAAAGAAGAAATGGCAGGTTACGTTGCTCTCTTTATTTTCCAAGACAAGTTGTATTAGTTTAGTTTCCTAACATTTTTGTCGCTCTACGTGACCCCACCCCCTTTTACTTTTGACATGTCTTTTATTTTGGTCCCAATTGTCAGCCCCTCTATTTCTACTTCATTTCTACATATTCACTTTTTTAAAATTTGTAGTGTTATTCAATTTTTTTACTACCTTTTTCTATTTTTTATCATTCCTCTTATTCACTTATATTTTCCACGGTTTTTTGTTTTGGTATCCTATTTTACATGCAGAAAAAAAAAAAGATCGATACTGCTATTATGTTCTTTTGTGCTAACACAGATTCACTTTTATTTATTTATTTTATTAACCTTGCACCCCTAAGTTAAATCAATTAAAAATATTATTTTCTTTTATTCCATTTAATTATGGTGTTAATTTTTTCATGTTCATTAAGAAAAATACTCAATAAATACTACGTACAGTTTACTATTACTTTTATTTATTTCTAGAAAATGAAAATTAAGCAATATTAACAAGAATTACTTTCTTACATTTAAGGATTTGAAAACAATTGTCAACTTTAATCTTAAATTTTTAAAGTGATAAGTTTTTAAGCTATAATGACAATTAATATTACACGAAAGTAGTAATCTTTATAACCAAAAGAGTATGAAATTTTGAAATATTTATTTCATATCTCAAGACATTAAACCTAAACTTCCAAGGGGACCTCAAAAAATTTAATGATATGAGAAATTCTCCCAAAATTTAGATCAATAATAACCATTGGATAAAAGCAAAATTAGTGTTAATAATCATAGTAACAGTAAATCTGTTTTTACAGTACGTTCAACATAATAACTTTTATTCTTGTATTTATCCAATCAGTTTCTGAAAAAAAATGTTTTCTTTTTGAGAGAAGGGTTTCTTAAAAATACTAGATATGCATAGCCCGTGCTAGCACGGACCTAATATATATATATATATTTTATTTTAACTTATGTGATATAAATAAAATTTAGATAATTAATTATTAAAATAATATAAATTTTTAATTATTGTAATTTATAATACTTTTTTTTCTATTTCAATTTAAGTGAAAATGATATAATTTCGAGAGCCAGCTAAATATTTTATATTTTTAAAATTTTAAAATTGTTAATTATTTGATTTATAATATTTTTTACATAATTTTTCAATAAGATATTAATACTCTCTTCGTCCCAATTTATTCGGCACAGATAAAATTTTGGCAATCAATAAATGTTTTAAATATTTTTTTTAATTATTGTTATTTACAGTACTTTTAATTTCATTTTAAAATAATATATGTTGCTTATATCTTCCTCTGTCTCGTCTCAATTTATATGACACTAATATAATTTTAATAGTCAATCAATTTTTTATATTGACATATCATTTTTTTATTCTTAATTTTCTAATACATATATGACTTATAATAAGGGGTGGTATAGTAAAATCATCATCTGAAGGACGACAATTTAATTTAAAATATCAAGACTTAATTTCACCTTTTATGTCTATTTTATCTTTTTATTAAATATTATTTATTTTTTTAATGCCTAGATGGCTCTTAATAATTAATTAAGAGCGAGTGATTATGTTACTCCTACAAAAATAAACATAATTTTATCATATCCAATAATAATCATCGATAGCTCACCGGAGCAGTATATTAATTAAATATGGATGCTATATTTTGGATATACAAAATATGATATTATTAAACATTATTGGATAGTGTATTATGTTTATCTCTCACAATAATAAAATTTATTATATATTTTTCTTTATTTGATACATATTGAAACACAAATCTTAAGAAAATATTCATTAGGAATTTATTTTATTAAATTAAATTTATTAATTTTGTACTTTAAAAATTTAAAGTTAAGTTTAAATATTAGTATTTCTATATAATAAAAAGGTAATTTTAAAAATTAAATTTACTAAAATAAATAAGTAAAAAAGATAACTTTGAATATAAAAGTCAAATAAAATAATAAAGTTGATTTACTTTAAATGTTTAGTTGCAATTAATTAAGATAAAATTATTATATTATTAATACTTAAATTTAAGATGATATATTTTGCATATACAAAATATGATATTATTAAACATTATTTGATAGTGCATTATGTTTATCTCTCACAATAATAAAATTTTATTATATATTTTTCTTTATTTCTTTTTTTACTTGATACATATTGACCCAACACAAATCTTAAGAAAATATTCACTAAGAATTTATTTTATTAAATTAAATTTATTAATTTTGTATTTGAAAATTTTAAAGTTAAGTTTAAATATTAGTATTTTCAATTAAGAAAAAAATAATTTTAAAATTTAAATTTACTAAAATAAATAAGTAAAAAAATAATTTTGAATATAAAAGTCAACTAAAATAAAAAAATTAATTTTATTTAAATATTTACTTAAAATTAATTAAGATAAAATTATTATATTATTAAATTACTTAAATTTAAAATAATTTAAATTAAATGTATGCAAAGTAGAGGGCAATCTTGTGAATAAATAAAACAAGGTGGATTTTTTTAAGGACATGGTATGTAATTAATTAAATAAAAGCTTGTGGGCATTTTTAAAGTTATTAATAAGGTACAACTAACATAGTACAAAAATTAAATTCTTTAAGCAACTTTTTCTTGTGAAAAGACTAAAATACCCTCAAAATTGATTTTAATGTCTGCAAGCAGACATGTTAAAGGTTCCTCTTCTATAATATAATCATTTTATACCTCTTACAAAGTAAGAATAAGTTTATATATACTCTTTTTTTTTCAAACCCACTTATGTAATTATAATAAATATTTTATTATCATAAGAATATATAAAAAATAAATCCAAATTAATATAAGTCCATTCATATTTAACAAAGAAAAACACTACTATAAAAAATTAAATTCGAATTGACATTATTCCACTTGTTTTTATTTATTATTATTAATACTCCAACGAAGAGAAAAACAAACTATAAAAAAGAAGGGAGTATAAAAATTGATAAAGAATAGAATGAAACAGCGAAGCCAGACCACAAAAGAACCAAGAAAATAATTAGGGAGAGTGCGTTAACATAAAGGCCCACAAAAAAACTCGTCAAAAGTAAAAGGTGCCTCACACAACTAATATTGTTTGTGCCTCAACCATGATAAAATTTTTTGTTAACTTCAACTGTTCTAACAAAAGAAAACGGTTGGCGCTCTTTATGGGCTATATACTTACCTTCCTTTTATGATTTTATTATTCACATGTAATGATGCTTAGGTTGGGGGTATTATGAGATATGTGAGAAGTTATTACTTAGGTGTGTTTGGTACGAAGGGAAAATGTTTTTCAATTCTTTTGGAAAATATTTTCAAATAAACTTATTTTCTTCAAATTGAAGAAAAATGCTTATCTACATAAAATAAGAAAAATATTTTTCAAAACTGTTTTGACATCACCACCCGCCCCAAGACCTAGGATCCGACCTTGATTGGGATATGCCTCTCGATATCGACTTAAGATCAGACCTTGACTCAGTACATGAATTTGACTTTCTGGTTGGGGTAGAAAGTCGAGTCTCGAATTAGGATCGAGTGTGGGGTTTTGGGTCTCGAGTTATAAGTCAAATCTCGGGTGGGGTTGGGGAGTTGAGTCCCTAATCGTGGTCAAGTACCAAGTCATGAGTAGAGTCTTAGGTTAGAGTCGAAAGTCGTGTCTTGACTTGGGGTCAGGATTTGGTCACACGTTCTAGGATTTGGACTCGACTGCCTATCTTGACTCAGGACCCGACTTCGAGTCACGATTTGGGACTTGAGTAATGACTCGCATTTGAACTTGGGACCTGGGATCCAACTACTTGATATCTACCTCGACTCCATATTTGATCTCGACTCGCACCTCGATCTAACATCGACCCACTCGGGGTCTGGGTCCGTGTTAATGGATGGAAATTTAAGTCGTTATTATAGTATTTTCCTAAGCATCACCACCATCACTACCTCTGTAAGATGATATGCCACTATTTGGGATACTTCTAATTTAGGCGCCTAGTACACCCCAACTATGTTCTCACTTCCCTCCATTTTACTATCTCTAGTAGAGCAGTCGGTGCTCCACTAGTAGAGCATCGCCACCACCACTATCTCTGTAAGATGATATGCCACCATCTGGGGATACTTCTAATTTAGGCGCCTAGTATACCCCAACTATGTTCTCACTTCCCTCTATTTTACTTTGATTTAGTGCATTGAGGACAGTGTATAGTTTTTATTTGGGTGTGGAAATACCTTGCCGCTGTGGGTTTTTGTTGTCATGCTTATTTTTCTATTGGCCAGGGTATGGTTTTAGAATTGGCATATCTAGGATAATTTTGTGTCGTATTGTATATACATCCATCGGCATCAGATTAATGCTCTCTCCCAGATCACATAAGGCCTTAGCAAAATTGAAAGACTCGATTATACATGGAATAGTAAATGCTCCAGGGTTGACCTTCTTCTGCACTAAGGATCATGTAGAAATAGCACTATAATGGTGGAGATTATCCTCCAGTGCGTAGCTCACTGCTCTTTTCTTCATCACAAGGTCCTTCATAAATTTAGCACACCCTGGTATTTGCTCGAGTGCCTCCACCAAAGATACATTTATTATTAACTGCTTCAACATTTCTATGAATTTACTAAATTTCATGTCGTCAACCTTCTTCTTCAATCTTTGAGAAAAGAGAGGTGGTGGTCTTGGGAGAGTTTTCACCACTACTTCCTTTTCCTTCTCTTTTCCTTATTCCGGAGCATTATCAGAACCATCTAGCTTCCTGGACTCCACTGGACATTCTTCTTTGGGTTCATCATCTGCTTCAATCACATCTTCAATCAAAATTTTGACCACAGAAGGGCTAGGTAATAATTTACCACTCCTAGTAGTAATTGCCATACATGAACCATCATTCTGCAGATTCTGAATCGTATTACTAGTTAACGTTCCACTCTTCCTCTGGTTTAGGACTGCGGAGAGTTGGCTCATTTTCTATTCCAACTGTTTGATCAAAGTGGAGTGCAGTTTTACCAACTGAATCATAAAGGACATATCGGTCTTTATAGTAGTCACCCCTGAGTTGGTATCCTCCACTCCCTTTAACAATTTAGCCATTATGTCCTCCAGGTATATCTTTTCAGAACTTTTTATAGCAGCCTCATGATTTTTAGGAGGGACATATAACCCACTCCTATCATTATTGCTCTTCCAATTACCTTGCTTCTGGTACTTATATCTAGCCTTGTCGTAATAAGTCCGACCTTAATTTCCTTGGCTATTGCCTCAAAAATCCACCTAATTATTTACATAGTTTGCCTCTTTTTCTGAGTTAGTCTCCACTTTGCTCTGCGATCCCACAACCTTCACTTTCTCAGTTTTACCTGATAGTAAATGCTTGGTTAGCAAGTCCATCTGTGTTTTTAGGTAAGCCATGTCTTAATTATGCTCCTCGTCTCTTCTGCATTGTTCCATAGTCATACCAAAAGAAATAGTGGGGCTTGCTACCACAGAGTCCCTAGTATGCCATGCCCAACTCTGTTTGGTCATTCTCTCAAGCATTTTTGAAGCCTTTGGGAATATAAGATCAACAAATGAACCACCAGCAGCATTATCTATAATCGATTTTGTCACAGAGTTAAGGGCCCTATACAAAGTCTCTATCAAAGTGTATGCCTATCATGTTATGGTTTGGACATTGCGTCAGCTTTTTTTTGAATCTCTCCCAGGTTTCATGCAAGACCAGTTGGGAGCTGTCTAAAGTTGCTGATCTTATCCCCCAAATGTACCCTCCTGGAAGGTAGAAAGAACCTTTTTAGGAAAGCTTCTTTCAACTGCCTCCACTTGGTTATAGAATCGGGTGTCACCTTATTAAGCCACAATGTTTCCTTCCCAGACAGAGACAATGGAAACAATCTCAAATAGATAGCATTCTGACCCACTCTTGGGTTATCAAAAGATTTACAAATGGTGACAAAGTTCACCAGATGCAAGTTCGGATCATCCCTAGGAAGGCCACCAAACAAACCCTTCAGATTAAGGAGTTGAATCATAGTACTCGTAATGTTGAATTTCACCCCAGGTGCAACGGTGGAGGAATAATTTCACCCATTGCACCTGCTCCATCCATTCTATCATCATCATCATTGAGGTCATACTGGACTGGCTGGTAATTTTTCCTTCCTCAGAATGGATGGTTCCTGTTAGCATTACGCTGTACTACTATAGCTATTTACTCTGCACGCCTTGGGTTACCAGGGTTTAGCAACTCCTCATCTTCTAAATCTTCATCCTCAAGATTTGGATGCCATACTTGTTGATCGTCATTTTGCATATTCACCTGAGCTCTAACTAAGGATGCTAACCAGTTAGCCTCCTGCTGCTCTACCATTCTACTGATTAGTTGCGGTTCCGAATTAAATGGTAATAATGGTTCTCCAGAACTTTTGATTCTTGGCATGAACCACAAAAGTTCTGCATAAAACAAAAACAATAGATAAACGTAAAACTAGGAAACTTGACTAACATCAATTAGCGCACACAACTTCAATTTACAACTGTATTCCCCATAAATGGTGTCATTTTTAATATCACTCAAACTATACCTCGCTTATGAGAATGTAAGTGATCGTTGTCAATATATAACCCAACTAGGTTGGGGTTGAATCCCATAGGGAATATGGTGTGAATTTAAGTTATCTGTGGGTTAATTAACTGATAGTTATCAGTTTTCTGTGAATGAGGTTTTTTTGAAAGGTAACAAATAATTACTTCTCAATTTAGTGTTTGAAATCAATATGATAAGGAAAACCAGAGTTATGTTCACTATGGGTGTTAGGATTTGACAGACGCTAGTAACGGTTCAAGATTCTTGTGGTAGGTGGGAATAGAAGACTATCCTTGTTGAAGTTATATCTAAATATTTCTCAACCTATTTAGACATTTAACCACCTAATTCTTTAGAACTTAGGGAATTTATATTTCATAACAGGATGTTATCTCAAGTTAATTAATCTTGTTACAACATTAATTATTAAATAGAAGTTTAATACTTCCAAGTCCCTGTTGATAATTCACTTCTTACTAGGGTTGATTTCTTATCTCAAGTAAATCACCAGTAAGCAAGGCCTATTGTTTGCAACCAATAGTCAGAGTATCAAATAATCGAATTAACAAGAAGTTTCTACCACCGTTAGAATCTTGAACACTTAGTTACGTTACAAACCCAAAACCATAGATCACACAACTCGGGTTAAGGGAATTTAGCTGCTCATAATAAAATAATCAAGACAACAAGTTGAATTCATAGTTTGATATATGAACTTACAGCAAGATGAATAGCAACAAGTGTTTCTCATATTTGATTCACAGTAGAAAATCCCAAAACAATTAGAATAATTTCTCCAAAATAATTGTAAAGTTCAAGTCAGAAAACTAGAGAGAAAAGATTCTCAAAACGTCAGTTCCCCCTTTTTATGATTAGAAAATCCTAACATATGCTTTAAATGCTTCAGCCTAATTATGGAAACAAAATCATAGATAACAGTATTTTCTCAGACAGGCGACGACGTGTGTGACGGCTTATCAGGAGTTTGACAATTTATCAGGAATGTCATCAACTCCTCTTCACTTTTGATAATCTTTACCTTAGGTTGACGATGAGACGTGACAACTTATCAGAGATGTGATAACTTATCAGAATTTTTTTCGCTTCCTTACTTCAAATCCTATTCCCTGCCTAAGCCTAACGATGAGTTTGATGGCTTATCATACTTCTGATGGTCTATCATAGATGTCGTCACGAATTCTAGCTGAAGCCCATTCTCTTTCTAAGCCTAACAATAATCCTGATGGCTTATCACACTTCTGATGCCCTATCACAGTTGTTGTCACAAGTTCCAGCTCAAACCCATTCTCTGTCTAAGGCTGACAGCAACTCTGATAGCTTATCATAAGGCTAACGACTTATCAGACAAGTTGTCAGCTATACTTCCCTCTCTACTTGCTTAGAAATCAACTCTTTTACCTCCATTATTACTGATTCTCTTACATCTTGACTTTTACTATAATATCAAATAGAAAATAATTTAAAATGACAAAAGTTGCTTAAGACTTTGCAATTATTCTTAGTTAAAAGCCTCAAATATGTTAGCATCTTCTCACACATCATTATTTTTATAGACTACTTCAACATAGTTATTGTAAGGAGGGGAGGAACTTGTGGTTTAATTATGTTCAATCTAGTCAACTATGGCAAAATTATCCTATATCTAACATTTTCTCTAGAGATAAGAAAGTCCCAGTATCCACTTCTTTAGTTCTTGTACCTAAGTGTGCCACTTCAGGTATTGACAATGGTCGGAATCATCTCTATGTACTTGCTACTCATTAGGAGTCTGACGCATCCCCAAATCTTGTTACTGGTATATTACAGCTCTTTTCCCATGATGTTTATTGTTTGCTTGATATGGGTTTATCCTATTTTATGTGATCCCTTATATGGCTGCATATTTTGGTTTTGGTCCTGAAAGTATTTTCGGACCCTTTTTTTATTTCTACTTCTACGGGTGAGTCTATTGTTAGTTAAAAAATCTATAGAGATTGTGTGGTGTCCATTCTTCATAGGAAGACCTTGGTGTATCTGATAAAACTTAAAATGGTGGATTTTGATGAATTTTAGGGATCAAATGGCTCCATTCATGCTATGTTTCTCTAAATTATAGGACCCGAAAGGTCAGTTTCAATTTTCCTAATGAACTAGTGATTAAATGGGAGAGAAGTTCCTTATTACCCAAAGGGAGGTTTGCTCAGAAGTTCATTTCCAAAAGGTATCCGAATTATCTAGTTTGGGTAAAGGATTCAAACTTTGAAAGTCCCTCTTTGCAATTTGTCTCTGTTGTTAATGAATTTCCTAAAGTTTTTCCTGATGATCTTTCTAGAATTTCTCCTGATAGGGAGATAAATTTTGGGATTGATTTTCTATCGGATACCCATTCCATTTCCATTCCTACTTATAGGACGACTTCAGCTAAACTAAAAGAATTAAAAGAGCAGTTAAAGAAACTTCTTGATAAGGGTTTGATCCATCATAGTGTTTCTCTGTGGGGTGCTCCTATGTTTTTCCTATGAAAGAAAGATGGGACTCTTCAGATGTGTATAGATTATCGTTAGTTGAATAAGGTAATAGTGAAAAATAAGTATCTTCTCCCTAGTATTGATAGCCTATTCGACCAACTTTAGGGCGCTAGGTGTTTTTCTAAAATTGATCTCCGTTCGGGCTATCACTAGTTGAAGATTTAGGAGGTGAATATTCCCAAGACTGCTTTCCAAACTCAGTATGGCCATTATGAGTTTTTGGTTATGTCATTTAGGTTGACTAATGATTCGGCTACTTTCATGAACCTTATGAATCGGGTTCTCATAATATTTCTAGATTTGTTTGTTATAATCTTCATCGATGATATCTTGGTATACTCCAAAAGTAAGGAAGATCGCGCCAATCACCTTTGAATTGTATTACAGACTCTTAAGGGCCAAAAATTATATGCAAAATTTTCTAAGTGTAAATTTCAGCTAATTATAGTAACTTTTCTAAGGCATGTTGTTTCTAGTGAGGGGATTAAGGTAGATCCACAGAAGATTAAGGCGGTTGAGAAGTGGCCTAGACCCACAACTCCATTCGACATTAGGAGCTTCTTGGGATTGGTTAGGTATTATAGGAGGTTTATGGAGAGTTGGTCATCTATTGTTACTCCGCTGACTAAGTTAACCCAAAAAAGGTTAAGCTTTTGTGGTCCTATGCTTGTGGAGGTAATTTTGAGAAGTTAATTGATAAGTTAACTTTTGTGCCTATTTTGACCCTACCTGAGGGTACTGATGGGTTTGTTGTGTATTCTGATGCATCCTATATAGGACTGGTTATGTTTTGATGTAGCATGATAAGGTTATAGCCTATGCTTCTTGGCAGCTTAAGGTTTATGAGAGGAATTACCCAATTCACGATACAGAGTTAGCAGCGGTGGTCTTTGCTTTGAAGATTTTGTGCCATTATTTGTATGGGGTGCATGTGGATATTTATTCAGACAATGAGAGCTTGCAGTATGTGTTTATACAAAAGGAATTAAATCTCAGATAGAGGCGGTGGCTTGAGCTACTTAAGGATTATGACATGAGTTTGCACTACCATCCAAGTAAAGCCAATGTTATTATTGATACTCTTTGAAGGTTATCCATGGGAGGTCTGTCCAATGTTGATGATGAGAAAAGGGGATTACTGAAGTACATTCATAGGATAGATAACTTAGGAGTGCATATTTTGGACTTTGAGGATGGAGAAATAATTGTTTAGAAAATGGTTAAATCATCTCTTGGTGTTGAGGTCAAGGAGAGGCAGGTTTTGGATCCCATACTCATGCAAATCAAGGATGATGTGGATTAGCAAAATGTCATGGCTTTCGAGATTGGGGGAAATGGCATCTTGAGGTTTCAACGAAGTTTGTGTCCCTAATATAGACAGGTTGCAAGAAAATTTTTTGGCTAAGGCTCATGAGTCCAGATATACCGTTCATCTAGATTCGAACAAAATATATCATAACTTAAAGGAAATCTATTGGTGGGATAATATGAAGAAGGAAGTGGCAAATTTTATTGCTAAGTGTATGGTTTGTCAGCAAGTCAAGGTTCAATATTTGAGGCCTAGTGGCATGTCCCATGAGATAGAATTAGCCATGTGGAAGTCAAAGATAATTTATATGGATTTCATTTTGGGTCTTCCACAGACTCACAATTAGTATGATTGTATTTGGGTCATTGTGGATAGGATAACTAATTCTGCTCACTTCTTGCCTATAAGGACTAATGATAAGTGGTGATTTTACCACTCATTTGCATGAAACATTTGTGCACACTACCATGTTTTGTATAAGAAAATAAGATATCATCATGTTTTAAATGCACTAATATCCACATTTTGTAGGTATATAGTTGAGAAGGTGAAAATATATGGATTGGAGCTAAAAAGGGACCAAATAGAAGCAAAAAGAGTGCAGTTGGAGACCTGGAGTAGTTCAGCCTTAGTTACTGCAACCACGGTCCTTGGGCCGCGATCACGGTCAGTCAAGATGGTTTGCAAAATGCAATCACGGAGCACAATTATGGTTAAGTAGCCACGGTCATGGTCGAACCTCCATAATCACGGCTAAGCGGGAGTATGACCCACGATAATTTTTTAATTTCTCTTGGATGAATTCCAAACCTTATATAGGAAAAAACCCTTTCTTCTTTGGGTATTGCTTACCTCATAGACATTTTTGAATTGAAAACAAGAAACCCTAATTGAGAAAGTATGTAACTAATTTTTGAGTCTTAATTTCTTAGTAATTTTGTGAAGAATCAATGCTTTGGATAATCCTTATGGTATATCTCTCTTTACCTTTTTCATAAGTAGCTAAGTAATTTAGTCTTGGGATTATGTTAAATGAAAGTATAGTTGTGTGTGGGTGTTGTTGTGTTTGCATGAGTTTTAGTTGTTGAGTAAGGATTCCACTATTGCTTGAATTTATGAGTTGGAATATGTGGGTGAAAACCCTAAATCTCCAAATGGATTTGATGGGTGAAAACCCCAAACTCTATAAACCCCTTATCATCTTTGAAAGAGGGATGAAGGTGAATATATGGTAACCCATAACATCCTTAAAAGCGGATTATAGGGAGACAAGGCAATGGTGGACAATTAAGTCTGTGGTTTACTACCTTTTGAAATCTTAGAAATAAGTATAATTGGAGTGTAAATCATGTCAAGAGCATCATCCTAGAAATAGGGATGCTTGATTGAGGTTTTGGGTGATTACGAATGGTACACTTGTTAGGTGCTCAAAAGAGCTAGTGGGTGAAATCGTTATGGTTTTATTGAAAGATTGACGACAATGACCTTTGACCTAGTATATACTTTAGTTAACAACTAAGCTTCATGTTAAACCATCATCAACCCACGTGTTTTTACCTTTAGGTAGAATAATTCCAAGATCTCCTCAAATCCTGATTTTGAATAAAAAGTGTCATATTCATGCATTGTTAATAAAAAATTATTACAGACCAATCCCAAACGAATTCCCCCATTTTATTTTACATGTTGTGTTTATTATCACTTCGGGTAACCTTTTAGTAATCAGAGCACCCATAGGACTTGAAATTTATAATTCACTCCTTTTGGATTTGACCCCAACTCAAGTTGAGTTATTGACAACGACCGCCTCACCCCTCCAACATGAGAGTGAGTTGAGAGTTATCAACTAACTACTAAGGAGATGATTTTGCTAAGTTGTTCATTTAAGACACAGTAAAGTTGCATGGGACACTTGTGTCCATCATTTAAGACTGAGGTACATAGTTTTCTTCTCATTTTTGGCATTTATTTTAGAAAGGTTAGGGTACTTAGGTGAACCTTAGCACTGTTTTCCACCCTTAAATAGATGGACAGGTAAAATGTACTATTCTAACTTTGGAAGATATGCTAAAGCTCTATGTGATTTATTTTAAAGGTAGTTGGGTTGATCATTTGCCTCTTATTAAGCTTGCTTATAACAAGAGTTATCATTTCAATATTCAAATGGCTCCTTTTGTGGCCCTTTATGGTAGAAAGTCTGGGTCTCCTATTAGATGGTTTAAGGTGGGTAAGACTAGGTTATTTGGTCCTGACTTGGTTCACTAAGCCATGGAGAAGGTAAATATAATTAGGGAAAGACTTAAGATTTCTCAGAGTCTCCAAAAGTCTTATATGGATGTGAGGCATAGGGAGTTAGAGTTTGAAGTTAGAGATTAGGTGTTCTTGAAGGTTTCTTCTATGAAAGAAGTTATGAGATTTAGAAAGAAGGGAAAGCTCAGTCCTTATTACATAGGTCCATATTAGATTTTGAGAAATATTGGAATATTACTTATGATTTAGAGTTACCAGCAAGCTTGGCTTTGATTCATCCCATTTTCCATATGGCCATGTTTAAGAAGTGTGTGGGTGACCCTCTTTTAACAGTGTTTGTTGAGGATGTCTGTATTGTGAATAAGTTGTCTTACGAGGAAGTCTCGATTGAGATATTGGATAGGAAAGTTCATAAATTGAGGATAAAGTATATAGCTTCAGTGAATGCTCTTTAGAGAAATCAAATGGTAGAAGAAGCTACATGGGAATTTGAAGAAGATATGAAATCCAAGTACCCATTCTTGTTCCCCCTGTTGGATAAAAGTTCTTAAGATATGAATTTTAATTCCCTCTTATCGCATTTGAATTTATCCTTGGTCTACTGTATTCTTTCTATTATCGTGATAAAAATATCTTAACTACTCATTCGGGGATGAATGATTCAAGAGGGACAGGGATAATATAAAACCCTATAAAATTTTGATCATTTTATTTTTCATCCTCCCATTTGCATAAGATAAATTTTTAACTTAAATTATGTTAAGATATGTTAAAAGGGTATCTTGGGAAAGTTTTGGAATTTTTGGAAGGGGTTTGGGGCCATTTTGGGAGCCCAAGGCAATGGTTGTCTGCAATAATAGCGTGCCCCGCCACTCATGCTCCACGATAGAAGCGTGGAATGGAGGCTAACCTCTGTGATAGTGGTGTGCCACGTTGCTATATATTTTTCATCCAGTTTTTATTTTTTTCACTTGGGATAAGGGACTTTTTGGTCCTTTACCCCTTAAATGAATTTAACATACCAAATTAACCCTTTTTCTTCAGTTGTTAAGATCAAATATGATAATTTTCTCTCTTTAACTCCCAAACCAAGAAATTTCAAAGGTCTTATAAGAAATAACTACTCCTGGATTCAAACTTCAATTTCTCATTAAATTCTTAATATTTCAGGCATGTTTCTCTTTTCTTAACTTGAATTTTACATTGTGGTAATAATTTATTGATTATTCTTATGATTTGAGTTGATGGGTTTGAAATTATATTGAGGGTATTTGGTTGTTATTACTTGAATTACATTTTCCATATTTTAAATGGATTATTCGTGCTTTAACGGATGGTTTTAGGACTGAATTGGTGCATTGTGATTATGGTTGAAATGGCTAACATGGGTTTTACCAAAATTGATGAGTTTTTGGCTTAGTAATGGCATCAACCTCAACCCACATTGTAAACTTGGTCTTGAATATGGATTTTTACATAATTTAATGTATATTTTGAAAGTATTGCATTGCATTATGGATAAATGGATTTGGAATGCCCTTGATGGCCATGGTTTTTTATTTTAAGTAGAAGTTGGGTGTGTAGTGGTTATATGGACTGGTTTGTCTTAATTGAATTAGCTTTCAAGCATATTGGTATGATGATACCATGTTGAAAAATGTCTTAATAAACACTTCTTAGTTAATGGTTGGGTTTATGTGTAAACTATTTTAATTTGGGCTTAAAGGAAATTGTGTAGCTCACCATAAAGGTATAGTCCCACGGGGACCAATACTGGAAGCAATATTTGTCAACATTGGGTGTCTATATGACCACGTGTCTGGATACAGATTATATTTTAGATGGCTATCACCTTGATGTCTTTGGAGATTTCTCATTACATACGGCTAACATGGACTAAGGCCATTCTGGAATAGGGAGCGGACCCATATAGCCCGTGGTTAACTTTAGGATGGAGCAAGCTATGTAGTTTTGGCTAATGGTTTAAATTATCATGTTAATGGCCCCTCGTCCCTATCCCGACACCCTATATATGTATATATAAATATTTTGCTAGAGGTTTTGACTATTTTTTGATAAATGCACTATTTTCTTCATTTTTCTCGAGTTGCATGCCGGTGTTTACCTCACTAACTGTCCCCTGACGATGCATCATTTCATGATGTAGGTTCAGAGGACTTTACTATTGTTTTTTTGCAATGCTAGGTGGTTTAGTATGTGTTTTGATCTGCCGTGAAGTGGTGAGCCTCCATCTTTCGGAAGGCCCAATCATTTTATTGGTTTCATTGTTGTCTTAGCATTTTTTTTGGATTCTCTTTATCATAGTCGGGGGAATGTCCCAACTTAGTTTGTATTTTTAGTTTAGAGGCTTGTGTTGACAGCTTTGGGATGACATATATGTCTTGTTTTGACTCTTATCTTTCTTTTGGATTCATATATCTTTTATAGACTTGTTTGGCTTTTGCTGTTTACATTTATGCGCTTTTGATATAAGGCTAAGGGGGTTGTCTTCGGTCCATGGTGGCTTATGATTACCTGTCATGGTCAGACCCAAGTTTGGGTCATGATAATATCATCTTCATACAATACTAGAAACACCACTTTATCTTTATTCTACTTTTTGTACACATAAGACTCATCAAGATACTACTCAAAACCAAACGTCTTAAACGCATTGTCAAAATAAGTATTCCATTCCCTAGAATCTTGCTTAAATCCATATATAGATATCTTAAGCTTGCACAATATGTGTTCTTTCCCTCATTCAATGAAACCATCTAGCTGCCACATAAAAATGCTCTCATGAAGAGTTTCATTAAGGAAAATAGTCTTGACATCCATTTTCCAAATCTCATAGTCATGATGAGCAACAATGGATAAGAGAATTCTAATAGACTTAAGGATGGCTACTGGTGAAAAGGTTTCATTATAATTGATCCCTTCTTTCTGAGTAAACATTTTTGGAAAAAGCCTAGCTTTGTGAGTTTGCTGAAACACCCAAGGTGTTGGTCCCTGGAAAAGTCTGAGTTCTGAGCTTACTGCCATGACTACGACTCTCCTTGTGAGTCGTAGGGAGTAATTATGGTTTATAGGACCCAGTCATAACATGTCCAGTGATATTTATCTAAGTTACTATTTTGACTATGTTATGTGTCGTAAGAACTCTAAACGACTTGTATATTCCTTTCTGTAAGGAAACTAGTTGATGCCAAAAGTATTTTGTCTTGAGTATGAATAGGATGTAATGAATCAAACAGGATCGTTATGAGTTATAAGGTCCTTTTCATAACCAGACTAGTGTTAGTGGTCCGAGACATTATCCAGACTACTGCTAAGGAAAAATGAGTCATCGGGTGACCCTATGGGTCGTAAGGTCATTCGTCGCGACTAGCAACTTATTTCCCAGCTTTTTAAGGGTATTTTTGACATTTCCCTCTTATTTCAATAATAAACCACGACCTATAAACATACTTGGGACCCTATTTTCATCCATAATACACATCAAATACACTTTCTTCTCTCTTAAATCCTCTCAAGCATCAATACTTAGGGTTCCCAAAAAGTGGGTCAAGTAGATCTTCAAGGGTCGAATTCTCTCCACAATCTTTGGTATGTGAATTCCTTGTGTGAATGTTAATTAAACCTAAGGGTCATGAATTTCCCTCGTGTAATGGTTAATAGATTGTGGCACAATAATGGACTTGTAAGTGGGGTTGGTATGATGATACAAATGGGATGCCTGAATACATAATTAGTTCAATAAATTTGGAATATGTGTTAAATATTTTAATTGGTCTTATTAGCGGGTTGTGTAGTCGAGCTGTGAAAGTAGAGGTCTTGAGGGACCAACATCGAAAATAGCACTAGCCGACGACAGTGGTCTAAGAGATTGAGAGGTTTTATTCCTCATTATTATTATTATTATATGATTGGAGGTTTGAGTCCCCTATGTTATATAAATTATTGCTTAAGTCACCTTTATTTATGCCGGGAGGTTCAAGTCCCCCAATCAGGCATATGACATATGATTATCCTCTGGTTCGTGTGGCTATATGCACTGGAGCCCTTCTAGCTGGGGGAGAGATTTTCCCATTTAGCCCGTAGGTGCCTTGATTATGATGGTTGTGTTACATAACCCAAGTTAAAGTTGTAAAAGTTTATGCTAAGCCTTGTTCCTTACCTCTATTTATGATATATATATATATATATATATATATATATATATATATATGCACTTGCATTTGATGATGTTCTTTGGATTTGACTGGTTTGAAATTATTACTCATAGCATTATTTTATCCCTTATCCCTGAGTTACATGCTAGCACTCCAACCGCTAATTATCTTAAGATGTTGTATCCCCATGTGATGTAGGCGCCAGAAATTCTTCTACTTTACTTGCGTAGTGATCAGGTGTTCATGGATAGTTCGTGAGTTGACTTGATGTGGTGAGCTTTCTTCCTTCTGAAGAATTTATTTCATGTTCTGGCTTCTTATGTCTTAGAGTTTGTTTCAGACCTATTTTTGCTATGGTCGGGGGCATGTCTCAACACTTTAGTGGTATTCGGTTTTATTAGAGGCTTTATGGGTACTGTGGACTTGGGTGTTATGTTGGTAGTTGGTATTGGTTATCAATATTGATTAGTGGTTATTGACATAACTGAGAATCGTTGAAATTATGTTACTCTATCTTCTTATATATTCGGACTTCAATACATGTTAGTGTGTGTTTTGTTCAGTTGACTATAAAATAGGGATGGTCTCCCGTCCTCAGCGGATTTGAGATACCCATCACGGCTAGGCCTTAGTTAGGGTCATGAGATTTGCACTTTTCTATATACTCCTCTCTTTTGTACTTTTTTGTCCGCTCCTTTCTTTTTCTTATATATCCATATTCATCCAATGGGATTGACTCCATCTATAGGTGGTTTTACAAGATTCCAGAATTTATTAGAGTACATGGACTCTATTTTTTAATTCATAGCAATAATTTATTTCTCTATATCTTTATCCTGCAGTGTTTCATCGTAATTCATGGGCTCGGTATTCAACTCTTTAGGGATTCTTTAAAAAGAATCTCCTAAGAGTACATACCGAGATGGTTTTCTCATTATTTCCTATAACGATGAGGCACTTTAATTGTAAGGATTTGTATAGAGGCAACTGCACTACTATGATTGTGTGGTTGAACCACATCATTTGCTGAATTTTGGGTCTCTATGTTATCCTCATCACCTTGGGGTATTAGGATATCAATGACTTCTTCTTCTTGTGCACCCTCACAACTTTGATGCAATGGATTTTCAGGAACTTGTATTTGCAGAACTATATGTCTAGTAACATCTCTCTCACTACTAAAATGCAATGGTATGTTAACTCTGACATCTGGAGCTGGGATTTGGTTTTTATTTTTGTTATAGGTTGATTCATTACCTTTTTACTTAATTCCCATACTAGTTCACTTTTGGAAATATGGTTTGTTATAAAATCTTTTTCTAGAAACTTGGCATTGGTACTTACAATGACTTTCTTCTCTATAAGATTGTAGAAAATACCACCTTTCTTCCTTTAGGTTAACCAATAAAAACACATACTTCTCATCTAGGTTCTAACTACTCTGTCTTTTCTTTTAGTATATATGTTGGACATCCTAAATTCAAACATATTTAAGACTAGGGTTATGCCCATTCCATAGTTTTATGGGTGTCATAGGTACCAACTTGGAAGGAACTAAGTTAAGAATATAATTTGAAGTTTCTAATGCATAAACCCAAAATGAAGAAGTCAAATCAGAGTAACTCATCATAGATCTATCCATTTCTAAAAGAGTCCTATTTCTTTTTTCTGCTACACCATTCTGTTGTGGAGTCCTAGATGCAGACATTTGAGACATAATTTTTTATTCTGATAAGTAACTATTGAACTCATTTAAGAGGTATTCACCACCACGATCAGATCGTAGGGACTTGATACATCTCTCATGTCATTTCTTAATTTTTTGTCATAAATTCTTTGAAATCTCAAAGCATTCAGACTTGAGGTGCACCAAATAAACATATCCATATTTTGTGTAATCATCAATGAAAGTCATGAACTACTTATAACCACCTCTTGCTTGAAGGTTCATTGGGCCACACAAATTACAATTAATTAACTCTTATTTATCATTTGCTCTGTTTTCTTTAGAGGGAAAATGTCTCTCAGTCATTTTTCCTTCTAAATAGGTTGACATATTGGTAGTGCCTCCACTTTTAATGAATCTAAAGGTCCATCCCTAACCAAAAATATGTCTAGATTTATACGACATAGACGCAAGTTCCATAAATAAGTCTCATTAAATTTAGATGAATGTTTTCTTTTACTTGAACGATTAACATTATTTAGATCAATAGTTTGTTGTAGTTCAGGAGAGACATTAATAATAAAAAGACCATCAATTAATGTACCAGCAATTGGATTTAAAATATGGTTAATCATATGATTTACCATACTTCCCTAAACTATTGCATTTCATAAATGGATAAATGAATAAAAAGTCTTTTAAAGGTCTTGTTGGCCATATTTTTTATTTTAAACTTGATTTAATGAACAATGGGTGTTGTGGAATTCCCCCAACTGGATTTAATAAACAAAAAGGGTTGTGGTATTCCCCAGGCTAATAGAATTGGTATGGCATAATTATAGGCTTCCAAGCGTAATGGTACGATGATAACTGTGGTTGATGGCTTAACAAATAATCCATTGGTTAAATGGATGAGTATGTGAAAATTTTTTTAATTGAACTCAAAGGGGGTTGCATAGCTCTTCGTGGAAGGTAGAGGTCTCGAAGGGATCGATACTAGAAACCATATTTGCCAGCATGGGTGTCTTTATGACCGTATGCATGTTTCACAGTTATAAATATAATTTTTTTAATTAGCTAGGGTTGAGGTATTTCCTAGTTTATCCTTTTATTTTCCTAGTTCGTGCGGTTAACATGCACTGGGACCCTTTCAGCAGGGGAGCTAAACCCATATAGCCCGTAGGTGCCCTTAGAACAATTAGAGCATACAACTAAGTTTAATGATTTTAAAATTAATGCTAAACTTTATTCCCTATCCCAGCATCGTATATAAATATATATTATCCATGTATGTGAACATATATATTGAGTTTGGACTGGATTTTAAATTGGCATTATTTTATCCTTATCCTAAGTTAAATGATAGCGATCTCTCTGCTAATCGACTCTGGACCCTGTATCCCCACGTAATATAGGGAATGGAGACACTTCTGCTTTTCATGCATAGTGATTAGGTAATTCTTGGATCTATCGTGAGTCAAATTATGTGGTAAGCTTTCATACTTTAAAAGACCCTCATTTCATGTTCTTGTTTTATTTTGTTTTGGACTATCCTTTTGGACTCTTTTTAGCTATGGTTAGAGGCATGTCCCAACATAGGTTGTTCTTGGGTTTTAGAGGCTTTATGGATTACTGTGAATTGGAATGGATGTTAAAGTTCTTATATTCTTTATGAGTTAGTTGAGTTGCCTATCTTGTTTTATGTCCGAAACTCAACTCAATTTTTATATGTTTAAAATTCATCCGCTGCTAGCTCTATTGTGTTTCAATTGGCTAGGGTACAGGGGGTGGTCTCTAGTCCTCAGTGGACTTGAGATACCCAGCATGGCCAGGACTTGGTTTGGTTTATGACAAAGTTGGTATCAACTAGATTCATGGCCAATTTGGGTGTCCATAAATCCATGCCAAGTAGAGTCTCTTTTATGGGTGTGAATCATGCCACACTTATAAGGGAGAGGCTACTGGTAATTTAGAAACATTTCCCTTTTCTTGTGATCTATTATTGGGATATAGAATCTAAGGTCTTAAAATCTCCTCTAATTCCTTTTGTTCTCATTTCAGATAATACCTCGCCAAAGATCTACTACTTGTGGAAGCTTCTTTGTCCCACCTGTGGATAATATGGATGGAACTCATTCTACTTATGGAGTACAGAACCAGTCTAGGTCCCCTGCTCTTGACTGCCTACCTGGAGTTCTACTGGTTATGCCAGTGCTCCTCGAGCTTCTCGAGCCGATGATGTTTATGTCCTACTACCCCAAGGAGACATTTTTAATATTGAATTCTATTGATCTATTCATCTGCGTATTTAGTTGGTGACTTATCAGTCTCATCAGCCTGACCTTGTTGGTTCTGTTTCTCCATATTTTGATGTTACTAAAGTTGGCCAGTTCATGAGATTGAATCTTTCGACCTTTACCATCTTTAAGGTTGAAGAGAGTCCTTATGGGTTTGTTGATGATATAGAGAAGATATTTAGGGTGATGCATACTACTTATGTGTAGGGTGTGGAGTTTGTCGCATATCAGTTGAAGGATGTTGCATACTAGTGGTACAAGGAGTGGGAGCAGTTGAGAGGTGACGATGCTAAGCAGGCCACATGGGAGGAATTTTTTGGCACTTTTCTTGATCACTTCTTTCCTTAGGAGTTGAGGAAGGCTAAAACTAAGGAATTTATGAACTCAAAGTAGGAAAGAATGACTGTAAAAGAATATGCCTTGAAGTTTTATCAATTGTCTCGCTGTGCTCCAGAGTTGGTATCTATCTTGAGGGAAAGAATAAGGAAGTTTGTTTCGAGTTTATCTCAGGACCTAGTACTAGCGTGTAAGGCAGGGATGTTGAATAATGACATAGACATCTCTAGGATGGTGGTGTATATACAGTAGGTTGAAGATTAAAAAAAGAAGCTAGTAAAAATGGAAGAGAAGCAGAATAAGAAGTTTAGGTATTCAGAGTTGGGTGAGGACAACAGAACATTAGTAGAGATGGTAGGCAGTGGGGAAAGAAGAAGGCTTAGGGAAATTCTAGTTCCTATTCTATGGCTAATGCTCCATATCCTATCCTGTGGATGATCATCGCTTTTAGGCTGACAGTGGGTTTAAGACCTAGGGTTCCCAAACCTAGGCTATTGGAGCTCATTCAGCTCCATTATATACTCCTTGTAGATTCTAGGAGTAGTTTCATCGTATTTTTTATGATGAGCAGAGAAACAAATGTTTCAGACATGGCTAGCCTGGTCTTTTTTAGAGAAATTATCCGGCAGCAAGTGTTGCTACTGGAGCTAATAAGGTTTTGGTTTTTACTTCTTCATCTACTGCGCCAAAGGGTGCTACTTCTAGTACCAGTACTAGTTGAAATTATCTTTATGCTCTTGCCATCCATTAGGAATATGAGGCAACTCTTGATATTGTTACTGGTATGTTACAATTTTTCTCTCATGATGTATATTGTCTACTTGATTCGAGATCAACTCCTTCCTATGTGACCCCTTATATGGCTATTTATTTTGGTTTTGGTCCTAGGAGTATTCCTGATCCCTTCTTTGTGTCTACCCCGGTGGGTGATTTTATTATGGCTAGGAGGTTCTATAGGGGTTGTATAGTATCTTTTAGTGACAAGGAGATATTGGTGGATCTGATAGAATTAGATATGATAGATTTTAAAATGATCTTGGGGATAGATTGGCTCCATTCGTCCTATGATTATCTAGATTGTCAAACCCATAATGTATGTTTCTACTTCTCAAATAAACCGATAAGTAAATGGGAGGAAAGTTCCTTGGTTCCTAAGGAAAGGTTCATTTCATATCTTAGATCCCAGAAGTTGATTTCCAAGGGTATTTATACCATCTAGTCTGGGTTAGAGATTTTAGCTTAGAGTTTCTCTCTCTACATTTTATCCCTATTGTAAATAAATTTCCTGAAGTGTTTCCCAATGATCTTCCTAGTATTCCTCATGCTAAGGAAATAAACTTTGGGATTTATCTTCTATCGGATGCCCATCCTATCTCTATTTCTCCTTACAGAATGGATTAGACTAAATTGAGAACTTAAGGTATAGGTAAAGGATCTACTTGATAAGCGTTTTATCCTTCCTAGTGTTTCTCTATTGGGTGCTCCTATTCTCTTTATGCGTACGAAGGATGGTTTTCTTTGGATGTGAACAGATTATCGACAACTGAATAAGGTGATGGTGAAGAATAGGTACCCTCTTCCTAGGATTGGTGATCTCTTTGACCAGCTTCAGGGTGTTAAGTACTTGTCTAAGATTAATTTTTGGTTGAGTTATCATCAGTTGAAGATTAGGGAGGTGGATATCCCTAAGACGACCTTCCAAACCCGATATGGTCATTATGAGTTTTTGGTGATGTCATTCAAATTGACTAATGGTCCGACTGGAGTTTATGTATCTTATGAATCGGGTATTCATACAGTTCTTATATTTATTCATGACCATATTTATTGATGACATCTTGGTATATTTTAAGAGTGAGGAGGACCATGCCAATCACCTCCGTATAGTGATGAAGACTCTTAAGGATCAACAATTGTATGCTGAGTTTTCTAAGTGTAAGTTCTGATTGAATGTTGCGCCCTTCCTTGGTCATGTTGTTTGTAGTGAGGGGATCATGGTGGATCCACAAAAAGTTGAAGAGGATAAGAAGTGTCCTATACCCACGACTCCAATTGACATTCAAAGCTTCTTGGGTTTAGTAGGGTATTATTGGAGATTTGTGGAAAGTTTTTCTTCTATCACTGCTCCATTGGCTAAGTTGACTCAGAAAAAGGTGAAGTTTTTGTTGTATGATTCTTGCGAGAGTAGCATCGACAAGATAAAGCATAAGTTAACTTCTGCCCTAGTTTTGACGCTGCCCGAGGTTACTGATGGATTTATTGTTTACTATGATGCATCATGTGTGGGACTAGGCTGTATCTTGATACAACATGGTAAGGTTGCGGCCTTTGCTTCTAGGAAGGTGAAAGTTCATAAAAAGAATTACTCGACCCATGATTTGGAATTAGCAGTTGTTATATTTTCTTTGAATATTTGGCGTCATTACTTATATGGGGTTTATGTTGATATATATTCAGATCATAAAAGCTTGCAGTATATGTTCACTTAGAAAGAGTTTAATCTCAGGCAAAGGAGATGGGCTGAGTTGCTTAAAGACTATTACATGAGCCTTCATTACCATCCAGGTAAAGCTAATATGGTTGTTAATACTCTTAGTAGGTTTTCCATGGTTAGCTTGTCTCAAGTGGATGAGGAGAATCGTAGATTGGTGAAAGACATTCACTAATTGGCTAATTGTAAAGTTCATTTTTTGGATTCTTGGGATGGAGGTGTAATTGTACAAGAGGTGGTAAAATTATCTCTTAGTGCAGAAATGAAGGAGAAGAAGGTTTTGAACCCCATCTTGATGCAAATTAAGGCTGATGTAGGTCAACAACATGTCATAGCATTTAAGATTTGTTGGGATGGTATCTTGAGCTACCAAGGTAGATTATATGTTTCTGATATTAATAGGCTGTGAGAAAGAGTTTTTTCTGAGGCTCATGAGTTGAGGTATACAGTTTATCCAGGCTCAATGAAGATTTATCATGACACGAAGGAGATTTATTAGTGGAACAACATAAAAAAGGGTGTGGCTAACTTCGTGGCTAAGTGTATGGTATGTCAGCAAGTAAAGTTGAGAACTTAAGGCTTGATAACATATCCCAAAAGATTGAGTTGCCTATATGGAAGTGGGAGGTAATCAACATGGACTTTGTTACTTGTCTTCCGCGATCTTGAAATTAGCATGATTCGATTTGGGTCTTTGTGGATAGGATAACTAAGTCAGCTCACTTCTTACCTGTGAGGACTACTTATACTGGAGAAGATTATGCGAGGTTGTTCATTCAGGAGATCATCAAGTTGCAAGGTGCACCTATTTCCATTATTTTGGATTGAGGTATGCAGTTTTTTTCTCACTTTTGGCATTCATTTCAGCAAGTCTTGGGAACACGGGTGAACCTTAGCATCACATTCCACCCTCAAATATATAGAAAAGTGGAAAGTACTATTTATAATTTGAAAGATATACTAAGGGCCATTTGATTGATTTTGGTGGTAGTTGGGTAGATCATTTGCCTCTCATCAAGTTTGCGTATAACAATAGTTATCACTCAAGTATTGAGATGGCTCCTTTTGAGGTTCTTTACTATTGGAGGTGTAGATCTCCTATTGAATGGTTTGAGATTGGTGGGACCATGTTGTTCCGCCTGGACTTGATTCAACAAGACATGGAGAAGGTGAAGGTGATTCGGGATAGGCTTAAACCGCTCAAAGTCGCCAAAAGTCCTATGTAAATGTGAGGCGAAGAGAGTGGGAGCATGAGGTTGGTGATTGGGTGTTCTTAAAGGTATGTCCTATGAAGGGAGTGATGAGATTTGGGACGAAGGAGAAGCTCAATCCCTGGTATGTGGGTCCATACTTGATTTTGAGGAGAGTGGGTAAAGTTTCTTAAGAGTTAGATTTGCCTTCGAGTTTGGGTTTCATTCATTTGGTTTTTAATATTTTGACATTGAAAAAATGTGAGGGTGATCCTTCTTTGGTTGTTCCTATTGAGAGTTTTCATATTTTGGATTCCTTGTATTATGAGAAAGTCCCGATGAAGATTTTGGATAGACAAGTCCGTCGTTTGAGGACTAAGGATCTGGCTTCGGTAAAGGTTCTATGGAGGAACCAAAAGATTGAAGAAGCTACATGGGAGTATGAAGAGGACATGAAGTCCAGATATCCGTTCTTGTTCTCCAGATTATACAATCGTGCCTAAGGTATGTGTTTTCTCTATCATCTGTGTTTTTTGACTTTGTTAAAGAAAATTATTGTTGTTTTTAGGTCTTAGAATCGTGCTAAGAGATGCCTTGACTCATCATTAGGGGACCAATGATCCTAAGGAGGGAGGGGGTAATGTAAAACCCTAGATTTCTTTTGCCTCTGAAAATTTTGAGGTTTCAGCTTACTGCCCCATCTAGACTTACCTAATGAGTCGTGAAGACTTCATACGAGTCGTAGTACGGCAATCGTAGGGTGACCGGTGAAGGTACCAAAGTTTATGTCCTGGATACGATTAAGACCATACAAGTCATGGTGAAATATTATGAGTCGTAATGTGGGATCCATAGTCCCACCAGTGTAGTGGTCCCTTATTTCTACTGTGCCTATGATTGGATCCTATAAGTCGTAATATTGTAATATGAGTCATAATATTGTAATATGAGTCATAATATTATAATACGAGTTGTAAGGTACGACTCGAAAGGTCAATAGTCGGAGTGCCTTAGGACACTACCCAAACTACAAGTCAAGAGGATGACTCATAGTCAATCGTTACGAGTCATAAGGTGACCCGTAACGACTGGGAGGTAATTTTCCAGTATTTTTATTAAGGGCACTTTGGTCAGTTCCCTCTTTTCCCACTTAGACCCCATATCCAGAAAACACCAAAAAGGGGTTATTTTCATCCCTTATCAAATCAAACAACTCTTAAACACTCGCAAATCCCTAAGTCAAGGAGAAACTAAGGTTTCTCAAGGTTGATCATTTAGAGCTTCTAAGTGGTTATTTCTCTCCATAATTATGATACTTTCAGGCATGTACCTCTTCCCTTAAACTTGTTTTACATAATGCATGTGTTTAAATGGTTATTCATGTGGATTTGACTATGGATTTTGAATTGGGCTGAGGATTTTGGAAGGATTGTTACTTGATTTCAATTCTTATAGTTTTAATGCAGGTATTCATATTTTATTTTTGTATTTTGAAATCCATTGAGGTGCATGGGTATGGCGAATAGGATAGAGGTCGAGATATTTTCCCAAATTGATGATTTTGGTTTAGAATTTTGTTTGAAAATTGTGTTCTCTCAATCCACTTGCATAATTGGATTTAAAATATGGTTAATCACATGATTTAGCTTAGTTCTCTAAAATATTGTATTTCATAAATGGGTAAATGGATAAAAAGAGTTTTGAATTCCTTATTAGCCATGTTTTTTATTTTAAACTTGATTTAATGAACAAAGGGAGTTGCGACATTCCCCCAACTGGATTTAATAAACAAAGGGGGTCGTGCTATTCCTCCAGGTTGATGGAATTGGTATGGCATAATTATAAGCTTGCAAGCATAATGGTATAACGATACCTGTGGTTGATGCCTCAACGGATAACCCCTCGTTTAAATGGATGGGTTATGTGAAACTTGATTTAGTTGGACTTAAAGGGGGTTGCGTAGCTCGCCGTGAAAAGTGGAGGTTCGGGGGGACCAGTACTGAAAACCATATTTGATGGTATGGGGGTCTTTATGACCATGTACATGGTTCATACTTATATATATTGGATTGGCCGGGGTCGAGGTATTACCTAGATTATCCTTGGATTTTCCTAGTTTGTGTGGATAACACGCACTGGGACCCTTTCAGCAGGGAGAGCTGAACCCGTATAGCCTATGGGTGTTCTTTGGATGGTTAGATATTCACAATCAAGGTTAATGATTTTAGATTTCATGCTAAATCTTGATCCCTATCCCAGTATCGTATATAAATATGTTTGTATGCATGTATGTGAACAAGTACATTAAGTTTGGACTGGATTTTGAATTGGCATTATTTTATCCTTATCCAGAGTTATATGCTAGTGCTCACCCCGCTAAACCGTGTTCGGACGTTGTATCCCCATGCAATGAAGGGAATGGAGACACTTCAACTTTTCTTGCACAGTGATTAGGTGATTCATGGATCGATCGTGAGTCAGCTTAAAGTGGTGAGCTTCCATACTTTGAAAGACCCTCATTTCATGTTCTTGTTTCATTTTGTTTTGGACTATCCTTTTGAACTCTCTTTGGCAATGGTCGGGGGCAAGTCCCGACTTAGGTTGATCTTGAGTTTTTGAGGCTTTGTGGATTACTGTGGATTGGAATGGATGTTAAAGTTATTAGATTTCCTTATGAGTTAGTTGAGTTGCCTATTTTGTTATATGTTCAAAACTCAGCTCTATCTTGTTATATGTTCGAACTTAATCTGCTGCTAGCTATATTATTTTTCGGCTTGCTAGGGTATAGGGGTGGTCTCCAGTCCTCGATGAACTTGAGATACCCTTCATGGCTAGGCCCTGATTCGGGTTATGACAGCACAGACATATAAACATTGAATGGTTAAATTCAAACTCAGCATATACATATATATTCATGCATTTTAAATAGTCAATTGATGGATTGGGGAACTACTCATGCAAAACACATATATAATGACTGATTATTCACTCCATAAACTTTTACAGACCTAACTCAGATGGAGAGTATACTGTTTGTTTAAGTGAAAACCTACTCTAGTTAAATTGATCCAATCATATATTACTCAGTTTAAGAGAGATAATATAGATTATCAAACTAGATATTAAGTACGTAATGATTTGTATTAAATTCACTCGATAGGGAGAAAGGTATAAGCCAACACATAAACTTAATACTTCATTGCTATTTAATATTGGTAATAATGGGGATGAACCCTTATCACCAAATAAATGTCTCTTCATTAATATACCTGAGAGTTTAAGATATTATGTTTTCTCCTTTTGGGTGAAAACTTTTAATATCTCTTCTTATGTACACTTATTCGGGATAATTTATACATAATATATTGAGTTAATTTAAATGACTCAAATGAATAGACCAAATTTGTAGATCCTATTTAGTAATCATAATTCTCAATTTATGTATTTATATAGTCTCACATGTATATAGTTATTAAGAATTTTTAATGACTTCAAATAAATAAATCACATTTGATGACTACTATTTATTAATAACAAATTCTTAATCTATACAATATTGTATTCACACATGAGATAATTTTAACCACATTCCAGGAAACTATATACATACGATTCAAAAAAACCTTTTCCAGAACAATGGGTCGCTGCTTTTATTATTAGGAACAATGGTGGTGATTCCTAGACAATATTAAAAAAATTGATTCATGCCACCATCTTTTTTTCCGCCTTAAGCCACTAGACCTAAACCTCACACAAGATTTTCTTTCTTGAACGATATATGGGTTAATTAATAATCTTTGAACAAACAAGCCTTCTCAAAGCTTAAAACAAATAACTTTTATACTAACAACAATAATGAGACAAGGAAAACAACAAATTCAATTGAATTTTCCTTCCACCCAAAGCTTTTACTGAAAACAAACTTGAAAAAACAATATACCTATTCACGTTTTCACCGTAGCCGACCACTTGATTTTGGTTTCCATCAATATACCAATAAATAGTTATGTAAATTTTATTCCTTCATAAGATTATTTAAGAACAAAATTGCTAACAACAATTCATAACCAGCTAATGCCATTACTGATTTTTCTCATGATATGTATCTTATATATCTATCTAGATGCAGGTTTGTCTTGTGATGTCAATTGTTAAAAAAAAACAAGCATATGCAGCGTAAGCACATAGACAGGATCTCTTGCATGTAATATCGACAACCAACATAAACACATCATTCACGCGAAGGTTGCTTAAAATTAATCAGGAATGCCTCTTGATTTGTGAGCAGATATCATAAAGTGAATCAGTCTTTGAATCTGTGGTCTTCTACAGTGAGCCCGAGTTCACAGTTGAGCTATCTCAATACTTGGGCAGGCAAGTACTCAATAGAATTGTCATGACCCAAAAACAAGGTTCATGATGATACTTATTTCGGCATACCTTGTGATACCGCACGGTATCTACAAGCTCAAAACAGTCCACAAGTGACCCACAATGACCCGAAAACACCGGTAACAAGCAAGACACAAAACATACAAGAAAGCAAACATAAGCTTAATGATAAAGAAGATATATAACTTGATACAAGGAGAATACAAAATGTAGCAACTAATGAGTGTATCAAACTCTAAAACCTCTACAAATCACATTAACAAGCTCCAAGTTCTTACGGTGACTGCCAAGGGAATCAACTCACCTCAAGATCCACCATTTTCAATCAAAGAACAATATTGGCTTTTCCAAGCCCTAAACTACAATGGCTAATCCAAGCCCTAATTAAGAACTACACTAAGGTGGTCTACTTTCAAGAGAGAGGATTTTTAATATTTCATACATTCATCATTAAACAACTAAAGAGAAAAAACCTAATAAGAGACTATATATAGCCTAGCTTATTACATAGTATAATTGACCAAAATACCCTTAATGAAAGGGGAGGTCATGGGTTATTTCTTTAACATGTGCACACCCCAAAATACCCTTAATGAAGGGTGCTTCTTCAATGCTCCAAAACCATGGGGTCACACTTTAAAACTTGTAGTCTCGAATTTGCATCATATGTAAGCTCCCACATAATCTTGTACACATGGGTTTGTTTAATGGCATGCTCAAAACGGGTCCTCCATGCATTTTCTCATATCCTCAAGGTGACCAAGTCTTAAGCTTCTATGTGTTGTCCTCTAAAAATGTCATCAAAAGATAAGATGGCCATTGTCTTGTATCATCCTCTCCTTCTTGAAAAGGATTCGACCTCAAATCCAAACCTTACAAAATCGAAAAGAGGACCAAAAATACAAACTCCTCATGGCATGAGGGTTAGGGTTAGCACAACAAATCATCTCTACATGCCAAGGTTGCACATATTTAAAATATAACCAAGGATCTTTTGAATGAAATATTAAAAACTTAATGAAAGATGTATAAAGGATTTTGTCATGGGATTCACCAAGAGTGACACTGTGCTTGTCATGTAGACCAAGAAACAAGTTGGGTGCACCAACATCACCATTTCCATATTTGGCACTGGGGTCAAATAGGAAGAATGTCCATAGACACAGGTCTAGACAGCACTCCCCTTTTCCGTGGTCTCCACCCAAACTAAATGACATATTCTCTACAATAGCATACATATCGTCAAAAGAAAATAGAGAGTACAGAAAAGTATCACTTAAGTCGACTTCTACTAAGGTGCCCTTATATGTGTACTCACTACTAGTTTCGTAATCATCACCGTGAGTAGTCTTAACAATAAAGTCACATAAAGTAAAAGGAGTAACTTCCAAGACTATACATTCCTTACCCTTAAGAGTGCTCTCATCTTCAAAGAAGATATTTCCATCTTTAGGAGAAATGTTGTCACACCATAGTGGGTTAACATATAGGCTATAGCCTCCAAGGTAAGTTATACTATTTTTTTCACCAATAGGATCATTAGGAGTGTTTATATTATTTTAAAACAAGACATTTACCTAAAGAGTGCATGATCCAACCCATGGGCAGATTTAGAACAAGCAAGTTCCTCACTCTCGAAGAGATCAATATCAAGTTTCAAAGCAGTTTCAAGCACAAGATTGTCCCAAGAATAGCTTTCGGGTTCACTCCCCTTTTGTTGACCAACTTTTTCAAATACTTCACTCACTTGAGTTTGATTAATCACATCACACACATACTCAAGTGGTGGACAATTTTCACAAATAGGTTGATCAACACCAATTACACAAGATGATGTACTGTCGTTCAATATATAGGCTTCAACACTAGGTGGACATAAATTGATCTCACAAGAAGAGTCAATTTGGTCATCAATAGAATAAACTAGTGTATCCATACTCACAACATGTACATCATCAACAAAAGTCAAAGAATCATTAGACTCACAAATAAATAAGCTACTACTCACACTCAATAGGCTAGCCACACAATTATCATTCACATGCAGAAAAGTGTAAGAATTAGCTATTTTACCTTGAAGTTCTTGAGTCGACTCTCCTTTGCTGTATTGTGAAGGTCCTCCACAAGCTTGGGTAGTAACTTCACTTCAGCATTGCTCTCCTTTACTTGCCATGTTGGTACCTACACAAATGTCCTTAGAAATAAAAGGACAAACAATGTTAGCTCAGTTTGGTGGCAATCCCCTCACTTCGCTTCACAAAACCTCTCCTTTTTCTACTCCCAGACTACCACCTTGCGCACCCTTACTTCTCTCAATCTTTTGTATCTCATAAGCATTGATTGGAGTAAGTATTCACTTTTCTTTGCCGCTCGGGAAGTATTTATGTCATGAGGTGATTTCCCTATCGGTCTCTTACAATATTAGGCCAATTTTGCATATTTGGAAATCTATGTTGTACAAACCAATCGGTACCAAAGCATACATGATCGTATGTCAATGAAAGAATATCGTACCACATCTCCTTATGGTGTTCAAATTGGTAGAATACAACTTTGACCCTCTTGGTAACCTTAAATCCATCCAAGAAGTATGGAACAAGTAAAGGCTTGCGAAACAACCCCAAGTAGTCAACCATTGATGGAAGGATGTAGTTTCTATAGTACCTATCATTTAAAACAACGAGGCAGCCCGGTATCCCACAAATGGTCACCTTTCCGTAGTGTACACTCCTTTTTGGATCAACATTGCAAGTCACACAAGTACCTCTCGGTTTTGGAGATGCATACCTTTTCTTCTTGTTGGACAACCTCCACTAGAGCTAGTATAACCATTCACACTATATCAATCTTGATAAGAAGTAGTACAAGGTGGAGGATATGAATATTCACACTCCTCACGTGTACTCTCATCATAGATCTCATAAGCTTTGAAATAAAAGTGTTATACCTAACACCAAATCTAGGTTCGAAGTGAGAAGTGTAAGACTCCTCACATGCCTCAATGTCATCATAAGATCCGTCACGAGGTCCTACATTATCTCCAAGTTCACCATAAGCACTAGGCACTTTATTTACCTTATTTTCTCCCTCAAAACCATAACTCTCAAAGTTGCCCAAGTTTTGATCATGGCTATTTTCATAGCCTCCGTATTCTCCCTCAACTTCGTAACCATAAAACCCCTCACTATAATTATAGTCTCCCATGTTGTAGTCGCAATAATCCCCATCTATCAAAGACATGTTTCCCTTATATCACCTTTGTACGTACACAATGAACAAACAAGATTAGTACTTAAAGCTCCTCACCAACACTTGTATACACCCACCTTTATGATTCTCACAATTGGAGTGGCGAATATTGAAAGTTGCTTATACTCCAGTAGTCAATAGGATGTCAATTCTACTTGGCAACCGGAATGATTTCTTGTTTGATCGACTCAAGATAAAAAAACAAAATTTATTTATGAACTTGAAATAAAGAAGTTACTACGAGTTAAAAAATGAGAAAAACACACAAATAATGAAGACACGAAAGAAATGGATTCAACAATTAATCTATAACTAAGTAGGTGATTAGTAGTTGTTATTTAATTCTAGAATGAAGACATGAAACTAATGAAACAATAAAATGAAACTAAGAATCTAAAATTCTTTAGCTTAGTCACTTTCGGTGATGATGTGGCAGCCTCTTATTGGTTGTTGAAAATTGTTGAAAGTTTTGAGAAATGATTTTCTTATTTTCAATTTGTATTAATCAATGTTCAATTGGAAGAGTGTATTTTTGGTTTTGGGAGGGAAACAACAAGACTTAGAGGCTTTTCAATGTTCAAATAAAAGGCTTGACTTTTCTTTCACCCTTTTGGCAAAACACCTTTTGAAGCCTTTGTCCCCCTTTCCTTTTTTGTAGGTCTTAGGAAGACCCCTTTCTTTCTTTTGGTAATAAGACCTTTTGAAAGTCTTTTAGCCCCCTTTCTTATTTTATAATAGTCTTGGAATGTGTTTAAAGACTAACAAGACCGCACCTTCTTTCTTCTTTGATTTTAGATCAAACAAACAACTTTCTCTTCAACAAGATATGAAGATGTTGAAGAACACCACGAACACTACTTTGAATTTTTATGTTCTAAGGTTAATGTTGGACCTTCCAAACATCAAAAACACATATTCAAGCTCCAATCTTCAACAAAAACATCAACAAAACATTTTTCCATCCACCAATCTTCAACAACCTTTCAACATTCAAGAACCACTTAGATTTAGCTCAAAAGTTAGATATAGACTCTATTAGTGTTAGTGAAGAAAGAACTAACACTAGAAACAATAAAACACACAAAAATAACAAGAAAACCAAGCCTCAAATCTTGGCCGAAACACAAAAACGGGACAGATTGCTTTTTTTTTTTTTGCATTTTTTAGTTTTTCCAACACTATTTTTGTGATTTTTCAAGATAGCAAGCCCAAGATTGATCTCGTGGGAACGAAATCAATGATGGCTCTGATACCAAATGATACCACACGGTATCTACAATCTTAAAATAGACTACAAGTGACCCGTAATGACCCGAAAACACCGGTAACAAGCAAGACACAAAACACACAATGAAGCAAACATAAGCTTAACGATAAAGAAGATAGATAACTTGACACAAGGAGAATATGAAATATAGAAACTAATAAGTGTATCAAATTCTAAAACCTCTACAAATCACATTAACAAGCACCAAGCTCTTACGGTGACTGCCAAGGGAATCAACTCACCTCAAGATCCACAGTTTCCAAGCAAAGAACAATATTGGCTTTTCCCAAGCCCTAAACTACAATGGCTAATCCAAGCCCTAACTAAGAACTACACTAAGGTGGTCTACTCTCAAGAGAGAGGATTTTCAATATTTTACACATTCATCATTAAACTACTATATATAACCTAGCTTATTACCTAGTATAATGGACCAAAATATACTTAATGAAAGGGGAGATCATGGTTTGTTTCTTTAACATGTTCACACCCCAAAATACCTTTAATGAAGGGTGCTTCTTCAATGCTCCAAAACCATGGGGTCACACTTCAAAACTTGTAGTCTCGAATTGGCATCATATGTAAGCCCCCACGCAATCTTTCACACACGAGTTTGTTTAATGGCATGCTCAAAACGGGTCCTCCATGCATGTTCTCATATCCTCAAGGTGACCAAGTCTTGAGCCTGTATGTGTTGGCCTCTAAAAATGTCATCAAAAGATAAGATGTCTATTTTTCCTGTATCACCTTGATAAGTAATCCTATCACCCAACTGATACAAAAAGGAAAAAAGTCAAAAATACACAATGTAAGGCTCCTAGAACTAGGCTGAACCATACAAGTAATTATAACAATTCAGAAAAAGCAAATCCAAATCATAAATTTCCAAAATGAGGTGTCAATAGTGTAAGATCTACAAATACAATCCATTAGTTGCCACCCTTAACATGCATTTTTATACCATCATTTACTACCCAACCTAGTATGAAAGAGTTAAATCATATCCTACCTTGAATACCAAAACCAGTCTGCTACACTTTGAACCCACGACCTTACTTTCTACGAATGATCCCAAAATAAACTAAAACCCAAAAATATCGAGTCTATGAATCAAAAAAAATCCAATGATACCTATACTGACTGCTTTTAGTTCGGGGTCAAAACAAACCCCCGAAAATTTTCGAAAAAAAGCGCAAAATTGTAACTTTACTTCAAAAACATGTTTCTCATATATTTAGGAATCTACATCTGAAAAATCAAGTAAAATTGAGTAAAAAACAAGGTTCAAATTGAAGAAAAACCATTTTCAAGCTTTACCGAATAAAATCTTTGAAATCCATATTCAAATCAAGAATCGAAATTGGTTTGAAGGTTAAATAGATGAAAAAATAGTAATTATAAGATTAAAACATTATTCAAGTGACAAGGAGTGAAATTGGGATTTAAAATCAAGCCCTAATATTTTTGGGGTTTTGAGAATTTAATCAAGAAATTACTAAGAAAAAGGTAAATTTTTACCTTAAATCCGTAAGAGAATCAATAAATAGATGTTAATCTTGCTTTCCATGCCCCCCACAAGCTTCACTTTTAAGCTTTCATACTATTTTAGGATTTAACTCTTAAGTGGCAGGATGAAAAATAAGCAAAATGGGCCTAAAAAGCTGTTATAAGGGCTGTTTTTTTAGATCACCAGCTTTTTGAAGAAAAAATCAGATTTCAAGTCCAACAATAGACTACGACGAGGTGTACGAAATTCGTTCGGAGTATGATATATGCAAACAAACTATGCAACCACAGTAAATTTGATATTTTAGATGCGTTGGCGAAGTCAGATTTTCAAAAAAAAAAAAGTCATTTTCATAGAGTTAACCCCTGAAATCAAAAATCATAATTTTCTAAATCGAGGATCGAAATGAGATTTCACACCAAATATGTTAACACCCAAAAATTGATATTCTGGAGCTACTGGCATAGTCGAATTTTTCATCTGAGGTCGTTTCGACCAAATATGGGTCCCATACCCATATTTCTAATTTTCTAATATATTGACCAACAGGTCGAAATGACCTCGGGTGCATCGGGACCTAAATCAAAGGTGTACCTAGCCTAAAATCAATAGTTTGGAGCTGCTGGTGCCTTTCGTTCAGCCTATGTCACATGGATAAAAATATATTCACTTAAGTTCAAAATAAGGGTCTTGAAGCCATCAAAAACCACAATATCGCATAAATGGTACCAAAATGCATTAAAAACCATGCCAATCACACCCAAACCCAAAAATACTATAATGCAACTACTTGTGGGGGGGGGGGGAGTAAAATAGTCAAATCACATAAAAATGCACATTTCACATATTTCATTATAAAAGTCGATCGTTACATCATCCACCACTAAAAATCTAGTTTGTCCTTGAACTAAAGGCAAAAGAAATACTCAAATCAACGAAGAGTTGGGGATAAGAACCACACATATCAGACTCAACCTCCCAAGTAGACTCATCTATAGGTCTATGTCGCCACTAATCTTTAACCATAGGGATGACTCTGGAGTGCAACCGCCTAACATCCCTAGCCAATATGAAGCCCGGCTCCTCAATAAAAGATAATCATTTATCTAACTGAACTGACTCCCAACAAATAACATGAGTCTAATCCGGAATGTAGAAACATGAAACACTAGATGAACAACTTACAAATTAGGAGGTAAAATCAACTCATGAGCCACATCACCAACAGTTTGAAGAATCTCAAATGGACCAATATACCTGGGCTAAGCTTGCCCCTTTTCCCAAACCTCATCACACCCTTCATGGGTGAAATTCAAAGGAAAAAATTATCACCAACACTAAATCTCAAGGCACAAAGTCTACGGTTAGCATAACACTTTTGCCTACTCTGAGCCGCTCAAAGTCTTTCCTGAATAATCCAGAATCTATCGAATGACTCACGAAGTAAGCCCATACCTAGAGGCCTAACCTCATAAACATCAAACCAACTTACTGGCTAAAGGCCTCTCATGGGTCAAAAGATATGCTAAGCACCCATGCTGATCGACTTCCAGCTCAAGTCATTTGCAATCACATTAGCCTTGCCAGGATGATAGAGAATAGTCAAGTCATAATCCTTAAGTAACTCAAGCCAACGACGCTACCACATACTAAGATCTCGTTGGGTGAAGAATTACAAAAGGCTATGATGATCTGAGAAGATCTCATAATGAACTCTAAACAAGTAGTGCCTCCACAACTTCAAAGTCAACACAACTGTGCATAACTCTAAATTATGGGTGGGATAATTCCTCTTATGAGGCTTTAACTAATGAGATGCATAAGTAATCACCTTGCCTTTCTGCATCATTACAATACCCAATCCAACACCTGAAGTATCACAAAACATGGTGAAACCTACATCCTTTTTAGGCAAAGTCAATATATGAGCTGAATTTAACAAATCCTTGAGATATTGAAAGCTCGCCTCACAAGCATCATACCACTGAAAGGAAATCTTCTTCTGAGTCAACTTAGTCAAAGGGATTGCAATAGAAGAACAAAACATTAATAATAACCTGCCAAGTCAATAAAATCCTGAATCTCGATGGGTGAAGTAGGTCTATACTAATCACAAGCTGCTGCAACCTTAGCTGCATCAACCATAATACCCTCCTTAGTCACTATATGACCTAAGAAAGTAATAGACTCCAATAAAAATTCACATTGGAGAACTTAGCATATAACTTCTCATCCCTCTATCTCTGAAGCATAATTTAAAGATGCTCCTCATACTTAACCTCACTCTTCGAATACACCAAGGATATCATCTACAAATATAATGACAAAAAACTAGAGATATGATCGACAAACTTGATTCACCAACTCCATGAATGTGATAGGGGCATTGGTCAATCCAAAGGGCATGATGATTATAATCCAAGTAAGGTAAACATCCCCTCTCATCTAATTTATGACCTTAAACATAAGATATAATCCTCTTAGGACCCAAATTAAGTGTAACCTTCCAAGCTATCCTTGGCACACCAGACAAAGCTTAAGTCATAGTCTTAACATAATAATTTAAGATAGCATAAACCAATCCATACCCAAAATAACATCAAAATCAACTATATCTAACACAAACAAGTCTACCAAAGTCTCACAGCAAAGGTCACAATACAAGATTGGTGCACCCAATCCACCAATAAAGAATCACCTATTGGTGTAGATACATAAATAGGCATGGCAAGAAGCTCACTAATACAATCAAAACCCTAACCAAAATACATAGAAACATAGAAGAAAGTCAATTCGAGATCAAATAACACAGATGCAGGTGTAAAATAAATGGGGACAATACCTATGATCACAGCATTAGGCGCCTTCTACTCTGGCCTATCGGGTATAGCATAACACTGACCACAGTCACCAACTGGCTGAATAGCCCCATGACCACCACTAAAGACTCCACTACCTTTGCCCCTCACACCTCTAGTAGAACCTCTACCTCTCACAACTATAATAAGAGTACCTCTCATGATACAATGGGGATAGTCCTTAACCAAATGGCCAACCTCATGACACACAAAATAAGTCCTACGACCTTCCTCATCAGGAGAAGAAACCACTAGGCCCAATGGCCACCCTGTATTATTGAACCCAAAGATCTATCACCTAAACTCTGCAAAGTCGCCTGCACTAGCCTACCTTGATATCTATGAAAACCTCTGAAATCTCTACCATGAGACACCTAACCTCTAAACTCACCAAAATAGCACACCTTCTTGGTGCTTCCCTAAGATACACAAAGAATGCCCTCTATCATCTTTGTATGATCCACAGTGCTCTAAAAAAATACTCCAAATATAATTATCTAAGATGTATCCAATCGAAGAGAAACATCCAAACCCTTAATACATTTCTAAATTTTATCAGACTCAATGGAAATGCTATCATAGAAATATTTGGATAGGGTATGGAAGCATGCCTCATACTCAGCAACTATCATAGAGCCCTGCTCTAAATGATCAAACTCGTTCGGGATACGATCTCTCAAATTAAAAGGCATAAATCTCTCTAAGAAGGCATCAACAAACTGATCCCAAAATATCTCAGGAGAATCACGGGGAATACAACTTACACGTGACCTCCACCAATCTCTAGCACCATCTCTTAACTAATAAGATATACAAACAACACCATCCTCATAGAAAGAGTGAAACACAACTTTAAACAACAGGTATGAAAGAGCTTCACATGATAAAGAATTAAATGAGAAAAGTTTCCTAAAGATGTCATATAGATTCTCAAAGATAGATACGAATGTCTACGTACCGATTCTCATGACTCTATTAGACATCCCATTCTTACACTATTGATACCAATGAAACTTGGATTCTCTAATATTAATTTTTCACGACCCAAAAATATGGGTCATGATGGCACTTGTCGTGGCATACCTTGACAAGTAAGCCTATCATCTAAACTTATACAAAAAGAGAAAGAGACAAAAATAACCAAGGTAAGGATCCTTAAATGAAGTCGAACCATACAAGTAATTATAACAATGTGGAAAAAGCATATCCAAAACCATACATTCCTAAAACTAGATGTCAATAGTGTAAGAACTACTAATACAATCTATGAGTTATATACATAAAAAATAACCATAAGGAACCATAACTAGCTCTGAATACTAACAAAAGCAAAAATAGTATAATAAGATAGAGGTGAACTCTAGACGTGTGAATATCCAACTGCTACCTTGAGTAAACTGAAAGCACCCGAAATCAATCGATCTAAGGCCTCCAAAACCTAAATCTGTATTAAAAGGGTGAAGTAGGAGTGAGTATGGTCTACTTGTACTCAGTAGGTATCATAGGTTGATCGAGCAAAGTAAAAAATAAAGCATATTAGATATACACTAAGGGCATCACCTTCAATCAGAAAATATCCCACAATGGTAGCCCACACTGCTTACACTAAAAGTTCTACAATATCCACATATTATACAATAACACACCAAATAGGAACACAAGTATACACCATCACGCATATAAGAAGGACAATAAAAAACCAAGTATATACAGGATTATCAAGTATAATTAAGGAAGATAGAATAACTATATAGATGCAAGTTAATATACCAAATACAAGTCACAACACAAACACAATAAATCATGTGCAATGTATATAATGATGATGATGACGATGATGCATGAGGACATCACATAATTTCCGTATACACCCGCGGAGGCAAGCCTCCCAATGTAGGACCTATAGGGGGTTAGTAAACCCATATACAATTCATATATCCATATCCATATCCATATCTTATTCCCGGTATATTCCTCGGGAAGGGTTTTTATAAGATGTCATATTTTCTATCATAGAAAGGTATTGCCAGCGTTTCTCAGGTGTTGCCACGGTGGTATCATTTATTCCATGAATGAGTATGATATGAGGATTTAATGCTCACAACCAATCACAATGAGTATTTTCACAACCAACCAGAATGGTATATTTTCATAACCATGTGAGCCAATATCTACTTATTATTTCCATTCATCCATGAATTTCACTATGTTTCATATGCCAAAAGTATGAATATATATATATATATATATATATATATATATTTATACAATACAATATAATTATTAACATGCATTCAAGGCTATCAACATAGTGTACATCAAAGTGACGCTACTTTAAGAAGGCTTTTCACAAGAAGTCAAACTAAGGACCTTTAAGCATATCAAGCTTTATGGATGAAGATAGAATCTTTAGAAGGATCCAATATAGATGACTTGAAGATATTTAATATACTAAGTGTGTCTACCATTTAAATTAGCTTTTATTTTAAATGAAGGGCATTTTGGTATTTCCTTACTTCTTTTAACCCTTGTATAAATAGTTAGGTTATAGGGTTGAACCACTAGTTTTGGAATATTGAATATTTGTGCCTCCTTTGAGAGCTTGAAAACCCCTTGTTGATTTTTCAACAATTATCCTAGGATTTGCAAGTAAGGTTGCTACCTTCTTGAGGATTCTAATAGAATAGGTGCTTTTTGGTTCCCAATTAAGGGATGTTTTGGTTAGTTTCACCATTACATCTTTTGATTGTTTGAGTCTAATTGTGCCTATCTTTCTTTATTTTCTATCTTTAATTACTGTCTTGCTTCTATAATCTTGTTTCACATCAAATTGGTATCAAGAGCTTAGATTAGATTTATTTTCACAAACCTAAGTCTTGGGGTTTTAATATTTAAAAAAATTCAAAAAAAATAATTAAATTTGATTGAATGTTGTTTGATATTATTCCTTGAGTTACATGTTGTTGTTTCCTAGTTGAAAGAAAATTAAAAAAATACATGACCAAAAAAAATTTGAAAGTCATGTTGAAGAATAAACTTGGAAATGGGTTTTATTGATTTGGTATTTGGTTGAAGAAATTGTTGGTTAGAAGTTGTTGGTAGAGTTGTGGGGAAGTTATATCTCAAATTTGAGCTCATTTATTTGGGTATTGAAGCGGGTGAATTTGAGAATTATAAAATAGTTCAAATCTTTCAAACTTGTTTCTTCTTTTTATGTTAATTCTAGCTAGTTTTATTTGAGTATTAATTCATACTTAATGTTAAACTAGTTTGTTTCTGTTTAATTTATTTGTGTGAATTTTTTTCTTGCCTTTTTTCATTCATTTAATTGGATGGTTATTTATTTCCTTGTCCACTAGTTTTAATTATCCGTTCTTGATTACATAAACTCCACTCCATCCTAAAAAAGTGGTACTACTTATGAATTATTTTACAGTATTGTCTCTCAACCTTGAGTTATTCAAGAGTGGTAACAAGAAAGAGTGAGGTGATTTCATTTGAGGATGGTCTTAGAGTGATACACGTGTGTGAGTGACAAAAGAGGGAAACATGATGTGAGTGAGTGGTGAGAAACTCTTTATACTAACTTTTTATTTATTTTGTAGGTACAATGACTCAATTGGAGGGAGAATCCCCTAGCAAAATAGAAATTTTACTTCAAAAGTTATTGGAAGAAATGAAGGAAATAAAGAGAAAATTGAAAGATGTGGATAGAAGGGTGAGAAATCAAGAAATAACAAAGTAACTACTTGAGGTTTTCAATCCCATTGATCAACATGATGAGGGATCAAGTAAGACTTCTCTTGATATAACTCCATTCCACATGGTAGTGCAAGATACCCTATCTCCTAATGCTACTTTACAAAAAGCTTACAATCAAGCAAAACTTCTAAAGTGGAGAATCAACAAGGAAATCTTCCACCACAAGCCAATAGAACTCAAATGAAAGCCCAACATAACCTTGAAGAGCATGATTCTTTTAATGGTGATAATTACAATTATGGAGCCAATGATTAAGTTCAATAGGAGAGATTAGGTGGGAGAGGAAGAAGAGGGGGAATAAAGGGTCGTATCCAGTTGATGATAGAGAATATAATAGAAGGAATGATGATAAAGATCGAGGATTTAACAACATCAAGGTTACCCTTCCATTCTTCAAAGAAAGTAGTGACCCAAATGAGTATCTTGATTGGATTGTGAAACTTGAAAACCAATATAATCTCAACAATGTGAGTGATGTTAAAAAGATGAATATGCTATAAGTCACCTTGAGGGTTTTGCTTCTACATGGTGGGAGAAAGTTGAAAGAGATACTTTGGTGAATAGAGACTTTGTTACAAGTTGAAATGACATAAAAAGATGTATGAGAGAAAGGTTTATGGGTCAAGATTATGAGGAAAATACACTCAAGAAGTATTACAATATTTAACAATGAAGTAATAGTGTGGAAGAGTATTAAGAGGAGCTAGAGCATACTAGGATTTGAGCTAATGTCAATGATGAAGAGATGAAACTTGTGGCAAGATTTATCTCGGGCTTAAATAAAGAGGTAAGGCAACCATGGAATTGCATCATCTTTCTACTTTATATGAGGTTTATCAAATGGCACTCAAGGTGGAGGGTCATCAAAAATAAAACAAGTCAAGGGTGCAATCTTCTTCTTCTTCCTGGGCTAAAAATAAGGAAATTTAAAAATCATCTCCCACTTGGGACAAATCCAAAAGTGCAAAGAAAGAATTGAAGTCCAACTTAGACAAATGCAAATCAAAGATGGACTACAAGGATGGAGGTAACAAATCTAAATTTAAAACTCTATCTAAAATAAAGTATTTTAAATGTCAAGGATATGGTCATAAAATAAATGAGTGTCCTAATAGAAAAACTATCATTGCATTGAATGGTGATGGTTATCAAATATAAGATAAATCTAAAGATGACCACACAGAGAATGATAGTAGTGATGAGTTTATGGGAGAAGGTGATGGAGAAGAAATTAATGATGATGGAAAAATTATTCTTATTGTGAGGATAAGTATGAGTGCTCTAGCAAGGGAAGATCTTAATCACAGAGAGAAATTATTTCATAATTGGTGTAGAGTGCAAGAGCAATTATGTTTCTTTATCATTGATAGTGGAAATTGTATCAATGTTGCTAGTGTGTGTATGGTATAACAATTGAAACTTCCAATAAGTAGGCATCAAAAACCTTATAGATTGCAATGGCTCAATAAATGTGGTGAACTCAAGGTAACCAAGAGAGTGTTGATAAAATTCAAGGTTGGAAGTTATCATGATGAAGTATTTTTTAATGTTGTACCAATGGAAGCTTGTTATTTATTGTTGGAAAGGCCATGGAAATATAATGTGGGGGCTAAATATGATGCAAGGTCAAAAAAATATTCATTTGTTAAGGATGGTAAAAAGCACATTCTTAACCCACTTTCTTCTTTTCAAATGAGTAAGGAATATAGAAAAATGAGAGAGTTGAAAGAAAAACTTGAGAGAGAAAAGAAAGAGAGGAGTAAGGGAGTTAAAAATGATAACTCAAGAGAGAAAAAATGAGAGGTTGATATCTCAAGTGATAATGAGTTATCACAAAAAAGAGGTGAGCAAGAAAAACAAAAAAATAAAAAAAGAAAGAAAATGTTCATGATTTTATAAAATCAAGAGAGCATGAAAGAGCCAAACATTGAGGATGCTACTCAAGTCATATTTATTAAACCTAAAGGTTATTCTTTGATTTCTAACAATGAACTAAACTCTTTATCTTTTCCAAGTGTTGTTTCTTCTTTGTTTCAAGATTATGAAGATCTATTTCCGGAAGAAATACCAAGTGGTTGCCTCCTTTGAGAGGAATAGAGCATGAAATTGACTTTTTGCCAGGTTCTTAAATACCCAACAAAACAGCTTATAGGAGCAATCCTCAAGAGACCAAAGAATTACAAAGACAAGTGGAAGACCTTGTGAATAAAGATTTGGTGAGAGAAAGTTTAAGTCCATGTGCGGTTCCCGTAATTCTAGTACCCAAGAAGGATGGTACATGGAGGATGTGTGTAGATTTCCGTGCCATTAATAAAATTATGATAAATTATCGACATCCCATCCCTAGAATTGATGATATTCTAGATAAATTGTGTGGTTCTACCTTATTCTCTAAAATTGATTTGAGAAGCGGATACCATTAAATCTGAATAAAATTTGGAGATAAAGTAAAAACCATTTTCAAAACTAAGTTTGGATTATATGAGCGGATGGTGATGCCATTTGGTCTAAAAAATGCACCAAGCACTTTTATGAGACTAATAAACCATGTGCTTAAGTCATTTATAAATAATTTTTTTGTGGTTTATTTTGATGATATTTTGGTTTATAATAAGTGTTTGGATGATCATGTGCAATATTTGAAAATGATATTTGATGTGTTGAGAAATGAAAAGTTGTATGTGAATTTTAAAAAGTGTTCTTTTTGTGTGAACCATGTTGTTTTCCTTGGCTTTTTTGTAAGTTCAAGAGGATTTAAGGTGGATCATGAAAAGGTAGAGGCTATTAGAAGTTAGCCAACTCCCATCTATTAGAGATGTTAGAAACTTTCATGGGTTGGAAAGTTTTTATAGGAGATTTATGAAGGGTTTTAGTTCTTTATCCACTCCTCTAACCGAGGTCATTAAGAAGGATAAGCCTTTCATTTAGGGTAGAAAGCAAGAAGAAGCCTTTAGAATCTTGAAAGATAAACTTAGTTCCACTTTATTACTTCAACTTCCCAATATTGAGAAGATGTTTGAATTGAGTGTGATGCTAGTGGAGTAGGCATTGGTGCGGTCTTGATGCAAGAAAGGAAAACCATAGCTTACTTTAGTGACAAGAAACTCTATTCCATAGTGAGAGCTTTAGCAAATTGGCAAGCATATTAGGGTCCAAAATAAGCTTAATAAGAGGCATACCAAGTGGATAGAGTTCATTGAGTCTTTTCCATATGTGATTAATTATAAGCAAGGCAAAGAGAATATTATGGTGGATGCTTTATCTAGAAGATATACATTGATGAATACCTTAACATCTAGGTTGATAGGTTTTGAGAGTTTGAAGGAGTTATATTCTAATGATGATGATTTTGAAAAAGTCTTTAGAGAGTGTTAAGTGAGCTTGAATAGGTGTTTGCAAGTTGTTAAGAAGGGAAATGAATTTAGAACTCCTAGATTTGAATTGAACGAGGGCTACTTATTTAGAAATGGAAAACTTTGTGTTCCTATGTCTTTATGGAGAGAGTTTTTGGTGAAAGAGGCACACAATAGAGGTTTGATGGGTCATTTTAGAGTGTCAAAAACCTTAGCTATTCTTAGTGAACATTTCTTTTGGCCTAAAATGATAAGAGATGTGGAAAGAATTTGTGCTAGGTGTTTGGATTGTAAGCATGCTAAATCTTGTACCCAACCTCATGGATTGTATACCCCTTTGCCTATTCCTATCGGTCTTTGGCTAGATATTTCCATGGATTTTGTTGTTGGGCTCCTTAGGACTAGGAATGGTAAGGATAGCATCTTTGTTGTTGTGGATAGATTTTCAAAAATGGCTTACTTTATTGCTTGTCATAAAAGTGATGATGCATCTCATGTTGCTACGTTATTTGTTCATAATGTGATGAAATTACATGGTGTTCCCCAAACAATTGTTAGTGATAGAGATTCAAAATTTCTTAGTCATTTTTGAAGGTGTTTGTGGAGAAATTTGGGAACTAAATTTCTATTTTCTACTTTTTGTCATCCTCAAATGGATGGTCAAACCAAGGTAGTTAATAGAACTTTAGGTAACATGCTTAAAGCTATGGTTAAAGGAAAGTTAACCTCTTAGGAGGATCAATTACCATTAATTGAGTTTGCCTATAATAGAACTATTCATAGATCTATTAGTATAACCCCTTTTGAGTGTGTTTATGACTTTAATCCTTTGACTCCATTAGATTTAACTCCTTTTCCTAAAGATGTTATTGTGAGTGTAGATGCAAAATCTAAGGCAAAAGCTATGAAGAACATCCATTAGAAAGTAAGATTGCAAATTGAGAAGGCTAACCATGATACAACCAAAAGAGGCAACAAAGGATGGAAAAAAGTCAAATTCGTATCCAGTGATTGGGTATGGGTTCACTTTAGAAAGGAGATATTTCAAAGCAAAAGGAAGAACAAGCTTATGTCAAGAGGAGATGGAAATTTTTAAGTGCTTGAGAAGATTAGAGATAATGCTTACAAAGTCAACTTACCAAGTGAGTATTTGATTCATAATGTTTTCAATTTTAGTGATTTATCTTTTTTTGATGTAGGACTGGCGAATTCGAGGAGGAATTCTTTTGAAGAAGAGGAGAGTGATATACATAAAGTTGGCGCTACTTTAAGAAGGCATTTCACAAGAATTCAAGATAAGGACCTTCAAGCATATCAAGCTTTATGAATAAAGATGGAATCTTTGGAAGGTTCCAATATGGATGAGTTGAAGATATTTAATATACTAAGTGTGTCTACCATTTAAATTAGCTTGTAATTTAAATGAAGGGCAATTTGATCTTTCCTTACTTCTTTTAACCCTTAGTATAAATAGTTAGGTATTAGGGTTGAACCACTAGTTTTGGAATATTGAATATTTGTTCCTCCTTTGAGAGCTTGAACATCTCTTGTTGATTTTTCAATAATTGTCCTAGGATTTGCAAGTAAGGTTTCTACCTTCTTAAGGATTCTAATAGATTAGGTGCGTTTTGGTTTTCAATTAAGGGGTGTTTTGGTTAGTTTCACCATTACATCTTTTGATTGTTTGAATCTAATTATGTCTATCTTTCTTTATTTTCTATCTTTAATTACTATCTTTTTTGGGGGGGGAGATTTTCTACCAATAGGATTTTAAGTTTTTTTTTCAATATTATTTTTAATATGTTGGTCGTTTGACCAAACCATATTAATAATATGTTTTTAGTATTTATTTTTCTTTGTCATCTGAATTACCGTCCTATTGTTTGCAAACTTTAAGCTCCGCATGACGCCCTCTCAATTTCAAACCCAACAAGTGGTATTATATCCTATGGTTCAAAGATCCAATGGTGTGGTGAGATGAGATTAAACAGGTTCAAAGCAGTTTCAAATCAGTTGCAACCAGTTTGGCGATAATGACATTTTTGTCGAACTACATGTGGAGATGATATTTCAGTCATATTGTGAACAATCCTGTTGTTACATATTTAAAAATAAAGCTCACTTTTAACCCTACAAAGGGCTCATATATTTTTAACCTCAAAGGACTCATATATTTTTAATCCAAAAGCTCCATTTTTGAGCATGCGAAGCAGCAGTGATGAAGACTATATGAAGAACAAAGATAAAAAATATGAAAAAGGCAGATCTCATGAAGAAAATCAAGCCCAAAAGGGGAGATTTGTTGGGATTTTTGCCCTGATTTTTTTATCAAAATTAAGTTTTACTTTTTCGTGTAAGGAAAATAAAAGTAACCATAAAAACTTTTATTTTCTCTAAAAGGAAAATATAAAACTTTTTCATATTTGGCTAACCTCTTTCTTGGAGGAAATGTTTTGAAACTCTATAAATAGAAGACCCCTCTCCTCATACCCTAACACAATAGTATTCACAATGTAGTCGTTTAAACAGTTTTGTTTAGGGAGAGATTTCCTCCCAATAGGTTTTTAAATTTCTTCAATATTATTTTTAATATGTAGGTCGTTTGACCAAACCATATTAATAATATATTTTTAGTATTTATTTTTTTTGTCATCTGAATTACCGTCCTATTGTTTGAAAACTTTAAGCTTCCGCATGATGCCCTCTCGATTTCGAACCCAACAACTTACTCATAGAGTCCGCGAAATATAAAATAGGACTCTTTTTCCATGTAAATCTATCAACACTATCAACAATACTTTCTTCTAACTATATATTTTAGGACTTTAAAATTGCAAATAAGTTAACTTCAAATTATTAATTACATATGAGTCATTATAAATAAAAATCACAAAATATTTATCAATTAACATTTATCTATCAAGAATATGATTAATTATTATTTTAAACTTCAAGAAACTAAAATTTTGAAAAACTTAATTCAAATCACAATGTAAATTTATCTCTTCAATCATAAATACTATAAATAATTCATAAAAAGAACTTCTCAATTAACAAGTATGTATCAAGAATACGTGATAATTTATTATTGTAAACTTCAAGAACAAACGAAATTTTAGAAAACTTACCTTAAACGATTAAAAACATAGCAAAAAAGAAAAAGACATCTCAATTAACAAATGTCTATCAAGAATAGATGATAATCTATTTGTCATAAACTTAAAAAATATATTAAAGTTTTAAAAAACTTACCTCAAATCACAATAAAATCTGTCGTTTTAATCATAGATACTATCAAGATTTCATTGAATAAGAAAATCCTATACATAACTTTGTTTATTCCCCTACGTACGTTTTGAAACCTACAAAAGTAAAGACAAAAGAAAGAAGTAAGTGGATTAAAAATTTCATAACACAACGATGACTATAAAGCATCAACAATTGAAATAATTCAAACAATTAACTTGTCTAAAAAGCTATTAACTACACGAAATAAATAAAGACAAAAAGAATGATGACAATGAATGCATTAATATGACTTGAATCAAAATCAAAATAAGAAAAAAACTAATAATAGAATAAGCCAATGTTTATGTTTCTTGTGAAGTTTGATTAAAAATATTACTTAAATAGAATTGTAAAAATTCTTCTTATATAAGATAAAATTTTAATTGATTTAGAAGTATTAAATATTATGATTTCTTATCTATATGAAATAAGGACTTTAATTAGTTTCAAAAATTTAAATAATGTATAATTGACTTATTCTTTTTAAAAGGTCCAACCTAAATATTGTATAATAGTAAATTATTTAAAAACAAAAATTCCATCCAAACCAACTTTGTTTTTTAAGAAAGTCCTAAAAAGGAGACATAAAAAGCAGTCTTGTAAAATAAATAAATAAAGTCCTAATTCTATACAAAGAATAAACAATACATCACAAATACTAGTAACACATATTATACTAATATTTGGGAGACTTTGCAAAAATCAAATGTTAGTTGGCTTTAAACTCTTAAATATTAGAAAAAAATTAAATGACAACAATTTGAGAAAATAATAAATGATTGAAGTGGAGATTTTTTTTAATGAAGGATAAAAAGTTCAAATTACTTTTTTAAAGGCCTTCAGACTTTTAATATATTATAGATTATTATTATTTTTCTACTACCACGACAACCGCGTATATACTACTATATTAAAAATAAAATATACTATTATTTATTTATAGATTATTATGGTTATGAAATAGCTAGAGTCCTAATTTTAATCTAATGAATTTTCTTTTTTTTATGTAAAAACCTAATATTTTAAAATTTAAATATTTTTAATTTTTTAATTCAAAACTTTTATTACAATATTATTAGCTTTGTCCTAAATCTATATATTTGGCTAAATTTTATGTTGCCATTTAACTTTAACTTATTATGGTGCTTCGCCCTCTACTTTATAATATATATAGGTATAGATGGGTAAAATGGATAATGAAATCTCCGGACAAATTATTTGTTAGGTATGAAAAAGTCAACAAGATTACTTTTATTCAATGAAATCTCCTAACAAATTATTAGTTAGATATGAAAAAGTCAACATGATTACTTTCATTGAATAGGCATAGTCAAAAGGCAGAGCTACAATATTTTATGAAAATTCAGATAAACTCAATAATTTTTGCAGAGATTCTTTATTTATATTAAAAAAAACCGCAACTTCAATTTCAACTCTATTTTTTTTTTAATTTTCATGGACAAACACTCACTAATAAAGTCAGATGGTTCAGTGGTGCCTTTTTTCTTTTTCATTTTCTGGTATATGCCATGCTCCTTTTTTTAAAAAAAAAAAGAAATATAAAATAGCTTAAATATGTAGAGTTGTGCATCATAAGGAAACACTTTACAGTTTACACATAATTTAGTGGGTGTTTGGCCATGAAATTAATTTCTTTTTAAATTGAAGTTGGAGTTGAATTTGATGTCGGAGTTGTGTTTATCCATGAAAATAATTGGAGTTGGTGACTTTTTGTGAGAGAAGGAAGATAGAAAAAAGTGAAAACAAGTGCTTCTTGTTTATCACTTTTCCAAATACAACTCCAAGTTGTATTTGGAATTCTCATGGCCAACATCAACATGGAGTTGAACTTGACATTAAGTGAATATTATTTTCGAAAAAGTGAAAAAAAATTTATGGGCAAACGAGCCCTTGTTTATTCTAAATAAAAAACTTAACTTTAAAGAATGCATATTATTTTTAAAACTTTATTTAGAAAAAAAATATAAAATTAGTAAGTTAAGAAAATCAAAAGGTAGGTCTATCTGATCTACTCTAAGAATAAAAGAGATTTTAGCTATTGGTTTCTTTGTAAATTGATGTAAAATAAGACAGAAGATATAGATAGATTAAAAACTGAGGAGAGAAAGAAAAAATAATTCCACAATTGAAGTAAATTAGAGACTAACAAATTAGATTTGTAATTTTTTTAATTTGAACAAACAGTGACATGATTAAATTTAAGGGAGAAGATGATTCAACTCATACATGAATAATTTTACCACAAGATATTCAAGAGAGATTCAATATAGAGATAAAGGGATAAACCCACAATACTCACCAAATTGCATTCAACTAAAAATATTGCCTACCAAAATAATTATCATCTCATTCTATTTATACAACTAGGGTTCACTAATGAAATAATAGACATTAATGCCCTTAATTACATGTACATTAAATTATGATCAAAAGGACCCTAAAATCTAAATTAATCTTTTCGTGTATTGATCCATTGATTTTCATACTCTCTTGAAGCACTTCAAGCTCTTAATGTCAAGTTGAAATCCTTCCATACAATAAGTATTTCCCGAACTTGCATCGCAAACCTCAAAATCAAAATCAAATTTCCAAAGAAGTTTGGGTTGTAATCACCATTGTGTCACCCAATGATTGTCGTAATCTGGACCTCTATCGGATAACTGGCATATACATAATAAGCTTTTGTTCTTTCTCTTTATCCCTCTCAGATTTCTTTTCCCACCTATATGTTTGCTTATCATAATGTATACTAATTTATTCAAAAATTAATTTTTTATGCTAATTTTATGACCAACTAACATTATGTAAAACCCAAAGTCCAAGTCATGCTAGCACTTATCGCGGCTTAACCTTGATAGATAAATCAATCACTCAAACTAATAAAGAAAATAAAAAATAACAAAGACGAAAATTCTATAATGAAATCAAACAAACATAAGATAAAAATGAAGTAGAAATCTGAATAACATAACATAGAAACCCTAAGAAATGGTGGCAAAGTGTAGAGCATCTAAAATATCATCTGAATATAAGTAGATACAAAGTCTGTCTTCAAAAAGAAGGAAAACATAATGAAGCAAGAGGTGGTCCGTTAGTCGACTCTAATCCCTAGAGCAACCCAGTACCTCGATTATAATTTTTGAAAAACACTAATTAGCTATCATGGGAGTACTCGTATTAGGATCTGCACCGAAGGGCACAGTAGGAGTGAGTATGATTCTATTATACTCAGTGAGTATCATAGGCCGACTGAGCAAAATAAAAAATAAGATAGGTAAAATATACTATAAGTAGGTTACCTACAAGTAGAAAAGTATATATATATATATATATATATATATATATATATATATATATATATATATAAGAGTGCACAAAAACAACAACAACACATATATGAAGGCGAAATACATGAAAAACCAATACATAAGGCAAGAAAACTAAGGAAAACAGGCAAGATGCTAATGTAAATGCGATGCAATTTGGATGGGATGAATAATTAAATCCATCACATGACTTTTAGTAGACACTCACCATGCTCGCAACTATCAGGTAGGACTCATAGAGTGTTTGCAACCCGTATAATGTATCTCATATCTCAATTCCAATATCAATCTCAACTTTTCTCTCTGGCTCGTGTCCACGAAGAGAGTTTTCATAAAGGTGATTTATTTTCCTTAAAAATAGTGGTTCCTAGTGGTACTAATATCTCATGAATGTATATGTATGGAATGGGCATGTAATACTCACAATCAACTCAAATGATGATATTTAATCCCCTCAACATGAAATATATATACAAGTGAGCCCAGAAAGCAACTCATATGTTCATAATTCATGATTATTATCTCCAATACCATTAGAATAAATATGCATACAAGACATCATTAATTTAATATCAACCCCCAACCTGAGTAATACATTGAGATAAAAGCAACCAATGCTTAATTAAGGCCCAAATTAGCAAAATAAGCATCCACACAGGCATCATATCTAGAATAAAGATATTTTGATGCACAAATAAGGCCAATAATGTAAAATAAAGTCCTTACAAGGGCAACACACAATATTAGATATCACAAATCAATCACAACAAAATATAAGCTCCCACACGGACACACGATAGTAAAAGTAATCTCCAACATGGAGCCTTTCCCTAGAGAACGACTTTAGAATCAACTACAATATTTATAAATAACATCTACTAGTTAAAAGAAAGCTATCGATACACATATTGCCCATATATGGGTCGGGTCCAAAGTGGGTTCTAAAAATGATCTTGAAAATGAACGGAGTAAAATTGAAGTTTTATTTCAAAAATACATTCTTCACGGTTATAGGATTCCACAAGATAAAACCCACATGAAAGTGGGTTAAAATCGAGGTCCAAAATAAAGAAAAATCCTTTTTAAAGCTTACCGGTAAAAACCTCAATTTTCCACTTTGAAATCATATTTAAAGGTGTTGTTGAAGATAAAGTCAATGGAGAATAGTAGGATTATGATTTTAGAAGCTACCCTCATGAAAATCTACGTTGAAACCCTAAAAATTTACCTTTCCCGAAGCTTTGAGGTCCAAAAAATAAAGTAAAATTGCAAAAAATAAAGTAATTGTACTATCAGTAAATAGTTTCTCGCAATCGCATCCCCCACTTCATAATCGCAAGGGTCAACATTGACCTGTGCTTCAGTTGGTCATTGCGACTATGAGAAGAGGGACTTGCTACCGTGATGGACAAACCCAACCCGGTCCACCCGAATACTTATAGCAATCACGGTACCACCACTACACAATTGCGATTGAAAGAGTCATCCAGGCTTGCAACTATGAAACATGTCCACACAATTGCAACAAAGGGTCTGATACACCAAAAAATGCTGCACCAGCAACATAAACCAAGTTAAAAATTTCTTTGAACAAACCCTCGAGATTTATTCGAGATTCGACAGAAGAAAACTATATATGGTACTAGGCTAATTTTGATATTTTGGACTCAATGGCGACATTAGATTTTCAACAAAGGATTGTTTTCACAAAATTAACTCCTGGACCTTATTTTACTATTTTTCAAATAAAGGGTTAAAATGAGATATAATAGCCTCAAAATGAACCAACGCTGATATAACCCAAATTCAACTGTCTATTGGCGCAGTACATTTTTCCATTTGGCACTCAGAGTAATAAACATTTACCAAAGTCAACTTTATGTTTTCTCAAGCCTCTAAAATCCTCAAAATTACAGAAGTCATTTTTTATCACATCGAGAACTATGTCAACCATCCCCGAACTTTAAACTCAACATGTAGCAATTATAGAGAAGGAAAAAATGATCAAAACACACAAAAATTGAAAATTTACAAAGTCAGGTCATTACACATTTTAACCTTCTATATTTATTAATTTCGGCTTTTTAAATTTCAACATCAAAATTCTCAAAAAGCCAATAAGTATGTGATCTCTTTATTAACTTTTAAATTTTTTTATAATTTTGATACATGTTTGTTAGCTTGACTATTATTAATATCAGTTTGAGATCATTGTCTTGTCTTAATATTCAGAATCCCCAAACCTCAAATTCGGGCTTCACCTTTGGACATAGCTATTTAATGCCAATAAATTTTCTATCAAGGGTATTGCAGACTTTAAAGTTGTTATTCAATGTATCCTTTAACCTCTAAAGGAATTACTAGTATATATGTTTTCCCTTTTAGTCTTTCATGCATCTAAATTATTCTAGAAGTGTGAAACCACTCAGTCATGGATTCTTTTCAACTTTTGAATTCAACTCATTAATCACTCCATCTCATATTCATTGTCTAACTTTTAAAAATGGGCAAAAACTAAAAGGATTTAATTATGATTTAGGATTTCATGTTTTAACAGCTGCACTAAACCTGAAAAGACTTACTTAAAATCATCCATAAATATACCTCAGAGAGTTAGCAGAGCATAAAGTATGTCTATCTTTTTAAAATTGTTGGTTCTATTGTCATGACTCAATTTCTAGAACCATAATGGTACATACTTTAACCCACTAGTAGGTAAGCCAACCATAATCCATAATGATAAGTAACAGGCCAACCAGCAGAAGACAATAAAATGAAGAACATAGACATGATTTGAAGGTGCAAGGAAACTAAAAGGAAAGGTAAATAAATATCGAGCATTGTATCCAACAAAGGGAGGATGACAAAATATACAAAATGAGTTTCCCCCATGACCTAGTAAGGTTGGTACAAGAACCAATAAACTAAAATGGAGTACTAGACAGTACCAAATATACAACATTGTCTCGGAATATACAAAAAGACCATTTAAAAGTAGCAGAAGGAGAAGAATAAACTCTAGACTCTAAAAGCTCATCCTATCTCTAAATCAACAACAAGCTTGAGGATACATCAATAATAGTGACTCACACTCAAATTGATATCAGGTAAAAAATGCAGAAGGATAGTATGAGTACCAAAATAATGGGTACTCAGTAAGCATTATAGGATGACTGAGCTAAATTTAGTAAAAGCATAAATAAAGTGCGAGAATGTAAACTGAAGTCAGAAATAAAGGAGAAAAATAGAAATAGTAGATCATGCTGAGCGAAAGTGGTATAAATGTAATCTTAATACTCAAATGCAGAAATAAAGTCTAATTATAACCTAGTTGGGCCCCCATAAGCCCAAAACGCACAAACAAGAAGGAAAAAATCCAATCGAACCTTTATAAGCCTAGTAGGTACAAACAAAGAGTAATCACTAATATGAAGATGGAATGACACAATTACAATCGTAAAATAAATCAATATGTGATAAGAATACCTAATACTTCTTTATGATTGTAATCCCATATTTTATCAGTCCCTTTTGGGTTTCAAATACCAAATCAATATTGTATAAATCATAAATATCAGACTCGAACCAAAACTAGTAGATGGTATTTTAATAGTAAAATGCCACACTTGAACCAAAACTAATGAACAATAATAAATCTACTAGATGTTGGATGCAAACTAGAACTGATAAATAAGCTAAAAGGTAATAAGGAACCAAGAGTACAAATCCTATATTCCAACTGGTCATAATCTTTAAGGTCAAGTGGTGAAGTCTGTAAAGGTGAAACAAGTCCTAATCGCTAAGCCAAGAGTATAATTTATGGTCAAATACTATGCCACCTAGTGAAACAAAGACAAAAAGCCTCTTTAAAATGACTAAGTCATCCCAAACATAAAAATTAGCCTAAGGTAATGAATAGAGGTCATTTAGGTCGACAAGGAGCTATTCTAGGAAATTTATCCAAAAGAAGGTCGGTAGGGCCCATTACCAGTCCCAAAAATCCAACCTAAGGAAAGAATCTTTAAAACCCAGTCTATGACTTTTAAATCGTATCCCAAGGTGATAAGTATGCTAAAATAAGTTCTACGGATAACCATAGCTAATATAATAGAAGACGAGGCTGAATTTTACTTAAATGGCCCCTAACAAATTAAATTGGTCAATAAACGCTAAAATGACATATAGGACATAGGTATCAACCCATAGATAGAACAATAATAAACTAATTATATAAGGAAGCATAGTCTAAGGAAAAGTAAGCCTAGCCTACCTGGACACTATCGAAAGCATGTAAAATTCTCTATTTTAGAGTTTTCCCTTCCGAGAAGCTTTCGAGTGTTGTCATGCTTTCAAAATAAGGTTCTACACATTAAAACCAGAATATCGATGCCCATATTGTGTATTAAAGCTTTGTAGAAATTGGACTAAAACTTCCACGTGGGACCCTCTTTTGAAATCCCAAAACTGAAACCTTCACAGCTTCCCTCTCAGCTCAAGGATCATATTGCTCTAAAATTTGGCATAATTAGAGCTCAAATCAATCCCAAAATAGTTCCACAATAGATGATAAAAATAGGACCTAAACTGGAGAATTATGTAGAAATTAAGTGGAAACTTATGGGAATGATGACACGTAAATGATCCCAACAACATCCCCTATCCAATCCCTGCACCAGATAATTGATCTTCACAGTTTTTGATCTCTCTAAAGTCTAAAATAATGTTTAACACTTAAATTTTGAGCTAAAAAATGCTGGAACCAATTCTTTATACTACCATGGATCCCCTTTTGGAAAAATAGATCCCTGCCATGAATGCAAGAGCTGACCTGAATAGACCTTCACAAAAGTGGATGGTCCACCACAATTGTAATACAAAAGGCTAGACTGGCCTCCTTTTTGCAAATGTAAGGGATGGCCCACAAAATCAGAGGTCAAAATCCTTAAACTTCGCAAATGCGGTCAAGGCCAAGCGAATATAAAGGCCATTTTTATCCTGCACCAACACTTTCAACTTTGCTAAGTTGCCAAATTTCTGATCGAGCCCTTGGGATTCATTTGGAATCCCATAAATTCAAAAAACTTTGCTACCCTTCCAAATTTAGTATTCTAGACTCAATGACGCTATTGAAATTTCTATCTGAGGTTGTTTTGATAAAAAGTAGGCCCTGCTATTTTAGGCAAAATCTACCCAATAGCCCAAAATGAGTCTCAAAGCTTCGAGACCTAGACCAAGGGTTCCCTTAGCCTAAAATCAACATTTTGGAGCTAATAGGACTATTATAATTGGTGTTTAAGGCTGTTTTCCTGACGTTTAGGTCTGAGACCTTATTCTTAACAACAAAAGCTGAAAAAAATATCCCTAAAAATGAAATGAACTGCTCGATTGTCAAATTATAACTCCCAGCAAGTCATAAATGACTTGGAGTAGCTATAGTAAAGCTTTAAATACAGAAAAAACAAAAAAGGAAATAACTTGGTGAGTCATTACAACATCCACTACTAAAAGAACTTTTGTCTACAAAAGTAATGGACCAAGAAGTACAAGGAGGCTCGAACAGGTAGGGATATTGGGTTTTTGTCTCATGCTTAGTCTCATAGGTAGCCTCCTCAGCTTGATTGTATCTTCACTAAACCATAACTATAAGAATGTCTCTAAAATACAACCTTCTAACATATCTAGCTAGGATAGATATTGGCTCTTCAATAAGGGTTAACTTATCATCAAACTGAACCTAGTCCTACAAAAGCACGCGAGACTCATCCAAAGTATAACCGCAACATTGATACATAGAAAATTAAATGGATGGCTGAAAAGGTTGGAGTTAAAGCTAATTTATAAGCTACCTCCCCATTGTCTGAAGTATCTTAAATGGCTCGATATAACTGGAGATGAGCTTATCCCTCTTCCTAAACCTCATCACGCCCTTCATGGGAGATAATCAAAGAAAAACCCAGTCACCAAGGCTGAATTTCATGGAATGAAGTCAACAGTCAGTATAACTCTTTTTCCTAAAGCTTATCCTAAATCACTAGAACCTTATTCAAAGACTCAGGAAGCAAATTAGTACAAGGCCTAACCTCTAAAGTCTCAAACTAACCCACCAAAGATCGATAATGCCTTTCGTAGAATGCATCAAATGATGCCATCTGAATACTCGAATACTAGCTATTGTTATAGGAAAACTCTACTATGGCTAGAAATTGCTTCCATTACCTCTAATGTCCATGACACATGCATGGAACATATATTTTAAAATGTAAATAGTTAGTTGCGACTTTCCATTAATAGCTGGATGAAAAATGGTGCTAAGGTAAACTTTGGTACTCAACTCCTCCTGAAAGTCCCTCTAAAAGCTAGAAACAAACCAGGAGCCTCTATCTAAAATAGTAGACACGGGTACTCCATAAAGATAAACCACCTTTCAAGAACAGACACACACCAATATCTCAACACTGAAAAAAGTGTAAATAGGGCTGAAATGGGCTAACTTGGTTAATCAACTATGATGACACAAATGCTATCAGAACCATGAGAGGTGCGAGGAAAACCACCTATGCAATCCTCAGTAATTTGCTCTCATTTCCACTAAAGAATGGGTATTCTCTAAAGTAATACATTAGCTCTCAAATGATCTATCTTTACTTGTCGATGGAATAATCACTAAGCCATAAAGTCTGTTATATCTTCATTCATGCAGCTTCACCAGTAATACAACCTCAAATCCTTATACATCTTATCCGTATCTGGGTAAGTAGAAGATCTGGAGTTGTGAGCCACCCCAAGTATCAATTGAATCAAGTCTCTTACCCCCGGAACACAAATACGACCATTAAATCTCAAAATTCTCTCTAATCTAAGGTAGCCCTCCTAGACTCACCTCTCAGTACCTAATCTCAAATACTATATAACATTCTATCCTCAAATTGTTGGCCCTAAATCTGCTCAAACAACGTACACCTAGCCTCCACACTAGAAATAATCCTCTTGTGGTCTAAAATATCAAGCCAAACCACCATATTGGCTAAGGATAGAATGTCCAAGGCCAGTGGTCACTTAGAAACTAAAATGAAGGCCAAGCTACCCATATTCACCACCTTTTGGCCCAAGGCATCCTTCGACTGCATTCATCTTTCTTAGATAATATAGAATAGAGAGGTCGTAGTCCTTTAGAAACTCAATCCACCTATGTTCTCTCAAATTAAGCTCTCTCTAGGTTATACTATACTGAAGACTATAGTGGTTAGGGGAGATCTTACAACAAACACCCTACAAGTGATGCCTTTAAATCTTAAATGTGAAAACTATCACCGCCATCTCCAAATCATAAGGAAGTTGCTCTCATGCCCCTTTATCTATCTCAAAGAATAGGCAATAACTTAGCCCCACTTTATAAATATTAAACCCCCAACTTTGACTTAAAGAATCAATATAGGATGTGGGGTGAGTAATTCCTTGAGCTTAAGAAATCTTACCTCATAACCATCGGACCATTAAAATAGAACCATTTTCCTAGTCAATCTAGTCATAGGGGCTGCAATAGTAGCAAATCTAGTCATAGCCTGATCACAAATATCCTTAATCTTCATCGGGTCCATCATAATACTGTTATTGGACATCGCGTGCCTTAAGAAAGCTACAGACTCAAGCCAAAACTCACAATTTGAGATTGGCATTAAGCCTATGATCTCTCAAAGTGTGGAGCATAATTTCTAAATATTGCTTCTTCTACCGTTAATACTTAAATAAACAATGAAATTATTGATGAAAACTATCATAAAAGAGTCAAAATAAGGCTGGAAAACACGTTTCATCAAGTCTATGAATGTAGCTGGGGCATTCATAATGGTCATAGTGAGTTCTGAAAGTTGTCTTATACATGTCTTTTGACTGAATATTCAATTGATGGTAGCCAGAACTCAAATCAATCTTAGATAACATGACCACGCCCTAAGGATGGTTAAATAAATCATTGATATGAGACATATGATACTTATTCTTCACCATCACCTTATGCAGCTACTTGTAATCGATACACATATGCATAAAACTATCCTTCTTCTTTAATAATAGAATAGAATCACCCTAAGGAGATACACCTAACCTAATAAAATCCTAACCTAAAAGATCTTAAAGATTAATATTTAAATCATGTAGCTCTACGAAAGCCATAAAGTAAGGTGCCATAGAAATGGGATAGGTGCCCGACTCAAGCTCAATTATTGAGTCAATATCATGCTCAAGAAAAGGCTACATATGTTATTATGAAAAACATCAAGAAAATCAAATCAAGAGAAGGTCTCTCCATACTAATATCACAAACATAAGCAAGAAATAACTCACAAACCCTTGATACTAGTCTCCTATCCTGAATATAAGAATTAATCTTTATAGTCCTACGACTAAATAAACACTACCATACAATAGAGGGTATGCCAGGAATCGCTAAGTTAACAATTTTGACAAAGAAATCTAAGACCGCATGATAGGGGGATAACCAATCCATGCCCAAAATTATATTAAAATCAACTATATCTAGCATAATAAGGTAAACTTATGTGTCATACTCTCAAATGATTACAATACCCAACCAATATACTCAATCCACTAATAAAAAATTACGTACTGGAGTAGCTTTATGCCAAGGGAAAAATAATGGCTCCCAAGACAACCCCAATCTTAGTGCATAGTAAGTAGAGACATATGAAAATGTGGAAACCAATTCAAATAAAGCAGAGGGTGTTTGATGGAGTAATGAATCTTACCTGTGATCATAACATTTAAAGCCTCAGTCTCTGGCCTATAGAAACAACATATAAGTGACCCTACTTTCTAGAATGGGTGCCTACTCAGCCACCTGTTCAACCTACCTGAGGACCACCTCTAGAACCCTGAGGATCACTCTTATACCCTGTACACCACTATTAGTTAAAGGTGGTACTGATCTGATCATTCGACACTCTATATTGAAGGCCTAATCATCCCATGCTGGGGATACACTCTAGTGAAGTAGACCTTAATACCATAAGTATTTCATTCCTTTGGACACTCTGATTTGTCAAAATTGTACAATTGATCCAGAATTTCCACCTCGACCTAAAGACCCTGATTGTGGGGCCCTAAAAGAATGAACACCATTATAACCAAGATGATCCCTATATAAAAGCTAAACCGCTACCTGAATGGGCCTATTAGATTACCCTTATGCTAATAAAGATAATGTTGAGGATACCTACCCTGTTAACTTATATCCTTAAATTTTAAGCCATTATGGATCCCACTATAACTACCTTGCTAATGCAAACTCTTAGTTCTGGCCCTTGGGCTTCATGATATATCTTCTCTATAGTTTAGGTATAGTCAGCATTATCTGTGAAAGATCTACCAATAACAACTAGGATATGAGTAGCCATATGAAGCTAAAGTCTCACCCTATGGCAAAACATCAGATCTGCTCATACTCAATTGGCAGAATCATAGTAGTATGCTTAGCCAACCCATAAAACCTTGACTCACACTAGGTAATTAATATAAAACCTTGCTCTAGCCCTATAAACTAATCTCTCAACTACTCGTACAAGTTGTGGGGCATATGCTTCTCTAACAATGCCTCAGAGAACTGAGTCCAAGTCATTGGTGGACATCCAAATATCCTAGAATAATATAACCCCTCCACCATTGTATGGCTGCCTAATCAAACTAAAACATGATGTAGTCCAAACCATGTGCCTCTATCAAGCCTAAATTACAAATCCTCTCCTCAGAACTAGTAGAAACTAAAAATATCCCTACTTAGGGACCCTGCAAACCTAGGTTAAACTAGTCTCAGAAATCGGCCAAACATCATTTAGACATCGCATTCATAAATGGCTAGTTTACTATCAGTTATGGAACTACTAATGCTGTCGGGACCTTTACTCTAGAAGTCATAGCAGAAATCTATGCTTCAAAATAAATACCACCCTAGGTTGCTTTTTGAGCCCCATATATTGGAAGATTACCTACTAACCCTAATAGTTATACCAAAACATCAAAAAGAACAGAGATAAAATAAATCCTGGTGGGGCCTGGGTTCCTCCTGTCCCACCAATTGCTATAGTAGTAGAACCTCTTGTGCTATCTGGAGTTCAGAAGTAATAATAGGATATGGTGAAGGCTCCCTAGCCTGGTTTGAGCTGGGGCTGCAGCTTTAGCTTAAACTCGGCCTCTAGGTTGACCTCGACCCCAATTCGGTGCCCTAGCTGTAGGCTTAAGGTCTCGACCCCTAGTTGATGTAGCCTGTGTGCTAGATTTTTATGAAAGAGTGAAACAAATAAGAATGTAGAAACCAATATAGATATAATGCATGATAGTGAACCAAATAGGTAATATTTTCCTAAGAATATCCTATCTGTGGGACTTTACTAGACGTTTGATCTTTGATAAGAATCAAATAAGGAAGAACAAGATAGAAAGAAAACAAAGAAGAGAATATGTGGGTTGACATTCAAACTCTTGAATTTGTGGGAAATAAGTCCCAATTGAGTTCAACAATTCAAACAATTTAAACAAAATGCTAGTTTTAAGAACAAGGAAACTAGAACCACAAATGGGTAATTCTTTGATTAATCAAACTAAATAAGTTCACCAATAATTCTAAGAGTTATCCAAGACTAATTACCCACCAATTACTCCCTAAGAAGAAACTACAATTTTCAATGTTCAATATTCATCAAAATCTACTATGCAAAATAAAAGAAAAGTATTGGTCCTACTGTACACGCAAGTGTACGTGGTTGGAAAAGTAATATAGTGACTCTTAAGAGCCGAATTTAAAACCTATAGGGACTACTTTTTTAGTAATTCACTTAATTTTAGTATCCATTGATATTTAAAATCAAGCATTGTAAGGTACTAAAGAGTTTCTGAAAGTTCATTAACTAATAATAAGATAAGAAAACAACAAACTTTAGAAATAATTAACTAATAAAAAGATAAGAGAATACTAAAACGTAGCAACTATAACCTAATCAAGGATGTAATCAATATGAGGGAAGATTCCAGGGCTGAGGTACTCTTAACAATTATGTAAATCGTTATCTTTGTTGTTGGTTAGGTTGGTTACCATATTGTTGATTCATAGGGTTAATGATGCTATTATGCTCTTTCAAACCTCTAATCATTAGCCTAAAAGGATATCACAACTATATCATCGAGCGGGGATGGAATAACCCATTTTAGATGCTTTATGTTATCTTCCTGTAGCTGAACCAACTAAGGAATTCTAAGAATATTTCTATCTTAGACGCGAATTCAAATCTTGCACTATTTAAAAGATAAGAACTTGTTCCTTAAACCCTTTGATCTATCCTAATGGTTTCCTTTTCGTGTTCACAAAACAGATTACACATGTATTTTAATGGTGGCCAATCATCAAAATAGTAAAAATAAGGGATTAAGACCATCCCATATGATAAACCAACAATTAATCAACTCTAAGAATAATAAAGTACATGCATGTGTTCGGCCTCAACCCCAGAACAAGGGAATTTATCCACTCATGTTCATAATCAACTTTTACAAAATAGAAATAATCATACCAAATTCAAATTAAGAGAGTTGAATGATGAAATAACCCTAAAACAAAGCCCTCTTAAGGATTTGTTGCCTAAACATAATGCCAAGATTTGTTCCACTCTCTTTATGCTCACCATGTTTCTTCTAATGCTTTCCATGATCCATAGATAGACATTCATACTCAATCATGTTCATTTTCAACACTAATCATATCCATTAGCTTGAGAAGGCAAATTTAACTAAAACATAAGACATTTTTGCAAGATTTAGATCATAGAACAAGTACATATATGGGTCATAATTCGCACTTAGAGGTAGAAATATGCCCAAGATCACCACCCTACACTTAGAGTCTTATTTGCCCTCGAACAAGTCCATGTAGTTTTTCTCAACACTCTAAGGCTTCATATCACTATCTTAACAGGATACTTCTATTGGGCACACACTGGATAGATATGACTTCTTAATTTTCATCACAAGCACACCATATCACAAATTAAAACATCAGAATGCTATTTTTAGACTTCTTAACCTCAATACGGACTTTAATACATTGGCAAACTCATGCATATTATTCAGCCAAGAATTTGTAAAGGTCACCTAACCATCTTCTATATTATAACACCCCAATTTTCTGAACCAAAATGCTATACGGTGCTCATGACCCCAAAGGACCACAAGCTAACCCATGACTGATATCTGTACCTATATACTACATAAAAGACTGTAAAATACGAAAACATGAATTGAAAAACCATAAGGTTCAATACTAATACATGATTGAAAATATGGTATACAATACCAAAATAAATCTAAAATAATTATTAGACATGCTATAGTCTGAAAGCCTCTAAACTGTCTGAATAAGGAGTTGATGGGACATGTCCCCAACTAACTCCATCTACTAAAATAAACTAAAAATTGAAATAGTAACATAGCAAAATAATATCATCCTATAATGATGAGGAATCACTGGTAACTCTGTCTGCTAAAACCTGGAATGCTACTGATGCTCTGGATCTTATGCTACTAAACCTATGGTATAAGACACTATAATGTAAATGCGTCACTACTTTAAATGTACTGGTACGCAAGTGAGGTAGGCTGAATGAAATAGGGTTTATATGCATGAACAATACTATTTGACTGACTAACATGAATGTGAAAATACATGCATGAATACATAACTGTAACTAACATCATGATAGGACTGAATATCGAGTTCTAACAACTGAGTCTCTTGATATTGACATATGAGTCACTGATGAGTAAGAAAGAATGATACTGTATTACTGAATAGTGAGGGACTTAAACTATGTTGCTGATACATGAATAACTGTGTCTAATAGTTTTGATTATAAAAAACTTGTCTGGTTGACTGTACATAACAGTTCTGAAGCTGAATAATGATAACATAAGTTTTGTTAACTGGAATAACTGATAACATGAGTGACTATATCTTACAGTACCGAATCTGATAGAACTAGCTGAGTTTCGTACTATATCTGAGTAACTAAATCTGAGATCAGTCCTATTTAGTGGGTGATCTCTAAATTTGATGATACTGATAATAAAGATGATTTAACTTAGTTTGAGATTAGTCCTACCTAGTGGGTGATCTCTAAATCTGATTATTCTGATATTGATTGACCATAGTTGAGATCAGTCCTATCTAATAGGTGATCTTGAAGGCTATTTAAAATGATAAGGATTGACTATATCTGACAGTCCTTAAATCTAAGGAACTATCTGAGTTTCTTTACTGAGACTGAGTTGACTGTATCTGCCAATCCTGATTTCATAAATGAAACTGTGGGATGTAATCATCTAACTGACATAACCCTTTCAGCTAGTCTGGGGTCCAACCTACAACCCAGTTGGAAGGGTATTAATATCGTGCCATTGGTAAAGACAACTGCTGTGGAGTCATTCCTAATCTAGCGGGTGACCCCTGGTATAAGTCCTATATATTTAAATGTGCTAAGGGGTGATCCCTGAGTATGTCAGTCCTATCTAAAGGGTGACATCTCGTACCTATGTTAGCTATATAGTTCTTGAACATAGGAATTGCTTCTAGGGATCTCAGTCCTATCTAGCAGATGAGTCCCCATCCCTAAGCTCACTCGATGCTGAATCCTACTCCTATCTGAAAGACACTAAACTGATTAACTAAGATAAACTAATTAACTGAACTGAACTGATTAGTTGAACTGAACTAACTAGCTAAACTAAACTGATTAGCTAAATTGATACTAGTAGTATCGTTTAGCAGAGGTAAACTGAGTTTACTAAGTTTTGTTAACTTACGAAAGGTACTGATGTCTGAGGACTGACTAAGAGTACTATAGTTACTGAGATTTTACTTGGAATACTGAAATAACTGAGATTACTGAACTACTGAGATTTCCTGAGTCACATGGTTTACTGAGTTCTATGGATCATGGCTTGACTAAGAGTATTGTGAAACATTACATGGCTTTAGGCACACAGCTAAATAGTTAGGTACAAGTACCCCCAGGACTAGATAGAAGGAAACTAACACACATGACACTTCTTGATCATAGGAATAAAATCCACAATTCATAATACCATAAATAGGGGATTTTATACTACACATGGTCCTCGGCATCTTATACATGGAAGGGAATGCATATAACATGTAAATACTTGCATAACTTCAAGGTCATGGGCATTCCATATCACAAAAATCAATACACAACAATAGCATGGAATTAATGTTGAATCATAAGGGATATAGCATTGACGAGTCATGTAAGAACTATTGAGTCATGAAAACATGGTTTTTTTTAATCATTCTAGACATTTTATCGAACACCTTACATGCACAACTTTGGGCATAGTTATACTTATCATTTTAACAATCTAAGTCACCCAAAGTTATGGATTTAATCTAAAGTGCTCACATACTTAATGAAAATACATTAAGATACTACCTTAAAACTTTAATAACAACCATCAACATGAACATGATCACACCATAACAAGAAAATCACAATTTATTATTTAAAATTTGATTCTTAGACTCCATGGATGAAAAGGATCCATGGATGAACACTATGCATACCTTAAATCTGGATGTTGAAAGAGATCTAATGTTTCTTAAAGGTTCTATGTTTCTTGAAGGTTCTTAAAGAAATCCTTAGGCTTGTTCTTGATTTTTCTTGACTAGGGTTTAACCACTTTTGGGAGAGAATGTTTTTATTCTTTAGGAGAATGAGAAAATAATAGGATAATAGCCTTCTCAGGGCTTTAATACCATGTTTATAGTAAGGAAAAAAGACCAAAATACCCTTACAAAATCACTTCCCACTTGCTAAAATTATCAGCTGACGACCAAGGCTGATAAGTCGTCAAATCTGTGATAGCCCGTTAGCCCAGGTCGTCACTTGGGAGCTAAAATTTTTGTGTTTCTATCTAAGCCTGACGACATGGGATGATAATCCATCAGACTTGTGATAAGTCACCAGCTCATGTCACTCATTTGCCAGGTGAACATGCCGGAGTAAAATAAGTATAACTTTTTCTCCGATATTGGATTTGGGAAAAATTGGTATCATTGGAAAGATAATTCAATTATATATATGTTGGTAGGCATGAGATCAATAATTTATAGTATAACGAGAGATATTCTCATTTGAAGTTGACTATAGCAATATCCTTCCCAAGAATTCAATCGGTAAGGAATTTTTTGATTCGTATGATATTTAGGAGTTATTTAAAGACTTAATATACATCTTAATTGCTCATAAAACTATAAACGAACCATTATGTACTATGCATGAGCTTGAAACATGGCGCTAATATTGGTTTGGATTTTTTTGGGTATTATAATATCTCTCCCTTGGAAACATTCATCCTCGAATGAGAATGACTGAGATGGAAGAAAAGATAAACTGAAGTAGGTACAAAACATACACTACTAAAATATGGTTTTGGGACTGACATGACTAATAAGATGAATACATCATACTGAACATGCATATCTGATGCATGAGTAACTGATTCATGAATTCATGACTGAGTGTTCTGATGAATTGAGTTTCTTATAATAAGAATGCATATCTGATGCCTAATTTTATGACTGACATGATACGTGAAGGTATGACTAAAAGTAATGGTAAGATTATTACGTATATCTAATGCGTTAATATATAACTGAACTGACTTATGAACCTACGACTGAACATGTAATAGTAAAGATACCAAGTTTGAACTGAAAACTGAGCATGGAACTAAATACCAAGTTTATTATTAAAATTTGAACATGAGAATGAGTACATTCAAGGAAGACTGTTACCTTGAACTAAAAATACTGATGAGTCTGAGACTAATTACTCAATATGCATGAGAGAAAACATGAGAGCATAACTGAGTTTGCAATGTGATACATGAATTGAACTGAGTCTGTAATACATGGCGTGCAATTGAGCTTAGAGCTTAAGAGTCAATGTATGAGTATCCCCTACTCCATACTGGATTCATTATATATAGAGAGAATGGAATGCTTATATTATGAAAGTTTGGGGAATCATAGTGTAACTCCCCCTTGGGAAACTAGGTCCCTCACAAAATACTGACTTGGCTGAGCTACTGAGGAAAGATGAGGTGATGTGCAAGGCACCTGGGAACTGAATCGTGACTGATTATATGAGATCTGAAATTGAGGCATGACAATTGAACTGAGCTGATTACTGAACTGAAGCATACATTATAACTAAGATTGTAACTAAGATGGCAACTGAGTTATGATAGTCGCAAAATGAAGGCTATCATAAGTCAAGGATCTGAATGTACACTCACACTCTGATCTTTTCCTTATTTCTAAGTACAACCTATTGCTAGTCATTTATTTGCATATTATCATGACATTCAAGCCTATCTCCATAACTACACCCTCGTGTAAAATAGGAATGCAACAATCTCCTCTCAACATGTATCATTTACTCTCTCACTTATCTAAAAAATAGCTCATCACTACACTGTTCTTACAAAGAGAGCTCACTGAAGGGGTTGAATCAAGAGGACCTGAAATATGAATGGACACTAGCTGAACTTAACACATGACTGAGGCCTAAAGAATATGATATCAACAATATGGATGCACCCAAAAGGTCTGAACTGAGGATACACCTGGCATATCCTGGATTAACTGATCAATAGGAGTGTAACATGAGTCATGGGAGCTGAGAAATATATAAAGCATGACATGTGTACATGAGTCATGAGTTGCATGACTTGAGCTGGGAGCTTTTTACATTCGTGGGACATGATTTATATTACTGAGGGGAATAGAATTGAACCCCTTATGTTGGGAAATGGAATCGTACATGATTCTATAGAAAGCGTGAATATAAGTTGTGTTCATGGAACTGAGACATAAAGCATGCATAGGCATCATGCTTACTGGAGTGAGAAACTTTACACTGAGATAAGGATGGGTCGGGAATCGTCTTCCCTAACTACTTTTCTATACATACTGGCACTACTACTAAAATTTGATAGCTTGACTTGGGTACTTGATCTACCATCTCCCCGTTGGATTTAAGCCATCATCATAAGTCTGTGAACACTAAAATAATCTCTGAACTGAACTGTAATCATCATCACATACTTACACTCTGATCGACATATGCTCACCTTACTAAATATATCATCTGCCTCTGTTTCCTCACATACTACTAATATAACATTCATACCTTCATGCTTAATTTCAAGTCAATAAACTTAAATTTCTAACTCACACTGTTCAAGTCTACTGTTTCATTCTGGAATAACTATCCCCATGAATACATAATCTGATCAATTTGGATAACATTATCCCAACTCCATTACTGCTAAACCCCTGGGTTCATGCTTTTAACTCTAGTCATATTCTATCATAGGATTCTGAGACGGGATCTGGTGGAATATCTAAATCTGGGTTCGAGAACGAGTTCTCATGATCATGAATGAGATCCGTACAACTTTGGAACATAATGAAACTAAGGGATACTATTTGAGCATGTGGAAAATCCTATAACTGTCTGTAGGGACTGTCTGAGAAAGCGTTATCTGTAGGAATTGAGCTTCACTACTTCTGTTACCTTGAAAGTAAGGTGGAGTTGACATGATGAGAATCTACATGAGTTTCTTAGGAAACCTTATATAGCATGATCTGAAACATGAAACAAGGAAAACTATTCCTAAAATATCTCATAGCCTCCTATAATAAGTGTGGTGCACAGCACATGCATGTACACGAATCTACTAGATGCAGCTTTTCAGATATCCTAGGATACTATTGAACCTTAGGCTTTGATACCAAGTTTGTAATGCCTCAATTTACTGAACTAAAATGCTACACGATGCTTATGACCCCAAAGGACCACTAGCTAACCCACGACTGATATCTGTACCTGTATACTGCATAAAACATTGTAAAATGCAAAAACATAAACTGAAAGGCCATAAGGTTCAATATTAATGCATAACTGAAAATATGGTGTACAATACCAAAATAAATCTACAATAACTGTCTAATATACTATAGTCTGAAAACCTCTAAACTGTTTGAATAAGGAGATGATAGGACATGTCCCCAACTAACACCATTTACTAAAATAAACTGAAAACTAAAATAGTAACATAATCAAATATATCATCCTCGAATGATGAGGACTCACTGCTAACTCTATCTACTGAAGCCTGGAATGCTACTGTCGCTCTGTATCTCTTGCTTCTAAACCTATGGTATAAGACACCATAGCGCAAATGTGTCGGTACTTTGAATGTACTGGTATGCAAGTGAGGTAGGATGAATGTTATAGGGTTCATATACATGAACAATACTATTCGACTAATATGAACGTGAGAATACATGCATGCATATGTAACTGTAACTAACATCATGATAGGACTGAAGACCGAGTTCTGACTATTGAGTTTATTATTATTTACATCTGAGTCACTGATGAGTGAGAAAGAATGATACTATATTACTGAATACTAAAGGATTGATACTATGTTACTGATATATGAATAACTGTGTCTAACAGTTTTGATTTTGAAGAACTGGTCTGGTTAACTGTACATAACTGTTTTGAAGCTGAATACTGATAACATGAGTTCTAATAACTGACATAACTGATAACATGAGTGACTGTATCTGACAGTCCTGAATCTGATGGAACTAGATGAGTTCCATACTATATCTGAGTAACTAAATCTGAGATCAATCCTATCTAGCGAGTGATCTCTAAATCTAATAATACTGATAATAAAGATGATTTTACTTAGTTTGAGATCAGTCCTACCTAGCGGGTGATCTCTGAATCTGATTATTCTAATACTAATTGGCCGTAGTTGAGATCAGTCCTATTTAATGGGTGATCCCAAAGTTTATTTATAGTGATAAGGATTGACCGTATCTGACAGTCCTGAAATCTAAGGAACTATTTGAGTTGTTTTACTGAGACTGAGTTGACTGTATATGACAGTCCTGATTTCATAACTGAAACTGTGGGATGTATTCATCTAACTGACATGCCCCTTTCTAGCTAGTCTAGGGTACAACCTGTAACCCCAGTTGGAAGGATGTCAGTACTGCACCACTGGTAAAGACAAATGCTATGGTGTTAGTCCTAATCTAGCGGGTGACCCCTGGGATCAGTCCTATACATTTAAATATGCTAATGGGTGATCCCTTAGTATTTCAATCCTATCTAACGTATGATATCTCGTATCAACACCGGCTACGTAGTTATGGAACATAGGGATTGCTTCTAGGGATCCCAGTCCTATATAGCGGGTGAGTCCCCATCTGTAGGCTCACTCGGTACTGAATCCTACTCCCATCTAAAAGACACTGAACTAATTAATTAAGCAGAACTAATTAGCTGAATTGAACTGATTAGATGAACTAATACTAGTTATATTATTTAGCAGAGCTAAATTGAGTTTACTAAGTTTCATTGACTGGCGGAAGGTACCGATGTCTGAGGACAGACTGAAAGTACTGTAGTTACTAAGATTTTACTTCGAATACTTAAATCACTGATATTACTGAACTACTGAGATTTCTGAGATTTCCTAAGTCACATGATTGACTGAGTTCTATGGATCATGGATAGACTGAGAGTATCGTGAAACATGACATGGCTCTGGGCACACAGCTAAATTGTTGGGTACAAGTACCCCCAGGACTCGATAGAAGAAAACTGATACACATGACACTTCTTGATCATAGGAATAAAATCCACAGTTCATACTACCATAAATAGGGAATTTCATACTAAACATGGTCCTCAGCATTTTATACATGGAAGGGAATGCATATAACATGTAAATACTTGCATAACTTCAAGGTCATGGGCATTCCACATCACAAAAATCAATACACAGTAGTAGAATGGAATTCTTGTTGAATCATAAAGGATATATCATGGACTTGTCATGTAAGCACTATTGAGTCATGAAAACATGGTTTTTATCATTCTAGACATTTTATCAAACACCTTACATGCACAACTTTGGGCATAGGTTTACTTATCAATTTAACAATCTAAGTCACCCAAAGTTATGGATTTCATCTTACATTCTCACATACTTTATGAAAATACATTAAGATACTACCTTGAAACTCTAATAACAACCATCAACATGAACATAATCACACCATAACAAGAAAATCACATTTTATTATTTAAAACTTGATTCTTGGACTTCATGTTTAAAGGGGTCCATGGATGAACACTATGCATACCTTAAAGCTTTATCTTGAAAGAGATCTAATGTTTATTGAAGGTTCTATGTTTCTTGAAGGTTCTTAATGAAATCCTTAGGCTTGTTCTTGATTTTTCTTGATTAGGGTTTAACGTCTTTTGGGAGAGAATATTCTTATTCTTGAGGAGAATGAGAAAATAATGGGATAATAGCCTTCTCAGGGCTTTAATACCGTGTTTAGAGTGAGGTAGAAAGACCAAAATACCCGTATAAAATCACTTCCCAGTTGCTGAAATTATTAGCTGATGACCAAGACTGATGAGTCATCAGATCTGTGATAGCCCGTCAGCCCAGGTCATCACCTAGGAACTGGAATTTTTGGGTTTCTATCTAAGCCTGACGACATGGGCTGATAAGCCGTCAGACTTGTGATAAGTCATCCGCTCATGTCGTCACTCATTTGCCAGGCGTACATGCCGGAATAAAATGAGTATAACTTTTTGCTTTGCTATCAGATTTAGGAAAAATTGGTATCGTTGGAAAGGTAATTAAATTATCTATTTGTTTGTAGGTTATGAGTTCAATAATTCATAGTATAAAGAGAGATATGATCATTTGAAGTTGACTATAGAAATATCCTTCCTAAGAATTTAATCAGTAAGGAATGTTTTGATTCGTCTGATAGCTGGGAGTTATTTGAAGACTTAATATACATATAACTTGCTCATAAAACTATAAAAGAACCACGATGTACTATGCATGAGCTTGAAACATGGTGCTAATAATGGTTTGGATTTTTCTGGGTATTACACACATGCACCCTCATATAAGAGAATTACCCATATTTATTCATCATCATGCAATATATCATAAGAATAGGTAGAAAGAACAATTTTTACTCACTGTCCCAAAGAATTCACACATACATAAGATGAACCATAGGCTTTCCCTTTGTGTAGTACTCCACTAATATCTGAATGTTAAGACTTAGGCTCAAATAAGTCTTTAAGGGTTGTAATGTATGGTAAGGGATGGTAGGAAATATTTGGCTAAAAGTAGTGACTAAATTCCCTAAGCACTTTAATACATCACATGAACATTAAGATCAATCTCTTAACAACCAAATTTTCACCTCATCTACCTTCACACCCATCTTTTGTTGTGCCTCATCTCATTAAGCTATTCATATACATCGTGGTAGGGAATATTCTATTCAATACATTATTCAATTTAGAACAATCTTTTTTTTCATTTTATTACACAACTCCCACCCTCAAGACACATCAATTCTCATCACCAATAGCTATGTTTTGGGGGATTCACTTTCACCTTTTCCCTACTTGTATTTCAACCCTTTAGCTCAATTAAATTTAACTAAAGTGCTTAGGAGCTTTGGATCAAATTAAGATCAAACAAAGAAAAAGAATTAGGTGACATATGAGGCTACCAAAGAAAATAAGCTTAAGGCTCAATGGGGTTGACTAAGATTATGTACAATGGTAGGTAAAAGAAGGGATGAAACATGGCTGTCAAAGAAAGGCCTATATTATCTCCTAAACTAAATACTTTTTATTTCACTTTGTAAACACACAGAGAAAGTGCTAGAAATCACTATGCACATATGATAAATAGAAAACCTCACTCACACCTGGTGCATGCTAAATTCCAAGTAGGATCCCTATAGACTCTTAACCTAAAAATTATAAAAATTTAAAATTAATCCAACACTAACATAGAGTCACCTAATTGAGCCCAGACGTCTAAAAAATAGCACATTTTTTTAATTTGACATGCTTCTTTGTAGAAAAATATTTTTCATGTCACGTGGACATATGGCCCAACACAAAGTACCTCGCATTAGATTAATGATCAGGTTCTCCCACCTATTCACTCCCTAAGACTAATTCCCCTTAGCATGGTGGTCATCCATCTATCATTGAGAAAGGCACCTAAACTATTATGAGTTATTGGAATGCATCCTAAAATCAAAAAGTTTACTCCTAAAAACATCATAAAAACAACTAAGCTACTAAAATGCCAAAACTAGGCATAGTAAAATGATGAAACTACTACGAACTATGAATTTTAAAAATAAAATAATTACTAAATATTATAGACCGAATGTATTAGAATGTCTAGACCCAAATAAAAAATAATGACAACATCCAACAAAATAACATCCATAATAACAATCTAGCTAAAATAGATAACAAATGAGAATCTCTATCATCCCACACTTAAAATGTAGCACTGTCCCCAGTACTTGCAGATACAAACCAAAACAAAGTTATGAGGTGATGTAAAAACTCCCTGGTCATGCCTTGTCCATGCCATCATAAATATCAGGGCCTAAAGCCTCATCGCGCAAGTCTGGGTCTACATCATCATCATCTTCAGAGTCAATGTCCGAGTCCCACAACTGCCTCTCCTCATCTGTACTAATGCCATCATCTACTAGCTCTACAAACTCTTGGCTTATCCTTAATAGTGTCATGGTATGACAAAGTGGGTAGTCAAGATCCACTGCATGTATATCCTCTTTAGTGGCTGCTCTAGCCCCAACTCACAACTTCAACATATGTAACCCATACACGCGGGCTGTGTTATCATCATCCCAAGAATAACTCTCGGGTAGTATTAGCATCGGCCCATGAGTAATATCAAAACCCCGAATTTGGGTCATATCTACCAGATGCATGTCTAACATCGGTGTGTAGTCCACGACCTCTTTCTATATATCATGGCTCCTTAGAATCTGAGTTAGTAGCTCACCAAAACCATACCTACGTCCCTAATAAAAGCAAGCATTCTTCATGGATGAAATGTTACTATACCTATATTTATCGCAAATCCCTCTTGCATCGTTGCATAAAATAGGCAAACCCGATCTTAAGTGACTTCAATCATGTGCTTCCCAGGAATGAGGCAGTGATAGATGATTTTTAGCCATATTCTAGCTTCCCTATTTATCTGTGCATAGGGAAATATCATATAATAGCCTCTCTCTTGACGAGAATCTGCCTAGCAGTTGATCTGTTGTCGTACAATATATGTCTGATATTGGCATAAGGTGGGGTGATGTTTATCTACCTCAGAAGTACTGAGTCTGCCTCAGGAGTGCCCAAAATGGCATTCAGGTAATGTGTATTAAATGTCACTACTTGCCCGCGAATCTTAACTTCTGAATCCGAATCTCTTGGGTCCAAATTGGCGTAGAATTCCCTAATCAAGTTCAGGTTACATTCAGTCGGCTACTAAAAAATAAGGTTCATATGCATCTCATCAATTCTTTTAACCATGCTCGAGAACTCTCTATGCAAACTTTTTTGGTCAATGAACTCATCCAGGGCATACTTAAATTTAGTATGCTTGCTATACTATTTATTCCCTACTTCATCAACCCATCTAGACCCGTACCTATGGTTCTAACCTCATGGAACATCTGGGGCTTTGGGTACACGAGCTGTTGGATGAACTCTCTTCTTTGATGCCTCTGAAATCATAACTACATCTTTCCCTTTTTACATTCTGCTTACTATAGTTCCCTGTCAGTCATAACATGTAACAAACCATATCAAAATGACACCTTTGAGTCTAGCAAGCACCAAGTGAATAAGGATTTAGGGTCCACCCCACACTTAGTTGCTAACATTGGTGGGTAAAGTTCGAAACAGGGGTACGGAGACTTCCCCCATTCCATAATATAACCACATGGTCATAACACCTAAATAAACAGTCAATCACTTTGTAAATTTAGTTACTATCCCCATAATTACAAATTAAGGTCACGTCGCTTTAATCAGATTTTAAGAGCGTACCCCACTTCTCACCTCACAGTAGTTACAAAACCACAATATACCAAGCATTATTTTTCTTGGATTTAACACACAATAATATTTTGACTTCAGTGCAAGCACATGTGCCAACATACTCACCAAGTACATATTTGCAGCCTACATTCTTAATAATAGCTTACCACAATGTTCATACAATGTGCTACATTTAACAAAACTTCTTTTCTATTCAAATGCCTGTACTACCATAAGTTCTAGACATACTTGGGTAGTTACACATCTCAAGAATCCTAACAGGCTACCATGATTTCCTTGTTTGCACGAGAAACACACACACAGAGATACGTATGAAATCAAAATAGTGTAATGCACCAAAACATTTCAATAAAAGTATCATATGCCTAATTCAGTTTTTAACAGGTGCAAAAAGGGTAGTCACAACAACACAGACTTTTTCACATAGTTCATAGGTCGGATAACAATTTTACACACAATAAATTACATTGGTTGATGTAACAATTTAAACCCATAATTTAACTCACCAACAATTCCAACCCATAACATTAATTATTCAAACATTGTAAGTTTTCAACTACAACATTCGATCAACAAAGAGAAATAAATGCTTGAGAACTTACCTTGTTCGAGTTCATAAAGGAGAAAAGATTAAGCCTTGGGGAGGGTAAGCAGCGTGGTATGCTTCAAATTAAAAGAATTTTGGGAGTGTGGCATGCTAGGATTATGAAATAAAGAGGGGAATTGGGATTTAGGAGGTTTATAAAGAGTGAAATTGGGGTTTAAAGAGTGTAAAGTCCGGTTAAACCCAACTATTTAATTTTAAAAATGGCCCGACAAATAGCCTCCGTGCCACGTCCTTATCGCAAAAGATAGGGAGCGTGGCATATCAAAATCACAGAGACTCACCATAAAGTGTATGTTGAAATTTTAACTTTAGCATGCCATGCCCTTATTATGGAGGATAGGGAGTATGCCATTCTCCTATCGAGGAGGTGCACTGTTTTTCCAACTTTGGGGAATTGTTGTTCCCCCTTTGCTTGCCTTTGTTTTCCTTTGCACCAAGGAACATTTTCATACCTGGGAACCTCCTGAAAACACATTTTAGTCACTTTAATTTCTTCCCCATGTTAAGATGTACCTCATTCCTGCAATCTCATCAAAAATAACAAAACACATACGAAAGAGTGGGTTGTCTTACACCTAGCACCTTAGTTTGGTCATGGCTCGACACATCTTTTTTATATTTTTGATTTATTTTCTTATTTTATCAAATAAAAAAAGAACTATGTCATTACATTATATTCGTGGGTTTCCACCCACACAATGCCTTATTTAATATCATGGCACGACCAAACTCAACATTACTCATCTACAAATGTGATAAATGTCTTTTATCTATCCATATGATCTGCCTAATAGTGCTTGACCCTTTGTCCATTCACCAAAAATATAGTTATATTATCTTCTTTCTAAAGCTTAACAACCCTGTGAAGGGTCATTCTTACTACTTCAAATGGCCCAGACCACTTCAGCCTCAACTTACCCGAAAATAGCTTCAGCCTAGAATTGAATAACAAAACCTTTTAGACAGGCTCAAAGACTCAGGTAAGGATATTCTTATCATGCCATATTATTTTATTTTATTTGTACAACTTTGCATTTTTATACGCATGTAAGTGGAACTCATCAAACCCGTACAACAGTAGCATTCTCTTCTTTCCTAAAATCTTTGAATCAAGATTCAATTTCTTCTCTGCCCAATAAGCCTGATATTTCCACAGGCAAGTGACACGCTTTTCCATTCTCCAATCAATAAGGAGAGGTCCTAATAGGCATTTTATAGGTTGTCCTGTATGCCTATAGTGCATTATCTAGTTTTACCTACCAATCTTTACACTAACAATTAACTGTTTTCTACAGAATCTATTTAATATTTTTATTAGATTCCTCCACTTGGCCACTCGTCTATGGGTGATACAATATCACTACCTAATGTCTGAATGCTAGCAGGTTCTTAAACCAATGATACACAAAGTGAGTCCCTCCATCACTAATGATTGCCCTAGGTGTTCCAAAAATAGAGAATATTCTTCTTGACAAACTTAATCACCACTTTTACATCATTACTGGGGAAAGATGCAAACTATACCCACTTGGACACATAATCTATTGCCACCAAAATATAGTGATTACCATATAATGGCAGGAATAGGACCATTAAATCTACCCCTCGCACATTGAAAACCTTTTTCTCAAGAATACTATTTAGGGGCATTTCATGGCGTTTTAAGATAGTGCCTATTCTCTGGCATTGATCACATTATTTCACATAAGAAAAGGCATCTTTGATTAGTGTGGGCCAAAAGATACCCGATTATAATACCTCATGTGTTGTTCATTCACCTCTATGATGACCTGCATACGGTGATGAATTGTAACTCTGGAACACTTATTTGGACTCAGCTTTTGGAACACATCTTCTCACTACTCGATCAGCCCCTTGCTTTAACAAATAAGGATCATCCCATATGTACGGGGGAGAATTATGAGACAATTTGTTTTTTTGCTAACTAGTGGAATTTGGAAGATATACACCACTGACCAAAAGTTCACTATATCAATATACCATGGAAGCTCTGCTGCACTTAGTGCCATTAACTATTTATTTGGGAACTCTTACTGAATAAAAACCTTATCAACTACAAGCGATCAAACTTCTAACCTCGATAGGTGGTCAGCTATTTGATTTTAAATCCTTTTCTATCCCGTACCTCTAGATCAAATGCTTGTAGTAGCAGGATCTATCTGATTAGCCTGGGCTTTGCATTTTTTTTTGTTGAATAGATATCTGATGGCCGCATGATCTATATGCACTATCACCTTTATGCCCACTAGATAAGCTCTAAATTTGTCGAATGCATATATTAAATCCAACATCTCTTTCTCTGTGACAATGTAATTTATTTGAACAACATCCAAGGCCTTACTAGCATAATATATGGAGTAAAAAACCTTTTCCTTGTATTTCTATAGCACTACACCTACAACAACATTACTATCGCCACACATCATCTCAAATGATAATCCCTAATCAGGAGTAATAAACATTAGAGCTTCTATTAATCTTTTTTTGTATTGCTCAAATGATTTCTAACAATCAGTTTTGAATTCAAATTTGACCTCTTTCCCCACAGCTTGCACATTGGACTTGTTATCTTTGAGAAGTTTTAAATGAACCTTTTGTTAAACCCATCATGTCTAAGGAAACTACACACACCCTTAACTGAGACTGGTAGTGGAAGCTTTTCAATCACCTCCACTTTTGCTATGTCAACTTCACACCCTTTTAGTGACATGTTATGGCTAAGAATGATACCTTCTTTGGCCAAAAAATGGCATTTCTCCTAGTTCAATACCAAATTAGTTTCTCCATACTAAGCTGAGACCCTATCTAAGTTTTGCTAACATATGTCAAAAGAATTACCAAATACAAAAAATTCATCCATAAATACCTTGATGAAATCCTCCACCATGTCATAGAAAATGGCCAATGCACCTTTAGAAAGTGGAAGGTGCTTTACACAATCTAAAAGGCATACGCTTTAAAGCACAAGTTCTATATAGATAGATGAATGTTGTCTTTATCTAATTATAACCGGAATAGCCATCACAAAAGCAATAGTATTCTTATCTAGCAAGTTTATCAAGCATTTGGTCAATAAAAGAGATAGGATAATGATCCTTTCGGTGGCCTTATTGAGCTTCCTATAGTCCTTACAAATTCTCTACCCAATCACAGTACGAGTCAGGATCAAATCATTATTATCATTTGTAACAACTGTCATTCCTGATATGCTAAAGAAATATAACACTTTCAATGCTTAAAAGAAAAAAATATGCAAATTTCTAAGGTAATTTTGTTAGATATGATGCATTTTGGATATGTTTTGCAGGAAATTAGGTTTTGGATGCTAAGTTTATGAAAAATATTAAAAAGGTGTTTTTGGCTACTTATGTGAAAATTATGGGTGTTTGTGACACTTTTTGGATTGTTCATGACCAAAGCGTGTGTGGGAATTGAATAAGATCTGAAAAAAAGCTTCTGGCACCTACCTAGATCAATATGTAGACCACATGTAGTGCATGTGGACCACATGTAATCAAAGCATGTGTCATAAGTCCAAAATCTCAAGAGCAGACCTGCAGGAATTTTTGGTCTGAGCACATGCGGTGGACATATGCGCCCAGCTTCATGCTGTATATACCACATGTACCCAAGGCCAGGCCACATGTGGAGACCAAATGTAGCCACCAACCTTTTTTTCTTCTATTTTATTCAAACTTTGATTTTAGGGTTCTGTCATGTACTATAAATATCTCTTAGGTGTTTTTAGTAGAAGTGACCGATACTTACAGATATATTTTGATTTCGAGATTCATTTTTGGTCTTGGAATTCTCTTGTATTGATTTTGGTTAATTAATTTAGCTATGGTTTTGGCTTTTTACTTATAATTATTATGATTTCATCTTATGCTTTCAATCATGAATGTTGTTGATTACTTAATAAGCATGAGCAGCTAAAAACCCTTAGCTAGGGTTATGGAAACCCTAGCAGATTGATGAAGTACGGGAAGTGCTATTGTTGTTCTAAACTGATACCCATGCATTGAATTATCTTTACCTTAAAGGTTATCTTAGCGGTTGCAAATGTTATGATACTGCCTAGATTATTGCTACTTACTCTAAAAGAGAAGTACTGACTAGGAAAAGATGACAACAACAATAATTTGATAGTTAGCTGTCGATCCCTCTACTAGGTATTATCTAAGTATGATGGTTAGCTTTCATCTAATAACTAGAGATTCAAAAGGTAGTAGTTAACTGCGATCAAGATATGGTTAAGTAAGGCAATATACTGAGACTCAAAAGTTATAGAGTGAAATCTATCCACTCATCCAAAACATTGTAGATGGATATAAATTATCAGATTCTGCAGGCAAGGTATCGAGTTGGTCCAACATAGCATGAGCAATACGAATGTGCACCTACGACTGATTTCATCCAAAGTTGATATTCACCACTTGTTCAATATTTCTACTCAAAACCCCCTATTTACTTTTCTAGTTCTGTCCATTGATTACGACAACTGAGAGAAATGATTCCATGTATTCCCTCAATATTCAACCCCAACCTTTGTTGGGTTACTATATTTGATAGCAACCATATAGCCTTTGGAGTGAATGTGTAGCTTGGGCATTGTCAATTCCTCAGGTGTATATTGGGTGTTATCAATTCCTCCCTTCTTTGAAATTCACTGAATAATACTGACCCATTTGCTATCTGAGATTGCATAAACTATCCCTATGTCGAGCTACTTGATCACTCCCTTTCTAACTACCTTCTTTATCACTGTATTTAATCTTCACTAATGTTGCACACTTGACTTGTGATCTTCTTTCATAAATATTTTGTACATACAGAAAGCAGGATTAATTGCTTGGATATTTGACATTTGCCATCTGATCATTTTTTTTCTTCTTTTAAGCACTGCTAATGCCTCATTTACCTGTACATCAGACAAAACTGTAGAGAGAATTTATAGGAAAAGTGTCATCATCACCAAGAAAGGCATACTTATGATGGAAGGTACAACCTTAAGCTCTAATTTTGGGACATCCTCAATGGAAGTCCTAGGAGAAGGACCAAGGGGCCTATTCAAAGGTTCAAGTTAAACTTATGCGCAAAGATTCTTGCAATATTTAGAAGATCAACTATTTCATATGCTTCAGCATCACCAAAAGTATCACATCCCATTAATATCTCTCTAGTGGGTTCTTGGACATAATAAAGGAAGCTCAACTTCATGGTCTAGAGCTATGATAACGGACAATTACTCATATATTATAGGTAACTTCATTGATTTGTACACATCAAAGACCTCAACCTTATTATGAGCTCTCATTATCAGCTGCCCTACAACCATATCAATCAAAGCTTGTCCTGTAGCTAAGAAGGGATGTCCTAAAATAAATAGGACTTCCAGATCAGAATTGAAATCCAAAATAATGAAGTCATCTGGAAATATTAGAGGACCCACTTAAACTAAAACATCTTCAACTATCCCATCTGGTATGGCAAGTGAATGGTTCGCAAACTGTAAAATCACTTTAGTGGGTCTTGGGCTGCCTAACTCGATCTTCTTGAACAATGATGTAGGTATGAGGTTTATAGTCTCCCCAAGATCATATAAGCCTCTAGCACAAGCAGATTACCCAGTAGTGATCTGAATAGTGAAACTGCCTAGATTTTTAAGCTTTGTGGGCAACCTATTCTGAGTTCTTGATATGCACTCCTCAGTAAGTGCAACAATGGCATATTTGGTCAATCGGTTCTTATCTTACATAATATCTTTAATGTACTTCGCATATTTTAGAACATCTTGCAATACATCAATAAGAGAGAGGTTAATGTAAACCTATTTTAGTAAGTTAGTAAATTTCTAACATGCTTGCTCTTTTTGCTTATTTATCCTTTATGGGAATAGTAGAGCTGGATTTACACTTTCCACCTTGGTTTTTGTTCTCTCAACTTTGTCATTCTCATCATTCTCTTCATCCTTTATAATAACTCTTTGATTCACCTTCTTGGTACTAACTCTTCTAATTACAACCCATTGCGAGTAGACACTGTAATCCCTCGCTAGCGATTTAGATTAGTATCACTCGGTAAAATTCCCTAAGGTCTAATGTTTTATGCTCCTGTAGGTTGACCCATCTGAATCTCTAGTGTCTTTGTTGGTAACTGTTGATTCTTTATATCAGCTACCATTTGCACTTAAGTAGCCATAATCTGTTTCATTATCTCCTAAATATTGATTGATTAAGTATTGGCCTGATTACCCTGAGTTTGTTGCTATTGGTTCTGATTTCCTAGCGCTCGATTCTAATTTGCATTTGGTGTCTAATTTTCACCCCATGAGAATTTGGGGTGATTATACCTGTTAGCATTATAGATATTTCCAAAATTTTGATTTTCCTAACACTGTGCATTACCTATATAATTATGAAATTTTTGATTTGCTGCACAAGTATCTGTTGTATAGTTACTTCTACTGCATACCTCACACTAAGTCTAAGTTTGATGTACTACATTTGTTGTTGCTGGTGTGCACCCTAAATTCAAGTTGGTGAATTGGATATTCATCTGATTTTGTGAAGAAGTAATCTGCGCTTCTATAGCCATCAATTATTAACTTCTAGCACTCATGTAACTTTTTTTGGAGTTCTCCTTGATATATTTGCATTCAACTTAGGATTTCCCTGTGAAATTTGATTCAATAGCATGTACAATTCATCATATGTCTTTTTCAATGCCTGCCTACCTACAATTGAATCCATGAGAAATTTAATAGTTGGCTCGAGATCCTCAATAGAAGTATACACTAACACGTTGTTGGTATGATGGTGGTGAGGAAAATCATGGAGCATAGACTTAAATAATTCCCAAGCTTGGTACAAATTCTATCCATCCTTCTGCCTGAAACTTAGAATTTAAATTCTCAATATTGCAGTCGTTCTAGCTAGGATGAAAAAAAAAAGAAATTTACGAGACAAGTCATCCCAAAAAGTGATGGGGTTTGGTGGCTCTACCTTCGACCACCTATTTTCTTCTTCCAATAGAGAAAAGGGAAAGAGAGTAAGTCAAACATAGTTGGTAAATACTCCTGTAGAAATGTACATATCACTACTCTTAAAGAAATTTTGTAAATGTTGGGTCCTCATGAGGTAAACGAGTGAACTACCCACTCGTGTGCAAGAGTTGCACTGTATTTTGTTTTAGTTCAAAATGACCACCTACAATTGGTTTGCAGATACTGCTAATAATATTATTCACGAGTGAGATTGCCACATTACGAATGAGCCTAGCTGCTGGTACATTAGCAGGAGCAATATCTGTCAAATCTGCCATATGTATTTCTTGAATTGGATATTGATGTGTAGCTTCCCTCATTCACTAATGAAATATTCTCTCAAGTTCTAAATATGGCTTAGCCAATTCTCTTTCCCTTGCCAGTCTGACATGTCAATTATACCTACAAAATTCAGCCACTAAGATCAAGTTGTCAACCCTCAAATAATATTATCAAAAGAAAAATTTAGAAAATTACTAATTACTTGAGTCTCTAGCAATGGTACCAAAAACTTGTTGTGTCCTACCACACACATAAGTGTACGTGGTCGGACAAGTAATATAGTAACTCTTTAGAGCCGGATGTCGAATCCACAGGCAACAGTTGTATGGTACCAAAGAGTTTTTTAAATTTTAGTAACTAATAAAAAGATAAGAGAATAATAAAATGTACCAGTAGTAATGTAGGCAAATATGTAATCAATACGAGAGAAGATTCCAGGGCTGAGGAACTAGCAACAATCATATAAATTGTTATCCTTATTATTGGTTGCGTTGTTACTGGGTTGTTGATTTATAGGGTTAATGATGCTATTATGTTCTTTCAAACCTCTAATCATCTGCTTAAACGGATATCACAACTACGTCATTGAGCGGGGATGCAATATTCCATTTTAGACGCTTTATGTTTCTTCTTATAGCTGAACCAACTAAGGCGTTCTAAGTATTTTCATATCTTAGACAGACTTCAAAACTTTCGCACATCCCTCGCTGACCCCAAAACCTTCATAACACCACCACATGAGCTTACTTGTTTAATTTAGAATGTTTTTGGTATGATAATACTAATGTTGGCCTAAGTTCCATTATTTACAGGTTCTCAGCCTCAAAGATGGGAGATTTTGATAATACCCATTTCATAGTTGCATAATGCCAGCACACCTAATATGATGATTATCATAAGACTAAGCTACTCCCTGAAAGAGATATTAGCTTAGACAAGGTAGAGGAGAAGCTCCCAGAATTTAATGCTAGACTCATTATGACCTGGTGGATATGTTTTGCCCCAAAACCCTACTATGCTAATGATAAATGGGTGCATGAGTTCTACTCAAACCTACGCATAGTTTCTCTCATAAACCTAGTGATGATAATTTAGGGTAAGCGGGTGAACTTTGGAGTGGAGCAGGTTAATAAAGTGTATGGGCTCCCAGATGCTGACATGGGGTAGTTCCATTCAAGAGCATGTGAACTAGGGACCTAGATGGCCAATATTTTATGTATTGGAAAATCAGTTCCCTGGTCCATCACCAAGAGAGATATTTCGATGAAGGAATTCACAGCATAAGCCAGGCTTTGGTTGAACATCGTATGCCGCCGAGTATCACATTGCACCCATATGACCATTGTCACAAAATTAAGAGCTCGGATAGTGGCTTGCATCCTATCTGGTATCCCTTTTATTGTAGCAGATATTATTCTTTTAGAGTGGAGGTATTTCTAGACTCATGGAGGTATGTACCTTGTTTTTCCTTCTCTTATCTTTGCAAGAGGGCAGAAGTGAAAGAATATGCTGCAGATACTTGGGTATGTCCAGGCTCTCTCATCAACCCACTCAAATTCAGAGGTGAGGGTGCCCCAGGTCAAAGTAAGAAAAGAAAAATGAACACGGGAAAATCAATCAAGAGGACATAAATTCTTGTAGACCTTTGTCAGCCAACCCCCTCGATGACATCTCAAGATAAATAAGGGAAGTTAGAAAGCTAGTATCTAGATTGCCTTAGGGACCAGAAGATCCATCCAAAACTCTCCACTTATATGTAACTCAGTCATATTATGACATATATCATAAGGAGCAAAAGAAGTAGGGAGCCATTATTGCTAGTTTAGAGAGAGCCTACTCAGCCTTAGCAGGATCACACAGGGACCTAAAGAAGTCACATGTGAAGATGGTGAAGAGAGAGAAAAAAAAGATAAATTCTTTAAGAAGCTATGGAAGGGGGTAAAGGGCATCTTCAAGGTGCTCAAACCCAGTGAGTGACTACCTTCACCGAGGTTGGATAGTGAAGACGAGGCCCCTGTTGATTGGTCGGTTGATGATGCTTGTGGTGATGGTGTAGAGTCAGCAGGAGAGAGCAACTCTTGAGGAAAATTCAAGGAGACCCTTCTTATTCTTGCTTGCTTGCACATAGAGTGGGGATACCATAGTCTTTTATTTGGGGGTGCCCCCAGATTTGTATTATTTTGATAATGCGTGGTTGGATATTTCTCTTTATGTTGGTGATTATCTTGAGATAATGTTTTGGACATTATTTTTATTTGGTTTCGAGATGCTACATTTTTGGATACCCTAATAGTACCCACATTTTATGGATTATCATGATTTTCTTTTATTTTTAGTGTTCTTTTAATTTAATTTAATTTTGATTTTGGTGATGCATTACTAGCTTTGCCCTATGATGGATTGAGTGACAACATTCTTAAAGGTAAAGCATAGTGTTTGGGTTTTGATATGTAGATGCTAGTGAATTCTTAGTACCCATGACATAAATATCTAAAAATGCAAAGGAAACTTGAGTACCTGTAGCATGGTAAGTTGTAAGTTTGGGATCATGTTGTACGCTATTGGCAAAGTCTGAGTAGCCATATGGGTAGTTTGCCAGTTTTGAGCCTCAATGTGAGACTAAGTCTTTGGTTGTTGCCATATTTTACTAAATTGTGTGTGGTGCTAATGTAAAATGAATGACCCTCTCTGTCTAAAATTTTTCAAAACAAATCAAGGGCATGGACATAAGCAATTTGGTAATGAAACTTTTTCTCTTTTTGTGGCTCCGCAAGATTTTGCCTTGTAAATAAAAATAGATACTTCAAATTTGTCTCTAGTGGGAGGGACATTTGAGATCCCTTAGAAAATTTTGCATGCCATGTGTGGTGCTCTATTTGTATGTATCTCTTGTATACTTGTGTTATCTTGAACTTTCCCCATTAGTGTTTCAAAGCTAATGTTAATTGTATTTGGTTTAAGAAATGACCTTATACCACCCTTGTGATTTTTGAAGTCCACTCTAGACAAAAAATACTACCCAAGCATGAATATAATCCCTAGTCACCAACTTTGAGCCTTTAGACCTTTCTTTGGTAAACACATTACAAGTCGTAAACCATTCTTTTTATTCCTCTTTTGAACCATACCTTTCTTGAACTTGAAAATGTAATTTGAGGCTAAAATCCTATGTTGGAGGTGGTAAAGATTGATGGAAGTAAGTTTGGTGCCACAAAGATGTAGTTATATGTCTAATGTGCCTAGACTTTGAAAAGAACTGAACAAAAGAAGAAAGTGTTGAACAAAGAAAAGAATTATGCAAAAGTTCAAGAGAAAGAGATGAAAGAAGTTGGGTAGACAAAGAAAATAAAAAGTAGGCATGATAAAAGAGAGAAAACAAAGAAAAGTGGACCATAGTCAAAAGTGGAAATTGAAAAAGTATGATTAAGATGTTCAGGGAAGGGTATAGCCATGTTGTTCCCAAAATAATATCCTAACCTAATTTGAATCTACGTTACGAACTTATAAAGTCCTTCGAGATCTCTAACCACTTACTTTCTTTGTAGTGGTGATCAAAAATAGGGACAAGCCTATGGTATGACACTTGTTGCATGGAGACTTATTTTGTAAGAAAGAGAGTTGTCCACTTAAAATTCCTTGTTGCATATTTTGTAGCTTGGTTTGATGAATTCTTTTTCTTGTGAGGTTGGCATGTGAAACAAGTTGAGGTGTTTCACTTTCCGTCAATGAAGAAAATGGAGTATAGCTTAGTTGTGGTAAAAAAGGAGTCACTTCTAAAGTATTGATTCTTTGTTGCTTGGTCGCTCTTTAAAGTCCTATGTAGCCTTGGATATAATATTTTATAAAGAGGGGTGTAGTGAAATTAGCTTAGCCCATATGAAATGAGCTACTTGTGGTAGTGACTAAAGTTAAATTCATTGTGATCTTTAAGGAATGAAGTTTGGGCATAAATGACCGTGTCTAACGGTAAGAGGTAGTATTGCTTGAGGACAAGCAATAACTGTAAGTTAGGGGTGTTGATGAGTGGTGATCTTAACACCCATTCTCACTCAACATTTGTATGCATTACCTTGTTTTGGATTAATAAATGAGACATAATTGTGAGAAAATTAACTAATATCCACTCTTTGCAGGTATAGAGTTGAAAAGATAGAAAGATGTGAAATAGAGCTTAAATTAATTGAAAAGGAGAAGAAAAGTGCAGCTGAAGAATTGGAGCAAAAAGGCCTCAGGTACCGCGGTTACGGTCCATTGATCACAATTGTGGCAATTAAGGGAAAGTCAATCAAATGCAATCGTGGAAGTTATTCATGGTCGTGTAACCATGGTCTCTGCCAGGCTCACTTGATCGCATCTTCGAAAAGAATTCAACCCTAGGGAAAATCTTGAAATGCACATGGCTATTCCCAATTTTGTCCAAAAAGACCCCAAACCCTTGATTCATGTATCATATTCCATCTTTCCTAATTTTAAGGTTTACCTTTTGTAGTTGATAAGCCTCCATTTATGGAGAAGAAAATATTGTATAAATTTTGGGTAAAGAATACATTAGAGACTTTCTAAGTGGAGGATTAGCTCACTTCCATTGTTGATTTGTGGTAGTTTCAAGTTTGAAGTAACATTCACATAATCTTCAACAAGTCATTTCAATGGAGATTTTAGGTATATCTATGCTTATTTATATTATGTGTAGCTAGATATCCCTCTTGGGGTTATGTGTGAAAAACGGTTAAAGTGTGTGTGGGTTGTTATTGATTAGCTTCTATTTAGTAGTTCATGCTTTTTGGTTTTATTATTTCTATGCTAACATGGTTTGGATTTGATGGGTGAAATCCCCAAATACCCACATGGGTATGATGAGTAAAAGCCTCATGCTCTAGAAATCCAAAGCTATCTTCAAAAGAAGGGTTTTGGGTGAAGTTTAGGAATTTATATCATCCTTGAAAGAGGGATGTGGAGACCAAAGCAATTTAGACAATTGTGTGTGTAGTTGGCTAAATTTTTGCTATCTTAGACATAAGGGTGAATGCGAGGTTAACTATACCATGGGCATCATCCTAGAAATAGGGATGCCTAAATTGATATTGTGGTTACCATTTGATGAGCAAACCTATTAGGTATTCGAAAGAATCAATAGGTGAAAGTTTGGTGTTTTGTTGAAAGACTAGCATCAAAATCTATAACCAAACCTACCCATATTTGGCTTGCTAAATTGATGTTGATTGCTAACACCCATATATCACTTCCTTAGTAATACATAATCATAAGATTCGTGCATAATTTTTAAAACTCTAATTATTCATAGCACCAAGTTTACACTAGAAAAACGTAAAAATAAATATTAGTGTAGATATCTATCTCCCTTATTTTTTTCTTTTTGTATCATTAGTTAGAATTTAACTTGTATCTATTATTATGAATGAATTTGATTTCCATTCACATTGTTCCTCATGGATTTGACCCCGACTCCAAAGTTGGGTAAATATAGTGACGACGACCACCTTGCACTTAAATTGACCTAAAAGTTGAGAGTTATCAACTACACGCTTGTAATACATCAACATACCATGCCCTTATCTTAGAGTCTAAGGGATGTGGCACTTGATATCAGAAAGGCATATTGGAAATTTCCATTCTGCTTTTAAACCTTCTCCATTCCACAACCTTATCTCAATGAATAAGCGGAGTGGCATGCTAATATCATACATTCTTATTAGAATGTGCCACACAAAAATAAATCACCAACGTGCTATGCCCTTATCGTGGTGACTAAGGGGCATAACATGCTATTGTGTCAGCTTCTTCATTTCTAGTTCAATGTATTTCCTCCTTTTTCTGTACTTTGTCCCTTGCTTTCCAAGACTTATTCCACACTCTTTATGCTCATAAGTTTCTCCTAAATATTTCCATGATCCATAGATAGACATTCATACTTAATCACATTCATTTTCACTAAGTTTAAGCCCCGTGACACTAATCGTATCCATTATCTTGAGAATGAAAATTTAACTAAAACATAAGACATTTTTACAAGATTTATCTCATAGAAGAAGTACATATATGGGTCATAATTGTCACTTAGATGTATAAATATGCCCAAGATCAAAAACCTATTTAAACTAAAGGAAATAAGAAGACAATGGCTTTTTACAAAATTTCCCTTCATAAGGCAAGGGACTTATTTGGTTGTCTTATTGTGTATTCTTGAATTTAAGAAGTATCCATTTGAACAAATGGCCAATTCTCTTCCTCTTATTCATTTTGATTTATCTTCCATACATTGTATGTCTTTCTTTGGCATCCTTCATACTCCTTCAAAGCTCCTTTCCTAATGAACATTGCTTGTAGGTCTTAAAGCTCTTTTGCTTAGCTATGTGATAATGGTATTGAAGGTTAATCCATGATAGTATCACACTTTTTTACTTGAAAAGAATTGGTTCTTGAATCAAAAGGCTCACCTATAGCACAAGAAGATAGATCACTAACATTGAAAACATTATGAAGATTTTATGCAAGTCAATCATGTATGTATTATTATTGATTCACTTGAGCACTTTGAAAGGCCCATATCCCCTTGGTCTTATATTCATTCTTTGTACTTGTAGGAACCTTTCCTTGCAAAAGTATACCCACACCCAATCATTCATATTGAAGATCACTTTCTTTCTTTTATGATTATTCTGATTCGCTACCATTTAATTGTTCTTGTCAATGAAATCTTTGACCTTGGAATGAATGTTCATCATATCCTTTTCCCCTTTATTGGTATCTAAACTCACAACAATATATATACCCAAAGGAATCATGGTTAGTGGGAACAAAGGCTTAAAGCCATAACATGCTTCAAATTGGGACATTCCAATAAAAGAGTGAAAAGACCAATTATATATTGACTCAATTAAGGGTAAATTGTCTTCCCAAAAAGTTGAGGTTCTTTTAATCATACATTTAAGAATGATTCCAAGAGTTCGATTGACTACTTCAACCCATCCGTTTTAGGGGTGGCAAGGAGTACATAACATGAGTTTGGTACCAAGTGTACCCTATAAACTCTTCCAGAATTGAATAATAAATTTAGAATCCCTATCCCTCACAATACTTTAAGGGATTCCATGCAACATAAGCACATCAATGACAAACAAAGATACAACATGGGATACTTCATCATACTTAGGGCATGAAATGAAATGAGTTATATTAGAAAATCTATCCACTACCATAAGTATGTTATCATTTTGATAGTCTTAGGAAGGCCTAACACAAAATAAATAGAAATGTCCATATATGTACCACTTGGAGTAGGAAGAGGAGTATACTTACCTTGAGGAAGAGTCATGGATTTGTCTTGCTTATAATCTAGGCATTGTCTGTAAATCCACTCCATGTCATGCTTTATCTTAGGATAATAGAATTTATCCATGAGAATGTCAAGTGTTTTGGGTACCCCAAAGTTCCCCATCAGACCACCAATATGAGCCTCCTTTACAAACAACCCTCTCTATTAACTCGTGGGTACATAAACACACCTATCCTTGAACATAAAGCCATCAACCAATTGAAACCTAGCAACCCACTTCCTTTGATTTAGAATTTCAAAAGCCTCTCTAAAATTGGGATCCATAAAATAGAATCCCTTTAAGCATCAAATCCCACCATCTTAGAATGAAAGTAATTTCGGAGAAAAACAATAAGTTGTGTACCTTAAAATTTATAGCAGATCATAATTTTTTCTTCCGAAAATATCTTGCTCTAAGTCGATAACATTTCTTATGGAAACGGAACGATATTTCACAAACTAAATGCTTTTGTTTGGTGTTGTCATCAATTTTGATTCTACTTTTTCAAGACCCAATTTTTTTCTCTGTATTTTCTCTCTTTCACTTATCAGAAAAGAGAAGAAGAATTAAGATCATATATGAGATCTTTTGGAGCGGGAACGGTTACAACTGTTCCCCCCTTTTCTTTTGAATTAAGATTATATAATAATCTTATTTTCCTGATAAGAAACAGGTCGGGTCAGGTCAGTCGGGTAGGGTCGGTCCACATGGGTGAACCATACTCGTAATCCAACATCTCCTACTTCACATATGGTAGGCACGACCTAAACCAATAAAACATCAACAAATCACCAATTCATACGGCAAACAGTTCGTGTGACCTGTGAGCATTGCGAGCTTTATCTATAAGGTTTTACAAGCTATACTTAGGAATCCAATCATATGTAGAAATAATTCTCTACTAACGTGAGGATACTAATACTTACAATACCCCAGATATCATTCACTATTTCAGTAGTTACTTATCTGATCCTTTACTCTCTTAAAAAGGTGAACTCGAGTTCAGAATTAACTTTATATACACAATTACACTTGAATCTTATATGGTCAGTGTAATTGCTAGCTTGTGTAAACAAGTTAAAATACTTATTTTAATTGCCTTCCCTTTCTACTCGAATCTATCTATTCCAAATCATCTGCTTTCTTAGACATGCACCGCATTGCCGAATCTCGTATGGCTATTAGTAACATGCTAAAGTAGCAACACTAACTGAAACTTCAAGAAACAATTAAAGATCTAAGGGTATTTCAATGAAAAGTTTAAAATAACTTTTAGGGCTTCACACAATGAAGAAGCAAGGATTCATTCTATCATTAACCCATTGGTAGCTAAGCACACGTGGTATGCAAAACGTGCTACAATGTTATCACCTTTTATTGGTACGTGTGTCTCATTCTTTTAGTCATTCAACATCATACAGATCAAGGTCTAGACACCTCTAAATGTCTAACCTGAGTTTCTTTAATAATCCTCAAATCTATATTATTACAGAAACTTACATCTGGCTTTACAAAACAAGTCATTATCCTATGGTGGAACTTTTCTCTTCATGTTCCTCGACGTAAGAGGCAATTGCTCGTGTGAGAGAGCTTATCTCGCGACTTGTTCGACACACTATATTAATAAAACACATTTTTTACATGCATATGAGATTGAACATAAATTCAAGATTCTTATATTGATAATAATTATAATCAAGTCATCTACAATACATAAACATAATCATATCCTACGTAATCCTAGAGACATAACATATATCTCAAACAAGTCTCTAGATATCGCCTTAGTAAAGGGATCAACTATCATTTCTCGTGTAGGAATGTATTGTAAAATTATTTCTCCACTTGCTACTATGTCTCTTATAAAGTTATACTTAAGATCAATGTGTTTGGTCTTGCTGTGATATTTAGGATCCTTTGTATATGCGATAGCCCCTTGACTGTCACAATATAAAATCATGGGACCCTTAGAATTCTTTGCAATGTTCAAATGATCAAAGAATCTCTTCAACCAAACTACTTCTTGTACTGCAGATGCACAAGCCATAAATTTTGATTCCATAGTTGATAGGGTTGTGCAAGTTTGTTTCTGACTTTTCCATGAAATTAAACCACCATTTACCAAGAAGGCATAACCAGAAGTTAATTTTATATCATACCGATCACTTAATTTTATATCATACCGATCACCAGCCCAATCAGCATCTGTATAACCTCTTATGGATAAATCGAATCCACTATAGCATAGTGAATAATCAACAATTCCCTTTAAGTATTGAAAGATTCTCTTTACTGATTTCCAATGATCTCTTTTGGGATTAGAATGATACCTTTTAACCAGGCCTATGACATAACAAATATCTGGGCGAGTACACATCATAGCGTACATTAAACTCCCAACTGCACAGGAATATGGTACTCGAGATATGTCCTCTTTTTCTTTTTCAGTCGTTGGACACATTTCAAGGCTTAAAGTTTCACCTCTTGCTATAGAAGTATCAATGGATTTGCAACTATTCATTCGAAAATATTCTAGAATTTTCATTATGTATGTTTTTTGAGATAAACTCGAAATTTTTTAGGAATGGTCACTTTGGATTTTAACACCCAATATATAGTCTGCTTCACCCATATATTTCATGTCAAATAAATTTGAAAGCCATGACTTAACAGTTTTTATATACTCCAAATTATTTCCAGCTAGTAAAATATCATCCACATAAAGCGAAAGAATCACAAACATTTAATTGGACTTTTTCACATAGATACAATGGTCTTCATCGATCATAGTGAAATCAAATGATATCACTTCCTTATGAAATCTCAGTTACCACTGCCTTGAAGAATGCTTAAGGACATATATAGATCTGGTTAATTTACAAACCTTCTTTTCTTGGCCTTTAACAACAAAACCTACAGGTTGTTCCATGTAGATTTCCTCTTTTAGTTCTCCATTGACAAAAGTGGTCTTCACGTCTATTTGATGTAATTCTAAATCTAAACGTGCAACTATAGCTAAAAACAATTGAATTGAGGTAAATTTCACAACTGGCAAAAACATTTCCTCATAATCTATTCCAGCTTCTTGAGTAAAACCTTTCGCCACCAATCGTGCTTTATGCCTTTCTATTGATCCATCTAATTTGCGTTTGACTTTGAGAATCCATTTATTCCCAATAACTTTATGTCCAGAAGGAAGGTCAACTAGATCCCAGACTTTATTGATTTTCATGGACTCTAATTCTTCTTTTATCGCTTTTATCCATTCATCATTTTCAGGACTCGATAAAGCCTCAATCACAGAATTAGGTTCATCTAATTCCATAGGAGATACCAGAAAGACGTAATGCTCAATCTCATAAGATCATTTAGGCATACCTTTTCTGGCACTCTTACATAATTAAAGTTCAGATTCCTGAATAGGATTTTGGGATGCAGAATTCCCACTTGGACCAGGAATCATATCTTGATCAATTGAATTATCAACCATGTCCTGCGACATTATTTGGTCATCTGAATATAACATTTTGTAAAGAGGATCATTTTCGTTAATTTCATTCCTTTTTGAAAAATTATTTTCTAGGAATGTGACATCTCATGATTCAATTTCAGTAGTACTTCTATCTTCCAATTCACCAATGAACACATATCCTTTGGAGTATTCAGAGTATCTTATAAAGATAAATTTCTTTCCTTTTGGACTTAGTTTTCCAAACTTACCAAAATGATCTTTAATAGATGCAGCAAAACCCCAAGGTCGTAGATCATTAAAGTTTGATTTATTACTAGTCCATAGTTCATAAGGAGTAGAAGATACTGATTTAGAAGGCACTTTATTCAATATGTAGGCCACAGTTAATAACGCATTTTCCCAGAAACAGATTGGTAAATTTGCCTGCGGCATCATGGACCTAGTCATATCCAACAATATTCTATTCCTCCTTTCGGCTACACCATTTTGTTGAGGTGTATAAGGAGTAGTCAATTTTCTGATAATGCCTTTTCAATACACAGTTCTTCAAACTTTTTTAACAAATATTCAGGACCTCTATCGGTTCTTAATGTCTTTATACTTTTGTCTAATTGATTCTCAACTTCATTCATATATCTTTTGAATTATTCAAGTGTTTCTGATTTATGAGATGTAAAATAGACATAACCAAAGCACATGAAATCGTCAATAAATTTAATGAAATATGAAGCACCAGTTCTTGCCCTCACATTCATTAGACCACAGATATTAGAATGGATTAATTGTAATGGGAATTCGGCTCTTTTAGCCTTCCTAAATGGTTTACGTGTAATCTTTCTAGTAAGACAATTTTGACAAGTTGGCATTTCAATTTTGGACAAAGAACCTAGATTTCCTTCCTTCACCAATCTATTCATTTGATCTTGCCCTATGTGACCTAATCTAGCATGCCATGTAAATATATCAAAATCATTATTACTAGAATAACATGGCATTACACAACGGTCAACATAATAGTTATAAGTTGAAGGATTACAATCTAAAACAATAAAGCGGTCATAGTGATGTCCAAAGCCATAAAAAAACATTATCTAGAGTAATTCTTACACAATTACGACTAATGAACAAATGAAAACCAACATCTAAGAGAACAGACACAGATACTAAATTTCATTGAATTTCTGGAGCGTATAGGACATTATGCAACATTAAAGACCGGCCTTCACGCAAATCTACTTTGCAAGTGCCAATCCCTTTGACTTCAAGTCTTGAATTATTTCCTACATAGATCCACCTTGATCCAGGTGAAACTCGACGCAACTCCACAAACGCTTCTCAATCTCGACTCACATGATCGGTGGCTCCTGAGTCTACAATCCACATAGGATAAGATTCAGTTAATAAAACAGTGCTAGAAACATATGTAGCACTTAGAGATGCATTTTAAAATGCTACCTTTTTCCCTTCAGGACATTTATGAGCAAAATGCCCCATATTTTGGAAATTGTAGAACTTCATCTTGCTCTTGTCTTTATTCTTGAAAAACTTTTTCTTCTTCTTGAAGTTTGGCTTGTTCTTTTTCTCAGAGGGTTGTTCTTCGGTCGCTTTACCCTTCCCGTTCTTTTTCCACTTCTTCTTATGCTTGAATCCTGAAGAGTTCTTACCACTTGATTTAGCCATAAAGGCATTAGAAGAAGCTTTAGCATCCCCAAGCCGCTCATCTTCAAGTTCAACGTGACGTGCAACATCAAAAAAAGTTTTGATTCTGTCATTATGGGTTAAGTTGACCTTCAGGTGTTCCCAACTATTGGGAAGAGATCGGATCACTGCCTAAACCTACTTCTCATCCGAGAGAACATGACTAGCACTTTTAAGTTGAGCTATCATATTTGATATCACGCTAAGGTATTGTTTGATGTTCTGATCATGATGCTTCTTGTAAACATTAAACTTGATAGTCAGCTATCTTAGGCGGGTAATAGAAGCACCCCCATATGTTCCTCGCAAGTGTGCCCAGATGGCATTGGCAGTTGAAAATTCCTCACACTCATGTATGAGGTCATCAACCACAGAGCTTACTATGATTCCACTTTGCAATGGAATCAACCTTTTTCCAAGCCTTATAAGCTTCAAGGTCTCTCCTGTGTTGTGAAGTACTTCCCTCTTCTGGTAGACTTAAGACATGGTTAATACCTTCAAAAGAATTTTGCTCTTTTAGTACATACCACATCTTGCGACTCCAAATGTCGTAGTTGTCTCCATTAGGTTTTTCTCCTTTGTTCAAGTCAACAATTATGCTTTTAGATGTCATGTCTGTTATTAAGAGACAATTACATAAGTATATTATCAATTATGTATGCAAGTTACACATTCAAGCAAATCATTTCACATAAAGGTTTCATATTTAGTGTATAATCGAAAAGATACTTTAGAATCCAATCATCATATACTAACGAAACACTTAACCAAAATTAGAAATTAATTTCTTAATGGTATTATAATGATAACTTACAATTAAGTCGTTTAAAACTCAAAAAAATGAATGAGATTCATATAAAAGGAGATAAACAACTTAATATATATATATAATGTAAAGTTTATAATAAATTCATGTTACAAGTCAATCTAAAGATAAAAGTCATCCCATAAAAATTCAAGACAACTTATATACATCCAAAAAGGCTCGCTAGGCCAAATCTCGTGGTAAACATTAATTAATATCTCACCCCATGGATCACGGAGAGAATTTACTAAAATAGCCAATGCTTTTCAATCCGAGATTTCTACATGGTTTTCTAGTTCTACACGTTTTAATTCAAACAACTGAATTAAACTAGCAACTGAGCCATTAGGTGACATCTTAAATGACTTGAACTCTTTCATCTTCTTGTCTCTTTCCCTTGGTATAGCCCTTTCATTCCGTAATAAATTTTGTGTCCCTATAGGGACACCATTTCGTATGATCTCTCACCTAAAAAATATGCCCTTCGATGACGTGCTTTTCTATCTTGTCTCTCTGCTCGATATCCTGAACTCCCACTTGGAGTGATTCGAGTTTGTCCCCATTCAGCCATTTCTGAAATAGTAACCAAGAAACATTAAGAATGGTTGAACCACTCAATGTAACCTCTTATGTTACAATTTATTGTAGAAGGCAAAATCTATTATAGAATAAAATTATGGACTAATTAGGACAAGAATAATATCAAGTCTAATTCAACCACTTATTATTTAATTCACATTAATGAATAATGATCCAAGATGACAAACAAAAAATATTTTCACTAATATTATAACAAGTTCATTTAATAATTATAAGCATCAGTTCTTAAATAATTAAAATAAAACAGTAGAGAAAATATCAATGAAAATTTAAAATACAATGCTAATTTAATAGCACTTTTTTATGCACCCTTTTCTAGAAAAAAACATTTACTGTTTTTATCACCAAAATAATAGTAATAATGTTATTCAAGTTATGAGAAAGTCAAAAGTAAGGCAAAGAACTATCCAATTTCTTTACACGGATATTAGGCCTTCATTATTATTTTAAAAAATTATTTAAGAGCACTGCATAGTGTGCTTTTACAAGATGTACATCACTTCACAATTTCATTTAAAATTCGTTATTTCAAGGAAAGAAGGAATAGTTTTACACCCTCTTTTGCAAAAAAATATAAGTTGCCTCATCCTTTAGAGTTCTTTATCATTCACAAACAAATAGAACTTTTAATTATTTCTCAAAAAAAATTGAAGGATATAAAAATTCCTTTTTCCACAAATCTATTATAGATCTTGTTATGCTACTCCTTCTCCTTTATTTTCTTTATATCATAGAATCAACAGAGTTATTTCATCAAACGAAGGAAAAATATCAGCAACAAAATCTGTGGTTCAAAATTGTGAGGACTACATTGATCTCTTACAGGTATTTCCATTTTCAATTATAAGAAGAGTTAAACTTAAACTCAACACCAAAATCATGTAAATTGGAGCAATTTAACCTGTCTCTAATACCATTTAAAGTAATTTTGGAGTAAAACAATTATTTGTGTACCTTAAAATTTGTAGCGGATCATAGTTTTTGCTTCCAAAAAGATCTTGCTCTAAGTCAATTACGTTTCTTGTGGAAGCGGGATGATATTTCACAAACTAAATGCTTTTGTTTGGTGTTGTCGTCAATTTTGATTCTACTTTTTCAAGACCCAATTTTTCTCTCTATATTTTCTCTCTTTCACTTATCAGAAAAGAGAAGAAGAATTTAGATCATATATGAGATCTTTTGGAGCGGGAACGGTTACAACCGTTCCCTCCCCCTTTTATTTTGAATTAAGATTATGTAATAATATTATTTTCCTGATAAGAAGTGGGTCAGGTCAGGTCAGTCGGGTCGGGTCGGTCCACATGGGTGACCCATACCCGTAATCCAACATAGAAGCAAAAATATTAACCAACACATACCTTATTGATAGAGTATCCGCTACCATATTCTCTTTGTCTTGATTGCAGTTGATCACATATGGAAATGTCTAAATAAACTCAACCCATTTAGTATGATGCCTGTTTAGCTTGGATTTTTCTTTAAGGTGTTTCAAGGACTAATGATAGATCCTTATTAGGAACTCCTTTTAACACAAGTAGTGTTGCTAATAAGCCTACACCTTCACAAGTACATATAACTCCTTGTCATAAGTTGAGTATATAAGAGAAGATCCTCTTAGATTCTCACTAAATTAAGCTAATGTCTTTCCTTATTTCATAGATACACCACCTGTACCATCACCCGAAGCATCATATTTGATCTCAAAAGTTTTGTCAAATTTGGATAGTTAGAGTAAGGCGAGGAGCTCAACATTGACTTCAAGTCTTGAAAGGACTTCTTTTATTCATAACCCCATATAAAAAATAAATTATTTTTGATCAATTAGGTTAAATGAGAAGTAATTGAACTAAAACCCTTCATAAATCACAAGTAAAAGCTTGCTAAACCATGAATACTTCTTACCTTGGATGAATTTATTAAAGTTGACCATGATTTGATGGATTCCACCTTTTCTTAATCAGCCTCTATACTATTTGAACTAACCAAAAAACCCAAGAAGACAAGTTTCTCAGTAAAATATGAGCACTTCTTAAGATTAGCAAAGAGCCTCTCTTGTAGCAAGACATCAAACACTTGTTTCAAATGGATCACATGCTCTTTAATGGTATTACTATACATAGGTATTTTATCAAGATAAAACACTATGAACTTGTTGATCAAAGGTTTTAGAACATAGTTCATCAAACTCATAAAAGTGCTTGGAGTATTGGTCAACTCAAATGGCATTACAAAGTACTCATACAACCAAAACTTTATCTTGAAATTTGGTTTCCAGACATTAATCGATTTTATACAAATTTGATGGTACCTACTTAAAAGGTCAATCTTTGAGATGAGGCTTAAGCCACACAATTCATCCAATATGTCATCAAGTCTAGAAATTAGATGCTTATACTTGACGGTAAATTTATTCATGGCTTAAAAATCAATGTACATCCTCCAAGTGCCATATTTTGGGAACAAGAATGATTGATATGACATATAGACTTAGACTTTCTTTATCAACCACTTTTAATAAGCTCTTCCACGAGCCTTTATAATACCCTAGTTTCTTCTATATTGCTTCTATAGGCCGTCGATTGGGAATTTATGAACCCAATACAAAATTAATTTTATGATCTATCCCCCTAAAGGGTGGTAATCCCTTTTAGGTATCTTCTCTGAAAATAGGTCAACATAATTCTAAAAAGGAGAAGAAACAATACTAGGAAAAGTGATAGTATATTGGTTAGCATGTAACAAAAGCTTGGAGTTGACAAGGAACACTAGAAAGTATTCCTTATCCACACCCTTGAGACGCTTGATTGAATTGGAAATCACACACATGTTTTTTTTTCTTATCTAAGTTACCTCCCTTCTTTTTTTATACTGTTTGAAATTTCACCTTCACATTTTGCTTTATCCATACTTATTCTCTCCTGAAGCTCCTTTATGACCCTATAACCTTCACTCATTTGGTATGAGTGAGTGGTTCAAGCACACACTTCTTACCCTTAATCACAAATATTTATTGGAACTCTCACAGTGTATAAGATCTCTATTAAATTGCCACGGTCTTCTAAATAATATATGACAGGACAACATAGGTACAACATCATATATCAACCCCTTATTATACTTGCCCACTAAATTGGTGACTACTTTTTTAAGGACTTTTATCTCACCACTCTCATTAAGCCACTGTAACTTGTAAGGGTTGGAATGATTTTTTATTGGTATTTGTACACGATCCACCAAAGAACTACTCACCATATTGATGCAACTCCTACTATCAATAATCAAAGAACACACCTTATCTTAGAGTTTGCACCTAGCATAAAATAGATGCCCCATTTGATCAAGTTATTATTTGGTGAGGGTTCCCACAATACATCTCACAATCTATGAAAGATTGGTATTCAGCTTTGATTCTTCGTCATCATCTAACAAAGTTATTTGTTTCTCTAGGAAGCAAGTGAAATTCACCCTCTCATCCAACCTTTCTTCCTCAATCCTAGAAGAACTCCCTCTTCTTAACTTTTGTCTTTATCTCTCTCGCTCTTTTCATGACCTTCTTCTTTATCCTCAGTTCTGTACCCTTCCCAAAGTGCAATAATTGTTCTTCTATTGGGACACTCACTTGCAATATGCCCCCTTCCTTGACATCTAAAGCATTAAATGGTAGAGGGTCGTGGAAAATTAGATTTGACATAGTTACCTCATTGTGTCTTCTTTATTGATTTGTACTTTTTTATCAAGATTTCCTTGAGTATCTTGACCAACACCTTTTTATTTCCCTTTAGAAGATGTCACCTATCTCTATTTTGCCTCATGTGGAAGTAGAAGAACTCTTGTCCTTGTAGGATCTTTCTTCTTTCAATTCTAATTCTACCTTTGAGGTATCATTAAAGGCCACTTTGAGAGTATCATAATGTTTAAGCTTAAAAGGATTCAAAATATTATACCTCAAATTTTTCACGAATCGAATCACCGTACGTTCCAAGCTTTCTTCAAGTTTAGACTTCATTCTTAAGTTTTAAATTTATTGTAATATTCGTCCATACTTTTGGAACCTTTCCTCAACATTTATACCTTTTTAGTGCTTTTTCGTAGTAGTTCAGAGTTAAGTACCTCATCTTCATAAGAGTAATCAATTCTAGCCATTTAGGTAACTCATATTTATGATGGCTATTCCTTTCCCGCCTGGTGGATGCATATCCTTCAAATTGCATGAGAGAAAACTTATCTTTTAAAGACTAAGATATTATTTATGATAAAGATCCTCTCACTTTGAACTGTTCATTCTAAGAACTCATCTATGTCAATACTTCCTTTGAGCCTTGAAAGTGTGACCTTGATAGTGTTTAAGACTTGATCTTGATCATTCCTCTCCCCAAAACTATCTTCTCTATTTATCATCCTATCTCCTCTATTATCATATTCATGACCTACTATGCCTTGTTCCAACCTTAATTACTAAGGCCGAACTCATCTCCTTGATTCTTCATAACCATCCCCGCCTCCATGCTCCAGAAATTCATCATTATTGAACTAATCATTCATTTCATCATAAAGAGGATTTTAGTATTAGTAGTTTTTGTATGAAATTTATGTTGAATTTTGTGAATGTGATATATGGGAATCATGTAAGGATGCATTTGATGTGTTTCATAATGGAGTTTGGTATCAGATTTTATTGTCCATAAAATGTTAGTTCTCTTATGGAGGATGATATGATTGTAGAGGGGGATATGGTGTAGGTTGTATTTGAAAAATTGAAGTTTGTTGATTTAGAAGGTAGGTTGTTGGAAGTTTCAGGTTTAATTTTGTTGAGGGTACTTAATTTGTGAGATCATCCCAGAATAATGGCGGTGGACCAATGCCCTCCATACCCCTTCATGTCATAGTTTAATTGATTTCCCTCTCTCCAATTATACCAACCTTTCCTCCATCCCTCCCATCCTTCCATTCAATTCCATTCTTAATTTATTCATATCCACACTTATTTTCGCTATTTGTTTGATAAGTTGGGTAGTAGCCTTCATGATATGGTTCGAGCCTTCCTTGCTTCGACTTTTATTCATCACCATACTTATAAAAATCAACAATAATATTAGGAGAAAAAGCCTCACATCAACTCACCTCCTAAAGCTTCATCAAAAAATTGGTAGTGAACTAGCTTTGGTCGATCAATTCAAAATCACCTATTTTTTGTGGTTGAATGGATTCTTGTGACTCTTTGAAGAAGGACTACTCGAGTGACGATAAAATTACTTGAATAAAGAAGTTTATATACAAATTAAGATGCAAAAAGTCAAAAAAATAAGCATTAAAAAAGTTGAACTCAAAAAAAATCTAAGTAAAAAAGTGGAAAAATTACTTATGTTTCTTAATTTGATAAATCAAAGAGAGAGTTGATGATTTAAAAATATTTAACCAGTGATTAGATAAGTTAATTACTTGTTAAATGTAATACCCTAAATTTTCAAGCTCTAGACCCATTAAAATATAGGCCATTCATTTTGCTTCCAAATGCCACTAGTCCTACTTTAATATGATATCGTGGTAAAAAGTTATGGAAAATTTCCTCAAGGTCTGTCAACTGTAGGTCACAACGACTCTAGCAATGAAATGTTATTATTCATAAGGAGTCGCTATGTGAAGTAGTTGCCACAATAGTGAAGGATTCAGAATTTCAACCTAGGGGTGATTTCTCTAGAATACGACTCGTTACTAGTCCTAACGAGTCATTAGGTGGACACGTCGTCACAACAGAAAGAAATCTAGAAATCAAGTCTCTAACCATGACTTATCCTAATGACCTCTATCAGACTTAATGAGTTATTAGGTGTGGGTGTCATTGTTATAATAGACAAGACTCAGAACTCATGACCTCAGGTCATAACTTGAACCACGACTCATGACCAGCCATAACGAGTCATTACCCAAGTCGTGATGACTGTATACCGAAATTCCCTGAATGTGTTAAAAATGGCTGTTTAGTTTTTTCCCATTCTAATAACTCCAAAGCCACATCATTTAGGCTTTCCCCCATGAGTGGTATATAACCCTAAACTTCCTTAAATTCATCATTTAATCATAAAATCAATCCACAATAGGAAAATAAGCAATTATCTGCTCTCCAAGAGCAAGCTAGGGTTTTTGCATTAAAAGTTCAATTCCAAGGATTTTCTCCAAGGTTTCCACTTCAATTTAGGTATGTGAGATTTTATCAGTGGATTCCTTCCACCCATTGTGTCCCAAAAGCTTCTAAAATCCCTAGAGTTACTTTTCCCTCAAGTTTGGGTTTCATGTCAAATATGAAGTTTTCTTAATTTACTCAATTTACTCTGCAATTACACCATGAGTACATGTTTTCCCACAGGATTTGCATCTTCCCATACTCTTCATCATGAATTTCCCTATTGTTGCTAAATTAGTGAGTTTGGGGTATGTTTTGGGAAATTCTCTAATATGATCAACTTTAAATTATTTTTATGTACAATTGTATTAGACAAGATGGTAGGTTATGAACACTAGATACCTAGGATTTAACGCATGAACTAGTTGACATGTTTTGAGCACTTCAGATTATGCATATACTGCTAATTTCTATACTTAACTACAGTGCGAATATATATATATATATATATCAGTTTTCAGTGTCATCAATTGGGAGTTATACGTAGTACCAAGTAAACGCAGGGATGTATAAGTTAGGTAGAGACCGTTAGTAGTGTCCATAAGTTCTAGAACTACTACACCACTATAGGTTAAAAGGGGTCCACCATCTGTTAAGGCATGACCCCTAGTCCTTCAAGACATCAGTTTAGTGGATCCACCCAGCTAGTGTTGGTACCTTTGGCAAGGTACTAGCACCCTTCCAATTGGGGTTATAGGCTGGACCTTGATTTGATCAGATTGGGCTATGTCGATTATTGTTAGCTCCCACAATCCTTAGTTTAATTTATGTTTATGATCAGTTAAGGTTTGCTTGACCAAGTATTTAGATATTTAATTATTTAGTATTTAGTCTTATTCAGCACATGTTTATACTTGTTTTTTTTGCATTCAATTTACATGTTAATGCATTCATGTTCAGTTTATGTTATCCAATTTCCCATCTAACATACTCAGTATATTAAAAGTAATAATCACATACTTTCTTGGGCTATATTGTCTCATAATATAGGTTTAGACGCTCATTAGTTGGACCGCACTTAGCACGTTCTCATGCCACATACAACAACAGTTTTTGGTGAGTTCTCATCATTCGAGAACTAGTTATTAGTTCTTTATTTTCTTGTCAGATTATTTATATTTTAGTCAGTTGGAGTTAGTTGGGGGCTTGTCCCAACAACTCATTATGAGTAGAGGTTTCAGACAATTTTTTGTATTTTCATCTTATTAGGTTGTCAGGCAGTTCTACTTTTAATTTGATTGATATTTAGTTTTATGTTATTACTTCAATCTATTTTGTCAGTTAGATTCCGCCTAATATTTTGTTATTTTCTTTAATATTCTAATACATGACAGAACATGGGTTGGCTTGGGGTCACTTGTGGCTCTAATCACCGTGTTACGAGCAGGGGTAGTCTCAAGCTGTGACAAACTTGGCATCAGGGCAGCAGGTTGGTGAGTATCCTAGGGTGTTTGAAAGTCTTGTTAACTAAGATCTGGTTCATAGATGTGAAGTCCATCACACTTACCAGAAACATTATACAAAACATTTTAGGAAGGTCTCACTACTTTCATGATTCATGTCATGCGATAGAGTGTGAACTCTATTAAAATTGATCTTTTAACTCGTCCTCTATCTACTTATAGACAAAACCTCGTAAGTGAACTAACGGAAGAAGAAACGGTAACCAACAATGTCATGACCCGAACCAGGGCCTGGCCGTGATGGGTATCTCAAGTCCCACGTAGACCAGAGACCACCCACTTTACCTAACCGAACCAACACAACATCCTCAAATGTCAAATGAATTTTGAACACACAATAAGATAACATGAAATAAAAACTAAAGCAATTCATTAAGTGTCTGTACCATCCACCGGTAATCAAACAACCGTCCATCACCAAACAATGAACAAAACCACCCAAATTCAACAAAGCCTCTACAAAATTAAAAGTCAATAAAATACTGGAACATGGCCCAAACAATAGCCAAAATCAAAATCCAAGGAGATAGTCGAAATAAAAAAAGAAAGCCATTATATGAAATGGGGTCTACCGAAGGATGGAAGTTCACCACTTTAATCTGAATCGCTAGCTAATCTTAAATCAAAGTCATTGAGCAGTAAATATGGAAGTATGGCCAGTTCCTGCATCACGTGGGGATACACGTCTAAAGACTGTTAGCAGTTGGAGTGCTAACATGTAACTCAGGGATATAGGAACAAAATAATGCCATAATAACAGTTCAAACTAGTACAATATTCAATGCATAATATCATATGAAATACATACACATATATAATTCCACATGATGGGTAGGGAACAAGGCTTAGCATGAACTTTGAAAAACTAAACTTGGTTTGTGTAGCATAACCGTTATAAAATAAGGCACCCATGGGCTATATAGGCCCAGCTCTCCATATCCATATATGCCTTTATGGGGGACTTGAACCTCCCAACATAGTCAAGGTGACTTAAGCATCAATTTATATAATATGGGGGACTCGAACCTCCCATTCATATATTCAATATAGGGGAATCGAAACTCTCAGTTATTTAGACACACACATCATCTAGCGTGGTTTCAAGTGTTAGTCCTTCGAATGTCCACATCCATGGCCCGACTACACACCTTGCTCTTAAGCCCAATTTAAACATTTAACATGCATCAACTTTTATTAACCCATTTTACATATAGGCACCCAATTGGTATCGTCATACTAACCCCACTTTCAACGTACATTACGTTATAACAAAAATTTCATCACTTGGGACTCGAACCTATTATCTAAACATGGACATCAAGATAATCTAATGTTTGGGGCTCGAACCCATTTAACCAACCAAACCCCAAGGTTATAATTTAAATCAATCTATGACCATCATGGCCTTTACAAAGTCCTTCAACAATAAATATCATGGTTATACCAAAGCCTTAGTTTAAAAACACAATTCAACTTGTGACAATATCATTCTCATTAACAAATTTCACAAACAGGTTGAGGACGTGCCATTATCAAAGAAAAAATCATCAAATTTGGGGTTAAACCTTGACCCCTCAATTAAATCATCATCCCCATACACCCACATGTGTAAACCATAATTAAAACATGCATAATCACAATTTAAACCATAGAAAACAATATTCAGTGATATGCATTCAACCTCTTAACCTTGATTTCAAAGTTATCATTAATGAATCATGAATAATACTTTAAACATATGCTTTTAGTAACTAACAATGAGGGAAGAGTCACACGCTTAAATTATGACGATTCAGGAAGAGAAATTGACTCTTTAACTCTAAGATGTCCACTTTGGAAAAACCCTAGCCTATTTTGCTTGAGAGAATTTTGAGAGTATAAAGAGGATGTTTTGTTCTTGTAAAGTGTAGAATAATTGCCCCAAAGTGATTTAGAGACATGGGGCCTTAAGGGTTTTAAATAGGAAATGTCTAAGATATCCCCAACTAAAACTGTAAAAAGGCCGCATGTGGTTACGAGTCCACCCCTTGACTCGTTGCCACAACATACGACTCATACCCTTGAGTCATCCCCAAGAAAGTGAGTTAGACACCCATACACTGTCCGCCTTACAACTCTATGATCTCACTCGTGACTTGAACATATGACTTATATGGTCTAGTCGGATCCAAGATAGAACCCAAAGGGATTAGACACTACACAACATACAACTCAACCCTACCACTCGTAAAATAGTCTCATGACTCATAGTGAGCCACTCATACTTAAAGCAAAACCTAGACATTCCACACTGGTATGGTTATGACTTGGGTCCCTAGGCCCGTAACCATACCATAAAACTCGTATGGTGAGTTGTTAATAGGACAGTGATCTCAAACCTTAAGGAATTTTCAATGACCAAGATCAAGGGCATTTTAGTCTCCCCCTTTAAGATTATTCGTCCTCAAATGATGGGACAAGGCATTTCTAGCATGATTAGACCTCAATCATCATTACTCTTTCCCTTAAGTCAGAAAACAAAATACCAAAGAAATTTTCAATCTACCTTTTAAACAAAACAGAAATCAAAGATGTCAATAATACACACATACCTTAAGCATGAATTTTCAAAATAGGGAATAGGAATGGATACTTGGACTTCATGTCCTTCTCGGCTTCCCAAGTAGCTTCCTCAAACTTTTGGTTCCATTACAGAACCTTTACTGAAGCCACATCCTTCGAAAGCAACCGGAACTTGCTAATCTAAGATTTTTACCGGGACCTCCTCATAGGACAAAGAATCAAAAATACCAATGTTCTACAAGGGAAAACCCCACAAAGGATCACCCATGCATTAATGCAACATGGACATATGGAATATCAGGTTAATGGAACTCATGCTATAGGATAAATCTAATTCATATGCAATGCTACCAACGCTTCTCAAAACCTCATATGGGACAACATTTCAAGGACTAAGCTTCCCTTTCTTTCCAAACTGCATTACTCCCTTCATGGGCGATACTTTCAAGAATACCCAATCTCCAACCTCAAACTCTAACTCTCTTTGACTTACGTCCACATAGGACTTTTAGAGACTTTAGGCAGTCTTAAGCCTATGTTGTATTCCCACGCGATGCAGGAACCAGCCATACTAATCCTCCTACTCTGTGACTTAGATTCGAGGATAACTTTGTGTTGGATTGAAGTGGTGAGCTTTCATACTCCAAAAGACTCCATTTAATGTCATGGACTTCTCTACATACTTTTGTTATTTCTTAGACATTAGTTTTTGGCTATGTTCGGGGGAATGTCCCGACTAGATATTATTTTGATTTTGGATAGATGCTTTGTAAGACTACTTTAGTTTGGCATGGTCAGTGTTGGTATATGTGGCAACGTTGGCAACTGACTCTATTTGACTGTATTTGATTTATGATTGTTCCATATTATTATGTTATATAATCAAAATTTATTTAACATATAGTGTAGGGTAGTTATGGTTGGGTATTGGGGGTGGTCTCTGATCCTACTTGGGCTTGAGGCATTCGACACGACTAGGCCCTGGTTCGAGTCATGTTACTTCTATTCTCCCTTCCTTCTTTTTTGAGATTCTCCTCCTTTATTTGTTGAGCATGGACTATCAACCTAGAGATGTCCATCTCATTAATCAACATATTTGTTCTATACTCTTTAACCATATTCTCAGAAACACCAAACACAAACTTACCCATTCGAGCCCTAGAATCAGCCACCATAGTCGAAGCATACCTCACCAATTGAGTAAACTTGAGTGAATACTCCTTAACACTCTTACTGCCCTTCTTTAAGTTGATGAACTCCTACACCATAGCTTCTCTTAACTCAAGAAGAAAGAATATGTCTAGAAATAAAGCAACAAACTTATTCCTCTCTACTGGCCCTACATCTATACCTCTATCTTCCTTCCACTACTTGAACTAAATATAAGCCACCCCTTATAGTTGGTAAGCAATTAGATCAGTACTTTCAGTAGAAGTAACACCCATGATATTAATCACCTTTTAAACACTATCCAAGAATTCTTGTAGAACCTTCTCAGACTTAGATCCAAAGAATGCGGGTGGATTGATTTGAGTGAAATCTTGGATTCTAGTTGTTGTCGTATTCACTACTAGATTAGCTGGGGCAATAGCCCGTTGTATTTTGTGAAGTCATAGATAAGGATAGCACTATGAAAGTATCCCTGAACTCAACATAAGAGACCTATTTATTTAGAGGGTCTTCGGGAACTGGTAGTGGCTCTTGTTTAAAATACCCCATATTTTGTTCCTTGAAAATGCCTTGAGATTTGTCCCCATTTTATAATAGATAACTCACCATATAAGTCGTACGGTATGGTTATGGGCCTAGGGACCCAACTCGTAACCAAAACAGTGTAGAATTGGCTAGGTTCTTCTCTAAGTACGAGTGGCTCACTATGAGTCGTGAGACCATGTTACGAGTGGTAGTGTTGAGTCGTGTGTTGTCCAATGTCTAATCCTTTTAGGTTCTATCTTGGATACAACTTGACTATATGAATCGTATTGTTAGGTCATGAGTGGGATCATAGAGTCATAAGGTGGAAAATATATGGGTTTCCAACTCACTGTCTTAGTAACAACTCAAGGGTACGAGACGTATGTTATGGCCACTAGTCTAAAGGTGACTCATAACCACACGCCACCATTTTATAATTTTAATTGGGCATATTTTGGACATTTTCCAGTTAAACCCCTTAAGGCCCCACATCCCTAAAACACTTTGGGGCATTCATTTTACACTTTAAAAGATCAAAACATCCTCTTTACTCTCTCAATATCCTCTCAAGTAAAATTGGCTAGGGTTTCTCCAAAGTGGCCATCTGAGGGTTTAAGAGTCAATTTCTCTTCGTAAATCTTTGTAATTCAGTCATGTGATTCTACCGTCATTGTTAGTGACTAAAATCATATGTTTAAAGCATTGTTCATGAATCATTAATGGTAACTTTGAAACCAAGGTAGAGGGGTTGAATGCATATCCTTGAATATTGTTTTTTATGGTTTAGATTATGATTATTCATATCTTAATTATGGTTTGCACATGTGGATGCATGGGGATGATGATTTAATTGAGGGCTCAAGGTTGAACCTCAAATTTTATGATTTTAGCTTTGATAATGGCATGTCGTCAACCTATTTGTGAAATTGTTAATGAGAATGATATTTTCACAAGTTGAGTTGTGTTTTTGAACTAAGGCTTTGGCATAACCATGATAATGATTGATGAAAGACTTTGTAAAGGACTTGATGGACAGAGATTGATTTTAAATTATAACTTTGGGGTTTCGTTGGTTAAATGGGTTCGACTCCCAAACGTTTAAATAACATGATGTACATGTTTAGATAATGAGTTTGAGTCCTAAACATTAAATTAACTTGATGTCCATGTTTGGATAAGGAGTTCGAGTCCCAAGTGATGAAATTATTTTTATGGCATAATATACACTTGCAAGTGGGATTGTTATGACGATACCAATAGGGTGCCTATATGTAAAATAGGTTAATAAAATTTGATGCATGTTAAATGTTTAAATTGGGCTTAAGAGTAGGGTGTGTAGCTGGGCCACAAAAGTTGTGGTTCTAAGGACTAACACTGGAAACCGTACTAGCCTGTACGGGTGTCTAAATGATCGGGAGGTTTGAGTCCCTCATATTGAATATAAGAATAGGAGGTTTGAGTCCTCCATATTGTATACATTGTTTCTCAAGTCACCTTTACTATGTTGGGATATTTGAGTCCCCAGTAAAGGCATTTACGGATATAGATATTCTTTGGTTCATGCAGCTACACACACTGAAGCCCTTCCTGATAGGAGAGAGCTGGGCCCATATTGCTCATGGGTGCCTTATTTTATGAAGGTTATGCTACATACCCCAGGTGAAGGTTTTTGAAGTTCATGCTAAGACTTGTTCCCTAACCCAGCATGTGGAATTATATATGTATATGTATTTCATATGATATTATGCATTGAATATTTTATTGGTTTAGACTATTATTAAGGCATTATTTTGTTCCTATATCCCTGAGTTACATGCTAGCGCTCCAATCACTATCATTCTTCAGAGGTTGTATTCCCACGCGATACAGAGACTAACCATACTTACACATCTCATGCTCAGTGACTTGGATTCGAGATTAGCTAGCAATTCAGATTGAAGTGGTGAGCTTCTATCCTTCAGAAGACCTTTCATATAATGGTTTTCTCTTTTTGTTTTTACTATATCCTTAGATATTGGTTTTGGCTATTGTCGGGGGCATGTCCCAATATTTTATTGACTTTTAATTTTGTAGAGACTTTGTTGGACTACTGTGGACTTGGGTTGTTTGGTTGCGTGTTTGGTGATGGACGGTTGTTCGATTACTGGTGGATGGCATAGACACTTAATGAATTTTTATTAGTTTTCATTTGATGTTATCTTGTTGCTTGTTTAGAATTCATCCGATATTTGAGGATGTTGTGTTGGTTTGGTTAGGTGATGGGGTGGTCTCCGGTCCACTTGTATCTTGAGATACCCGTCACGCCAAGCCCTGGTTTGGGTCGCCACAAAGGTGATATCAAAGCCTAGGTTCATGGTCGATAGGGTGTCCATAAAGATGTGTCAATTAGAGTCTCTTTCATGGGTGTGTAGTGTGCGACACTTATAAGGGAGGGGTTTTGAGATATTTAGGAATGTTTCCCTTTCTTATTGTCTTAATTTCGTACTATAGAGTCTAAGGTCCTGGATTCATCTGATTTTTGTTTGTTCATCTTTTAGATCATGTGTAACGCCCTGAAAATGGGTTCTGAGATGTCACACGGTGCTTAAGGCTATAAGTATCCCTAAGCTAACCCTTTGAGCCTGCTAACATATCTAAACACTTACATAAAGATGTTGAAATTAATATCATGAAAACCCATTGTATCAGGTCTAAATGAAATGCGGATAAGTACTGTAAAAGTAACAAAATATGGAACCTCTGACAATTCTGACAAATCCAGCCTAACCAGCCTCTACTACTCAATGTACTATTGAGCCATTGGGACAGAACCCAACTGACTCGAACTCCAAGAAACAAAAGTAATCACCTCATACTGAAACTAAAAGTCTAAATAACACGTCCTCGAATCATGAGGACTCACCACTGCAGAAGATGTAGATCGATGTGCTCGGGAATTACTATCGAGACTGGGACTGAGCACCTGAACTTACATTACGAGAAAATGTATCCTACATATGAGTATTTGAGTCAGTACCATGGAAAATGTACCGAGTATATGGGGGTGTGTGCAATTTCAATAATCAAATGTCACATTATTTATAAGAAACATGCATGCTGATGTTATAGCTTGAATTAAACCATCATAATCATGGATGAATAATACATGCAAAGTAAAATAAGTGAGTCATTACAATAAATTCTTAATTCACTTTCTTCTTTGTTTCAAACTTGTAAAGTAATCAAATCTTAAAATAACTCTCTTTAGAGCATATATTTAAATCTTTCGGAAACAAGAAACTTTCTCAGAAATCATAGTTTCAAACTATACACACTTATCTTAGATTGAGTAGAGACACACTATGCGAGTTTCTCATAACCGACATAAACCATGTGAGCTACATGGAGTCCAACGTGTAACCCACGTTAGGGAGAGCCATCCTATCCTTGCCACCGGAGTAGGACTTTAATAATTCATTCATTCACTAGTGATCACTATATCAGCCTCAGGCTCACATCCTATGGAGGCACGTAGTTCTAGGGAAGTACCACACTTCCCCACTCGGTGCTAAATACTACTCCCGTACTTAGCTTAGAATTTTTAAAAGACAATCCACCTTACACAATTCAATACTTTGCATTGGGAGCTAATATGCTACCCCTTTTATCATAATTCAATCAAATGGTGTAGATTTCTTTTATCACTTGGGTTCAAAATCAAATCTTTCACGACCAAAAAGGTCAAATCTTTCTACATCATGTCAATTCAATCAATTCTCAAGATACTTATAACACATTATTTCTCAAAAATAACAATCTCAAATAGGTTCAAAGACCCATATATCAATATCACAATAAAACCTTCAAGATTTACGCTTTATATCATAGACATATATATAAATCACTTTATATCTAAAAATTTTAGCTTTATGTATAACCATATCAACATTCTCATGAAAGAAATATAAGGTATAAATTCATACTTCAAATTCATAGGGAAAAGTATAAAATCATGTATCTTCATAAAAGAAAACCAACTTTGGGAACAAGAACGAAAGAGTGTTCTTGTTGAAAAACCCCATATACCTTTATGGTAATGAAATTGTTGAAAGATTGGACCTTCAATCTTGATTGTGTAACCCTAGTTATTTTTCTCCTATCATGCTCTTGGATGATGTGCTTAAACTGGTAATAGAGTTATGATGTGATTAGGAATATTTAAATTCATAAGGTTAAGTTTAGGGACGTGTAAGGAGTGTTAAAAGACTTAGTTGTCCTCAAAATAACTCAAAAACAGAGTGTTTTTGTTGCTGGAACCCTAAGTGTGCGCCGCACACCTCATCGCATATGCTAGGGTGTGCGCCACATACCTTATCGCACAAGATAAGGTATGAGTCATACAACTTATCACACACTTGAGGGTGTGCATCGCACAACCTATCGCACACCCATTCCAGTAGCCATGTGTGATTGGTTAGGCGACGCACTCCACTTCGCAAAGCCATAACTTCTTGCTCGGGTGTTGGATTTTGGTAAAATTAGTATTGTTGGAAAGATAATCTGATTATCTACAATTTGGTGGGTCGAAATATACAAGAATACCACATATTCATCAAGTTGTGCTCATTCAAAGATGAACCTTGCAAAATCAAATACTAAAACTTGATGGATTGAAAAACCCTTAGCTTGCATTACCTTAAGTGACTGATATGAATACATTTAACACATCATAAGATTCTTCTCACTAGGATACTAATGGTAAGTCATGTGCTCAAATAAAAATTATAGGATAGGAGGTTTCACATGCAGGAACAACGGTTCGTATTCTAGCTTAGAAATGTACGGGGTATTACAATATCTCCCCCTTGGGGACATTCATCCTCGAATGACGCTCGATAGGTTATGAATACATAGAAAAACTAAGGGTACACAGCTAAAACATCTTGCTAAATGGATTCCACTTGTTTCTAAACTTTTGGATACTTCATAGAATGCATAAACTCACAGTAGGAATGGCTATACAGCTGAAACTTTATTAGAAAGGGATTGAAGTAAGAAAGAATGGTACCTTTGGCTTGATCTGAACTTACGGAAAAGAGGTGCGGGTACTTGGATCGCATATATGCTTTGGCTTCCTAAGTAGCACCCACAACTGACTGATTTTTCCACAACACTTTGACCAAGGGAACTCTTTGTTCCTCAATCTCCAGACTTGGTAATCTAAAATCTCAATAGGAACCTCATCAGACGAAAGACTGTCTTGCACACCAGTTCTTTCTGAAGGATTTATAATAACACAATCAACAATGTGTTTCCTAAGCATGGAAATATGAAAAACAGGGTGAACAACTGACAACTCTGCAGATAACTCAATCTCATAAGCCACTATTCCCACATGATTTAGGATCCTATAGGGATCGATATAACGGGGACTAAGCTTCCCTTTCTTCCCAAACCTCTTTACCCCCTTCATGGGTGAAATTTTTAGGTACACCAGATCATCCACTTCAAACTCCAAGTCTCTACGCCTCACATCTGCATATGACATTTTTCGACTCTTAGCTATCTTTAAACTCTCTCTAATCAACTTCACCTTCTCCATTGCCTTAAATACTGCATTAGGCCCAGCTATAGTAGCCTCACTCACCTCGAACCAGCCTATGGGTGATCTACACCTTCTACCATACAAAGCCTCAAATGGTGCTATCTAGATGTTAGCATGATAGCTGTTGTTATATGCAAACTCAATTAGTGAAAAATTCTCATCCCAACTACCTTTGAAGTCGAGAGCAGACACTCTAAACATATCCTTCATAGTCTGGATGGTCCTCTCAGCCTGGCCATCTGTCTATGGCTGAAAAATAGAACTCAAATGAACTTAGGTGCCCAGACTCTTCTAAAAAGCCTTTCAAAACTAAGAAGTGAACTGAGTACCTCTATTCGAAATGATAGACAAGGGAAATCCATGCATCCTGACTAACTCCTGAATATACAATCTAGCATAGTCCTCAGCCGAATAGGATGTATGCACGGGCAAGAAATGTGTTGACTTAGTCATTCTATCAACAACAACCCAAATAGAATCATGATGGCACCAAGAAAGAGGTAGATCATTCACAAAATCCATATTAATCTCTGCTCACTTCCAAGTAGGAATGATGAACTCTTGCATCACACCACCAGGTCTCTGGTGCTTAACCTTAACCTAATGATATATTGCACACTTCGCCACAAACTTAGCTATATCTTTCTTCCTACCACACCACCAATAGATTTCCCATAAGTCGCGGTACTTCTTGGTAGCACCGGGATGAATAGAATACCATGTGCCATGTGCTTCAGTCATGATTCTCATAGAATACCATGTGCCATGTGCTTCAGTCATGATTCTCATCCTTAGTTCATCAACATTCGGAACACATAACCTACCCTGCAGCCTTAACACACCATCTTCCACTTGGGAGAAAACCTCTACCCTTTGGTCTTTAACTGACTTTTTAAGTCTGACCAAACTAGCATCTAAGTCATGCTTCTTCTTTACTTTCAAAACTAAGGATGATTTGGTCTAACACCCCATATTCAAGTACGTGTATTGGCGTATTCAAGTACGTGTATTGGTCTTATTTATATGGAATTAATTTTTCTATTTTATTTATACCAAGATTTGCCCATCGATGGTTCCATGCAAAGGTTATTGAATAAGCTTTCCAACGATATAAAGATTTACAAAAATGGATAGGTTTCGGATATAATCTAGCACATTCGAAACTATAAAGCAGTGGCCGGGATATTTGGGAATAGTAAATGTGCAAGAAAATTTCCTACACACAAATTACTGAGGTCAGCCGAATTTTTGGGTCAACTTCGAACGATCATAACTTCCTAAATATAATGAACTGGGATATCTGCGACCTATTAAAATCAAGATCTTTGAGTCTTATTTCCAATGCAATTGTTTTCATCCAAATCCAACATCTGAGTAAGGAGTTATACTCATTTTACTTCATCCTATCAAAATAGATAGTCAACTTCAAATGACCATAGCTCCTTGTACATGATGAACTGGGTGGCCTACTTTATATGAAATGAAAGCCCTTTTAATTATCCTTCCAATGACACTAATTTCACCCAAATCCGATATCGGAGAAAAGATTTATGGTCGATCTACTTTAGCTTATCAAAACAATCCACCAAAGGACAGATTTGACATTATTTAAATTTTAAAGGCATTTTGGTCATTTCCTATTATATTATGGACGGGAATATGTGTATGTATACATGTATATGAGTTCAAAAACTCATTTTCATCATCAATCATTGAGAAAGAACAAACCCTAGCCAAATTTAACCTTTAAATTACTTTTGATTCAACCGTAGAAATTCCAAAGTAATTGGATAACTGCATTTGTCATCTCAAGAGCTTCGAACGGCACCTAGTATTTGTGCAAAAAGGATTGGATAATTAAGAGGTGAATTCTAATGTATGAATATTGTTTGCCTTTGTTCTTTTCCATATGTATATGTGTGATAGAGGATTATATGTATTGGTTGTTATTGAAAGGTGATGGAAATAGGGTTATGGACTATTTTGCATGGTTTGGTTGTATTGAATTGTGGAAGGTGGATATGGTAATTGAGTTATGGAAGATGGATATGGTGATATACTATTGAATTAATGATTATTTATGTCTATGGATCAGTTTGGTTTAATAGATTGGTTGGAAGGATAAATGAATCCAAACCTGATATTGGAGAATGTTGTATGAATATGCATGGCATGTGAATGTAATTGGAGTATAAGAGGGTTAAAGTGACACCCTTTATGGTGTAATTAAGGCTTACTACTTAACCACTAGTTTGGTGAATTCAAATAATTGAATTGTGACATTTGGTTGCTAATACTAGATTGCTATATATGTTCATTGTAGATAAGTAATCCAAAAAGATGGGAAGTCCATTTGGGACTAGTATTGAAGGTTGACAGTCAGGTATGTAAAGCATACTCTATACCATATCTTTGGCATGAAAGTGAACAATTGTTCTATTAAGAAAGTTTCCAAAGTTATTCAATAACATGTGATCCATAATGGTTTTGTATGATGTCCTATGTTACCAATGAACTTGTTTCAACCCTACAAGATGTCAAGACATTCCAATACTTACTTGTCTTCCAAATCTTACATGTTTATTGCACTAATGAATGTCAGAAGGTATCCGGTTACTCAAACAAGATCCATGTGCTATTAATGACTCCAAAATGTTTCATTGATATACCAATAAGTTTCTACTTCATTGTTATAGAATTAATGACTCTAGAATACTTCATTGATGTGCCAATGAGTTCTTACTTCATTGTTATTGCATTTATGGTCTATTTATATGTCTCTTATTGATGTATGATTGTTTCAAAGTATCAAAAATACGGTGGCGATCGAAATAACAATCTCAAAGATTAATTGAACTAAGTGATGAAAGTTCTCTCTTATCGGGTGGTATCCCAGGGGCATAAGCCTATCATGGGTTGATCCCTATTTATGTGTTTATGGGTGGTATCCCAGGGGCATAAGCCTATCATGGGTCGATCCCAGTTGATATGTACTAAAGGCAGCCTAATGATCACATTGCAGTACAGTAATGATTAAAAAGATGATAAGAACAAAGGTAAAATGATTGAATAAATACAATGTACAGGTTGTCACAAGTTCTAATAAGTGTTGTCCACTCCTATTACAATTTATTCACTTGTTTCTGATTTATTTTGAGCTCCTATATCATATGTGATTATCTAAAGCTTTACATACTCAGTACATATTTCGTACTGACATCCCCCATGGGGGACCTGCATTTCATGCTACAGGCATGGGTACCTCAGCTCATACACCGCACAAGTAGGAGCCAGGATATCCAGCTGCTTTTGGTGAGCTCTAATTTGCTTCGGGGCTTTTCGTGTCATATCCAGTCACTTTTGGTATTGTATAGAAGTTAGTTATATGGCGGGGTGTGTCCCGACCTTAGCTAAACTCTGTGTATTATCTAGAGGCTTTGTAGACCGAATGTACAGTCAAAGAGGTATTTTTTTAAGAGACGTGATGGATCCAACGGCCAAGTATTGTATATACATATATATGTGTGCTCGAGCTTATACAGGTAATTATTTTCTTTTATATGCGACATGATGTTGTCTAAATTTTGGATTGTCATAGAGGTATGCATGGGAAGTATAAGGTTATGAACTGGTTCTCCCAGGCCTCCTCAGTTATGGGTACCAGTCCACCCTAATAAGATTTGAGGTATGAAAAAAGTGGTATCAGAGAAGTTCATCCTAGTGAGTTTACAAAGCCGTGTCTACGTAGAGTTTTGTTTATCGGTGTGTCGTGCACCGCATCTACAAACAGAAGGCTATGGACATTTAGGAATTATTTCTTTTCTTTATGTCTTAGATCGTGCGATAGAGCCTATATTGTATATGAAGCCATAGTTGACCACTGAATCTGTTTGTTTCTCTTATTATAGTAATGATGCCGGTTACTAGAAGCAAGAATACCGGTAAGAAAGTAGATATGGCTACCAAAGAGGGGACTAGTAAGTCACCCACTATACCGACTAATCAAACTGAGGCTCTAGTTGAGTATGCATTAGAAACTTCTTCCACTCCAGAAGAAATAAGGGGGAGGAGAACTATATCCCCAGAGCCACCTATTAATGCTACTGATCAAGATCTTAGAAATGCAGTGCAACTTTTGACTCGTATAGTTGCTGGGCAAGCTATTCCTACCATGGGTCCTTATGGTACAGATAGGGCGGCTAGCCTTCGAACACAGGATTTTCTTAAGATAGATCCTTCCACTTTTACTGGATTAGATCTTAACGAGGACCCACAGGACTTTATTGATCAAATTCAAAAGGCCTTAGATGTTATGCATGTAATGGGTAGAGAGACAGTAGAGTTAGTGATGTATAGATTTAAAGGGGAGGCTATATATTGGTACGGGGACTGGAAACGATCTAGGGGTATTGATGCACTCCCAACTACTTAGAAAGAGTTTAAAGAGGCATTTCTTGATCATTATCTTCCATTCGAGATTCGTCAGGCCCATGCAGATCAGTTTTTAAATCTTCTTCAGGGTAATATAAGCATGAGGGAGTACAGTCTCTGATTTAATTCCTTGTCGAGATATGCTCCTAATGTTGTAGCTATTATGGATGACAGAGTTCATTAATATGTGGATAGGATGGATCCATATCTGGTTAGAGATTGTACTATTGTCACTTTGAACAAAGATATGGACATAGCGAGGATCCAAGATTTTCCACAGAAAATGGAAGATCAGAGGCAGAAGAGAAGAACACAATAATTAGAAAGAGGATATTCCAAGAGGGCCAGATCTACAGGGCAGTTCATGGCATCCCAAGAAGGGTTCAAACTGCAGTTTTCTGCTAGACCACCTAGGCCATTATCTTCTTATTCTGCAGCTAGTGCCCCACCACAGTTCTAAGGGTCCAAAGGAAATCAATTTGGGCACAGAAGTAAGAGTTAGAGTTCATGGACAGTGGGGTACCAAGGTCAAGGTAATATGAGCCAATCAAGACCTCCTCGAGAGCCATGCAATAAATATGGAAGGTATCATTTGGGCGCATGTCGGCTGGGGACCAATGTTTACTTTTGGTGCGGTATGTCGGGGCATATGATGAGAGAATACCCACGAAAGGGCATAGGGGGTATGGCATGACCTATGGGGTCATTTATTGCATCATCATCATCGATGCCTTATTCAAGAAGGGGTGCACAACCAATGGGTCATGTTCGAGGTGATAGAGGAGCCACAAGTTCTAGTGAGGCTCAAAATTATACGTATTCTCTAGTGGATCGACAAAATTTAGAGGCTTCCCCAAATGTGGTTATGGGTATGTTGTCTATCTTTTCATTCGATGTATATGCCTTAATTGATTCCGGTTCTACATTATCTTATGTTACTCCATTGGTTGCTGGAGAGTTCAAAAGAATACCAAAACTGTTAGTTAAGCTATTTGAAGTGTCCACACCGGTTGGGGAATCTATTGTAGCTAGAAGGGTTTACCAAAACTGCATAGTAACTGTTTGTGGTCGTGATATGATGGATGATCTTGTGGAGTTAGAAATGATAGATTTTGATGTTATAATGGGTATGGACTGGTTGGCTTCTTGTTATGCCATAATTGATTGCTGTACGAAAAAGGTATATTTCCATTTTCCAAATGAATCAGTCCTTGAATGGAAAGGTGAAATTGGCGCGCCAAGAGGTATATTTATTTCTTATTTTAAGGTGAAAAGAATGATTTCCAAGGGATACATATATCATTTAGTTAGAGTAAGGGATACAAAAGCGTAGCCACCAACTCTTCACGCTGTTATGGTGGTAAATGAATTTTTTGATGTATTTCCTGAAGATCTTCCAGGTTTTCCTCCTAAAAAGGAAGTAGAGTTTGGTATTGATGTAATACCAGGCACCCAACCAATATCCATTCCTCCGTATAGAATGGCCCCAACACAATTATGAGAATTGAAAGATTTACTAGAGAAGGGATTCATAAGGCCTAGTATGTCCCCCTGGGGAGCACCAGTATTATTTGTGCGCAAAAAGGATGGCTCGCTGAGGATGTGTATTAATTATCGGCAATTGAATAAGGTGACTATTAAGAATAAATATCCTCTCCCAAGAATTGATGATTTATTTGATCAGTTATAGGGTGCCAAGTATTTTTCTAAGATTGATTTGAGATCAGGTTACCACCAAGTGAGGGTCAAAGAGAAGGATATACCTAAGACAGCTTTCTGAACATGGTATGGTCATTATGAGTTTCTAGTTATGTCATTTGGGCTAACAAATGCACCCGCAACTTTTATGGATTTGATGAATAGGGTGTTTAAGCCATTCCTGGATGTATTTGTGATAGTTTTTATAGATGATATTCTAGTTTATTCTAGATCAGAAGAGGACCATGCCAATCACTTACGACAGGCATTGCAGACTCTTCGTGATTGTAAGTTTTATGCAAAGTTCTCTAAATGTGTTGGTTAAATTCAGTGGCATTTTTGGGTCATATTGTATCTAGTGAAGGGATAAAGGTTGATGCTCAAACGATATAAGCTGTGAAGAATTGGCCAAGGCCAACAATGCCTATGGAGATTCATAGTTTTCTCGAGTTGGTCAGTTATTATAAAAGGTTTGTTGAAGGCTTTTCTTCCATTTCAGCATCCTTAACCAAGCTAACCCATAAAGCATCCAAATTCTAATGGAATGATTCCTGTGAGAAGAGTTTTCAAGATTTAAAGAACAAGTTGATTTCTACACCTGTGTTGGTACTTCCAGAAGGCACCGAAGGGTATACAGTTTATTGTGATGCATCCAAAATTTGTTTAGGATGTTTATTGATGTATCATGGTAAGGTAATAGCATATGCTTCTAGATAATTGCGGCCACATGAGAAAAATTATCCTACACACAATCTTAAGTTGGCAGCAGTTATTTTTGCTTTAAATATATGGCACCACTACTTATATGGGGTTCATGTTTATATATATACTGGCCATAAGAGCTTACAATATATTTTTAATCAGAAGGATCTAAATTTAAGGCAGCGGAGATGGATTGAACTATTAAAGGACTACGATGTTGATATGTTGTACCATCTAGGGAAAGAAAATGTGGTAGCTGATGCATTAAGTCATAAGGCTATGATGGTGCCTATAGAAAGGCAAGGGATGATTAAAGATCTTCGCCAGTTATCTAGTTTGGGAGTTCGCCTTCTTGAAACTCCAAATAAAGAGCTTATCGTACATAATGCTGAGGAATCTTCATTAGTAGCTGAAGTGAAAGAGAAGCAATATGTAGATCCTATTTTATTACAGCTTAAGGAGAACGTTTAGAGTGGTGCGACCAAGGTATTTGAGCTTACGCGAGAAGGAGTACTTCAGTGCCAAAATTGATTGTATGTGCCGGATGTTAACGGGCTAAGAAAGAAGATTATGACAGAGACACATTGTTCAAGGTATTTCATTCATCCAGGTTCAATTAAAATGTATCAAGATTTGAAAGATATGTATTGGTGGAATGACATGAAGAAGAGCATTACAGAATTTGTAGCTGAATGTCCAAATTGTCAAAGAGTTAAAGTTGAGCACCAAAAACCTGGAGGTTATATGCAATGCATTGATCTTCCAAGCTGGAAGTGGGACATGATCAACATGGATTTCGTTATTGGTTTGCCTCGTACATCCTGGAAGTTTGATTCTTATGGGTGATTGCTGATAGGCTTACCAAATCCGCACATTTCCTACCAGTTAGGACCACTTACACAGTTGGTCCAATTACATGGAGTGCCAATCTCTATTATATCAGATCGGAGAACCCAATTTACCACAAACTTTTGGAAGTCTTTTCAGAGGTGTTTGGGAACATAAGTGAAGTTGAGTACAGTTTTTCACCTTCAAACAGATGGACAAGCAGAACGTACCATCCAAACACTTGAAGATATGCTACGAGCTGATGTAATAGATTTTAAGGGAAACTGAGATGATCATTTACCTCTTATTGAGTTTTTCTACAATAATAGCTATCATTCAAGTATCAAAATGGCACCATATGAAGCTTTATATGGAAGGAAGTGTAGATCACCAATAGGATGGTTCAAAGTGGGTGAAACTCTTTTGTTTGGATCGGATCTTGTTTATCAAGCCATAGAGAAGGTTAAAGTAATTCAGCAACAACTGAAAATAGCCCCAAGTCAACACAAGTCATATGCGGATAGTAGAAGGAGCGGGCTAGAGTTTTCTATAGGTGATTGGGTATTTTTGAAGGTATCACCAATGAAAGGGGTAATGATATTTGGCAAAAAAAGGAAGTTGAGTCTACGTTATATAGGCCCATATAAGATCACTCGATGGTTTGGACAAGTTGCATATGAATTAGAGCTACCCCAAGAGCTCTCATCAGTACATTCGGTATTTCATGTGTCAATGCTTCGAAAGTGCATAGGAGATCCATCACATATCATTTCTATTGAGGATGTGCAAGTTGCGGAAGATCTTACTTATAAGGAAGTGCCTATTGCTATTCTAGATCGCCAAGTTAAGAAGATGAGAAATTAAGAGATAGCATCTGTGAAAGTACGTTAGAGAAATCATCAAAGGAAAGAGATTACATGAGAAGCTGAGGAAGAAATGAAATCTAAGTACCCTCATTTTTTCAAAGATGAAGAGAAAGTTCAAGAAACGGAGTTAGAACATTAACAAGTAAGTTTTTTTTATATATGCATAGTATTTATGTGATGATTTGAATATTAATGATGGACTTGAACTTGTTTTGGTTGAATAACTACGCTAACATTCGAGGAAGAATGTCCTAAAGGTGGAAGGAAGTAACACCCCATATTCAAGTACGTGTATTGGCGTATTCAAGTACGTGTATTGGTCTTATTTATATGGAATTAATTTTTTTATTTTATTTATACTGGAATTTGCCCATCGATGGTTCCATACGAAGGTTATTGAATAAGCTTTCCAACGATATAAACATTTTCAAAAATGGATAGGTTTTGGATATAATCGAGCACGTTCAAAACTATAAAACGGTGGCCGGGATATTTGGGAATAGTAAATGTGCAGCTAAATTTCCTGCACACAAACTACTGAGGCCAGCCGAATTTTTGGGTCAACTTCGAACGATTATAACTCCCTTAATATAATGAACTGGGAGATATTCAACCTATGAAAAGAAATATCTTTGCGTCTTATTTCCAATTCAATTGGTTTCATCCAAATCCAACGTCTGAGTAAGGAGTAATACTCGTTTTACTTCAGCCTATCAAAACAAATATTTAGGGTCAACTTCAAATGACCATAACTCTTTGTACAGGATGAACTAGGTGACCTACTTTATATGAAATGAAAGACCATTGAATTATCCTTCCAATGATACCAATTTCACCTAAATATGATATCGGATCAAAGATTTATGGTCGATCAACTTTAGCTTATCAAAAAAGTCCACCAAAGGACAGATTTGACATTATTTAAATTTTAAAGGCATTTTGCTCATTTCCTATTATATTATGGATGGGAATATGTGTATATATACATGTATATGAGTTCAAAAACTCATTTTCATCATCAATCATTGAGAAAGAACAAACCCTAGCCAAATTTGACCTTTAAATTACTTTTGATTCAAACAAGATCCATGTGCTATTAATGACTCCAAAACATTTCAATGATATACCAATAAGTTCCTACTTCATTGTTATGGCATTGATGACTCCAAAACACTTCATTGTTGTGTCAATGAGTTCTTACTTCATTGTTATTGCATTGATAGTCTATTTATATATCTCTTATTAATGTATCATTGTTTCAAAGTATCAAAAATGCGGTGGCGATCAAAATAGCAATCTCAAAGATTAATTGAACTAAGTGATGGAAGTTCTCTCTTATCGGGTGGTATCCCAGGGGCATAAGCCTATCATGGGTCGATCCCTATTTATGTGTTTATGGGTGGTATCCCAGGGGCATAAGCCTATCATGGGTCGATCCCAGTTGATATGTACTGGAGGCAGCCTAATGGTCATAGTACAGTACAGTAATGATTACAAAGATGATAAGAACGAAGGTAAAATGATTAAATAAATATAATGTATAGGTTATCACAAGTTCTAATAATTGTGGTCCACTCCTATTATGATTTATTCACTTGTTTCTGATTTATTTTGAGCTCCTATATCATATGTGATTATCTACAGCTTTACATACTCAGTACAATTTCGTACTGACATCCCCCACGGGGGACCTGCATTTCATGTTATAGGCACGGGTACCTCACCTCATACACCACACAAGTAGGAGCCAGGATATCCAACTACTTTTGGTGAGCTCTAGTTTGCTTCGGGGTTTTTCGTGTCATATCCAGTCACTTTTGGTATTGTATAGAAGTTAGTTATATGGCGGGGTATGTCCCGACCTTAGTTAAACTCTTTGTATTGTCTAGAGGTTTTGTAGACCAAATGTACAGTCAAGGTGGTGTTTTGTTAATACACGTGATGGCTCCAATGGTCAAGTATTGTATATACATATATATGTGTGCTCGAGCTTATACAGGTGATTATTTACTTTTATATGCGACATGATGTTGTCCAAATTTTGGGTTGTCATAGAGGTATGCATGGGAAGTATAAGATTATGAGCTGGTTCTCCCAGGCCTCCTCGACTACAGGTGCCATTCCACCCCATTTGGTACTACTCTGAACTAACATACTCCCCTTAGCAGAATCAAGCAGCCTAACACCTATCCTAGCCAAACGGTGCACATCATAAGCCAACTCTTTCTTACCTTCCTCAACATGTGAAACACTACCTATGGACACCTTACTAAGGGTATCTACCACTACCTTGGCCTTGCCCGAATGATACAACACGCTCGTATCATAGTATTTTAACAATTCTAACCACCTCCTCTGTCTAAGGTTCAACTCTCTTTAGGTAAACACATACTGCAGGCTTTTGTGATCAGTAAAAACATCTACATGCATACCATATAAATAATGTCTCCATATTTTTAAAGCAAACACTACAACAGCCAACTCTACATCATGGGTCGGGTAGCTCTTCTCATGAGGTTTCAACTGCCTAGAAGCGTAGGCTATAACTTTCCCAAATGTATCATACCAGTGGTACGAAGAGTGGGAATAGTTGAGAGGTGAAGGTGTTGGTTCTGCCTTATGGAATAATTTCTCTAGTGCATTTTTAGACCGCTTCTTTCCTATAACAATCAAAAAATTTGATGATGTTTGTGATTTTATATGATTTGAATATTTTGCACCTCTCCGTAGTTGCATTATGGTATTTCTGGGGTGTGGGGGTGATTGGCATAGTTTTCAATGCATTTTGTTATCATTCATGCGATATTGTTATTTTTGATGACTTTGAGAGTTTTATTTTAGACTTATGGGGATACATTTTGATCTATGCGACGGATGGCTGAACGGACTGTGTTAAAATATCTGGAATATCTATTTTAATCTAGGTAGACCTTTGGTTCAGGTTTTGGTGCACCAAGCTCATTTTGACTTATAGATCGAAAAGGTGGAAAATTAGAAATATAGGTGTGGGACCCATATTTGATCGAAACAACCTTGGATGAAAAATCAGACTTTGCCAGCAAATCCATAATGTTGATTTTAGGGTGTTAGCATGTTTGGTGTGATTTTATGGATCTTAAATCTCATTTCGACCCTCAGTTTGGAAAATTACGATTTCGAGTTTCAGAGGTCAACATTTTGAAAATGATTTTTTTTTGAAAATTCGATTTCTTCAATGCATCTGGAACATCGAATTTAGTTTGGTTACATAGTTTTTTTGCATATATCGAACTTCAAATGAATTTCGGGCACTCCATCGAAATTCGAATTGACTTAATAAAATAGCTTTTCAGCTTTATCTATGAAGAAAAATCAGCAATAATAAATAGCAGTTTTGGGCTTATTTTTGCTTATTTTTCATCTTGTCTGTTGAGAGTTAAACCCTAAAATAGTGTGAAATCTTAAAAGTGAAGTTTATGGGAGCTGGGGAATCTAGATTAACATATATTTCTTAGTTTTATTTGGATATAAGGTAAGAATTCACCCTTTTCTTAGGATTTTCTTGATTAATTCTAGAAACCCCAAAACTCTTCGGGTTTGATTTTAAACCTCAATTTCACTCCTTTTAACTTGAATAATATTTTTTATCTTATATTGATTATTTTTCATTAATTTAACTTTCTAAACAACTCTGATTCGTGATTTTAACCTGGATTTCAAAGATTTTACTCGGTAAAGCTTAAAAATAGTTTTTCTTTGATTTGAACCTTATTTTTTACTCGATTTGACTTGGATTTTCAGTTATAGATTTCTAAATATATGGGGAACATATTTTTGAAGTAAAGTTATGATTTTGCCCTTCTTTTTTGAAAACTTGTTTTGGGAGTCCATTTTGACCTTGAACCAAAAGTAGTCAATATAAGTGTCATCGGTTTTGTCTTGATGCGTGAATTCTATATTTTATGTTTTTAGTTGATTTCAGGATTGTTGGTAAAAAATAAGGTCATGGGTTTGAAGTGTAGCAGACCGATTTCAGCTTTTGAGGTAGGTTATGATTTAACTCTTTTAGACTGGGATGGGTAGTAAATGATGGTTCAAAATGCATGTTATGGGTGAGAAATAATTAATAAAAATGGCTATCTAGCTGCTTTTCCTGTGTGGGGGCCTATATGTGATGTAATTGTCAAAATTGAGATATTATGTGATGTGTATGACTGTGTGGCATCCTATATGATATTGGTAGTCTTGAATACATGTAAATGATTATATTGAGTTGTTGAAATATCTAATATGGAATCATTGGTGTATTGTGATATATTTATATTTGTTGGTATATGATACATGTGGAAGTTCATGGTTGAATGGAAATAATGAGTGGATATTGGCTCACGTGGTTGTGAAAATATATCATTCTGGTTGACGGTGGAAATATGTCGTTATGATTGGTTGTGGAAATATATCATTGAGGTTGGTTATGGAAATATATCATGTGGTTGATTGTGAAAATACTCATTGTGATTGGTTGTGAACATTATATCTCATATCATATTCATTCATGAAATATTGGTACCACTGCGGCAACACCTTAGTAACACTGGAAACACCTTTTTAAAACCCTCCCTGAGAGATGTGTTGGGGAGGAGACATTGTAATACCTTATAAAACCCTTTCCAAAGGATATGTCATAAAAAACATATGACATATGTGGATTATATATGGGTTGACAAACCCCCAACGGGTCCTGTGTTAGGAGGCTTGACTCTGTAGATGTATATGGGGATAATGTAAAGATCTCGAAGTTTATATGATGACCTCGTGCATCATTAATATCATCATCATCATCATATACATGGCACTTACTTTATTGTGTTTTGTTGTATTTTATTGCCATATTGACTTATCATTTATGTATTTTCCTTATCTTTCTTTACTTGTATTTGATAATCTTGTATCTACATGTTCTCCCTTAAACTACTTATATGTGATTTAATGAGTATTTATGTTCTATCTTGGTCTGATGTTGCAATATGTGTGATATATTAGAATTTTTAGTGCAAGCAGTGTGGGCTACCATTGTGGGATATTTTTTTATTGCAAATGACGTGCCCTTAGTGTATATTTTATATGTTTTATTTACTACTTTGCTTGGTTGGACTATGATACCTACTAAGTACAAGTGGACTGTACTCATGCCTACTGCGCCTTTTTGGTGTAGGTCCTAGCTCAAAGGCACCTCAATTTGCTTGAATCGGACGATTATTGGATTTTCCAAGGAAGTGGTTGGATATTCTTGTATCTGAAGTTTACTTGTATCTTTCTATAATGGTTATGTCTTTATTAGTATTTGGAGACAGATATTATTCCTTTATGGTTATTTTCTGATGTATTTGACTCTCAAATTGTATTAGTAGTTCTTACACTGTTGACAGCTAGTTTTGGGCATGATTGATATTTTGGATAAGTTCTTTCCACATTGTTATGATTACTTGTATGGTTGGGCTTCATTCTAGAAGCTTTACTTTAGGGTATTTTTGTCTTTTGTTTTGTTTTGTTGTATCAGTTTGGGTGATAGACTTACTTGTTAAGGTACACTACAAAAAGTGTCATCATGACCCTGCATTTTTTTGTGGTCATGACATTTCCTCAGGAGTTGAGGAAGGCAAAGATGCAAGAATTTTTTTAACTTAAGACAAGTAAGGATGACAGTCAAGGAGTATACCTTGAAATTCCATTAGTTGTCTAGGAACTCTCCTGAGTTGATATCTAACATGAGGAAGTTCACTTCATGGTTGTCCCAAGACTTGATTTTTTAGAGTAAAGTTACCTTGCCAAACAAGGATATGGAATTTCTCTACTTATGGTTTATATGTTGTAGGTCGAAGAGGAGAAAAAAAAGCAAGTTGAGATTAGCGAGAGGTAAAGTAAGAAATTTTGGTATTCAAAATAGGGTAGAGGCTACCTGCAGAGTAGAAAGTGGTCTAAGAAAAGTTGGGGGAGTCCTAACTCCTATTCGACGGCTAGTGCTCCTTACCCAAAGCCATCTAATGATCAATATTTTTAAGGTGGTGATGCTTATAGGGAACAGGGTGCCTAATCTCAGGTCAGTGAGGCCCTATAAGCACCATGCTACCCTCTCTGCAGATTTTGTGGTCAGCACTACCATGGTCAGTGAAATAAGGAGAGGAGACAATGATTTATGTATGGTCAGATCAAACATATGCATCGAGATTATCCCTTTAGAGTTGCTTATAGGGAAAATAAGGTTCTTTTTGCCTCTTCATCAGCTTCTACACCAATGGTGCCACCTTTGGCTCTGGCACTGGACGAAACTGTCTTTATGCCCTCACTACTTGTTAGGAGTTCAAGGCATCTTTGGATGTCGTTACTGGTATGTTGAAACTCTTTTCCTATGATGTGTACTGTTTACTTGATCCCGAGTCCACTCTTTCTTATGTGACCCCATTTGTGGCTATGTATCTTGGTTCAATCTCGACTGTACTTTGGATCTTTTTTCTATTTCTACCCTAGTGGACGACTTCGTGGTTGCTAAAAGAGTCTATAGGGGTTGTGTGGTATTTGTGGGTAGTTGGGAGACTTTAGTGGATCTGTTTGAATTAGACATGGTTGATTTTGATATCATATTTGGAATAGATTGGTTTCACTCATGCTAAGGTTCGTTAGACTGTTGGACCCATAAGGTCATGTTTAAATTCCCTAATAAGCCAATTGTTAAAGAAGAGGTAAGTTCCCTAGTGCCTATGGGAAGGTTCATATCATATTTTAGAGCTCGAAAATTAATTTCCAAGGGTTGTCTTTATTATTTGGCCTGGGTTAAGGACTCTAACTTAGAGGGCCCTTACTTATATTTTGTCCCAGTGGTAAATGAGTTTTCTAAAGTCTTCCCTAATGATCTTCCTGGTGTCCCTCCTAATAGAGAAATTGATTTTGGTATTGACCTTGTTTCGAACACTCATCCTATATCTATTCCCCTGTATAGAATGGCTCCAACTTAGTTGAAAGAACTTAAGAAGAAGTTGAGGGATCTTTTAGACAAGGGTTTCATCTATCCTAATATGTCGCCATGGGGTGCACCTATATTGTTCGCATGTAAGAAGGATGGTTCCCTTTATATGTGCACTGATTACCGGTAGTTAAACAAGGTGACGGTAAAGAATAAGTATCCACTTTCGAGAAGTACTGATCTTTTTGATCATTTTGAGGGTGCCAAATTCTTTTGTAAGATCCATCTTCATACTGGGTATCATCAGTCAAAGATTAGGGAGGTGGATATCCCTAGGATAGCCTTCCACACTCTGTAGGGGCATTTTGAGTTCTAGGTTATGTCATTTTGCTTGACTAATGCCCCTGCGGCATTCATGTACTTGATGAATAGGGTCTTTCATCAGTTTCTAGATTCGCTTGTCATTGTCTTCATTGATGACATCTTAGTGTACTCTAAGAGTAAGGAGGATCCTGTCGATCAACTTCGCCTTGTGTTATAGACCTTAAGAGATCAACAGTTGTATGCTAAGTTCTCTAAAAGTGAGTTTTAGTTGAATGTTGTGACTTATCTAGGTTATGTTGTGTCTAGTGAGGGGATCATAGTGGATCTTCAGAAGGTTATGGTGGTTAAGAAGTGATCTAGACACACGAATCCATTCAATATTCGAAGCTTCTTAGGTTTAGCGGGTTATTATAGGAGGTTCGTGGAAAGATTTTCTTCTATTGTTGCTCCATTAACCAAGTTGACCCAGAAAAAGGTGAAATTCTTGTGGTCTTATTCTTGTGAGGGTATCTTTTAGAATCTAAAAGATAAGTTGACTTTAACCCCAATCCTGATTATTCCTGAATGAATCGAGGGTTTTGTTGTCTATTATGATGCATCCCGGGTTGGTCTAGGTTGTGTTTTGATGTAGTATGGCAAGGTGGTTACTTATGACTCTAGATAGTTAAAGTTTTAGGAGAACCATCCGACTCATGACTTAGAGTTGTTGGTTATGGTGTTCGCATTTAAAATCTAGTGTCACTAACTGTATGGGGTCCATGTTGATATATTTTCTGATCATAAGATTTTGCAGTACGTGTTTACCTAGAAAGATCTTAATAGAAGAAAAGGAAAGTGGCTTGAGCTGCTCAAGGATTATGACATGATCCTCAACTACTATCCAGGCATAGTGAAGGTGGTTGTTGATGCTCTTAGTAGGTTGTCAATGGGTAGCTTATCACAAGTGGATAAGGATAAGCGGGAATCGGTGAAGGATATTCATTATTTGCCTAACCTTGTAGTTTGTCTCTTAGACTCTGAGGATGGTGGTGTGTTTATGCAATAGGTGGCACAATCATCTCTTGGTTCTGAAATAAAAAAGAAGCAGGTGTTGGACCATTTATAGATAAAGATAAAGGATAATTTAGGTAAGCTGAAGATAATGGCCTTTAAGATTGGTGGTGATGGTATCTTTAGGTACCAAGGGAGGTTGTGTATTCCCGATATCGATGGGCTGCGAGGAAGAATCTTGGCCGAAGCCCATGAATCATGGTATACGGTTTATCCCAGTTCAACAAAGATTATCACGATCTCAAGGATATGTATTTGTGGAATAATATGAAGCGAGATTTTTCCAACTTTGTGGCCAAGTGTATGGTGTGTCATCAAGTAAAGGTGGAGCACAATTAGTGTTACTCCATTTGGGTCATCGTGGATATGATAACTAAGTCTGCTTACTTCTTGCCATTGAGAACTAATTATTCTACCGAGGACTATGCAAAGTTGTTCCTTCAGGAGCTTGTAAAGTTTCATGGTGCGCCTGTCCCAATTATTTTGGATCATGGTACTCTGTTCTTATTGGATTTATGGCACCTTTTTCAGAATGGTTTGGGGACTAAAGTGAGCCTTAGCACGGCCTTTCAGCACAAGCGGATGAGCCAGAAGAAAGAACCATTCATACTTTGGAAGATATGTTGTGAGCTTGTGCAATTGACTTTGGCGGTATTTGGTACAACCATTTACCTCTCATTGAATTTTCCTATAACAATAGTTACCATTCTAGATTTGGCATGGCTCAGTTTGAGGCATTATATCATAGAAGGTGTAGATCTCTTATTAGGTGGTTTGAGGTTAGTGAAGCGGAGATGTTTGGCTCAAATTTGGTTCACCAAGCTATAGAGAATTATTAATCCAACCACTAATGAGTCAAGAGTACAATAGATTAAAATCTAATATGATCCCTAAGTATTTGGGGAGTGCAAAATTTAAGGGCATGATGGACAAGATTGTAGAGTGTTGCACCTAAAATTGAAAAATAAGGAACCTAGTGTTTCTGAATAAAACCATGAAGAGAAGATGGAGAATACAGAGAGCACAGAGATTCAATGGGACAATAGTAAGTTCCATAGAAGGTAGTGGAACCCTACATATAGAAGGTTTGTATATGATAAGAATGCACCTATTCAGTTCAATGATAAAGTAGTATCTCTGACCAAAATAGTTAACATCAACAATGCTTGTGCCGCACTAATAGATGAGGAGAAAGTTACAGAGGTTGAACAAATGGGTATAGAAAATAAGAAGAAGAGTCAGCATGATGCTGATAAAACATAAATGCATTCATAGAGAGATATTTCTTAAGAAGTAATTAGTAAAGGATCAAGCATACCAAAAAAAAAACCGTTGATACATAGAATTTGGTAGATGAAATTAATGAGAACATGCCTTAGGTTCTTACTAGTATCAATGAAAAAGATGCAACATTTAGGCAAGATATACAGCAACAGCATGTCAATGAAAGTATCAAACAAAAGTCTACCCAAGTGCAACATCAATCTTCCACAAAAGAATGGTTCCTCAGGGCATTTGCCAATCATCGTGCAAAAAAAGTCAGCATAGTAGAAATCCATCAAAATAAGGAAGAAGTAGCATGTAAAGTTAATCAACAAAAAGCACAAAAATATCAAGAATGTCAATCCCAGTAGCAAGGTAAGCAACAAGCTTTAGCATTGCCTAATTTAAATGAGAAACTGAAGAATGAACATAAAAAATATTTTAAAGAGGAGCATCACAGTAAGGTCAAAAAAGGTAACCTGTTAGAGTTACCAGGCATTACATCTTCAAACAAAAAACAATAGTGTGTAGATAATATATCTTTAGTTAGACATGAATGGGAGAAAAACACTTTTTGATAAAGGAATTAGATGAAGCTACATACCATGAACCACTTTAAATGATCTCAAGTGAAAAGGAGTCATTGGATGGAGGTGAAGGCTTTGAGTTACCATTATCCCTGGTAACAAAGTCATTTAATTCATCCCCTATTCATGAGTTGCATGAGATAGTGTCTCATCAAGTACTTCAGGATAATATATGTGAAAATGCCATACCTGAAGCGTAACATATAATTAAAGATAAAAAAAAAGATAAAAATAAGAGTAACTTAATGAAGACATGTCAGGAAGAAAGAATATTTGTTCATCAGCATCTAAAAGAGAAGAAAGTCTACAAATAAGACACCAAAAATAAGTCATCAAAGATGGTAACAAGGGAGGGGTAAAATATCTACTAAATGATGTATAAAGCTCTGATTTGCATCATTAGGTATGTGAGAACTCAAAATGTTTTTCATAGAGTTGAAATACTTCAAAGACATCAAAAAATTGTCTTATAACACTGATGGAACCATTTCAAGATACAAGATAAATTCAAAGATACAAGAGAATATTGGGTATGCAGTATGTTCACTTTAATCAAAATAGACAGATTTAGGTTTCATACAAAATCATATTTAGGTGGAAATAACTTCATATTTTGATCAACAACTAATATTAAAACTCATATTTGATGATGAAAAACACTGTCTCACTACTGTAGTGTATGTTAAATGTACTACTATAGAGAGACTAGGGCTTTAGAATTATATTAATAATTTGGGACAAGATATTCAAAGAACTTACCTCCTATTCAAACTACTTGGAAACTGGTTCCCTCCCTTTAGGCACCAAGGAACTTCTCTCCTATTCAATTATCATTTCATTAGGAAATTAGAAACTGACCTTTTGGGTCCTACAATACAAGAAAGCATAGCATGAATGGAGCAAATTCATTCCCAAGATAACATAAAAATCCACCATGTTCAAATCTATCAGATATACTAGGTTCTCTTTATATAAGATAAACACCACACAATCCTTATAGATATTTTTAGCCATGAAAAAATTATCTTCTAGATTAGACATAAAGAAAGGCTCGAGAATTGCCTCAGGACTAAAACTGAAATGCACAGCTATATAAGAGGTCACATAAGAAAGCATAGACCTGAGGCAATTCACATTATAAGAGAAGAGTTGTAATGTACTAGTAATAATGTTAGGAGATGCCTTAGATTTCTAGCTAGTAGCATAAGCAAAAAAATGATATCGAACAGTGATGGTACCAGAAGTAACAAATTTTGGTGCAGGAGTTGAAGAAGTAGCAATCGAGACCTGATTAGCTCCCATGGAAAGTTTAGCTAACAGACAATGTCACTACAAATGACCAAGCTGACCACAATAATTTACCCCCTCATCACACTGACCATAATAAAGATGCCTACAAAATTGACAAAGAGGATATAATGAGGTTAACTGAGCTCCACTAACTTGAGATTGGGCACCTTGTGCCTTAAAACCATTGTTATCTTGAAGTGACAATGACCAGATGACTTAGGAAAAGGGTTACTAGCCAAAGAATATGAATAAAAATTTCCCCAAGTCTTCTTCTTGCTCCACAACTTACCATCTTTTCCACTATTCTGCCGATTTGCACCCTGTTCTGAATTCCTAAACATCTTACTCTGCCTTTTTCCAATCTCTATATATCTCTTTTTTTTCATCCTCTACCTGCTGCATATAAACCATAAGTTTGGAGATGTCCATGTGATTGCTTAACCTTGCAGCTTTACACTCTAATATTATGTCGGGGGACAACCCATAAGAAAATTTTCTCATCTTCGCCCTCATAGAAGACACAATTTTTTTAGCATAATGAGATAACTTCAAACACCCTAGGTTTTAATAATTAGGAATTTCCTAGGTTTTTAGTGTTTGGATATCATATGACTAGGGGGCACTAGTTGTATGATAGGGTATAGTTTGGTGGACCCAATCATAAATTGCCTAGTAATAGGTGGTGTTAGGTAGTGTTAGATGGTTGAGATTTTTAAATGGGTATGACTAGGTAGGTACGAGTCGTATGGTTGGTGACGGATTGTTAGATTGGGTTTTACTTTACTTAATGTAAAACATAGTAACTTAACTTGGATATGAGTATGAGTGGCTCACCATGAGTTGTGATAATAGGGTTCGACTCATATAGTCCAACTCATATGTTGGACAGTGATAAACCCTCATAATTTAATAAGGGTATGTGTTAAGGGTACTAGTTGTATGCTTGTGTATGAGTTTTCCTTGGTGGTCGTATGATGGATATTACTAGGGGCCCAAGGGATTCCAAAGGTATAGGTAGTGGTTACCACTTGTAAGGTAGGGTATGATTGGAGGGGCTTGGTCGTACCTTCCTATGGGAAAATTTCACCGTTTAAGTTGGTGATATTTTGGACATTTCCTGCTATAACTCCTTGGGACCCCATGACTTAAGAAACCTTTTTGAGACTTCATTAAACTATTTTCAATCAACCAAACACTCTAAACTCTCTCCAATCTCTTTCAAGGCTTTTGGGTCAAGGAAGGCTAGGGTTACTTTAATACAATCAATTTGGGGCTTAAGAGGATGGTTTTTTTTTCATTTTTTCACTATCTAAGGCATGTTACTCTTTCCTCATTCTTAGTTATAATTAAAGGCATATTTTATGAATTGTTCTTATGTCATTAATTATGATAATATTTGGGTGTTGGATTACAGTTTGGGGATATTCATTATGATGGTTTGTTATTGTTTTCCCATGTCTTTTAGTTAGGATTTTCATAATATAATGGTGGTTTGAACATATAGTTTCATGGGAATGGTTAATTGGTGCTTAGTTTTTATTTTGGAATCTATATGCCCCCAATGTGTTTGATAAAATGCCTATGAGAATGCTTTTGCTACATAGTTGAACTTTTAATAAAATTATTGCACGGTATAACTTGGTAATGGAACTTAACTTGGTTTGGATGGTTTTGAAATGGTTAAATGGTAAGGTCTTGGTGGTCATGATTTGGTTTAATTAAAAGCGTTGCGAGATACAAGGGGATCCCTACAGAAACATGATGATGAACTATTTGTATGGTACATGGGAATCCCCAAAGTAAACTTAATAATAATGTAATCTATGGGTACATAGGAATCCCTCTGCTTTTTTAAAAGGTTGGATAAGGGCATTGCTTGCAAGATATAGTCGGTATGACAATGCCACTGCTTATAGACTTGGTTAATAATAAATGAAATGGTGGCTTGGTTGTGTGCTAATGGTTTTAATTGGGCAATAATGGTTGGGTGTGATAGCTAAACGTGAAGGTGTCAGTCTAACAGACGAATGCTGAAAACTCATGTTTGCCAATATGAGGATTGGTCATGGCGACCATTTATGATACTAATGGGGTCCACGAGAATCCCCTAAGTTACACTTGTATATATGTATCTCGAGTACCCCACATAATATTTGAATCGACTATCCTACTCCTCTTGCTTAGTGATCAGATTTGGGATTAGCTTAGTTGGATTAAAGTGGTGAGCTTTCATAGTTTAAAAGTCTCCATTTCATGTCATGGATGTCTTTACTTATTTTGGTCATTTTATAGACTATGGTTTTTTCTATGGTCGGGGGCCATGTCTCGGCCAAATATTTTTTTTACCTTTGGATAGAGGCTTTGTGGAACTATTATGAGTCGGTATGGGCTGTGTCGGTAGTGAGGTCAGCCTTAGTATTTGCATTGATATTGGGGATGATATCGTTTGACTATATTTATAATTGTTCCATCTTATTATATTATGTTATGGACATGAACTTGGTTAATATTTTGATTTGGTTATGGTTGTTGGTTGCCATCAGATGGTTGGGCTTATTTGGGTTGGTCACGATCATGAATCTAATCCCAATATTTTTGTGTTATTAAACATGCTATCTAGTTATATATTTGGAATTCATTCAACTTAGGGAATATTTTTGGAGGTTGGGTTGGGTAACAAGGGCGATCTCTGGTCCTGGTTAGACTTGGGATGCCTATTACGACAAGGCCATGGTTTGGGTCATGTCAAGTTGGTATCAAAGATTTAGGTTCATGGTTAATTAGGATCCTAATAAGCCGTGTTGAGTAGAGTCTCTTTTAAGGGTGTGTAGCATGCCACGCTCATAAGGAAGAGGCTACAAGGCATTTGGGAATGTTTCACTTCTTTGTGTTCTATTTTTAAGCTTGGAGTCTAAGAACTAGAATCTTCTCTAATTACTATTTATTCATTTTTTAGATCATGCCTCGATGATATGAGACACATGGAAACTCTGTTTTCCCAACTGAAGATGATATTTATGGGAAATGTTATACTCAGGGGATTCATAGTCTGTCTAGAGGCCTAGCCCTTGAATTTTTTAGAGTTCCATTAGTCCCCTCTAGTCTTCTTCAGGCTCCTCAGTCCAATGTGATGAATGTTGAGTTTTGTTAGTCGATTCATATGATTGCCTAGTTGGTAGCTTCTCAGGCTGAGCGTGGTGCATCTAGTATTCCATCTTCTAAGGCCACAAGGGTTAGCCAGTTCATAAGGTTGAGTCCTCTAAGTTTTGATTATATTAAGGTTGAGGAGGATCCTCAGGGTTTTTTGAATAAGATAGAAAAGACCTTCAGGGTGATGCATGGCATGATTATGGAACGGGTAGAGTTTATTGCCCACTAGCTGAAGGATGTAATATATCAATGGTATGAGGAATGGGATAAGGCAAGGGGTGATGTTGCAGAGTCATCTTTATGAAAGACTTTTTCAAATGCATTTCTAGATCACTTCTTTCTTCAAGAGTTGAGGGAAGCAAAAGTAGAGGAATTTGTTAATCTGAAATAAAGGAAGATGTCAATCAAGGAGTATGCCTTGAAATTTCACTAGTTGTCTAAGTATGCTCCAAAATTAGTGTGTAATATGAGGGCCAAGATAAGAAAGTTTGCTTCAGGACTGTCTTATGAGTCCTTGGTGTCTTATGCATCTTTAGACTGTTGGACCCATAAGGTTGCCTTTAAGTTCCTTGGTGAACCAGTTATGGAGTGGGAGGGTGGTTCTTTATCTCCTAAGAGGAAGTTTATATCATATCTTAGAGCTCAAAGATTAATCTCCAAAAGGGTGTCTCTATCATCTAGTCTGGGTTAAAAATTCTAACTCGAAGGGTCCTTCTTTGCATCTAATTCTGGTGGTGAATGAGTTTCTTGAGGTCTTTTTTTATAACCTTCCTAGTGTTCCTTCAGATTGGGAGATTGAGTTTAGGATTGATCTTGTTCTGAACACTCATCTAATTTTTATTCTCCTTATAGAATGGCTCTAGCTAATTTGAAGAAACTCAAGGAGCAACTTAAGAATCTTTTGGATAAGGGTTTCATCTATCCTAGTGTGTCCCCATGGGGTGCACCGATTTTATTCGTTCATAAGAAGGATGGTTCCCTTCGGATGTGTATTGATTATTGGCAGTTGAATAAGGTGAATGTTAAGAACAAGTATCCTCTCCTAAGGATAGATAATTTGTTTAATCAATTGCAAAGTGCCAAATTTTTTTCTAAGATTAATATTTGGTGTGGGTATCTTTAGTTTAAGACTAGGGAGGTGTATATCCCTAAGACAACTTTCCGCAATTAGTATGGGCACTTTGAGTTACTGGTTATATTATTTGGTTTGACTAATGCCCCTGCAACATTCATTGATTTGATGAATAGGGTCTTCTATCAGTTTTTGGATCTCTTTGTCATTATGTTATCGAAGACATCTTGGTGTACTCTAAAAGTGAGGTGGATCATGCCAATAACCTTTGTATTGTGTTACAAGCCTTGAAGGAGCTGCATTTGTATGCCAAATTCTCGAAATGTGAATTCTGGTTGAACACTTTTCATTTTTCTTTGTCATGTTATCTTTAGTGAAGGGATCATGGTGGATTAAAAAAAGATCACAGTAGTTAAGAAGTGTTCTAGACCCACGATTCCAACCAACATTCGGAGCTTCTTGGGTTTGGCCGGGTATTATAAGAGGTTTGTGGATATTTTTTTGACTATAGTTTCCCCATTCACTAAGTTGACTTAGAAGAAGGTAAGGTTCTCTTAAGATGCATGTGAGGGTAGTTTTGAGAAGCTGAAGGATAAGATAACTTTAACTCTGGTTTTGACATTACCGAAAGGAATTGAAGGGTTTGTCATTTATTGTGATGTATCCCGAGTGGGACTTGGCTATGTTTTAATGGAACATAGAAAGGTGATAGCCTATGCTTCTAGCCAGTTAAAGGTACTTGAGAGAAATTATCCTACTCATAATATGGAACTGCTAGTTGTGGTGTTTGCATCAAAAATCTAGCATCACTATTTATATGAGGTGCATGTGGATATCTTCTCAAATCATAAAAGCCTACAGTATGTGTTCACTCAGAAAGAACTTAACCTTAGCAGAAGATATAGATTGAGCTTCTCAAGGAGTATGATATGAGTCTTCACTAGCACCCAGGTTAAGCTAATATGGTTGTTGATGCTCTTTGCAGGTTGTCCATGGGGAGTTTAGCTCATGTGGAAAAGGAGATGCAGGAGTTGGTGAAGGATATTCACCGCTTAGCTAACCTTGGGGTTTATCTTTTAGACTCTAAGGAGGGTGGTGTGTTGGTACAGGAAGAGGTATGGTCTTCTCTTGGTGCAGAGATCAAGGAGAACAAATGTTAGACCTTGTCTTGATGAAAATCAAGGGTGATATTGGTTTGTAGAAGGTAATGGTATTTGAGATAAGTGGTGATGGTACCTCACTGTACCAAGAGAGGTTATGTGTTCTCGGCGTCGATGGTTTGAGATAAAGGATATTGGTTGAGGTGCATGAGTCATGCTATATTATTTATCCTGGTTTGATGTAAATATATCATGACCTCAAGAAAATGTATTGATGGAATGGTATGAAGAGGGATCTAGTTGTGGCCAAGAGTTTAATATGTCAACAAGTGAAAGTTGAGCACATAAAACCTGGGGGATAGTATCAGGAAATTGAATTGCCTAAATGGAAATGGGAAGTGATAAACATGAATTTCGTTATCGGTCTTCCTCGGTCTCGGAATCAATTTGATTTAATTTGGGTGATCATGAATAGGATGACAAAGTTGTCTCACTTTATGCCAGTAAAGAATAACTTTTTCGCTGAGGATTGTGTGATGTTGTATCTTCATGAGATTGTAAAGTTGCATGGGGTACCTATTTCTATCATCTATGATCATGGTAGGCAATTTTTATCTCACTTTTGGCAGTCTTTTAAGAAATGATTGGGTACTGCTTCCACCCGTAGATGGATAGGCAAGCGGAAAGGACAATTCAGACGTTGGAGGATATGCTTCATGCATATGTGATTGGCTATGGTGGTAATTGGGTTGAGCATCTACTTTTTGTAGAGTTTTCTTACAATAATAGTTACCATTTTAGTATTGGGATGGCCCTTTTTGAGGAGTTGTATGGTAGGAGGTGTAGATCTCTTATTGGGTGGCTTGAGCTTGGTGAGGTGGATATGTTAGGCCCATATTTTGTTTACTAGGCAATGGATAATGTGAAGGTGATTTGGGATAGGCTTAAGGCTGCCCAAAGTCGGCAAAAGTCCTATGCAGATGTAAGGCGAAGGGAGTTGAAATTTGAGGTTAGGGATAGGGTGTTCCTAAAGGTATCTCCCGTGAAGGGTGTAATGCAGTTGGCAAAAAAAAAAAAAGCTTAGTCCCCGCATGTTGGTACTTATGTGGTTTTAAGGAAGGTTAGTTTGAGTTCCATTCATTCGGTGTTTCATGTCTCTATGTTGACAAAATGTATAGGTGATCCTTCATCGGTTGTTCCCTTGGAAGGGTTGGGTATCTTGGATTCTTTATCTTATAAGGAGATCTCGGTTGAGATCTTAGATCGGTAGGTTTTTTGGTTGCGAACCAAGGATGTAGCTTCAGTTAAGGTTTTATGGTGGAACCACTCGATGGAAGAGGCTACTTGGGAAGTGGAAGAGGCCATGAAGTCCAAGTATCTATAATTATTTTTTTCTCCCGAGATTCGAGTGGAATATATGTGTTCTTTATCATACTTTTGTTTTCTAACTTAGTTAAACATTAGAGTCGAGGTGATAGGGGTGTAAATCATGCTTGTACTGCCTTGTTCCATCATTTGAGGATGAATAATCCAAGTGAGGAAGAATTGAAACACCCTGGGTTTTGATCCTTAGGAATTTCCTGGGTTTTTAATTTCTGGACATTATACAACTAGGGGTATTAGTCTTATGATAGGGTACTATTTTATGCCCAGTCATATGTTGCCCAGAGTTAGGTGGTGTTTGGTTGTTGGGTTTCTAGAATGGGTACGACTATATGGGTACGAGTCGTATGGTTGGTGATGGGTCGTTGGGTTGGTTTTTCCTTCACTTAATCTTAAATTTAGTAAATTTACTTGGATTTGAGTACGAGTTTCTCACCATGAGTTGTGAGGAGAGGGTATGAGTCGTACAGTCCAACTCGTATATTGGATAATCTTCAACCCCCTATGATTCTCCTATGGGTACGGGTTATGGGTACTAGTCATAGGCTTGGGTACGAGTTTTCCTTGGTGGTCGTATGATGGACAGTGTTGAGGTTCCAAGGGATGCCTAGGGTACAAGTGATAGGTACCACTCGTATGGTAGGGTATGATTGGAGAGGGTTGGTCGTACCTTCCTGCGAGAAAAATTTCATAGTTTAAGTTGAGGTTTACTGGATATTTCCCCTTATTACTCCTTGGGACCCCATAACTTAAGACACCTTTTTGGGACTTCATTAACCTATTTGATATCAATCGAACACTCTAAACTCTCTTCAATCTCTCAAGGCTTTTGGGTCAAGGAAGTAGGGTTTCTTCAATACAATTAATTTGGGGCTTAAGAGGGTGGTTTCTTTTCATCTTCTTCACTATCTAAGGCAAGTTACTCCCCCATCATTGTTAGTTCTAATTAAAGGCATGTTTTATGAATTTTTCTCATGGTGTAAATTGTGATAATGTTCAGGTTTGAAATTCTATTTTGGGGGTTTTGATTATAATGGTTAGTTATGGTTTTCCCACGTCTTTTACTTGTGGTTTTCTTAACATAATGGTGGTTTTAACATGTGGTTGCATGGTAATGGTTAATTGGTTCTTGGTAACTATATGCCCCCAATGTGTTTGATAAAATGCCTATGAGAATGTGTTTGCTACATAGTTGAACTTTTAATGAAGCTATTGCATGGTATAACTTGGTAATGGAACTTAACTTGGTTTTGTTGGTTTTAAATGGTAAGGTCTTGGTGGTCATAATTTGGTTTAATTGAAGGTCTTGAAGGGTAAAAGGAAATCCCCCAAGCAAGCATGATAATGAACTATTTGTGGGGTACATGGGAATCCCCCAAGTAAACTTAATAATAATGTAATCAATGGCTTTACATAGGAACCTCTCTGCTTCTTTAAAAGGTTGGATAAGGACGTTGCTTGCAAGCTATAGTTGGTATAACGATACCACTACTTATAGGCTTTGTTAATAATAAATTGAATGGTGGTTTGGTTGTGTCCTAATGGTTTTAATTGGGCAATAATTGTGTGGTGTGATAGCTAACCGTGAAAGTGTGAATCCAATTGACAGACACTGGAAACTCATGTTCGTCGACATGAGGATTGGTCATAGTGACCATTTATGATACTTATGGGGTACACGGGAATTCTCTACCTTACACTTGTATATATGTATCATAGAGAGTAAAGGGTACATAGGAATCCCCACTCCTGTGGTATCTCCGTTTCGTATGGCTACACGCATCTAGGCCTATTGATGGAGTAATACTGGATCAATATAGCCTGTGGGTAGTTCTAGGAAGGTTGAGCTACACATACTCAGGTTAATTGTTTTAAATGCTACTAAACTCGGTTCCCTTTCTTGTCATGGATATATATATATATATATATATGTATGTATGTATGGTTATGAATTCATATGGTTGTTTACTTGGTTTTAAAGGTCGGCATTATTTTATCCTTATCCTAAGTGCATGCTAGCATTTACCTGCTAACCTATCTTCGGGCATTGTATCCCCACGCGATGTAGGAACCGGCCATTCTACTCCTCCTTCTTAGTGATTGGATTCGAGATTAGCTCGGTTGGATTAATGTGGTGAACTTCCATATTCCAGAAGGCTTCATTTCCTCATGGATGTATTTACTTATTTTGGTCATTTAATATACTATGGTTTTGGTTATGGTCGGGGGCATGTCCCGGTAGGATATTGTTTTGCCTTCAAATAAAGGCTTTGTGGAACTACTACGACTTGGTATGGGCAGTGTCGGCTGTGGTATCATCCTTAGTATTGACATTGGTATTGGGGATGATACCGTTTGACTGTATTTATGATTGTTCCGTCCTATTATGTTATGTTATGGACATAAATTTGGTTATTATTTTTGTTTGGTTATGGTTGTTGGTTGGCATCAGATGGTTGGGCTTGTTTGGGTTGGTCACGGTCGTGAACCTAATCCCAAAATCCTTATGTTGTTAAACATGTTATCTAGTTATTGTTCAAAATTCATCCGTCTAAGGGCATATGTTTGGAGGTTGGGTTAGGTAACGGGAATGGTCTCTGGTCCTAGTTTGACTTGGGATTCATATAACATGCAAGTCCCTGGGTTCGGGTCGTGTTGTATCATAACTACTGAAATTTTAGGGCATACTCCTCCACAATTGTCTTGCCCTGCTTCAGATTCACAAGCTCCCCTGCCTTAGTTTCCCTCAGCTCTTGAGGAAAGAAACGATCAAGAAAGGCACTCGAAAACTCATCCCATAAAGTTGGCTCCGCATCATCACCTCTCAGTTGCACCCACTCTGCATACCACTGATAAGATACATCTTTCAACTTGTATGCAGCAAAATTCACACCCTTTGAATCGATAGCCTGCATCACCCAGAATATCTTCTACATATCATCCACAAACCCTTAAGGATCCTTTTCAACCTTAGAGCCGGTAAAGGTTGGGATATTCAATCTCATAAACTAGCCAACACTACTAACCTCAGAAGAAGGAGAAACTGAACCAACACGATCCAACTGACGAGATTGAGAGGTCACCAACTTAGTAAGTAAATAAATAGACCGATGGAACTCCGCATTATAGATGCCATCTTGATGTATTGGGGCATGAGTATTATCAGCTTGGGAAGCCTGAGGAGGACTAGTAGGAACTGGTGGAACTCCATGGAGGTAGTACGATCAGGAACAAGGACCCTAGACTGGGTCTGCACTGCATATACAGGGCGAGTTCCATCCACATTATCCTCAGGCAGGACAGAGAGCCCGGCATAGTTTCTACAAACATCAGAACTTCGGGGTGGCATGATTTGAAATGTGAGTAAACTAGAGTTAGGGAAATTCAACACATCAGACTCTATAGCCCAAAAATAGAACACATGAAAGGGAAACATTCCTAAATGTCTTGTACCCTCTCCCTTATAAGTTTGGTACACTACACACCCATAAAAGAGACTCTACTTGACGTGGATTTGTGGACACCCAATGAACCTGAACCTAAGATCTAATACAAATCTCCTCATGACCCAAACCAAGGCCTACTCGTGACAGGTATATTAAGTCCATCGAGTACCAAAGAACACCCCCTTAGCATAGCCAACAAGAAAATAATATGAATAATAGATAACCAGAGTATAAAGATAAGACAGTTAATGTACTCAAATGTAACTAGGAGTAAATAGGCAATAACCACCCATACTTTGTCCAAAAAAGCCTCTAAACTGAACTACCAAGGTAGGTCGGGACATGCCCCCAACCATGGCTAAAAGAAAATCCAATAGTATGAAAAGAAACCGATGGGCTTTTGATACTCATAAAGAAAGCAATGAAATGTATGGCCTCATGAAAGATGGAGGCTCACCGCTTCAACGCAATCCAATCGGCAAACGATAATCACCTAACTCTGGACAAGGTAACCGAAGAATCCCCTAGGTCTCTACATCATAAAGTTATGTAGCATCTGAGGGTGGTTAGCAGCGTAAGCGCTAGCATGTAACTAAGGATAAGGGATAATATAATGCTATTCTCTAAAACAAAACCAATCTCAATGTACATTTTCACATACATGCATATACATATATATATTATAAGATGTCGTGATAAGGTACAGAGTTTAAGCATCAGATTTAAAACCATTATCCAAGACTATGTAGCTCTAACCATCCTTAAAACACACATGGGTTATATAGTTCAAGATCCACCTAATGGAAGGGCCCCAGTTCGTGTTAGCCGCATGAACCAGAGAAGTCCAAGAAAAGGTCAGAGAATCCACGACCCCATGCCAATCCATGGTATATATATGTATCAAGTGTGAACTATACACACGGTCATGAAGACCCCCACGCTGGAAAATGTGGTTTCCAGTATTGGTCCCCTAGGACCTCCACCTTCTACGATGAGCTACACAACCTCTTCAATCCCAATGAAAACACTTGCACATAAACCCATCCATTTAATGAAGGAGTCATTTATCAAGGCATTAACTATTTGGTGTTGTCATACAAATTAAGCTTGCCATCTAATCCATCTAGGATGGGGAATTCACGACCCCCATTTGACTCCCAAGTTTAAATTTAAAATCAATCCATGGCCTCTAAGGCCTTTCAAAATCATTTATGTTGCATTAAACTTTATACAATGCAAGGTTTCAAAAGTTGATGAAATCATGTATGTGTCTGTGTTTCAAAACCAATTTCATAAAGTTGGGTTGAGTTTAAAGCCAATTCCAAACCATTAAACCATAAATATGGGGTATCCATGACCCCCATAATTTATCAAATCAATTTCCATCAAATTGGGGGAATCCATGACCCCCATCTCATTCACCTTTCCCATGCACCCCAATAGGTTTAAAAATCCATTCAAAAAGCAAAAACAAATACACGTCAACCATGGGAAACCAACCAAGTAACAATCTTTCAAAACCCTCAACCCATCATTCAAAACCCACAATTAAATTTATATAAGACATGATGAAACACATGATTTTATATTAATCTAAGTTAGGGAAGAGATACATGCCTGAAAATACCAAGAATTTCAAGAAGAATACTACAATTTGAACCTTAGGTGCTCAATTCATAGAAACCCTAACTTTGTTCTTGATTTAGGGATTTGAGAGAGAAAAATATTTTATGATTATGTTAATTAGTTAAATAGTGCTAAGGGAAGGGTTTTAAGTTATAGAAAGCAATAGGATCAAAGGAAAATTCCACAATTTTCTTAATGAAATCATGCAAAAAATATAGCTCCCAATCGCTATGGGTATCGTAACGACTCGTGGTCACTGGTCACAAGTGATATGCCTAAATTACACCTCTCTTATGAAAGAGTAAGCAGTGATCATCAAATATATAACCCAACTAGGTTGGGTTCGAATCCCACAGGGAATATGGTGTTAATTAAGTTTATTTGTGATTCAATCAACTAATAGCTAATAACTTCCTGAAAATAGGGTTTTTAGAATTCAAACAATTGTTACCATTTACATTATTTTAGTGACCCAAAATTGATGCTTCAGTATTTCAAATTATTGATGTTGTAAAAACCAGAGTTGTGTTCACTATAAGTATTCACACTTACTGAACAATAGTTGTAACAAAGATTCTCATAACATGAAGGAAACGACAGATTATCACTATCAATAATAATGTCTTTTGACCTATTTAGATACTATATTACCTAATTCTTTCAAACTTAGGAAATCCTTTTATTCAACCTAAATTCATATTGAGTTGATTACCCTTGTTATGGCGTTAATCATTAGATGGAAATTTAATGTCTCCAAATACCCGTTGATAATTTACTTCCTCTTATTTGATTTCTTAATTCAAGCAAACCAACGCGAGGTTCAATCTATTGTTTGCAACCAAAAGATAATACTTATTACAAAAGAATTATCAAGAAGTTCCTACGGTACTTCAAATCTTAACCAACTAATGAATTCGTAAGGCAAAACTCATAGATCCCACAACTTCGGTAATAGGAATTAGTTACTCATGAGATAGAGAGAAACAATATATATTAGATTTATAATTCAGAAATAGTTAACTTACAAACGATGAGAATAGAAGATTGTTCTTCTTTCCAAATCACAAGAGAATCCCAAAACCAAAACAATAATCTCCCAAAAAAACTGATATTTAAAATTTAGAGAAAAAGTGTCAAAAGCTGTTGCTTAGAATATGTTCAATATACCTGAAAACCTAGGATTTTTTCTATAAATACTCAAGATATTTTATGGATTTGAATTTTAAATTCCATCTTTTTTACCCCATAGCTAACGACCAAAGCTAACGGCTTATCAGATGGTTGATGACTTATCAGACAAGTCGTCAAATCTTAGTCCCAATCCTTGTTCACTACCTACAGCTAACTGCCAAGTCTGATGACCTATCACACAGTTAACGACTTATCAGACCAAGTCATCAACTATTCTTTTCATTTCTTGTAAACTGTCCACAAGTGACGACCTCAGTTGACGACTTATCACCAAGTTGAAGACTTATCAGACAAGTCATCAACTAAAATCTTCGTATCTACTTCATCAAAATTCATCCTTCTTGACGTAGTTATCATTGGTTTCCATGCATCTCAACTTCTCTCTAATATCATATGAAATATAATAAAAAATGACAATAGTTACTTAAGAACTTACAATTATTCCAAGTTAAAAGCCTTAAATGTGCTAACTCAAAGTTAGCACATCAACACCCTCAACTTAAAATACTTGCTTGTCCTCAAGCAACTAATATAGTATTATACACACAATCAAAACAACAACGTAACGAGTAGCATTTGTTTCCTTTACTTTTTACCTATTAGAAAGAAAATGTTATCTTTTCCTACCAAGCAACATAAATATTCCATACCATATTAAAATATCAAACACAAAAAACACTACTTAAACTTTGAGTATTCAATCAAATGTTTAGAAATTTCTGTAACTATTCACATTTCCTTACATAGAAGAAAGAAGTTCCCGACTCCACATATTTCTTTGTACTCACAGGAACTATGCATTAAAGCTTTCACTCTCAGAACAAAGGTTTAAGTTGTGCACCTGCAATGCCATAAACTTGCTTTCACCATTCCGCTTGGTTCATCTAATAGTCAGATTGAGATCACTACAGGGCTTTCTTAGTATGAAATGAAGGTTTGAGTGTTGGGGAGGTCAATTTATGATTAGTAACTTAGTCTCTCTTGGTTTACTTACAACACTTGGCTACAGTCACATACTTCTTCGCCCTCAACTCCCAACTAACTTTTATATCATTTTCAGCAATCCCACTCAACACTATTTATTCACTTAATATATACATACTCTTTTTTTAGATTACTAACTTTCCCAATATTTATACCAACCAACACAACATCTTTTTCACCTTCCAATCATTACGCCTTTTAATGTAGCCACCCTCAACTTTGGAGATTTTCCTAAGTTGATATGCAATGTGACCAAAAATAGATCTGGTTAGAACAATGCTTACTTGTGAACTACTTAAAATTTATCAAGTCATTGAAACAAGGAAGGTATTCTTTTGGCTCAAAAAGGGATCAAAAAGGAATATAATATGTACCTAAGGGTTGCTTATTTTGGCTGAATGGTTCACTAATAAAAAATGGCCTGAGATCACTTTTCAACCAACTACTTGAGACCCTAATAGAATGATTTAGGCAAGTTCTAAATGCATGCACACAATAAGAACATATTACTAGAAAAAATCTCACTCTCTCATGGTAAGGAATTGTGCTGACCTCATCAAATACTCAACAAAAACTCAAGATCAAGCAGGAAATATTGCATACTTTCATAGACCAGAAATGGTTCTCATGTTCTTAATAGTCAATTTTACAATCAAAAATTTTTGGTTGGATCATTTTCACAATTTTTGAATCATAATTACAATCACAATTAAACACGTTCCCCTCGGTGATATTACTCTTCATGCATACATAACACCCAGATACGAACAAACACTACATAAACAACCAAATCTAAATATGTCGGTTCACAAAAGAACATTCAAGGGTATAGAACACATATAATATACCCTTGAGGTTTCAAGTACCCCCACCCCCACAAGTAAAAACATGTATTGCCCTCAATGCAAAATATAAAAGTAAAATAATAAGGGAGAGGAGATACTTGTTGCTTCTTAAGACTATGATTCACGAACTGCTAACTGTGTTGCTACATCATCAGTGAGTGTAGTCTTATCAGTGGCATCTGGCTGGGCCGATGTATCTAAAGCAGTTGTTAGAGGAGTGAAGAACTCCCCAACAGTCAATAGAGGCCCACTAGCTGAGGCTCTCACAACTCTAGCTCTCAATACTTCCTCAACTAGTTCACCCTCTGCCTTTGATTCTCTTAAATCTTCTTTCATCTTTTTCTTATCTGCCTTCTTCTTTGCTCATCTCTCGACTCTTCTTTCTTTTTCACTGTCACTTTTTTTCCTTCCTTTGTTTTTCTTGTTTGCCTTTTCTTTTTTTCCATGAGTTTCCCATTGATGTCAATCAATGGAGCTTTGTCCTCAGATACTTCAGCTACAGGATCTGAAGATATCATAATCTGATGGCTCTGCAATGCCATAATATTAGCCTTAGCCTTGTCCATATTTTCCTAGAAAATTGCAAGGTCATGGATTGACATCTCTCTTAACCTTTCATTCACCCAATGATCCATGTCATCAATGCATCCATGTAAAGTTAAGATAGGTGCAATGGCTTCTTGGATTCTCTTATCAATAGGTGACTCAAACTGACTAGCAAATAGTTTTAATTGAGCTTCAAACCTCTTTCCTTTCTTGACCATCTTCTTGAAATTATGCATCGTCAGTGCATACTTCAATATTTGTGCAGTGACTACATGATTCTTTTCACTTTCAGGAACTGATGTAGCCTCTACAGAAGAGGTCACCTGTACGGACTCAGGAACTGAAAACTGCACATTCTGTGTGGAGCCAGTAGTAGTAGAAGCTTTTTAAACTCCGTTAGACATGATCATATCACTCTCTACCTCTGCTTCTTTTCCTAAAACTAACATAGGCTGACTCTTATCAAACTTGATAGGGTAGTGAGTTTTCTTGGCGATGACCTTTTTATGTAAGCTTGTAATTTCTGGCATATGAGCCACTTCACATAACCTCATAATCAAACTAGTAAATAGGTATACAGTATCGGGTTATGTTGTATGAATCTTCATCTCATCAGCAATAATTTCCCCAAAAGTTTAAGGAAAAGTTTGACAATAGGCTTGCTACCAGAACTGCTCTATCTTCACCTATGGTATTGTCTTCTATTGTCGACATCAATCTGCACCTTACCACTCTCCACCAAAATATTGCTTCCTGAGTCAAGGATGCTTTAAAAATTCTTTCACTTAGATTATATAACTACTAAAGCTCTCTATCATCTATAACTTGTGCTAACCAAGAGCATTGATTTACCCTATCTATCATCCTGTGATAGAACTCTTGTGAGGTGACTGGGGGAATGAAGTCCAGACCATACAGAAATTGATTGATTGTATAGTCAGATAAGTCCACCATCATACCTCTTACCAGTATTTGGTTTATGTTTTGCTTGTCTGTAGCTTTCTTCCCTTTTTTGCACATACTCTCCAATGTCGCTTGGTAGTTAGCATAAAACTTCCTCACCAATGTTGGGCAAAATGTATCACCTTATTTTGTTGTCCATGATATGTCATACTATTTGAATGCTCTCTCTATCCATGGGTACCTGTTCAGTCCAGAGGTATTGATCTTTATCTCTTCACATATAGGCATTTTAAGACTACTTCTTTGTGTTGTTGTCAACCTATCATGATATATTCCTTTTGCTTCTGCAACCTACCATCCCACACTATCATGGATGCCTGGATTCTTTCTTTTTATTACATCTCCCCTTGTGTGAGTGTCTTCCTGCATTGGTTGCTCAGAAGAAGGTTGTTCTGAAGAAGGTTGCTTATAAATATGTTCCTTTAAAGACAATTGTTCAGATAAAGAGGGGTCTTTTTTTTTAGGGTTTACTTCCTCAACCACTATATTTTTAGGATAAGGAGGAGGTCCAGCTATCCTAAGATTTAGCCTTGTATTACATCTCTGAAGCTATGGGACTTCTTGCTTACTTTCAGACTCATTGAAGAGTCTCCTGGTCAATTTCTCTTTGGCCACCATTTTGGCTACTTTATTTGACTTCCCTTTAGGTGGCATGGTTATATCTACATCAAGGTAAAAGAATAATTTAATACACAAGAAAGACTAAGCATAAAAGGGTTAACCATTTTCAGTATCACCCTTAAAAAGGTTTTATCAAAATAACTAAGCATGTTTGTGATGACTTGGTCTGATAATTCATCACTTAAGTGATGGCTTATCAGCCAGGTCATCATCCATAGATAGAATAAACTCATTTTGGAGCAAAAAGTGACGACTTGGTCCGATAAGTCATCACTTAAGTGATGGCTTATTATCTTGTCATTAGCCCAGGACAGAGTGTAATGAGTTTTTAACTCAGCTGATGACTTGATCTGATAAGTTATCTCTTAAGTGATGTGGATTATTAGCCATGTCATCGGCCCAAAATAGAATGCAATATATTTTTAGCTCAGGTGATGACTTGGTCTGATAAGTCGTCACTTAAGTGGCAGCTTATCAGCCAAGTCGTCAGCTTACAACAGAATTCATAGCCCCTTTTCACTTTAATTAATGACTTATCAACCTCTTTGTCATCACAATTCATTTTCACAAACTCATTCTTTTAAATTCTCAAGCTGGAATTTTAAACTTGTTGCCCAATTTCTAACTTGTTAACCAATACAATAGGTTTTCTACAAGACAATTCACCCATTTTAATGTAATCAAGGTTGAAAATGTGGATGCAATTTCCTTTTCATTCAATTAAGGCTTCAATCTTTCATCAAAAATCATGAATTTCAAAACTTAGTAAGAAATGTGTTCTTTGAACACTCTTTTTTTGTTTAATTTGTACTTTTATTAATAATCAACATAAGTTTTATATTGAATGGACCAACCCATTCAATACCACATACCCAAAAACAAGATACAAAACAAAAGTCAACCGGTCCACAAAAGAGACCCAGTCCAAAAAATAAGAAAAACACATGCATAAGGGATAGTAGGGTTTTTTAAATGGGATAAATCAATTTCTTCATTCTTCTTAGCTTTCTGCCTCCTTTATCATGGATGACTTTGAGAATCCTCAACTTGTGATGCTTCTTCTTTGGGTCATAAACACTGTCCCTGGATTTACAGCTTTTTTTCATATCCAGCTTGCAAGAGTAAACTCACCTTCTTTTCTGCTTCGTTGGTTCTTGATTTTTGATTTTCTTTTGATTCTATTTTCTTTCCTTCTTCAGCTGAGATCTCCAGTGTGATGGTGTATTTGATGATTTTTATGCTAAACCGAAGGGTCTAGTCCATTGAGCTTTGGTATTTAATCCTGGTAAGCTTTATCTTCCATTATGTTTGTTGTTTCCCTCTGACCAGCAATTTAACCATGTCCTTCTTATACAATTGGATAAGGAAGGGAGTTTGTAAGGTGCTCGGACCCACTGATGATCAGATAATATTAAAATCTCTAGTTGCATAAATTGAAGATCTGACCTTTAGATCCCTGATCTACTGAGAGTCCTATTTTATTGACTGGTGTAGTTAGACTAAGTAGAATTTTCCTCTTTTTGCATGCCTTTTGAGGTTGTAAATGTGATGCATATGGATAACTTTGTTGTAGCCTCCCCAGTCTGTCTATCTTTTTGATACTGCTAACCTTAAGTATGAACATTGGTTCTTATCATTGTTTAGGATGTTTCTACCTATGCTTGGTAACTATTGGAATGCTGTGAATGTAAAGGACTCTTCTTCCAATGTTATATTGGCCAAATAATCTACTAATTGGTTGCCTTCTCTGTATATATGCACTCTCTGAACTTGCTTTGTAGCTAGTAATTGCCATATTTGTCTGATTATGTCTTCTAACTTCCATGGCATCTCTCATTCCCTTATTAATATTTTTTGCATCATTAATGAGTCTGTTTGTACGATCACTTTGTCATGCCCTGATGAACTACTACGTGTTGCTGCATTTAGAATAGACATAGCCTCTTCTTCCAAACTATTTGTACCCTTCATTGAGTCTCTTTCTGCATGAATTAAATCTCTTTTTTCATTCCTTAAAAAAAGCCCAAGAACTACTCACTAGATTTCTCTTTAAAACTACATCAGTATTATACTTGACCCAGCCAATGTTTGGTAGCTCCTATAGAACTGATGTTGCTTGGATTCTAGGCTTTAACTATTTGAGCTGGTGTAAAATTTTTGGCCATTCAAATTAGAAATCTAAAGTTGGTTTTCTAACCTTAAGAAGCATTCTCAAATGTCTGGATACATTAAAAATTTGCCTTGATAAAAAGACACCCTTCCCTTTATGTTTTAATGCATTCCTTCTTCTCCATAACTCCCACATAATCATCCCTGGTATGGTTCTGAAATACATTTTCTCCCTTGTCTTAACTTGAGCATTCCACCAAGCATATATTGTATTCCTCAAACTCAATCCCTAAATGTTTATACCTGTAAAAGAAGAGAAGTAGGACTAAGTCTTGTTAGCATAATTAGATTTTAGCAACACATAAGACATAGTCTCTTATGCTGAATTTCGGCAACACCAATATTTGTAGGGCCTCTCTACTCCCCACCTCCTGATAGTAGCATCCACTGAAACCTTCCCTCTCTACATAAAAAATACAATCTTAAAAGGTAAACATTTTATCCATAGCTATTTGTAGAAGTCATTTCTGTCTTCTCTATGTCTGACATATTGCCATGCAGATTTGGCACTAAATTTTTCTCTAGCTTCCAATGAACTTATTGGTATATCCTTTTTCTGCATTATGTGATCTACTACTTCCTCAAAAAATAGTTCATTCAATAATTCTACATTCCATTTCCCATCCCAAACCAAATCAATAACTTTTTGATGTCGTCTATCCCATTCTCTGCTATCTTCCATAATAGAAAAGAAGTACACTACTCCACTCCAATTATCAAACCAAATATGAGCATTTTCTTTCCTCACTTTCCAATTAATAAGATGATCAATGAGGTCTCTTACTTGCAGCATCTTTTTCCAAACCTGGGACCCACCACCTACTTTTCATATTACGTCCTTTAGATGTAACTTTTTATAGTATTTGTTCAACATAATCTCACTGCAAATTGAATTTCTTATTCTGAGATTCCACCATAATTTGCAGAAAAGAGTTATAGATACATATTGAATTAGTCTAAATCCCAAACCACCCTCATCTTCTGGTAAACTCGGATTAGACCATGCTACCAAATGTTTACCCCTTCCTCCTATAGTACTACTCCAGAAGAATCTAGCAAAGCATTTCTGAATAGATGATAGAACATTCTTAGGGGGATTCATGTCTGACAAATAATGAATGGGAATACTATGCAGTACATGCTTAATTAACACAAACCTTCCCCCAAAAGATAAAAGCTTACCCTTCAAAGATTAAAATTTATTGTTGATTCTGTTCATGAGGTGTTAGTAGTAGAGCTTCTTCTTACTCATATAGAACACTAGAAAACCTAAGTAATTGAATGAAAAATCCTATCTCAGTATTCCTATATCTACTTCTGCCATTACCACTGCTCCATTAGATACACTACTGTGAAAGTACAATGCACTCTTATCTTTATTTATTTTCTGACCAGACACCCTTTCATACCTTTCCAAAGTTGTTGTCAGTAGTTGTAAAGTCCCCAATTATTCCTTACAAAGAATGATCATATCATATGCAAAAGAAAGATAATTGAGTCTTGGACTTCCCCTGGCATGCCAAACATCTTGAATTCCTTCCTTAGCAATAATTTCTTCAACCCTCTGGATAAAACCTCTACTGTAATAATAAATAAAGTAGGAGATAAAGGTTTCCCTTACTTAAGCCCTCTGGATGATTGAAAGAATCCCTTTGGTTGTCCATTCAATAACAAAAAGTACCAATTATTAGACAACAACCTGAATATCATATCAATGATCTGCTCACAAAAACCAATTTTCCTTAGACCCTTAGTAAAAAAAAAAGCCATTCCACTCTATTATATGCCTTCATCATGTCTAACTTCATGACCATGTTTGGTGGTTTTCCCATCTTTCTGATTTCAGACACTATCTCTTGTACTACCAATATATTTTCAGCAATACTTCTCCCTTGTATAAATCCTGCTAGTTCTTCAGACACAATGTCAGGCAACAGATACCTAATTTTTTCATGAATAATTCTTGAGAAGATTTTATTCACAAAATTGCTAGGTAAGATAGGTCTTAGGTATGGAAATGTATCTACCAATACCTTTTTAGTGACAACACCAAGTTGGTTTATATGATAAATCTTGGTAGTTCATAACCATAGAAGAAAGTTATTACCATTTGGTCAAAATCTTTAGCAATAATGTTCAAAGCATCCTGAAAAAAGGCTCTTGTAGTACCATCTAGTCCTTCAATACTATTTCTGTTCAATCCCATGACTGCCCCTCTTACTTCTTTCATTGTTGGAATCCTCTTTAATTTTGTATTTTGTGTTTCTTCTACCACTCTTGTTAGTATATCCAGCATTGTGAAATCTTCATCGTCATCTTTATTCATGAATTGATTCTAATAGAATCTAATAGCAGCTTCAGATATATCCTCCTGATTCTCTAACCAAAAATCTTTATCATTCTTATTTTTTGTTATTCTTAACCTTCTTTCTTCCTTTCACTATTTCATGAAAGAATCTTGTATTCCTTTCTCCATCCTTGAACTACTCAAAACCTACTTTCTACCTTCATAATTCCTTCTCTCTTTTTAGTTGCAATGCCAATTAAGCTTTTGCCTTGCACAAATTAGCTCTATTATCACTTTTTGGATTTTCTTCAAACTTTTTCTCCCTTAACTTGATCACTTCTTCCAGTCTAACAATCTCTTGGAATAGATTTCCAAAAGTTTGCTAACTTCACTAAGTCAATGCCACTTTAGTCTTCTTAAACTTTTGATAAAAAATAATAAAAGGATTCCCTTCTACTTCCACCTTCCAATTCTGTTTAATCATTTCCATACAAAAGTCTTATTTTAGCCAAAAATTTAGAAATATAAATGGCTTAACCAGATGATCCTGATGAATATTGCACTGTATCAACACAGGGGCATGGTCTGAGCCACTCCTAACTAGATTTTTAACTTACATAATATGGAAAATTTCTTATAGCTTATCATTAGAGAGAATTCTATCCAACCTCTTGAATATGCAAACCCCATCTATTCTGCCACTCCACCATGTATATTTGCTCCCTTTGAAAGAAATCTCATCTAAATTAAAAGTACTAATACAGTGGTTGAAATCTTGTGTTTCATTAAAGGTCACTGGTAGTCCACCTAGTTTCTCCTCTTCATTCTTTGTTATATTAAGATCCCCACCTATCAGCCATGCTTCATTTAGTGTATTATTTAGATTTCCAAGAGATTCCCACAGCTTCAATCTTTTAAGTTGAGAGCCTTTTGCATATACTAATGTAATCACCACCACTATTCCTACAAATTAATTTTCTAATCTGAGAGAAAGCTATTATTCCTCATCACTAAAAAGTGTACACTCCATAGTGGATTCCATAAAAGCCCATATCTTACCTAACGCATTGACTACTGCATGTTGCATTCGAAGACTTCTCTTGTAATCCTCTATACATTAACCTTCCTGAAATGGTTCCATAAGACCTATGAATCCAAATTAGTATCTTCTATGCATTGTAATCAGCCTTGTAAATTCCTTCTTTGTATTCACAGACCTGATGTTCCATATTAGAGCATTCATTTTGAGGATGGTTTTGATATAAAACTCTTTGTATGCTTTGGACTTGTTTCTCTAGTCTTACTCTTCCTGATTTGTTTACCATGCTTGGATTTTAGTGACTTAATCTTCTTTGAAGATAAATCCCCTCCCACTGCTACATCTGCAATATTATCCCCAAGTATTCAGTATCCAGGTCCTTCTTTTTGCTATTAGAAATGGCCATCATATTCCCTGCCTTAATTGTCGGTGGTACTACATCCTCCATAATTTACTTTAGATTCTTTGTAGCATCTTTTTCCCTCAAAACTATTTCCATTGAGATATTTTGAGGTTGTTCAATCTCCTTTAATTGTTGTTGCTCCTGTTCTTGCTGTTTGTCTTTTACTTATGTTGTTTTTCCTTCGACTTTGTTTCCTTGGCTATGTTTCTTATTCCCTTTATTTCTATTTTGAATCCCTTCTGCTGGTATTTTTTTATTTGCCAAAGCTCTTATTGACCCAATCTTTAGTACTTTCCTTCTCCTTTGTATTACTGGACTGATTATCTTCCATATTTTTGTGATTTAAAATATCAAATGCATTTGATATTTCAATATCAGCTATCTTCTCCTATACTTCTCCCATTATATGACCATATTGATCTTTCTTGTATTTGCTCCTTCTTTGCATCCATTGGTTTTTGTTATTCTTATCTTTTGCCTTTTTCTTTTCAGCCTCCTACTCATTGTCATCCTCTTTAACTTTGTATTTTTGTTATCTTTGACTTTGAACTTGTTCAAATAATTTTGGGTGAAGAATCCAACTGGAATCCTCATTATGTCCTTGCAAGCAGCACTTTTTGTAATACTTAGGTTTGTGATCATACTGGATATGAATCTATTTAGACTTAACCTCTCCATTAACCTCATAATCCTCATTGATCTTCACTCTGTGAGGTAGTTTAGATACTAAGTCCGCCTCTACATTTACTCATGTACATCTTGGCCTTGTGTGTTTTTTAGTATCCATGTCTATCATTAAGGGTTTGCCCACTTCCGATGCAATAGAAAATATTGCTTTCTTGGCAAAATATTTGGTGGTAGGTCTGGTTAGGAGATCCATGTTACTCCAATCGTGGTTTCTCCATTCGGTTCAAACCATGGATCCCACTTAAGTATCCTTATTTACTAAGACAAATCCTTAGCCATAATATAATAAGCACTGGTAGAGAGAGATTGAACATAATCCTTTAATTGATTTAACTGAATCAATATCTATTTTGTATCAAGTACGCTATTTGAACATTCTCCCTTAATCCCATATTGCTTAGGGATTACTTTTATGAGCTCATTGATATCCGATTTTCCATAAGAGAATTTATCAATGATTGCATATTGCAAATTCTTTTGAATAATCAAGTTTTTAACCTCAGATGATTTCCAAGTAACTGATGGTTTGACATGCACCATGATGACAGGTTTAAAAGGAACCCTAATAGTTTCATGCACATAAGGTTTACTTTTCAGCAAATCAACATATTTTGGAGTTGACACACTATTTTGCCAATCTTCTTTTATACTTTACTTCTGTAATTCATCTGGTGGGATCTTCCCACTGGACGTGATTGCCATTGTGATAAAAAAACTAGTTCAAAAAAGAAAGGTTTTGCATGCGCCATTTCTGAATCAATAAAAAAGTTTGTTGATTTGGGTAACCTAATAAACTTTGTATTGCTCAAATTTGTTCATGGACACTTGTAACTTTTTATGCTCTAAGTTGCACTTGATTTTTAATACGTTTGACTAGCAAGAATAAAAGTATATAGAACATACCTTTGGGATGACTTAACTTAACTCTTCAAAATTTTGGATTTTCAACTTGCCCAGAGACACATAAGCTTCAGTGCACTTCAAATGGTTTTCACAAAGGAGAATAAAAATTCTAGCACTTGTTTATTTTCTTTTGAGAAGATGAAAAGATAAAAGTGGTTTCCTGAGTTTGAAAATGAAAAAGACGGGAAATATGAACGGTTACACTAATGTAGCCTTTTTTTTTGCTTTCTAAGATTATCCAAAATTTAATAAAAACTAATAAAAACCAATTAAATCTAATAATGACTAATAATGAGAAAATAAATATATCAAAAATAGAAATAGGAAGAATTATTACCAGCCATTTGAAAAGTCAAGGGTTATTGGGTTTGGATTGGGTCATGGATTTGGATTGGGTCAAAATTACTTACCTAGGCCCAAAATTAAGTGCAGGCTTATCAATTGTTTGATATTCCATCACACATCTCATCACTGTTAGGCAGAGGGTTGCTAAATTTGGTTCAGCTGACGACAAGGCTTGATGGCTCGTCACTTGGGTGACGGCCTATCAGCCTTGTTATCATACTTACCTAGTGTGTTGCTCTATTGTGCTTCAACTGATGACAAGGCTTGATAGCTCATCGCTTGAGTGACAGATTATCAGCCTTGTCGTCATATTTATCCAAAAAGTGCCCAGTTTTTTATTGAGTTGATGACTTCAAGTGATAGGCCGTCAGCTTGCTAATAACCCATCAACCTTGGTCATCAACTTCATCTAGTTTATGTATCCCCCTTTGCTTGAATTTACAACATTGATTTTACATTTGTTCCTGCAGATCTAAACAACTCATAACCTTTGTGATGGATTGATGTAATGCTCATGAGATTAGGCATTATGAAATTATGACATGTTTATATGTACTTCTATTCATGTGTAAGCTTATGGCATGCAAATACTTCATGAATATCCCTGATGATTGTTCTATGAATTGTTGACTATGGTCATGTGTCAAGAAGTGTCAAGTTTTGTTAGTTTCATGATATTGAGTCCTGGGGTACTTGTACCCGACAATTTAGTTGTGCGCCTAGAGCCAGTGTCATGTTTTCAAGATACTTCAATCAAGCCATGTTTAGTAGAATTCAGTCAGTCTCATGACTCAGGAGAAACTCAATAATCTCAGTAATCTCAGTCAGTTATCAGATCTCAGTAATACTCCATTAGTTAACAGAACTCAGTAAACTTAGTCCAGTCAGTTCAGTATAATAAATTCAGTGTCTAGTCAGATGGAAGTAAAATTCAGCACCGAGTGAGCCCAAGGATGGGAACTCACCTGCGAGTAGAGGGTGTGATTCTTAAAAGCAATTCTTGTGCTCCAGAACTATGTAGCTAGCGTAGGTTGAGACATCTAACCTATTAGATGAGGACTGATGGAGTTTCTTAACCTGTTAGAAGAGGGTCCTACCATTCTTCTTAGAGTACCTGTTAGACGAGGGATCACTCACAACTTGTCCTTACCAGTGGCGCAGTATTGACACCCTTCCAATTGAGGTTACAAATTAGACCCGAACTCAGCTATATTGCTTTATTTAGGGTCTGTCGGTTAGATGACCACTTCCCATAGTTACAGTCTCAGTCTCAGTCTCAGTCTTAGTAATAGAACTCAGATAGTTCAACAGAATTCAAGACGGCCAGATACAATTACCCAGTTAAGTATGAAACTCAGCTAGTTCCATCAGAAATAGAACTGTCAGACATAGTCATTCAGATAATAGTACAACAGTTATACAAAACCAATGTTATTAGTATTCAGATTCAGTGATGTCTTGATCTCAGATACAGTTCACGTATGCAGGCTTGTATTCTTACGTTCATGTTATTCGGTCAGCTAGTATTGTTCATGCATATATAAACCCTTGCATTCAGCCTACCTCACTTGCATACTAGTACATTCAATTGTACTAATGCATTTGTGCTATGGTGTTTTATACCATAGGTTCAAAAGCACGAGCTTCAGAGCATCAGTAGCATTCCAATCTCAACAGTCAGAGTTAGCAGTGAGTCCTCATCCTTTGAGGTCATGATCATTACTTTATTATGTCATTACTTAGTTTATTTCAGTAGTTGGAGTTAGTTGGGGACATGTCCCATCAACTCCTTATTCAGACAGTTCAATTTTAGAGGCTTTCAGACTACAGTATGTTCAGACAGTTTATTTCAGTTCATGTTTGGTATTGATATACCGTACTCTTAGATTGTATGTTTTATCTATTTTAAACCTTATGGCAGGTTTCAGTCTATTATTTTCGCATTTTACATGATATCATACAGTACACAAGTACAGATATCAGTCATGGGTTAGCTTGTGATCCTTCGGGGTCATAAGCACCGTGTAGCATTTTGGGTACCAGATTTAGGGCATTACATCATCATTCGAGGATAGCATGATTATTTTATTACTTTCTTATTACAATAGTTCGGAGTTAGTTGGGGACATGTCCCATCAACTCCACAGTTTTTAGACAGTTTAGAGGCTTCCAGACTATAGCATGTTCAGATAGTTATTTCAGTTTTGTTTTGGTATTGATATACTGTATTTCTAGATGTCATGTTTTATCAGATATTTGAACCTTATGGCCTTTCAGCCTTTTTCCACATTTATATAGTATATTATGAAGTGCCTAGTTACAGATATCAGTCATGGGTTAGCTTGTGGTCCTTCGAGGTCATGAGCATAGTGTAGCATTCCGGGTGCCAGAATCGGGGCATTACATCAGTTCAGCTCATAGTTCTTATATAAAAGGCTTAAAACCTGGAAATTTTACTAAGTGTTGGGGACTTAGATATTTTTAGGGACTCTTAACTTCGAGGATTTTTAAATTGGTATTCATGACCCTGAGACTTTGGTTCTTGAGTTAATTCATGTTCAGAAGTGTAAGGAGCATGTCTTGGGGAAGTTTCAGATTTTTTGGACAAGGATTGGGTCATGTTCGAATTTTATTTCTAGCACCTCACCATGATAGTGGTGTGTTACGTGGGTATAGTTATGAGGCCATTGGCGTGTCGCGGTGCTCCTCCAAAATACGTTCCAGTTATGAATTTAAATGTCTGAGGGGCAGTAGTGTCTTTTCCCCTTAATCCAAGTCATCATAACCCGACTTATATCAATAATTTAGGCATTGTTTGCCCATTCTTCTCTAATTTTCTATAAACGAAAACCTAGCCCTCTCCCAAGAACATCAAATTCAATTCCTTTCTCATCAAGAAAAATCAAGAATTCAAGTCTCCCAATCCAAAAACTTCAAGAAAGCTTTCAAGATTGTATTTCCCTTTTAAGCTTAAGGATTTAAAGTGTGTGTGATGTTCATCCATGGTTTCCTTTTACCATGGAGTCCAAGAATCCCTTCTTAAATATTAAATTATGAGATTTCCATGTTTTAAATGAGTTATCTCCATAAATTACTTGTTATTTTGATTTCAAGTTAAGGTTATAATTGTCTTCAAGTGGAATGGATTATAGTATGTTTTGGATATTGAAGATTCCATGTCATGTTTATGCAATTCAGGATAAACCCTCAATTTATGGCTTTGTCATGTAATCATGCTATCACATCATATTTAAAAACATACCCATGTTAAAGTCTTAATCCCCATATGTTTGATGAAATGCCAAAGAGAATGATTTTGTAGAATAATTCCCCTTTATGGTTTTTTGAATCTTTTATAACAACAACAACAAACCCAGTGTATTCCCACACAGTGGGGTCTAGGAAGGGTAAAATGTATGTAGTCCATACCACTACCTCCGGATAGGTAGCAAGGCTATTTTTGATAGACCCCCAGCTTAGGACAAAGAATAAATATCAAATTCATAATAGAGCATGAAACAAGATAGCACAATAGAAATAAACACTCACACAGTAATACCCTATACTAACAAACCAAAGGCACCCCCACCTACTTACCCCCACCCCAAATCTCTTCTAACTACTAACTACAACCTACCCACAGGCACTAACCTTCTACCCTAATCTGCATCCTCCAAACCTTTCTATCTAGGGTCATGTCCTCATTAAGCTTCAACTACTCTATGTCACGTCTAATCACCTTCCTCTAATATTTTTTTGGCCTACCCCTACCCCTCCTAAAACCATCCAAATCTAGCCTCTCACACCTATGAACTAGGGTATCCGTGCCCCTTCTCCTCACATACCCGAACCATCTCAACCGAACTTCTTGCATTTTATCCTCCACCAAAGCCACTCCAACCTTCTCTCGAATAATGTTATTAATAATCCTATCACTCCTAGTAAGCCCACACATCTAATACAACATCTGCATTTCTGCCACCTTCAATTTATGGATATGGGCATTCTTCACTGGCCAACACTCTACTTCATACAACATGGTTGGACGGACTGCCACTCTGTAAGCTTTTCCTTTAAGTTTAAGTGGCACCTTCTTATCATACAACACTCTTGAGGCGAGCCTCCACTTCAACCAACCTACCCTAATATGGTGGGAGATATCCTCATCAATCTCACCATTCCCCTAAATCATGGTCCGGAGATACTTAAAACTATCCCTCCTACCCATAACTTGGGAATCCAACCTAATTACAACCTTGTTGTCCTACCTCAAGTCACTAAACTTGCATTTCATATACTCTGTCTTGCTCCTACTCAACCTGAACCTTTTAGACTCAAGGGTTCATCTCCAAACCTCTAATTTATCATTCACACCTCCCTATGTCTCGTCAATCAATAATTTATCATCCGCAAAAAGCATGCACCAAAGCATGCTTTTATTATTATTTTTATTCAGTGATGGAGGGTTATGAACACACGATACTTAACTATTAACTAATTTCAGTACCTTCAAAATAGGTTTAGATAAACCATGAGTGTTGTAATTCAATCAATTATTATGATCAGTTAGTTGTTCAGTTAAGCTTAGTTTAGTCTAGTAATCAATGTCAGTTCAGCTGGGAGTAGGATTTAGCACCGAGCAAACCTAGGGATGAGGGATCACCCATCAGTTAGGACTGGGTCCTTAAAAGCAGTCCCTAAGTTCCAGAACTACATAGCCAGTATAGGATTATGAGATGTCACCTACCAGTTTACGACTGACATTTTCTAAGATGTCACCCGCCAGTTTAGGACTGACTCCCTAGTCCTTTGAGACACTAGTTGAGTGGATCCACACAGCCAGTATTAGTACACGTGGCACAGTACTGATACTCTTCCAATTAGGGCTATAGGTTGGACGTCGATTAGGTCAGATTGGGGCATGTTAGTTAGATGATACCTCCCACAGTCTTAGTACAGTACACAGTATATACTCAGTTCAGGTTTGCTTCACCATAGCATATAGTACATCAGTTATTTAGTTATAAAATTCAGTATTTCAATTTATAGACCATTTCAGTATTATGTTATATGCTTGCTCATGCATTCTCAGATTTTACAGCTTTCAGACATTTATGCATCAGTTATCTCATGTTTTTCAGCCCGCCAGTATTTCATTCACAGTTAACACATGCATTATGGACTAACCTCATCTCATATACTAGTACATTCAAAGTACTGACCGCATACTTTTCTTCACGCTATGATGTCTTATATCATAGGTTCGGATGCTTAGTGTCCTGACCGCGCATAGATAGTTCATCTTATCAACAGTAGTTTTGGTGAGTCCTCATATATCAAGGATCAGTTATGTTATTTTAGTATTTTTTACTTTTTCTTTTAGTTAGTTTAATTTGGATTTAGTTAGGGCCTATCCCATTAACTCTTCAATCAGTTTAAAGGTTTTCAAAAGTTTCCAGTCATTCAAACAGTAGTCAGTTTAGTTATTTTATCAGACTTTCTAGTATGTCATTAAACGTTTAGATTTAAGATTTAAATCGTAGTTATCAGTATTTAAACCTTATGGATTTATTCAGTTATTTTTGCATATGTTCAATATTAGTATATCATTCAGTGCTCACAGTAGGTACCAGCTTATAGGTTAGCTTGTGGTCACTTGTGACCGTAAGCACCATTGTTGCAACTAGGGGGTAGCCTCGGGTCATGACAAAACTTAGCATCAGAGCCTAAGGTTTTACAGTGTCCTAGGGATTTTGAAAGTCACATTGAGTAGAGTGTTATTCATGGGTATGAAGCGCGCCATACTTATGGGGAAGAGGCTATAAGATGTTTTTGGAAAAGTTTCCCTTTTTTAGAAGTCATGTCATGTGAGTGAGCATGAGCTCTATTTAAACTCTTTTTCTAATCCATCCTTTATTCTGTTATAGAAAAACCCTCCTAGAAAAAATAATCTAAGAAGAAATGAAAATCAGCCCGCATTTCCGCCTATTCAGGAAGATCCTTTGAACTAGCATGTCTCCTACGCTGAGTTTAGAGCTGCATTCACTATTTTATCCCACTTAGTATCTGCTTAACGTAATCAATAAGCTGCTTTCCCCGTCAACCCAGTCATTAACATATCTGCAGTTAGGATTTGGGACTTAACCCGAATGAACCATTCTTTATTTTTGGGATCCAAGTCTGATGAGGATCTGCAGGAATTTCTTGATATAGTTTTGAAAGTGACTGATATTATGGGTGTCACCTCAAATTAGAGTGAAAATTTGGCTACTTACCACCTGGTTTAAGCAATAGAAAGAGAATAGGGGTGCCGAGGTAGGGGCTGTAAAGTGGGAAGAGCTTGCCACAGTCTCTTTAGACAAGTTCTTTCCTTTAGAGTTGAGGAAAGATAGGGTGTTGGATTTTATTAATTTGAAGTAGGGAAATATGAATTTAAAGTAATACTCGCTTAAGTTTACTTAGTTAGCAAGGTATGCTCCTTCAATGGTGGCTGATAATAGATCTAGAATGAGTAAGTTTATTTCTGGTGTAGCTGATAGTATGGTCAAGGAGTGTAAAACTGCTATGTTGATTAAGGAGATAGACATATCTAGGATGATGGTCCATGCTTAGCAGATTGAGGAGCAGAAGCTTAGGAAGAAAGAGAGAGAAAATAAAAGGGCCAGAACAGGTAGCTTTAATTTTTCTCAGCCTAGGTCAAAGAGTGGAACCTTTTTTAGTTCTGTCAGAAGTCTTAAGACCCGGCTCCATCATCAGCTAGTATGCCAGTGCCAAAGTTTTGGAATAATAATTGGGATAGAGCAACAGGATCTAAGTCCTAGGGTAGTGTGAACAGTGGTCGTACTAATCCTCCTTGCCAGAAGTGTGGAAAAATGGCAAAAATCATCAGGGTGTGTGCTTGGCTGGTAGTGATGTGTGTTTTGGATGTGGCAAGCCAGGCCATAGGGATAGAGAGTGCCCAGTAGTTTCTCAAAGGGGAAAGAATTTATGCCAGTAGGGTCGGTCCAATCTATCATCAACTCCAGCAGGTCGCTCGACTAAGTAGGGCGCCACTTCCAGTGCCACCAGTGGACAATGTCATAATAGGTTTTATGCACTTCAGTCCTGATAGGAACAGGAAAGTTCTCCTGATATGGTTACTAGTATGTTATTGGTCTTTCATCTTTATGTTTATGCTTTGTTAGACCCTAGAGCTTTGCTCTTCTTTGTAACCCCCTATAAAGTTGTTAATTTAGTATCAGTTTTTAATCTTTTATAGAACCTTTCTCAGTGTCTACTCTAGTAGGTGTCTCCATTGCAGCAAGGTAGGTACACAGGAACTATTCGATCATAATATCCCAGAAAGGCACCTCAGTTAACCTTGTGGAGTTAGATATGACTGATTTTGATGTCATTCGTTACATGGATTGGCTCAACTCCTGTTATGCCTCAATTGATTACAGAAATAAAGTCGTTCAGTTTCAGTTTCCTAACGAACTAGTCATTGAAACTCTAGTTCTTAGGGGTCAGATTATTTAAGATCTAAAGGTAAGAAAAATGATTTCCAAGGGTTGTGCTTACTATCTTGTTCGACTCAAAGACTCTAGTTCTGAGACTCCAAGTCTGGAGTCAGTTTTATTAGTAAGGGAATTTCTAGATATGCTCCCTAAAGATCTTCTCGAAATTCCTCCCAAAAAGAAAAATTGACTTGGGAATAGATCTCTTTCTATATACCCAACCTATCTATATTCTGCCCTATATAATGGCTTCAACTGAGCTAAAAAAGTTAAAAAATCAATTAAAAGATCTCTTAGATAAAGGATTCATTAGGCCCAGTGTTTCCCCATGGGGTGCTCCAATCCTTTTTATCTGTAAGAAAGATGATTCTCTCAGAATGTGTACCGATTATCGTCAGTTGAACAAAGTCACAATAAAAAATAAGTATCCACTCCCCAGGATTGATGACTTGTTCAACCAACTTTAGGGTGCCAGTTATTTCTCTAAGATAGACCTCAGATTCGGCTATCATAAGCTCAGAGTCAGAGAATGTGACATTTCAAAAACAGCTTTCAGAACTCGATATGGTCACTTTAAATTTCTAGTTATGTCTTTTGGACTAACGAATGCCCTAGCAGCTTTCATAGGTTTGATAAATAGAGTGTTCACATATTACTTGGATATGTTCTTCATAGTCTTTATTGATAATATACTCGTCTATTCCCGTAGTAAAAATAATTATGTAGATCATCTCAGAATTGTATTGCAGACTCTTAGAGCCCATCAGTTGTTCGCTAAATTCAGTAAGTGCGAGTTTTGGCTAAGATCAGTAGCCTTTCTTGGCCATATTTTTTCTAGTGATGGCATTAGAGTTGACCCTTAGAAGACCAAAGCAGTGAGAAACTGGCCCAGACCCATCTCTCTATCTCTCTATTAGATATCAAGAGCTTCTTGGTTTTGGCTAGCTTTTATAAGCAATTTGTTGAAGGTTTTTCGTCTATTGCATCCCCCATGTCTCGATTAACTCGGAAGAAAGTGAAGTTTTAGTGGTTAGATTCTTGTGAAAAGAGTTTTCAGGAGTTGAAGAATTGACTCACCTTAGCCCAGTTTTGACCTTGCCAAATGGTTCAGATGGGTTTGTAGTTTACTATGATGCTTCCATAGTTTTCCTAGTTTTTGTGTAGATACAGAGAGGTAAGGTCATAGCCTATGCCTCTAGACAACTTAAACCCTATGAAAAGAATTACCCTACCCATGATCTTGAGTTGGCAGCAGCTGTTTTTGCCTTGAAAATTTGGAGATATTATCTTTATAGGGTTCATGTTGATGTGTTCACAAAACATAAAAGTTTGCAGTGTGCATTTTTGCAGAAAGATTTAAATCTTCATTAGAGAAGGTGGTTAGAGTTATTAAAGGATTATGATATGAGTGTATTGTATCATCCAGGCAAAGCCAATGTAGTGGCAGACACCTTTAGTAGATTGTCTATGGGTAGTGCTACTCATGTTAAGAATGATAAGAAGAGGTTAGTTTAGGAAGTTTGCCAACTTGATAGATTAGGTGTTCGGTTGGTTGATTCAACTGAAGGTAGTGTATGGGTCCAGAATATTCAGAATCTTCTCTGATTATTGAAGTGAAAGAGAATCAAGATAGGGATTCCAGTTTGGTTAAGTTGAATAAATCAGTTAGAGATCAGAAAGTAGAGGTTTTCTCCTATGGTGGAGATAATGTGTTGTATTGTCAGGGTAGGCTGTGTGTGTCACATGTTGATGGTTTGAGACAATGAATTTTAGCTGAAGCATATGGTGCGCGTTATTCTACTCACCCAGAAGCCACTAAGATGTATCATGATTTGTGGGAAATCTATTGGTGAAGTGGTATGAAGAGGGATATTGCAGAGTTTGTAGCTAAGTGTTCCGATTGTCAGCAGGTTAAAGTTGAACACCAGAGGCCTAGTGGTACAATATAGGAGTTCAACATTCCTACTTAGAAGTGGGAAGAGTTGAACATAGATTTTATGACGGGTTTGCCTCATACGGTCATTAGCATGATTCAATATGGGTCATTATAGATATAATGACCAAATCAGCCCATTTCTTGCTAGTTCATACTTCTTATTCAGCCGAGGACTATGCCAAGCTCTATATTAGAGAGTTGGTTAAGTTGCATAGAGTCTCATTGTCTATTATCTCAGATAGAGGTACTCAATTTACCTCTTACTTTTGGAAATATTTTTAGGAGGATCTTGGTACCCAAGTTCATTTCAGTACAACTTTTTATCCTCAGATAGATAGTTAGGCAGAGAGGACCATTTAGACCCTAGAGAATATGTTGAGGGTGTGTGTTATTGATTTCAAGGGTAGTTGGGATGATCACTTACCTTTGATCGAGTTTGCCTACAATAACAGTTATCACTTCAGTATTCAGATGGCTTTATTTGAGGCTCTCTATAGGAGGAGATATAGATCTCTTATCAGTTTGTTTGAGGAAGGTAAGGCTTCTTTGGTAGGGCCAGATTTAGTGTTTGATACGATGGAGAAAGTTTAGTTAATTAGGGAGAGGCTTAAGATAGCCAAAAGTTGTCAAAAATTTAATACAGATGTGAGGAAAAGCGATCTTGAGTTTGAAGTTGGGGATTTGGTGTATTTGAAAATTTCGCCCATGTAGGGAGTGAAAGATTTAGCAAGAAGGGAAAGCTTTGTCCCCGATGTGTTGGCCCTTACATAATTTTGAGTTATTTTGGAAAGGTAGCTTATGAGCTTGAGTTTCTTATAGATTTGTCATCAGTGTATCCAGTGTTCTATGTCTCTGTAATAAAGAAGTGTATTCGTGATCCAGCAGTTGTAGTTTCTTTAAAGAACACAGATGTTCAGGATAGCCTCTTTTACAAATAAATCCCAGTTGAGATCCTTGATCATCATATTCGTAAATTAAGGAACAAAGTGGTTTCCTTGGTCAAAGTTCTTTGGAGGAATTAGTCTGTTGAGGGAGCTACTTGGGAAGCAGAAGAAGATATGCATACCAAGTAGCCACATATTTTCTCCGCAAATTCAGACTAAGCTTAAGGTAATAGTTTGTCTTAGATTGACTCTTTTCCATTCTTAGTCCCAGCTATATAATCATTCTCATGACTTTGCATACATTCATGAATTTAGTTCAGTCAGGTATCATGTCTCAGGATCAGTCATGTAATCATGTTTTCACTTATGCATGTTCTGTATGTAATCTTAGTTTCTCAGTATTCTCAGCTTAATCAAACTCACTCGAGGATGAATGTTCCCAATAGGGAGATATTGTAATACCCCGTACTTTTCTTAGCTTATTCAGCTCATAGTGCTTGTATAAGAGGCTTAAAACCTAAAAATTTCACTAAGTATTGGGGACTTAGTCATTTTTAGGACCACTTAACTCCGAGGATTTTTAAATTGGTCTTCCCGACCCCGAGATGTTGGTTTTTAAGTTAACTCATATTCAGGGGTGTAAGGAGTATGTCTCGAGAAAGTTTTAGATTTTTTGAACGAGGATTGGGTCGTGTTTGGATTTCATTTCCATCACCACACTGTGATAGTAGCGCGTCACGGTGGATATAGTAATGAGGCCCTTAGTGCACTGCGGTTCTCCTAAAAAAAACTTCCAGTTACAAATTTAAATGTCTGAAGGACAGTAGTGTTTTTTCCCGTCAATCCAATTCGTCATTACCCGACTTATATCGGAAATTTGGGCGTTATTTGCCCATTCTTCTCCAATTTTCTATCAAAGAAACCCTAAACCTCTCCCAAGAACATCAAATTCAATTACATTCTCTTCAAGAAAAACCAAGAATTTCAAGAAAGCTTTCAAGGTTGTGTTTCCCTTTCAAGCTTAAGGATTTAAGGTATGTGTGATGTTTATCCATGGTTCCCTTTCACCATGGAGTCAAAGAATACCCTTTTAAATGTTAAATTATGAGTGTTAAATTACGAGTTTTCCATGTTTAAATGAGTTATCTTCAAGAATTATTTGTTATTTTGATTTCAAGTTAAGATTACAATTGTCTTCGGGTGGAATGGATTATAGTATGTTTTGGATGTTGAAGATTCCATGTTATGTTCATGAAATTTAGGATAAACCCTCAATTTATAGATTTTATCATGTGATCATACTATCACATCATGTTTAAAAGCATCCCCATATTAAAGTCTTAATCCCCATGTGTTTGATGAAATGCCAAAGAGAATGATTTTTTAGAATGATTCCCCATTATGGTTTTTCGAAGTTTTTACATGCCTTTAATATTATATTTATTGAGTGCTGGAGGGTTATGAACACCTAATACTTAGTTGTTTACATAATTTCAGTACCTTCAGAACGATTTCAGATAAACCATGAGCGTTATCATTCAACTAATTATTATGATTAGATGGTTGTTCAGTTAAGCTTAGTTTAGTCCAGTAATCATTGTCAGTTCAATTGGGAGTAGGATTTATCACTGAGCAAACCTAGGGATAGGAGCTGACCTGTCAGTTAGGACTGGGTCCTTATAAACAGTCCCTAAGTTCCAAAACTATGTAGTCAGCATAGGATTATAAGATGTCACCCGCCAGTTTAGGACTGACATTTTTTGAGATGTCACCCACCAATTTAGGACTTATATTCTCTTAGGGGTCACCCACCAGTTTAAGATTGACTCCATAGTCCTTTAAGACACCAGTTGAGTGGATCCACACAACCATTGTTAGTACCCGTGGCACGATACTGACGTAGCCAGCGTACAATTATGAGATGTTACCCACAAGTTTAGGACTAATATTCTCTGAGATGTCACCCGCCAGTTTAGGATGGACATTCTTATAGGGGTCACCTGCCAGTTTGGGACTAACTCCCTAGTCCTTCGGTACACCAGTTGAGCGGATCAACACAACCAGTGTTAGTACCCGTGACACAGTACTGACACCCTTCTAATTGGGGTTACAGGTTAGACCCCGATTAGCTCAGATTGGGGCATGTTGGTTAGATGATACCTCCCAAAGTCTCAGTACAGTACTCAGTATATACTCAGTTCAGGTTTGCTTAACCATAGCAAATAGTACATCAGTTATTCAGTTATCAGATTTTAGTATTTCAGTTTACAGACTATTTCAGTGTCATGTTATATGCTTGGACATACATTCTCAGATTTTACAGCTTCCATATATTTATGCATTAGTTATCTCATGCTATTCAGCCAGTCAGTATTTCATGCATAGTTAACCCATGCATTACAGCCTAACCTCATCTCATATACCAGTACATTCAAAGTATTGACCGTATACTTTTATTTGAGATATGATGTCTTATATCATAGGTTTAGACGCTTAGTTTCTCGATCGCGCGTAGATAGCTCAGCTTATCAGCAACAACAGTTATGGTGAGTCCTCATATGTCGAGGACCTATTATGTTATTTCAGTATTTTTCGTATTTTCTTTCAATTAGTTCAGTTTGGAGTTAGTTGGGGCCTATCCTATCAACTCTTTAGTTAGTTTAGAGGCTTTTAGATGCTTTCAATCATTCAGACAATAGTCAGTTTATCAGTTCAATTATTTTATCAGACTTTCCACTATGTCATCAGACGTTCAGATTTATGATTTAAATCGCAATTATCAATATTTAAACATTATGGCTTTAGTTTGTTGTTTCCGCACATATTCATTATCAGTATATTATTCAATGCTCATAGTAGGTACCAACTCATGGGTTAGATTATGGTCACTTGTGACCGTAAGCACCGTTGTCGCGACTCGGGGGTAGCCTCGGGTTGTGACAATAATAGTGAGTCTGTACAACTAGTTAGAGTTCAAACAAAGAGACAAGATACTTCCCAACAATCAAAGAGTTAATGAAATCTTTAAAAAAGAATATTAGGTCAGTAAGGTCACAAGATTCGTTCTAGGGAGTGTAGAAGTTGCATAATTATCACAAGTTTGATTTTGTGGCTTTTATGGAACCTTTTCATATAGTGAATCCCATCAATCGATATAGAAAAAGATTGAGAATGTCTTATTGAAATCACAAAAGTAATGGACAAATCTGGATATTTACAAACCATGGCTATGATATTATAGTGAAAAATAGTTCAGAGCAATCTCTTACTGTTTTATTGCAACATCAATCTTGGCTACTTAGTTTTTATGTTACTATTGTATATGCTAAGTGTGATAGCTCTCAAAGGATAGAACTATAAAAAGAGCTTTACTCTCTCTCTAATGAGATGTATAGACCATGGATTATAGAGCCCTTCTCTAATTGGCAATTATATACACAATTCATATACTATAAGGAAATGCAGATAACAAACGGAAACATGGTCACTTTAATATCTCAACTGAGTAATGAGTACATAAGTTCAGTAAAACTTAAACCATCGACTATATGTCTGTGAAATATCTACTACAACTGAAAACATCAATCTGTCTAAAATAGGGATAAGGCCCCCAGTTGGACATAAACCAAAATAAAATAGCAATGTCAAATCAATAAGGCCTTCCGAAATAAGGAAGGCTTACCAACTGCAAACTTCGGATAACCCAATCTATCGCTTAGCGGACCTCGGGACTGTGTCTCAGATCCTGAAATATAGGGGGTCAATACAGATGTACTAGTACACAGAGCAATCCAAAATAACGTACTTTTATACAACATAAGTGAGAGAAATTCATAAATTATTTTACATACGATAGATGAAAACACATGGCATACTTAAAAGACTTTGAAACACTTCTTTAAAACCACAAATCACTCTTTATCTTACTTCTCAGCTAGGTGGTACACCCTACAACTCTACAATCCCACGGGCTATATGGAATTCACCCTTAACTCGGCGTCCAAGCCCCCAACCCAAGTTTGTTGCAAGGGTTAGAGTTTCTATCTTTAATACGCCAAGGGGCACTAGGCCAGTGTATGGTCCCTTTTGGAGACATAATAAACCCGTATCGACAAAACACGATTTCCAACAATGAGCCCTTACATTCAAATGCCTTCTTTGGGTAATCATCTAACTCTCTTTAAGCCCATTTTTAACTCTTTAAGACATGCATTCTTTGAAATCAAAACCTAAAAAACTTACTCTGTTATGGCATTCATCTATTTGGTATCGCCATACCAAGACTTGCAAGTCATATCTCTAAGCCATAAAATATCATCTTACAATTTCTTCATTCAAAACATAATGTTTGTACCACCAAATTATTTAAACAATATAAGAGAATTAGTATATCAAAATCCATGAAAATTTATGCAAAGATTATCTCTTTCAATTCTTAAACATGTGGTGGTCAATTACTTTGTAGCAAGGCATGCAATATTTTAAATCATCGCTTTTCTTTTATATTAACAATAAACACCCTGTCTTCAATTCATAACCAAAATTAAGTCTTAAATAATAGTAAAAACATTTGTATCATGCTTCCCACTATGCAATTGAATAATTCATAACATATGAAAATAAGGCTTTATAACAAAAGAGGGATTATAATTGTTCATGCTCTTAATTCAATATTGAAACTTTAAACGCATACATACTTATATACGAGTACAAATTAAATTTAGGGGAAGTCCTCAAGGCCAAAACATTATATCATTGAAGGAGTTCATAATGCATGCTTTTTAATGTAATTCAAAACCCTTCATGAATACATGATTTCTCAATATTCAAAACATTATTAAAAATGATTTCACCATGCTCATGTAGTTTAGGAAAACCCCACGTACCTTATGTTGTTTAACTTGAAGATTGAAACCCTAATCTTGACCCTTTTCTTAAAATCTTAAACCCCTAATTTTCTCTTGTTCTTGAGAGTGGAGAGGATTTGTGAAGTTTTAAAAATGATGAAAGATCGATTATAACATATTTTAGAAGCTTTAAATCATGTAGGAGAAATTTGGGGTGGAAAAAAATACCAAAATACCCCTAGGGAAAATACGTACAAATTGCAAAAATTTTTAGTTGATAACTTATCAACTAGTTGATGACTTATCAACTAGTTGATGACTTATCAACTCAAGTTGTCACTTCTGTAGCTAGGATGGTTATGGGTAACGACTTGGGTTGATAAGTCATCACTTGGGTAACGACCTATCACCTCAAGTCATTACTTGAAACTGTAATTGGTTACATACTAGTCAAGGATGATGACTTTGATTGATAAGTCATCACTTATTTAACGGCCTATCACCTCAAGTCATCACCTTGTTGATAAACGAATATGCTGAGGTAAAATAAGCATAACTTTCTACTCCAATATCGGATTAAGGTGAAACCAGTTATGTTGGAAAAAAGACTCAAAGATCTTTATTTTGGTATATAGTAGGACACGTAACTCATTATGTCCAGGGAGTTATGGTCATTGAAAGTTGACCCAAGCTGAAGCATTCACCAAAACTGAATCGATAGAAACATTCTCAACTCATCTTTGAGTTAAGATATATCTGTGACCTCAATTCATATTCAAAAGTATTCCCACACTATAGAATTTATCACCACACCTATATTAACAAGTAATTATTGGGTTCGAGTCTATACGCATAGGAACGACAGTTTAAATTCTAGCCAAAAAATGCGGGGTGTTATATTTTAATGTGGTTCTTAATGCTGGAAAGAAAATAGTGGGATTTCTTGTGGTGGATGCAGATTATGAAGACTTCAAGACTTGTATTAAATATTATGACATGTCTCAAGTGCAGTATAAAGGAAGTCCATTTACTTGGTGGAATGGAAGGGATGGGAATGATTGTACTTTGAAAGACTTGATAGAATTTTGATCAATTCGGAGTTACAGAATTATTTTTCACTCTCTGAAGTTGAACATTTGCCCAGAACTAGATTAGATCATGTTCTTATGTTTCTTACTTGTGAAGATAGATGCACCAGTAATAGAAAACCTTTCAAGTTTTTTAAATTTTGGACAGAGCATGAGTCCTTTACGAAAATTATTCCATTAAATTAGGACACCTCAACATCTGATAATCAATTTTTAGATTTTAAAAGAAAGATTAAGAAATTAAAAGGGCTCTCATAATGTGGAGCAGAGAGGCTTTTGGTGGCATTTTTCAGTAACTTATCATCAGGGAAGAGATAGCTAAAATCAAGGAAAAGCTGTTTGAAGATTGCCCGTCTAGTGAAAATCGATCTATCATGCAAAGAGCAAGAGCAGAATATAATATGTATCTACATTTTGAAAAAGTATTCTGGCAACAAAAAGCTGGATATGAGTGGTTTGATAATAAAGATAGAAACACCAGATTTTGTCATAGTCTAGTAAAGGGGAGAAGGCAAAAATTGAAGGTGAACAGGATTCAGAATGCACAAGGAGTTTAGTTTGAAGAAGAAAGAGAAATTGTAGATGAGTTTATGGAAGAAGTTTATGCAGGAATGGGATGCTACCTCATTTTCTTTGTTATCTCTTATCTCTAAACTATCACTAATGAGGAAAATACAATACTAGGGGTTATTCTAGACAGTGAAGAGTTTAAAAATGCAGTTTTTAGGCTAAATGAGGATAGCTCTAGTGGTCCTGATGGGCTTTAAAATAGATTTTTTCAAGAATGTTTGGATATTGTTGGATTTGACATCGTCAGAATGGCCCAAGACTTCTTTTCTGGTAATATTCTTCCTAAATCCATTACTCATACTAATCTAGTTCTCATACCTAAGAAGGAAAGTGCTCAAACTTTCTCATATATAAGGCCTATTAGTTTGAGTAATGTTGTTAACAAAATATTTTCAAGAATTATTCATGATCGACTGAAGGATATTCTGCCTAAACTAATATCTACTAATCAATTGGGTTTTGTTAAAGGAGGGAGCATTATTAAAAATGTTCTTCTAACTTAGGAGTTGGTGACAGATATTTCTAAATGAGGTAAACCTGCAAATGTAGTGTTTAATCTTAACATGTCCAAAGCTTATGACAGAGTATCATGTTTTTTTCTGATGAAGATTTTAAGAAAGATGGGTTTTGATTAAAACTTTGTAAATATGGTATGTCGGTTGATCTCAACAAATTACTACTCAGTTATGCTTAATAGAAAGTCGTATTTTTTTTCATCCTACTAGAGGAGTAAAATAGGGAGATCCTCTTTCCCCAGCTCTGTTTATTTTATCATCAAAGGTTCTTTCAAGAGCTCTTAACTCTTTTTTTTATAATCCTCAATATATTGAGTATGAAATGCCAAATGGAGTACTAATCTAAACCACTTAGCGTATGCAGATGATACTATTATTTTTGCTTCTACTAATAATTATTAATTAGGAAAGATCATGACTGTTTTACGGGAATATAAGAAGTAATCTGGCCAGAAGGTGAATAATGAGAAGAGTTTTTACTATTTACATCAAAATGTAGCTGCAGGGATCTCCCCACAAGTGGAACGATGCATTGGAATGGTTAGGGCTATTTTCCTATGAAGTATTTGGGTTATCCTATTACTCATTCTAGGAAAATAAAGGAACACTATGCAGAATTAATTGTCACAGTCAAAGGAAAACTTCAAGCATAGAAGGGAAAGATGCTCTCATATGGTGGTAAATAAGTTCTACTCTCTAATGTTCTTCAAAGTATCCCTATATATGTGTTATTTGCTATAGCTCTACCTAAGTGTGTTATTAAGGAATTGCATAGGATTTTTGCAAAGTTCTTTGGAGCAATAAAGAATCTGGCATATCAAACATTGGTCAGAATGGATAAAGGTTTGTCTTTCAAAGGAGGAATGAGGTCGTGGCTTCAGGTCTTTATATGATGTATCTCAAGATTTGTATGCTAAACTATAGTGGAGGTTTATAACATAAGATAATTTGTGGTCCAATTTCTTTTGGAATAAATATTGTAAGAACGAATTCCTTCTCTTGTGCTATGAAAAGGGGACTCCCAAGTATGGAAAAACATGCTAGAGAATAGAGACAGAATAGAAAAAACTTGTGGTGGGAACCTAGGGGTGGTACTTCTACTTTTTGGTTTGTCAATTGGTCTAATATGGGACCTTTGCATATGCATCATTCAGAATTTCATACTTGTCATCCTATGAGAGAAATAGGGGATTTTCTGTTAGAGGAGGGTTAAGATTTTCAAGCTCTTGAGGAGAATGTTCCTAAGTATGTAGTGGAGCATATCAGGTCAAATATGAATTATGTGAAATTAGTGAATTAAGGAGATAAACCTTGGTGGACAAAATCTTTCTTAGGAAATTTCACCATTAAGAGCGCTTGGAATCTATTGAAGCAAAAAGAAAGTATTAATGGTGATATGAAACATCTATGGGTGAAGGGATTGCCTTTTAAGTTCTCATTTTTATCTTGTAGAATCTGGCATGGTAAAGTTCTTGTAGCTAATTTAAGGTATTCTTAGAATCCTTAAATTTCTCAATTTTACAACTGTTATAATAGCCCTGAGGTTGAGACGATTGAGCATCTATTTTTAAAGTGTGAAGTTGCTGATGGAATTTAGCATCACTATGCTGGTGCAATTGGTATTCTTGGATCAAGGATAAATTAGAAGAATACTATCAGGAGATGGTGGGGATTAAATAGTAATTCTAGAATAAAGGTGGTGTTTCAGGTAGTGCCGATAATTATTTTATGGTTTATATAGATAAAAAGAAACACCATTCTTCATGGTGGTTCAAATTCAGTGGGAAATACTATTTGGGAAATCAATTCCACTATCTTAAAAATGATGAAGATCATGTTTAAGATGGTTGCTGATTCAATAGTTGGCTTCACATTATAAATTTTCTAGAAGGCTGTAGAGTTAATTACAAGTTTAGAATTGTGAGATAGATTCCTCCTCCTATTAGTTGGTTGAAATGCAACACTAATGGAGCATCTAGGGGTAATCCTGGACCCATCTCAGCAACCTTTTGCATAAGGGACTATGTAGATGACTTGGTTGTTGCTAAAGAATTCAAATTACAAAATTCTACAAATTTAGTTGCTGAAGCCAGGGCAATTAGGGAAGGTCTGCAGTTTTGTAAGGAAAATAGGTTTGATTCATATTTTGGAAGAAAGGTGGGATATTCCATGGAGTGTAGCTTTAGAGGTTAACATAATTAATGAGTTGAGGAGTTCGTTATCAGCAAGAGTAGAACATTCCCTCAAGGAAGGAAATACTCTTGCTGACTATTTTGCTAATCTGATTTTTCATTTTTCAAGTGATTACCAATTAAATAATTCACAGGACATTCCAAGCGAAGGCAGGATAATCTTATACATGAACAAGATAGGTACAACACAAATTAGACGAAGTGTTGCAGATAGTTAGTTTGAAGAATAATATTAAATTTTTGTAGGTTACTATTTCTACAGAAGAAGCTATAAAGAGTTGAAAATACAGTATTTAACATACATCTTCTAGCATCTGAAGTAATTTCAGTTGATGTGGGTATTCACACCTGGTGAGAGCTCTGGGGTGTCCATGGATACCACATCAGGACATAGAAGAGAAAAGAGAGTACACATATTGGCTTTATACTAGCTATTGGTCTAATCTGCAATGATTTCAAAGCATCAGATGAGTCTATATTCTAGTTTTAAGAGTTTTGAATAAAATTAGTTTCTTTATTTGTGATATTGTTCCTTATCCAAATTTTAATGGTAGTATCAATCTCTTATGAGATTCATTCCATCAGACTTTAGAGATAGAAACATACTGCAATCTAAGGAAACTAGTACCTAGGTTACTTATCTTGAGGAATAAAGGAATTATTTGTTCCTTTTGAATGAAATGTACACAACTGCGTTTCATCAAAGTTCAGCTTTGTAAATTCAAGTTGTTTACAGATCTAGATGAATATCTACAGGAATAAGGTATATGGTAAATAGGTAATCACAAAACATCGGAGTTCACTAACCTAGACTGTTGAGAGTTTGATTTTGAGCTCCATGAGGGAGGAGCTCAATGGATGTCTCCATCGTCGAAGCTGATGAATTCAATGGCTCCATAGGAGTGGGAACTGAGATCTCTCCCTAAGACGAGGTTGATCGGAGCTCTGACGGAAGAGGCTGGAAGTTGAGCTCGAGAAATATACACTAAACTATAAATTTTTCTTGTCTTTTGGTTTTCCTTTTTGATACCTTAGCGTTCTTTTTTGATTTTATTTTCTAGGAAAGTCCACTTTGGACCAGCCACTGTTGGGACTGGTCATTGGACAGATTTTGTTTTGGGTTTTAATAATAGGGGCCTTGTTTTGGGGTTTTGGGATTGGACATTGTACAGATGAATTTTATTACTACTACTATTATTATTATTATTATTATTATTATTATTATTATTATTATTATTATTATTCGTAATACTCTATTATTTTATTTTATTTGATTCTTATATTATTATTATTATATTTTAATTTATTAGTTTAATTTAATGAACAAAATTTTAAGAATTTCAAAGAGCTAAGGGTCAAAATCATACCTAAAATATCTTCTTTTCTTTTCAAGAGTTTTATACGTGAACTATTAAGTATTTAAATTTTTAAGCTGAAGTATCACAAAATATTGAGCGAAACATATTTTAAATATCAATTGTTTGAGCTTCATACTTAAAATTTCAGGTGTGTTTCACAAGCAACTGACATGCTTTAATAAATATTTTATAGTATTTCAGATGGGAAACTCAATTTTTTTTATTTAGTTATGAAATTAAAAGAAAAAAATATATATCAGATGTATTTTTAGCATTTCACACAATTTTAAAATATTATTAATAAGCTTAATTTAGTAAAATAAATATATAGTTAAAATTTTTAATAGGTTTGCGCAGGCAATATTTCAGTAAAATTAGCTTTCACCAAAATCAAGAAAAAAGAAAAAGTAAAAATTAGAGAAACGTATATAAATGCATCCGCCAGCAACCATAAGAAAAGGGACGAAAAGCTTCTCCTATAATTTTTCTTGCAGAACCCCAATTTACATATAGGTCAGTCTCCTCTTCATTCTTCAGTTTCTATTCTGATCCAAAGAAATTTATTTGATTTTTCACTTTTTTGTTACATTTAATTTTCTGGGTATTTTTCAATTTTTTTTGTGCTTATATATGTTTGTTGTTGAACTGTTAAAACTACTGAGATTTGGGTATTTTACTGAATTTTCGATTTAAAAAATATATATATAAATAAACTAGTGTTCATATTTCTTTATTATTTGGTTTAATGGCTTTCTTTTTAGGAGTTGAATTTCCTAGTTGTAATTCTTTGATTGCGAAAAAATGTAATTTTGATGGCTGTTTTATGATATTTGTCTGAATTAGAAGTATGTGTTAATTATGATTTGTTTAAAGATATGAATTTATTTTAATATACTAAAATGGATTAGATAAGGCGAACCCATTTGGACCAGATTAAAATCGTGTGAAATCAGCTTTTAATCTCTTTTTTAGTTTTTTTAGGCATTGGGTAAAATTATAAAATGCTTAAAAAAAAGGCTAAAAACTCATTAAAAAAAAGTAAAAAATGAGAAGCTGGGTACCTAACTTTTTATTTTCTAGATTAAAATTCTTTTACGTTTGACCAAAATATTTATTCTTTATATTTTCCTCTAATTCCAACAATACCCTAAACTTATAGCCCTTTTTTTTTCTTTTTCTGTTTGCCACTTCTTTTCGTCTCTTTCTTCCAATTTTCTCTTCATCTTTCTCCTTTGTTTTCAACAACTCATCATACATTGAAGGTTTGCACAAAAGAAATATTTTAGAATTAAAAATTATAAATAATTCACTTTATTTATGTCCTTAATAACTTTAAGGATATTTAAGTCATTTTGACAATAAAAAAGTGCTTAACAACACTTATTTACCAAACACATCAACAACCTTTTTTCAATTTCAGAGCTTTTAATCACTTAAGCTAAAAAACATAGGTGTCTTTGGTTTGTGAGTGTTTGTTACTTCTAGGTGGGTGCCCCTTTCATAATTTCTTAGTTCCAATTTTCTTATTTTGTGTTACCTTATCGTTCGTATTTCGTATTTCTCTGATTTATATTTTATTTTTTCTTACGCCCTTTCTATTATATCATACATCTCCTTGTTTACTATTCTTTATCTAGAGCCGGGGGTCTATCAGAAACAGTCTTTCTACTTCTTTGGAGGTAGCGGTATAGACTGCGTACATCTTACCCTCCCCAGACCCTACTTTGTAGGAATACACTGGGTTTGTTGTTGTTGTTGTTGTTGTTGTTATTCAAACGGTCTCACAGTGGCAGTGTCAGGAGTTTTACTAAGTGGTTCAAAATATGCAAAAGTAAACATAGGAAGAAGTCGATGGGGGCTCACTATTTACTATATATACATAAAAATAGTTTTGATTATGTGTAAACAATGTAATTTTCCGTCGAAGGGAGTTAGGATGTCCTACCTAGCTCCACCCCTGATCAGATACCGCCTTCCCTGTATGAGTAGTAAAGTATACAAAATTTGTAGTTGATTGTTGAACAACACAAAGCAAACAACAACAGAACTAGTGTAATCCCACAATATAGTGTATGGGGAGGGTAGAGTGTACCTCGTGGAGGTAGAGAAGTTATTTCTGTAAGACCCTTGGTTCAAGTGAAGAAAATCAAAGTAGTAATGAAAAGAAAAAACACGACAGTGAAGAAAACATGGCAAATAATAGGAAAGCAGTGTAGCACATACATGCAAGGAACAGTAATATCTGCAAAATAGTGAAAATTGCTAAAAAGATGTAGCTTGTAACTAGGCTATGGATATTTGAAAGGTAGAGGGGAAGTTCCAATCTTATGGTATATTTCTTTATGTTCGCGTAGAAGGCTGCTCATGCGCATTAAAAGCTAAAAACAATATATGACGAGAGATTTTGTTGGGAGCATAGAACATAAGTTAATGATTGATGCAAATAATACAAAATTTTGAATGATTGTACTTCTATTAAATATTTGGACATAGATTTCCTCTGTTTATTGTTAGTGGCTAACATAAAAATAGTCGAGTGAACCCTCTTTTTTTAGTCCAATGATTGAGTGAACCCTCTTAATACTGAATATAGAGCTGAATGGATACTTAAGGATTCATATAGCATACTATTGCTAATTTGGACTTGATGCATAGTTGAGTGATTGCTTAATGCTGCACTGCCAAGGCTGCATTACCAGTTGCTTTACAGAGGCCATGGATTTATGTGCTCTCTCTGAATCTGAGATATCTTGCACTATTTCTCAACTATTACATAGACTTAGCTATGGGTCTTATGCAACATTGGTGTGTGTATGTATCCCATATGGACAAACAATAGGCTTTTCCTAATTTATTTGATGACCAATTTGTGATGTTAATCTGTAATTAATTGCTATGCTTGTTTCATTTTATGTCAAGCATGTTGCAAAAATTGAAAACAAAGGAGAAGTTCATTCTTGTGAAATGTTTATAGCGGCAGCAGCTATTATGATACATCATAATGCTCAGTCGCCCAATTTTTTGGCTTTTGTTTCTTAATCATGTTTGATGGGAAATATTTACTAATTTATGCTTGCAGATCGTCTAACTTATGGTTTACTGTTTTCACATTATAATTCTCATTCTTAGTTTGATTTGTTCTCCTTTATTTTTGGGTATTTGTAGAGGAAATCTGGCATAGTTTTGTCTTTAATGGATATAGATACTGCTAATGCTGAATCGATTAATCAGAGAGCTGGATTCTTAAAGGATCAGGTTCGACTAGTTAAGAGAAAGGACTGTGATCGATACGAGATTGCCTCAATACCAGATAATTTGTCATTTGAGAAAGGATTCTTCATTGTAATCCGTGCGTGCCAATTGTTGGTTCAGAAGAATGATGGACTGATAATGATAGGAGTTGCTGGTCCCTCTGGTGCTGGGAAGACTGTATTTACTGAGAAAATAATGAACTTTATGCCAAGCATTGCAGTTATATCAATGGATAACTACAATGATGCTAGTCGAATTGTTGATGGAAACTTTGATGGTAAGACTGCATTTACCTTTTTTCTCAATAGTGCTTCGAGATGCTTCTGGGTTAGGTGAGAATCAGGTGATTAAGAGTGTAGGAAAAGGTGGCTGACAAGAAGCAAACATAGTTTGGATTTCATCATTTCTTTAGACATTTCAGGTTTACACCAAAAAGTGGTTAGTGTAATTGAAGACCTGAATAGTTGAATCTTTTAGGAAATCTACCCTATAGGTCTTGGTAAAGGAGGTTTACATCCCAAAAGATCGCCTTGGAATTCTTTCCTCAGGAAAGCAATGATTATTTACATTTCATTGACCCTGCCTTTCTTTTGATGAATGGACAGCTGTCTTCTTTGCTCATGAATTTTGCCAACTAAGTGATTGTGCTATATTGTGGGTGCTGTAGAATATTGTCCAATCTCTTTGGATAAATCTCAGATGTCCATCGGAATGAGGAATATGCGTATTTGAATACAAAACATATATGCATAATGTATGTATGTATTTATGTATATATGCATGTATGTATTATTCATTTACGTGTAAAGGATGTCTGGACTGCGATATCTCTTTATTATTACTATTAGTATTTCTAGAATAAACTTAAAAGTTGATGATATGTTTACCAGATCTTATCATGTTTTTGAATCAGACCCACGCCTAACAGACTATGATACGTTGCTGAAAAACATCAATGATCTGAAGACTGGGAAAGCAGCAGAGCTTCCAATATATGATTTCAAATCTAGTTCCCGAATAGGATACAGGTGCTCCTTATTACTAAATTAGAAGTGTACTTTGTTATGTGCATCTATATCTTTGTGTACAAGGTGCTGCACGGAAACCAAAACAAGTTAGTACACCTGTGTTAGACTGTGGACTGTATTAAGTGTTTGTTATTTGATAAGTTACGTAGAAATCACCTCCAGAATATTTCGATTTTCTTTTGCAAATTAGTAAATGGCCTTTTTATGTTGCACAGAAAAATAATAAATTGCAGCAATGTTACATGGACACCTTATTTTCCCTGATATGCTACGTACTTACATGCTTCTTTGAACTATAAATCGACTCTAAATTCTGCATACTAGTGTTGATTAAATGTTCATTTCGATACTCATGTTTGGGATTTTGTAAATAGTTGTGAAGTGCCATGACCGTCTTTTTTGTGAAGTGGATACTCGCTTCTGCTTGGTACTTTGTGAATACTATCAACCTGTTAAATCTTGCTTTATTATTTTTCAAGTGGTCTACAATGCATCTGTTCATTGACACTTAAATGTTACTCAAATGAAGGCATGATGGAAGATTCTTTATTAACCTGCATGGATTTTTCAGTGATTCTATAGTCATCTAGTTATTATCTTTTTTGTGCCGAGCTCAAGCATTACTTTTTTCTTGCTCTGGATTCATGTTTAATCCATTATGTCCTTGCTCACCTTTTTCTTTACGCAGTTATTTTCTCTGAAGTTCTTTGTTTTCATCATCTCTATGTAGCATATCTGTATGAACCAAACTTGCCAATTTGGTGTACTGTAGGACCCTCGAAGTCCCTAGCTCCTGCATTGTGATTATTGAGGGAATCTATGCTCTGAATGAAAAGTTGCGGCCGTTCCTGGATCTTCGCATATCTGTAAATGGTGGAGTTCACTTTGACCTTGTTAAAAGAGTTTTACGCGACATGCAACGTGCTGGGCAGGAACCATCAGAAATAATTCACCAAGTATCTGAAACGGTCTGTTTCTCCAATTAATCACCCAGAGAAAGTTTGACTAGATTGTCTTCTCACACTCTCAGCTATAATGTCTATGCAGGTTTATCCAATGTACAAGGCTTATATTGAGCCTGATCTCAAAACTGCACACATAAAAATTATCAACAAATTTAATCCGTTTTCTGGATTTCAGAGTCCTACTTACATTCTAAAGGCAAGAGCAATAACTTGGTTTGAGACCTCCTCTATCCGGTCTTAGAAGATAATAGCTTCCGAACACTATATCTAGAAATTTGTTGAGAAATGGCTGATACATCTTTTTTTCTCACCTTTTAGTCATCAAAGAACCTGAAGATAGAACAAATCAAGTCTGTCTTGTCTGAACAACACACTGAAAGTACGGAACTGATTTATGACATATACCTTCTGCCACCTGGTGAGGATCCAGAGACATGCCAATCATATCTGAGGATGCGAAATAAAGATGGGAAATACAATCTCATGTTTGAGGCATGCTCCTTTTTTCATAATAAGTTTTTCTCTTGGAAGAATAACAGGCAATGTTTTCGAAGAATGTTGCTAGGCCTTCTTGGCTAATCTTAATCCCTCTGCTGATGACAATCTGTTTTATTCTTATATAAATTCTTGAATTCATGCATGTATTGAAATTAGTCTATTTTTTTCTGAAGCAGTTGAAACATGGTAAGAGCTTTAGGAACATAAGATTGCTTCTATCTGTTTACCTTAACCCCCACCCACACACACACACCAAATCTCAAGATATCATAGAGGCTAAACGGAAAAACACTGAACTAAATTGCTAATACTGACTCGGTCTGAACATGAGTAACTGAATTTGGTGTCCAGAATTCTTGCATAACTTGAATGGCCATTCATATGTTCTTAGCTATGTGTTTGTATAATGTGGTTAATAAACCTTACAGTTCAATCATTCTCGAATTACCTAGGGGATGAGCTAGATTACAGTCACTGTTAATTACCTAAAGTTTTAGCATCATGATGATTTACTCAGATGATAATGAGTCTCATTCATTTCATGTTCATTCTACTTTTGTATTGATAAGAATTCCATCCTATGGGATCTACAGTCACAACTTCAAGTAAAAGGTAACTTGATTAATGGGCACTGTAGTACAGTGCAGGAAACACCAGAGAGTCAAGCTGGACAGGGGAATCCTACTATATGTGTTAAGGATCCAAAAAGTTCCAGCATTACCTTACTATTTAAATTAAAAATCAGAATTACACCAGCTGTTTAGATTTGGAGTACATGTTTATTAAACAAGAAGAAACGTTCACCTCCTTTACTTCGAATCATCTGAGTACAATTCGTTTCCAACCAAAGAGTCCACATTATGCATAGAGGATCATTTCTCCAAATCTTCTGTTGCTTCTACCTCATCTTCTGATTTTTCCAACTGCATAGAGCTTGCTTCACATTGTCTGGCTCAATATGATTTGAATTGTAGGAATGGGTCACTGATTCTCCATTTGTCATATCACCAAGAATCAGTTTTGAAGTTAGTGTGCGCCTTCTTGGTGGATTGATGGCATTGGGATACACAATGGCGGCTATCCTCAAAAGAAGCAGCCATGTATTTTCTGATGAAAGGGTTTGTGTGAAAATTGATTTGCTTGAACAACTGAAGCGCCACTATGTGCAGGTAATAGATATTTTCTTAATTTTGTCCACATCGCTATGATTACATCCCAATACTTTTGGTCTTGTCAATGGGGTTTCTTTTGATGCTTGAATACAGTCGAGCTAGTAGTTCTATAATTTTAGATGCGTTCATGTCGCTTCAAGTTTTATTCCCATTGTTTGGAAATGTTCATACTCATACCTAAGCAACAATTGCCTGACCACAAAATGTTTTTATCTGTCAACTATTGATAAACATAGCGTCTGCGGGGAACTTTTTCATATAATTTCTTGTGTTTTCCTCAGAACTATGTCAAAAGACTGTTTAGATCAATTTAATCGTTCAGAATCAACTAACTGTAAAAAAAAAAAAAACTAACGAGTCAAATATTTTTTCTCTTCTCGTAAAAGAATATTCAGTTATCTAACTTCACATAGAGAGTACCAATTAAGAGAATTTTTCTGGCGAAGGAAGAAAATCTCATTTTGATATGTTGAAGGTTGAGTATATAGTTGAGAAGTTACTCTTTGTCCGAAGTTGACAAAATAGATTGACATGTTGTTTCTTTGGAATCATAACTGAGAATGCTATTTAAGTTTCAAATATGCTAAACTTTATTAACTTTGCCTAGGTCCAAGGAAGAGATCGTGTTGTTGTAAAATCTATAGCTGATCAGCTGGGTTTGGACGGTTCATACACCCCTCGTACGTATATCGAACAAATACAGCTAGAGAAGCTTGTGAATGAGGTTATGGTATGATACCTTCCATAGCATTAGTAATTCACTGTCCCTGCTTCTTATCCCTAAGAAGACACATTTCAGGCACTACCAGATGACTTGAAAACAAAGCTTAGCTTAGATGAAGATATTGTCGCAAGCCCTAAAGAAGCTTTTTCTCGAGCCTCGGGAGAGAGGGCATCATGGAGAAATAAGAAAATCAGAAGGTACAGCACTTGATCCATATTTGCCTTACCTTCAACTTGTTTATTCTATGGCATCTTTCATCAGTAAACTGGATAATGTTTTTATCTGTGGCCAATAATTGCTTAAAGATTTTTCTGATAGTAAAATTTTCGATAGCTTCAGAAATTTGAAGGAAGCACATACCATATTGCCTCAAAAATAGGAAACTAAGAAAGAAGAGGGAGGAGGGGGGGCGGGGGGGGGGGGGGGGGCAATTGGAGATTGGTTGGAGTGAGAGAGAGAGTAGGGCAAGGGGCCAGGATGATTCTTAAGATCTCATATGTGCACTTGACCAGTCTTCTCACTTCTGCATGATATGAACATAAAACGTGACTTGCAGGAGTGACTGAGGCTAATGAAACAAGTACAAAATCTCATGAGTTATTGATTAAGAGGATAAAGGGAAGCACGTATAATTTTCCGTCTGATAGGATGATGGGAGATTATATGTGTTAGAATATAAGTAGGAATAGGAATAGCATATAGAATCCTACTTGGAAAGGGATTGTAATGTAGTGTCTTATTAGGAAAAGGATTGAAATGTAGTGTCTATAAATAGGGTCTCAATATAATAATATAGTTACAACAATTCAATAATATTCTTCTCTTATATTTCTTCACGGCCACCACACTTCTTTCCCCTACTTTCTCATATCTAATTTGCGTAGTACCGTGTATCTCTCTGGACTATTCATATTTAATTTATGTAGTATCGTGCATCTTTTCGGACTACTTTCTCATATCTGAGTTGCATAGCACCGTGCGTCTTTCTAGTGACTCCTTAGATCTGATTTGTGTAGTTCCATACATCTTTACGGTGACTCCTCATAACTAATTTGCGTAGGGTCGTGCCATCATTCTGACCCTACCCATATAAGTTCTCTTTTTCAGTAGGATTGTGCTGTCATTCCGATCGTACCCATATAATTTCTATTTTTCAGTAGGGTCGTGTCGTCATTCAGACTCTACTCATATAATTTCTATTCCTCAGTAGGATCGTGCCATTATTCCGGCCTACTCATATAATTCTCTTTCTCAGTAGGGTTGTGTCATCATTCCGACCCTACCCATATAATTTTCTCAAATAGTGACCACTTTTCAGCCATCAAATCTAATAATCCGACGCATGAGTATGTTCCGGCCAGTTCTTTTGTGACTATCTTGTTCAAGATCTACTCATCTCTTGAGTTCAAGATGACCATATATTTTATACCAGTTTCAGGCAATTTTTCAGTGACACATTGACTTTCCGGCGATGTTTACTGCTTTACGGATCATTTTTTCAGTTTGTTCCGTTTCAGTTGAGGTCTCCCAGACATCCAAAGCAGTCCTTATCTGTTTTCTTGCAGATATCTTCACCAAGTCCCTCATCGATCCTCGTATTAGTTACATCCATAACAAGTTTGGTACATATGTCTTCTATGCACCAGCTTGAGTGGGGGAGTGTTAGAATATAAGTAGGAATAAGAATAGCATATAGAATCCTACTTGGAAAGGGATTGTAATGTAGTGTCTTATTAGGAAAAGGATTGGAATGTAGTGTCTATAAATAGAGTCTCAATGTAATAATGTAGTTACAACAATTCAATTATATTCTTCTCTTATATTTCTTCACAATATGTATATGCACCTAATGAATTATTGAATATATGTTGAGAGAATATCATACTCAAATTATTGAATCAGTTATACCTTATGAAAAGTACTGATTTCTATTAGTTGTTTACTCTTGTACATGAGCAAGTTATTCTTTCATTGATCTGCTTTGACTCTGTTTGCACCTACTAGGGTATCTGACAAGAAAACTCTCTTTTAATAGACAAATTGACGGAATCCATTGGGTTATTAGCTAGCTGCAATTTTCAATTTTACTATAGGTGTACCACACTGATCACTATTCCTTTTGTTTGATTTATTTTCTACATTTACGTTATCGTGTTAGAGGAGGTGGATTAGGGTAGAAGGTTAGTATGAGTTTAGGATGTTGTATTTTTTGTTGTTTTACTTGGTGTATCTTGTTTATGGTATTATTGGATATGTTGATTTCTGTTGTATCTTGTTCTTTTACTATTCCTTGTCTAGATTGTTTTATTTTGAGACGGTGGTCTATCGGAAACAACCTCTCTATCTCTCATCTGAGGTAGCGGTATGGACTGCGTACACTTACCCTCCCGAGGCCCACTTAGTGGGAATATACTGGGTATGTTGTTGTTATACATCTCCTGCCAGTACTTCAGGATGACTAGTACTTCCTCTCTTTAATTTTATGCTGAACTTCTGTCTCTTTACTCTGTCCCTAAAAATTGCACCTTTCCATATTTGGCACAATTTTAAGTTTAAAATTCTCATTTTACTCTTATGAGATGATTTTAATTTTGACCTCCACAGACAGGTCATGTTATGTTCACAACAAGTTCAAAAGGTGTTTCTTTCTTTCTTTCTTAAGATCCTGCACAGTCGAACATTGCTATATAAAATGAAACAGAGAGGGAGTAGTTCGGATTATTAGCTGCTTGGGTTAACAAGTGGACTTTTAATGTGCTTAGCGGGTTCTCTTTATAGCGATGATATGTATTCTCATTGTATGATAACATTATCCTTATATGGGCATGTGTTTTCAAACTAACTTCATTTTTTTATGTCTTTGTTGGCCCCAAAGTTTTACTATTAGAGGATATTTTCAAAATTGTATATCTTGCAATGTTCACACTAGTGGCCTTTTGTAGTTTAATAAAAAAGGTTAAACAAAAACTTCCAAGAACATGGTAGGCTGCTAGCTAAGGAATGGTGCAACCATGTCTGGATGATTATACATTACCACATTACCAAATGGACGAATGGTAATTCTTCCATATTTGCAAATCTTAGTTGGTTCCAATTCCGGATAAAAGGGTACGGGTGCAATTAGTTATGACGAATCCTCTAAAAGAAAAGGTTTGTATAGATAACTCAAACTAGTTTAAGTTTAATGCATCGATGATAGGCATAATACATAGATAACTTGGCTTCCGCTGTCAGTTACTCCAACTTTCATTATGACCATCTAGACACTTCAACTTGACACAGGTGCATCTTGCGTACTACTTAACTTTGAAAATGCACATCTTCCTTTAAGGGGATGCATACTAGACGTGCATTCTCAAAGTTGGGTGTTTATTTTCCAACTCAAACTGTAAGATTCCCATATTGGAAAAGGGATGGGTAGTTGGTCTCCTTCTATGGACTTGGACAATCCTCCCCTTACAAGCTAGTTTTTTGGTAGAGTTAGGTGATACGCCCAAATTACACCTCTCTTACGAGAGAGTAAGTGGTCGTTGTCAAATATATAACCCCTAGGTTGGGGTCGAATCCCACAGGGAATATGGTGTTAATTAAGTTGTACGCAGATTAGTTGACTTTTAATCATTCGTTTTCGTTAAATAAATAGGGGGGATTTGATTTAGTTCACAAATTAATGGTTTCAGTTTAACAAAATGAAATGTGTAGTAGTATTCAAATTCAGAGAAATAGCAAGCTAGGGTTATGTCCACCTTGTAGTTTTCAATACTTACTAACTATGGGCTTTATGAATTCATACATGCATTGTGCTTACAGAGAAACGTATTGTATTTAATAACATAATCCTAGTGTTTCTCAACCATCAAGGACTAATTCACTTTAGTTCTCTCGAATCAAAAGCGTTTACCATAAACAATACGAAATCTCCAAGTAGTTAATCCTGCTAAGGCATTAACTTATCAAATAGGGGTTGGTAATCCTATTTTCTTGTCACTGCTCTCTTTTCCGAACATCAACCTTTCTTTCGAATAAGTTGTGTTTTAAGGCATATCCTCTATGTTTGCAACCACGAGAATTCAAGATAAGCGAAGAGAGTATGATGTAAACAAATCAATGCATAATGAATTCAAAACCCAAAGTGATAGATTGTATGCTACAAGGCTTCCATAACCCTAACTAATAAACTTAGCTACTCATGAATAAAACGAAAAGCATCATAAATATATCATCATACCAAAAACTAGAAGACGATCTTGATGTGCGAATAGTGAAAACAAGAGAGTTTTTTCTCTCTCCTCAAGCTAAGCCACCTTTCTCCTCTCTCAGAATAATCCAGAATAATGAATAATGAATAATGAATAAAAATTCAGCAATTAAGTCTTTTAATAATCTCTTCTCTCATAATTTCCTTCTAAGTCTCTGAACTAATTATAAATGACAAATTAGTTTTGGACATAGTTTCTAGGCGCCATATTTGGTTCAGATTGCTACTCTCTCTTGTGTCATATGCCATCCGCATCCATAGTCCCATTATGTCTTCATCTACCTCATTAATACCTGAAATCATGCTAATCACATCGGTTAGCTCAATTACATAGAAGTAGAGTAAAAACATAAGAAACTAGGCACTTTGTTCTCTAAACTTAGCTAAAATATGGATAAATTATGGTGCTTAGGCGTATAAATACACCCAAGATCACCACCCCACACTTAAAGCTTTGTTCGTCCTCGAACAACATATCTATTTATGCATACTATACAAGCCTTAGCACCCACAAAGGAAGACAAAATGCTCAAATAGGCTCACACAACAATTATGAACAAGAAGTATATTCATGGATCATTACTAAAGACAACCTACCCTCAAGAATAGACTCATTAAGTTGGCAATTTCATGCATATCGTTTAAGCAAAGAAATCATATAAATTACCCAACCTTCATCAATCATGTGCCCTCACAACAAGAAAGTTACCCATAATCACTCACAATCATGCAATTTCTAACAAAATGGGTACAAGAATTAAGTTGCGCTCACTCTCACAAAGAATTCTCAAATTACAACTGATGACCATATGCTTGCCCTTAGTGTAATACTCCACTAATATCAGAATGCTAAGATTAGGATCAAATAGGTCTTTTACGGGTTGTAATGCAGGCTAAAGGATGGGTAGAAACTATTTTGGCCAGAAATAGTGACTATCTTCCCTAAGCACTTTAATACACTACATTATGCAATTAAGACCAATCTCTAACAACCAATTTCCACTTCTGCTATCTTCACAGATTTGCTTTTCACCCCAACTCGTTAAGCTCAATTAATAACACTATGGTGGGAGTATGCAACCCTAGTGACTATCTTCCCTAAGCACTTTAATACACTACATTATGCAATTAAGACCAATCTCTAACAACCAATTTCCACTTCTGCTATCTTCACAGATTTGCTTTTCACCCCAACTCGTTAAGCTCAATTAATAACACTATGGTGGGAGTATGCAACCCTTTCAAATATTTTTTTTTTTGCACCCTTTTCATGTTACGCACCCCTATAATAGCCACCCTCAACTTAAGCGATTTGCTTTAGTTGAGGTGCACAATGTCCAAGTAGGACCAGGGCCAAAACAGGTTCATTGTAACATGTCCGGGATAAAATTTGAAACTTTTTCAACAATTTTCGCTACTCCCAACCACATCAATTTCACACGCCAATAACTAGACTTTGGGGCATCAATTTCACCTTTTTCCTCTAATTGTCGAACTCCTAACTCAAATTGATTTTACATTAAAGCGCTTAGGAGCTTTTGGATCAAATTACGGTCTATTAAAGAACGGAATAGGCTACATATGAGGCTAACAAAAGAACAAGCTAAAGGCTCAATGGGGCTAGCTAAGATAATGTACAAAGGTAGGTCAAAAGAAGGTATGAACAATGGCTATCAAAGAAATGCCTAAATCATCTCCTAAACTCATAATCTTTATTTCGCTTTGCACACACACCAGGCAAGTTCTAGCATCAGTTGCAATAAGGGATATACAACAGTCTTACACACTCATGGCACATGGTCAACTCAATTAGGAGCATTATAGATTCTCGACCCAACAATTACTTGAATTCAAACAAAACCAACAATCACAACAAGTCACAACTAGAGCCTAGGTGTTTCAAACATAATGATCCATCACGTACTTATGTTATAATGTCATGTGACCCACAAGAACAGTTACATGTAATTAAATGACTAATTTTCTCTTAAGACGGTTGTCATCAATCCATCATCGAGAAAAATACCTAATTATGACTACATAACTAACAAAATAAACAAAATAACTAATCCTATCACAGAAGAATGCTAAGGAGAAGGTCCTATTTTCTTACAAAACAAGTAGCAAAGTATCCAGCCACCCTCAACTTAAGCTCAGCACTGTCCCCAGTGCAAATAACAAGATAAAGAAGCTGGCTAGTAGTACTCCTCATCCACATTCGGAGTCATGCCACCTGCATGGAGATCATCATTGGAGCCATTTTTCCTGTATTCATCCTATCATCCATGTCAGCCACACATAATGAAACTAACTATAATTAAGATGGAGATGGTGAAGTCACCACCCCACAATTTGTTAGTATCAACCAATTAAGTGTTTTTATCGGGTACTCAGACTTCACCGGCATACACTTTGACATGGTGCATCAACATTAGTCACAATACAATTCATTCACTTCAATTCTCCCAATTCTATTTTAATGAAGCACTTTTTGAACAGAATCATGCTCTACACTTTCAGCCATACAAAATATACAAAACACCTTTACTTTCACAACATCGCCATGGCAAGAATTTAATTCGTAATCCTTAAGAAATCAATTAACAATAACATTGAGTCACAATAACTAAGGATTAAGAAAGTAAAACTTACCTTGAAGATGGAAGATCAATGAAGGACAAAGAGAATGGTGAGAGCTTAGTATTGTACGGCTTAAGGGTGAAATAAGGATGATTTTGGGAATTTAAGGTGTGAAGTCTATTTAAAGAATGAAATCTGGGTCGGGTTGACCCAAACGGATTCTAAGTGTATTTGGCTAAGTGTGCGACGCATTCCTACTTGCACACACTTAAGTGTGCGGCACATTGTTCATGGCATCGTTGAGGCAGTAGGCATTTGCGAACAAGTGTGCGACGCATACCCTATTGCACAGATTTAAGAGTGCGGCGCATAGGGTATCGCACACTTGAGGCAGTGAGCATATGCGGAGAAGTGGGCGACGCATATCTTATCGCACATGTTAAAGTGTGCGACACATAAGTTATTACACACATCAAGGTGTGCGGCGCATTATGCATTGCATAGTTGGTCCAGTGAGCATGTGCGATGGGATGTGCAGCGCACTGTTGGTCGGAAAGGTCCATACCGCGGGGGCAAAGACCCCGCACCCCATCGAGGTCAGTGGTGGTAGCGTAGGGATCGGGCCGATCACAAAATAAAGTCGCACCGTGAAACTTTTTGGGTCGAATTAACATAATTCGAGGCACGACTCTAATGCGAATCATACTTGAGCCTTACACATTTGTCCACTCCAACTTACCTATAATGTTCCCATCACTCCTAAACTTACCACCATTGACATAAACTCAATTCCAAATCAAATTTGGTACTAATCTTCTCCTTAGTACTTCATGCACCTACACTTACTCAAAAACAACAAAAATGATTAGAAGGATGGGTTGCCTTCCACCAAGCGCCGTAGTTTTGGTCGTGACTCGACTCTTCTTTTTGCATTTTTGTTTAACATGATAAAGTGAAAATAAAATCATGGGTTGTCTCCCATGCAGCGCCTTATTTAACGTCGCGGCACGACTCGATTATCTTGACTACTTAGACTTCGTCAAGATACATCGATGATACCATTTGTACCTCATTTGTTGGATCAAGACAATGCTTTATTCCTAGTCCAACTACTTTGAAGTCACTCACATCTTTGCTTGCAAGTTCAACCAAACCAGCCATGGTCTCCACAAAAGACATATCCTTAACTAGTACATCTCGTTCATCCTCGTAGAATACATCAACAATCGAGAAGATACTCATCTCCTTTTGTTGTTTCATAGACCGACATACTTCAAAACTAACTTCTTTCTCATTGAGCCTAAATTTTAGCTCATTCAGCTCCATGTCAACTAATACTCTCCCAGTTGCTAAGAACGGCCTACCCAAAATTATGGGTACTTCAAAGTCCACTTCGCAATCAAGAATTACAAAGTCGGAAGGAAATATAAAACCAGCAACTTTTACAAGTACATCATGTAGAATCCCAATCGGCCTTTTTACCGATCTATCCGCCATTAGAAGCTGCATATTGATGGGCGTACGATCTCCCAAACCCAGTTTCTTGAAAACCGTCAATGGCATAAGATTTATACTTGCCCCAAGATCACAAAGGGCCTTTTCAAACTTTAGCAATCCAATCGTACATGGAACAGTAAATGCTCCCGGATCAGCTTTCTTCTGGACAATAGATCTTGTAGCAATAGCACTACAATGATGAAGATTGTCTATCGTTTCATAGCTCACAGTCCTTTTCTTCGTCAACAGGTCTTTCATAAACTAACCTTAAGAGTGAACCGCTAACCAACTGCACTAAAAGCTATTGCTGATAGCGAGTGGCGCAACCCACCCTTTATAGGCCCTGAACCATACGGGGCACGAACCCGACCCACACCCCCAACCAAGGACAACCCGAGATAGGTGGCCACCCTTTGGGTGGCATCATTCCCTCTTTCTTTTAGAAAGGTTCGTCCTCGAACCTGCGCATGGTGTAAGCGGGATTCGAACCCGTAACCTCCGCTCTGATACCAAACCTTAAGAGTAAACTGCTAACCCACTACACTAAAAGCTATAGCTGATAGCGAGAGGCGCAACCTACCCTTTATAGGCCCTGAACAATACGAGGCACGAACCTGTCCCTCACCCCCAACCAAGGCCAACCCGAGATAGGTGGCCACCCTTTGGGTGCCATCATTGTCCGGGCATCTATTCCAGTGCTTCAACTAAGGGCATATTTACTGTCAACTGCTTCAACATAGACATGAATTTGCTAAACTTGCCATCATCTTCTTTCTTCTTTAATCGCTGTGGAAATGGGGGTGGCGGACTTGGGATTTCAGTTGGAACAACTTCTACCTCTTTTCTTATGCCTTACTCCATATCACTAACATGTTTCTGCTTAGGTGGCTGTTCCATTTCTGCACTCTTCTTTTCTGAACCTCCCAACTTCACAAACTTCACAGGCACCACTGGAGATTCATCAACCATCTCCCAATCCATTTCGACCTCATCAGTATAAGAGGATGCTCCCAAACCTGGACTAGGTAACATCTTACGGCTTCTAGTGGTAATGGCTATACACGATCCATTAGTCCTCGGATTCTGAATTGTATCACTTGGTAGAGTCCCATTCTGTCTTTGGTTGAATGCTGTGGATAATTGGCTCATCTGCTGCTCCAGTTGTTTAATAGCGATTGAGTGCGAATTTACTAGTTGACTCATGGAAGATATGTCACTCTTCATAGTAGTCACCCCAGAATCGGTCGCCTCAACTCCCTTTAATAGTTTCTCCATCATGTCCTCCATGGACATTTTGCCTGAACTGGTGGCAGCATTATCACGGCTTTCAGGAGGTACGTACAGTCTACTCCTATCACTTTTATTTTTCCAATCTCCTTGATGGTTCCAACCTTGGTTTCCTTGACCACCGATTCGGAAACCCCCCTGGTTATGCAGATACTTAGCCTCTTCCTCAGTGTTTGATTCAACTCCCTTACCGTGGGACCCCACAACTTTTACCTTTTCTACATTCCCTGATAGCAAATGTTCCGTGAGCAGATCCATCTAGGTTTTCATGTGAGCCATATCCTGATCACGCTCCTCTTCTCTCTTACGCTGCTCTGCTGATATTACACTAGATCCAGTATTGCTTGCTACCACATAATCTCTGGTATGCCAAGCTCTACTTGTCTTGGTCATTCTTTCTAACATGTCCGCAGCCTCAGTAATGAGCTCCATAAAAGCTCCTCCTGCAGCATTATCCACTATTGGCTTTGTAAGTGAGTTCAAAGCTCTGTAGAATATTTCCATTAAGTGTTCGTCAATCATCTTATGATTTGGGCATTGAGTCAACTTCTTTTTAAACCTCGCCCAAGTCTCATGCAAAACTTCATTGGCCAATTGCCTAAAGTTGCTGATCTCATCCCTCAACTGTAACATTCTGGAGGGCGGAAAGAACCTTTCTAGGAAAGCTCCTTTCAATTGCCTCCAATTTGTTATAGAATCAGGAGTCATCTCATTCAACCACATAGTTGCTTCTTCAGACAGAGACAGTGGGAACAATCTTAAACGAATAACATTTTGTCCCACTCCAGGATTATCAAATGACTTACAAATACTGATAAAATTCACCAAATGTAGATTTGGATCATCACCAGGTAATCCACCAAAGAGTCCTTTCAGATTCAGTAGCTGGATCATAGTGCTGGTGATGTTGAATTTCACCCCAGGAGCTAGTGATGGTAGAATGATTTCCCTTGTAGATCCAGTTCCATCTAAATTGTCCTCATCATTGTCAACATCAAACTGTGCAGCTTGGCGGTCTGGTCTTCCTCTGAATGGACGATTTTGATTTATAGGTGCAACTACCCCTGCTACACGCCTCCTATTAGCCGGGTCAATTAAATCATCATCTCCCAGGTCCTCTTCATCTAGATTAGGTACCCGACTTGGGTTATCTGCATTCTGTAGATTTAATTGAGCATTAGCCAAAGCGGCTAATCTTTCAGCTTCCTGTTCGTTAGCCATTCTTTCAATGAGATGAGGTTCAGGATTGAAGGGTAATAATGGTTCTCCTGAACTTCTGGTTCGTGGCATAAACAATAATGAGCCTGTAACGAACAAAAACAACAAATAAACGTAAAATCAGGAAACTTGACTAATATTCAATTAACACACATAAACTCAATCGACAACCGTATTCCCCGGCAACGGCGCCAAAATTTGATACGCCCAAATTACACCTCTCTTACGAGAGAGTAAGCGGTCGTTGTCAAATATATAACCCAACTAGGTTAGGGTCGAATCCTACAGGGAATATGGTGTTAATTAAGTTGTATGCAGATTAGTTGACTTTTAATCGTTCGTTTCCGTAAATTAAATAGGGGGGATTTGATTCAGTTCACAAATTAATGGTTTCAGTTTAACAAGATGAAATATGTGTAGCAGTATTCAAATTCAGAGAAATACCAAGCTAGTGTTATGTCCACCTTGTAGTTTTCAATACTTACTAACTATAGGCTTTATGAATTTATACATGCATTGTGCTTACAGAGAAACGTATTGTATTTAATAACATAATCCTAGTGTTTCTCAACCATCAAGGACTAATTCACTTTAGTTCTCTCGAATCAAAAGCATTCACTAAAAACAATATGAAATCTCCAGGTAGTTAATCCTGCTAAGGCATTAACTTATAAAATAGGAGTTGGTAATCCTATTTTCTTGTTACTACTCTCTTTTCCGAACATCAACCTTTCTTTCGAATAAGTTGCGTTTTAAGGCATATCCTCTATGTTTGCAACCACGAGAATTCAAGATAAGCGAAGAGAGTATGATGTAAACAAATCAATGCATAATGAATTCAAAACCCAAAGTGATAGATTGTATGCTACAAGACTTCCATAACCCTAACTAATAAACTTAGCTACTCATGAATAAAATGAAAAACATCATAAATATATTCATCATACCAAAAACTAGAAGACGATCTTGGTGTGCGAATAGTGAAAACAAGAGAGTTTTTTCTCTCTCTCCTCAAGCTAAGCTGCCTTTCTCCTCTCTCAGAATAATCCAGAATAATGAATAGTGAATAAAAATTCAGCAATTAAGTCTTTTAATAATCTCTTCTCTCATAATTTCCTTCTAAGTCCCTGAACTAATTATAAATGACAAATTAGTCTTGGACATAGTTTCTAGGCGCCACATTTGGTCCAGATTGCTACTCTCTTGTGTCATATGTCATCCACATTCCATAGTCCCATTATGTCTTCATCTACCTCATTAATACCTGAAATCATGCTAATCACATCGGTTAGCTCAATTACATAGAAGTAGAGTAAAAACATAAGAAACTAGGCACTTTGTTCTCTAAACTTAGCTAAAATATGGATAAATTATAGTGCTTAGGCGTATAAATACACACAAGATCATTAGGCCCAAGATTCATTCTTTACATGGTATCAGAGTCGGGCCCGTACCAATCGTTCTTCACCGATATTGGGCCCCCATATTGTCCACGCTCCAGTTAAGTAGGCCTGGGCATGTGGGGGGAGTGTACGAGTCCCACATTGGAAAAGGAATGGGTAGTTGGTCACCTTATATGGACTTGGACAATCCTCCCCTCACCAGCTAACTTTTGGGTTGAGTTAGGCCAAAGATCCATTCTTTTACATAAACCAAGATAAAGGTGTCTAGATGTGCATTTTCAAAGTTGAGAGTTAGTTGCCAGTTGAGGCCAAGTTAAAGTGTATATCTATGTATTATGCCCTAGATGATATAATATAACAACATAGCTAACTTGTGAAACTATGGAAAGATTGGATGTTTGTTCTCAATTTGATTTTGGTGCCAGTTTGGTCTTTTATGCATTTGGATTTTGGTCAAACATGTAATTAACGCCAATGAAGGCACAACACGAATAGCTGATGTATAGACCTTGAGGAAGAAAGTGGGGTTGGACTAGGATAGTAAAATAATTAGCATCGATCACAATTTGAAGAAACATATATGGATGTACCTTAGCTACACAGGAATCAGTTGGGGTAGGGGATAGCCAGACAGGTGGGAGCAACAGAAGTGGATATGATTCTTTCTTTTTCTCTGGACTTGTGATTGTCCTGGGAAGCATTTAGATGTCAAATTAATTTGTGATTGATGTGCTTTGTGCAGCGGATTTTCGCATTCATATTCAACTAACAGGGACAAAAATCTATCTGATGTTAGTTCTGATTATCGGAGTAATGGCAGGATTGAAGAATCAGGGGCTAGATTATCAAACCAGGTGCAATGATATGCATTTAATATTTTTTTTCATTATGCATACTAAAGCACTTTCTGTCGTTTCCTCATCAATTCTTTACATGGCATCCTGAGTTTTTTCTTGCTTATTTCATAAGGGAGCGGTCACACATTTATTGGAGCAAATATCTACCTTGAATGACCGGATGGACGACTTCACGTCTAAAATGGAAGAACTTAATTCTAAGTGGAGCAGCAGAAGAGCTTCTCCAAGAATCAAACAAGCTTCACCGAGCACTCAAAATCTGGCGTTAGAAACTGAAGCATGCATTGGATCAGCTCCTACTAACTATTTCATATCTGGTTTGGAGAATGGTTCCTTGACTGGGTCCATCATGCCTAATTCCTCATCTTTCACTTCCGTTAATGGAAAGGAGTTTACCTTGATGGAAGAGGTAAGTTTGTTTTTGGGCTGAGAATTTTGAATGTGTTGAGAATTAAAATTCTAATTAGTTAAACGTACATTGTCTTAACATGAATAATTTAACAAATTTAGCAATTTAATTAATTTCAACATTTAGACTTTCAACTATATATCCTCTTCTACTCTTCCTCCTTTTCCTTTTGTAATTAGTTAATACACCAAATTACCGAAATAGTTGCAGCAAGATTACAAGGAAGGTCTTAGCATGACAAATTGAAGCCCTAGGAATTTATTCTGGCTGTTGCACTTTTTCATTTTTGGGTTCAAAATGCATGTGCAAAATGAAGGTTTTTTGCATTCTTTTTTTATTTAACGGAGATGCTAGTGCGACGTTCTGCACTTGTGTTTTGAAGATATCACGGGTTTAAGGAATTGAACCTGCTACGTTTGCTTCGAAGTGGTAAGCCTTTGATATATTTTTTTTCTTTTCAATTTTCCGGTTAACATTTTGACTGTATACTACGGTAAAGTTAAACAGATTCAGCTGAATTCTCTGGCTCAATGTGTGATCAGGAGGGAGGAGGGGGTATGATTGAAACAGCTTGCAATCTGTAGTTGTATTTTTGTATATGGATGAGGGTGGGGAGTTCTTCCACCACCCAAATCCTAAAGAATATCTTTCAAATAGTCAAAGGATAATAGTGTGATTTTACTAGGGTATCAAAGGGTTACTAGTTCAAACTTTTATCTTACTGTTACAGAAGATAGCTAAATTATTATTAGATGATTATTTCCTTATCTGTACATTGAATTTGTTGCCTTAACTCCTCTTTGGTTGTCCTCTTATAATCCCTTTCGGATACAGATATCAAATATTGCACGTGGACAGCGTCAAGTTATGCATCAGCTGGACAACGTTAGCAATGTTCTTCGCGAGAGATTAGGAGAAGAGTCTCGACAAGAAAGAATGAACAAGAAAAGAGATACAATGGATCCCATCAGAGTGCCTCTCATCGTAGCATTAGCAGTTGGTGGCCTGGGAATTCTCTTGTTTAAGAGCCTGCAACACCAAACCTAATTCTTCTTGCTAATGTTTTCTAACTGTAGGATTTTTGTTTTTCTCCTACACGTATTACTCTTTATAAGTTCTACCCTCAATCGGGATAAAATACTGCTCATGGATCAAACTGATCTGTGATTTGAGGTTAAAAAGGCAAAATATGTTGCTTTCTGATAAATGTGTTTTGTTAAAGTAGGGGATGAATTGGCAAATTTTGTAGAATTTTGGGCTTCATTTAATAAATATGTTCTTCACTACATCTTTTGGAGTTTCAGTGTGTATTGATGTGTGTGATACTGATAAGATTAGCAGCCTATTTCATTTCATCTTACTATACCTGTTTAAAGAAAGGCTCAAAACCTATCTTTGAGAATATATTCAAAGTGATCCAGTATATACTATATGGTGCACTCCTGGTCCTTTAAGTTTGCTATAGTGGAGTGGGTTACTGTATGGTGGCTTAGACCTTGAGGCTGTGGACATCTTTGAACTTGTCGTCGAGTGGTTGGTCCAAGCAGGCTAGTCTGTACAGGTATTTCCACAACTGCTTCAGTACTGTCACTAGCAGCATAGCTACATCTATAATAGTGAGCTTCTCTTCCTCCTGCATCAGTTCCTTATTCACCTCGGTCATTCCCCCTTCCCATCCTCGCTTAACGAGGAAACTAAAACTAACAAATCAGAAAATTGAGAAGGGAGAGGAGTTGATTGCTCTTCAGAAAAATTGATGGCAGGCGATCCTGGTTTTGCTTCCGGCTTTGTTTTCTCTTATCTTCCCTTCTTGTAACAACAGATTCTGTTGACCCTAGTCCTTTTAACACGAAATATACATATATAAAATGAAATGTCATTGAAAGTTTAACAATGGTGCGAACATAAATATAGTCATGTTAGAGTCACTAGGGACATTGAATTAAGGGTGAGAGAAAAATTTTAAAATTTAGCGTAACTTAAAGTCTTAATTATTTTGGGTGACTATTTTTAGATTAAGAAAATAAATTTTATATCCCCTGAGACTTACACTTTGGTCCATCTATATAAAACCCTAAAACTAAAAGAGGCCGGAAAAAAATCACGCTTCTTCTTCTCCGTTTTCTCTCTCTTCGTTTTTTTTTCTTCCATTATTGTTCCTATTGTTGTTGCTGTTGCTGCTGCTTTTCTTCTTCTTCTTCATCATCATCATCTTCTTCATCTTCTTCTTCATCTTCATCATCTTCTGCTGCTGCTTGTCGTTACATTGTTGTTGTTGTTGTTGTTGTTGCCACTGCCGCTACTGTTGCTATTGAATTAAATTTTTGGAGTCAATTTTGTTCGTGTATCAGTGGGCATTACTTATAAGTGATTTCGGTAAGTAAAATTAATGATTTTTAGTTTAATTTCTCATCTGGTATATCTGCTGCTTTTCAACAACTTTCACTAAAGTATCCAACAACTATTGTATATGAATACAACAATTGTTGGATTGTTTTCACTACTGTTAAAGTATTTCCAATAGATAACCTAGCCGTTGCAGCAGATGACCTACTTGTTGAATTTATGTTACAACAACTCAATTTAATAGATAGGTCATCTGTTGCAACAGATGAGTCATTTGTTGTAGCAGATGACTTATCTGTTGGATTGAGCTACTCGTTCTGAACATGCACCGAACAAATCGGTCATCTACTGCAACAGATGTGTCCTCTATTGCAACATATGCTTATCTGTTGGGACAATGATAGTGCATATAATTTTGTTGTTGTACGTAGCCACTCAACTTTACTATTCTATCATTATTAATATTTTAAACAAATTTCTTTAGGTATCATTAATAGAGGATTCAATAACAATTGGTGATGATTTTCATAGTGATGTTGTCATGGAAAAAAATATCAAAGTACATCAATTCGAGAAATAAGTTATTGACCCATCAAATAGCCAATTACAAGTTTAGTATCACCGGTCATGATGATGTTGCCATGATCGATCTTCAGAGAAGAACTTGTAAATGTAAAGCTTTGTGACTTGGATAAAATACCTTGTCTATATGCTATGGCAGTGCTCCGAGCCTAATATGGATGGAGAACAATCTGAAAATAAGATTACTGAGTGATCATCTCTATATTATTTGATGAAAAAAATACATAATTGCATATTGTGAGGATTTTAGGCTAGTGCCTCCTGAAGATTCATGGATTGTTCATGTGGAGATTATGGAGAGAGAAATACCTCCTCCATATTTTGACCCAAGTAAATTAGAAAGAAAGCAAATAAAGAGTGATCAATTGGCAAATTTGATGTGAAATACTTCTTATTAAATCAAGATTAGTAATAAAGAAATTGATTTAACTATAATTATCTTTTAATTTGTAAGTTCAATTGCAAGCTCAATGAATTACATAGTAATTACATGTATAACCTGTTGCAACAAATGTCTATATCTGTTTGATAATTTTTAACAGATGTCTATATCTATTTGATAATTTCTGAAAGATGAGTCACTCATCTGTTGCAACAGACACCTATATCTGTCTAATAATTTCATACCTTTTGAAGACCTCTTTTGATCTCTTCCAACAGATAGACCATCTGTTGTAACAAATGGGTCATCTGTCGGAAGAAATCATATCTCTAGAAGACAAGTTTTGATCTCTTCCAACAAGTGACCCATCTGTTGCAACACATGAGTCATCATGTTAGAAGAAATTAAATCTCTTAAAGATCTATTTTGATTTCTTCCAACAGGTTAGTCATCCGTTGCAACAGATGGGGTCAACTGTTGGAAGAAATCAAATAACTAGCAAGACCTGTTTTGATTTCTTCTAACAGATTAGTCATCTGTTGTAATAGATGGTTCATCTCTTGGAAGAAATCAAATAATTAGCAAGACCTATTTTGATTTCTTCCAATAGGTTAGTCATCTGTTGCAACGAATGTCTATATCTATTTGATTATTTTCAGATGAGTGAGTTGTTGCAATAGTTTAGTCATCTGTTGAAAAATATATCTATATCTGTTTGACTAATTTAACGTGAAATCATTCATATTAAATCATTAATTAGTAATAAATAAATTGATTTAACTAAAATTAGCTTTCAGTTAATAAGTTCAATTGCAATTTAAATGAATTACATAGTTAATAATCAACGAAGTGTATTCGCCTGGATAAATTGATAAACTGACTAATTTGATGTGAAATGATTCATATTAAATCATTATTAGTAATAAGTTGATTTAACTAAAACTAACTTTCAATTAATAAGTTATATTGCAACTTTAATGAATTCTATAGTAATTACATTATCAACTAAGTGTATTCGTCTTGAATAGAGTGATAAATTAACTAATTTGATGTGAAATGATTTGTATTAAATCATTATTAGTAATAAATAAATTTATTTAACTAAAACTAACTTTCAACCAATAAGTTCAATTGCAATTTTAATGAATTACATAGTAATTAATGATCAACTAAGTGTATTCGTCTGAATAAAGTGATCAATTGACCAATTTGATGTGAAATGATTCATATCAAACCATTATTAGTAATAAATAAATTGATTTAACTAAAATTAATTTTTTAATTAATAAGTTCAATTGCAATTTTAATGAATTACATAGTAATTAATGATCAACTAAGAGTATTTGTCCTGAATAAAGTGATCAATTGACTAATTTGATATGAAATGATTCACACCAAACCATTATTAGTAATAAATAAATTGATTTAAGTAAAATTAATTTTTTATTAATAAGTTTAATTACAATTTTAATGAATTACATAGTAATTAATGACCAACTAAGTGTATTTGTCCTGAATAGAGTGATCAATTAACTAGTTTGATGTGAAAGAATTCATATAAAATCATTATTAATAATAAATACATTAATTTAACTAGAATTAGCTTTCAATTAATAAGTTCAATTGCAAATTTAATGAATTACATAATTAATTACATGTTTAACTAAGTGTTTTCGTCCTGAATAGAGCGATCAATTGACTAATTTGATGTGAAATGATTCATAGTAAATTATTATTAGTAATAAATAAATCTATTTAACTATAATTATTTTTCAATAAATAAGTTCAATAGCAATTTTACTTAATTTCATAGTAATTACCGGTCCAATTAAGTATATAACCTACTACAACATATTATAACCTATTGCAAATACATCTGTTGCAACCGATGTCTTAATCTGATTAATTATTTCCAACAGATGAGTCATCTATTGCAACATGTTTGTCATATGTTGCAATAAATGTCTATTTTTTTGATAATTTCCAACCGATGTGTTATTTGTTGCAGCATGTTAGTCATTTGTTGCAACAGATGTCTATATCTATTTGATAATTTTCAACCGATAAGTCATCTGTTGCAACAAATGTCTATATTTGATTGATAATTTTCAACAGACGTGTTATCTGTTGCAACAAGTTAGTCATCTTTTGCATTAAATGCATATATCTATTTGATAATTTTTAATAGATGGGTTATCTATTGCAACATGTTCGTCATCCATTGTAATATATGTCTATATCTGTTTGATTATTTTCAACACATGAGTCATCTGTTACAATAAATAATGCATATATTGCAATATTTGAATTTAGTAATTCATTTTTAGCAATAATCTAACACTTTCTAATCTAAAGATAAAATAAAATTCATGAGAAAATAACCAGTCATTAATTAAAATAAAATTCATAACAAAAAATAAATTCAAGCCATCATAAATTACATTAAATAGTTCAACAAAAACATGAAATGTAAAATTGTTATGGGTAATCTGTTGCAACAGATGATAAATATTTACAAGTTTTAAAGATAACTTTCCAAGGTTACTTTGATAGAGTCAAACTATAAAGATCTACTCAATATTGACTAGTTGTGCTTCATCCGGTGATATGAAATTCGACTTTGATCGTGGTGGATCTTTACTATCGCTTATGTACCTTTGTTGAGCCTTCACAATTTTATAATTCCACAAAAGTGTAGCATATCTGTTATGGAGTAATTCAACATCAAGTTCATTATTTGATATTTGTAATCCATCACTCAAATACTTGGTGTAAGTGGCAACAAAAACACCGCAATCCCTGCATTTGTAAAAATCTGATAATACATATCTAACTAATGTAAGAGTTATGAAATTTAAGAAAATAAATCATGATACTTACAGGCTACCACTAAATTATTGAGCAATTCCTTTAATATATTCTACATCAAATGGATTACCTAGTAGAAAATGATTATCATCCATCTTACCTTAATATGCTTCAATCGTTGGCTAATTAATATGAATCTTTTGGTCCAAAAATCCACTTATATGAAGGTAACTGGATAACATTATGACCAACTTTTATATCTCAAACGAAGACTCAGAACGTCCATGTCTCTTTTCCAACATTGCGTCATAAACTCGGATGCGCCTCTCTTTTAGAACAACGATAGCCAAAACCCAATGAAACTCACCATTATAATTGACTGGGATGTATACTTCATCAACAAAATACCAAGGTAGGCTAGCTGGAATGCTAAAACCTTTGATGATGTTGCTTAAATATTTCTCGTTTTTAGCAACTTGCAGATGTTGTTGGTAATTCTCCTGCGATGACAGAACTTCATCCCCGTGTTGTGGATAATACCTTTAATAGGTCTTATCGATGTATATTTTCAATGAGTAGTTGGTTGTCATGTGTCTGTATTGTTGTTATGTTTGCAACTTGACCTTCTTTCGGAGGTAATAAAATATGACATCAATGTGCTGCATATATTATCAAAAAATATAATTAAATAATAATAAAATTATTAAATAGATACTATTAAACAAAAATGGAGCAGTAATTAATGTATAATATTAACAGTGGGAATTTTACAGTTTAGTGTGTCTGTCAGAAATATAGTAGTAATAGTAAGATATATAACATTTAAACCTCATCATTCAAGCAAATTTTGGGTTGTGACATCAAATAGAACCAATTTTGTATTTTGAGATGTGTAATAATAAAGTTGGCCATATCAAATCCAATGTTTTAATTTGTAGTGATCGTCCTTTTATTTTCCGCATGATTTATATTTGTTAATATGCATGTTTGTTTAAGAAGAAGTGTATGAATCACACTTTTTAAAAATGATTTATATTACCCGTTGGCATGATACTTTAAAAACCCATCTGCAATCCATTCTAAATAAATGTTGATCAATTATGTTAAACCCTCGTCTGAGATATTCTGATGAAGATCCAAACTTTCATCCTCATTATTTTTGGAAGATGAACCAAGCATCGACTTTACTTTTTCTACCTCTTTGAAAGCAGTTGATGGATTATCAACAGTGATAGTATGTTGTTCTACAACAACATATACTGTGACATCCACCTGAAAATCCAAAATTGTCAATGATTATCACAATGATACAAATGAAACAAAAAAGGTATCATGACCCATCTATTATACTTATCTCTGTACTTGTTAACATATTACCCAGCTTCTGCAAGTTATGTAGTAGATGGGTAATCTGTTGCAATAAATGACCCATCTGTTGAAACATATATGTAAAATAGAATATCAACAGATGGGATATCTATTGCACTTATTTATGTACTCATTAACATATTACTCAGCTACTATAAGTTATGCAGCAGATCATTAATCCGCTGTAACAGATGACCCATCTATAGCAACAAATATGTAATATATTGTAATAGATGGGATATGTATTGCACTTATCTCTGTACTTGTTAATATATTACCCAACTACTGTAAGTTATGCAACAGATGGGTAATCTGTTGAAATAGATGACCTATGTGTTGCAACAAATATGTAATCTATTACAATTAATGATAAATATTCATTTTTTTATCTTATACTGCTCTCCTGTAGCCCTTGTACATTGCTCAACAATGCAAGAAAAAGGAGTTACAAATTTTTGTTATTTGATAATACATTGGAAATTGCTTTCTTTCTCTTCTTAACCTCTGATAGAGTGAATGGATCTGAAATCCTCTTTGATTGAATAACACCCCTCATAGATTTCAATTCCTTTATAGTAGCAGTTAATGCATTAAGATCATTAATCACTCTATTATATTTTTCCTTGAACTCTTTACATTTGCATGCAAAACATAAGCTAGGAGGAACAACACCTCCAAATAATTATCTACCCATTTTGTGTGAGAAATCTGTAGTATGTCAACTTAAAGGGATATATTTACCACCAAAATCAGTAAAACCATTATGATCATAATCTTGATCATTTTTTATTTCAAAAACTGCTAGAGGATCATCAACCAACTTATTGTAATACCCCGAGAAATTTTTCGTTGAAATTTTGTGCGTAAACGTGTTGAGTTCTATCTTCTAGAATGATTTATAAATTTTTCATGTGGAATGTCTTAGTTTATGATGCACTATTGCGTAGAGTATCAAATAATCTTTCCAAAGATATGTGGATCATCCAAAATGGACACCCGAGCGACGAGTTATGAATATTCCAATATAACCGTGAATAGTAGTGAACAGTAAAACGTGCAGGAAAAAGTACTGAGGCCTGGCTTATTTTTGCTCCAACTTTAAATGATCATAACTCCTTGTACATAATGATCTAGGTGATCTACTATATATCAATGGAAATCTCTGCGAGTCCTCTTTCCAATGAAATTGGTTTCATCTAATTTGTCTATCGGAGCAAAAAGTTATGGTTGATCTACTTCAACCTATCAAAAGCAAATTTTTGGGTCAACTTCAAATGATCATAACTCCTCGTACACAATGATATGGGTGAGATACGATATATCAACAAAAAGATATAAGAGTCCTCTTTCTAATGAAATTAGTTTCATCCAATTTGAATATCGGAGTAAAACATTATGGTTGATCTACTTCAGACTATCAAAACAGTCCACCAAAGGACAGATTCGAGAATTTTTTTGATTTTTAAGGGCGTTTTGGTCATTCCCCCTCACCCAAAATCCGTCCAAACCCTATATTAAAGCCTATTAGAAGCATTATATCTTATATTTCATCAAATTCCCTCAAAAAGAAAATCGTATGCTCCTACATCCAACTTCAAGAACCTCCAAAGTTCACCATTAATTCTACAAATTTATTCAAGATTCCAAGTTCCTAGTTCAAGAACTCCAAGAACCATTATTCAAAGTCATGATTAACATCTCAAAAACGAGTATCAATCTAAAGTTCATCATTCAAGGTATGTGGGATTTTGCAACAAGAAATCTCTTTCGTTCTTGTGCCCAAAAGTAATTTTCTTTACAAAGCCATGATTTTTATTTGATTTTTATGAATTTGAAGCATGAACCCATATCTTCTGATGATTATTATAAAATCTTAATGTTTTTGATTTTGAAAGATGAATTTACATGTGTAGATATATAAAGCATGAATCTTGAACGATATTTATCATGATTTTGATATTTGGATCGTGAATCCCCATTGAAAATTGTGTTTTTTTGAGAAAGTATGTGTTATAAGCACGTTGATGTTGAATATTTGAGATATTTTGAATGATTTAACCTTTTAGTCTTAATGGAGTTGTTTTGAACTCGAGTGTGAACGAAATCCACAACGTGGTTGATTTTGATAGAAAGGAAGCATAATGGCTCCCGATGTATATTTATATATTACTAAAATTGTTTTTTTGTAGATTGTCTTTGAAATGATATGAGCTAAGTCCGGGAGAAATCTTTAGCACCAAGTGGGAGGTATAAAGCGACCTTACTTCCCTAGAACTACGTGCCTCCGTAAGAGTGAGCCTGAGGCTGATTTATATAGTGATCACTAGTTTGTGTGGATTTGATATCGATAGTCCTACTCCGATGGCAAGCATAGGACGGCTCTCCCCAACGTGGATTGTACGTTAGACTCCATATAGCTCACATGGTTTATGTCGGTTATAGGATCTCCCAGTGTGTGTGTATTTCCTTGTGTCTATGGTGAATGGTGAAGTGATCTGAAAGTGGAATTGTGAAAGTTATTCTTTCGAAGATTTAAATGATATTTACATTATGAGAATTGATATTCTTGATGAACTGTAAGTGATTGACAAATTATGTGGCGACTCACATGTGTTATTGTGCTTATTTCATCCTCTCATGATTATGATGATTTTCTTCAGGCTATATGAGTCTTTCATACATCATGCATATTTCTTATAAATATTTATGATGATGATGTTTATACAACTGCATACACCCCCATATACTCGATTCCTTTCCATAGTACTGACCCACATTTTTGAATATGGGCTATATTTTATTGGAATGTAGGTTCAGGTGCTCATTTCTAGGTTCGACAGTGATTCTTCGTGCACGTTTTTCTACATCCTTTGTTGTGGTGAGTCCTCATATTCCGAGGACGTTATGTCTAATGTTGGTTTCATAGAATTGTTTACATTTGATAACTGAGTATGATTCAGTTGGGGCATGTCTCAATGGCTCACTGGTTTTATTGATTTTCTTAGAGGCTTATCAGACTAGTATAGATGTTGGGAGTTAACTAATAAGTCATATTTTGTTATCTTTCTAAAATTCTTTTATTCTTGGATGATGATTACTCTGTTGATATTTGAGGGTTATTTATGGAAACCTTATTAATTCGTGTTGAACTGAATGAAAATGGCTTAAAGGGTTAGCTTGGGGCTACTTGTAGCCTCAAGCACTGTGTGACGCTTCGGGACCCATTTTTGGGGCGTTATAAATTTGATATTAGAGCCTAAGGTTTTAAGGTATCCTAGGGAGTCTGACAAGTCGCGTTCAATAGAGTCTTGATCATCAGTGTGTAGCGCGCCACATCTATGAGCAAGAGGCTACAAGACATTTTAGGAAAAAGTGTGATTCTTTCTTTCAGAAGTCTATCGTGCTTAAAGTGTCTCTCTCTGCTATTGATTCGTTTTCTCCTCTATAGCGTCTCCTATGACTCGGTTAATCCAAAAGAAAGTGAAGTTCTTGTGGTTCGAATCTTGTGAGAAGAGTTTTCAGGAGTTGAAGACTCAACTCACTTCAGCTCCTGTTTTGAATTTGCCCGATGGTGTTGATGGTTTTATGGTGTACTGTGATGCTTTGAGAGTTGGGTTGGGTTGCGTATTAATGTAGAAGGGTAAGGTGATAGCTTATGCTTCTAGACAGTTGAAACCCCATGAGAAAAATTACCCCACCCATGACCTTGAATTGGCTGCTGTTGTGTTTGCTTTGAAAATATAGAGATACTATTTATATGGTGTCCATGTTGATGTTTTCACTGATCATAAGAGTCTGCAGTATGTGTTTACCCAGAGAGAATTAAATCTTAGGCAGAGACGATGGTTAGAATTGTTAAAGGACTATGATATGAGTGTGCTATACCATCTAGGCAAGGCCAATATTGTGGCGGATGCCCTAAGTAGAGTGTCCATGGGTAGTGTTTCGCAGGTGGTAGAAGGTAAGAAAGATTTGGCTCGTGATGTACATCATTTGGCTAGATTGGGGGTTAAGTTGTTTGACTCTACTGAAGGTAGTATAGGGGTTCAGAGTAGTTCTGAATCCTCCTTGGTTTCGGAAGTGAAGGAAAAGCAATACTTAGATGCTAGTTTGGTCAGACTGAAGGAGTCAGTCAAGGACCAAAAAGTAGAGGTTTTCTCCCAAGGGGGAGATGGTGTGTTGAGATTGCAGGGTAGATTGTGTGTCCTGAATTTTGATGATCTGAGATAGAGGATTATGGCTGAAGCACACGGGGCACGATATTCTATTCATCCTGGTGCCACCAAGATGTACCGAGACTTGCGGGAAATATATTGGTGGAGTGGCATTAAGAAAGATATAGCAGCATTTGTAGCTAAGTGTGCAACATGCCAATAGGTTAAGGTTGAACACCAAAGACCTGGTGGTATGATGCAAGAGTTTAGTATTCCCACCTGGAAGGGGGAAGAGATAAATATAGACTTCATGATTGGTTTACCTCCTTCCCGATGCCATCATGATTCCATTTGGGTTGTGGTTGATAGGTTGACTAAGTCTGCTCATTTCTTGCCTGTTCATACTTCATATACTGCTGAGGATTATGCTAGATTGTATATCCGAGAGCTAGTCATACTGCATGGAGTTCCCTTGTCATCATTTCGAATAGGGGTGCTCAGTTCACTTCGTAATTTTGGAAAGCTTTACAGAAGGGTCTTGGTACCCAAGTGCTTTTGAGTTCTGCTTTTCATCCGCAGACTGATGGTCAGGCTGAGCGGACCATCCAGACCTTAGAGGATATATTGAGAGCTTGTGCACTTGACTTTAAGGGAAGTTGGGATTATCACTTACCGTTGATAGAGTTTGTTTACAATAACAGTTTTCACTCTAGTATTGGCATGGCTCCGTTTGAAGCCTTAGATGGGAGGAAGTGTATATCACCCATAGGTTGGTTTGAGGTGGGTGAAGCGGCTATGAGTGGTCCTGATTCGGTATTCGAGGCTATGGAAAAAGTTAAGTTGATTAGGAGAAGGTTGAAAACTGCACAGAGTCGTCAGAAGTCATATGTGGATTTTAGAAGGAGAGACCTTGAGTTTGAAGTTGGTGACCTAGTGTATCTAAAAATTTCACCCAAGAGGGGGGTGAAGAGATTCGGAAAAAAAGGGAAGCTTAGTCCCCGTTATGTTGGTCCTTACAAAATGCTTAGCTGTGTTGGTAAGGTAGCTTATGAGGTCGAGTTGCCTTCCGAGTTGTCCTCTGTTCATCCAATATTCCATGTCTCCATGCTTAGAAAGCATATTACCGATGCTGTGGTAGTGGATTCCTCTGTGAGTGCTAACATTCAAGAAAATCTTTCTTTTGATGAGATTCCTGTTGAGATTCTTGATTTCAGTGTCCGAAGACTAAGGAATAAAAAAGTTCCCTTGGTCAAGGTGTTAGGGCGAAATCAATCTGTTGAGGGTGCAACTTGGGAAGCTGAGGCGGATATGCGATCCAAGTACC